>NW_023276806.1:54763475-56043868 GCF_003668045.3 Cricetulus griseus
ACTAGTCTTCCAAGTGAGCAAGCTCGGGGTTTGAGAACACTGTCCTGAGTGGTGGGGCCAAACTCGCCCTCCTTGCTGACTGAAACAGGCCTGCACTGGTATTCAGAGGGCCTTGTGCATTCTGACCCAAAGAGTACTTGCTGCATGGAGGGATAAATAGATGAATGGATGAACTAACAGATAAAAGATGAAATGGGTGGTATTGTACTGTACAGGGTAAGAATGCAGCAGGCCGGGTGTCTCCTCCTCTGTGAAATGGGTATAGGGATCTCCTCCTAGATCGAGTGAGAGCTGAATGACATACTATGGAAAATGACTAGCTCTGCCCATGGTAGGACGCCTCTCAATAGAGCTGTCTTGGGAGCTGCTTACAGTCTTGGGATTTCAGCACCCGTGTCCATGGTGACATACGACCCTAGTGCAGAGGTCCATGTGTGGCCACAGCTGTGTGCTTATGGAATGCTTACTGTCCTGGTGTTTGCTCCTCTTACCGAGCAGATCACTATATAAGCAACTGTGCCCAGAGTGAGGTTTCAGGTTAGGATGTATGTTTCACGGGTCCTGTGTGGATGGCCACCCCTGGGAAGAAGCCTGCAAGTGTCTTTCAAGCTGCCAGGAGTGGCATCTTCAGGGAAGGGGCTCTTGGCAGTGGTGACTGGTAGGTGGGGAATTATCAATCCACTTAAACTTTATTTTCCTGTACAGATTTGTATTTTGTAATTTTTTAAAAAGTGAATGGAGGCCAGATAAGGGAGCAGGGACCTTTAATCCTAGCACTTAGGGGGCAGAAGCAAGCAGATCTCTGTGAGTTGGAGGCCAGCCAGGTCTATACAACAAGTAGCAAGTTCTAGGCCAGGCAGGGCTACATAGTGAGACCCTGTCTTTAAAAAATTAAAATGAATAAAATAAAAGTATAAAGGAAAGCTTTTCAAAGATAATGCTCACGAGACTACATTATTTTAAGGAAATAGGCTTCTGGGTGGTTCTTTTTTAAAAATTGTCCTATTTTCTAAACATGCCTGCATTGTTTGTGTAACTCCCTGTGCTGGAGCCCAGCTCTCCTTTCTAGTGAGGACAGAAGACACTCAGTGTGGGTGCCCAGGTCCTGAGAAAGTCAGGAAACCCCACACACACACACACACACTGGTTTTAAAAATAATCACAGATTCCAATCAGTAGGCGAACTTAGCAGATTTGTTATAAAATACTAGAAACAGCTGTTTTCAAATACCTGCTTTTTGGACCTAACTGGAAAAAGCAGCTGGGTTCTTGGGGTGTCAGGCTTCCTTGTCCATATGGTATAAGAAAGAATTTGGGGTTTCTTTGGAGCTTGGGGGTGAGCAGGAGAGGGTGGCTTGTGAAATTCTGAATGGATGCTCGCACTTCAAGGCACACTGCCTGCATGCTGCTGCTTCCCTGGGCCTCCTGGGGTCCCAGAAATGGATTCTCTAGTGCTGTTATGGGAACTCTAAGAGACTATAACTTCCAATTAAGATGACATGCAGAACGCTTAGTTCTTTCTTGATCCCTTGTGGAAAGTACTTGGCAAATTCGAGCTGGAGCTGAGGCTTTTAATCAATTGATCAAGGAACATTGTGGAACGCCTACTGGGAGGGCTGAGTGGAACTCTGCTTCCCAACAGTTGATCAGGGAATATTGCTGAGTGGAGCCCAGTGAGGGAGGGGTTTGAGCTGCAGGCCTGTGTAAGTACACTGAGTGGATCTCTGAAGCCCCACCCTCTCTATTGTGTGAGGGAGGACCTCAGAGGTCATAGCAACCATGGGGCAAATTTTGCAATCCACAGCCAGGGTGAGGAGAAATGTCCAACAGTGAAGGAGCCCTCCACAGGTGTGAGAGCAGGCTGCCTCGGGCATTTCTGTCCCAGGAGTGTCCCATAAAGGCTTCTCCTCTTGGTGATTTGTGGGGAGTTTAAATAGAGGAGTAGGGAAAGAAAGGGACCTCGTCTTTTGGAATTTTAGCACAGCTCCAACTCCGAAAGGAATAATGAAGTGCCTGATGACACTGATGGTCTTGGAGGATTGGCCGCTGTCCAAACCCGTTTTCTGACAAAGAGATCACTGATGCCTGCTGTCTCCAGAGTGTCCAGTTAGCTTGTTGAGGGAGTAATAGTACAGACTACAGCCAACCTTGTTTAACCTGTGGGGCTCCTGATGCCAGCAGCTGCTGGGAACATTAAGCATCATTTTGAGAGGACCTGCAAGGTCCATCATGGTCGCCCTCTCCCGTGCTTACAGCTGTCCTAGAATAGTGGGGTTTGGGGGCACTGTTTTACAGGTGGTGAAACTGAGGCACAGAGAGGAACATGCTTACCAGATATCGCCAGGCAAGCAGAACCTCTCGGCAAGTTTCAGGCTTGTTGGAAGAGAATGCCACCTTTGAAAGGAAAGTGTGACTAATGTGTTAAAATGCATTGTTCTAAAGGGCTGCCCAGGCAGTGATGGATTCTGAGGCAATGCTGAGCCTGTTTGTTCTCCAACCCCAACAGGCCTAGCAGTCCATAAGCAGAGATCAGGTAGTGAGTGGGTGGTGATAGAGGAGGAAAGGGAGGAGTAACCGGTGGGATGGCTTTCCCCATTTAGAAACGGACAAGCAACAGAACAGGAGGAAATAGTCTTCCCAGGAAATATTGACTGTAAGCGGGGACAGTGTGGGAATTTCAGGCATTCTGGCTAGACTGAGGGGGTTACAGAGCTCCCCAGGACTCAGCTATCAAATTGCCTAAATGATGATGCATTTACCCCCACCCAGGGTTGCCTCTTGCATGCTGCCACTTGCTGCCCCCACCCTCCCATGCCTGTGTACCAACAGTGCACAGACAGACTTATCTTTGCACTGACAGACTTATCTTTACTCCTGTGGGCCAAGGAAGCAGGAAGACAGATTTAGAGATAGAGACATAGATTCCTGTGAGTGATGAGGTTGCCCAGCAAGAGCCCTCAGGTAATCCTGACCACTTAGGCAGTTAAATCTTGACTGTGTCTTAATGTTCCATTTATTGGTTTAGTAAACCATTTATTACCCCCACCTCCCCCACTTATTCCTATACTCTTTGACTCATCTTCATCACTGGGCAATGTTCTTCCAGGATAATTGGCAGCAACAGATAGAAAACCCTTAAAGTTACAGCAGCAGTTTGCTGCCCTCAAATTCTGTCACCAAGAGTCACAGGTGTATGCCATTATGTCTGGTTTATGTGGTGCTGGGGATTAAACCCAGGGCTTCAGTAATGCTAGCCAAGCACTCTTCTGACTGAGCTCCATCTCCATTCCTCTGTCAGTGCCTCTAGGGCTACAGAGATGAGTGTTTAGGTATATTCTGCAGTGAAATGACCTCTTAGAGGTCTGTAGTTCTGCAAACTAGAAATCACTAGATGAATGACCAACTGTGTTTTTCTTGGACATCACTCTTAAATCCTGGCTTGGCTTGGAGACCTGCCCAGAGCCCCAGAGCTGTAACTAGCAGCAGTGATTTTCGTAACTGCCATGTGGTGTGTCTCACTCCCTTCTATGGTGGGACCAATACAAGGAGAAGCTAGCTCACTTGTGAAGTGCTGATAGGAGCCTCCCTAATTCTGGGTAGCCCTCCGTCAGGACTGTGTGCTATCCTTCATCCGTGCAACACAAAAATAAAAAGATTTGTTTTTATTTATGAGTCTGTAACTGTGTGAGTGTCTTCAGGTGCTCACAGAATTCAGGAGCTGGAGTTACAGGTGTTTGCCAGCCTCTCTATGTGGGTGCGGGGAACAGAACTCAGATCCTCTGGGAGAGCAGTAAGTATTCTTAACTGCTGAGCCGCCTCTCCAGCCCCACTATTTTAATAAAGAAATCCTGTGTGTTGTAGAGCTACACAGCCGAGCACCCATGATTTTGATCCCTTGCCATTCACAAGGCTTTTCACACATACACAGACTTCTAAGTAGGAATTTCCACAGCTCCCCCTCCCCCCAAACATGGGATAGGAAACTCTTAAAGAATAACCCTTGCATCACCTGCATCCTGATGACCTGGTGTGCTGGTGAGAAAAATGTAGATTGCTGTTGTCTCTCTTCCAGACAGATTCTCTGATGGAAGTGCCACCCAGTCTCTTGCACCCATGGTGGCTTGTCTGCACAAGGGGTGTGAGAAATGAGAGACACTGGAGTTGAGTGGCAGGTGCTGGTGGATGGAGAGCTCCTCGGGCTACTAGACAATAAGTTCTTACCTGGTACACTTCCGGTGTTATGTAGGGAGTGGTGAGACACTGGTTGTTCCCATGTGGGTGCTCTTGGGGCCTTTAAGAGCCCAGCTGGGTGGTCCATGGAGAGGAGTGTGGTCTTTTCAGTTGGTTGGTTTCCATCTGCCTTGAGCCCTGGTGTTGTTCAGGAACCAGAACCTAGCAGGAAGTGAAAGGGTTTGGTTCCAGAAGAATCTTTGTTGGCACAGGATTTGACCTGTGAGATTATTCAATAGAGAGCCAGGTTAGATAAGCATGTGACTCGGCTGATGGCCAACAAGAGTGACAAATGTAAGAATGGTAGAGGGAACCGGAGGGGATAGGTTCACTCCGGGGGCATCTCACTGGCTGCAGGAGGGGCCTGGTAGAATAGCATCACAACTCTAGGCCCTGGCCTGCAGTTCATTCTGAAGACTGACCAAGCTAGGAAAGCAGGAATCTGCCACACAGCTTAATGTTGCTCATACAGAATGCCTTTTAGAGTACTGGAATCGAACAACCCAGAACACACAACTAAGGTCACAGCCAATGGTGACTACCAGTGTTAGCTTCAGAGGCCTACTTCATAACTCCAGCAGCATGACTGCATGGGGGTGTGAACGTGAGCGCCAGGAAATATTTACTCTATAAAATTGCCTGGTTTTGAATATTAGGAAGGGGAAAGGGACCAGTAGGGGGGAAGACAGAAGGTAAAAGGGGGCGAACATGATCAAAGTACATTATTTTCATGTATGGAAAGTGTCGTAGTAAAATTCTATTGTTTTATATAGTTATATATGCTAATTTAAAAAAAAAACAAATTTTCCTCCAAAACAGTATAACATAGTGGCTTTGAATAGAAATAGTGATGAGAAATTTGGCTTCAGTTCCTGTTCTGCTCCTTACTGCAACTTCTGGAAGGCACTTAAGCTCCCTGAGCCTCAGTTTTCTCATCTGTGAAATGGGGCAGTAATGCTGGCCTCAGAGCTATTTGTTAGACTTGAATGGAGTTAATCCAGTCAAGCACTCAGCCAAGTGCTCTGTGAATGGGCTGGGAAGGGGAAATTGACATCATTGGCTATAGCTCTGGGTGTACAGCAAGATTCTCTGCTTATTTGGCTGCCTGACTCAAACCACACACAGCTAACCAGAGCACATCTATTGCTATTTAATGGGCTAAGAATGGAGCTATTGTAACTGAAAAACTGTCTACCTTGGGAAATCCTTTGTTCCTTGAAGGAATTATCCACTGCTTATCCAAGGGAGAGGTTCCCAAAATAGGAGTCTGGCAAGAGATCTGCCATTCAGTTGTTTGTTTTAGAGTTTTGTTGTTGTTGCTAAGTAGTAGGTTATTAGGAGATAGATGTGTAGTGGGGAAGAGCGCTTGGCAATGTGCTCATGGCTCTTTTACTCCCCCTTTTCCTTCACAAGGTCCAGACAACATGCTTTGCTATTGGCTAATAATGGTTACTGTATATTGGGAGCTCACTCCACACCCCTGTATTGGGCACATACACTTTCCCTTGTCTGTGTGGCATCATCATGGCCCCCATTCCGTTTCCTACATAGGGAAACTGAGGTCAGGTACCCTGTGCAGGGTCACATATCTAATGTGCAGATAGAGAGCCGTCTGGCTCTACATACAAAATGGGAACCCTTGGGCATGAGGACAGCTATGAGAAAGACTTTGTCAAATGGCACATGGGGACAGGAGGCCAAGGAAACACAAGGATGTTTGCCACTCTGGGGCTACTTTTGAACCACTTCCCTTTACTACGTATTGACCAGCTTGTGACCTTTAGGGCTTGGCCACTGGCTGATTCCTTTTGTAGTTTTAAGACTCAGCAGCAGGGTGTCCTCCCACCGTCTGGAAGACCACCCACAAAGTTCCTCTGGAGTCAAAGTGTGGAAAGCCTGCTTTTCTTAGGTGGCCTGAAGACACACACACCCTCGGGGTCATTTGTTTCACCTTCTTTGTTTCTATGGGTGTCTTTGAGCTCAGCCAAAACCTACAGGAATGGCTTTTCATGTTGAATGTGTAAGAATGAAAAGCAAATGATTCTCTGTCCCGGTTTAGGGTTTCCTTTCTTCTCTCCTTGTCCCAAAGTATAGGGTGACATGGTGTCCCAGATTTTTTTTTTTTTTTTTTTTGCCAGATCAAAGTTTAGATATGATGCAGTGTTCTTCCAGTAAAAAGCATCCCTAATTAATTTAGGCAAATGGTAACCAAATCAACTGAGCAATTTTTACAGTAAAATGTGCCCCAGCCTTAGCATTTCTAAAATTAGGCTCTGAAAAAATGTCATCGTTGTTGGTGGAGGAGTGGTAGTCTTTGCTTTGGGTGTTAAATTGGCAGGAAGAAAATATTAAGTAGGGAGTTGAAGATAATCTTGCTCCTTGCAGGCTGTCGGGATGGGTAGGTATGGATGCCATGTGTGCAGGTGGGGGTGAGGTGTAGGCAAAGGCATAGAATTTTCCTAAAGTCAAAATAAAATTTATGTTTTGCTGAGCTAGAGAGTAATTAACCTGGCATAAGTTTGATATCTGATTATTGGATTCTCCCTCCTACCCCCAGGGAAAGAACCCGAGAAAGACACAAATCTCCACGGAGTAAAGATGGCAGAGGGTCAGAAAAGTCTGTCACTATCCAGGCTCCCACTGGAGAACCCCTGCTGGCAAATGACTCTGCCCCCACAGGCGCAGAGGAAGTTCAGGTAAGGATCAAAGGCACCACTGTGGGCAGGCTGCCACTCAGCCCCGCCTCCTCTACAAATGTTTTCCTAAGTCTTGTTGCCCTAAGTTCTCTTGGGTTTTTAATCTTTATTTTTCCAGCATCTTAATGAGTTTCTCTACTCCTCTGGTTTTCTTGCTGATCTAAGGACAACATGTCCTACCATTGGGTAGCTGGGGTCCTTCTGAAGTGTCATTGGTTGGCCTCCTTTAAATGATGTTGGAAAGAAGCCAGCTTTGCTGATGACAGAAAAGGGAAAAGTTACAGGCAAGAGTCCCCGAAGACTCATTCCAAAATGGAATGGGACTGGAGAGGGCAGGAAACTCCCTCTGCAAAAGACACCTAGGGAATGCTTGACATTGACGTGAGAAGTCCGCCCAAAAACTGGGTATATGAAAGAAATCAAGGCCCTGACTTTCAGATGGCAAGCATGGAAATCTGAATGCGGTAACTAGAGTCAAAGATCAGTGTCAGAAATATGTCCAGCAAACTTTAGGGTTAGTAGCTGTGGTCTTTGGGGTACCTTAATGTCAAGGCTATGGGGTTGGGGCTGGGGCAAACTGGAAAATGGGTTTCCTCTGTCAAGAGACAGCAACTTCTCTGCTAACTCAGGACTTCAGGACTTCAGGGTTAATAGGCCTTGCATGTTTCAGAAATATTAGCATTAGGACTTCATACAAAGTCAATCAATTTTAAAACATCAATACTTTATTACTTAAAAACAGTGTGTGGGATCTTCGTTGAGTTCTTACTGCCTGGCAGCCTAGTTGATTTAAATAAATATCTGAGCTATACTCAGAAGTATGTTTGCACACCCCCACATCTGAAATGTTGCATGCCCAGCCTTGCCTCACATAAACAAAGCAATGTATGAATACACAGCCATAAATATACAGAAATAGAGATAAGCATATACCCATGCACACCTGTAGGTACCTACAGATAGGCATTTATAATCAGATAGGAACACAGAAACTACAATCCCATATAGGATACAGATGCTACTGAGACTCATAACTATGCTTTATCACTAAATGTGGGGTTTTTTCAGTAGGGAGCAAATTCCTTTAATATTATAGTGCTGCTTGCTTGGTTCTAGGAAGATGTATGTATGTATGTATGTGTCGAAGGATGATGCATGGGTGGATATGGTCAGTCTTAGGACTGGACAATCCTTAAAAGCTTCATGGATCAGATTCCTCCTGGACCTAGATTCAGAGGTATTAGTAACCTACCATGAAGGCATTTCCTTCTTTGTGCCCTGAGCTCTCTGGGAAGCCATTGATGCTTACAGCAGGATGGTGTGATGGGAAGGACTTTTGGAGGTTGTGTGTTTCAGCAGCTGTGTTAACTTTGGGAACTACAACTTTTGTAGTTCCCAAATCTAGGGGATTAGATTGGTGAAGGTCAAATGCATTTTTTTTCCTCCGTGAAGACCTGAAATTTGAGAGAGAAGCCTTTGTACAGCTATACTTTTTTTTTTTAAAGACAGAGATGTGCATAAGTTCTTAAAATGAACAAGGATTTAGTTAGCAACTCATTGGCAGGAATTTGGATTTACAGCTGAGTCAGAACAGTGGTATTACACAACAAAATGTCCACATGGTATCAGTAATGGTTACCTCAGCAGGGATATCAGTCACATGCACAGAACACAGCATCTCTCTCCCCTGAGACGTTACTACAAAGCCAACTGTTTCCTACAGCCTGTGAGCTCGTCTTATATTACAGCAAGTTGTATGTCTTTGTGGTTTGTTTTCTCTTCATGATCTATTGTCTTTTTAAACTGACCTAAATTTACATGCAGAAATCAAATAGTTCTCAAGGGTATGCTTTGATAGTTCCAACAACAGATGAACCCACACCCTTTAGCACAGAAAATTCTCCCGGCTCTTCCTAGTTGATCCCAACCCCATCCCCACCTCTCCAGGGCAACCACTATTTTGATTTTCATCTCAGTGGATTGGTTTTGCCTGCTTGGAGAGTTGAATATAATTGGAATCATATGAGTTTTTCCCCACTCAGCATGATGATTTTGATATTTATCCATGGTCTATGTGTTTCAACAGTTCACTCTTTATATTTTTGCTGACTAGTATTCCAATGAATTGACCACAGTTTGTTATCTGTTCTCCTGATGAGAGGACATTTGAGTTACACACATTCTAACTCTGATGGATTAAGCTCTTATGAATGTTTTTATAAGTCTTTGGTGGACATATTTCCATTAACTTTTGGTACAATCTAGTAGTCTAGTTGCTGGGCCATATAGTTAACTGTATATCTAAATCACTGTGAAAGTGTCAGGTCAGTTTTCTGGCAGTGTTAAACAATCTTAAACTTCCACGAGCAGTGCCTGAGGGACCTGGCTGCTTCTAGTCATTGTCTATGGTCTAAATCATTTCTTAGCCCAGACCTTTTAAAACTTAAATATAATGATTTTATTAATTCTTTGAAAATGTCATGTGTACATACAATGTATATCATATTCACTCCTCCCAATAACTTCTCCAGGGTTCAGTCTCAAGTTCTCACTGCCTCCCAACTATGCAACCTCTTTTTTTTTTTTTTATTAAGAACTTACCTAGTAAGTGTGTATTGATGTGAGTCTTCCACTGGAGCATTGTCAGCCTACCATAGGCCAAGCCTTTAAAGAAAACAAAACTGACTCTCCCTCCTCCAGAATCCATTAACTGTCAATAGCTCCTCAGTTAAGATCGGGGGCTCTTTGTGAACCCCTTCTCTGCTCTGTGGGGGAATGTTGCCTGGCTTGATCTTGTACAGGCAACCACAGCTGCTGTGAGTTCATGAGTACAAGGTCCTATCATGTTCCAAAGATACTGTTTTTCCTGTGTCCCCCCTGACTACTGGCTCTTACAGTCTTTTTTTCCCCTGTTCTGCAGTGGTTCCCAGCCTCCTACAGAAGGGGTGTGATACAGATGTCCCTTTTGTGACTGAGTAGCTTTTTGTTTTTATTCTCGTTCTGAATTTCTGTGTTGTCATCTAATACACAAAGAAAGCTTTCTGATGCAATCTGAGAGCTACACTAACCTGTAGGTAGAGAGATGTGTATGTCCACTTAGTAGAATAGTGAAAGTGGTGCACCCTTGAGATCTGTGAACTCCCCAGCCCTGGTTCTGGGCCAGATTGGCTTTAAATCCCATCAGAAAGCAGCTGGTTGACCTCATAACATTCATGCCACTGTTTCGGCCATGGGTATCTCTTCCTACACTGGTTATTATTATAACTCACAGCTGAGTTAGACTATTGATGACTCCCCCCTCTCCCGACTTCCCAGTAGCCTGAATAGCGTCTTCCTGCTCTATGAAAACTAGCCAGCAGGGAGGAAGATTCCTTGTCAGTGCCTACTTGATTTTTCCATTTCCTATGACATCAAGTTCTGGTGGGCACAGCTAACACTGGGCTTTTTATTTGGTAACCTGTGGCTTCTGGGAGGAGCTTTATGCCTTGTGTAGGATGATTACAATTAAGCTCTTTTATATGAGTATACATGTGTGTGAAGTCTGTAAAACAGTAGTTGTCCGTCCCCCACTTAAACTTCCCTTTCCACCTCTCCTTCCCCCCTCCTATCACCTGTATCCTTCAGCCCTACTCCTGTAAGATCTTTCTTACTCCCTACCGGTGGTCCCTCTGTAATTTCCCATATTCTGTGGGTACTTCCAATGAAGCACACACATCCAAGTATGCATGAGAATGTGATTTGATTGATTATGAGTGATCTATGCTTCTCTTTTATCCAGTTACTGAAACTCCATCTATCATAAGCTAATGTCCTCATTCCACCACTTGGCTACTATACGACTGTTTTTTCCCTAGTGAAATTGTAACACGTTGGAGCTCACATGATTTCTGGTGCCTCCTGCCTCTTTTGTGCCCTCAGATGGAATCCTGGTTGCCAGTGAAACAGCGGAAGTATTTAACAGACTCTTGTTGAATGAGCAGGCCAAGAAGAAAGCAATGGAGTTAAAGATATAATAACCCTGATATTCTTATGCCCTTGCTGTTCACTTTGTCATGGAAACATGTTTTATGAAGAATTTTTGAGCCGATCTGGCCATAGATAGAGTTTTGAATTTTCTTTACTTAGTCAATGAGAAATGATGTCAAAGAGTTCTTAGCACTGCTCCTTAACTGAGGTAAATCCTATAAATGTCTTCTAGAAGTTTGGATAATGTGTGATTCAGCTGTGGGTGAGTTTGATCTCCTGTGATGTGAATTCCTTTTTTATGCCCTCTGCTCTACAGAGCTGCTGAAGGATCTAGATGAACTTAGCATGGGAGGGGTTCACTGTTGTAGTGGTGGGTGCTGTTCTGTAGCAGATTCACTGTGATTAAGTCTAACTGCTGTTAGTCAAGTCAGAGCAGAAGGGCCAGGCCTCTGAGCTTCTCAGAACATGAGGGATGACACCGTATCATAGTGACAAATTGCCCAAACCAATTCAAAGGTTAGACTGAGTTTTCTGTATTCAAAGGACAAAACATAGAATACATTTTGAACATTTTACTGAAAACTACTAAAGTTTAAAAACACCCCTGTAGGACCGGGCATTGGTGGCTCACGCCTTTAATCCCAGTACTCGGAGGTAGAGGCAGGTGGATGGATCTCTGTGAGTTCGAGGCCAGCCTGGTCCACAGAGTGAGTTCTAGGACAGCCTCCAAAGCAATACAGAGAAATCCTGTCTCAAAAAAAAAAAAATAAATAAATAAATAAAAATAAAAAAAAATTTAAAAGCCCCTGTATTAAAAGCTGATTCTATTTCCATTTTTGAGAAAGTTGGGTAACTGAAATGTCTTTCTTTTCTGTTTGATTTTGTTGTGGCTTTTACAAATCACTCTCACTGTCTTCTCTGTCATCAGGATGACAACTGGGGAGAGACCACCACAGCCATCACAGGCACCTCAGAGCACAGTATATCCCAGGAGGACATTGCCAGGATTAGCAAGGACATGGAGGACAGTGTGGGGCTGGATTGCAAGCGCTATCTGGGCCTTACTGTCGCCGCATTCCTTGGACTTCTCGTGTTCCTCACCCCCATTGCCTTCATCCTGCTACCCCCGATCCTGTGGAGGGAGGAGCTGAAACCCTGTGGCGCCATCTGTGAGGGACTTCTCATTTCTGTATCATTCAAACTGCTTATTTTGCTCATTGGAACCTGGGCACTCTTCTTCCGCAAGCAAAGAGCGGATGTGCCGCGGGTATTTGTGTTCCGAGCCCTATTGTTGGTCCTCATCTTTCTTTTCGTGGTTTCTTACTGGCTTTTTTATGGGGTCCGCATTTTGGACTCTAGGGACCAAAATTACAAGGACATTGTGCAATATGCAGTCTCCCTTGTGGACGCGCTGCTTTTCATCCACTACCTTGCCATCGTTCTGCTGGAGCTGCGGCAGCTACAACCTATGTTCACACTTCAGGTGGTCCGCTCCACCGATGGAGAGTCCCGGTTCTACAGCTTGGGACACCTGAGGTAAGGGGCATGCACACTGAGCGAGCGGAAAGGATGACCTCTAACTCTGGAAGACATCTGGTCCTCAGCCGATGGGGCTGAGGTGCAGTCCTAGATACAGAGGCTGTGACTGGGGACTGACTAGTCGGGGCTGTGTGATGTCAAGGGGTGTCCATGCTTTTATAGTGGGGCTCTCGGCTGTGTTCCAGGTTTGTTAGGCTCGTTCCCAAGTAGCGCAGAAAAGGTAGGCATGGTGATGGCTACCTCCATTGACTGTAGACTTGGCTTATGGATGATGGATAAGTGACTGACTAGTGATTCCAATTTGTCCAAAATGATGCGTCAGGTACTCACTATAGCCATGTTTTGGAATCATCCTGGCTGTTTACTGGCAGATGAATGTATTAAAAAAATGTGATATATATATATATATATATATATATATATATATATATATATATATGTGTGTGTGTGTGTGTGTGTGTGTGTGTGTGTGTGTGTGTGTGAGTAGTAGTAGTAGTAGCACTAGTAGTAGTAGTAGAGTTTTATTTAGTTATAAAGAAGAGTGAAATTATGTCATTATCAGGAAAATGGAGAGAATTAGAGATGAATGTATTAAGCAAAGTGAACTAGACCTACAAGACACATAATCACATTTTCTCTCATATAGAATGTAGGTTGTATAGATGCACACACACACATGCACATGCACACCATGTCCAGCCTTATTTGTATTCCTTCCAATATTATGGGGTTTGTCCTGAATTAATGATCCAGTTATGACAGCTCTCCTTCTATATAGCAGCTTCCATTTCCATCGGTTTCCTTCCATAAGTTTTGAGATCCCTGAGAATACAAGCCATGTCTTATTACTTCTGGCATCCATGGTGCCTAGCATGGAGCATGGCACACACTTGGCAATCCTATGGTTCCTGGGTGAGTGATCCACTGTGGTGGTTTGGATGAGAATGAGCCCCATAAAGGCTCATCTATTTGCATGCTTGGTCCTCAGCTGGTGAAACAGTTTGGGAAGGATTAGGAGGCGTGACTTTGTTGGAGGAGTGTGTCACTGAGGGTGGGCTTGGAGGTTTCAAGCCCCACAACATTTCCAATTCTGTCTGTCTTCTCTCGGCCTCTGGCTGGGGATGATGTGAGCTCTCAGCTGCATGCTCCCTCCTGTGATGGTCCTGGACTCTCACCCTCTGGAACTGTGAGATCCCAAATTAAATGCTTTCTTTTACAAATTACCTTGGCCATGGCATCTCTTCCCAGCAACAGAAAATAACTAAATCACCCACCTGGATGTCTGGTTTTAAAGATTCACTGTCCTTAGCAGCGAATGCTGATGTGTATCACGTGGCGGGTCAGCTGGGACTGCTGAGGACACCTTAGTGTCTTCCAGAAGATCTGGCTTTGTCATTGCTTTGGCTATCCAGAGAGGTGGCCCAACCCCCAGTGTGGAGTCGGATCCCACTACCCCATCAGTGTCATGTAGCGTGTACCCGCTCCACATCCCTGGCTCAGCTCATACTGGCTGAGGACTGGCTGGTAAGTGATCAAGGCTGTGGCCACTGTGATTGGTTCTCAGGGGAGTTTCTGTTTGGATGAGTGTGTTGTACAGCATATGTTGGTGTTTCAAATCCTCCATAGATTCAAGGAAAGCTCTGGAAGCAAGTACGTAAGTCACTGGAGCATTGGAACCTTAAGAACTTGCTTCTCACTCTTTATACTGGAGAGGACCCCCATAATGATCCCTTACAGAGCCTAAGCCCAGAGTTTCCTGGGGCTCCCAGGCACCTGGAGAGAGACTGGCATATGACTTGGAAGTGGGCAGTTGCTGTGTCAGACATGAAGATAGGGGACTGGGGTGCAGGAGGATGGGGATTTCAGACAGTGGCATCTATGCAACCTGTTGGCAAACAGTCTGCTCTGAAGCAACCTTTGCTGAAGTCAACACTGTGTGGAGAAACCTGTGGTCCTGAAGCAGAGGAGCAGCATTTGGGACAGTGGCAGCCATAGGCTGTGAGTGAGGCTGGATAAGCTTTGTGTCTCGGCCTTCATTCTGAGTACTGTAATGCTACTTGCACAGAGGAGGGTGCTGTCTTTCTCACCTTAGGTCAGTCCAGGCTGATGGGACAAATGGCTCTTCCTAGGCTCCCACCCTACTCTAAGACAGGTTGACCTCACCTGCGCACGAGACCTGGGTATGAATGGGAGGGGCCAACTCATCAGCCCCTAGAAAGTAGAAAAACCCCAAACAAAAATCTGACAGCAGCATTAGTATCTCACTGCTTAGATATGTGGGTCAGGGGCAGAACTTCGGAAGGGGGGAGTATTGAGGGGGAACCAGAGTGCTCTGTGGCTTCTAGCTTGCTGGTAAAAAACAGTCACCCCAGTTCTCCAGGAAAACAGCAGGTGGCATATATCTAACAGGCTTAGAGGAGGGCATTTGAGTGTAATTTCTTCCCTTTGGTTCCTCACTCTCCCTCCTTTTATCAGGCCCTTATGTTCCTTACATGGTGATTCTGAATTCTGAGGTGGAAGGAAAGGTTCCTTGTCTCTCCTTACAGATAGATCCCATGGGCAGGGCTAGGTGTCCTGTGAAAACAAGGCTGAGAGAGCTGAGGCAGGCTTGGTACCTCCCTCTGGCACTGTGCTGGTCACATCACCTGCTGATCTGCAGGCTAAATCTGGTCCAAACCCAGCGGTGGCTGGAAGAATCACTGGGCCAGAAATATAACTTCTAAACCCTTTTGTGAATTTTCAAGACAGGAGGGGAGGAGGGAGCAGGATGGACAAAGCAAGCCCCAGACATCAGAATAGCAGGTCTTCACCAGACCCAATCAGAACCCCAGGCCCTTCCGCTTTCCCTTTATGCAAAGCCGCAGAGTGACCTATTGCCTTCGCTGCAGAGCGATGGGGAGTTCTTTCTTTCCGTGTTCAAAGCTGCTTTTCCTGAATGGACTGAGCTATTTTTGAGAGTGTTCAAAAGAATGCCTACTCCTCAGGTTCATAAAGCAAATGGGCTTCTTGTTAGCACTTGTAAAAAGCCCTTGCTGTGGCTTCCCTTGTGGGCAGGGATCATTTGGGGTTTATTTGAAAACCTTCCCAAATGGGAGAGATTATTATTGTAGGATGTGAAATTCCATAAATAGATGTAAGACGTAACCTTTAACTAATGCCTTAGGAGATACAAGGGCTTTTCATGTTTGGACTAAATTTACCTCACCTCTGGGGGTCAGAGCAGGTGGGATGGTGGCATACATCTTTTCCAACTTAGGATGAGTAAAGGGACCTGCTCAAGGTCACCAGCAGGTAGCAGCTTACAGTTCATTGCCCACCTATGTTCTCTATAGCATCTGAGGGGTGTGTGTGTGTGTGTGTGTGTGTGTGTGTGTGTGTGTGTGTGTGGCGAGGGGGGGCTGTCCATACACTCCACTTGTCAGTTTTTTTAGCCCAATTCTCACAGTGATTTGCTTAATTTCCTTTAACTTGACTAGAAATGTAATTTTTTTAAATCTATGTGAGGGGAGAAACACAGAAGAATATGGAAAACAAGTTTTAAAATGACATTTAATAACCACGGTATTTTCTGTGCTTTGAAATCTTTAAAACAAAACTCAGTAAATATTGGAGCAGCTACCTAGTGGGCTCTCAGCAGGTGCCAGGCACCTTCTCAGCTCTGAATGCAAAACTAAGTCTTTAGGACAATTGTGTGGGGTAGGCATTGTCTTCTTCCCTGGTAGACGAGGAAACTGAGGCATGGAGGCATTGAGGCATTTGTCATACTGAGAGACAGGGTTTGAACCACGATGGTGTGGTTTCAGAGTGATCTTAACCACACACTATACTGACCTGGAACGGAAGTTTTATGTTCATGTTCACATTCCTGATGGTAGAGCCCATGAGTTAAAAGTCCACTTTTGTGGGCTTAGTGTGCACCTGGCAGGCGCTGTGTGTGTTGTATTCCTCTGGCTTTTCCTTTAGAGCTGAGTGGACAGGATGCCATGTCAGGCTGGCTGCTTCCCTCTGGTGCTTTAGCTCCTCTGGTCCTTTAATTCACCAGTGACAAAGGCTGGGCCCTGTGGCTGCAGCAATGGATTTGAGGCTCTGCTAGAACCTTTAAAAACAAAAACAAAAACAAAAACAAAAACAAAAAAACCTTCTCTACTAGCTTCATAGATGCCTTTGCCCTAGTGCTGGGTAATAGCTAACCTAAAACAACCATCATTTTATTTCTAATGGTTCTGCAGCATGGGTTGGGCTCAGCTGGGTGGTTCTTCTGTAGGTCTTACTGGATCCCTGTGTAACTTATGCACACATAGAGCCACCATGGCTATGCTTTGTCTCTTTCTGCGTATCCTGAGATACTCTCCATCCCCACGTGGACTCTTTATTGCTCCTGCATCATTATCTAGATGTCGCTGGCATCTCAAGGCTTCAAAAGATACCCAAGTAGAAGTTCTCAGGTGATGGAGAGCTGAGGACTAGAGCTGGCCCAATACCACTTCTGATATGTTCTTCCTTGGTTAAACCAAGGCCAGATGTAGAGTGTATGTCGGCTCAGTTTGAGCATGTAGTTAGTTTTGGGCAAGTCATGGCTGCAGGAGCTTGAGTTAAGTGCTCATGCAGCTAGTCTTGTCCTCTGGGCGGCTCATCCACTCTTTTCCAGGTCTGAGTAGAGGACTTTGCTTTCTTTGCTAATTCTGTGCTCTTCTAGTTAAAACAAGAAAGGGAGAGCTGGGCATCCTAGGAAGTCTTATGTCCCTGACTGACTCCAATAGTATCCAAGCTGCCCTTCAGGCTGCACATCAGGCTCACCTGTGAGGCTGACCTCCCCTCCCACACTGGGGACCAGCACCAATGGCCTTGGGAGGCTGCTGAGGGCCCATAGCCACTGGCTGTGACACCAGGAGTATTTTTAAATGCTTACTGGAGTTTTTGGCTCATGTTACTACTATCGTGGTTTCATATATAAACTATTATTTTTAGAAATGGGTGTTCTCCCTTGTAAATACGATAACGATAATTCACCATTCCCCATGCTCACTCCCCTAAATAGCAACAAATAAAAATGAATGCGAGCTTAAGACTGGAGGGAAAAGGGTTTGTTCAGGCTGTGCCATAGGAGAATTTCAAGGCAGGCTCAGAGCTGCCGTTTGTGGTTTGGTGCTGTGGTGCCTCTTAAAAGTGGCTTTAATGGGAGTCTAAGTTTCTGGACACTGAAGCACTGTGTTTATACAGCTGCTCTCTGGCAGCCTCCACAGCTGGGATGGCTTGCTGTGCACAGCAGTGTCTGCCCGAAGCCTCATGCTGAGGCGAGAGGACTCACCTCTCAGAGGGCACAGTGCCCGGTGGAAGGGAAGCTGGTTTCCACTCCCTTTGGGGGAGACTGTGGCAGTTGAGAATGCCTCCCTAGGAGCCATGCTGGTATGGAAGGCCTTCCTGGGGAATCATGTTTGTATGGAGGCCAACTGGTATTTTCCCAAGATCCATGCTGGATTGAACTACCTTCTTGGAACCCATGCTAGTATAGACAGCCTACTTGGGAGTCTGCTGGTGTGAGAACCCTTCCTCAGGGCAGTGTTAGTATAGGCAGCCTTCCTGGGGAACCATATTGGTGAAGGTAGCTGTCCTGAAGAGAAAAAGCTGTGCTTCCTGAACAGGACTCCACCCCTTCCCCTCAGGGGTTCCTGCGGGTTGGTCCCACACTCATAAATACAGGTGTGCTTGTCAGGGCACTGACAAGAAGGGAAATGGTGACTGGCGCCTCTGTCCTCTGACTCACTGGATGGCACTCAGCTCTGTTCCAGGTACAGCTTGGTCCTGCCTTGCAATCAGAGGTTCTGTTGCGTAGCTGTTAGCTGTTGGACCATGGACTTACTGCCTGTGCTCCCATAGTCTTCCTAAATCTGGGGGTGCTGATGTCAGTCAGGGCACAGAAGGCCGGCAGAGCCTCTCAGCTGTGTCTGCAGGCCTTCTTAGTCTCTGTCTAGATAGAGGCTTTCAAACACATAAGGCAGGCACTGGTCTCTAATCGTTGGGTCTCTGGTGTTATCTTTGTATGATTCACCACAGTAATGTGTGAAACTAAGAAAAGCCAGTTCCCAGATAGGTACTCTGGCCCAGACTGGACTGATAATACAGGGAGGTAACAGTGCAGTGGGGTTCTATGCTGTGCCTGAGGCAGAACTGCAACCCTCTGGGGAACTAGTGGCCGGGCTATGGCTTTCATCTATGGGAATAGGTTTACTGGATACCCCACGGGAGAGAGCGCCACTATCCTTGGCTCTCGCTGTGACTTATCAGAGGCTCAGAAGAAAAATGTGTGTCAGTGCCATCACCACACTCCAAGCCCTGCACAGGATTATACATAATGGCCAGGGAGAGTGCACCCATGGCAGCTATGTGTTGTTTCTTTCCCAAGAGCAGAATAAGCAGGTCTCTCTCAGACGCCCTTCCTAAGGTGCACATACATAGTCTGTGTGGCTTCTCTTGCGGTATGAAAATGGGTATCTTTCAGAGTTTCACTTTCAGAGTGTCAGGATAGTAAAAGCTTATGGGGAAGTGCGAAAGGTGTCCCCTACCCTGAACTTTGGAGACCATCCCATGGCGACTCAGTCCTATTTGTTCTGTCTTGGAGGTCTGGCATTAATACCCCGGGCTTCCGATCTGCTCGCTCTTCCTTCACTAAGGATAAGGATATGCTGTGACTCTTGTCCTGGTCTGATATTCACTGTGGAGGTCAACAACACTTTGCAGTTTGTGATTATTGATTCAAAGCTTCCACCTGCTTGCACTAACAGGAGTGGATGAGGTCACCTGTGAATCCAGGCAGTGATAGACTAGGGCTTCCTGCAGCCTCACCAGCCAGCCAGAGCCACTGATCTCCTTCCCCTGTCAGGATAGATAGTGTTCCTGGTGGTTCAAGATGGCAGGCCAATATGTCACTAGATGCTTTATCCCAGGAAGTTCAACCTGTTTCCTGGAACATAAACCAATTCCAGTTTTTGCCCCCTTCTTTTCTCTTCTCCAAGGTGTGTGCTGCCTGTTACCTGTGTGGGACTTGATCAAACTAGCTTCACAAATACAAACTTTTTTTTAAGATTTTATTTATTTATTATGTATACAACATTCTGCTTCCATGTATATCTGCACACCAGAAGAGGGCATCAGATCTCATAAGGGATGGTTGTGAGCCACCATGTGGTTGCTGGGAATTGAACTCAGGACCTCTGGAAGTGCAGTTGGTGCTCTTAACCTCTGAGCCATCCCTCCAGCCCCAAATACAAATATTTTAATTAAAAGGTGAGCGAAGGTCCAGAAATGTAAACACTATTTGTGCTGGCTGAGGCAGTAGCACTAGGGGGTTAATTATGTTTGTTTCTCTGGGACTCACACAAATACTGCTTCAAGTAGCCCCAGCTGTGTCTTGCTAGAGCTCTGGGATTGTGAAGTTGATGCATTCAGAGTGATTCAGCTCTCATCTATACTTTGCTGGGGAGAACTGGCAGTTGGCTGAACGGTGGTGAGGCGGGCATTGATGGTTGTATTAGTTACTTGTCTGGTTGTTGCCGTCAAATACCTAACAAAAGCAACTGAAGGAAGAAAGGCTTTGTTTTGGCTCAAGGTACAGCCCAGGATTGTGAAAGTCATGGCAGCAGGAACATGAGGTCATACTGCATCCACAGAGAGCAATGAATGTCTGCTCAGCCACTCTCTCCTTTTTGTGCGGGTCCCACCTCCATTTAACCTAATCTAGATCATATCTCACCACCTTGTCTCCAAAGTGATTTCTAGAACCTTTCAAGCTTGCTGCCAATATTACCCATCACAGTGGTTGTACCCTGACTGGGAGTTTTTGACAGACAGAATCAACTTGAATTTGAGGTCCTACCTATTAGCATTGTTGTAAGAAGATCTGGATCGGCCATACCTTAAAGGGTATGGAGCAGGTGTATACCTTAAAGGATAGGTGACAGGCTGACTGGGGATGCTGGCAGCGTTTCTATTGGTTTTCTTGGTGTTGGCTCTCTCTTCTCTGTCCAGGTGCCTCTCTTCCCATTGCACTGTGCAGAGCCTTGACTACCAGGCAGCAAGCTCCCATCTTACCCTTGACTAGCGTCCCTCCTTTCCTGATACATCTTCTTATTAGCTTCTCAGGGCTGCAATAAGAAAGTGCTTCCTCTCCCTCTCCCGCCCTCCCTCCATGTATCCTCCCTCCCTTCCTCCCCCGCCCAGTATCTCAGATGCTCAGATGTCTGTGTTCTCCATCCATCCTCCATCTCACTGGGGCCTCACTCCTTCTGGAGACTTAAAGGAGAACCCTTCCTCCATTCTTCCAGTGTCTGCCTGATGCTGTGTGCTGGCCATCCTGGCTCTCCCACTTCTGCCTCCTAGTTCTTATCAGTACACCAGGATGAGTGGACCATGATATCTGCAAAGATGCCATTTCCAAATCAGGTCATACTCTGAGGTTCCAGACAGATGCAGATTTCAGGAGACCATCTGAGACACCTACTTTGGGTTTCTCGGGGCCATCCATTGATGAACACTGACCCGTTAACTCCCACTGCAGATGTTTTTGCTCATACTGTTTCCTCTGCTTGGATTGTTTGGAGCCCAGAGTCCACAGGGTGGAACCAACATTGACCTGTTAAGGCTTAGCTGGGACACTACATTGCCTGCTGTGTGGACCTCAGCTAAAAATCCATCCCCTTCCTTTCCCTATGTCTTTACTTCTACCCCTCTGAATCTTTTTTCTCTTTGTAGCTTTGTAGACTAGACCAGGCTGGCCCATCTGAATCTTTTAAGTATACTCATTGTTTAGGTGGTTGCTACCACCTATTGGAGGAATGAAAGTCCTTTTAAAAGTCTGACTTGTTAGAGGACACAGGCCCAGTCTGCGGCCACACTGGCCCAAGGCAGGCGCTACTACAATGAATATGTGATAGGGAGATGATGAACAAGTATGTGGTAGAGAGATGGGAGAGAAAGAGAAGCAGAGCCATTTGTGCACTGTGAAGAGATTGGAGCTGGAAACTCGACTGCAGCGAGGAACTAATGTGAGGCCTGATGTGGGAGGCCTGCGCTGCCACTGAGGACCATATCTGGGTCTGTGGCCCTACTGTGGCTGGGGTCTGTGGCCCTACTGTGGCTGGGGTCTTTGGCCCATGTTACCACTGAAGGCCATGCAGATGTCCATGGTCTGGGCTTCAGTATGAGGACAAGTTGATGACTGACTACCTGCTGTAATAGTCCCACCCCTCAGCCACTGCACAGTGGTGCCAATGGTGATGCAGGCATGGGAGAGCTGGCTCTGCCCCTCTCCTGGGCAGTGCAGGAGAGCTGGCGGTCTAACAAACTCAACTACCTCTCAAGCCCAGATTCAGAGCTTTGAGTTGTCCTGTCCCAACATCTACATTCTAGAGCTCCTGAAGGGGCTGGTCCTGTAGAACCAAAGTTGTAGGAACTCTATGACTCGGGACACACAGAAGAGCCAAGAGGAATTTCAGTGAGGGTCCAGTATAGTAGAAGTGCCTTCTGCAACCAAACTAGGAAGGTTTGCAGAAGGTCCTTGGACTGGACCAATGACCTATTGCAATGAACATTAGCAAGTAAAGCCATTTGCACACATACACCGTGTGACACACTGTGATACACCTCAGCTTTCATGGCAAGATTTTGTTTGTTTTCTTAAATTTTTATTTTTGTTTACTTTTGGGGGAGGTTAGAAGGGTGGAAGCAGATATGGAAGGACTGGGAAGTGAGTAGGATTGGGGTGCATGCATGAAATTCATAAAGAATCAATAAAAATATATGAAAAACCAAGTCTGGCTCACAGCTTAGCGTCTGGAACATCACAGGTGTTCGGGGTTTGCATTTGTTGTGTTGGAGATGGGCAGCTGGTGTTTCATCCTTTTCTGGATGTCAGTGTAGCTGACTGGAAGGATGAGTACATACTCTAGACGAAAGTCTCTCCAGGTTTACTATGATGAGAAAATGGTTTAGTGCCTCATCTGTCAGCACATACCTAGATAATCGAAATAGTGGCCTGGCACTGATGTGGGCAGTTGCATGTAAGAAGGATGTAACTTAAGGAAAGAGCTGTAACTTAGAAGGCCTTGCTGGTTTCATGCTCTGGTCTGAGAGGAGTTGAGGATGTAAGGGCTTTAGCCTGGATACATCCTAAAGACCAGTTTTCGTTTGTGAATTTAATCGTGTGTCCTAGTTTGGTTGCAGAAGGCACAGTCGAGCTAGGGGAGAGCAATGAGCAGCAAATAAAGGAATGTGTGTGAGGTGCATGTGTATGTATGTGTGAGCTCATATGTGTGCATGAGTTCATGCTTTTCTAGACTTCATTCCTTCTCTCTGCAGCCTAGGGGGTGTTAAAAAGAGATGGCTGATGGCCACAGTTGTTTTCATAAGTAAGAGGGACATGTCCCCAGGGAAAGCAATAAGGCCAGTAGCAGACGTTAAAGATTAGTTTAGCACAGTGGGACAATGATCTTCTTTTCTGAGGCTGGAGTTGCCCATGATGTTATTATTACATAGATTGGCAGATCGGACTAGATGAATTCTGATTTTTTTTATTCTTGAATCTCTGGCAGAACATAGATGTCACTTCCATTTCTAGAATTCTGGGAGTATGTTGATCAGTTTTCTATTGCTGAGACTAACTACCCAAGGTGATCAGTTTTTAAGGAGGAATGGCTTATTTGGGCTCACAATTTCAGGTTTTGTTTGTTTGTTTTATCTACGCTTGCTTGGCCTCAATGCTTTGAACTTGTAGCAAGGCAGAGAGTGGTGGTGAGGAACATATGAAGCTGCTCAACTCATGGCAGCCAGAAAGCAAAAAGGGAACCAATGGGAGATCCCAGTATCCCTTTCAAGAGCACAGCCCTAGTAATCTATCTTCCTTCTGTGGTTTCCTACCTCCTAGGGTTTTGTCCTCACACTGGCAACTGAGCCTTTGATACATAGTCTTTGAGGGGAACATTTAATATACAGAGCATAACAAGTCATTCAATATAAATGGATGTTGAGCCATGCTTTTATGCCCAGGAGTGGCATGAACCAACCAATCCCATTCCCTATTATAAAACGCTTGTGTCCCTTATCAATAATATGATACTATTTTGTGTAAACCTTTATTGTTTATAAATGAAATGAAATCATGCATTCATTGGCATGATTTCAGTTAATCTCAACAACTTCATAAGGTAGTTGGTTTTATCTCTCTATCACAGGCCAAGAGGAAACATTCTAGAAAGTAACAGAATAACAAGATCAGGTCTGGAATCTTGACTTTCTGCTTCAGAGGCCAATGCTTTCTCCACCTATGAGTCATGGCTGCCTCCTGATAAGTAGATTGGATAGTAAAGGCTGAGCATGGCCAAAGGATGCTGGAACCATATGTGCTTATGGTTCCTCTCCCCAGGGAAAGCCTTTCGGAGGGATCCACTTTGGCTCACTTCCAAAGCCAGTCCTTCCGGGTGGGAGGGATTGGCACCAGTGTACACAGGGGGCAGATCAGCCTCCCCAGCATATGCAAGGACATGGAAACTCATGACCATGGTGGTATCATTTGTGAGACATGTGCCTTAGTCCAGGCCCTTTAAATTATATTAGCTTATTAAATCTTACCAATCCTAAACCAAGCAAACAAGTTAACATAGAAAGGCAGAAGGCAAAATCCTCAATCTCCAATATTTTTCCTGGCTTAAATGTCAGTTTGAGTGAACTCTCAGAAAGTCAGAGCCATGAAGCTTTGAACACAGTTCTCACTGAAGCCAGCCTTGGGAGCCAGGTATATCATGAAGTTACAGGTTAAGATATCTTTATTCAAGTCATACCGGCCAAGCACAAGCCAGAGCGAGCCCAGAGGCAGCAAGCTAGGGAGGCCAGAGAGAAGGGCCCCCCACGTGTCTGCCGCCCCTTAAGAATTCCCCACGAGTCATCCTGAACCTCCCCTGACCACACTCTCACGGGCATAGCCAGGCACATCTCTAGCAGCTCCTAGGAGGCGGGGCTACAATGTCTCCCTACAGGCACCCAATAGAGCTGGACCTCAGGGTCTCTCGCTGGGATTTCTCACTACACCAACTTGCCATATTTTTTCAGCCCATCTACCGTGGTATAGCCAGATATTCTGGAATATTAGTCCCATCCTACTCAAGAAAACAACAACAACAAAAAATAAATAAAAATAAATAAAAATAAAAAAGAATGAAATTAGAAGAAAAGAATAATTTAAGATGAAATGATCTGTTATTTTTTTCTTCAGAGGCTAGAGTTGTCTGGGGTATTATCAACAGAATTGATTCATGGATTGGGATATTGGACTAGATGAATTATGATTTGTTTGATTCTTGGATTTTGGGGAGAACAAAGAGATTGATTTCATTTCTACAATTCTGGGAATATGACGGGGTTGTATCCACATCCTGCGCCCCAGGTTTCCTGCTTAATGATGGCTTGACCAGCTCATTGCCTTTCCTCTCTGAATATTGTGCTGACAGCATGATGTCAAGCTCCTCACCAGTTTGATCTTCCTTGCCTCTCTCTTTCCCTAGAGATTATCTTGTCTAGGAGTCAGAATTCACTGCAGTTTTTGACTCATGCATCTCTCATACTCCCTTTGCCTTTAATGGTTTTAGGAAATACTTCTTGGCCAATCTTAAACCTATGGGGATCCTAAGGTTTCATAAATGGACAAGTTGAGCCAACAAGTGTTTGGTTTTTTTGTTTGTTTCTTTGTTTTTTGGTTTTTGTTTTTTGGTTTTTGTTTTTTTTTTTGTTTTGTTTTGTTTTGTTTTTTTGGTTTTTTGAGACAGGGTTTCTCTGTGTAGCTTTGGAGCCTATCCTGGCACTCGCTCTGGAGACCAGGCTGGCCTCAAACTCACAGAGATCTGCCTGCCTCTGCCTCTGCCTCTTCCTCTCGAGTGCTGGGATTAAAGGTGTGCTCCACCAACGCCCAGTGGAGCCAACAGTGTTGTGCGTGGAGGAAATAAAGGAGACCTCCCTTGTGTGTGAGGGATTTCTGCAAGGAGTTGTTAAAGAGGCAGGGATTACATGCCTAACTCTTTGCAGCACATCAGTAGTCTGTGTGTTGGGAGTACTCTGAGTCTAGAGACAGGCCATGAGATCTAGAGAATGTGAAAGGCTTCCTGAAAGAAGCTAGGCCTGCTCTGGCCCTGTGTGATACCATAGTTGACAGAGAAACAATGGCAAGGAAGATATCTGAACACTGAAAAGGCTGAAGGAAGGAATGTGCTATACATGCTGGTCTTAACTTAGACTGACAGGTGCCTACGCCATTGAAATGACTTTGATATCCAACAGCAGGGGAGAATGTTGAAAATGACATCCACCATAGAGTTCTGAGTTTGTCTGGAGTGAACGTGGGCCTAGGTGGCCTGTAGCTGCTGACTGGACCCATGTCTTCAGCTGTTATGTACAAAGCACAGCTAAGCTGTGAACACAGGGAATCACCATCTTGGGGCTCGACAAGACTTCAAGCATGTATCACTTGGTTTATTCTGTAAAAAGATGAAGCACAGTAATGTTGGGTATTAATCCAAACGGTTACAACCCTTTTAAAGTTGGGGACACTGGAGTGTATTGTCTTAGTTCTGTGGAAATTCTCATTCCCTCATATTGTTAGATGTGTTGAATGCCAAACAAATGGTTCTCTGTAGGCGAGAGTGTGCACAGCTCTTGAAGGCATTTATAAACTTGGCGTGAGAGTACGTCAGCTCCTGCACTAACTTGTAGTCTGGGCAGCTGGCCAGGACCTTGCCTGGCTCTGAGTTACCCTGGTGCCTCTGTGAGATGACAGGGTTGGAGAAGGAGTGGGATGCCTGCTCTTCTCTTCTGTGGTTCCTAGGAGATGAGTTCCTCTGACCTTGGAAAGGCTGAGGCCCTGTCAGAAGCACTGGGTCTCTCCCATAACCCTAGCCTATCCCTGGGAAGTTCTTAAGGAATCCCTAGGGATTTGCCCCAGTGTTGGAAGCCAGGGGCCTTGTTTTAACCTGTCCTGGGCCATGCTAGAAGGTGGCAGGGTAGGAACTCTGCTAGAGTGAGGCAAGGACAGAAGTCACTTCTAAAGATGGCACTTGTGGGGTGAAGGCATTGAGCAACAGTACTGTTTTCTCAGCACATGAGTCCTTGGGATTCTCTGGGCCCCTCCTTATAGCCAGGGTGAAAATCAAAACCCAGCAGCAGCACCCACAAGAAGGTTTGCTTTGAAGATAAGCCTGGGGATAACTTCTGAAACTGCCTGTAGATTCTTACCTTTTTTTTTTTTAAGGATTTGTTTATTTACTTTTTTATAATTTATATGTACTTACAGAGTTGATGTCCCCCCACATGCATTCAGGAGCCCACAGAAGCCAGAGAGTATATTGGATCCCCTGGAATAGGGACCTTTACAAGAGCAGCCAGTGCTTAATGGCTAAGCCATCTTTCAATCCCTCCCTCCAGTTCTTAACTTTCGATGAGGGAAGAATTTTCTGTTATAATCTGGGCACCTAGAGAAATTCTTCTGCTGTTATAGTAGCATGGGATGAACTAGTTTGAACCGGTATGTCTGTATATAACTGGGGCTTATTTTCATGCTTAGGGGCTTCGTCTTGCCTTAGGCCCAGCGGTTTGGAAAATTAGTATGTGGGCAGAGCCAGAAGAGCTGAAGCAATGTGCAAGGAAGCATGTGTATGATGGGAGTGGATATACCATTAGGTACAGTTGGGGTGATGGAACACTTGCCCCTCTCTGGAGATAGTCACAGCGGAGGATGGGGCAAAGATTGAAGCCACATTGAGCAGAGCTCAGGCCAGTACAAAGCCTCACAATGAAGCCCTTCCAATCAAGAGCCGCTTCTTGCATCCAACTCTGTCCTAGTACCTACCATGCCCCCATGTAGTCCAGAGGAAAGCACTCTACCAGCCGAGCCTCATCCGCAGCCCTGTGTTCAGTTCTTAAAGCAAAGCTCCGAAGGGAGTGGAGTAGCATAGGAGGGGGGCAAGAGCTGCCACTGGTTGGTTAAGGGCTGCACGGTCAGTATGAAGTGAAGGTCTCTGAGCCACCGTGAGAGCACTGGGATGCCATGTAGTCATCCAAGAATCCAAGGCAGTCCCTGTCCTGGAGTTCTGGCTATTGTAAATAATCCCTAGAGTGTTGGGAAGGAGGCTGGAGGGCAAGATAAAACAGAGCTGTGGTATTTAGCACACTGGGGTTGATGAATGGCTTCAGAAGCTGCAGGTGTCAGGACACATAGCACTAGCATCTAGGTTGTCAAACTGCACCAAGCTCTAGACAGACTACAGTGCATGGCATGCCGTTGTGTGGCTCATGGGTTTCTGTACTTTCACTTTCTTGACTGGAGTGATCATGAGGGTCAAATGAGATGGGTGAATGAAAGCCCTTCCTACGTCATTGCTGGTTGATCTCTCTGAAACAGCTCCCAGCATGCACTCATAGTCCTGGGTGTTTTCCAAGATGGCAGCTTGGAGCTATCATCTGCCAAGTGTCCAAGACAGCAAGGGCAATGGCTCCAAGGATCTTAAGAACAGATGATTTGCCTCACAGAGAGGCAGGCCATCACTGTAATCTGGGAAACAAGCGCCTTAGATCTGGAACAGCATAGTGTGTGAAACCAAGCATTAACAAGGGCTTCAGAAACATGACCATTCATTTATGATCCCTATGACCATCACCAAACCGCCTACCTTTGGGTGGGTGGGGAGCTCCTCGGTTTTCTTTTTTTCTTCATAAACCAAGAACAAACAGGAAAAGTTCTGTGTACACCAACCCTAAGTCTCAGTTACAGGTTGTAACTGTCTTCTCTTCCAACAACTGGCTGGATGGAATGTGGGGAATGACAGAATCCGGGAGAGGGAAGGAAGCCACTTAACAACAGGCCATGTGGAGAGTGTAGGAGCCAGCAGACTTCCGAGGGAGGTTACCCTGACTTGTAGTTACTGACTGTCACAGAAGACTTCTCATTTCAGACCTGCTGTATTCTGTGAAAACCTGCCTTAATTCTTGCCCTCATTTCACAGCATCCAGCGAGCAGCGTTGGTAGTTCTGGAAAATTACTACAAAGACTTCACCATCTACAACCCAAACCTTCTAACGGCATCTAAGTTCCGAGCAGCCAAACACATGGCTGGCCTGAAAGTCTACAATGTAGATGGTATGTGCTTGAAACTGTTGGTGGGATGTGACGGCCACAGTTAGGCGGCTGTCACCTAAACTAAATATTTGCTTCTATCTGTACTCCGTGCTTGCCTTCTAGACCTTCCTCATTTCAGAACAATTTCTCTTTTTAAAATGTAGGCAAATGTTTTCCAGGGCAATGTCAGTTCATAGTCTACCTATATGGCAAGTTCATCCATTTGGGGATATTGATGTTGGAGACTATAGCTGTGTTTCCTGTCTCCTGCTGGGAACACCTTAGGTTGGAAACCCTTAGGATTTCCGAAGGCTTTTCAAAATCTGAGCAGATCACCTAGGGACAGAGAGTGTTCCTCCAAAGGCACTGGGCCTAAAAATGTCAGTAGTTCAGGCGCCCGGGAACTCCTCTCAGGCTTCTCAGCCCTGGCGAGGAGCAGGAGGTGAATGGTGACAAGAAGCTGGAGCCAGACTGGAGGAGTTGGAGCCCAGTTTCATTGAGAGTGTCAAATGCTTAGGTGTGAGAAACAGGACTCCATGTCATTTCTTGCTGGGCACCTGGAATAAGACAAGGGCTTTGCAAACTCCAGAAGAAAATTATGTAGTCAGCCAGTCAGCTGAATTACATGGGTATCAGCTTTGGTCACAGCAACCTTTCTGTTTTTATACATACATACATACATACATACATACATACATACATACATACATACATACATACATACATACATACATACATACATGCGATATGAGGTGTAAGCTTCACCCCTTGGAAAAATTTAGTGAAACCAAGTCCACAGCAGCAGCGGGTCACCTAGAAGAAACTGAGGTCTTGCCTTGTGTTTCCAATAAGCTAGGTGGGGTGGTGCTCAGGGTGACACAAGACTTTGAGTCTCTTCACAGAGGGGTCGTTTTGTGTGTCTGGGGTGATGACTGTAAGGCTGCACCCTGGCCTAACTTGTTTTCCTGTGTGTGCTCACTGTACGTGTCCCTTGACTCTCTTTTTTCTCTGTCTGTCTTTGTTCTCCCACCCTGCCCACTCTCTCTCATTGTTTGCTGTATGTGATGTCCCAGCTGCCCTTATGGCCAAACTGAAACTTTGTGTGGCAGATGGTAAGTGACATCTTCGGCACACTCTGGCGGGTGTTGTTCTTGGCCAACATTTTCAGTGGTGAGACTTTGCAGCCCTTCAGAGTTCTTTTTCCCTGTCCCCATCAGACTGGGGTTAGATTTCTTGGCTGCTGTGACTATGGAGTACCGTGCCCAGGGGAAGTTACTTTTAGGATCCATGTGTGCTTCCTCTCTAGGGGTGGGTGGGAGGGTACCAACAGACACTGGTACTGTTTTCCTATTCCATTTCCTGGTCTTTGGTGTTAAAGCTATTCTACCATTCTGCTTTCATCAAAGGGCCCAGTAACAATGCCACTGGCCAGTCCCGAGCCATGATTGCTGCAGCTGCTCGGCGCAGAGACTCCAGCCACAATGAGTTGTATTATGAGGAGGCTGAACACGAACGGCGGGTAAAGAAGCGGAGAGCAAGGTTTGTGACTGCCCCTTCTGGTTGAATATTTTATTTCCACTTTTTTTAAACCTCCAGAGTTAATTTTCTGTTTGCAAACATGACCTGTGTGACTGTTTACAGTCCACTGTACTCTCGAGTTCCTCAGACTTGGTGTATGTAATTGTCACCAGACATACTTCTAACGATATCACAGGTTCTGGGCCCACTCATGGAGCTTATTGCACAGTCTGTGGATCTGGGGTTGGGCCTGAGAATTTCATTTCAAGCAGACTCCCAGGGGCTTTTCTGCTGCTGCCCTTGGAGGGGGCCAACCCCACCCACAATTTTTCCCATGTTAATTGAAGGTGGCAAAGGTGGCTTCCCTTATGCCTGCTACCCCATTCTTCCTTTTCCTGAGCTGCTGGGGGGTGGGGGGGAGATGAATCATAGGGGCCAGAGATCTGGTTTCTTTTCTATTTTTGTAGCCCAGGCAGGTTTTGAACTCTTTGTGTAGGTGAGGATTACATTGAACTTAGTTTTTTTTTAAAACCCTTTTTAACATTTATCGATTTGTGTGTATGCGTGTCTGTGGGCGTGCTTGTACACATGTGTCTTGTGTACATGCGTGCCACAGTACACATGTGCTCAGGACAACTTGGGGGGTGGGTTCTTTCCTTCTACCACCTGAGTTCCAGGGGTCAAATTCAGGCTGTCAAGCTTGGCAAGAGCCTTTCCCCTGATCCATCTTGTCAGTGTGACTTCTGACCCTGCCTTTACCTCCTGAGTGCTGGGTGACAATGTGGTGCTGGGCATTTCTCCTGGGTCTTTGTGGGACTGGGCAAGTGCTCTACCAACTAAAGCTCCCCCGAATAAGCTCTGGTTCTCCATCAGCTGCTTCTGCACACCCACTTCCTCTTTCCAGGTGGAGCTGAGCAGAAGTTGTCTTATCTCACCTTTTATTAGAGAAACTAAAGCACAGGTTAAAGTGAGTTTTCTGGGCTCATTATTGGCAGAACTGAGAAGTCCCCAGGGAGCACTCCCCGCCCCCCCCACCCCTTCTCCCAGGCTCTTCCCATCTCCTGGAGGACAGCTAAGGATGAGCAGTGTGACCGAACCTTGGGGAAGTTGGTGGTAGGCCAGGGTGCTGCAGTGGACAAGAGGTCTTTGGGTCTTTAGGGACCATCCATAAACCATTCAGTGGGCACTGCCTTGCTGACCGTGCCACATCGCCTTCCAGATTGGTGGTGGCAGTAGAAGAAGCCTTCATCCACATCCAGCGTCTCCAGGCTGAGGAGCAGCAGAAATCCCCTGGTGAGGTGATGGACCCCAGGGAGGCCGCTCAGGCCATCTTCCCCTCCATGGCCAGGGCATTGCAGAAGTACCTGCGCACCACACGGCAGCAGCACTACCACAGCATGGAGAGCATCCTGCAGCACCTGGCCTTCTGCATCACCAACAGCATGACCCCCAAGGTGCGCTGCCGGCGTCGGTGGGCAGACTGGTCCCTGAGTTTGGCCCGTCACCTGACATGTGTCCCTTCTGTTGCTCCCCACATGACTTTGATTTGTTTGTTTGTTTATGTGCACTTGTGCATGTCTGTGTCAGTATCCCTCGTGTGTGTTTAGATGCCCCCAAAAAGGCCAGAGGACAATGTTAGACCTTCTGAAACTAGAGGCAAAGGTGACTGTGAGTCTCCTCGTGCTACTGGGAACCAAACTTGGGTCCTCTGGAAGTACAGCAAGGTCTCTTTTTTAACTGCTGAGCCATCTCTCCAAACCCTCCACCTCATTTTTTGACCCAGGGCTTCTGACTGTACATAGAACTCAATGACCCCACTGGACTGGCTGGCCAGTGAGCCCTTGGGACCTTCCTCTCTCTGCCTCCCCAGCAGTGGGGTTATGAGCATGCATTATCAGGGCTGGCCTTTGTGGGGGTGCTGGAGATCTGAACACGGGTCCTCATATTTGTACAGCAAGGGCTTTACCCACTGAGCCTCCTCTCCAGCCCAATACAATTGTTTTTAATATACATTTTAAAAGCCTCCAGATTCTGTAACAGAGAAAAAAGATTTCACCTTGTGCCAGTATAATGCAGTGCCTAGGGTGGGCCCTAGAGCTAAACTCACCCAATTTAACCTACTGGCTGGCTGTACAACCTTGGACAAATAGCTTCTGGTGCTGTGCCTCACCTATAAATTGAGGTGTTCCTAACACTTCATGTTAATTCATGAAGTGTTAAAATTATACCTGTCATCTGATCCAGCCTAACTTAGTAGCTGTCTTTTTTTTTTTTTTTTTTTTTTTTGGTAGAAATGATGCCACCATTTTGGATGTTGTAGAGTTTGTTTCCTGAGCAGTCTTTTGGATTATGGCATCAGTACACTTTAGGAATGGATATTACAATAACCATCAATGTCATTTAATAGAGGACTGTGGCCAAAAGAGAAGGGGTGGGTGCAGCTGGTGGGTTCAGATCATCGCCCCAGTCGCTCAGCTGGTGTGTAGCTGTGCACATGTATTTTTTGTTTGTTTGTTTGTTTGTTTGTTTCTACACTTGATTCCTCCATATAAAGGGTGGGTATCTGCTTTGCAGGGTTGGTGTGTAAGAAATAATGATAAGTCAGGTTACATAGCATGTGAATCCTGTGGACCCATGAATGACCTTGGCATTGGTGCATAGGTAATATTTGATAGCTCTTTTCCTAAGGACATCTTACTCTTACACTTCCCACAGTTGTCAGTACTTCTGACTTGGAAAAGCCAGGCAGAAATATCCAGTGAGAAACTTTAATGTTTTCCATCTCTTTGACTCAGTAGTCTCTTGCCCAGGAAAATTAGCAGTCAGGCCCATAATCAGTTCTCTGTCTGTGTGGGTTCCCCATCTGTAGAGTCAGCCAGCTATGGGTGGAAACCTTCACTCCTGTGCTGGCCTGTGCACATGCTTTCCTGTCACCCTGAGCATATACACACATGCTTTCCTGTCACACTGAGCACACACACCCACACCCCCCCCCCCACACACACACGCACACATGCTTTCCTGACATATTGAGTGAGTACACAGCTTTCCTGTCACTGTCCCATAAACAACATAGTGTAGCAGCTACTTAGCATCATCACATTGCAGTAGATTCTGTATGTCACCTAGAGATGATGGATTCTACAGTATACAGATGTCTGCAAGTTACTGAGTGTCCTGGAATCAGCTTTTCAATTACTATCTATATTCACAATTATACATTGAAGGCGGATTGCCCCTCACCTAGAATATCCTATATAACTCCAAACTGGAAATCATTTACAAATGTTTCTGATATGCTATGTGGTATATCATCTGTTGGAATGGGGGTGGGGGAACTTGTTTGTGTATTCAGTTACAAAACTCCAAATACAACAGATCATGGACACAGGTTTCAAATACAAAACTATGTGCCTGTGTGCAGAATTATGACTTCTGGCATGAAAAAGGGACAGCTGTTTTCCTTTCTTCAGGGTTTCTTAAAGTTGTCTGATTTCTTCCCATTTCATTTTAAAAATTTATGCTTTCTTGGATGTTTATTGTACAAAAAGAAATGTCCAATGTAGAAGGCTCTTGCTTTGAGCCAGCTATAGTAACTTATGATTGTAATCACAGTGCTTGGAAGACTGAGGCAAAAGATCATGAATTCATAACTACCCTGGGCTATGTAGTGAATTCTAGTCCAGCCTGGGCTTAGCAGAACCCTTTTCAGAAACAAAAACCAAACAGCAAAACAACCTGAGCTGATGAGATGGCTCTGTAGATACAGGTGCTTGTCACCAAGCCTGAGCTCAAGCCCCAGAGCCTACCTACTGGAAGAAGAGAACTGACTCTAGTCATCCACATGCTGTGTCATGCATGTGCGTGAGCATGTACACACATGCATACACACACACAAGTAAATAAATAAATGAATAAATAAATAAGTAAAGTTATTAGAAATCCCCCCTCCCGGTCTCCACTTCCCCTAGCCCATATCCCCCTTACTGATATGGGCTAGTGTATGGTCTCTCCACCATGTCTGTGTTCTAGTGTGGAAATGCTTTGATATTAGACATGTCTGTATTTTGGAAACCTGCTTTCTCCACTCAAGGCTTCTTGGATCTTTCTTTCAATGTATGCTCACCTGACTCACGCAGCTCTGTCTTGCTCCCTGGGAATACCTGGAGCAGATTTGCCTAACTGCTTGTCTGTTGGTGCACATTTGAATTAAGTTTCATGAGTCAAAGCCAGGGGTTGCCTGTTTCTGTGACTCCGATTTCACTGGAACCCAGCCGCACCTTCTTGTGTACCTATCACCATGGCTACAGCTGCTGGCGCTGCATAGCAGAGTAGGGGAGTTACGAAAGAGGATTGCTTGAAAACTGAAAATGTCTTGACCTCGGCCTAGGACCAGATGGATACATGCCAGTGTTTTTCAGTTTATATTATTGGCTCATTCTTTCTCTCAACTAAACTGTTTCGTGTATTTAATTTTGTGCCAGATAAACTAGAAAGTCACACTTTCAAAAGAAGAAAACAATGGTGATGTAGTTCTTACCCTCTATGAGCATGAAGCCTAGAGGGGAAGAGACATAGTTGGTCATAGTTCAGAAAGTAAAATATGACATGAGATCATCCAGGTGGCTTCAGGAGCTTTGACAGAAGAGTGTGGCAGTCCATTTGAGCAGGGGCAAAGATAGTGCAAGGTGTGAAGGACAAGGAGGAATAGCACGTGGGAAGATGTCGTGGAATCAGAGAACTTCGGTTATCTCAGAGAGGGGAGGGGACATTGGTGTGTCTGTCCCTAGAACTGGCCACCTGCCTTGAGTTCTGCATAGAATAACCAACGGTTACAGTGTTCCCACTGAGCTCCAGTGGGAACTGCTTTGTGAGAACTGAACCCTTCCAGCTTGTGGTAGCCCAGAGAGTGAAATGGTGTTGTATCCACCCAGACAGAGGTTAAATGACTGAGCATCATCACAGCCAGCAGGTGGTAGAGCATGCAGTTTTGTCCTTGTGGCTGTTATTGTCTGTCTGCCTTGGATTCACTCGACTAGACCTCTGTGCCAGGTACAGGGAGCTGTCCTCAGGGAGCTTTTACTGCAGTGGTGGAGGCAGGTGTCAGAGGTGCCAGTGTCTGCAGGTAAAATGTCACGTTAGCAGTGCCTTCTGATAAACACTGGTAGCTACTCCATTTCTCTTGCCTCACCCTCTGGTTGCAAATTGCCAACAAACAAAGACAAAACAAAACAAAACAAAACAAAACAAAAAACCCTAAAAACCACTGAGGAAGTCCAAGTAGTCTTCCCTCCCCAGAGAGGTCTCATGGGGCTTCAGCATGAGATGCTGAACTCTGGTCTAAGGTCTCCATGTAATTGGTAACATTTCCTAGGGATTAAAAGGATGGCCCCTGGCCTCATAGCATAGCAGCCCTTTTTTACTTCCCTCGTGTTTTCCTTTGGCTTTCAGGCTTTCCTTGAAAGATACCTCAGCGCCGGCCCCACCTTGCAGTATGACAAGGATCGCTGGCTCTCGACACAGTGGAGACTTATTAGTGACGAAGCCGTGACGAACGGGTTACGGGATGGAATTGTTTTCGTCCTTAAATGCTTGGACTTCAGCCTCGTAGTCAATGTGAAGAAAATTCCGTTCATCGTACTCTCTGAAGAGTTCATAGACCCCAAATCTCACAAGTTTGTTCTTCGCTTACAGTCTGAAACATCGGTTTAAATGTTCTACATATGTGGCTTTATGAAAAACAAAAGAAGAATATATATAGAGATATATATGTCTGGGGGGAGTCATTTTATAAAGAATTTTTTAAAAATTTTTCGATGCTGACTGAAACTGGCAGATGATAGACCAGTGTCCTTCGACCATCTGCACTTTATTTGAAAGGAAGCAGGAGATGTCCACCCTGACAAGTGACTGGTGGCATCTGACTTCAATAGATGAGACTTCTGAAGAAGCTGTTCCCTGGAGTTTCTGTGACAGCTGTAAACCAAAGTATAGCTGCTGTGTCCTTGGGAGCCTCGCCTTACTGGTCCCTGCCTGTTGCCCAGTACCACATCCCCTAGTGCTTCTGGTCGACCCCCTCATAGATTCTAGGGGACTCACTTTATTCTGGTTCAGGAAACTAGACACTACACATCCACACATGTGTTTGTACAAGCAATTATCCCATATCACCATACCATCCTGGGGAGTGGTAGGCAGTCCAGGAAATGCCCACCCACCTGCATCTGTTCTTAGTTGCCTTAGATTCCCAGAGAAAGAGCCCAACAGAAAATGTGCACTTCTGGATTTCAGCTGTTAAGTGATTTGCTTTTCATTTTCCAGACAGAGAGAACTACCTGCCCTGTTTCTGCCCTGTTCCTCTGTTGGTGAGAGGCAGGTAACCCTTCTCTAGCCCTGGGATTGTCCATCTGAACTCCACTGTAGCCCATTTTGAGCACCCAGACCACAGCCCTACTGGTGGGTGGCCCTGGTGAGGCTAGCTCGCCTCTCCAGAGCTGACAGGGACTTGGCTTTCCAGTATGCCCACAAACTCTTTGCACAGCCTCAGCCTCTCCCAGTCTGTTTCCAAAGTAAGGCATGACCCTGAGGAGCCAGTTAGCTGCAGAGCACCCTTTAGGCTACAGCAGGAGCCCCATCTGCCCAATCTTCCTTAGCCTTGCTTCTCACAAACCAGGAGAGGCCAACACTGTGACTCCCAGTTGGCAGGTGCCCCTTGGAGCCATCCAATTTCCCAGAGAGACAGTATTCACACAGCTCAGGTGCCAAGCTGCCCTATCACAGGAGACCAAATGGTGCCCACCAAGCTGGCAGCTACTCTGTTCGATCCCTGAGGTTTGTGCCCACTGTCACTGTGCAACATACTACAAGGGAAAGGGCCATGCTGCCCTTGCTGTATAAATTGCCCTTAATTATTGGTCAGGAAGAGAAAGGTAAAGGGGGTACTGGGGAAAGGGAGAGTGGGGGAGTCGGTGTTACAGTCCAGCAGGCCCCTTCTGCCAGCTGGTTTTGTAGCTGGTTTCAGAGGACTATCCCCTTAATGTCCTGTTTAGACATAGGTGCCTCCTGGCAGAGCCCTGTGGAGGGGAGTGCCCAAGGAGCCATGTCCTGAAACCTTTAAGTGGGCTCTCTTGGTCTCTCTTTGCCTGCCTATGTCCGAAGCAATGATTCCCCAAGTATTGACTCTCCTTTCCCGGCTTCAGGGATCTTGTTTCAGGAAAGGAGAGCACTGTCAGCATGCTCCAGGTCCATGCATGTGTAGCCTTGCTATTCATGCATTCCGTAAATCACACTATTTTATTTGTCATTTAAAAAAATGAAAATTCACTTGGGATATTTGTAATATACCTTTACTCAGAAACGCATTCTTCTTCACTCAGCAGTTTTTAGCTCAGAAAGATGTGTTGGGGAAGGAAGGGGACTCTCATGGGTGCAGCACAGAGCCAAGATGCCCCACGTTAATAGCTTGGCTCTGTTTGAGACACACCTAGTGGAACCACGGTGCTTTGATCTTAGTTTTTCCCTTTAGGTCACTTCTGACTGGAAGTTCCTCATGATGTCTTTCTCAGGAATATTTTAGGAGATAAGGTAAGGGATGGGTAGTCTGTGAGAGACTGGCTGTATGTGGAGGGTGGGGTTATAGAGTAACTGCTCAGCCACAGATACTGTGCCATAGATGTAAATAATGAGGCGTTAAATGTAACACTACTCACCAGCGCTTTAAAATACTGTGCTTCCAACACTGTCTTAAATTATGGGTCTTGAAGGGGTTAAGTTGGAGTCATGTATTGGTATGTGCATTCCCAGCAGGGTAAGAAGGTTTTAAATTAAGGAACTAATTTATTTTCTCTCCTGCCCCCTCTCCCTCTATGACTCTTTGCATAGTAGAATTTCAGACTTCCTGAAATTATTGTTTTGGTTGTAAATTGAATATCGATTCTTTTCAAAACACGAACTTTGCATCGATTCCGTCCTGAAAGAAAAAACAAAGTCAAAGGCAAATTAAGCTCTTGTGCTCCCAGCACCCTAACAGCTCGAGTTACCAGTGAATGGGATCCCTGTGAAGTGAATGATATTTTGAAAAAGATCTGTAAAGTTGCAGAAGGCTGCATCTCACAATCGAAGACAATACATTTTTATTTCATTTCTTGGACCTATAGCCTATTCTTATTAATGGATGTAAACTGTGCCCTAAGGCTATTAGAATATACGATCCTATTAGATTACACAGGATTCCATTACCTTAAATATTTATAGATTTTTCCCCTATAACCTTCAACCTAAGTTAGTAAAATTCTAACATTAAATGTGAAAGAAATCAATGCAGCGTGTATATCCAATATTGCTGTGATTTTCAGTGGCCTACAAAACTATACTTTTGTTCCAAAGCGTGTGCTTAAAAAAAAGGCAGTCTTTAGTAGTCCATGAATTGACTACAAAAAGTCTGTACCATGGGAGTTAGAATAGATTTTTAAGTTATAAGTCTCATTCATCCTTAGGTTATCCGTGGAGTCCAAATCTTCTGGCTAAAGTTCATAAAGTAAGCCCCAGAGAAAATGCTTAACCATCATTTCCTCCCAAGAATTATTGTCTCCCTTTCTTCCTCTGACTCTTCCTTTTGAGATCTGCAAGAAGACAGATTCTTCACAGCAGAAAGTGTGAAGTTAGTGGCCTGGGTATGTCTGTCTCATCACAACTCCCCATACTGGCCATACTGGAGTCTTAGAAAGGCTGACAGTGCCCACTCTTGCCACCCCTTGATTTGGAGGTGCTCCTTTCTGTGCCCTCTTCTTGAATGCATGGGTTAAATGTGACACCTCATCTTAGCGTGGCTATGGCTGTGATGAAACAAACACATGACCAAAGCACTTGGGGAGGAAAAGGTTTATTTGGCTAATGCTTCCACATCACAGTTCATCATCAAATGAAGCCAGGGCAGGAACCTGGAGGCAGGAGCTAATGCAGAGGCCATGGAGGCTGTGAAGAAGTGCTGCTTACTGGCTTGGTCCTCGTGGCTTGTTCAACCTGCTTTCTAATAGAACCCAGGACCACCCCCAATGAGACCTTCTCCTTGGATCACTAACTAAGAAAATGCCTTCCAGGCAGATCTTACAGAGGAAATTCACAATTGAGGCTCCCTCCTCTCTGATAACTCTAGCTTGTGTCAAGTTGACATCATACTAGCCGGTACCAAGCTCTATCTGTAAACTACTATCAACATAAAAAAATTAACTACCCACTCCCCCTCACTGCCAATCATTGACCCAGTGAAACAACGAAGTCAAGGCCCTAGTTTACTCTCTTCAACCTGGCCCTGCTGTGCAGATTCCTTGTATGTGGATGTGAATCAGGGAAGGGTGGCTGGTTTCTGCCTGTATTTCTGAATGTGTGTTGCCAGGTAGACATGTTTGCCTGTTGGTCATTATAACATTCATGTGACCAGTGACAAATTTGTATGTGTACATGTGTGTATTGCTGAGCCTGTGAGGGTCTACATCTCTGTTCAATAGAGTTCCTCCACTCCCCAGCTTTTGGAAGGTTACTCTAAGCTGGCCCCTTGTCTGTATTCTCTTTTATCCTTTACACCAGCCTCTCACCGAGGAGATATCTGTGGGAGCCTGTTGTCACCCTGCAGGCATGCCCATTACATTTGTTCTTGCGTTAGGTACTCTGTGACCTGCAAACAAAAGGGCAAGCTCTATGGGGGTTACTGCTCAAGCCTTACCACTCTGGAAGCTTCCTGTGCGTTTATTATCATAATTTTTAAAAGAAACAACCAATGATTAGTTATGGAAATTGACAGGAATGTCTATATGATCATTTAAAGAGTTCTGCAACAGAGACCCTACAATTATAAAATGGTATAAAGTACTTCTGGGTAGTGTTTGCTCTTTATGGATCTTGTTACATCACCAAAATGAAATCACTACTGTGAATTTACTACTATGTAACCTTGTCATATCCCATTAAAAATAAAACATGCCTTGTTTTTAAGCCCGGAGTGCAGTTTTTGACTGGTACTTGGCAGAGTGTGAGCTGATGCCGGTTTGACCCCACTGAAAGCATCTTATTGAGCTTGAATCAGATGCTCAGAAAAATCAGCTTTGGGACCAGATATTTTTGATTAATTTTGTTTTCGGGTAGTGTATAGAGTGATGGGTTTCATTGTGGCATCATTCAAACGAAAATGGAGTTCCCATTTTACAGAACATTGTGTTTTGTCACAGAAGTGGGGGAGGGGCGATCAGGGAAATGGAAGGTGCTCATACTCTCCAGGATTAATGTCAGGTTCTGCTATGTGCAGCTTATTCCTCCACTCCACCCCCAGTGTCTTAATTGGGAATCCTTTCATTTGAATGTGACAAAGAAAGATGGAAGAAGAGATTCCTGCCTGGTAAATGGGATTTCAGACCAGCTCTTAGGGCCAGGCCCCTCTGCCCAACACAGAGCATGAGCTAAGTGGTTTGGCATTTCTGAGTGTGGAGGAGGGACCTGGAGACAACAACTTTGAATGGGAACCTGAGGCGGAGAATTCCTCAGGGGAAAGGTCATTTCTTTCACTTTGGGTTTTTACTGTTTGGTCCCATGGGAAGCTTGTCTACCAGGCTGGCCCACTGGGATACATAATGGGAAAAACTGAAGAAGCCTCTCCTCCTCTCACGGGGGAGAGCTAACCTGCTGGGGTTGAGCTGCTGCAGTGCTACTCCCCACAGTCAGGGCCACTGGCCTCCAATCTCTGCCTCTCCTCGATAGACCAGAGCAAGAGGCTCACCAGGGCTTTGGGCACAGGGGCCTGAGTGTAGGAAGCCGGTTCCTGCATTATAATGCTGCCTAAAGACACCAAGGTGTAAATTACTTCACAGGCGCTGGGTAATCTCCATTCCTTTGATCTCTGCCTATCCCATGGCTCATTTTAGCCTGAGGAGCTAAAGCCATTCATAGGGTAATACGTCCCAGGCGGCTGGTCAGCCTTTTATATAGGGATGGTTTTCTTGGTTCAATGTCTCTGCTCAGTCTCTGCTCAGTCTCTGCTCAGTCTAATGCATTAAAGCTTGTCTGCAGAAGGATCCGAGTGTCCTGCGTGTGTTTCTTGCTGGCGAGGAATACAGAGCGGGCGCGGGACATATGGTGCCGAAACCCGGGAAGCTTAACATCTCCAGCACCTCAGAGACCCCTCTAACGAGGCGGATTCAGAACTGCAGGGTGGTAAATTCGGAGAGGTATGATTTTTCTGGACTTTGGCTTGGGAATGTTGCTATTTTGGGAGGTTAATCTATTTTGACTTTTCTCACTGTTGTAACAATCTTAAAGAAGTCCAAAATTACATATCAGAAACCGAATGTAATGAGAAAAATTCGGAGAGGTATGATTTTTCTAGACTTTGGCTTGGGAATGTTGCTATTGTGGGAGGTTAATATAGAGGCTTCTATGCTTTTACTAGGAGCTATTTTGACTTTTCTCACTGTTACAACAATCTTAAAGAAGTCCAGAATTACATATCAGAAACCAAATGTAGTGAGAGATGGGGCGCGCCTAACAATAAAATATAAGAAAAAAGGACCTCCCGGGATGTCTAGTGACATGGGAGTGTATGTAAGAAGAGAAACTACAACGTATAAGAAAAAAGGACCTCCCGGGGTGTCTAGTGACAAGGGAGTGTATACAGCAACAAATAAGAAAAAAAGACCTCCTAGAATGTCTACTGACAAGGGAGTGTATAAAGCTTTAAATCTTAATAGCTCTGATAACTCTAAAAGCTCAAGAGATAAAGTTTTAAAAGAAACAGCTCAGCTAGATGAGGGAGAGACAGAGAAGGAGGGAGAGAGAATGGGGAATGGCCGGTCACACCCCGATAAATTTAGGAGAGATGAGGAACCTAGCCTCTGCCCTACAACGAAACTGGACTCTAACAAGGAAGCAGAGCTAGAGGAGGAGCTGCCAAAAGTAAAAACAAATATGAGGCCATCGCTTGTTAATTCAGCGGGTGTACTTCTATCAGCACACCCACTATTTGGTACCAACTCCTTTTTACCATCAGAGGAGAGGAGAAAATTACAGATGGCTTTCCCAGTCTTTGATAGGGGAAAAGGCCATGCCTGCTATTCAACACTTCTTAAAGGCCTGGAATGCCTGGGGCTTTAAAGCCTCATTTACATTAACGCTGGGGGCCATACCGAGGCCAAGCGTCTCACCTCAAAAACTAAAAGGCCAAAAAGAAATGGTAAAATAAAAAGATATCTTAACTGATCTTTGGAAAGGCCCGGATCCTATTCTCATAAGATCCAGGGGAACGATATTGTGTTTTCTCACAGGATGAAGAGAATCCCCTGTGGATCCCAAAAAGACTCACCCGAAGAGTCCCTTCAGACCTCCAAAAGTCGGAACTCCACCCTCTACCCCCCGGGAGTTGAGAGCCGCTATTGTTATCCAGATTAACTCCTGCCCTTGGCGGAGCGATTGTCTCTACTTAAGGGGTGGGGGTAATTGTTCGATGCAGCCGTTTACAGATTGCTGTTATTTTTGGCTGGTCTGTGAGAAAAGGGGTGGGTATAATTGTTTGATGCAGCCGCCTGCGAAATGCTGTTACTTCTTTGGCTGGCATGTAAGCTCCAGGGCTCAAACCAAGAGATCATCCAAGCGCTTATATTTTGGCTAAGCGATAGGCCGCCGGCCAGACAGCTCTTGCACACCCGGAGCCTAGGCTCACTACACAGGGTAGAGTGTCTGGTTTGTACAGCCCCAAAGAGGGATGCTGAACATAGGCATCACACAGAGTTGCCTATTATACAGGCTTCTCTGGGAGGTACGTTGACCTACATAAGGGTTACCTGCCTTGAGAATTTCCCTTTCCCAGAAAAACGACAGAGGACAGGTCGGGAGTACTTTGGGTCAAACTGACAGCCTGATGGTGACTCTCGTACACAGTCTTAATGTTTGATTTTGGGAAGGTCAACCCCTGCCTCTATCCCTCAACATATGGGTGACCTATTTGCTTATAATAATATAAAGCCTTTTCATTAATTAATAAAAAAAGGATGATATGTAGGAAGCCGGTTCCTACATTATAATGCTGCCTGAAGACACCAAGGTGTAAATTACTTCACAGGCGCCGGGTTATCTCCATTCCTTTGATCTCTGCCTATCCCATGGCTCATTTTAGCCTGAGGAGCTAAAGCCATTCATAGGGTAATACGTCCCAGGCGGCTGGTCAGCCTTTTATATAGGGATGGTTTTCTTGGTTCAATGTCTCTGCTCAGTCTCTGCTCAGTCTCTGCTCAGTCTCTATTCAGTCTAATGCATTAAAGCTTGTCTACAGAAGGATCCGAATGTCCTGCATGTATTTCTTACTGGCGAGGAATACAGAGCGGGCGCGGGACACCTGAGCTGGCTTTTTCAGGTGGGAGGGTCAAGTTAGGCCAGCAGAGGTGCGATAAGGAATTGGTTGTAGCCAGCCAGGAGCATGGGGATCTGGGGATCTTGGTCTGGCCCCTTGACTCCATGTTCTCAGCTTCTCCACACTTCCCCATATTTACCCTTTGGACTGTGGGCAGAGTACACACAAAATAGAACCCAGGGGTCAAAAAGTAAGACAGGAAAATCTGTTTTCCCTTCATCTCACTGTCTGTAAGTTACAGTTCAGTTGTGCTGTTTGGTAGAAGGGAGGAGATAGAGGGATGGCGTCACATGGTCCCTGTGCCAGGAGTTAAAATGAATTCCCAAAAGTAAACAGGGAGTGGGAAACTACTGAATGAGATGAGAGCTTAGGACATGGAGTCCCCTAGCCTGTCCCTTTTGACCTCAGTCACCCAATTTGCTTCACCTATGAAATGCACCTCTCTGATGGATTATTGTGGAATCAAGCTTCTCAGCACTGTAGAGATTCCTGGAGCCTGAGGCAGTGCAGGCAAGGTGGCTTTCTCAGAAAGTCTGATAAACATGTTCTCATCTAGATGAATAAAGATGCTTTTGTATTAACTCCTGGGGACAAATGTAACAACCTTGCAGGCTTTTATCTAAGTCTCCAATTCCTTTGGCCCTGAAATGGCATTTGGATTACAGCATTTGAGTATGCAGTTTGGCTGGCTTTGTCTGTGTTTCTGTTTCTGTGAGCATTCAGGCATGGCCAGGTGTGTTCACTTTGAATTTGCTCATTGTGTGGGACAGCGGTTCTCAACCTTCCTAATGCTGTGATCCTTTAATACAGTTCTTCATGTTCTCGTGACCCTTAACCATAAAATTATTTTTGTTACTACTTCATAGCTGTAATTTTGCTACTGTTATTAATTCTAATGTAAATATCTGTGTTTTCCAATGATCTTAGGTGACCACTGTAAGAGGGTAGTTTGACAAGCTCCAAAGGTCTCAACCCAAAGATTTAGAACCACAGATGTAGTAGTTTTCCAAGCCCCAGCCTATGAAAACATCAAATGACAGACCTGCCCAGGAAATTGATTATGGCATTGAGACACCTGACCCACAGTGACATGTTCAGTTCAACTTGCATTATAAAAAATGTAGCTGGAAGCATGATGCTTCCATCATAGGAGCCAGGAAGGGAGATGTGGACATTGCTTTCAGATGCTATTGCCCCTCAGCTATACAGATAAAAGAACAGTCATTTTGTTTTAATCACTGTTCCTTAAAATGTGGGAATAAAAATATCTAATGTTAATAATATCTAATTTTTATGATGATTACTCCAGGGTTTAAATTGTCAGCTCCTCTGGAACCCCCAAATCATGACCTGCATAACCAAAGTTCATTCCTAAGTTGCCTCCGATGAGAACAACTATTTCACAGAGTACAAGAAACCAGTAAGGATGAAATAATGACACTGTCCCACCAGGGCAAATGGACTGAACTCTGGTGAGAACCAGAGATGTCTGGGCCAGGCCTTAGGAGAGAAGCTATCTCACAGTTGCTTTTCATAGCAGGGATTTTCATCTCTGAATTTTGAACCCAGCATCTGTCCTTATCTGGTAGAGTAAACAATACAAAATATGTGGTCATGAACCATATTCTTTTTGAATAGTTCATATTGTGCTTTTTAACCAAGAAGGGCAGTTTATGCCTAGCCTGTACTTAGAGTCACCAGATAACGTGTGTATATGACTGGGGTGGTTTGAAAGAAAATGACTCCCAAAGGGAATGGCACTATTAGGAGGTGTGGCCTTGTTAGAGTAGGTGTGGTTTTCTTGTTGGAGGAAGTGTCACTTTGAAGGTGGGCTTTGAGGTCTCATATATGTTCAAGATACCACCCAGAGTCTCAGACCACTGCCAGTTGCTTGCAAGATATAGAATACTCAGCTACTTCTTGAGCATCATGTCTGCCTGCACACCACCATGTTGCATCATGATAATAATGTACCAAACCTCTGAAAATGTAAACTGCCCCAATTACATGTTTTTCCTTCATAAGAGTTGCTGTGATCATGTGTATCTCTTCACAGCAATAGAAACCCTAACTAAGACAATGATGATGCCAGATGTACGCTGCCACATTGACTGGGTCATATGCTCTAAGTGGACATTTCTGAATATGTAAATGAATGAATTACATGACTCATAGCCACGTGCACAAGTCCCTTTGTTTCTCTAAAGTTTGTTCTGTGAAATGACCTCTCATCATGATATTGGTGACAAGGCTGGTGTCTACCATGGATACACTGTACCTAGTAGATAACGTTGTTTGGTTTTCTTTTGGGTCCTCCATTGATGCCCTCATCCCTCCCTAATTAACTAGAAAACATTTTACATGTCACATATACTATAAACTTGAAAGATAAATTGAGATCCCAAGTTGTGTACTGTCCCTTTCTGATGTGACTATTTTAAGCTCTGCTCTTTTTTCAGGGAACATTATTGATCTTGATTTGATTTTCTGACAATTTCATGTTTCTGTGAAGACCAAGTGGCTTATGAGAGGAGGAAGGGCGATGAAGAGCAATGATCACTATGATGAAAAGGAACAGTCACTGGTCATTTTATGGGGAGGAAAATTCTAAATGAATACATAGTGAAAGATAAAATCTGAGGCAACTCTAAAACCTGGAGAGGAAGCCAACATTTTTAGTAAATTCAGTAAAACACATATTTGAGACAAGGAAAGTGGGAAAACACTGTCACACCTGGATAAGCGTAAGAGGTGCACCATCAATTGTGTTTGGTAATTCCTTTTACCTTGGTAATTGGTTTTAAATTACTGACTTACTTTAGATGAGGGAACTAGATTACTTGATGAAGAAATGTTGATGCTTGCTGCTCCTACGCTCAGCTACTCTTCACTAGCATGGAATGTTGATAGTATACAAATTCTTACCAGTTGCATGGACAGGGTTCAGAGAAAGCAATTGATTCAAAGATACTTATCTATAGATTAATGATAAGCTATTTCCTTGGGCCACCAGCCCAGATGTTCACAGTTCATAAGTTCACAAGCAAACCCTGCTGGGACAAAAAATTAAAGCCACATGCAGACAGAAGCCAACAGCACTTTTCTGTGTAGTTATAGAGTGTGGAGTTTTGGGAATCTCAGATGATAAACTGTCCTATTAAAGAAATGGAATGACAATATCAGGGCAGCAGTAGGTGAAGTCCAGAGCAAGACGCAGGACCTGATGGCAGTAGAGTACACAGACAGACTGTCATTCACCGTTAGTGCTAGTTATGTCGAGTGAGCACCCTCTAGTTACACAGGCTCATGTTGCTATAGATAATCCAGAATGATAGTTGACTTTTGGCTCTGCTTCCTGGGTCAATGTCCAAATGTGTTTCTGTGGTCTCCGACTTCATAATATTTCAGGAAATATGAAGATGCATTTTTCATAACTGAAGCTGGGTACTTCAAACATTTTTTTCTCTGTTGTTACTTTGCTCAGCTGAATCATTCACTTCATCATTCTTGCCTAATTGATATGCAGCAAAGTTTAGGAGACTATTGGTATATAGACTATTAAAGAGTCTACAACCTTTTAATGAGTGAGTGAGTGAGTGAGTGAGTGAGTGAGTGAGAGCACAAAGTATACTCAACACCAAACCACTGACTACAAACTAATCACACGGGATTATTTAGGAGTGTTAGGGGTCAATGGGAGTCCCAGAGTTATCACTCAGACTTGAAGTTATCACTAAAGAGTTCAGATTGTAAAAATATCACATTGATTTTAAAGACTCCTCTTGATCCATTTTGCAAATATTTAGGTCTGCTAGGTGGCTGTGGGTACTCCATTTCCAGATGGCATGATTATTTCCATGCTCATTCCCAGGCTGCTGCTCTGTCTCTCACAAAGGAAGGCTGTGTTCCTGAAGGACTTTAGGAACTTGAGAAAAATGCACCACAATGTCCTTGCTGAGCCAAGGAGATTGTATGGTCCTGTTTCTGTAGCAGGCGGCTCTCCTAAGCCAATCCAAGCAACTGATACGGTGCTGCCAAAAGCTATTTGGTTAAGATTCACTTTCAATCATCACTAGGTTTGTTGTGTGTGTTTTTAATAGGGACAATAGCCATTAAAGTCGATTTGTACCATGCTACAAATTTATCACAAAATGTATTGCTTGCCTACCTAAACTTGGGCAGAGTAGAAATGAGTAAGCCAGTCTTTCCCCTGAGGTTGCTATCAGACCTGTAGGTGAGAACACATGCCAATGACAGTGAGAGGACATGTAGTCTGCACATGATACAATAATGACTCCTCCCAGGGTGACAAACATGAAGACTGGGGAGGTCACAATCTCTCCTTGAAAAGACGAGCTCTTTTCAAGTTCTGAGATGGCATTTAATTGACATACACTGAAAGGAATTCTTTGTTCCAGATTACACACTGAATCTTACTCTTTAAAAAAAAAAAAAAAAAAAAAAAAAAAAGCAGATCTTGTGTTTTTAATTAGCCCACATTTCTAGTATCGTTTGAGTTGACTATGAAGTGAAAATGGGAAGATAAACGGATTCAAGCAATAAAACCAGTTATGGGAAATTCACATGAGTCTGTCTTCAGACACGCTCTGAGGGAAAAGGAATGCAGTGTTTTGATCCTTAATATAAATCCTTTTAAGTAAAAAAAACAGTTGTATCTATGTCCCTTCAGAGTGTGTGTGCAATCCTGAGAAGTTGCTTGAACCCTCTGCGTCTTACTATATTAAGGACAATAACCAGACTCGTCTTCTAATCTGCTGTGAGGATTAGCTGTGTTAACATATGTGAAGCAGTTAGCATCATGCTCTGGCCACGGAACAAAACACTCAGTACGTATCAGCTCAGAGTGTTCAGATTTCTCATTGAACAGCACTGTCCAGACAGAAACAGCTGGACTCCCAGGGATCCTAATACAGGAACACAGAACACAGTTGCAGCTTCACACATGTGGCCTCTGAGGACACCACACCTTCCTGGGCTGAGAAACAAGACCACTTTCCCGATGGACAACCCCCCTCAAATCCTCTGCTACTTGGAAGTTTAGCATCAGAGACTTCTTGGGACAATCACCTCCCCAAGACGTGTGGGTGAGCTTGGGTGGACAGAACACATCACAGCCTGCTTAGTTTTGTGAAGGGAGAAAGTTATTCTGAGGCCATGCATTCTAGACTGAATTGGGCAACCCCCCCCCATGTCAGATTAAAGTGTTGGCTCCTGATGAAACTGTGTTTGAAGACAAGGCCCTTTCAGGTGACAATAAAAGCCAAATAAATGGTGAGGCCTTAGTTTGACAGGAGAGACATCCTTCAAGAAGAGAATCAGAACTTCTGTCTGTCTGTCTATCATCTATCTATATCTATCTGCCATGTGAAAACAACATGAGAAGCCAAGAAAAGAGCCCTCAGCAGGAGCCAATATAGTTGGCAACTTGACATTGAACTAAACTGTGTGGGAAGGCAGACTTTTGTTGCTTAAGCTACCCAGACTGTGGCATTCTGCTATGATATGAATGTGAATATCTTCAAGTTCAATCCTTGATGTCCCTATGTACAGACGTAGGGCTTTGAGAGGTGACTGGATTGTGAGGGTACTAAACTGTCTTGGTCCATTGATGAGTTCATAACTACATGGACTATTAGAAGGTTGGAAAGTGGGTCACTGAAGGGAGGGGCACTACAGGTTAGTTTGGAATCCCTGGCCCCTCCCTCTTACTCTGGTGTTCCTGATGCAGTGAGGCAAGCAGTTTCTTCTGCTATAAATGCTGTCATCCTACTGCTCTTCCTTGACTCTAGCCTCAGCAGATCTTAAACTAAAACCTCTAATATTGTGAACTCAAATAAAACCCCTTCTTTTAAGTTGTTTGTCTCAAGTATTTGTTACAGCAACAGAAGCTACCCAACACAGTGTGAGGCACCTGGTACAGCCTGTATCTATACCCAACACAAGTAGGCAATGCCAACTGCTTTGGTTGAGCAGTTATTCACATATTGACTCAATAAATACGATATGCTCTGTGATAGGCAAAGCAACAAAGTGCTTGGCATACAAAGATAAGGAAATGTCTCTTAAAGCCTGTATTTAGTGGGCGGATGGTTATGCAGTGTGTTGTCATTTGAATAAGTGCTGTGACCACAGGTGTGCTCCCCATGTCATGGGAGCAAAGGTGAACAAGGCACTTTCAGATATATAGATATATAGATAGATATATAGATATATAGAGATATATAGATAGTAAAAGCACTCATCCAAGCTGGGACTTCATGAAAAGTTTAGAGTGGGGGTGGGGGATGGGTTCAGGCTTTGCTGGGTTGAGTTTGAAGTCCTCAGCTAGCAAGCAAGTGGATCAGAGACCAAGGTCAAAGCCCAAAGATCAAGGTTAGAGACCCTTAGTGGAAGTCATTAACACACAGGTGGCAGTTGATGATAGCATGGATGATAGAGCCTGGGAACGTGTACACAGCTGAGAGACACTATGAAATGCTAATCGAGGAAAGGCAGACAGAGGAGCAGAGAGGTAGACCTGCAGCCAGACAAAAACAAACAAACACTGAAAGACCAGGGTAATATTATCAAGATAGCCGGGATCTTTTCAAAACATGAGTTTAATGTCCATCAGTTTATTGCTATTCCATAAAAGGACTGCCCCATTTTCAAAAACAAAACCACACAGAGTGTTCTCCATGTCAACAGATTTTGAAAATAAATTAGAACACTTACTTAGCAACTAAAACTACCAAGCACAATGTTACTTTCAGGCAATTCAAAAGGCACTTGGGGATTTTTTTTTTCTCAGTGCCTCAGGGCATCATGAACTCTAATTATTAGCTGCCCTGGTCAACTGTGGGAGTGCTGATGAATGGAGAGTTAATTGACCATTGGATAAAGCAATTTTAACTCAGAATGGGACAGCTCGCTAGCAGGGACAGAGAAGGGGCATTCAGTTCCCAGATCCCACAAGGCGGCCAGCAAACCCATTTAGAGACTTAAACTGTCTCCATCAGAAAAATGAAAAACCTTCCATCCCTCAGCCTCTTCTTTCTCTCACTGCTGGTGAATATATATGAGGCTCACCAACTGTTGGGACACTCAGAAAGCTAATTGACCCCCCCACACACACACACAGCATCCTAATATTCTAGAAATGATGCTGATGCCCACATATTTCAAGGACTCTTAGTAGCCATCCAAAGGCTTGGATTCACTGAGATTGTAAGTTTGGGGGGCTGAATTGAATAATCATGTATCCTTCCTGGGTTCTGATTAGAAGTTTGCACCCTGCTTGTGAATTAATAGCAAGTTGTCAGTTCTGTCACTATCAGAATCAAAGACAGTAAGTAAACTTGAGTAGAGGTGTCAGGAGACACTATCCCCAGACTCCCAGAATTCCATGACTCGATGATCTAGTAAAGAACAAGAGCTGTGTTATTCCTTGATGCTTAAAAGAAGTCAGCAGGGGAATCACTCCCCTCCTGTCCCTGCTGAGTGGGACTGCTGGGTTTGGGAAGGCATTCACTGAAATGTACCACTCCTGCCAAGAACCACCTAGAAAAAGATGCTGAAGAAAGGAAAAGAGCTGACTGGCTGTGGGCACCGTTGCTTGCTGCCCCCTTTGAGTTGTCTATATGGTAGGGGTACTTGTGATGTACTTCTCATCAGATTCACCCAGGTCTGGAGCTATTCATCATCATCGTCGTCATCGTCATCACTGTCATCATTATCCTCATCATCAGAATTATCATCATCATCATCATCATCATCATCGTCATCATTGTCATTATCGCCATCATCATCTTCATCTTCATTGTCATCATCTTCAGTGTTGATCTTTCCAGAAAGCACATCCTCAATCCAGTCTTCCAGCTCCTCAGCTGTGGGCAGGTCATCATCGTCTGGGATTTCCATCCAGACACTGTCAGCCTACAGTGATGGACAGAACAAACCAATGAGTGAGTGTGTGGAGGCTGAGACAGACCAGGATTTTCCAAATAGCTGTGTTGACTGGGCTTCCAAGTCTCTCACACCTATCAGAGATATGAACAGACAGACTAATGGAAATGCCAAATTGCAGAAAAGTCTTGTGCAATATTCTGTTTCAATAAGAGTAAAAGCAATGTCTATCCTACTACCCAAGAGAATACATACATGCACATACACAATTAATTTATTAATTAATCTTTGTTCAAATTTCAAAAGTCAAGAAATATAGAGATTGATAGGACACTTACCACAGGGCAGCAAAGAGATGTTGTTAATTGTCTCCTATTTACAAAAGCATCTGCCTGCATTGGGCTGCAGTGGGCCCTCTATTAGGGCCCCTTCTCCCTACTGTTCACCTTGTTGAATCTGCCCTACTTCTGTCTTGTTACGTATCAGATGTCTGAACTGAGTCTATATTTCTTCCCACTCTACCAGTTCACCTCAGTAGCCTTTCCCACCCTGTGTTCATCTGTGCTTAAATTTCTGTCATTGGGATTCCCTTCTATCATCAGGATCTCCTGGCTAGGTGGGTGGCTGCTGGCATGGGCTTCTAGACATCAACCTACCCATCTCTCTTAGGGAAAGGTAGCTTTAGACATGAGATCCCTGTATAAGAAGGCCTTGTTCTTTAGCTTGGGAAATGAATACAAGGAAACTCCTAGAGTTTGGGAAAGACCCAAGAGTTTCACTTGCTTCTGTAGACTCCCAGATCTCATAGTTGGGATTACATAGCAGGGAACAGGGTGGCTGAAACCACCTAACCAGGCCTTGATGGGGATACTCACGTCTGTTACATTCACCACCCCAATCTGTGGTTTGTACAGGTCAATCTTGAAGGTCTTCTCCCAGTAAGCAACAAGCTGCAGCAACAAAAAGGCCAGGTTAGGCAGTGGGTGGAGGGCTCTTCCTATGGTTGGACTCACCTGCCAGCCTACTGTAGTAACTGGATTGTGATTGTTTGAAAGCATTCAAAACAGTTGTGGACCCCTAAGAAACTGAAGGCTGGCTCCATCTGTAAAGCACTTTAAGCATTAAATAAAAGATGCCACAGTACTTGCTGTGATAACATAGAACATAAATGCTTCCACAGCTCTTAGGGAGACTATCACAAAGATGGCCAGTGTCATTCCCCAAATTATAACTTGTTGATCATCTGTGAGTAATGAAAGAGCCATTTCTCCCTACCTTCCTTTAAATGTTCCATTCTTTAAAAAAAAACCCTTATCTTGTGCTACTCTGTCACATGAGATGGCTGGGAAAACATTGATATGTTGGAACTTGGCATAAAATGCAAACACAAGCCAGGTTTCTTCAGCACAGTGTGGGCTCCATCTGGACAGATCTCTGGCTGGGGCAGACTAATGGAGCTAGTGGAGTCCATGAAGCTAAGAGAATGGAGAAGTTCAGGGACAAATGTCTCCTTAGTAAATTGTGGGTCCTGACATGGACTTCAGTGTTTGTGGATCTACAAACTAGAAATGCCTGGAAATTACTTTGCAAGAACCAAGGTAGATGCAGAACTGACCAAAAGAATGGCAGGTCATTTGAAAGTTTGGATAATGAAACAGTACAGGTAAACTGGAAATATACCCAGCAGGAAACAAATCAACAAAGCAATGTTGTATGCTTATGGCCATGGTTTTCTTATGCTTACCCAGAATTTTGCCACTGGCCTCAAATATCATAGAAGTCTCTGCTTTTGGTTCACCCAATCTCCATGTGTACAGGATTTGATATCAGCTTTCTCTGTCTAATCAGTTTCACCAGTCATAACCTATGTAACTCATAGCCAAAGAATAACCAAACTTGCATAATTACCAGCAGTTAGCCTTACCAGAAGCAGTCATAGGTCAAGCTTGGACTTCACTATGGATCTTGGTGGGGCTTCTACATCTGCTAGGTTTAACATCCAGGTTCTTTCTCAATGGGATAGGCTTTATAACATTACCTGGTTTTAGGGTCTTTGAGGGAATGAGCTATGAGGACATCTTCAAACAAATCACTGTAATTCAGTACCTATATGTTAGTCTTCGAGGCTCTTGAAAAGACCCAGGTTCAACCTTACATAGTGTTGGAGATCCTGGCTCTTGGTGCAGCATTGGACTTGGCCGATAGAGAATATCGGTCATTACAGTAGAGGATGTAGCTTCCTCCATTATTACTATCACTGGGTTTGTGCATGGCATGAATTCTGTGTACTTTGTTCAAAACTAAGAATTGTCAATGCTTTCTTGCTATTCTTCATTGACAGAGACTAGCACTGGGGTGGTAAAGTTCTTTTGCCTTCCACATAGCCTACACATGATGTTGAGTCATAGGGAGCTTGCCTACAACCAAGCCAGGCATGGTCTCTGCCTTCTTTGCTTTATCAAGTTATTAACTCTACAAAGTGTTCACTCTGGCTCTATTCTCTAATAATTTAGGTTGCCTCTGGAAGCTCAGGGAGAAGTGGGTGATAACAGAAAGAGGCCATATTGTCACTTAAAAAAGGAAGTTCCCAGCTCCCCTGGGTGGGCCTCTCCAAGAGTAGTTACTTCTTGGTGTCTGAGAAGTGAGGACGCTGGTAAGTCTGGTCAATGCAATGACTACATGAAGCCAAGTTCAATTCTGTAGTAAAAGCATATGCACCTACTCCATATGCAGTAGCCTCTGGGTTTCTTCAAGCACCTTCGACTATTTCATTTTGTTCCTCATTCTCGAAGACTGTGGTAAACACAAATGTGGATGGTGAAGGTCACCAGGGATGGAGCCTTATCCTGGGCCACTCACCAGTGGAAAGTCATCTGGGTCAATCCACAAGATGCTCAAGTCAGGGTTGTCAGTGTTGTCCCGGGCAACCTGTTTCAGGATCTCCAGGAACTCATAGCCATCTGAATAGAGTTCAAGAAAGTTGAGTCACTGAGCACACTCACCACTCCTCATGTGGAGTGCAAGAGCATGGTTTTTCCACAGGACTTTCGTGGCCATCTGGTGCATACCCTCAATTACAGAGTAAGGCTATAAAATGAGTCAGATGAAGAGCCGCAGACACAAAAGAGCTCATACAGAGAAAGCAATGGCAATTTTAAACAAAGACATTGAAAGGTCACAGCAAAGTGCTCCCCTTTCTAAATGAAGGCTCACCTTCATTTGTTCATCAGGAGATGGAAACTGAGTGGCCTTGGTGACAAAGTCAGTCCCAGAGCAGAGGAAGCTCTCTGTCTGTCCCCAGTGACCCTGTGTGTTCCAAGCATGTTCCATCCCTGGATTCCCTACAACATCTGCTCTATGGACCAAGAGCAACCTGGAATTCCCCATATCTTCAAACTGGGTCGGTGTCCCTCTGTTTCAAGGTTCATATTTTGCTTCCCCTTACCCCCACACAAGCTCTGGTACACCCATTTTTCCCTGTACTCTGTCAGCAATATTCTCTGTCCCAGAGAGGAGAGATGAGTCATAGGAAAAAGCAGAGACAAGCCTTCCACACTTTGAGCCTAAGCCCTGCATACAGTTTTTTTTTTTCCATAAGCACAATTTTCAAAAAAAAAAATTCAGTAAATGATACTGTAAACCCTGAACACACCCGCACTCCCAACTAGAGCAGAGACAAGTGGTCTGACTCTGGCAGGTCCCTGACAAAAAACCCTCTGAATGTGTGTTTGTACACATGTGAGGAACAAAAGTCATATATACACATAAGTCCACATGAAGAATCTTTGGAAGTTCAGGGAATCCAGAAGAGAACTCATATTTTGTTAAGCAATTAAATTAAGGAAAATGAAAACAGGGGGAAGTTCTTAGCAACCCCCCTAGAGCTTACAAAGAATGTCCTGCATGAGTCACCAACAGTCAGTTGTCTCAGAACCTGAGCAGAAATAGGATCATGGTGGCAAATCTGATGATGTCTTACAGGTGGGAGGAGAGGGCCAGTGGTGGCCTGCTTGGAACAAGGACCACAGAGCCAATAGAACAACAGACTTCTCAACAGATGCCAGTGTGCACGGATGATGGTGATCCCACCCAGATACATGTGGGTACCATGATGGCTGGATCGGGCTAGAGGACCAATTGTCAAACCAGCTTCTGCCATTCAGTAGTATACAGCTCAAAATAGAAAGGTTTTTAGTTCTAAACAATAAGGTTACATGTCTGTGATAGCTGAGTTTGTGGCCTGAGATTCACACTCTGTACAAACATAGGAGCTGTGCTTTAGAGCCCACCTATTTGCTGTTTGGAGGATGTATCTACTGCATGTAGGCATAACTGGAAAGCTATACTTTCCTCCTTTAGCCTCAAAAGTCTTTGCTGCTCTTTGGGTACATGGTGGCTCCTCTTCCAGACATGTGGTCATGTCTCGGGAGAGGAAAATATGGGAATTCATGGAGAGTTGTCTGTGGATTTGTGGCTCCAAATGCATAGACCAGAAGAGGTAACTCCCCCCAGACACCAGCAGTTTTGACTGCACACCTTGGAGAAAAAAGGACAGTAATTGAGATGACATGGCCAGTTCTCTGGAAGGTGAGAAGCAATTATGAAAAGGACCTGGACAGGTCTGAAATTCATAAAGAGAGTGAGGTTCAGCAATACAGATCATGATCACACAGACGAGTAAATGTGACTGGATCATCAGAAGTGGGAGCAGAGATTCCCCATGCCAAGGTTGCAGGAGGCCCAGACTACCAGACCTACAAGTGCTGCTGTATTCTGATGGGAAAGTTCACGTGATGCTGAGATTTCATAAAAGGAGCATTACATACAAGAGCATGCTGCCCCTCCTGTCTCTGTCCTAGAGCAGGTTCAGAGATAGAGAGAAAAAGGTAGAAGGAGCAAAATTTAGGTTCTGTAAGAAAAAAAAATGTATTCAGAACTGCGTTAAACAAAAGGATTCATAGCTTTGGCTTAATTTCCATGTTTATCAAAGATCAGTGTGTGTGGGGTGTGGGGGTGGGAGGTGTAAATGAAGAAAATATTCTTCATGTATAGGGAGAGCAAGGAAAACTCAAAAATTATTCCCAGAACAAATCGAATAAAATTGATATTAAAGGCACAGAAGCTGCATCAAGTCCCAAGGACAACCTTGGGATGTCAAAGCTAAGAAGCTCTGTATGAGCACCTGCCTGTGGCTCTGGGTATTTTCATTCACTTTTGTGTGACACTTATACACACATGACTATCAGGACCAAGTGACCTTAGTCCCAATCACTAAGGCTATCACTTGCGGTAATATCCAACATTGTGTTTCATCGTAAGTAAGATTAATTGGCAATAATAATAGCTACTTCTTTTTAAAATTGCATTTTCATTTACTTATCTATCTTTTGTGCTTGTACATATGTGTGGCCTGTGTGAGTGTGTGTCATATGCATGCCACATCTTATGTGTGGAGGCCAGAGGCTAACTTGCTGTAGTCAGTTCTCTGCTTCCATAATGTCAGTCAGTATCAAGGACTGAACTTAGGTCATCGGGCTTAATAGCAAGTGCCTTTACCCACGGGGCCATCTCACCAATCCCAGCAATATCCATATCATAGGATGGCTGTACATTAAACGAATGTCTGTGGAATACTTAGCACCTGGAACAGGAAGGCTCAATCAGGCATTACTCTCAGTAATCTGGGAGTCTGATGTCTTAATGAATGTAAGGGAGCTGAAGAACTCCATTAAGCCCAGCCATTCATGTATACATTCATATATCAGTGGGGTCATCTGTCCTAGATGCTCACAAAAAAAAAAAGAAAAAAAAAAACTACCTCACAAAACAGAACATTAGGAGGTGGTGGGACATCAGGAGATCAGGAGCATCTGACTCTGGCTGCTTGTTCTGGGACAGCAGCTGCTGAGGCTATGAGAGCCCTGCCCCAATGACTGCATGTAAGCCAGGTTTAATTACTTGCCAAGCATTAGCCTGCTTAGACACATTGACTCGGGGCTTGCTGGCCTCTACCTTCTTCAGTCCTCAGTCTTGAGCAGACCTATTTCAACAGCTCCTTATCAACATCTGGGGCTGGGCAGATGGCTCAGGGATTAAGAGCACTGGTTGCTCTTCCAGAGGACCCAGGTCAATTCCCAGAACCTATGGAGCAGCTCACAAGTGTCTTTAACTCCAGTTCCAGCGGATTTGATGCCCTCTTCTGGCACACAGCACACAGACATATATGGGGCAAAACACCCACACATAAAAGTAAGAACAAAACAGTGGGTGACCTGAACAATGGCAACAGCCACTGTGGGTCTCCCCCTCTGACCAGGAGGCTTGTGTCATCGTTGTCACACAGTGTGATCACATGGTTGGGAAACAGCTGGAGTCAACTGAGCCAGGAAGGGTCAAATGAATATGTTTCCTGTATCAGTAAGCTAGCTCAGAGGCCTTAGCCTGTGACTGACTACCTTTCAAAAGAGAAAATCCATCATCTGGAATAACTAGGTAGAGAGGAGAAGGCTGGCTGAAGACTTCAAGACTTGAAGTTGTCTAGCACAGCCATTGGAGGACTAGGCTATCAAAGGAGAACCCAAATTGGTTCCCAAGGCCAGAGGAGACTCAATGTTCCCAGTGAGTGAACTGGGAACTGGTGAAGTGCCCTAGCTGGAAACCTCTCTCTCTTCCTTTTATGTCCAGGGTATGTCCTTCTGCCCCTCCTATAGTCTGATCCTAACAGCGGCAGATCTCCTTTTCTACACTTGCTCTTCCTTGATGAACACAGAGTGTTTCTGCTGCCTGCCACCTCAGCCTTCCTCTCAGGAGCATTTATATTGAGCACTCACTGGGTACTGAGGTGCTTGCACTTCATCTTCCCATCTAGTTGGCATGGAAGGTTTTATTACCTTTAGTTTTCCAGAGAGCTCAAAGGAGGCAGCTTGCCCCTGTCATCAATGAGTAAGCAGCAGAGCCAGGAGTCGAACCCCGGTCTTCAGTCTGCACATCCACAGCCATTTATTTTCCATCTTCCCTCTGAAGTCTCGGCACTAGTACCATACTTTTACACTTGAGTCTCCCAAGCCTGCTGTGAAACTTTGTCCTTAGGGAGGTACAGGCTAGGTAAGGAGGGAGATGCAGTGTGGCCTTGGTGGGGGTGGGGGGGTGGGGGGTGGAGGGGAGATGAGGAGACTGCCTCTGCCCTTCTGACAGAACTGGAGCAAAGCTCCTGCCCTGCTTCTGAGCATGCTCCTGAGTCCTGCCCTGCCTGTGGGGTCAGCCCAGTGATGACCTGGAGTCTCCAGGCTGGCCTAAATTAAGGCTGTGAAAACTGCAGCCTTCCCAGCCCTGAGACTGCAGGAAGTTCAGGGCTTAGGGCTGAGGCATGAGTGTGGGCCCAGGTTTCCCACGGCAAGCAACTTGCCTCTGGGAATCACATCCTTGTGTGAAGAGAAACCAGTCATTATCCTTTCCAACTTCCCTGGCAGAGGCTGGTGGGAATGAGCCTGCACCAGGCCCTAGGGGACCAGGTCTAGGTCACTTATGGCCATCTAGGGAAAGGCCCCATTTGGAAATGTGATTATGTCTGAGACCAAGCCATGGCCCAGGAGCAAACAGGCCTATCATGCTGCCTAGTCTTCCCTTTCTTCCCAACTTCCCCTGGTTGCTGGCTATGCTCAGTCCATGGAGACTGAATGATGACTTCCTGACTCCACACTATGGATAGGTATGGGCTGAAGGGTGTCTGCCTGGGCTTAGGAAAGCTACAGTGGCCTCCTACAGTGACCTCCTCTCATTGTTCATGTGGCAAGCTGGAGGTCAGTATCCCCACCCTTGGAGGGTATCTTGACGCATCTGCTCTTTTCCTTGGGCATGCTTTTGAGTGCCCACATCCTGCAGACCCAGAGCCAAGCCGAGACACAGAGGCTAGTAAAGCAGGTGAGGCCCTGGTGCCCTCCCTCAGGAAGCTCCATTGGTCTTCAGTTGTATGGAATTCTCCGAAAACAGAATTCTCTAGACTTGGTTCTTGTGGGGAGACTGGCTGGGAGCTCCCTTTTCAAAGAAAATCTACTTCAGTGAGACAGCCACTCAGAATAGAAGACCACCATGGGGCCAGGCGGCTTTGAAGCAGGCCCTTTCTCTCCTTACCCAGCATTCTTTCTCTGCTCTGCTTCCTCCTGCTCTTTGGATCTCAGAATCGGCATGGAAAAAGTCAAATGATACATTTTTACAATGCAGAGACACACAGAGATGGGTAGAGGGATGGACTGCTGGGTTGTAGTCCCAGTTCTGCCACTTACTGTTCATGAGAGCTAGGGATAATATTTAACCTCATCGTACTTTCACTCCCTCATCTATATACTGGAGAATATGGAATAACTTGCTATCTGCAGGGTTAGTGTTTGCTGGGCATATATGTAACATTCAGCACCCAGCAATAGTCAAACAGTGAGGCTGATGTGTCAAATTTAAAATATAAAGCTCCCAGAAGCACTTAATGCTCCTATTTGAGACAATTGGTCTCTAATCCATTTTTGCAAGAACCCCCAAGGCAGGGAAAGCTCAGGGGCAGCAGGGCTTGAAGCATCCTTCCAGGGCCTGTTTCTAAATCTGTTCAGGGCTTGCAAACAGCAACCATCCTTGTGTTTCTAGCTTGTTAGTGTGAATATTTGCAGTGCCCTTGGAGGATTTCCATCCAGTGCGCACTCATTTGGAAACGCCACTCAGCAAACCTTTCATCAAAGACTGTAAAGAAGATGTCAGCCCAACACAGACACATCTGGGAACAGCAAGGAGGAATCTTTCATTTTCAAACCTGTCTAGAAGCTCTGCTCTGAGGACAGCAGCCTAAGAGAAGGTGCAGTCAGCGGAGAGTGTGATGCAACAGGCATCTGGCATGTCTAGAGGACCTGGGAATGTCCTAATGTCCTTCCCAGCCAGGCTGGGGAAGCTCACAGCAAGAGAAGCCTACAGGTTATGCTATAGGGCCTGAGAGCAGACATGGCTTCCTGCAGAGAGACCCTTCTGTTCTCAGCCTTCCTTCTGCCAAGGGGGACCACAAACTCTAGTTGTAAGGACAGTTCTTGGGAGTTAGGCCACTGAATAGACCAGTGCTGCTGCTGCACTGTAAGTTCACAGTCTGTATTAGGAATATCAGGGGGACAAAGGAGGATGGCTTATTATTAATGGGATGTTCAAGCTGCCAAGTGGCTCGGCTTAGGTCTCACTTCCTGGGTATGCTCTTTTGATCTACCAGCCCTGACCCCTTCCCTACCACCCTGCAGCAACACTACACAAGCTCACAGCCTGACACCAGCTGGGTCACTGTTGAGAAGTGCTACAACAGAGAGGACCACACCCACGAGGAGCCCTCAGCAAAGATAAACTCACTTGTCTACCGTACCTCTAGCCCTGTGATTTTGTGCACACTACTGAACTGTCTGCGTCTGTGTTTTCTTGTGGTTCAAATGTTGGAGGCAGAGGGGTGGAGAAGGGCCGCACAGAAGGACAGAGGCATGCCAAATGATCACTGGGATGTCGGATGCTGTCAGAGAGCTGTAGAAGTCTGCCTGCCCTGTGGTTAAGGGTGTGGACTGGGAAGCCAGACAACCCCCCACTTCATTCCTCTGCTCCCCAGCCTGGTAACCTCCCTCAGCCTCAGCATCCTCAATTGTAAGATAAGAATAAAAATTAAACCTTCCTTGTTGCATTGTTGTGACAACAATGGTCATCATCACCACCTTCATCACACTCATGACATTTGGATATCAGGAGGTTTGGCTGCAATGCCATCCCTGACTTAGAGACCCTGGGCAATATGGTCCAATTAATGAGCACTTTTCCATCCAACACCAGGATAATAAATAATAATGGCCACACACATGTCACAGAGTGGCCTCAGGATTAATGTGGTTGTCTCCCCACAGCTCCTCAAAGCAGAAGTTTTTTAAGAAGCATCTGCTATCCTGGACCTACCACCTTCCTCTTTCAGAAAGTGGGTGCAGTCTGGTTAGGCGTAGGCTTTCCAGTGACCTGTTAGTAAGACCAAAGGAATCTGAGTAACTGTCTGTCTGCAGGAGTGCACCCTCTAGGACCTCAACCCAGCCTCGGGCCCCAGGCTGCACATCGCTGCTCAACAGGTAAATACTGACCAACCACAACCTCAAGGAGAGGGACTTTGATCAGAACCCTGCTCCATTAGGACCCTGAGTGCAAAGGCCCCCTCTGCCACTGAAAGACCATGTTCCTGACCTCCCCTCCCAGCACTGCTCTGCTCCCCAGGGACAAGCCCCAGCTTGGGATTTGGAGAGAAGGTTGAGCTTCAGGGCCCAGGGCTGTTTGCACAGGGAGGAGGTGGAAGTTGGTTCAGAAGCTTGATTCATTACAGCAGCAATCTCTGTCAAACAGGTTTCTGCAGTTCAGGGAGACCTCTTTGTTCTATTGTTCCAGACAGCCAGACAGGCCTCCCTGCAACCCTGGAAGGGGGCAGTGGGGTGGGAGGGAAGCCCCCTGGAGTCTTGCCAGCAGGCAGCTGCCAGCAGCGACTCTGATCACACAACACCAAGGATCTGATTCTGTCTGATTACAGCCTGTAAAGCTGGGGCCTGAGCATAGCCAGGATCTGTAAAAAGCAGCTGACATTACACACACACACACACACACACACACACACACACACACACACAAAAGCAAGCCTAGATCCCTTGAGGAGGAACACTTGAGGAGGATTCTCAGCTCTCCAAGTCTATGATGGGAAATCCAGCCCAGCAATGGATTAGCTCTCAGACAATTTGGTTTTGATGCAATAGAATATTACTCAATCTTAAAAAAAAAATTGTCAAGATAGATAGATATTATATAGTGGGAATATATATGCTAAAGAAAAGATGCCAGATACAAAAGGCTATACATTATTTGACTCAATTTATGTGGACTATCCAGAACAGATAGACAGATAGTAAGCAATTGGTGATTGTCCTCTGTGGAGAGGGTCAATAATGAGAGTGACTATCAATGTGTATTGTTGGTCAAGGTCTGGAGTGACATGGTCCTGATATATGCCCAGCCTTGTGAGTGTAAATTCCCCACTCAGATGTTAGTTTTAAAGAGTGACTGTTACAGTGTGTGGATTGTCATGATTTTAAGAATCACATGATTAAGAAAGGTCTAACTACTTGCTCCACAAACATTTTCTGTCAAGCCTCTGTAAGGCATCCATCCGGCTTACACGGATGGATGAGGCAGTAGGTCTTCTTCCTGGTGCCTCTGTTCTCTCTTGGATTAGGTTGAACTTCTATAAGTCTCTGTTTCTTGGTCTCAAGCTAAGATATTTTCTGTTGACATTGGTTGGCTGGCTGGTTTTGGGTTTTGGGTTTTTTGGTTTTGTTTATTTGAATCTTTGATTTGAGGCAGGGTTTCATGGAGCCTAGGCTAGTCTTCCATTTGACACTTAGCTGAGGAAGGCCTTGAACTTCTAATCCACCTACTTCTATTGAGATTACAGGCCTGTTCCACCACACCCAGTTTTTTCAGGGCTGAGGTGGAGCCCAGGGCTCTGCGCATGCTAGGTTGGCACTCCCCAGTCCTAATCCCTATTGTGCTCTTCTCTAGATAGTATGCTACGACAATGGCTGAGGTTCCACATTTGCTGGAGCAGTGGTCCCGAGACCCGATGGTCCACCTGAACTTGCCTCAGAGCAGAGCCCTGTAAAACCACAGGCTCTGAAGGTATTGTCCAAACCAGCCCAAGGTGGCCTTTGCTCTCTTAGCTGCACACCTGTCAGGTTCAGGAACCCCTGTCCCAACTCTTCATGGCCAAAGCCTGGCTGCTTTTCCAATGATGTGCCTTGACTTCCCTGATTGCATTCTTGATTGTTCTAGGCCTCCAACACACATTCCTCCTATTTGCACTTTCAGTTCCCCCCCCCACTGTTTTAGGGAGCTAGCATTTTGCCTCTTGCAAACTTCATTGTTTTCTCTCTTCTCTCTCCATTGGTGTTGATAAGATAGAAACCAGGGAAAGTTGTCCATTGTGCAAGAAAAGCTAAGTTACCCTTCCACTGGTAGAGAGTCATTTGCACTCTATAGGCTGCTTGCTCTACTCTGTCCTCAATTTTCAGCACATGTCTCTAGACTGTTCCTATGCAGAGATGGCATTTTACTGAGGAACACATACATTTATCATTATGTTAAAGAGGATTGAATTATACGTAGGTGTGATCATAAACTCATGTGTGTGCATACACACACACATACACACACACACACACACACACACACACACACACACACACACACACCCTGTAAGGCTAGGGTTTTAGAGCTCACCCTATGTGCTCATTCCCAGTTTGAGTAGCTGAGTACAATTGACGCAAGTTGCCAAAGCTGGCCTTGAACCGCTGATGCTCCTATCCCCTCCCAAAGCTGGGATTACTTGCCCAGCTGTGTGGCTTTCTTTGAAATTCAGCTGCTCCCGTGGCGGAGCTTACCTCTGAAGACATACCCATACCTACCAGGTGGCCACTGAGGGGATCCATTTCTTGCAATTGAACTGGAACTGAGAGGGCTTGGAAAGGTGAGAAGCCAGTTCCTGCCAGTGGCTAGCAGATTGGTGAGGGTGGGAATGGGGTGGGGGTGGGAAGGTTTCCTACCTGGGTCACTCTTCTCTGCAAAGGCCACGATGTGGATCCCGTTCAAGTCATCTTCCTGAAAGAGAAAGAATCAAAGGTTCATCTCAGGAGAGAAATACAAATGAGTGTGTCAGAGACAACAGCATGGAGGCTGGCATGGAAAGGGGACAAGGGCTGGAAATGGACACTGAGGCACCAATGAGCAGGACAGGCACACATAAAGGTGGCAGATGCTGATGGGTGGATGGCAGCACACATGGAACTTTGATAAGGGACTCCGATCAATGCTTTCTAAGACAGGACAGGGGACAGAAGAGTTAGCCATAAATAGTTCTCACTCCTGTGGTCTGGCGAGTCCCGAGAGCAGCAGCAAAGGAGAAATTGGGAAAAGTGTAAGTCTGGCTTATCAGGGACTCCAGGGCAACAAAACTCTGCAAACAGCTCTAGCAAATTTAAGTTTCAAGGTAGTTCTGTGAATGTGACAGTTTTAAAGTTCCCCACCAGGAGATATCACCAGCAATGGAACAGGTTACAGGGACTTCTAAGCATGGCTGGCAGGTCCTGAACCCCCACCTAGAGTAGTAACAAACACTCAGCTCAACTAGGATTTAGGTCTCTTGTGCTCACACAAGAAATGAGTATTCAACCATTGCCTCTGATTGGAGAAGCAGAGCCCATGGAGTAATTCAGGGCTGCCAGCACATGGGTGCACGGCATCCAAGGAGGGTGTGCGATTCCCTGCAACTAGCAGCTGTAAGTGGCCTGATGTAGGTTCTGGGAACCAAACTCATGTCCTTTGCAAGAACAGCAAATGCTCTCAATCCCTGAGCCATCTTCCTAGCCTCCAACAGGAAGGTTTCTATCAATGTGAGAAGCTCCAAGGAGCGTTTGGGATTTGGGACTAGGGTGGTGTTTTTAGGATGTCACTGGGTTGCAATGCCAGAGGAGGGAAAGTAAACCAGGGAACATGTCAGATATTAAGAGCATTTCATAGCTGCACATCTTGGACAGGAAGCCCACCTGCCTGTAGCACCTTCCTATTGATTCTTTACTGGGGAAGGAAGAGTGAGGGTCTGGAGTAGCCTCTTGTGTAACAACTGTGACCCTCTGAAGACTCCATACTATGAGATGGAAAAATAAAGCCCACTGTATACTGATGACAGCTGCCACGAGACAGATATTCATTGGGAACCCTTGTGTCATATCAGAGTCATTCTATGGGGGTAGGGGACCCAACCTCCCCCATCCCTGTTTTCCATTTCGATTGCCTTTAATGCCACTGCAATCCTATCTAAATGCTAATTTTCCCCTTTGAGTTTGGGATGAACAAAACCTCCAAAAAGTCTAAGATAGATTAAATAGAAAATATTATTATTAAAAACAAGAGAGTGGGCTCTGCATTGGCCAGAGTCTCTGGGGAAATTGAATGTTACAGATATATATGTATGTGCACCAGGTTATTAGGAAAACCTGACAGTGACCAGAAGGAGAATCTGAAGTTCACTGTTGTACATTTGCTATTATTGCCAGACAGACTATCCTGCTCAGGTCTCATTAGACGGCTCCATGTCTCTGTCGCCTGCCGTCAGTTGGAATTGAGCACCCATAACTCTGTGAAGCAGGTTTCATTTCTGCCTCCCCTTCTAGAATGCAGTTGGAAATTGGTTTGAGAATTAAGAATCCATATTCATTTTCTGACGGGCTACTCCAAGCAGGCCTGCCACTCCCTTGGACTGAGATGGGCCCTGGGTGGAAGGAACACTGTCAGAGGGACTCTAGGCATGCCAGGCAGTCAGGGCAAAAACCTGTATCGAACACCTATGGACATGTCGGCAAGCTGTGCCAGATGGGGGGAATTTTCTTCAATAAACTCGGGGAGCAAGAATCCATGGGTCAAGTGTACATCATATTCCTATTCAGTACTTAAAGAATCACAGTGACTTATCTAAAGCCTCAGAGGTAGTGGTGACCGAAGTGGGATTGATTGGTTCTGTCTAGCCCAAAGACCCTCTGTGCTAGTCAAGCCTGTCTGCTATTAACAAAAGGACACAAACTGAGTTGCTTAACAACAGGAATCAGAGAAACTTATTTCTCATTGTGCTGGGGGTGGGAAGGCCAAAGTGCCCTCACCAATGAATTCAGTGTCAGATGAGGGGCTTGCTTATCCTTTGGTCTTTGGTCCTCCTCCTCTTTTTTTTTAGATAGCAACTCCCTATGTAGCCCAGCTGGCCCTGAACTCACTATGTAGCCCAGCTGGCCCTGAACTCACTATGTAGCCCAGGCTGGCCCCAAGCTTACTAGCCTCCTCCTGGGAGCACATGCATGATTTTCCATACCCAACTTGAGGCTTCTTTCATAGGGCATCCTAACTATGAAGGCTCTGTCATGGTGACCTATCACCTTCCAAAGACCCCACATTTGACATCAGGTTTTCAAAACATGAATTTGGGTGAGATATAAATATAGACCATGGACCATGGTACCAACAGTGAATGGCAGAGCAATTTCTATAAAGAAGCTCATTGCTGCTACATGCTAGGAACATGCTTAAAGAGGCTAAAAAGGGCTTGTATACACAGTGGCCATGCACCAGACCCCAACAAGCAGGGGATGTGGAACCACTAGTCAACACCCTCCTGCAGATGCCTCAGCTTTTTGTCTGTTCCACACTTAGAATGAATTCCTGCTTTTGTCTGTGGATGTTAAAATTATTATTATTATTATTATTATTATTATTATTATTATTAGCTTATTTACTGCAATGAATTATATTATTATTATTATTATTATTATTATTATTATTATTATTATTTGAATATGACGTGGGGAAGGGAGCATGCCAAGCATGCATGTGGAGGTCAGAGAACAGCTTTGTGGAGGCAGTTCTGTCCTTCCAGTTTCCTGTGGGTTCTGGGGATTGAACACAGGTTCCCAGGCCTGTGCAGCAACTGCCTTAACTAGCTAAGCCATGCCCCCTACCCTGAGGTGTTAAGCTTTAAGACTATTTCTCCTATTCCACGCTCAGCATTTAGAACTGGGAAAACAGCTTTCACTTTAATAATTCTCTTAACACAATGTAACAATGTAACGTACCATCCACCAACTCAAGAAAGAGTCTGTAAAACTTCCTCAGTGAAAAAGATTAGAAACATAGCAATGCCAGGAAGAAGCTAGTGTTATCAAATGCTTACAGCTATGTTACCACTGTCTCTATTTTGTTCTGTTTCCTTCACCTCTGTTGAACCTTCTCAGACTGAATGAACAGACTTAAAGAAAACAAAACAAAGCTCCCTAAAGCACTGGCATCACCTTGGGACTAAGTGAAAGCTCTTTAGTCCTATGGCAGAAAGTATTCTGCAGCATTGCAATAGAGGAAAGAAGAGTCCCTCAGAAGAAATTACTGGGGCAGGTGAAGTGGCTTCACAGGTAAAGGCACTTGATTCAGTCTTAAGTACCCACATGGTGGAAGACAGAAAAACCAACTCCTACAAGTTGTCATTGGACCTCTAAATCATCACACATAGGTACCATGGCATGCATGAATTGGTAACATGGCATACATGCACCCCAACACAAAAAAATATATAAAATAATATTTATTTTTAGATAAATCCCTGGCCCTTACACTCTGTGGGTAGTTGCCAGGGACCCTGAGTATTGACAAATACTAGGAGAGCCTCAGAAGAGTGACAAGCCAGCACTAGGTCTGGATCGGTTCCGTCACCTTGAAGTTCTCTGAACATATAAACAGTGGGTTCCCCTCAGATTTCCACACAGCAGATACCAGTAGCCACCATTTTCTTTGGTGCTAAGACACTGTATAGCTTTGTGTGGGCTGCTGTCATAAAAACCTGCACAAGTACAGACAGCCAAAGGTAAACTGTTCTTAGACCAGCTTGCTCTCCTGTTTTGTGCAACTGTTTTATAATGTCAGCAAGAGTGGATTGAAGGGAAGACTTTTAAGTCCATGAACTGGTCCCTTCCTGCAGCATGTGTGGTTTAACTTGCTGTGGACAAGTGACCCCTGGAGACACTGCTCTTTGGAACAGTGCCCCCTAGCATGGGCACAGGGACCAAGAGAGGTATGGACGTGACTCCTCGGAAGTTCTTCTGACAACAGGTGTCTGCTTTTCCTTTTCAAAAATGCAAAGATGGTCCTAGAAGGACCTGTGCTACCCCTTTCCCTATTTGGGGACCTGGATAAGGGCTGGTCAGATCACGTGACTAGTCCACACTGAAGTGTTGGGAAGGAATGAACCATTTTAGCTTCTTCTCTACTTTGATTAAACTCATTAAGTGGAAGAGTTGAGTGTGACAACAGGCACAGGGCAGTAAACAAGATGGTGGCAGTGACTGCTAAATTTAATAGTCTGATCATGACTTAGCTGAATAACTAAGTCTTAAAAAAAATAAGAGTTGAGGGTTAGTCTCAGCAGGGTCAGGCAGACATGTCCTTCCCACCGCTGCCTGTGCTCATAGGCTCAGGGGCAGGGAGGGGACACAGCCATGGAGACTCCGGTTTTGGGTGTGTGATATGGTGTCAGAGAGGAGAGTCTAGGAGTGGGGATGTTTCTGCAGTTGTGTTCTCTCCCTTCCCAGAACCTCCTCAGCAATAAAGAATGGCCTCTGGGATAAAGAAAAGAAGGACTAAAGACACCACAGATGAGAAGAAGCAGTAAGTGTTCTCAGTTTAAAATGTTCTGGAACAAAGACTGGGAACCTGTTCTAGGGTCAAGGGCACTGAAGAAATATAACAACCAAGTGTAAGAGTCCAAAGCTGCATTAGATGTTGGGCCAGTGTAAAAAAGGTTTTCTCTCACAATAAAGGATTTTAGTGGGACTCCTGGACAATTGAGTAAGCTCTATACAGTTAGATGAATACTGATTTCTGGATTTGTTTTTCGAGACTGGGTTTCTCTGTGTAACAGTCCTGGCTGTACTGGAAATTGTTTTGTAGACCAGGCTGTCCTCAAATGATTTCTGGATTTTTATCACTATGGCTATGAGAGAAGAGCACTTGAAATATTTTGGGATTTTTATATCAGATATAGAACTTTCAAATAGCACAGAAATATATATATATATATATATATGCATTTGCATATGAACATATTTATATATATGAGAAGAGAGAAAAAACAAGGTGGTAAAATATCAACATTTGAGCACTCTGGGTGAAGAAATAATGGATTTTTTCACATTGTTTTGTGAATCAAAAATTATTTTAAAGTAAACCAGCTTTTAAAGGGAATGCTTGTTTGTCCAACTTACAGCCCACAGGCCACTTGGAAATATGTATATCTGTGAATGAGGTCCAAGAAAAAAACATAAACTTACTTAACACATTATGAGATTTATTTGGGGGGTATTGTTTTGCTTTATTGTTTTGTTTTACTTTTTTTTATCTTTTTAAATTTGATCATGTGGTTCTGGAGGCTGGTCTTTCTAGATGACACTCCATCTCACTTGTCCTCAGAAGTCCTATTTTAACTGGGGGAAAAAGTCAGAAAGACCATGTGATATGATATAGATGCAAGAATACTCAATGGCAGATACAGCCCTTGAATCCAGGTCTCTACAACTTTGTAGACTGGGGTTCTTCCACTATGCTGCCTGACCCAGTTGGTGGCACATGAATGGAAGCCAACCACTAAGGGAAATGAGTTTGAGCAATATTACCGAGAGAATAGTACCACAAATGGATCCTACTGGATCCACAGACACCTGGGCTTTATGTGAGCATAAAGTCATCCATGTTTCCAATACTGCACTCTCTAGATGCCCAACCTAGTCAATAAGACTTGGCAGTCAGAGGGCACCCTCGTGGAAGGACATACAACACAACTCTGCCATTTCCTTACCCATGTTTCAAACATATCCTCTGGACGCAAGCGACGTAGAGTAGGTCTGAAAAACAGAAGAGCTTCTTTGAGTAGAGATCTCTACAGTAGAAACTGAGTCTCAGCCCCATGCAAATGAGATGCTGGTTCACTTCCTCAAGCCTAAGGAGCCCCGAACCCACCTCTGCCCCAAGGAATCAGAGCTTTTCCACCTGCTGTGTCAGGAGAGAACTAGGCCCAAACCATTCAGCCTAGTCACAGACCCGTTAGATCCAAAGCACACCAAGCACATGGGGATGGGTCAGTGGGAACAGAGACAGCACCTTCCCAGTGTCCCCTCTTTACAGATAGGGGCTCTCTGTAAGAGAGCCCAGAGCCAGTCTTGAACAAGGAAATGGGACAGACAACAATTATTCCAATGCAGAATGCCAGTTTTTGTCATTAGGGTCATCCATCAAAAACCATAACAATAGATGTCATGTTTACCCCTTCCAGTGTTGTCTTCCTGCAGGGACAGACTGTGTAGGTGTAGGGATCATGGTGCTTCAGGATCAGTGAACATATTTGTCCATGCCAGGGAGGGAGGAAAGGTGAGAAAGTGGTTCTACTACCATGGCCCATGTGCCCAGATGGCTCCTACCTCCAGAGCAGAGACAGAGGACACCAGCTGGTGGGCCAGACCAGGCCAAGGCCTCTTGTTTGTGTAACTAGACCCTGCTGGGGATGCTGCCACACCCATTTGTTTACACATGAGCAAGGGCTGCTTACATGCTCCTAGCCCAGAGCTGAACAGCTGCAACAGAGGCCATTTGACCCCAGAACTGTGCAAATATTTACTATGTGGTTCTTCAGTGAAAAATTTTGTAGATCCCTGCTAGAGATGCTCTGAGTCCTAGCAAATATCCCTGTCCCAAAAGTTGTCTGTTGAATTGTCCCTGGTTATATTACTTAATTACTCAGTCTGAGCCTGCTGTCTGAGAATAACAGCTCCATAAGGTTGAAGAGTAGCTAAAGTTCCTCCCATAAAGCACAAGGAATGTTGCTGCATATATAGGAAGTTGTCATTATAAGTGTAGGGTTTCATTCGCATCTTATTCTGGCTTGGGGTAGGGGTGGGAGGGTGCCAACTAGAAGGAGGTCACCTAACTCTACCTGCAAATGCAGAGTCTCATTCAGAAGTGGTAGCATCCTTGAAATTGCTCAATGACTAACAAAGCTACATTGGCCAGTTCTGTTCTACTGGGTGTCTTATTTTAGGTTGTTGCTCTTGATGACTCTGGATTGTCAACACTGAGAGGCTCCTATCCATTAGCCATCCCCCACATTCCCCAAATGTCATCTTGAGTACCTTTGATGTTCCTTCACAAACTCCACAAGCTCCTCTTCTGTGTAAGGTTTGTTCGGGATGACATTGGGCTCATCCATAAATGGCTCATAGAAGCCAACTTCATTCATCTTCAAGGACAACTTCTTTGCCACCTGTAACAGGCAGAGATCAGTTACTCACTTGAATGCTAGCCTAGAGTAGTAGTGGGCTACCTACCCAGAAGAGGGTGCTTGTGTTCTCTGGTAACAACATGAGAGCTTATGGGAAATTTTAACTTAAATCCTGAAGTAGCAGGGACTCTACCACTTGTAGTCTGGGCAGGACTTACTCTTTCGATCAAGGTAGGTTCAATAGAAAAAGACTTGTCTGCAGAATAACCATGACAGGGAACAGTTGGAAAAACAAGTGGTGTACATAAATGAATGGTTATCTTCCCTCTGCTGTGTTTTCCAGGGCTGGAGGATCGAGCAGATGGTAACAGAGCATGCTCACAGGGTGGCTTTCACTGAATTAATTTGGATAAGGCAATTGATGGAAACCATTAAATTACACAGGTTCACAGAATCAAAAGCCAACCCATTCACCTGTCCTTAATCTGCTCATAAACTCTAATTGCTAGTTAAGCTGAAGCATGGGACCTACTAGGGCTCAGTCTCTGTACCAAGCTCGATAAGTGTTTGTTGGGCCCTGAGAACTGCCCAGCAATAAGACAACTAATCATCCTGTTTTTCCTAGGACAGAAAGGCTTCCTGGGCCTTAGGACTTTTAGTGCTCAAGTGTGGATTGTTCCAAGGGAGCCAGGATGAGTGGCTCACCCTATAACTAAGCTGGAAGAGAGTGCCATAGATTTTTTTTCTCCCTTGTTCAAGGGGCCATACAGCAGTGCATTGTCAAGGCAGATTGGTTGCTTTTTGCTTGCAAAGTTGCTGAGCTCACAACCTCTCATTGTGACATGCTTTGAGTGGCCTGGAATGTACAAGGCTCAATAGGAAGCCAAATGCCATTCTCCAGCTCAGAGCCGTGGTCCAAGAAAGCACAGGATAGAACAGTGGCTCCCTTTAAAGTGAACAGCATTGCCTAGGAGCTGACACCTTGTGGTGGTAACCAGAGCACAGTGACCCAGTAACCCAGGGACTGGGACTAATGGGGGAAGGGTGGGCATTACATAAGCTCTTACACAAGGAGCTCTATTCTGTGGAAACACTTATGTCCACAAGTATCCAGGTCACTCTATTCCAAAACACAAGCTTCAATCCAGCATCTTATGCAGGGTTGAAGCCAACAGGCCACAGAAAGAGCTACAGTCAGGCTGGGGCTTGGTGTAAACCCATGACCCCAGCACTAGAGGCTGAGGCAGGAGAATCACAGGTTCAGCATCAGATTAAACAAGGATGAGTTCAAGACTAGTCTCACTTATGGAAACCTTGTCTCGAGATAAAAATTAAAAAGTAGGCTGAGGATGGAGTTCCAGAGTATGGAACGTTGTCTAGCACTTTTGAGGTTCAATCCTCAGCACAGAGAGAGGGGAGTCAGGGGGAGGGAAAAAGGAAGGATGTGATGAGTTTTTCTTACACTTGATTGCCTCCTTGTGGGGGGTACAGTGTGAGTGATCCAGTGATGAGGCAGGGGTCTGTGGGTTGGGAGGAGCAAACAGACAAGGGCCTCTATTGACACAATCCTTTGCACACTTACCTATAGTACAACAAGCTTGAGAATGCCAGGCTCTGCTCTCTGGGTTCACTCACTCACACACTGGCTCACTCGCTCACCCACCCACTCAGTCAGTCAGTCACTCACACACTCACTCACCCACTCATTCACTGTGTTCTAAGAGCCAGGTTTCCAGATGAGAAATGATTAGTCTGAACAAAAACTGTAATGCTAGCTGGATGGTGGGGGCTCACACCTTTAATCCCAGCACTCAGGAGGCAGAGACAGGCAGATCTCTATGAGTTCAAGGCCAGCCTGGTCTATACAGCAAGTTCCAGTACAGGCTCCAAATCTACACAGAGAAACCCTGTCTCGAAAAACCAAAAACCAAACCAAATCAAAACTGTAATGCTATCAATCACATAGCCTGCTTACTATGTGCTGGCCACAGCTGCAAAGTGCTTTAGGTTGGTTGTGTTGTGCAGTACTCACTTTAAACATGGTCAGAGGTACTACTCTGATCTCTTTTACATACAAAGAATAATTTAGGTGAGTGATTCATCAGGATGAGAAGGGCAGGGCCACGGTTATGCTCCAACATCCTTTCCTTTTGACAGTTCCCTTCTTGACCATGCATAGAAATGAATCTGTAGATATTCGGTAAACGCTACATTGGCAGCCTTCATTCTAATGAGATGTTTCTTTGTCATTCTGTCATTAATTCATCCTACATCAGGAGAAGTAATCATGCAGGTGAGAGCTGGTCAGAACCACATGTCATGCTGCATGTGCATGCCTGTGTGTGGGCATGTGACTGTGCACAGGGTCTCTGGTTCCCGGATGCCACTGCCTGGGTCTGCAATGTTTGGTCTATGAATGTAAAATTGAATTGTTGAGGCCTTAATTTTCAGTCTGGAAGAGTCTAAGATTTCCAAGAGTCTCTTGGCTCTTTCCTCCCTCTCTGCCTCCATGAAACTCCTTCCTGTACTTCTCTTTCTTCCAGTCTTGGGTAATTGTGTCTTAAATAGCAAAGACTGAAGGAGAGTTGACTGGCCAATGAATTCATTGTTCGGTTTGTCTGTAAGTATTTAGTGTGGCTTCTGAATCAAGGGTAAGAATCTAACAAAACCTGGCTCATGGGTGTTACAACTACATAATGATACATTGTACTCTCAGATACCAGATAGCTCCATAAAAATAAAAATTACCCATGATTTTTTTTGTCCTTTAGTTGAAATAAGCTTTGGCACTTTGAAGCAAACTGCAAAGGACAATGAACATTTCCCTGGCATTTACATACACAGGGATTTTGACTCATGACTTTCCTGAAGTTTAACAGGTCAGTCCTGTGGTCAGCAATGAAGAATTAGCTGAGCAGGAACCTGGACCTTCTCCACATCTCTCTTCTCCATCAGTTCTTTCAGGCATCAGAGTGGCTCAGAACAGACTAAGTCTTCATTTCACTGGTGCCCAGGCAAAGGAGAAGGGCAGGCTGGAGGGGTGTGAGAACAGTAGAGCTGGCACTTCGCAGGCTGCCAGGTGCAAAGGTGGACTCCAGCCTCTTGCTCCCACCACTTTCTCACTGGCCCTGAGCTTTAGGGTCGCCTGATCTATACCACAGGGATCTGTGTGGGGTCCCAAACCTGTGTGCCCTGCAAAGTTCCCTGGGAAGAGCTTGCTCTTTTTTAAGCTTTAGACTCCTAGGGCTAGAACGATGACTCAGCAGTTAAGAGCACATTCTGCTCCCTCAGAGGACTGGATCTGTTCCTAGCACCCATGTTAGGAGGCTCACAGCCACCTGTAGCTCCAGCTCCAAGGAGATCTGACGCCTCTGATGTCTGTGGGTTCCTGCACTCACACACACACACACACACACACACACACACACACACACACACACACTTAAAATAAAACAAATATTTCAAAAACTAATTCAGATTACTGTGTTCTGTCACAACCTTAAAAAATAATTTCCTGGAATAATACCATAGATTAAGGTTGTTGTTTTGTTTTGTTTTGTTTTGTTTTGTTTTATTTTTAGCTTGTGTTCCTAACAGCCGCTTCTCCCTGATGTCCTTAGTGGCTTCAAGTCTGATGCTTGGTTGCTTGTTTTTGTTTGTTTCTCTCAGCTCAGATTTGCAATCTCCAACAACTTAAGGATTCTCTTCCTTTGTGGCGGCCAGATGCCCTTGTGGCAAACTGAACTGTCACTCCCTCCCAGGTTTTACTTTTTCTGCTCTTCAGCTCTTTCGCCCCCTGCTGGACACTATTGAGGCTGCAGCCGTGCCTTCTGGATCTCACCACCTCCTCCCTGGGCCCCGAGGGTGCAGGTCCGAGGTGGCATTAGCCTGGTCCCCGTTCTGCGTCCCATAGGGAGGTGCAGAAACTGCCTTTTACTGCTAACCTCACAAGGCCACGTGCACAGCGGCACTTAGGACTCTGTCTTAGTTGGTAGCAAAGCAGCATTGGAAGTTCCCTGGCCTCCTGTCTTCATAGCCACAGATGTGGAGTCACACTGTAGCCACAGACACAGAGTCACATTCTGGGTAGGCTGGAAGTCACTTTTTAAAACAAAGTGCTCTGAACTCTGAATGGACTATCACTCAGAAAACTAGGGCTCTGGAGATTAGCCAAGCCCACACGCCCAGGACTCTCTCCTTTCTTCTCTTCAGACAAACCCTCCTCTTTAATTTTTTAAAAAATTATACTGGGTTACATAAGGCCATTTTCATGCAACTGCATAATCTCTCCATACTTCCCTGCCCCTGTCTTCCTAAGAAAGTTTCACTTCTAATTTCATGTCAGGAGTATTAGTGTTTTGTATATCTATATAAAATACAGAAACTATACATGAGAGAAATGTGATAACTGTGTCCTTTAGACTGACTCAATTCACTCCATATGATAATCTCCAATTGCATACATTATCCTATGGTGATATGTTATTTATGATTTAATAAAGCTTGCCTGAGGGTTCAGAATGCAAAGCCAGCCACAGTCATAGAAACCAGGCAGTGGTGGTACACACCTTTACACCCAAGACTCAGGAGACAGAGGCAGATGGATCTTTGTGCGTCCAAGACCATTCTGGACTACACAAGAATGAATTAGTTCAAAAGAGTAGCGGAGCTCAAGCGTTTAATCCCAGAACCTGGGATCACACGCCTTTAATCCCAGCACTAGGGAGGTGGACACGGAAGTGATATGGCTGGATAGAAAAAAGAATATAAGGCGGGAGGAGACAGGAACTCAGAGCTTTTGCCTCTGAGGATTTGTGGAGACAGGGTTACCATTTCAGCCTGCTAGAAGTAAGAGCTACTGACTTGGCTGCTTTGCTTTTCTGATCTTCAGCTTGAACCCCAATATCTGTTTCTGGGTTTTTATTATTCATGTTGCATTTTCCTACAAACAACTTCATTTTTGTGACTGAAAAAAATTCATTATGTGTATGCATCATTTTACTGATTTTATTTTTATTTTATGTGTACGGATGTTTTGTATACTACTTGTGTGCCTGATTCACGGAGAGGCCGAGAGGACCTAGGAATTCCTGGAACTGGAGTTACAAATAACTGTGGCCCCCTTTATGGGAGCTGGAACTCAAACCTTGAACGTTCAGAAGAACAGCCAGTGCTCTTAACTGCTGGGCCATCTCTCCAGCCCCACATGTCCTTTCACCACTCCTCTGTTGATGAACACCTGGGCTGATTCTATTAGATTAGTTCCTTTCTTTCAGATGGGGTCTCGTGTAACCAGGCTGACTTTGAACTTCCCCTGTAGCTGAAGATGAACTTGAATACCTTGCTTATCTATGCAGTATTGGAATCAAACCTAGGCCTTGATGCACGTTAGGCCTGTGTTATTCCAACTGAGCTCCACACCCAGAACTCAGAGCTCTTAACCTACAATCTCTTAGTCACCCCTGTCTCAGCAAAACCATAAGCCAGTGACAAATCCAACTTGGGTTTCTGCATTCATCATTGCCCAATACACTACTGTGACCTCCCCTCCTCCTGGGTCTAGGTTTTTTATTATCAGCAGTTGTTACAACTAGCTAACATGTACTGCACACTTGCAATGACCAGACTCCAGCCACACGCTCTACCCATGGCTTCTTTCTCTGAGCACAGCTGTGCAGAACAGCATCTTTGACATCCGGTGAGACTCAGACTACACCCAGCCTTACTGACTGTGATCGAATCCATTTATCGTCCCCTGCCTTGGTTATTCCCTCTGTACAGTGAGGATACTGCCCCCTCTTTCAGGCCTTTGAGAAGATGGAATTGCCCATCCCTGCATAAAATAATCACTTAAAATGATCACTATCACCATCTTGCCATTTTTGCTCAAAAGCTGCCCCAATTATGAATCTCAACCAATGAGGGCAAACTTTCTTTGAATTTAGATTACATTGGATTCATTAGTTAGCTCTTCCTTTTGGATTATGGGCTAGAATACAGGGACCATATCCTCAGAAGTGGTTTTCCAGGCTCTTCTAACTCTAGACAAAGAAGCGAAGGATGGTGGAGGGTTCCAACTTTAATTGTCCATGCCACTGAACATGTTTTAATGGGGTTGTCATATGTACTTACCCCCTTGTCAAAGGTGGCAAAGAACTTGATATAAGGCTGGAAATGTTCGGCTGCCTCTTGGAACGCTTTGTAATCTAGGAGGGAAGCCATGGGAGAAAGAACATTTGCAAGAGGCAAACTGCACACTTGGAGAGAACTGTGTTAGGTAACTATTCAACACCATCTAAAAAGATAGTTGAAGCTGAAATTGATGTGCATCTCTCCCACAAAGGTTTGTGAACAAAAAGCAAGAAATGGGGGAAGCTGAGGAAGAGGAAGAAAAAACACATTGGAAAACTTCAAATCAAAAGAAAAAACCAAACCAAAGAAACCAAAACCAAAAAGGGACTCCTTCCACCCAAATCCATGGAGTTATAGTTGCACCCACTGAAGACGAGGTTTCTGCATAAATGAGCTCATGGTAAGAGGAAACTGACCACATTGTGTTTACAGTTAAAAGAAAGACAGGACCCCACAAAGCTCCTAAAGCTTCTCCAAAGGAGGGTTCCCAGGTGCATCTTACATTTGGTTTTCTTTTTTAAAAGCAGGTTAGTGTTCACAGCTCTCCTCTCCAACCTCCAGCTCTTAACTTTCATTCTGTCCCCTTTTCCACCATGTTCCCTGAGCCTTGGGGGACAGGGATTGGTAGAGATGCCCCATCTACAAGGAACACTCACAGTCTCTGCATTTACCCATTGCAATGAGAGGCTTCTGAGCAGGTTTGGGAGCTACACAAATCTATGGATATAAACTTAAGTATTTATTTATTGTTTTGTGTTGATTTGTTTTTTTTTTTTTTTTTTGAGACAAGGTCTCATTGTATAGCCTTGGCTAGCCTGGAACTCACTCTGTAGACCAGGCTGGCCTCAAACTCAGAGATCTACCACCCTCTGCCTCCCAAGTGCTGGGATTAAAAGCCTGTGTTACCATGCTTGGTTAAATATAAATATTTAGAAGGCAGTTTGATAACATAAGATATAATAGGGGTGTCCTGGGAGGAATTCAGGGGGGCAGCAAGGGGTGAGTATGATCAAAATACATTGTGTGTGTATGAAATTTTCAAAGACTAAAAAGAGGTTTAATTTTAAACCCTGACTCTAAGAAGATTATTTTAAACCAAGCCTATACTTGACTCTGGTTTCAAATGTATATCCAAATTTGTCACGGAAGGAAGGAGCCACACCCATGTGAGAAGACTTCGATTTACTACACTTACAGAGACTGCATGAGGAATCTGGAAGTCAGGCCTTCTAGTCAAGGATGGGAATGGTGGCACTTGTTATATTTTATTATCCTACAATCCCGAGCCTATGATTTACTCTTCATAAGATTGACATTTTTTCCTTTCATTGGATTTCATACTCCTGAATTAGGCAGACTTGTGTAAGATTTGGTCATAGATTACTTCAGAATAATGCTGGCTCAGCAATGCCCAGGTAAAACAGACAAACACACCAAAATCAAGAGACTCTGGGCCTGGGGAGGGCACTGGGTTTTAGGAGCCACAGGGCTGGGGAAACATATCACTTAAGTAGCTGCCTGACACACCCAAGGAATTGAGTCTGGGGTTCAGTTCCCAGAACCCATGTAATAAACCCTGGCAGGTGACAGATGCTTGTCATCTCAGTGTTGAGGAGACAGAGACAAATGGATCCCTGAGGTTGCTGGCCCCTACTTGGAAAGTTCCAGGCCGGTTAGAGAATCTGTTTCTTAAAAATCAAAAGACTTAAAAAAAATAATACAGTCTGTTCTCAGCTGCACCCATATCTATGTTAACACATGCTCCCCCCCCCACATGCTTGCATTCGTGCACACAATACATACACATGCAGGCACACATGTGAAGAACCACAATACATGTCAGTTGTTCTAAAAGAGAGGATGACAGCACATATTTGAGGGTTTCGAAATGTGAAGGAATGCTGATCTGGTACCTACTAGTTATGTACAGCAATACAGATAGCCCTAAAGCCATGGGCAGTCAGAAAGACTTCATTGGGGTAACTAAGTGTTTTGGGTGGTCGGCAGAAGCATTTGAAAGAGCAGAGAGAAGAACTAAACAGAGGAAGGGTCCTCAACATATGGGTGACCTATTTGCTTGTAATAATATAAAGCCTTTTCATTAATTAATAAAAAAAGGGTGATATGTAGGAAGCCGGTTCCTGCATTATAATGCTGCCTGAAGACACCAAGGTGTGAATTACTTCACAGGCGCTGGGTAATCTCCATTCCTTTGATCTCTGCCTATCCCGTGGCTCATTCTTGCCTGAGGAGCTAAAGCCATTCATAGGGTAATACGTCCCAGGCGGCTGGTCAGCCTTTTATATAGGGATGGTTTTCTTAGTTCAATGTCTCTGCTTAGTCTCTGCTAAGTCTCTGCTCAGTCTCTGCTCAGTCTAATGCATTAAAGCTTGTCTGCAGAAGGATCCGAGTGTCCTGCGTGTGTTTCTTGCTGGCGAGGAATACAGAGCGGGCGCGGGACATATGGTGCCGAAACCCGGGAAGCTTAACATCTCCAGCACCTCAGAGACCCCTCTAACGAGGCGGATTCAGAACTGCAGGGTGGTAAATTCGGAGAGGTATGATTTTTCTGGACTTTGGCTTGGGAATGTTGCTATTTTGGGAGGTTAATCTATTTTGACTTTTCTCACTGTTGTAACAATCTTAAAGAAGTCCAAAATTACATATCAGAAACCGAATGTAATGAGAAAAATTCGGAGAGGTATGATTTTTCTAGACTTTGGCTTGGGAATGTTGCTATTGTGGGAGGTTAATATAGAGGCTTCTATGCTTTTACTAGGAGCTATTTTGACTTTTCTCACTGTTGTAGCAATCTTAAAGAAGTCCAGAATTACATATCAGAAACCGAATGTAGTGAGAGATGGGGCGCGCCTAACAGTAAAATATAAGAAAAAAGGACCTCCCGGGATGTCTAGTGACATGGGAGTGTATATAAGAAGAGAAACTACAACATATAAAAAAAAAGGACCTCCCGGGGTGTCTACTGACAAGGGAGTGTATAAAGCTTTAAATCTTAATAGCTCTGATGACTCTAAAAGCTCAAGAGATAAAGTTTTAAAAGGAACAGCTCAGCTAGATGAGGGAGAGACAGAAAAGGAGGGAGAAAGAATGGGAAATGGCCGGTCACACCCCGGTAAATTTAAGAGAAATAAAGACTCAAAACCTAGCCTCTGCCCTGCAACGAAGCTGGAAGCCTTGGAGCTGAGCAGCTCAGACTCTGAGATTTTAGACTCTAACAAGGAAACAAAGCTAGAGAAAAAAACAGCACGGCCAAAAATGCCAGCGGGTGTGCTTCCATCAGCACCCCCACTATTTGAAACCGACTCCTTCTTACCATCAGAGGAGCAAAGAAAATTACAGATGGCTTTCCCAGTCTTTGATAGGGAAAAAGGCCATGCCTGCTATTCAACACTTCTTAAAGGCCTGGAATGCCTGGGGCTTTAAAGCCTCATTAACATTGACGCTCGGGCCAAGCGTCTCACCTCAAAAACTAAAAGGCCAAAAGGAAATGGTAAAATGGAAAGATATCTTAACTGATTTTTGGAAAGGCCCGGATCCTATTCTCATAAGATCCAGGGGAGCGATATTATGTTTTCTCACAGGATGAAGAGAATCCCCTGTGGATCCCAGAAAGATTCAACCCGAAGAGCCTCTGCAGACCTTCAAAAGTCGAAACTCCACCCTCTACCCCCGGGAGTTGAGAGCCGCTATTGTTATCCAGATTAACTCATGCCCTTGGCGGAGCGATTGTCTCTACTTAAGGGGTGGGGGTAATTGTTCGATGCAGCCATTTACAGATTGCTGTTATTTTTGGCTGGTCTGTGAGAAAAGGGGTGGGTATAATTGTTTGATGCAGCCGTTTTTTGGCTGGCCTATGAGAAAAGGGGTGGGTGTAATTGTTCGATACAGCTGCTTATGGATTGCTGTTACTTTTGACTGGCATGTAAGCTCCAGGGCTCAAACCAAGAGATCACCCAAGCGCTTATATTTTTGGCTAAGCGATAGGCCGCCGGCCAGACAGCTCTTGCACACCCGGAGCCTAGGCTCACTGCACAGGGTAGAGTGTCTGGTTTGTGCAGCCCCAAAAAGAGGGATGCTGAGCATAGGCATCGCACAGAGTTGCCTATTATACAGGCTTCTCTGGGAGGTACGTTGACCTGCATAAGGGTTACCTGCCTTGAGAATCCCCTTTCCCAGAAAAACGGCAGAGGACAGGTCGGGAGTACTTCGGGTCAAACTGACAGCCTGATGGTGACTCTCGTACACAGTCTTAATGTTTGATTTTGGGAAGGTCAACCCCTGCCTCTATCCCTCAACATATGGGTGACCTATTTGCTTGTAATAATATAAAGCCTTTTCATTAATTAATAAAAAAAGGGTGATATGTAGGAAGCCGGTTCCTGCATTATAATGCTGCCTGAAGACACCAAGGTGTGAATTACTTCACAGGCGCTGGGTAATCTCCATTCCTTTGATCTCTGCCTATCCCGTGGCTCATTCTTGCCTGAGGAGCTAAAGCCATTCATAGGGTAATACGTCCCAGGCGGCTGGTCAGCCTTTTATATAGGGATGGTTTTCTTAGTTCAATGTCTCTGCTTAGTCTCTGCTAAGTCTCTGCTCAGTCTCTGCTCAGTCTAATGCATTAAAGCTTGTCTGCAGAAGGATCCGAGTGTCCTGCGTGTGTTTCTTGCTGGCGAGGAATACAGAGCGGGCGCGGGACAGAAGGGCAATAGTGAGAGCAATACCAGAGCAGCAGCAGAGGCTCAAAAGCCCTGCCCATCCCCGTCCCCAACATCTCTGTTGAATTTCTTGCCACCTCCATGAACTGTGAGCTCCTAGCCCAAGAATGACCAGAACCAGAGTGAGGACCCCCCTTCTTCTCTTAGAAGTCTGACCCATGCTGCTGCCAAGATGAAGGATGGAGAGGTGGGCATGGTGGCATGTTACTTTGATGCTAGCACTCAGGAGGCAGCTGGAGTTCTATGAGTTAGAGGCCAGCCTGGTCAACATAACAAGTTCCAGGCCAGTCAGAGCTATTTAGAGAGATTCTTTCTCAAGCAAACAAAAAGATTAAAGATGGAGCTAGGGACTCCCAGATGGGTGACTCAAAATTCACTGGGCCTTCATTCAGTCATGTTGTCACAGCAGTTGTCCAGGATGCCTGGTTTTGTCACTGGCCTGTCTGGTATTGTGAAATCTAAGCATTCAGCCCCCTCCTCCAGTAAAGACTCATCTTACAGTTTCCTCACCCCCTTTCTCCATCTCTCAAGAGTCCACATCCATTTCAGTGCCTCAGATTTTAGTGACTGGTTAACAGCACAAGACATGTCTAAGAGGCCATCATCTGCCTTACAAAGAACCAAAACAAGTTGTTGTGGCTGGAGCATTCAAGAGATAGCCCTGGGACATTAGACTTGGGGACACTGCCCAGTCTGTGTGCTAATGGTGTGGTTGCAATGACCAGAAGTCATAAAGGACTTCATAGCATGCATTTTCCTTGAAAGTCCTGAGGGTCAATAGCCACAGAAAGGCTGTCAAGAAGGTTTGCTTGTGATTCTGAATTCCACATAAATGGATGTCATAAAATGTGACCCTAATAACATCTAAACCTAGCCACATAATCGTGTGTCTTTTGACCTTTGGATTGGAAGTCCTCTCTCCAATGTTTCACACTAACAATATACAGTATTATCAACTGAGAAGTAATTTAAAAACAAAACAGTGAACTATAAACACTGAAGAATCTGGGAGGTTATTTGTGGACTTCAAAAAATGAAGTGAACTGAGCTGAGCCTCTAATGCAATTTAACTTTAAATTACAGGCTCTCCTGTAGCACAGACTGGCTTTCAACTCATGCTCCTCCTGCCTCTATACCCCAAGTGCTGGGATTAGACACAAGCTACCACCATTAGCTAGTATTTTGATTTGTTAATAATAACTACAGAACAATTTGGGCAGCATATATATATATATATATATATATATATATATATATATATATATATTCCTAGGTGACAGCATCATTGTAGTTTTCCACATATAACTTGCTATGGAAAGATATAGTTGGAGTTCAATCCCATTAAAGGTCACAAGAAATAAGAAGACTATAACTGACCAAAAAGCAGAGCCAGTTATCTGGACTCAGGGATGCTAGGGTTCACCAAGAGCAGGAACCAGACTGGTTATATTGTATCCAATGGTGAGAAAAGAATGATAGCAGCCACAGAAAAGGCAATGAGTGTGGTCCATTGCTTTGCTACCATCCAATGTGTGAATAAGTTTCTTATCAATGGTGGTTTTCAAGGAATTGAAGAGCGTGGCACTTGAAGCCATCATTGGGTATTGCATGCTGCTATTTTAAGCCTGATGCCTAAAGGCATAAAGCTGTATTCCTGGAAGTGACTCAAGATTCTCCTTCAAGAAAATGTACTATATGATCTGTTCCCCATCTCAGGTCTTATGGCTACCATTATATAAGAAAAGTAATAAATAAATAAATAGTAAAATCAGGAAGCCCAAATCCCTTGCAGGTTACTCTCATCGTATGCCTGTGTTCATGATCACATTGCTGTCCCCAGAGAAGGCTTGCAAACATAGCTCACTAGTTGGAGTTTGAGCACTAAAGCTAGGCTCCTGGAATTTACCTCCTGGCTTCTGCATCCATGAGTGACAAGAGATAGATAATCAGAACTTTGTGTTCCACCCCTTCACCATCATGAAGGTGTAGATAACGACCTGGACAGAACAATGTCACATGCCTGTCACATCTAGGCTCAGGCCCCAGCAATCACAGATGGTAATAAAATGGAGCCATTCTGGTTTTTGTCAGTGTGGTGGAGAGGAAGGAAGGCACTGGAAAGCACTTTCTATGCTGATCTTGGCCTTGGCCCTTCCAGATCTATCACACCATGGTTAATGAAGGAGGAGGGAGGAACAGAGAGTAGGAACAAATCGAGGGGGAGGACTGAAAGGAAAAGCACAGCTAGTGTCCATTCATGTGTGTGAAGGCCCTGGTCAGGTTTCTGTTTTGTTTTTTAACTCTAAAGTTACTCTCCCTGTTCTCTTCTCCCTGCTCCTCTGGACTCCTACTCTCCATCTTCTCTTGCCTGGACACCCCAGTGCCATGATGCTGGGAAGGACCCTTTGCTCACCCACAACCTTGCCAAAAAGCCTTCATAGGAATCTGACCAAGGGTGTGGTGGCATCATAGGCACAGACTGACAGCCAGCTGTGGGCTTGGCCGGTGATTTTCCAGGATCTCTAGCAACTACTGAGCCTATCCCTACCCAAAACTCAATTAATTCTCTCCAGCTGACAGGGAAGCTCTCCAGCTGGTGACCATAGGAACCACCAACACCAGGGAGATGGCCACTGGGTGTCCCATCTTACAGGACAAGAATCTGATGGGGAGGCAGACAGGTGGGCGAGGGGAAGGGGGGAAGGAATTTGTTTATTCTATAGAACACACACATAATAACACACATGTAATAACACACACAATAACACATATTCACATACACAGTCACACACACACACACACACACACACACACACACACACCTTCAAGACTAGAGAGCACGACCTGCTCTTAATGTTCTATCTCACTGCCTATTTGGTACAATTTCTGCATGTGTCCTTTTGCACAGGCAACAAAAAGAAACTCAGCTTCTACTGCCCCCGGCAAAAGAGTTATTAAAGCCACACAACCTCTGTTGGGATAGCCTAGCATGCCTTGTTAGGGGCTAGCCTCCAGACCTATGCTGACAGAACACTTACATTCGGAGTCCTCATTCTTAAAAAAGCCGAGGAGCTTGATGTGGTCCTCAATGCGCTCAAAGGCCTGCACTTCCAGCTTGTTATTCACGATCTCCACTGGGTCTTCAATGAGCTGAAATCACACACACAGGCACATACATGGTCACAGACACATGCAGACATAAAGATGTTCAAATAAGAGAGATCATCTTTCCCCAGTGGAAGATAGAACACTCTGGAGGGAAGGGACACGTGTGTACAAACAGTGCAAAATAGGCAGTGAGATGGAAAGAACATTAAGGTCACACCATGCTCTCTAGCCTTGAAGGGGTGTGTGTGTGTGTGTGTGTGTGTGTGTGTGTGTGTGTGTGTGTGTGTGTCTGTACACAAAGGCCAAGGTCTCACATCCCATCCTGCTCCAATGTGCATAGCAGCAGTTCCTCGGGAAGACTTGACCTTAACTTGGGAATGGTTGTCCTGGGGGCGATTCTATTCCTCTTGTCAGTTATATTTTGAAAATTGTATCTTAAGTTATAAATTGACAATTATACCTATACATATATATGCACACATAGAGAAGGAATGTGTGTGTGTATGTGAGAGGGAGAAAAAGTGAGTAAGAGAGAGAGAAAGAGAGAGACAGACAGAGAGAGAGAGAGAGAGAGAGAGAGAGAGAGAGAGAGAGAGAGAAAGAGAGAGTGACTGTGTAGTGTGCACATGTGAACGTGTGAAATCTGTATGCTCAAATGTAGAGGTCGGTGTCTTCCTGTATCTTTCTCTTGCCTACAGACAGGATATCTCACTGAACTGGGAGCGCGCTTTTCTTGCGAGGCTGGCTGGCCGGCCATCTCTCAGGACTGCCTGTCTCTTTCTGCAGGGTTTTCAGGCACAAGAAGACATGCCAGGCTTTTTACATGGGTGCTGGGGATTAAAACCCAGGCCTTCAGATCATTGTTCTTGCACAGCAAGCACTTTAGCCCACTGAGCCATCTCCCCAGCCCTTAACTGTTTGTATTCCTGGAACAATGCTAGGGGATATGAATAAATGATGAAATAGCTAGCTAACTAACATCCATCACCTCCAACACTTACCATTTGTGTGATGAGAACATTTGTGTACTCCTTAGCAATTCTGAAATGTATACTTTTATTTGCTATGCTGACCACATTGTACACTGTCTCAAAGGAAGGAAACCGTACTTATTCTTCCTGCCCGCTGAGACTCTGCCCCACGGATCACAAGCTCCTCATGTTCGACCCCATTCCTGACTCTTGTAACTGGCACTATACAGACTCTCTGCCTCTGTTTCTTTTCAAAAGACTCAATTATCTTACATTCTACATGTAGGTAAAACCACGCCCTGTCTTTTGAATATGAAGTGTCTTTCCCAAGGCTTAATTAAGTGTGGAAGACTTGGCCCACACCTTGAGCTTTCACTCACTGAGATGTGATTAGATCAGGAAGCCTCTGACTCCACTGATAGATGAATCCACTGACAGCACTAAAATCTGATGATGCTCTTGGGCCCTCATAAGAATTAGGAGGGGGAGAAAGTAGGCCACAGAGGATGTGACTTTGCAGGTTGAACCTGGGCCTCAGAGCCTTCCTCTTTCTCTCTCTGCTATCTGGCCAGCAAGAGTTGCACTGCCCCAGCCACCTGGCATCTGCTGCCATGAGTTCTGCCTTGTCTCAGCCCCCAACACAAATGAATTCAGCAGACTTTGGGCTGAGACCTCCAAATCTGAGAGCCGAAGCAAACCCTCTTTGTTTTGAATTGTTTCCCTCAGGGGTTTGTCACAGTGATCAAAAAAAGATACAATGTATATGCCCAAATTCATGAGTGTGATGCTCTCCAATTTCATCCCTATTGTTTTGGAAACAAGCCTTTATTTTTTTCTTCTTCACCAGTTGAGTTGTGTTAATTCTATAACATCTCCTGACACTTGAGTCAAAAATGGGAAAGTGGTCCATTTCTGGCTGCGTGGGGGCAAGTTTGCTAAAAAGTCTTGAGAAAATGATTCTTTCCTTTTAAGAAAATGATGGGGGCAGATTTTCTTCCTTCCCTGCATATGAATAAGAATGTGTGATAAATGGAGTTTTGATATGCTACATCTCATCTTAACCTCATAACACCCATCTTGAAGACAAAGGGCATGTGCTGGCTAGTTATATGTCAGTTTGATCAAGCTATGACCATCTGAGAGGAGGGAACGTCAATTGAGAAAATGTCTCTGTAAGATCAGCTGTAGGCAAGCCTGTAGGATATTTTCTTAATTATTGATTGATGTGGGAAAGGCCAGCCTATTGTGGGTAGTACCACACAGGCTGTGGAACTCGGAGTACTATAAGGAAGCAAGCTGAGCAAGCCATGAGGAACAAGGCAGTTAACAACACCCCTCCACGGCCTCTGCATCAGCTCCTGCCTCCAGGTTCCTGTCCTCCTTGGTTCCTGCTTTGGCTTCCCCAGTGGACTATAATTCAGGATATGTAAGCCAAATCAACCCTTTCCTACCCAGATTGTTTTTGGTCATTTTGTTTCATCACAGTAACAATAACTCTAGGACAGACCACATACTGAGGACAGAATTATCTGTGGTTTACAGAGATAAAGCCCCAATTTGGTAAGTCAAGACCTGATTCTGGTTTGCTGCTTTTGTGGGCCAGTCACACCTTTAGTTGCTTTTCTTGAAATTCCCTAGAATTCATTCTACCTTAATGAGATAGCCCAGCAGAGACTAGACACTATATTTGGCAGCCTCTTTCTGCCCTTCTCTGGCTTTTGAGAGTGTAGAGAGAAAGCAATAGACTGCTGGGTGTCTACTGGAAAATTGCTGGTGTGGACAGTTAGTTGTGAGCTCTTTGCGTTATTGTTGCTGTTTGTTCTAAGGACAGAGTTGCCCCACAGAGCCAAGGCTGCCCCCTCAGAGCTCAGGCTGCCCCCAAAGAGCCCAGGCTGGCTCCACAGAGTCCAGGCTGGCCTCTCATGCCCAATCCTCCTGGCTCAGCCTCTCCAGTGCGGGGGTTACAGGTGGATCACCACTCATGGCAGAACTGGGTTCTTTATCTGTGCAGAGCATAGGTTCCAAAGCCATTAGCCTCATAGCTATAACTTTTATGCGTGGCCAAAATATTTTGTTATGTTTTCACCTCTGGAACTACTGGATTTGAGGATGTGATACTTCCATGGCTGAAAGTGAATGTGGCTGTTTTTTTGTTTTGTTTGTTTGGGTTTTTTGGAGGTTGTGGAGGTGGTGTTTTTTTTTTTTTTTTTTTTTTGTGTGTGTGTGTGAGAGAGAGAGAGAGAGAGAGAGAGAGAGAGAGAGAGAGAGAGTTTGAGGGGGTGTTCCTAAGCTCTGTCTTTCCTTAAAAACAACTCTTTTTTTTTACATTTACTTATTTTGTGTGGGGGATGGTGTGTGCATACCATTGTGTGTGTATGGAGGGGTGTTAGAAGACAATTTGTGAAAAATGGTTCTTTCCTTTCACCCAGTAGGGCTAAGGAATTGAATACAGGTCACCAGGCATGACAGTAAGTGCCCTTACCTTCTGAGCCACCTCACCAATCCACTGCCTCTCCTTTATAGAGCTCAGAAGACTTAGGGAGACTAGGTCTGTGGGACCCCACTTCCATCTCAGGTGACTGGTTCACCCCCTCTTTCCCCACTTTCCATGGCTCTCTCCCAGTGTTACTGTAGCAATGCCAATAAAATGCCAGTGAGCATCAGAGCATCAGTATGTAACTGGAAAGAGAATATAGCACATCACCCCCCACACACACACACACACACCCCTTGGGGTCACTTATAACAATTTCTTCAGTGACTTAAGGGCCGGCTCCCCACTAAAAATGAATTCCACTAGAATGCAGGCACCCCTGGCTGTTTTGTGAAACACAAGAAAGGCCTTTTGCCATGCCAGAATCTCCAGCTCCTCTCTTCTTGCATCAGAGTTTTTCCTCTCTTCTATGGGACAGCTGCACACAGGCCACCTGTTAAATACTTACATCCAAGAGAAACTCCACCAAGACATCCGCTGCAAACTCCCCATCAAACTCGATCGTGCGATCACCCTTCAAAACATACAGGCTTCCTTCCTCATTGAAACCTGGGAGGAACAGAGGCCGAAAGCCAAGGTCATTCAGGTGCAGAAAAGCCTTCAAGGTCCTGAGTGACAGTGGGGTCAGGATCAGTGGAACTAACATTAGCACAGACATATCAATCAATTGGTCAGGGTCAGCCTTGAATTTGAAAGCTCCTCTTCATCCCACCCCTACTTTAGGACCTGGGATCCTCATCTCCACATGCCAGTCTTGTTACTTCTGCACTGTATGCTGTTCTGAGAGGGTGTGTCCAGCATGAGGCACAGAGCAGGGCTTTACTTCTCTTTTCCTTTTCTCTAAATCTAGAATGACCTCCATCCAAGACTCCATCTTGGTTAAACCTTCAGGTTCTGGCTTAGGGACCATTTTCCCCTAAGGTCTCTGCAATCATATGAGTCTCCCACTGTTACTGGTGTCCTGCCCACTCTCATTGCTTGTAGGTGTTGCTCTAGCTCTAATAGGACAGTCTCTAACAATAGGGGTGTGGTCTTCTCCAGATCCCAGCCTCCTGTACAGAGCCTGGTTGTGTGTATAGGCAGTTCTGAGTCACTGGTCTCTTCATTCCGACCCCTGGTTGATGCTGGGAGGGCAGACAGCAGCTTCACCTTTGCCCCAGCACCCTTGGTACACTGAGGTGTACTTTACCAAAATCTTTGCTGGGACACTGTATCCTTCCCCCCAGAATATTAAGCAGCCAAGACTCACATTATTGCCACTCTGAAACATCTAATTGTTCAGATTAGTTGTTTTCCAACTCTACTTGCCAGGAAATGCTTTCTCCTAATGAATCACAAAGGATCTTCAGGTGCAGGAGGGCTGGACCACAGCCTGCTGCCCTGCACCCCATCTGAGGAGCCCCTGGCACAACCCAGCACTGAAAACACAGCGTATTCTTGACTCTGGTGGCATCTGATCTTAAAATGTGCCCCAGGGAGCATCAGTCAGCAGATTGCTTGGGATTTTGTCTTGAGTGAGGCCAGGTAGGGCTTCACACAGGGCTGTAGCCAGGGCCGCAATGAGGCATTCAAGGTGTGGGGAGAATGAGGTTGAAGGGGCAGGTTCACAGAGCACAGCCATATCCTAAAAAGCCCCAAAATCCAACACCTAGAGCACATTTGCTCTCATCCCTCCACAGTGACCTCAGAGAAAAACCTTTAGATATAACAAGCCCCATCATGCCCTTGGCCAGTCTGTTTTTGTCAACTCTTGTTCAGCCTGGGATGCCTAGATTTGAGTATTTCTAGAACACTGACACTTGTTTTTTAAACTTTAGTAAAAATCATCCTAAATACCACCTACTCATTAAAACTGTGGCAAGTTGGGGGCAAGGCTAGCAATCAATAAGCTGCTGGGGAAAGAGGCAGAACTCATTAAATGTTTTTGACTCTAGGAGGAGTTGAATGTATTTCGCTTCTATGATCAGGACAGGAAAAGTGTTCTTAATACATCTCCAGGAAAATAGATATGTCAGTCATTCTCAGTCAGTCAACGTTCTACAGGCATGAGTTTTTCCTTGTGTCTAACTTAAGTAGTCTTCAATAAAATAAATCTTATCATTAAAAATGTCTGGTCTTCTAAGAGATGAAACAGGAAGGAGTTGTTTGTAATTTGCTAAAATAATGCACCTGCATGTCCCCGGGGTGAAGCACCTGCATGTCCCTAAGATGATGTACTTTCGTGTACCTGGGACGATGTACCTACGTGTACCTGAAGATGTCCTTTGAACCATCACTAAGCTTTTTTTTTTTTTCTTCTGTGCTTACTGCTCCAAACGCAATTAACCTTTCTTCAAAGGTCCTGTTTCATAACCTCCTGCTATTTTTAATAGCCATTCTCCACTGGTCATGCAGAAAAAGCTAAATGGACAGTGTTGGGGGTGGTATTTGAAAACCAGAGGGGTTCCCTGTGCCCTTTCTCCTTGGGATTATAGAGTAGGAATCTTAAAGGGCACTTGATCATGACATATTGACATGAGAGATTACAGCTTCCACCAAATTGTCACTTACCCATGCCTCACCTAAATCCATCCAGGCTGAAATTTCCCAGCTGGGGTTCAGCCTTAACTCTGGGACTTCTGGAGAACCTGCTATAAATGCATCATGTTCTGGCTGCTCTTGGAATGTTCCCAGAGAGACCCAGAGAAGCCACTGAGGCACAAAGATGCAGAAGCTGGGCTTCTAGATGCTGTGGGAGCTGTCAATCAAAGCTCCAGTGCCTCGCATCAGTTTCTCTCTGCCTGATACTGGTACAAAGAAAAAATTAAATGATTGCTGTCAAACTGTTAGACTGAGCCTTAGGTTTACTTTTATAAGGCTCTTCCCTAACCCAGAATGATGTATGCACTCATTATATGTGTTTGAAAATAATCCAGTTACCATGCAAGATAAATATAACTGCTTTTTTTTTTGTTGTTTTACAAGACACATTTGTTTCTTCCTAACAGATTTCAAATTTCAAACTTACCCAGTCTTTTGGCAAGCTTGGCTTCTTTCTTGGCATCTACCATCACAAAACCTATGTTTTTATGTTCCAGTACCTGGGCCACCAGCTGAAGAGAGAAATAGGTAGAGGAAGTGATTGGAGGGAAGAATGATGGTAGAAGCCATCCCAAGTGTCAGGGCCAGCACCGTCCGTACGTCCTGATAACCTGACCTCTGATTAGTCACTAGAATTCTGAGAACCTGAGGAATAGACTAAGAGGAAAGACACACCCATAAACACAAGCCCCTTTATGCCCTTGTGAATATAAAGTTGGGGCACAGAGAATCCAAAAGGAACCAAGGGTGCTTAAACTCCCAGTGGGCATTTGGCATGGAGCCTTGAGTCCTTCTGCAGATGTCAAATAAACCTGTAAGGGACACACCTTGAGTAAGGGAGTCCTGAGGCCCGGCGGCCTCCTGCCCCAGGACTGGTACAATGCAGGTGCCCTTAGGCATCTGCAGGTTTCCTACAGCCCATAGTGAAGAAGAACTATAGGAAGTGCCTGAGGATGGAGGAACTATTGACCCTAAAGTCCAGGAGGATGCCTCAGTGCCTTGGACAGGCAGGTGGCTAAAAACCACTCCAGCAGACAGCAGCAGCATAGGAGATGAAGCCATGTGTAAGACTGGCATCCAGCTAGGCTTTCTGAAACTCTCAAATGACAGAGCACTGTCTCTGTCATCTTGCCATCTCACCAAAATGGAGCTTGACAGAAATGGGGAGATCATGAAATACAAAATGTCTGGAAATTGAACCTGGGACCTTGCAAATGCTGGATGCCCTGAACCATTGTGCTACACTTTGAACCCTAATAGTACTTTAAAAATATGTATATTCTTAATCCCAGCACCCGGGAGGCAGAGGCAGGTGGATCTCTGTGAGTTCGAGGCCAGCCTGGTCTCCAGACCAAGTGCCAGGATAGGCTCCGAAGCTACACAGAGAAACCCTGACTCAAAAAACCAACACACACACACACACACACACACACACACACACACACACACACACACACACACGTATATTCATATGCAGTTGTTAAGAAATACAAAAGTGAGATCTCTTAAACAGATTCCTGGTTTCCTACAGAAGTGAGATCTTGTGAAACTGAGCCACAAAATCATGAACTGGATAGTGCCAACAATAGTTAAAATACAGAACATGTCCATCACCACAGAGGGCCCTCTGTTGTCCTGCGACTGTGTGCCGCCCCGCCCCCCGCCCCCCCCCCCCCGGAAATCATGTAGCAGGTAACTTTTTCAGATAACTCCTTCACTTTGTATAATTATCCAGGGTCTGTCAGGTTGCTACATGTACCAATGTTCTTTTTCAGTGTTGAGTTCCATGGTGTGGATAGACCACAGTTTGCTTTGTCATTCACCTACTGAAGGGTATATGAGTTGTTTCCAGTTGTTGACTATTATGAACAGAAGTCCTGTGTGGGAATTTGCCTTAAATATTAGTCTTAATCTCTGGGGAGTGGATGACTAGGAGAATAATCTCTGAGTCATGGGCGAGTTTCAGGTTTAGTTTTCACTGAAACCACCAAACTGTTTTCCAGAATGGCGGAACTATTTTACCTCCTCATGAATAATGTATGAGTTCCTCTACAACCTTGGGGGTGTTTGAGGTTATCACTATTTTAAATTTTAGTCTTTCTCATAGGTATGTAGCAATGTTTCCTTATGGTTTTGATTTGGGTTTTGTGATAGTTTATTTGAACATTATTCCATGTTTATGTATGCTTCCTTCTGTGAAATGTCTCTTCATGTGTTTTCCCATTTTTATAGTGAGCAACAACTTTTTTCTTTCTTTCTATCATTTTGGATCCCCAGCATCTCCAAACAAGGTGGGCACATGTGATCCCAGCTCTGGGGACAGAGACAGGCTTCCTGGCCAGCTAGCCTGTGAGTCAGTGAACCGCAGGTTCAGCAAGAGACCTTGTCTCAAAAATTCAAGTTCGAGGGTCGTTTGATTTGGACCATAGGGAAAGCAGACGTTCCCCAGAAGCAGATATGTTCTAGGAACCCTTGGTTCCGCCCTGGACAAAAGTCCAAGGGTTGTTTGTAATTTTGGTTTGGTGGCATGTCTGTGTCTGTAATTTGGTCTGCCGCGCGGTTTGTCCTGTCTGTTGTGTCTGTCCTGTTTTTGCTGTTTGTGTCTGTCTCCGTACTAACTACCTCCATCCCCGGATTCCACCTCAACTATGATTGGCAGATGTGCCCTGAGGACACCCAGGAGGTACGAACGGAGGCCAAGGGTGCTTAGACCCTGCTCAGTTAGCGGCGATTGTAGCCGCCTGGTTTTGCCACCCGTCTTCCCAGCGCCATTGCCTTATAGAGGATTGGGTTGTCATCTGTTCTTTTCTGTCTATTCTGTCTCTGTGTTTTCATCATTGGTTTTCAATTCAGGATCCATCACAACACCCCCTTTCATTGAGTCATATGGCGCCACACTAGGTAACTTTCTTTTCCAGTCTTTGTTTCTGTACAGTTTCTGTAAAGCCTTGAGGGTTGGAATGGGCTGGGTGACTGAGCAGGTTTGTTATCTATGTTATCTGATCTGTTGCAGTCCACGCCCTCCCCGCCTGCTTTTCGGTGGTATGTCAGTTCTGTTAATTTTGTAAATATGGTCGCTAGCGGCATCTGTAAGTAGGTCTAGAAGAATTGTTTAGGGAGGAGGTTCGGGCGGCAGCCTTCCGACTGTGCTGTCTGTCCAAGTCTCACATTTGTGCTGTGTGTTTGTTAAGCATCTCTTTCTGTCCCTACTATCCATGCATGTGGCATGCATGGGTCAGGGGTCTTTTCTTGCTGCCCTGAGCACGTGGTTCGGGACAGGACTTCCTCTGCCATGTGCCATGGGTTAGAGTGTGCTGCAGTGGAGTCCCCTGAGGCTGCTACTCTGAACTCCAACCATTGCTGCGGCCCTCACAGCTGGGTCTGGCCGATATAGGTGAGTCTGGTTTTCTATCTTCACCTATCAGTCTGTGAAGCATGTGAAGTGGGGCTGTCTCTGCCCTAACTGCTGTGGGTCCTGGCTTGTGGCGGGAGTTTCCCTGCTCTGAGCACATGGCTGCAAGGTCTCCATCTGCTTGGCTGCCCGGCCTTCTCTGTGCACACATGGTATGCAGGGAAAACTCGGGGGTCTTCTTCCCACCCCTACACTGGCCAAGTTTGGGATTACCAGCAGCACCTCCCCCCCCCCCAGGTCTCTGCCCTGAGCACATGGAGCTCAGGCAGGTGAACCATCTGGCCTGATCCAGATGTTCTTAAAAAAACAAAACAAAACAAACAAATAAAAAAAAACGGCCTTAAAGTTATTAAAAACAATAAAAGGGACTTTGATAAGAATTTTTATGTTGACTGAGAAATGAGAGAATATAGGAGACTAAAGTAATAAAGAGAGAAAGGAAAAGAGAAATTGTCTAAGAATGTCTAAGAAAATCAGAGGAATAAACCAAAGGTATATAGAAAGTTATAGAGGGTTAAAGCAAGTCGTAGACGGTCAGAGAAAAGGTTGTTAAAAGAGAAAAATGTAAACTGTTTGCTATGGTTTCTCATGTCTACAAATAGTAAATTTTAAAAATTGGTAATATAAGTTAAAATTTTAACCATATTAAGTTAATTCTGTTTAAAAAGTCCTGTTCATTTCTCAAGTAAATTATGTATACTTGTTTTAAAATGTTCTGTTTCCTGGCATAACCTAAGTTCTGTTACAAGCATACAGCTAAAACAAAAGGTGCAGGTCACCACCATTTTGTAGCCAGCCACATGGCACAAAATGACTGGGAGCCATTTTGCCGTAGTTAAAAAAGATACTTAAGCCGCCATCTTGACTAAAGATGACCGCATGGAAATTAGAGGTACCATCTTAGAAACAAGTTTTTCAGTTAAGGTTTAAAATGTCAATGCTTCTATATATTACAGAAAGACATTAAGGGAATTTAAATTTCTTTTTAAAACCAGTTTTTTAAAATGTTTATGTTTTTTAATGTTTTTATTAATATTTGTACTTTAAGAGCTTCAATTTAGAATCATTTTTAAGCAAAGCCTGACAATGTAAAGTTCTTGTTTTATAAAAGCTGCTAATCTATTATAAGATGTTATAGTTTATGTTTTCGGAAGTTAAGTTTAGGGCATTGGTGGCATACGCCTTTAATCCCAGCACTGGGGAGGCAGAGGCAGGTGGATCTTTATGAGTTCAAGGCCAGCCTGGTCCCCAGATCGAATTCCAGGACAGGCTCCAAAGTCACAGAAAAACCCTGTCTCAGAAAGAAATTAAGTTTAAGCAAGCACTAAAATATGTACATGTAGCTACTGTTTAAGGACTATAAGGTAACTCTATGCAGTTTTAAATTCAGCTGTACTAAGTTTCAAATATTTTACTAAGTTAAAACCAGTTACAGTCAGACTGAAAATTAATTACAGAAATAAGACCTTACCTAGCCACCTGTGTGCTTAAGGCAAGTAATTAAAACAGACAGACCTCTAATGCTTCAGAGACCTGTAGAATATGGCATTTGAATTGTTATCTTTAAAGTTTATAATATTAGACAGACTGCCAGATCCTGACAGTGACCCAAAGTCTCCAAAGAAGATTATGAGGCACCCCAGTTCCTGCACCTGGACCAGTGAGTGAGATACTTAGATGTGATACTTGCTGCCTGCCAGGAACTGGCCGAGACTGTGGACAAAGCTGCTGGACATTGGAAAATTGATTGCACCCCCTTTGCCTAGACAAAACAAGGTCAGTCTTTTCCATGTCCCTCTTCCACAGAGAGAAAAAAACCTCTCACCTTATAGGCCTGGCGAAGATTGTTGTTCTTTGAGACACCTGCCTCCAGCACTAATGGAGAGTCTTGGGTATGACTAACTGTATATGGACTGGCTTCTGTCACTTTTTAGTAGATTCAGATAAAATATACCCTTCTCAGATCTCTGAAATATTAATGGTTGTCAGCTTGACAGCATCAGACAGTCAGATCCACTATAGGCTATAGTCAGCATGTTAGTTGATAAAGTAATGACTACCTACTGTTCAGTCACAAGTTCAAGGTTTCTAAGTTTATTTTGGTTGTCATCTAAGTATAAACTTAAAGGGCTTTTCATCAGGCCAAAGGCATCTCTGTCCAATCCATACCTGGCTCTCTGGACAGAAGAAAAATGTACATGCTTCTAGTCCAAATCTGTAGTTATTGCTAGGACCCAAAGTTATAAATATGTTCCTGCTGTTTGAACAGATATCCAGATATCTGCTTTTTCTGCACTGTGGGCTTCAGTAAATAAGTTTTAACTTCTGTTCCCAGTTTAAACATGTCTTAAACAGGTTTTTGCTTCTGGCAGACATCTGAGTATCAGTTGCTGACTACAGGCTGTTCCTAAGTAGATTTCGAACCCTGGACTTGCCGTGGATGTGGACCAGCCCAACTGATATGGACACCCCCTGTCTCTGCAACAGAATCTGCCAACCAGAAGCTCCTGATGGAATCCCCAGTGCCTAAATTCCTTTTTTTGCTTATGACTAGCATTTCAACCTTCTGGGATCCCTAACTTCGTCCCATAGTCAGCAGGAAGTAGCTTGGGAAAGAATACGCCTCCCATTTTCCCTGGTTAAAATGCTAAGTCAGAAGGAACTCCCTTGCATGGGGATGCCAATATCTCTCATTCCCTGATGGGGCACTAAAGAGACAGCAATTCCATGATTGGAATTTCCATAAAAAAATAATGGGGGAATGAAGGGACCAGCTCCCCATTTCGGCAGCCATGACAGTAACACGTGCTTGCCATGACCTTGTCCTATTCACTAGAAAGTCAGATGCCTGCCTCATGGCAAGGAACCAATCAGAAGTTAGCTGGTGGCGCTATACTTTACGGCTCTGGGTGTGCTTTATGGACAAGTGCACAGCAATGATGAGCAGAGCATAGCAACCACCCTGGGAGGGCCTATGGGCCATAACAACTAGTTGACCAATCAACACAGGGCAAGCCCTTCAAGCCTGGAGGCACACCAACCCTGAGCCTGTGTGTACCCCTAGACATTCTACACTGCCCTACAAGATCTCTATGCAGCCGGTTCAAGCTGTCTTTGCTAGCCATCCGCCATGGCGAGTGGGTGAAAGACCCAAGCTAATATGGGGTTAGCTTGTTAAACAACAATAAAGCCTCATGCAGTTTGCATCAAGCTTTCGAATCCGCCTAGTGATTGGGGTGACCGAGGTCCTGGGCTGAGACCCCAGAGGCCTGAGCTTTCCGGGGGTCTTACATTGTCTACCCCAGTAACTCGGGAACTATTTGGCTTTGAGGTTAGTGTTCTTAGTCAGGATAACAGCTACCCTCTGTTCTATGGCTACTTCTTTTACTCCACCCTCCATTCCTGTGTCTACCCTGGTTGTATCACTGATGCTTTCTTCCTTCCATTCCCTTTCCAGCTAGTCTTCCTAGCTCATTCCTTGCTTAGCCATGCTTCCTTCTCGTCTGTTCTTAGTCTTTCTCTTTCTCTTCCTGGAACCAGCTCCCTTCCTGTAAGACTAAAGGATCCTAAACAGAATGTCCATCTGTGCACTGCTCCAGGATGTCCTGGTGCCTGCTGTGGAGGAAGAACCCCAGGAGCAGGCAACCAATACCACCCTGACCACCCCAGAGCTTTTCTCGTTGCTTGGATGTCTGGGTCTGGGAAGGCTGGGAATGCCTCATCACTACCAGTGCAATGCTATGACTCACCATGAGCTTTCCTGAGGTTCCCCATGCCAGTCTTTCTGCAAAATCACTTGGTTGTAAGATGTTGCATGCAATTTATCAGACCATGTTGTGTTTTATTTTCCTAACAAATCTTTTTTTCATTGCAAGCTACCCTGTCCTATTTATAGAAGTCAAAATTTTAAGTGAATGTTCCCCTGTCAATCATTCAAAGTCACAACACCCAGCTTTACAGTACAATAAACTCCCACCCCCTTCTTCTGCAGTATGAGCCTTTACAGCAGTTCTTAAGCTCCACTATGCACAAGAATGACCTGGGGCTCTGTTTAAATGGAGCTTCTTGGTCCTCCTCGACTGCAAAGAGAAAATGGAGCTGGGTGGGGCTCAGGAATCCACATTCTCACAGCACAGCCACACCCTGGGGTTCTGATGCCTCAGCTCTCAAGTCAGTCACTCTCTGGAAAGCACAACTATTAATGGCTGTCTTCTGAAAGCTATACAACAATGTTCCAGCTGTGGGGCTCATGTTGGCTTTTTAAATCTCTCTCCATTTAGTCTAGGAGGTGAACATTAATAATCACAGTAAAGGGAGGCCATGGAAACGATCCACTGACCACTGAAGGCCCTTGCCACCAAAGTCTCACATCCTGCATTCTATGCCTGGCACCTGCAGAAAGGTGAAAAAAGAGAACTGGCTCCACAGGGTTTCCCTCTGACCTTCACAGGCATGCCATGCCATGTTCACCACGCCATGCATGTACCACATTCCAACATCTGCCCCCAACACAATCAGGAAAGAATGAAAACTTAACTTGGAGACTTAAACAAGAATGTTTTATTCAGACTTCTCAGCACACATCATCACTTTATTTATTTGTTTGTTTGCTTGTTTATTTATTTGTTTGTTTATTTCAGGTAAGCACAAATGTGTTCCTCTCTTGGGCACGTGAAGTATAGCCTTTCCTCTCTTGAGATCTACATGGGACTTTTGAATATACTGAATGGTAGGTAGCTATCACTGTCCTATGCCACAGGTGGATAGACAAAGCAGACGGTCACAGATGGGCCAGAAAGCCCTACTCCCTGAGATGTGCCTTCCTCCTCCTCCTGTTTGTTCCTCTTTCTCCTTAGCATCCTGACTTCAAATTCCTGAATCACTGTCAACTTCCATCCTCTCTTGACCCAGAGCCTGCCCCACTGAGCTTCATCATCACCATCACCATCACCAGCTCTAACATGCAGCCTTCACAAGCTTAAACCAATGGTAGCCTGGGCTATCAGACACCTAAGAGTACTGTAGGACTGAATGCGGACAGTGGCTGTGGTGAAGACCTGGGACCCCTGGGCTAACTCTGGATGTGACTGGGTCCCTGAGGGCCAGTAGTCTTTGGAGAGGCTGCAGTAGGCAAACAGGTCCCTGCTGCCTCTGGTATGTGGCTTGCTATCTCCGTCCCACTCCTGCACCCTAAACCTCACCTCTCCTGAAGGTCTCCAAACCTTAGCAAAGCTTGGGTTCCCAGAGCAGGCCCAGGCTCCTCTTTCACTCCATTCTCCTTTCGAGAATGCCAGTGGCCTATCCCCAGGAGTGAGCCCTGTCCCCTGTTCTGTCACCACCAGTTGGGTTTACATCTCTTCTGTATTGTGACTCTTTCCTCAGTACAACCATCTCCAGTGTCTTCTGTATTCTGTGCAGTCCCATGGAGATAGTGGGTACACGAATGGATTGGTTGGAATATATCACAAGTTCAAGGAGCTTGTAAGCCAGACAGGCAAGAAGCAATTATCACCAAATACTGTGAGTCCCAGGTGAGAAAAAAAGTCATCTCCATGTTTCTTAAATGCCCAGAAAACCAGAATACTTCTATACATAACTGAGATTTTCGCCTATTAGTTTTCAGCGATTCCCGACTGGCTTGAGCAAGGTGGGCAGATTGATGAGTTATTTCATTAGTCTTACCTGAGAGTCTATCCTAGAAACTAGCCCCATCTGCTGGCTGGTTATGTACAGCTCCCGGGATGGAAACATTGCTCACTCTCTCAGAAACATTGAGATCTGGTTTGACCATTGCTGAGTCTTTTTACCCAAAAAAGAACTTATAACAAAGTTCCATATAAATAATATCATAGATAACATGATAAATAGACAATATAACAATTCCATAGCCAGCAAGCATATGTTTCTGGCATGTCTATCACTTTCTGCTATTATATTATATAGACATTACACTACTATTGCTGCTGGAATGATGAGGTCTATATGCATGTCACCTTTAAATGAGTAAGTGACCTATGATTGCTAGACCCCAGTGATGAAGAGCATGGGGCTTTGTGTCAATTCCTGGATAGCTGACTTTGTCGCCAGTCTGTGCTGTGACTTCACTGCACAATGTAGGCAGTAACAATATCTGCACCACACAGAAATAACAAATATGAAGGGCTTGGTGTGAGTCTTCACATACAGTAGATGCTTAATAAATGGTAGATCTCCTCCTTAATAGTATGATAGCTGAATAGGGTTCTGGATTGTGTACTGATTCCCAAATACCAAAGCCTAGATTATCAGAATGGAAAGAGAAGTAACAATTGTTAGCTAAGGATGAGTTAATGAGGGAGGCATCCAAAACAGCAGGGCGGATTTAAAGGCTGTGGAGTCTCATAAGACAGAGCTGTGGGCAGGAACTGGGGTGGAGGGGGCCAAGCCCTGCAGAGCCTGGCAGGCCATGATGAGTGCTGTGGGTTTGGTTTCCATGCACTTTGGGTGTGTCTAAACACCCCCCCCCCCATAGCCACACAGCTCTGCATGGTGTGGCCCACTGCCTCTTCAATGTAATTGGAGCCTGCATCTAGATATGTCCTTTGCTCCATCTAAAAGACCCCCTTCAGCATTCTTCACCAACTCTGCTATCTTTGTAGTGTACCTGGACATGGTAGTTCCCCAGAAGGTAACCCCTGACACCCACACACACACTCCTAATTCAATGCTTGCTCATGGACCCTGAGATTTTTTCTGCAACTTTTCCTTGATTGTATATGGTTATTGTGATTATTGCCTTGCTACCGTTGGTGTCAAACCCAGAAGGCTCTGTGTCTCTCTGCCTTTCTCCCCATGCTATCTCTAGAACCCAGGAGAGTAGCTGGACTGACCCCCAAGTTAGTGCCTCAAGTAAACGAACCAATTAAAAGGGAGATTGCTTGTGAGAGCAGAGGCCAGTGAGACAATGGACCAGGACAGGCAGAAGGAGTGAGTGCATCCACAGGGAAGAAATAGTGTCAGCACAGGTTTGGATGTGGACACATCAGGGTTGGACAGGAGCAAGCTAGCTTGGTGGAGCAAATTATATTTGGGGGAGCTAAAATGAGTCCCATGTTTAAGATGTCCAAGAAAAAGAGTGAAGTTTTGGACACTGTGGTTGGAAGTTATAATTTGGGGTTGAGTAGAACAAAGAGACTGATCTGAGTTCAGAGAGGATAGATCTGACGATGCAGAACAGACAAAGAATATGGAAAGGGAAGGCAGCCAGGTGTGTGGTCTGATTGGGAGATGGCTCTGGTCTCCGACAAAGGTTGGGACCATGAAGAAGTGACAGCCTATATGGTGGATAGTGTGAGTTGGGTCCCAGTGAGACCCAGTTGCTCTTCTTTGGCTTTTGAGAGGGAACAAAGGAGAGGGACTACACGGTGACTCAGGGTTTCCAGCCAGAAAACAGAATAAAGGACAGATGATAACATCAGGAGAATGTCCCAGGACTGGGGTCAGTGTCTCAGAACAGATACTACTGTAGTGAATTCATGGTCACAGAAAGCGCTCAAACTACCCAAAGGAGCTGAGGGTGTGGGAGGTGGGGACATTTGGGGGGCTGGGGCATGAGAAAGCCTCAGGCCAGAGCTGGCCATGTTGGAGGCATGAAGATAAGTGCCTGAAGAAGCTCCTACCCTGCGTGAGGAGGAATGCTCAAAAACTGAAAGACATGAAAGGAGCACTGTGGTGCCCCGACTCCAAAGTGACTGAGGCCCGGTGTCACAGGGAGCCCAGCAGGGGCAGGACCCCTACCAGGTCTCCTTTTTGGACTGGTAAGTCATGAATGACCTTGCATAAAAAGGCCGGGACAGAAGCCAATGCAGGGAACTGGACAGTCGAGTGGGTGGCAAAGACAGGCTGGAGCAGGTGTGACTTGCTTGTTCCAGAAGTTTGTCCATGAAAGGAAGTCAGTGCACAAGGCTGTGAGAGGGACAAGTCCCCCCTGCTGCCTGACTGTTGCCCTGGGCCTTAGGGGACAGAACATCTGAAAGGTCTGTGTATGCCTCTCAATCCCTGTATAGAATTATCAACTCTAACACAGCGGGAGAGGTGAAGACACTTTGTAAGGAGAGGCTGGAGTTTCCTTCCTGGTTGGAGGGACAATGGGAAAGATGTGAGTGAAGGCACTGGAGAGGGCCACTTGAAGGGAGGCGGCTGTGCTTTTCTGCAAATGCAAGAATCTGCAAACGTCAAAATAAAGAGCTTGAGGAGAATTCTGCAGCTCTCTGCTCAAAGACAGTGCCCCCCAGGCCAGCCACTAACACACCCTGGCTGCACTGCTGTTCTTGCCAAGCAAGCCAGGAGCCAGAGAGATCTGCTCTCCCTGTCCCTCCCTGATACCATCTGGCAACATGTCAAACTATTCAACACTGTGTTCCCTGAAACCTGAGAGCCCACGTTTATCTCCGGTATCTCCTGTCACTTTTGGCCACTCTCAAGCAAGACCTGGGCTATGTATAGCCTGGCAGTTGGCACACATTATGTCCACCAAGAAGACTGGCTGGGGACGAGAACAGCTATTTATGAGAATCAAGCATTTACTGAAGCCTTTGAGGCTGGTGTTGGGTAGCCCTTGAAAGTGCTGAGGGAGAGAGAGAGGCTACTGATTTATTTTATTGGCACTTTGGGGACTATCACCCCACTCAGTTAGAAAGCAAGGGTCCAAAGCCTGGTGTGTACACTGCACCCCTCCAGGATGAAAGCCTATGAAACTACTGCAATAAAACACCAATTAGGGGAACAGTGTAATGGCTCAGTGGCAAAGACACGTGCCACTACACTTGACAACCTGAATTTGATCACCAGTACCCACATAGTGGAAGGGGACAACTGACTCCACAAAGTTATCCTCTGACCTTTATATATGCCATGACACGAACGCGCGCGCGCGCGCACACACACACACACACACACACACACACACTTAATTAAAATGTTAAAAGATAGTGCTGAGTAAGTATTTACTCTGCCAACTACAGCACTCATTACCTCATACGAAATATCTTTTGGAATCTTCATAAAGGTCTCCCAAGAAACAGCTTTGTAGATGAGAAAATGGAGAAACAAAGAGGCTAAGCAATTTGTCCACAACTACACAGTTATTAAACAACCCCACTGAGAGCCCAACCCTGACACTGCTCTCCCCTGCAACCTACTTCTGCAGAGGGAATCAGAGGAACCTGAACCCATACCCTGGCTCTGCTGATGGCCACCTGTGAGCTGAGAAAGTTACAGCTTCCTTGATCTCAGAGTTTTCATTCAAAAAAGAAGCAAGAGCCAATTGTTGCCCCACAACCTGTATGCGATCACTTAGTGGAGATTTATTCCCTGTAAAAGCCATTGCAGGGCAAGCCCTACTCTAAAGCTTGCCCTGACCACAAGCATACATCAGCATCTCTTGCAGGGAAAACTGGTGCTAACAACAGCCCAAGGAGCCCACCCTGAGCTTCTCACTTAGCAGGTCTGGGGTGGAACCCGGAGTGGGCATTTCTGATCAGATCCCATGCAGCTAGCCCTGGGCCCACATACAGTGAGAACCTTTGCTCCACACAGGCTTCTAACATGTGAGCACAGTCTCTCATTGCGCAGCTTTGGGTGATATCCAAGATGACAGAATGAGGGAGGCTGTCCCTGGAGGTCAGGGCTTCTGTTTATCCATTTTATGATAACAAGAGCCTTTCACGGAATAAAAAACAAGAGAATTTAATTCCCAGGAACACATACACACACACATCACACAGCTAATAACAAAATTAATTCTAAGGTAATATTTGGGGCTGTAAGCACAGTAATAGAACATTTGCCTAGTGTGAGCAGTGCTCTGATTCAATCACCAGCACCATATAAATAAATAAATTAATTATTGAATAACATGGGACTAGGTCATGCCCTTTCCTAATGTTCTTAGCAGAGTTCTGTTCTCAAGGGCTTGTGGAGATGCAGTCTAGCAGGAGGGCCCCCTGCAGCGCCTACACACACACACACACACACACACACACACACACACACACACACACACACACACACTGAGAAGGACCACCACACAGTGCCCAGACCCTTTGGGGGCACTTTCTCTTGGTTTCACTATCTGTTGGTTGGTATCATCCTTCATTAGAAGGGGAGGAGCGGGTGCCCTGCCCATGGATAGACTCTCCCAGATGGCAATGAAGGACTTGGAGGGTGCACATAGAAAAACACAAGTCCGTTCCTGCTTGGCTGAACTTTATGAAATACCCGAGCCTGACTGGATCCTGGAACTCAAGGGGCTGGGGCAGATGGATCTGCATCACAAAGTCATGGTCAGTCTGGGTGACATAGTGAGACCCTGTCCCCGAAAACAAAACAACAACAAATTCTGACTAGAAATATATTGATAGCATCTACTAAAGATATTAGATGCTGTAGAAAACTAGCTTGTGTGGCGAGAGGGAGGTTTTATGGGATGTCACACATGGGTGAGTTAAAAACAGGCTTTAACTGTGCACAAAACATGTGCTGGTCACTTTATATGTGTCATGTGTCTGTTTTACTGTTATAAGATGGCCTGGAAAGAAAGTGCTATTTTGGCCATTGGAATATTTTACAAAACAGCACTCAGCCTTGGGGAATCCCATCCTGCCCACAGCCACAATGCTACCACACAGACGCAAACTCATTTGCTTCACAGTAAATTGGGGTTGTGTGGTCAGCTAATAGCTTGCTATCCTGGGCTAGTATGGCTGTGGCGTTAGGAGTAGGACAGAGGCAGGTGAGGGCCAGCTCAGCACACAGCAGATGATGGAGAGGAGAGGGTGCCTGGCTTGGGTACCCAGCAACAGGAGGGAGCTCCTGGAACTAGGCACCTTGCACACTCCAATGACTCACCAGCCCACTGCCCCACAAGATGGTGTGCTGGACCCTTTCCTGAGAGGCTGTCCAAACATAAACAGCTTGTGTGCATAACACTGGCCTGCACCCCACAGAACCTTCTAAGGCATCTTCAAACATGCCGATAGTTCGGGCTGAACTGGCTTTCTAGGGAGAGCAAGTCATATCAGGTGTGCACTGAGACTGCTGCTCACATGACATGTCCCATGCCAACCTGCAAAGTGCAAGCTGCAAGAGAGCAGGGCTGGTGATGGAGATGGAAAGCCTCCCAATCCCTCCAGCAGATTCCCACGTCTTTTTTCTTTTGCTGCTTTCTAGTGTAAGAGTCCTTACCATATATCCATAGTGCTGGCTTTCATGGTAGCTCATGGCCCCATTTAAAAATGTATACCCATGGGAGGATATCTACCCTGATAATACAAGATGCTTGTATGGAGACGCTTCGAGATGAACTGTGGCTCTGATGCACAGGGTAGGACTATTTCCCTTACTGTATGCACACAATGTGTGTGTGGGCACATGTGCCATGTGGTTCATGTGTCACAGCACTCCTGCTGAGGTCAGAGGGATCCAGGGATCAAACTCAGATTATTAGGCTTATGTGATAAGCACCCTTGTCCACTGAGCCGTCTTGCCAGCCCTCCATCTGTAAAACCTTCACTTCTTCCTTAATTCTATACAGGGAAGGCTTAACTACAGTCAACTGAACCCGTACTCTCCTGATAGCACTTCTTGTTTCTTTACTCATGCAAGATCACCTGCAATACATAAAGTGCCTAGCAAAGGCCCATTCTCCAGTTCCACAGGAGCCAGGGGTGTGGGGGATGCTTCTTCTCAAAGCCAAACCAAAATAAACCTGACCTCATCTGGTTTTTCCAGAGTGGAACAGGTGTGAGACTGAAGAGGGCTGTCTTTGGGTGGGGATCAGTTGGAAAAAATCCCTGAATCCTCCGTGTGTTGCTATTCTCTGCCCAGTATTCCTACATCATTCCATCTGCAGATTTACTTGACTCCAACAACTTCATTCTGCCTTGGGGCTTGGAAGAGCAACCACCGGGACCTTTGCCAGCACTAAATAGACTGGGAATGCAGGGTCAGCCTTAAAAAGCTCGGGGCTTTCTGTCTATGTGCACAGATACATATGGGACTCAGAGTCCCACAGTTTGGGGAAACAAACAAACAAAAGCATGTTTTACCCTTAGTTCAGTTTCTTCAGTGGGAAGAAACAAAGGACAACACACAGATCCCTGGATCTTACTAATGCAACCTCTTTTTCTATCCTGTACTTAAAAAACAAAACTAGCAAACAAACAAAAAACCTTGAGCTCGAGAGATGGCTCCGGTTGTAAAGAACTTGCCACCCAACCTGGTTAATGACCTGAGTTTGATCCCTATGACATACATGGTGGAAGGAAAAAAAAAAACATCTTTAAAAACTTTCTCTCTGGCCTGTGCACCATGGCATATAATACATGTGCCCCCACTCACCAAACAAACTAGGTAATTTTAAAAAGAAATCAAGAAAAAATATATTTCTAATATAGACAATGTGTGTACAAGTCCTTTCCTTTTCCATTTCTCTCTCTCTCTTTCCAACTATCTATCCATTCATCCATTATCCTTTATTCATTGAAGTCTAGCTGGGTGTTAAGCTTCTGCCCATTTAAACACAGTAGTCGCTTAGGAGCCACACAGAGTCCAGCGGTACAATTTAGCATTGCTAAGTATGGGTGAAAATCCAGAGTAGCAAGGCACGTGTTTTCATAACTCGGTATTGCTTACAAACCTAAAACTATCTGTTGAGTTGTTCACTTGTATAGTGGAAGGAACATGCCACCAGAACCAAATAGGTATGTGTTCAAATCCTGCTTCATGCTGTATTGTCATTTCATAGCTTTGTGATTTGGGCAATTTTTCCTTAACTCTTTGACTTACTTACTTCTCTGCAATGTGGGAATATCAGAATTATGTAAACTAGCATATGCAGGGCCTCTGCAAAGGGCGTGGCTCACAAGACATTCATTAGTACCTGCTATTTTCCTTTTCATTCTTCCCCTCAATAGTTTTTCAAAAAATATTGCAGAGTACCCAAGTGTCAGACCCTATCCAGATGCTGAGACAAAGTCCTGAACTTTGTAGATTTCAGGCTTTATAGATAGAAAGTATCACACAAAGTGCAAGATGTCACCCAAGTGCTATGGAAAAAATAAGGGTGGAGAAAGTGGAAGGGTCTTGGGAGTGTGATATACATACATACATACATATATACATGCATACATACATACATACATGCATGCATACATACATACATGCATGCATACATACATGCATACATGCATGCATACATGCATGCATACATACATGCATACATACATGCATGCATACATGCATGCATGCATACATACATGCATACATACATGCATACATACATGCATACATACATGCATACATACATGCATACATACATGCATACATACATGCATACATACATGCATACATACATGTATACATACATGCATACATACATACATACATGTATACATACATGCATACATACATGCATACATACATACATGCATACATACGTGCATATATACGTGCATATGGACAGGGAGGTGACTTCTTTGATAAGGTGACTGTGGTTTGAAAAAGAATGACACCCTTAGGCTTATATATTGGAGTGCTGGTCATCAGGGAGTGGCACTACTTGAGAGGGATTAGGAGGTGTGGCCTTGTTGGAGGAAGTGTGTCACTGGGGGTGGGGTTTGAGGTTTCAGATGCTCCAGCCAGGCCCAGTGGTTCTCTTTTCCTGCTGCCTGCAGATCCCGATGTAAAACTGTCAGCTACTTCTCCATCATCATGTCTGCTTGCAGGCTGTCATGCTCCCTACCGTGATAATAATAGATTAAACCTCTAAAACTGTAAGCAAGCCTCAATTCAATGCTTTTAAAAATAAGACTTGCTATGGTTATGACGTTTCTTCACAGCAATAGAACATTGACTAAGTCAGTGACACTTAAACATTAGATCTAAAGAATACTGTTTTTTATCGTTTACAAAAGAAGAACATCACAGACATCAAAGGTCGTGTCATCTGTCTCTGCAAGTAAGATGACTACTTGATGCATAGATAAATGGACAACTTCGTTTCACATTACAGAACAGTCCCCAATCTGCTCTGAGCCACTTCTGCATGATTCGAATTGGCTACCGTGGCCTCTTCCTACCCCACGTCCATATGATATGCTCCCATTGTCCTCAGGTGGTACATCTTTCCTGGAAAAGGAATACTAAGACACAGCAGCCAAACAGACTTGTGTCTTCTCTTCTCGGCTACCTTCTGAGTCCCCCCTAAATGTACTTTGAAGAAAACCCTCTGATTTGGTCTCAGAAATCCAGGCGATTCTATGGAAAACATCTCAAAAGGGGTGACACTCCTTAGATTTCTCTTTTGGAGAAACCTTTCCAACCATGAGGTGGGGGTCAATGGGAGCTACCTGAGAGATCTGGTTGAGTCCCACAGAAGTCTTGAATTAATGTACCACAAGACCCAGCTTGCTCGGCTATTTCCAAAGATTATAGGCAGTATACTATTTAGTGTCCATTTACTGTCATGAGAGATGCCATGCAGACACTGGGGGAATGGCAAGCACAGCTTCTCAAAGGGTGGCTTTTTAAGCACAAGTATGTTCTCAGAAGGCACGCTGAGAAGCAGCCCAAGCCTTATATCCCAGAGACAAGCCTGTTAAAAAGCTGCCAAAGCAACTGGTCAACACAGCGCTCGACTATTTAATGATGAGATCTTTGTTCCAAAACCTGAGGTTGCTTGCCAATCCAAGAAACCCGGCTCACGCAAAACAAATGGACCAGTCCTGACTGATCATGGATGAGGAAAATATTGGTCCTTTGTCACCCACCCACCCACCACCACATTCACTTTGTCACACTAAGATAACTGTGTCTGATGAGAGCTATAAATACTGGCAAATGGATGGATATGTCTTCCCAGGGATCCACAATGCTCGTTTTCATGTTCTAACGCATTAGTTCGCCTGTGAAATCCCTGAAACATCCTACCACTTAACAAATGAATTGTGGGTTGGTCTATTGTTGCTCTCCACCTTCCATCCCTACCCCCCCAGGACATAGCACACAAAGGTGCCACTCTCCCAGTTTATGTTGTCATCCCAATAGAAAAATGGGGAAAGGGCACAGATAAATCATTATGGAAGAAAGAATATGTGAATGGCAAATTTTATTTAAAAAATCAATGCTGTTATGAAATTTCAAACTGGGCATGGTGACACAGGCCTTTAACTCCAGTACTCAGGAAGTAGAGGCAGGCAGATCTCTGTTAGTTTGGGGCTAGCCTGGTCTGCATAGTGAGTTCCAGGACAGACAGAGCTATAAAGTGAGATCTTGTCTCAAAAAAGGGGGGGAGGCAAAATGTTTATTAAAACTTTGAAAATCTAAACAGACTAATTTTTTAAAAACACTTTAAAAATTGTTCCTTTAAAAGTAGGAAAATGATTTTTTTGGAATGTGTATAGCTATACAATGGAATACTATACTGAAGCTGATATGTTTACAAATATGAAACTAGTGATGTAGAATAAGTTAGAAAACTGTAAATGCTGTAGTCCTGACTGAAGAAATGCATTTTAAGCATAGGAAAAAATATTGAAAACATGTCAGAATACTAACCATGCTCACTCGGCCATGATGGTTTTTATGGCATCCTTCATCGGGGAGAGAGAGAGAGAGAGAGAGAGAGAGAGAGAGAGAGAGAGAGAGAGAGAAAGAATTTCTAAAGAAGCTTGTGCTACATGGTTAATGAGGGATGAGGGGACCCAGCTGGGAAGTGAGCCTACCATCTACTTATTAAAGAACATGTAACCATCCTTGCCGGAAGGAAGGTGCTCCGAAGAGAACCTGCTGCTCTTCTCTTTGGCTGCCAGACAACTGAAACAACCTGGCCCAGGAAATTGGAATTTCCCCAGGGGTCTAAGACTAGAAAAGGGAAACCAGTCAGAGCAGGGTCTTCTGTCTCAGGAAGAGATTTCACACAGTTCTGACAACTGCAGGCAGGCCAGGCTGGGTCTCAGTCAGTGATGATGGGCGGGGCCGTGGATGCTTGGCTATGAATACCTCTTACCTTTTACCTTCTATTTAAACCTAAACCTCAAGCAAGGACCCAAAGATGGACTTTGGGGTCACTGAAACCCTTTGTTCCTCTTCCCAACATGGCCACAATGACTAAATCTCCCTTATCTGTTTTTCATTATTGTTTGTTCACTGGAATAGTGAGAATAGGTGGTTGCGCCTAAGTTGTTACAGCTTTCAGGGCCAAGTCTCTCACCCTAACAACCCCAGTAACAACCGCATCTATGAACCGAGGTCTTCAGAACAATCCAGAAGATTGCTGGGGCTCTTTTGAGTGCTAGCATTTCATCCCAACAAGCATGTATAGAATGCCCATGCCAACACTGTGCACATGTGTGCACTGACCAGAGGCCTAGGGAGGTAGACTCAGACTGGAAAGCAAAATTCAAGCTTCATGCCTGTCCCCCCTCCCCCCCACCCTCCCATGATATTTTACTTGCTCTTTTCCTATTAACCCTTTAATGACCATGCTGTCTCTCCTCCTATCAAAACTTCATTCTCTTCACAGAGTTCAGACTCTGCCATGGCGGGGGTTGGGGGTGGGAAGGTGGGGGCAGTGCATGCTGCTAATGCCTTTGAAGGAATGTCTCCTCCAGAGGCACTTCACCAAGGAGGATAAAAACCTTATTCTAAAGAGTCAGGCCCCATGGACAAACTTTAGTGAAAACTCACAGAAGGCATTTAAGAGCTGTCAACTCTCTCTCTCTCTCTCTCTCTCTCTCTCTCTCTCTCTCTCTCTCTCTCTCTCTCTCTCTCTTCCTCTTACCCCCCTTATTGTTTGGCATGGGAAATTCCTACTTGCTTCATGGACCAGTTCTGCACTGTCTTACTTTCCATGTACCCACAGAAAGGCAGTGGGTTTTTTTTCTCTTTCTGGCCATGCCAGAATGAGACAGCCCTCTTGTGATAAGCTATGAACTCCTCATTCCTGTCCTTCAATCATTGCATCCCTTAGCTGTTTCCACCTGGGAATGGGAAGGTGAGATCAGTTTGGTAGGTGGGAATTGGCTTTCAAAACTAAGACAACAGTCTGGAAATGGAAATAGATTTCTTTAAAAATCCAAGCATCCCCCAAAGAGTAGTATTGCGCTGTGAAACTTGTGTTTTGCTGCTATGAATGTCTGTATGACCTAAGTCACCCAGGGTTACATTACAATAAGACACATGGGAAATTACTTCCCTATACTACTAGATGGGCAGGAATCTGGGTGGGCTCATCAGAGCTGTGTGTCATGGCTGAGACATGGTGTCCTATGGACACCAAATAGCCATAGCCCTGGGGCTGGAAGGACCTCTCTCTAAGTTTAAGTTTGAGGTACATGAGAAAAGCAAGAACAAACTAGTGGTTTTGATTAAGGAGAAAACTTAGGGGGCTCACATCTACTCCTCTTGGCACCCATGGGACTTCTGGGACCATATTTTTGTCCTATATTTTGAAAATCTAACAGGTGTCTCAACAGAAGTGAACCCCTTGCCTGCCTTCCCAGGGGGTCCAGGCCTCTTACAGCTCCTGAGACCTGCCTCCGAGACCCAGTACTCCTCAGCATTGGTATCACTCAGCTGGGACCCCAAGGCCTGGCATGGGGGCTATATGGGTCTGGAAGGTACTTGACAGGATCCTGCACAGGGCAGCCAGCAGCACCCTTCACACCATCTGACATCAGGAGAAATGCCCTGGAGAGACTGTAGGAGCTCAGACTGCCTCACTCAAATGAGAGAAGCACCATTGGACAACTTGGCCTCTCAGAGTCTCCATCTCCGTGTGTGGACTGGGGAGAGTGCCTATACCTACTTGACACTGTGATTGAGGATTAAGTCAGCTAACATATACACAGTGCTTTCAACAGTTGCTCCCCAGCAAGTGTTCCACAAGCCACCATCCTTATCGACTCCCCTGTAACTTAAGGGTTTTCTTTATCTTCACATATGTGTGGATAAGAAACTGAAGCTCCAAGAAATAGTTATCAGCTCTGGCTCACACGCCCAGAGGAGCCAAGCTAGAATTCACATTAGAGCTCCTGGCAACCATTCCTATACTCCCTCTCCTTTAATTTTCCCTGAGAAGCATTGGGTTAGACCCTGTGCTCAACTTCCCTTTATCAATCTCCGCTAGCTCAGCACCCACACAGGAGCAGTGTCTGGAAGAATGGGACCTCAAGGCAGTCCCTTCTGATGATTATTCTTGGGGACCCAGACCTAAGTCTTCACAAGGGGCATACTTGCAGTAATGTATGCAAATTTGCTATTTAATAAGACAGGTATTTTAAAAATGGATGTCATTGTGCCCTGGCCATGGGCCAAGGGGTTCTTTTAAGTCTGGTTTTAACTAGTCAGTGATGAGCTTACCCAGTAGAATCCTTATGACTTCAGTGAATATAGTTCATAAGACAGTCTCTGGGTAGCTGAGAATGGCAGTTGGCAATGGAGACGATAGTGTGCCCATGTAATGAGCTAAGCGGCAGGTGTGCTCTGGGCCTGTTCTTTTTCCAACCTGTGGCTTTTCCCATTTCTACAGCTTCAGGACCTTCCTTTCCCCGAACATGCTGCCTACAGAAAGTACAAAACCGCCACCCTTACCCCAGGGTGGATGGTGTCTGGGAAGAACATAATGGCTGTGGAGGTATTTTTAAACACTAGTACTCTCAGCTGATTAGAAGGCCCTTTCAATTCTGAAATGCTTTTTCCATCTTTTAATGTCATTTTGATATTTTCAGGTGGCTTTGCTGGATTTTATTATAGTCATTTTTTTGAGGCTTTAAATCTCCCTGGTTTTTATGTGGTAAATTTGTTAATCCTATTATTTGATTAACCTGGGTGGCCTGGAAGTCCTGCCTGGTTGATGCTCAAGCAGCCCTTCCCATAGCTGTGTGCAGAGCTGGCCATGGGGACTAAGAAGGACTCTTGGCAGCATGGGTGGTCTTCAAGTGTCAGTGCCCTTCAGCTGTCCAGGAGGAGATGCAGAGAATCTTTCTGTGGCACTTGCAAAGGATTAGAAATGCCATCCACTCCATGCCAGGTGACCAACAGGTCATGTAATACTGATAAAATAAGAAATGACTTCATCTTGGGCCCCGAACTTGCATCAAGAACTTCCTTAGAAGAGAAAAAAAAAAAAAAAAAAAAAAAACTGCCAATGAATACACAGCCCAGAAGAGCACACATCCAAGCTCTAAAGTTGACTAAGAAAATGAGAAGTGACATAGTCACTCTCCTTCTGGGCAAGGTCAAAGGACCCTGGCTTCTCTGGATCCAGGGGAGAGTGTGGAGACAAGCGTGGGGAATGAACTCACTGAACAAACTCCAAGAATCTCCCAGTTTCCTTTAAGCCAATGGTTAACAACAGCTGGAGCATTCTGAAAACATACAGGTGCGCTTAGGACCCCTAACACCTCAGGACACATGAAGGGAGAACTTCAGATCAGTTGCCTGGAGCTTGTCCTCTGGGGCCTCCCATTTCCCTGCCCTGCTCTGATTGCACACACCAGTGTGGGCGAGCCTCTGCTATTTGTCCTGAGCAATGATCACACAGCTCCCTGGATAAAGAAGGGTCAGTGTGCAACCCCTTCACTCCCTTCAACCTTAAGAGTCTGTTCACTTCTGCAGCAAAAACAAAACAAACAAAACTCTTCATTTACGTGAGACTACACTACACGAGACCTCTGGATGTACTCCCCGTGCCCTTGTTCCCACATCCCTCTTGTGCTCACTCCCACAGGTGGCTGCTGGCCCACTCACTCACTCACTCACTCACTCACTCACTCACTCACTCACCTCCAGCACTATCTCCTTCAGCTGGAACTGTTTCTGTGAGACCTTGTCTGAAGACACCGGCTCGTGGTAATAGAGGCACAGCAGTTCATATTTCTTCAACATCTGCTTGAAGCTCTTCTCAGAAACACTGACCACTCGGTCCTTCCCATCATAGGTGGGAAAGTTCAGCCCCTCTTCTGCCCTGCTAAAGGACAGCAGATAAATCCCCAGCAGGAGCAGGTGAGTTCTCTTCATTTGGGAAAAGTCTTGTTTCTCCTTCCCCGGCTTAGAGATCATGGGAGACAGGCTGGGAGGCTCTTGGAAGCTTTGCTGAGCCCAGTAGGGAGCAAAGAGGCTGATCTCAACTCCTCTGGTCCTGCAGCTGTGGAGTCTTGGTCTCAGGACAAGCTGAGGAGGCTTAATGCACACATGCGCAAAGAGCAAGAGCCAGGCAGGAGGCTGGGAGGCCAAGCCCTAGATACCTTGCATAGCTCTCCCAGCCTCTCTCTCATTAAGAACTCCATTTTTAGGATGCAGTTGTTTCAGGCTAAAAATAAATCATGCAATGAATAATAATAAAAAAAAGTCAGATATGACACTGTTGAGGGATTTGTCCATACAGTGTTACAGTGTGTCAGCGGTGGGCGGGGGGGGGGGGCAGGAGGATGGAGAATGAAGATACTGTACCATAGTGAAATAAGGAGGGGCCAAAGGTCAAAGGAGAGAGGGAAACTCATGCAGGGGTGGAGGGGGATGAGAAGAGAGAGCAAGAGGGGGTGATGGTGCCAATAAGAACATGGAGAGGTTAGGACATCAAAAATGCCACTTTTAGACATTGTGTTGCTCAGTTCCAGGGCAACCATGTAGCCTCTCTCCCTGGCTGCTCTGCTCCACTGAGCCCAGCACACTCTCCACATGCCTTTCTAAGTCCTCTTGGAAGCCCAGTCCTGGCAACAGCATGTCCACATGTCCTTGCCAGTCAGGGACATAGAGACATACTTTCCCACTAACCCAGGACACAAATGACCATAGCAGTGCCTGCTCATTTTCTTTTCCAGGTCTCATGACTGAGGGCTACCAGAGGCAGGAGAACTGGTGATCATCTTAAAGTCAGTTTTTTTTGTTGTTGTTGTTTGTTTGTTTAGTTTTCTGGTTCCCACAGGAACATTCTTGAGTTTACTACCAATGTCCTGCCATTTTTCTTTCCCTTTTCCTCTCCGCTCCTTCCCCTCCACCCCACATTCTCCCCATCTCCACCTTCATTAACTCTAAGGCATCGTTTTGCCCCTTTCTTCATCAGCAACAGACTGATGTGGAGTTTATCCAGGCTGGGACAGAGCAGAGTCGAAATCTCCACTCTGCCTTCTTTGTAGCTGGTAGACACTGCATCCTCCCTGAAACTCAGGTCTCCAATATTTAAAATGAAGAAGACTGCAACTGTGGTGCTTAGGACACACACATGGAAGAGCCTGGCACAAAGCAAGCCCTCGAAAACAGCAGCCATTGTACGGGATTCCTTCTCACTGGGGTGGGTGGAGTGTGGGCTATTACAGTAATTTCTCCGTTTTTAACATCGTTGGTGAAGCTTGTCTGGTCCATACTCATGATGAGCTCAGTCGGCCACAATGTAGGCCTCCTTCCCTCAGACGAGCTGACTGGGGCTGAGCCTGTATCATGTGTGGGTCTTCGACTCAGGGTTATCAAAGGCCCCACACTGCTGACGTCAGGGCTCTGGGCTGTGTGGCTTCTCATTCAGCAGTTCCCTTGCCTGTACCCTTTAGGTGGCTCTTTGGTACTTTCTTCTGGTTGGATAAAGGTTTTGTTATGCTCTTCACATGGGTTGGTGGCACTTAGGAGTCTGGCCAGTATTTATCTTCTTTGTGCTAGAAAGCCAGTCACTGACACCTTTCCCAGTGGCTGGAAGAAAAAGCTAATCCCACTGCTGTCTGACTGTGTTGAGGCCCTCTGCAGCCAAGCTCTGATGACTCCTCACTGTCATGTCCAGGAGGGTGGGGCCTTGGGTAGGGCAGCACTGATAACCCTGACCCATTGCAGTCTTTCCCAGGGACGTAGTCCTTCCCAGGGGAGTTGTCTCTGTGCTATCTAAATGGAGAGTCCTCAGCAACAGTCCTTGCCAAGCCTTCAAGATTCCTCCTTCCTACCCTAAAAGAGACAAACTTTGTCCCCTGGAGAAGGGGAAAGGGTCACAATCCCTGAGCAAATTGATAACATGGGAAGAGGGGTGAGGAAGCTACGAGAGTGAGAAGGGAAGAAAAGGAAGGATGCAGAGGTCATGAGGAATCAGAAATTTTGAGTCAGGTGTAGATTAGAAGAGAGGACATATGACAGGTAGGATTTTAGTTGGGGGGTGGTAGAGGAGGAAGGGAGGGAGAAGGGAACTGGTATCATCATGTAATTCAATCTTGTTTGTAATTCAAATATACAAAAAATAAAAAAAAGAAGAGCCCTCACACAGGGCATAAAAAAAAAAAATTCCTCCTTCCTTAGAAAATGTAGGGGTGTGTGGTGGGGTGGGTGGGGGTGTGTCTTGTCTTTTTGAGGTCAGTTCTGCAAACTTACCAATTGTCTAAATCTCACTGGATTACCTTTATTTAGAAGCCGCTCTACTTTTCTCATTAAGTATCTGTTTCTTTTTGCCCCGTCTTTTCCATTTCTACCCTGGCCACTGAAACCTTTGTCAGAGTCTTTGCATTTCCTATTGACTTGTTATCATAGCTGGGTGTCATGACCTGTGCCCCAAGTCAGAACAGCATCCATTCTCAATAAAACAATTAAAAGAGTCAAGTCAATAGAGCAGAAAACAGATTTATTCGTTGTGTGCCCATTGGGAAATGGGACAATGAGGTGCTGTGACCCTGGTAAGTCCATCTTTAGGGTTCTGAAGTAAGACTGAACCTTAAATAAGGGGCCAAGGATATACCACCTAAGCAGTCCCAGGGTGCCCTTTGCTGTGAAGGTGTGACCTTTAAATGTAGGTGAGAATGAATGTGTTTGAAAAGATAAAACAATCTGAATAAGAAAAGGAATGTGGTGTGTGTGTGTGTGTGTGTGTGTGTGTGTGTGTGTGTGTGTGTGTGTCTGTGTCCCTTCTGGTGTGGTCCCATCCATCATTGGCACTTCATTGTCTGGCTTCAGCCTCATTCTGTAAAGTGGACTAGCAAGTTGTTAGAACTGTGCGAAAACTTTGTGGGAGGCAAGTTGCCTCTCAGGCTGTTGGGTACGATTCCTAGGGAAATCCCCATGTCTTTGGGACCCATTGTTTTACAGACAGAGAGACATAGTCTCTCCAGAATGTTTTCATTTCTTCCAAGCCCACCACAGACTTACAACTGACAAAACTACAAGAGGAGAATTGTTTTGTTTTGTGTTTTTAATTGACTTTAGACTTCAAGTGTAGCTTCTGATTGATGGCTCCAGGGAGAAGTCCCTGTCAACAGGGAGACTCTGTGGGGCCTGCAGGCCCACCTGGGGAATGAACAGTCTCTGACATACGTGTGGTACTGAGGGTCCGGTGTATCCACTAGTGGGTGGAAGTGGGGAAGGTGAACTTGTGACCACCCTTTGGGGGGAGCACGTTTTCCTGGCTGGCAATACACTGTAGCAGCCTTCTCTCCCCCACTTTGGTTTTCCTGGAGTCTCTTCTCACTTTATTCCTCACCAGCCTTAAGGATTTTATAAACACAAATGCTGCATCTGTGTCTAGATCAGCCTACATGCCTCAAATCAGCTGTTTCAGTCCTGATGAAACCAGTGTGAAGCACACTTCCAGGTCTGTGTGGGTCTGCTGTTGCCTGTGGGGTTATATATACAATTAAGGGGCATTTTTCCGTTTCACGGCATTTGTTTTCAAACAAGGAGTACACAAACAAACAAATACAGATAAATGGTGGACTTTCTGTCCCACCAGTCAGTGCCCAAAGAACCATACAGAGACTTAATATTAATATAAATGCTCAGCCAATAGCCCAGGCTTGTTACTAGCTTACTCCTACATTTTAAATTAACCCATATTTCTTATCCACACTCTGCCACGTGGCTCGGCAAGTACTCCTTCTCTCCGAGTCCCCTTGTGATTCTCAGACTCCTCCTCTTCTTCACATTCTCTTTTTGTCTGTAAGTCCTGCCTAACCTCTACCTCCGGCTATTGGCCAGTCAGCTTCTTTGTTAACCCAAGCACCATGCCATATATTCACACCGTGTAAAGGAATATTCTACAGCCCTTGGCTTTCTAACAATTTCTACCTATTGTCTCTCTGAACGGGCACATCTAGGGTCCCCCTAACCCCACCCCTTTGCACTTTTTCTTCCTTGAAAGGTGGCAGATAATTTCAAGAACATGATTCAGGTTGACCTTCACAGTAACCCTATTCACAGGTAAGCTTGGACTCGAAGCCATGATGTTTTCTTTACTGGTCAATTACACAGATTTTTCCGGAACATCTTCTGCTTTTTGGGTACAGGGGATAGACACACAGTAAACCTGAATTCATGAGTTTACATCTTAAGAGAGAGGGAGAGATGGAGCATACATGCGCGTGTACGTCATACAATTTGTCACACAGGGAAATATGCTCTCAATAACAGTTGAGAAAAACAAAAGAAGAGATGATGACAACAGGCTAGTTGTTGGAAGAAAGCAGTTCGGGTAGGCAGAGGCAGGAAAATTGCTGCAGTTTCAAGACCATCTTGGTTTACATAATGAGTTCCAGGCCAGAGAGGACTAAAGAGAGGTCCTTTCTCAAAAAGAAAGAAAGAAAGAAAGAAAGAAAGAAAGAAAGAAAGACCCTAGGGAGCCTGTGCCCTGGCAGCCTCAGAGGCCTATGGCTGGCCACTTGTCCTTAATAGGCCAATGAAAGAGACAATAGTGAAAAGCAGAGAAAGGAGTTTTATTCAATGTGGCCACACCAGAAGAGAAGCAAGTAAGTGGGACTGGGAATTCCCTCACACATCTCCAGGGTTCTGACCTGAGTCTCTCCTGAAAAGTGGTCTGATGAATTGTCAGAATGCTGTGAAATCTTCCTGGGAGACAAGACAAGTTACCCCTCAGCTAACATCAGAGTTTTAACCTTTTCCTTTCCCCAAACCCCAGCATGAGATTGCCATGGAAATTCTAGTTGCTTGGGTCCAGTGTCTCAATAGTCTGGTTGCCCACATCAGTGTCTCTCTAGAAATTCTTCATTTCTGCAAAGGCAGTTACATACGGGGGTAGACACTGTAAGAGGAGAAAGCTGAAGCAGAGCTGATGAGGCTGAAGGCTGGTAAGGAGATCCCATGGGCCAGCCTCAATCTCCACCTGTAGGCTGACTCCAGCTCAAGGCCAGAGGGTTCAACTGGCTTCTCTCCCCCATGTCAACAGTCAACATTACTTTTACAGACTGTTTTACCCTTTCAAACACACACGCGCGCGCGCGCGCGCGCACACACACACACACACACACACACACACACACACACACACACACACACACACACACACACACACACTGTCACCTATATTTAAAGGTCACACCTACATGCAAAGGCATACATCAGTTCTCCTTCCCCCTCCCTGGCTCTCGGATTTCCAAGTTGTGAAAATTAGACTGGGGCCTTCTGGTTCTAAAGTTTTCATCTTGCTTCTAAGAGTTCCTGGGAGTAGGACAGGCCTGGAGCCTCTCCTGGGCTGGGCTGGGCTGGGCTTGGGAAGGTGTGGCATGCATTCCCCGTGGAGGAGGGTTTTGAGGGGCAAGACCCAGGACAAGCCCAAGCTTGCCTCTCCATGGTGAAGCCCCACTCCCTCACGGCGCTCTTCTTTGACTAAAATACTCCACCCAGTGGACAAAGCCGAACATGGCATCTTTCTTTGTGTTTGCCTTAGGAGCGTCCTGGAGCCGTCTTGTTGCAGCAGCTCACTGCCACCCTAGCAGGGAGACACTGGTGTCCAGATCCCCGTGTTGCATGACTTTGCCGGCACAGGGTTGGTAGCTGCTGGAAACCTTCCTTTCCCCAGAGCTCTGAATGTCAGGGGCCCCTTAGGAGCCTTCCGACCTGGCCAGCATCTGGAAACTTCCGAACAGAATGAAGTACAGAGAGAGAAGCTAGGCTGACAACAAACCCCAAGGCTCCACTAGCGTGATCTGTTCCCAGCTTTTGACAAATGTCACTTCCTTGGGGAGGGTGTCAGTCTAGACTGGGGCTGCCATTCACTTTCCGACACGTGGCACTTCTCCTTGGAAACACTACTCCCTCTGGAGTTACTATCTTCTTAGATGGGCCTGAAGGTTATTGGATCAGGGAAACATCTGTTACCAGCATTCTCATAACTAGCCTGGGCCCGGAACAGAGCTCTGTAACTATGTATTAAATAGCGTTGTGGAGTTACTTTGTGCCAGGCCTTTTCAAAAGTACTGCATATTTTTTCCTTGTAGCAATTCTATGAAGCTGGTAAATTTACTCCTCCCACTTAACAGATGGACAAACTGAGGGACAGAGAGGTTAAGTACATTGTTTAAAGCCATATGGCTAGTGCTGGCAGAGCTAGGATTTGAACCCAGCTGGGGAACTCTTGGGCCTGTCTCCCACCACATGTAACCACCAATTTTCCCTGAGGTCCTGTATTGCTTACACAAACCAAGGATTGCTACAGAGCTGTAGCTGGCTGCCCACATGGAGACTGCTCCATGGGAGAGACTCTGGCTTTTCACACCCAACCAAATAAACTTCCTGGTAGTTGAGAGTACATGAAGGAGGAAGAGGCTTTCATAATTAGAATTATTGCTGTGATGAACACCATGACCACAAGCAACTTAGGGAGGAAAGGGCTTATTTCCTTCACTTATTCTTGCTTGGTACAGTTCATCATTGATGGCAGTCAGGATAGGAACTCAAACAGGGCAGAACCTGGAGTCAGGAGCTGATGCAGAGGCCATGGATAAGTGCTGCTTACTGGCTTGCTCTGCCTTCCTTCTTATAGAATACAGGACCAACAGCCCAGGAATGACACTGCCCACCACGGGCTGGGCCCTCCCATATCAATCACTAATTAAGAAAATGCCCTAAACACTTGCCTGCGGCCTTATCTTCTGGAGGCATTTTCTCAATTGAGGTTCCCTCCTCTCGGATGACTATAGCTTGTGTCATATTGACATCAAACTAGCCAGCACAGAAGCTAATGCTTCCTGCGCTTGCTATGCGGCAGCCACTGGGCTCATTACACTTCTGTACTCTTTTATTTCAAATCCATTGAACTGAGAATCAAGCATTCAATTTCACAGGTGAAGAAACTGAGGTTGAGCAAGGTCAGATAATCAATTGGCTTGTTGTTACGAGGCTGTGAAGAGCAGACTCTGTCTGGCCTATGTGATTTCAGCTTGGTCTGCATAAGAAGAGTGGCCTGCCAGTCTCCTAGAGAGGAAGAAGCTCAAACTACTTAGAATTTACAAGGCAGGAGAGAATAGGGGAAAACAGATGTTTTAATAGAAGAAACAAGAAGCAAAGCAAAGGAGGAAGGAAGGAAGGGGAAAAGAAAGGGAAGCAGGGAGGGAAGGAGGTACTTACTTCATAAGAAGAGGTTGACAAGAACAAGTGGAAAAATCAGAGTTAGTTTGTCATGGAGTCAGAGGCAAATAACTTCTCAGACATATCACAGAGGGGAAAAAAAAAAGTGTCATAGAGGTGATACTGATGTGTTCAGATGGGGGCAGCTGAGTGAGGCTCCCTCCCACGAGACTACAGTTCCAGTACTCAGACCCATGAACTCTTCCCTCTCAGGGCCAAAGAGACTTTGCAGATAGTGTTGAGTTTATCCTGAGGTGGAGAGATAAAACCCAGCCTAACTGCCCTGGTGGCCCCTGTCACCAGCAGGTGGGTCAGCACAGAGGAGGTGTGAGGACAGGGGCAGAGCTGGAATGCTGTGGGACCTCGGGACTTGGGCCTCTCTAAGAGGCAGAGAAAGGAAGGAAAGCAAGGATCTTCCAAAGCCTCCAGAAGGAATGCCACCCTGGTGAGCCACTTTGGACTTTTAATAACCATAACTGTAAGACAATGTTTATGTGTGTTGTCTTCATCGCTACGTCTGTGGTGGTGTCTTGACCCAGTCGTGGGGAACTCATGCAGAGGGCAGGGCAGCGAAGCCGTGCTCCTCCAGTGAGGAAGAGCTGCATACCTAAGCCTCAGCTATTTATAAGAATAAGGACATTTATCGAGCCCCAATTCCTACACCAGGCACAGGAGGCCAGTTTAGCAGAGTAGCCTAATAGGCTCTCGGTACATTCATTGCCATCTTGATCCCTGTTCCTAATGGAAGTAAGATGGATGTTTCTCTGGGCTAGACATGCCCCCACCTCCCAGGCTCTCTAAAAGAGAGGGACATATATTGGTACATCACCTTGACTTCTAAACTTTCCTTATGTACAGTAACACAGTCTCTCAACATCTCCCCCTTAGGAATGTAAGAGAAAGGTTGTTCCCCACTCTACCTCACCACCCCACCTCTGCTTGTTTTCTGAGTCTAGGTCTCTCTATATAGTCCCAGATACCCTGGATATTTAGACCAGGCTGGCCTGGAACTCACAGAGATCCTCCAGCCTCTGCATCCTGAGTGCTGGGATTAAAGGTGTGGGCCACCACACCTGATAAGGTTGCCATTCTTGCATAGTATATGTAAAAAGAAGAGTCTCAAGTTGCTTTTAACAGAATCCATTATTCCAAACTTTATTGTTTTAATTTTTTATGTATTCTATGTATGTGTGTGTTTGTGAGTATACATGTGGAGGTCAGAGGAGACCTTATGGGAGTCAGGTTTTCTCCCTCTACCAAGAGGGTCCTGCATCAAACTCAGGTCATCTCCCACGGAGTTCTTTCTCACCAGTCCTATTATGCTTATTTTCATGTCATTCACAGTCACTGCAAACAAATTAAAGATGGGTTTCAATTTTCTGGTTTACAAATGATTAATTCTGTTTATTTATTAAATAATTATTTATTAAAATAATTATGCTAGAGACAGATGACTGTCAACAAATGTTTAGATAGCACATTGACTAAGCAAACACACACATCAGATATAAAGCTGTTTTAATATTATATCCTACATGTGGTGTTTGGATGGTAATGACCCCCATAGGCTCATATATTTGAATTTGGTCCCCCATGTTGGTGGAACTCTTTTAGGAACCATTGTGGCCATAGCCTTGTTGGAGGAGGAGTGTCACTGGGATGAGCTTTGAGGTTTCAAAAGCCCATGTCAGTCCCAGTCTTTTTCCCTTCCTGGTGCTCCTGGATTAGATGTAATCTCTTGGCTACTGCTCAAGGCATTTCTGCTTGTCTCCTGCCATTCTCCCACCATGATAGTCATGGACTCACCCTCCGAACCTGCAAGCAAGTCCCAAATTAAATCCTTTCTTTTATAAGTTGCCTTGGTTAATGTGGAACAAGGACACAGTTTTATTATTATTTGCTTGTGAATAATCGATCAGTTTTTGTACCTCTCTGGGCATGACAGTTTATCTCTACTTCATTGCTTTGTTCCTTTGTCAAAAGTCTTTTTCCATGTGTGTGCAAGCCTAGCTCTCTATCTGTTCCTCAGATCAATACATCTCTTCAAATGTTAATAATGCCATCTCAAATTCTGTTGCTTTGAAAGACTATAAGGCAGCTGCACTTCATTCTTTTCCAATTAGTTTTAGGGTTTTGTTTTTTGCTGTTGTTTTCTTTTGTTTTGGGCTTTTTAAAATATTTCCATCTGAGCTTCAAAATTAACTTATGAACTTAAAAGAAAAAAAACCTATGTTTTAACCCTTTGTTTTAAGAACTAGAAATAGGGGGTTGGCTGTGGTGGTACATGCCTTTAATCCTGGTGCTTGGAAGGCAGAGGCAAGCAGATCTCTGAATTAGAAGCCAGCCTGGTCTACATAGTGAGTGTTGGGACAGCTAAGGCTTCACAGAAAAACCATGTCAAAAAAAAAAAAAAAAAAAAAAAAAAGATGAGAGGGGCTGGCCAGATGCTCAGTGGTTCACAGTGCTTGTTGCTTTTCCAAAGGAGTTGGGTTCTCAGCACCAACATAGTGGCTAACAACAGTTCCAGGGGACCTAACACTCTCTCCTGGCCTCCAAAGGCACAGAACATGCATGTGATGTACAGCCATTCATGCAGGCAAAATACCCATAAACATAAAATAATTAAGTCTTTAAAATATATACATGCATAATATAAATATTAAAGGATCCTTGGGTATTAGATAAACAACTAGGTCAGTAAATACCAAACAATGGTTCTTAACAAAATCATCCATTGTCATTTTAAAAAAAAGAAACAGAAATAGACGGTTTATTAAGATGGGGAAAGTGTTCCTGGGGGTAGAAGTAAGTAGGAAAAAGCATTTGGATAGCCAGGGCTTTTATGGGACGTGCACATGACCACCTCTCCCAAGCTTGCTTGTCCCGGGCTGTTCTATTACACATACTGTTTGTTTCACAGATGATAACTAAGTAGATTTCTGCTGGGATTTTTGTTCGGTGTTCTGCTGAATTAGTAAGATGTTTGGGGAGAACTCACATGTACACAATGAGTCTTCAGAAGGATGAAAAAGAAGTACAATGTTCCACAGATGTCGTCTCCAAATCCAGGGTTTTGTAGTTTCCACTCTACAGGTTTTCCTCTTCTGTCACATTTATCCAGACATATTTCATCTTTTTTAATCCTATTAAAATGATACATCGGTAAAAATAATATTTCTATCTTTTTGTTGATAGTATACAGAAGTACAATTTGGTGTTTGTATATCAATTTTATATTCTCCAAACTCATTAAACTCATGTGTTCTAGAAATTCTTTATGGATTCCATAAATAGTCATAACATTTGTGTATAGGGAGCCACTTGTCTCTCCCCAGGAGATTTACAGTACCTTTTATTTTATTTTACTTGCTTACTGCATGGACAGGCACCCCCCAGGTCAATGCTGAGAAGAAACAGGTGAGAGAACATAGGCAGCCTAGCCCTGTCCTCAGCTTAGAAGTCCAGTCTATTTTGTTAAGTGTGATAATAGCTACAGATTTTTTTTAAATAAAAGATTCTCTTTATTAGCTTGAGTTCATTCTTTTCCCAATTGGATAGAGTTTTTAATCAGGAATAGATATTGGATTTTGTCTAATAATTTTTCTCCATCTATTGAGCTGTTCAATTATTTTTGGCTTTGTTGATTTGTTTAGTTGCCAAACTGATTTATAGAAAGAAGGTAGATAAACCTTGTATATCTCCACCTCTCTGTTTTTATTATTATTATTCCATTGTCTTTGAAGAACACCACTCTGTAATATTTTCAATGGCCATTGACATCAACATCTCTTCACAGGAGGACTTTTTCATTCTTTTGGTGTAAATCCATTGGTGATAGTTCTTTTGCTTTTTAGTTACTAATATTGATATTTTAGCTATGTGGTGGGGTGTATGCACAGAAATGCAGGTACCTGAGAATGCTAGAGGCATCAGATCCTTTCCAGCTAGAGTTAGAGGTGCTGGCTGTGAGCCACCCAACATGGGTGCTGGCAACAGGACTCCAGTCTGTTGCAAGAACAGTATGCATTTTTAACCACTGAGCCCTCTCTCCTGTCCATTACTATTTTTTAAAGTTTTTTTTTTATATTTTACTTTTGTCTCTGAAAAACTTTTTTTTTTCTGGGTAACCCAGAAAATGCTTAAAGCTGACAGTTTTTTGCTGTATTGCTGTGCTCTTTCTGCATCTCAAAGTTGTTCACTAATCTTTTCCCTTCAATGAATCTGTTATTGCCACTGAGTGCATTTTTCACCTTGGGCATTATGGTTTTCCTCTCTAAAAGTCTAACCCCCTGGCTGTCTCTGAATAAGCTCTGCTTGATGATCACCCCTCCCCACTCCTTCACCCCTTACCCCACCCCACCCCCATCTAGTCCTTTAGGTCATTCTTTCTTCATCTCAAATAGTTTCTTTAAAATCAGCACATGGGCTCCAGTGCTTGGCTCAGTGTTTGAGGGTGATCCTCAGTGTATCGTCAAGGATGTCTCTGGTGGCAATCTTCTTCCTTTATTTACTTTTGTAGACTTATTTTATTTTATTTGTGTGAGTGTTTTACTCACACGGATGTCTGGGCCACCATGTGCATGCCTGGTGCGTGGTAAGAGAAGAAGACCTTGCATTAAATTAGACACCATCTCAAAATTTTAAAATGGAGTGTGCTGGATGTCTCTACAATTTTGTTCAAAGGACTACAGAACCTGGAAAAGCTGTTGCTGCTATTGATGCATAACATATTGCCATTATTGCTCTTTTTATATAAATATAAATATAAATATTCATATATATATATTCATTATTTCCATTAATGAATCTTGGCATGTTCTATTCAGTTTCTGTTGCATATATGTGAAATAAACCCTGTTGAATGGGAAAAAAAAAAAAGAGAAGGCCTTAGATCCCTTGGAACTGAAATTCCAGATGGTTATGAGCCATATGAATACTGAGAACTGAACACAGGTCCTCTGTAAAATGCTCTGAACTGCTGAAGCCTCTTTCCAGCCCTGGTAGCAATCTTTCTGATGCTCTGTGCACTTGTGAACTTCAGCCTCCTCATCTTCTTGGACCCTCAGCTCTACCTCAATATAAGGACATCCACTTCCCCGAAGCTCTCTTCAGGAAAATGTGGAGATTGGAGGCCAACTTATTGGAATTGGTTCTCTTCCTCCACCATGTGGGTCCTGGGGACTCATGTCCTCAGGCTTGGTAGCAATACCTTTACCCTCTAAGTCATAGTCCCCACCCTAGATGCACAGAGCTTTATACACTGTTGTAGTAAATGTTTTGTTGTGTTTGTTTGTTTTGTTTTGTTTGGGGGTGGTTGTTTCAGATGGGAAGATATATTTGTCCATGTTTCTCTATCTGGGCTAAAAGCAGAAGTGTTAGAAAATAGGAATTCAGTCATAGTCCATTGTGACTACTGTAATAGAGTTCCGTGAAAAGATGGTTTATAAACACAGAAATGTATTTTCATGATGCTAAAGGTTTAGCACCAGTCAAGGTGCTAACAGACTTAGTGGCTGATGAGGTACTATCTCATGTTTCACAGAAGATGCCTACTTTACTGCAACCACATATGATAGAAAGGCTGCGGGACCTCCCCACTGCCCTTTTTATAAGGAGAAAATTTTTACTCACAAAGGCTATAGACCTAATTGAGTCCTCCAAACCCCTCCCCTACTCCCACAACACTGAGGATTGGGAGTCCAGCATACTATCATTCTGGCTGGTTGCAGTTATTTCAAATAGTTTGGGTTTTTGCTGTGGTTGTTATTTTGTGTTGGGTTTGTTTGTTTTTATTTTGTTTTTCTGTCTATTTCTAAGCAATGAGAAAACCCAGAGATATTTAAGCGAGATTATGTTAAGATTCAGGTAGCAAAAACCCTAGTGCAAAAATAGCTTTGGATAACTGGAGATGGGGGCTGTGGGTTGCTGTGTCTTAGTTACTTTTCTGTTGCTGTGATAAAACTCCATGACCAAGGCAACTTACGGAAGGAAGGACTTATTTGGTTTATGTTCTTGAGGGATTAGAGTTCACCGTGGCAGGGAGGCCTGGCAACAAGCTGCATGCATAAGGGCAGGACCAGGAAGCTGAGAGCTCACATTTCAACCACAATTGTGAGCATGAAGCAGAGAAAGTGAACAGGAAGAAGAAGAAGGCTATAAACACTCAAAGCTCACCTACAGTAAGTGCAGTACTTCCCCCAGCAAGGATGCTCCTCCTTAGCCTCCCCAAGCAGCACCACCAACCAGGGACCCATGTTCAAATATCTCAGCCAATGAGGACACTGCTCATTCAAACCACAATACTATAATTCATCTCTACAATACCACTGGTTTCTTTTTCCATTTTCATCTCTCTGATCTACTTTCTTTTGTCTTAAACCTTCATAGTAGTATTGACTATTGACTATGTCTGCTTGTTGAATAGTGAGTGCACAACTTCAGGGATCTGCATTCAATTCCATCGTCTAGAAGAGACTGCAATGATTTTCTTCCTAGAGATCACAGCATCATCTTCTCCAATCTTATAAACTAAATCTTAGTCATATTCCTCTAAAAGCTCCAGTCCAGGCAGTGTACTCATCCTGAATCATTCAGACGCTGATGGTAGTCCAAAGCCTTACTACCAAGGAAGAGAGAGACACCCAACGATGACAAAAGTGGGAGGAATGTGGGGTAGTGTATTCGTTATTTTTCTCGTTGCTGTATCTGTGTGCTTGACGAGAAGTGACTCAGAGAGGAAAGGTGTATTTTGGGTCATTGTTCGAGGGTGTATTATGGCAGGGAAAGCATGGTGGCAGGAGCTTGCGGCAGCTGGTCACATTTCATCTTCAGCCAGAAAGCAGAGAGAGATGGATGCTGTTGCTCAACTCACCTTCTCCTCTTTATTCAGTCTGGAACCCTGGCTCATAAGATAGTTACTCCCAAATTCAGGGTGGTTCTTTCTCCTCAGCTAAACGTCCCTGAAAAGTCCTTCATAGACACACGTACAGGTGTGTGCTCTTGCTGATTCTAAATCCCATTAAGTTTACCCCTCAAAGTTGCCATCACAGGAAACAATCTCAATGCTGGCCTAGGTAGGTGTTATGCTGTTCGTAAATACTCTGGACAAATAACCAAATACAGATATGAACTGTCTCTCCAGTCCTAAAACACAAAAAGCCAGCCTCATCATAATGACAACAGTACTTCCTAACTCTGATGACATAGTTTGGAGACATCTAGATGTGTAAATTGGGATTTGAGGCCAATAAATCAAACTAGTAGGGCTGTAGAGACCACTTTTCCTTCTCCAGAATTAACATTGTAGTATGCTTCTTCTTAACTCATACTCCAGCCTCCACATTCCCTGTAGTTCTTGCCTTTTATGACGGTATGTTACAGGCACAAATTAGACAACCTGGTGATGATAACTGAAAGTTCTGCAATAGTCAAAACCACAGTGGCAGTAGAGTGACAATCTGAGTGCCTGAGTTAGGAGCTGGCCCAGCTGATACCCTAAGGTCCTCCTGGGAGCCTGAAAGCTCTCTGAAGTTTTAAATGACAGGACATTTTCCTTATTATATGGGGTACTTATTCTTTTCTGAAAACAGAAGAAGAAGAAACCTTAGTGCTACTAACATGAACACTTAGACCACTGTCACCTCTCCCTTCAGTGGAAAAGTGCTGGAATGGGCCATTTGTAGAGTTCACCATGTATCCAGGGCGGTGCTGAGCCCTCCACACCCATGGATGAACGGTATGCCTGACAGATGCACTGTGAGATGGCTCCTGCCATCATCTACATTATGGACAAAGAACCTGAGTTGCAGAGACAGGATTCCTTTGTCCAGCGTCATGCATAATGAAGGATGAAGCTGGGACCTGAGCAGCTGGGACTCTGACTCGAGCAAGTGTAATGAAGCACAGTATGCCTCTGCTAAGTGCCTGAGGGGAAAACCACAGAAATAATGCCTTGTGGCTTTACAGACACGAATAAAACCGGTGTGAGTGTTGGAGCTTTACTGTGGATCTCTCTGCATTTCACACCAAGCTCTTGTCCTGGGAATCACTACAAATGCTACCACTTCTGGAGTTAAAGCCTGAAGGCTCCATCAGCACCTTTCACTGTCCTTCCCCTGTACCTTGGGCAATGTCTGTAAACACTGTTGCCGGTCTTAACTCCAGAGGTGAGTTGGTAGGAATGTTGCTGGTGTGGGTAAATATAGGACTACAGTAAATGTTTTACAAAGCACAAGAAGGAATAATCCAGTCCAAAAATGTCACTGAAGTTCTAGGCAAGACTAAAACAGAGCTCACAGTCCGCTCACTGAAGTTCTCTCTTTGTGGACACTACCCAGGGTTTTGGTAAATTCTGGAGTAGCAGGAACCTCATTCCTGCTCACAGAACCTGGGTAAATAGCACACTCCACTCCTGCACATGAGCCTGCATCTCTAGCCCAGTTGTGGAGCCAGTTGTTCTTTAGACTGGGAAGAACGCTATTCTTAGCTGTTCCCTGAGAAGTATTCAGGGTACACTTAGTTCTTTCGTCTTTCCTTGGGTGGGTTCTAGTGTGGTCCTTGATTCCTATTTCTGCTTCCCTATGGTAGCAGATCCCCAACCCTGTCTCAATGACCAGATTATTATCCTCAGTAGACAAGCAGGCTGATGGAGCCAAAGTGCTCAAGCTTTTTTGAGAGTCTGTTCTGTGGTCTGGTTTCCTTGCATACAGGGATGTGTGCACACATAACCAAGTGAGGCATGAGGCAAGTCTTTCTGGTGTTCCAGGACATGGGACATGGCCTCTGACACCTGTGGGCTCTTAATATCTCCCACTTCATGATCTCAGCAAGCTCTAAGAATAGCCACTGTGATCTTGCAACGTGTGGCCTGGGTGCACGATATCTAAAAACATTCCCCAGCCCCTCCTTCTGAGGGCAAAGGGACTGCTAATCTTCCCTCTGACTCACAAGGAAAACCAGCTTCCAAAGTGGTGAGATAGAGCTTGGAGAAGGGGCCTTGAGTCCCACATACCTACTCCACCTGTTTGTGGATCTTGCAAATTCCTACACAGTAGCTAATTTTACTCTTGCACGCCAGTTCTAAATGAAAATCCTTAAACCCAAAAGTCAAGTGATTTTCCTAAGGTTACACAAATAACCAGCTTGGTGACCCATGTGTACACATTGCAAATGACCTGGCCTTTGCTGGGTTCTTTCCAAGAAATGCATCGACCTTGTTAAGCAAGCTAATGCCTGTAAGCACTGTTGATTGTCTTAACTAAGAAGGGGAGTTGATGGAGGTTATTGTAATTTAAAAAGAGACAAAGAAGCCAAACAGAGCTCATGTGGAGGGGTTTTTTATTAGGGGAAAGGGAATGGGGAAAGGGGGGAAGGGAAGAGGGGAGACCAGCCTCTAGGGATAGGAGCAGCTGAAGAGAAAAGAGAGGCAAGGGGGAGATGGGCAGAGAAGCAGAGAGAGAATGAAAAAGAGAGAGAATGAGAGAGAGAGAAACAGACAGACAGAGAAATAAAGAGAGAGAGAGAGAGGAGGATGGGAGGTGGGCAAGGCCCCTTTAAAAGGTAACATAGTGAATGTGCACAGGAGGTGCTCTTAGTGGCTAGAGCTGAGGGCTTATCCTCTCAGAACCAAAAGGGCAGGCCACATGCCTGAATACTAGCAGAGGTGTTACTAGAATAGGTCAAACTGAGTGTTGAAGTAACATGTAATATGTTCTCACTAGCAAAACTATACAGAACTTATAGACATGACAAATAAAATACCTGGAAATAAAGGCAGATTTGACATTAGTGGAGAACAATGAGGCACAAGAAAAAATAGGTCTAAAAGAGAAAAGAAAGGAAGGCTGGGGTGGGAGGAGAGGAAGAGAATAAGGAGAAAGGAAGGAAACAGTAGGAAAGGGAGAATAAGGAAAGAATGAAGGGAAAGGAAGGAAGGCAGAAGAAAAAAAGAATTTTTTTTTTTTTGGTTGTTTTTGTTTTTCGAGACAGGGTTTCCCTGTGGCTTTGGAGGCTGTCGTGAAATTAGCTCTTGTAGACCAGGCTGGTCTTGAACTCACAGAAATCCTCTGCCTCTGCCTCCTGAGTGCTGGGACTAAAGGTGTGTGCCACCAACGCCCAGCTGAAAGAAGGAAATTAAGAAAGAAAAAATGAAAGGATGTGAAAGACCCCTGGAGGCTCAGGCCCCCAGGATCTTGGCCCAGGACTTCGGTTACCCAAATCACCAGGCAGAGGTGAAAACTTGATGCAAAGAGCATGAAGCTTTATTGCAGTTGTTTAACAAGCTAACCCCATGTTAGGTCGGGCCTTTCATCTATCCACCATGGTGGATGGCTGGGGAAAGACTCTGAGAAGCCACAGGACCGAGATCTTAAAGGGCAGCATAAGGGGAGTGTCTAGGGGTGTGCACAGGCTCAGGATTGGTGTGCCTCCAGGCTTGGAGGACTTACCCTGTGTTGATTGGTCAACTGGTTGTTATGGCCCATAGGCTCTCCCAGGGCGGTTGCTATGCTCTGCGCATCATTGCTGTGCACTTGTCTGTAAAGCACACCCAGAAGCATAAAGCATAACACTACCAGCTAACTTCTGATTGGTTCCTTTCCATGAGGCAGGCATCTAACCTCCTAGTGACCAAGGAAAGGTCAGGCAAGCACGTGTTAGGCCGTATGGCTGCTGAAATGGGGAGCTGGTCCCTTCATTCCCCCATTTTCTTTTTTGGAGATTCCAATCATGGAATTGCTCTCTCTCTGTCATCCTCATCAGGGAGTGAGTGATATTGGTATCCCCTATGTAAGGGAGTTTATTTTGACTTAGCATTTTAACCAGGGAAAATGGGCGATGTATTCTTTCCCATGCTACTTCCTGCTGACTTTGGGACAAAGTTAGGGACCCAAGAAGGCTGAAATGCTAGTCAAAAGCAAAAAGGGAATTTAGGCAATGGGGAATCCATCAGGAGTTTCTGGTTGGCAGATTCTGTTGTAGAGGCGGGGGTGTACACATCAGCTGGACTGGTTCATATCCACAGCAAGTCCAGGGCTCGAAGTCCTTAGGAGCAGGCTGTAGTCAGCAATTGATACTCAGATGTGTCTGCCAGAAGCAGAAACCTGTTTAAGACATGTTTAAACTGGGAACAGAAGTTAAAACTTATTTATTAAAACCCACAGTGCAGAAAAAAAACAGATATCTGGATATCTGTTTAAACAGCAGGAACATATTTATAATTTTGAGTCCTAGCAAAAACTACAGATTTGTGCTGGAAGCATGTATATTTTTCTTCTGTCCAGAGAGCCAGGTATGGATTGGACAGAGGTGCCTTTGGCCTGATGAAAAGCCCTTTAAGTTTATACTTAGATGATAACCAAAATAAACCTAAAAACCTCAAGCTTGTGCCTGAACAGTATGTAGTCATTACTTTATCAGCTACCAAGCCGACTATAGTCTATAGTGGATCTGACTGCCTGATGCTGTCAAGCTGACAACCATTAATACTTTCAGAGATCTGAGAAGGGCAAATTTTATACAGTTTCTGAATCTATTAAAAAGTGACAGGAGCCAGTCCATGTACAGTTAGCCGTACCCAAGTTTCTCCATTACTGCTGGAGGCAGTTGTCTCAAAGAACAGTGATCTTCGCCAGGCCTATAAGGTGAGAGGTTTTTTCCTCTCTGTGGAAGAGGGACATGGAAAAGACTGACCTTGTTTTGTCTAGGCAAAGGGGGTGCAATCAATTTTCCAGTGTCCAGCAGTTTTGTCCACAGTCTTGGCCAGGTACTAGCAGGCAGTAGATGTCACATTTGAGCATCTTGCTCACTGGTCAGCGTCGTCATCATCCAGGTGCAGGAACTGGAGTGCCTCATAATCTTCTTTGAAGACATTGGGTCACTGTCAGGATCTGGCAGTCTGTCTGATATTATAAACTTTTAAAATAACATTTTAAATGCAATATTCTGCAGGTCTCTGAAGCATTAGAGGTCTGTCTATCTGTTTTAGTTACTTGCCTTAAGCACATAGGTGGCTAGGTGTTAGACCCCCAGAAAACTCAGGTATCCGGGGTCCCAGGCCACAACCGTGGTCACCCCAATCACCAGGCGATTTCGAGAGCTTGCTGAAAACTGCATGAGGCTTCATTGTTTTTTTTTTTTTTTTTTTTTTTTTTAACGAGCTAACCCCATGTTCGCTCGGGTCTTTCACCCACCCGCCATGGCGGATGGCTGGCAAAGACAACTCCTAGGGGCTCCCGAGAGATCTTGTAGGACAGCGTAAGTGGAGTATCTAGGGGTACGCACAGGCTCACGATTGGTGTGCCTCCAGGCTTGGAGGGCTTGCCCTGTGTTGATTGGTCAACTGGTTGTTATGGCCCATAGGCCCTCCCAGGGTGGTTGCTATGCTCTGTGCGTCATTGCTGTGCGCTTGTCCGTAAAGTACACCCAGAGTCGTAAAGCATAGCGCCACCAGCTAACTTCTGATTGGTTCCTTGTCATGAGGCAGGCATTTGACTTTCTAGTGTCTAGGACAAGGTCAGACAAGCACGTGTTCGACCATTTTGGCTGTCGAAAAGGGAGCTGGTCCCTTCATAGGTAAATCCTTATTCCTGTAATTAATTTTCAGTCTGACTGTAACCGGTTTTAAAATAGTTGAAACTTAGCACAGTTGAATTTAAATTGCATCTAGTTACCTTATATTCTTTAAACAGAGTTGCTTGCTTAAGCTTAACTTCTGAAAACATAAACTGTATTAATTTGTATTTCTAACATCTTATAATAGGTTAGCAGTTATAAAACAAGAACTTTACATTGTCAGGCTTTGCTTAAAAATGATTCTAAATTAAAGCTCTTTAAGTACAAACATTAATTGAAACATTTTAAAAAGTATAAACATTTAAAAAACTGGTTTTAAAAAGAAAATTAAAAATCCCTTAATGTATTTCTGTAATATATAGAAGCATTAACATTTTAAATCTTAATTGAAAAACTTGTTTATAAGATGCTACCTTCTAATTTCTATGTGGTCACCTTTAGTCAAGATGGTGTTCCAGGTATCTTTTTTCAACTTCAGCAAAATGGCTACCAGCCAGCCATGTGACCAGCTTGCCACGTGACTGACTGAAAAATGGTGGTAACCTGCACCATTTGTTTTAGCTGTATGATTGTAGCAGAACTTAGGTTATACCAGGACACAGGTAGAACTTTTTTTAAAAAAGCATACATAAATTACTTGAGAAATAAACAGAACTTTTTAAAACAGAATTAACTTAATATGGTTAAAATTTTAACTTATATTATCAATTTTTGAAATTTAGTATTTGTAGATATGAGAAACCACAGCAAACATAGTTTACATTTTTGTCTGACTTTTAACAACCTTTCCTCTGACCTTTGACAACTTTCCTCTGACCTTCTATGACTTTCTTTGATCCTCTATAACTTTCTATATACCTTTAGTTCATTCCTCTGATTCCCTTAGACATTCTTATTTAGACAAGTTTCTCTTTCCCTTTCCTTCTTTATTACTTTAGTCTCCTACATTTTCTCTCATTTCTCAGTCAACATAAAAACTCTTACCAAAGTCCTTCTTGCAGTTTTTAATCACTTTAAGCCTGTATCTTTAGAACGTCCAGATCTGGCCAGATGGTTCACCGCCCCAGCTCCATGTGCTCAGGGCAGAGACCTGGGGGGGGGTGCTGCTGCTGGTAATCCCAGACCCTCTTCCAATGCAGGGGTGGGAAAGAGACTCCCTCAGTTTCCCTGCTCCAACATTCTTCACACAACGTGTGTGCAGCATGGAGAAGGCCAGGCAAATGGTGGCCTTGCAAGCCATGTGCTCAGGGCAGGGAAACTTCTGCCGTTGTGCTAGGACCTGCAGCAGGATGGCCACAGCAGTGGTTGGAGTTCAGAACAGCAGCCTCACCATGTGCTCGGAGACATGGGACCCCACTGCAGCACACTCTAACCCATGGCATATGACAGAGGAACTCCTGTCCCGCACACCACATGCTCAGGACAGCAAGAGAAGACCCTTGACCCACACATGACATGCGCATGGGCGGTAAGGACAGACAGAGACACCAGGCTTAACAAACACACAACACAACTAGACTAGGGTCCTATTCAGAATCAGATGGCTAGCCACATGGGGAACAACTTGGTCCTCCACCAAGTCTCTCCTACAGGTTGGGCGACCTTGGGCCCCAGGCCCCCTTTTTACAGACTGCTGAAGCTGCCACCCAAACTTTCACCCAAGGCCTACTTACAGATTTCGTTAGCAAACCCAACATAGGACCTTTATATTTACACAATCAACAAAAACAGCAGACATGAAAACACACAATTGAAACAGATCAAACAGCTCAGGATCTGCCAAGCCAGTACCAAAAAGCAGGCAGGCAGACTGTGGATTGCAACAGATCAGATAAAAAAAAAACCCTGCTTAACTGGCCAGTCACACAACCTGTTCCAATCCTCTAGGCTTCACAGAAACAAAGACAGAAAAAAAAAAAAAGGTACCTTGTGTGGCACCATGTGACTCAATGAAAGGGGGTGTCGTGGTGGATCCTGAATTGAAAACCAATGATAAAAACACACAGAGACAGAATAGACAGAAAAGCACAGACGCCAACCCAATCCATCTGCATCACTTATAAGGCAATGGTGCCGGGCGGACAGGTGGCAGAACCAGGTGGCTGCAATCGCTGCTTTCTGAGGAGTGTCCAAGCATCCTTGGACCTTCAATCCTCCTCTTGGGGCATCCCGCAAGGCAGCTGTCTGCGATCCTCTGGGCACATCTGCCGATAGCAGTCCAGGCGGTCTCACGACCGCCAAGACAACTGAAAACTGAAAACCAAAAGTGCTTTTACAGAATATACAGTAGACAGTAGACAAGACAGAATAGGGTACCCGCCTACCTCCAAGATCGACTCCACTCAGGTGAAGGGTGGTCACAAATCTGGGACAAGCCCCCAAATGAAAGACCCCCAGAGGCTCAGGCCCCCAGGATCTCAGCCCAGGACCGTGGTGACCCCAATCACCAGGCAGAGGCAAAAACTTGATGCAAACAGCACTAGCTTTATTGCAGTTGTTTAACGAGCTAACCATATTTTAGGTCGGGCCTTTCATCCATCCACCATGGTGGATGGCTGGGGAAAGACTCTGAGAAGCCACAGATCGAGATCTTATAGGGCAGCATAAGGGGAGTGTCTCGCGGTATGCACAGGCTCAGGATCAAGCCTGTGCCTGCAGGCTTGGAGGACTTGCCCTGTGTTGATTGGTCAACTGGTTGTTATGGCCCATAGGCCCTCCCAGGATAGTTGCTATGCTCTGCACGTCATTGCTGTGCACTTGTTTGTAAAGCACACCCAGAGCCGTAAAGCATAACACCACCAGCTAACTTCTGATTGGTTCCTTTCCATGAGGCAGGCATCTGACCTCCTAGTGACCAAGGCAAGGTCAGGCAAGCACGTGTTAGGCTGTTAAGGCTGCTGAAATGGGGAGCTGGTCCCTTCAGAAGGAAGGAAGACAAGAGATCAAAGAAGGAAAGACTGACAGACCAAGCTCTGTTAATCTGTAAGACACAATGAAGTAACCTGGGACACATATAATTGAAGTCTTTGAAGGACCAGAGAAAGAGGAGGGCCAGATACAATATTTGAAGAAATAAATGTCTAAACAAGTCAAGTGTGATTGAGAACAAAGGTCCACAGACCCATGCAATTTAACAAACTTCACCAGGAAAAGGAGGAAACAGAAATAAGCAAAGCCAACAATAAACTTCTGGAAAGAGGTAATAACAGGAAATAGTGGAGAAAGCCAGAGAAGGTGATGTGTAAAGGAACAACTGTAAGAATGCTTCTAAAAACTATACAAGCCACTGGAGTGGTGACCAGAAGATAGTTGCTGGCAGCATCTTTCTTGCCTGTGATTAGGTGGTTGGGTTGGAAGAGCTGTCGGTAAGTACCAATGAGAACTTCATCAATGTCTGTGGGTTCCACATTTATGAACACTGCTCTGGGCACATGTAGCCAGTGCCTGTCTCACTGAGAAAGTTGTGGAAGGAATCATCTTTTCCTCCAATGGTCTTGGCATCTTGCCACCAGGCTAGGTACCATGTTCCAGGCAGTAAACTCCCGATGCATTCACACAAGTTTGCTTCTTCATGGCTGGGGAGAAGATGGCAGAAATGAGAGGAGAGAAGGTACTGCATCTTGCAGCACAGCTCCTAGGCAGTCGGTGTAAGGACAGCAGCTACATTTGATACTTTATTGAACATCATATTGGAGGTCTATCCAGTGTAATATGGCAAGGAAAACAAATTCAACCTATATGGATTTAAAAGGTACAGTAAAATTGTCCCCATTTATAGATGGCACGATTGTCTGTATCAGTGGTTCTCAACTTTCCTAATGCTTTGACCCTTTAATACAGTTTCTCATATTGTGGTAGCCTTCAACCATAAAATTATCTTTGCTGCAACTTCATAGCTATAATTTTGATACTGTTATGAACTAGAATATAAATATCTGTGTTTTCTGATTTTTTTGATCCTGGGGGGGGGGGCAGCAAAACTGCTAGTCTATATAGAAAAAAAAAGTAACCTCAAAAGCTATTTGCCAGAAACTTTTTTTTTTTTGAGACAGGGTTTCTCTGTGTAGCTTTGAAACCTGTCCTGGAACTAGCTCTTGTAGACCAGGCTGGTCTCAAACTCATAGAGATCCACTTGCCTCTGCATGGAAAGTGCTTGGATTAAAGGCATGCATCACCACCTTCCAGTGCCAGAAACTCTAATACTGTTATTATGTGTACCATTTACTAAAAGCTGCAAAGTATTGCAGTGAAAGACTACCTAAACCAAGGAAGAAATGCATCATGGTCATACACTGGAAATTAAATATTAAGATTTAAATTCTTTCCAAACTGACCTCTAAGGGTCAGTACAATGATTCAGTGAGTAACAACACTTAATGAATGCTAAGCCTGAGGACCCCAGCCCTGCTGCCATGTGGGTGCCCAAAATAGTACACAGAGTCTTATATTAATTACAATGCTGCTGGCCAATGACTAGGATTTCTTATCTGCTATCTCTGTCTTAAGATTAACCATAATTATTAATCTATATATTTTATAAAGACTTATCTGATCAAGGACACCAGCAGCATGCATCCTCTCTTGTGGGGCTCACGTGGCGGCTCCCAGAGAAGAGAGGAGGAGGAAGAGAGCAATTTCCTGCTTGTCCCTACTTATATTCTGAGTCTGCCTGCTATGTCACTTCCTGCCTGGATCACAAGACTTCTCTTTCCCAGAATCCTCCTGGACTCCTAGTCCAGCCTAACTTGCTTCCCTATTGGCCAATAGTACTTTATTTATTCAATCAATAAGACAAACATATACATAGAAGGACCTCCTCCATCAGACAGATAATGTCATATGACATATCACACACACTTCAAGGGAACAGTTTTCTTCTGAAATTGAACCCCATATTCATTCCCAGAGCCAACTGAGAGGAGGGCTGGAAGGAAAAGCCCTGAGGACGAGGGTTCTTGAATAGGAATCCTTAGAAAATGGTCTCCTGAGCTTCATCTCCCATTTAGGACTCCGGCACATTCATTTCCACTTAATGTTCAGGCCCACGGTGGACAAAACTGTTTCCCTTCATTCTCCATACACAGCTGAGGCAAGCTGACATTCCCAGAAAGAGTTTAACTGGATGCTAAAGGAGAACAAGAAGGAAACAGCATCCAGTTTGGATACCTGTTCCAGAATGGGCTGTTCATATGGATGGTGTGATCATTGAATATTAATCGGCAAATATTCATCTCCAGACCTTCCCTCTGAGGGTGCAATATACACTGCTGTCCCATTAGTGACTTTATTTGCCCCTTGGAGTATTAGTGGACATAAGGTAAATGGAAGTTTCTATTTGTCAGGCTTGGCTTTGTGTCAAGGGACCTGTCCTGAGAAGAGCTAGCCTCGGGTCACACTTCCCTACAGTCAGGCCTCAGCATGACACATGCGAAAGACCTGAGCCCAGCTGAGCCGGCATCACCAGCAGGTGACCCATACCCTGAGAAGTCCTCCAGTATATTGACCAAGATACAATTCTTTATGCAAAAATAAGCACAGCCATCTCATCATTATGCAAATTTGCTTGCATCTTTAATAAAGGATAAAATTGCATGAACAGCAACCGATTGTTTAAAATAAATTTCTTTATAATCTATTACCAGTAAATATTGGCAACATGGAAAAAGCTTTAAAGGCCCTGAGTATACCATATTACCCTACTACTATTTATGGCAAGGAGTATGGGATATTTATTCCTGAGAAGGGCAGCAAACTTCTCCTTCAGCAGAGGGTTTCCCCAAGCTGTCTGGCCAATAAGAACCAGGTAGGGACCAGGCCCTTGGAGGCAAAGGCAGGCAGGCAGGCAGATCTCAGTGACTTCAAGGCCATCTTGGTCTACAAAGTGAGTTCCAGGACAGCCAGGACTGTTACACAGAGAAACCCTGTCTCAAAAGACCAACAAAACAAAATAAAACAAAACAAAAAAACAAAACAAAAGAACCAGGTAAGGGTGGCCTGGACCAGCCGTGTGCAGTATGGGAAGGGCTTGTCCTGTGGCATCGTGCCAACTGTATCTGTCAGCAACTGCTATCCTGATTCTGAGAAACAAGTCACCCAGCACTCAGTAGCACCTCTAGTTGGCATTGCCACACGTCTAGGGAGGTATCCTGTAATTCCACTGATTTGAGAGGGCCTGCCTCCAGCCCCCACCTCTTTGCTGTAAACACTATAGTATTGTGTGATCTGGCTCCTTAAGCTTTTCCACTTTCAATCCCATGTTTCCATGGCTCTAAATACACAAGTACGTAAAAACAGAAATACAAATCAAATGCTTACTGATAATAAATCATAAATAGATTTTTAAACAATCTGTATACATACAATTTGTCATGTATTAAAGACAAGCGCATATTTGCATACTGATGAGATATGCCTTTTGTGAAGAATTAAATCTTAGATAAATACTGCACACTGCAGGAGCAGAGCATCTTGAACGTCTGTCAGAGCTGACCCGTGCCTTTGCTTTATAATCTTCAATGATGAGGCTGGTGCTTTTCACAAATGCATAGTACAATAGGAGGAAATATATTTAGGGTCGTTTCCAAAGTTATCAAATTTCATGGGAAATTCAGTCCAAACCCAAAGCCAATACTCAATGATTTTTTTAAAGAAACTCAAACAGTTTTCTTTAATTAAACACTCTAGCACAATACAATCCAAACATAACCTCATTTGATACTTGCAAGCTGAGAAACCATGGTAAGAAAATGCTCAAACTCTGCTTCCATAATTAAACAATGTTGTTTCGTGAGGGGCAGAAAACATTGCCCATTAGCAAAAACATTGCAGTCCGTAGCACACAGCCTACTGGGATTTGTGCTGAGGTGTTTCAGGCCAACTGAGTTGGCCTCACAAGGCTTGATGACATGCACAGTGCAAAGTATTCAGAACCAAGGCTCCAGCGACGTCACATAGGGCAACAGGGGCAAGCACTGTGCCCTTGCTTTTGAGTCTGATTTTGGCCACTGTGTGTTCAGAAACCTTTCTTTTCTTTTTCTTTTTCGCAATCCTATATTCAGTTGCCTCAGGCCCCAGTGCAATATACTTGGGTAGCTAGGGCTGAACCATACACTAACACACAGTGAAGAATCTGGCCACCTGCAGCTGCCATGCAGCTGGTGTCCCAGCAGCTGGGACACTCAGGCTTCATCTCTGCAGGACTAGTTAGTTCACTTCTCACTCAGTGCAGTTGCTACCTTCTCACTGGCTTTTTCTGGCTGGATCAAGGCCACCACCAGAGACACTGCCATCCCTTATTCATAGTACTTACAGGTACAGTTTTACATTGTCTTGTTGAGCATTTGTTCAATGTTCATCTACCCCCAAGCACTGGAAGCTTCAACCAGGACAATAAACACAGGCACACCGTGTTGAGCAGGTCCCTTTTGCTCAACACGGTGTGCCTGGTGCCCAGCACTGTGCCTGACACAGAACCCTTAATAGTCACCAACTGAATAGACCAGAAAGGTGGCCCCCAGGCACCAGAGCTGTCCCTCTTCTACATAATCTCTAGATCTCTAAACTTTCTTTCTTCTTCCAAGAGTTCTTTGTGATACAGCTTGTGAACCCAGAAGCTTTTTGCCACCACTGTAAAGTCCATTCTGGAGGCCCCAGAGTTACAAATACAGGAATAGAAACGGATTCTTATCCTGGGAAAGGGGAGAAAAGATCTTACCATGCATATATTGAAAATGGGAGCACGTCTCCCTCAGCGAATAACAGAGGAAACAGGAGCATTGTCATCCACATTTATGCAGCTGGTCATTTGCAGGAAATTGATTCTGCTCTCCTCTGTTGCAACTGTGAGTCTAGATTATTCCTCCTGTAACAACATTTTGGCATCAAATGCCATTGGTCTGGAGCCCCTCCCCTCCCCCCTCCCTGCCCATTCCTTGTTAACCCACCCTGGCTTCAGAGGCTTTGTGGGTGAATGCAGACAGTTGGGTACCGGCCACTGGCCAGGTGTTCCGCAGCAGCTGCCATTCTCCTTCCTTTGTGTTTTCTACCATGTCTGGTTTTAACCCTCATCTGCAAGGCCACTTTGTCTGGGACAGGGAGGTAATTTAGTCTCCCGTCTGTTTGGCAGTTCCCTGATTACCAGCTGAGCCTGATTACACAGTCTGTGTGCCTGTCCCAGGACGCATGTGGACTGCTGTGCGAGAGGCAGAGGCGATGTCCAGTGCAAACTACACTCCAAGCCTCCTTCCAGCACCTTCTCTGGCTAGGCTAGCTGCCATTCCATCCACCTAGGCAGCCAGCTCCAGATGCCCTGGTTAGTCAAAGCCACTTGCACACCCTTCTCTTTCCAACAGGGGGCCGAGTGCACAGACCAGATCGTGTATCCAGAAGATCCTACCGGTTCTTAAGGGGATCCTTGGATCTCCTCAGGCTGCCTCCTCTGTTCAGGAGTTTAATAATGTAGCTAGAACTCTCGGCCAAGCCTTCTGAGGAACTTTAGGTTTAGGAAGTTGTGCAAGCCAGACGTCTTGAAACAGACACGTGGGGATGCTGTTTTTGCAAAAACAAACAAACAACAACAAAAACACTGATTCTTTTCAGATTCCGGAGGCAACTAAAAGCAGGATGGAACCGTGGCATCTCTGCCTTCATTTCGTGCCTATATTTGGGCTGAAGTCACAGAGATAAACTGTTGTCTTGAGCCTTTCCTGTTGGCCTCCAACTTTTTAGTTATTTTCAGACCTGAGGCCTTACACTCATAGACTTGCCCTGTACCACTGAACTAGCCTCCCAAGCCCCTTCACCTTTTCCTTTTGAGTCACCTTGAACTCTGGGGAACCATCTCAGGACCCCCCCCCCCCAATGAAGCCAAGTATCTATTAAGGCAAGCCTGCTGCCTCAGCAATTAATAGCTTAGCTGTGTAATAACTTCAGACCACCTTACAACACCAGAGCCGAGCAATGAAAGTCACTGATGGATGGGGCCACACCCTTATCAGAACTGCTTAATTATGTATAACTCTTGCCTTCTATTAAACCTAAACCCCTGTCAGGACCCCCTGAAGGCAGACTGGACACACTGGATCCTCTTATTTGTTCATCTTTCTAATGTGGCCCTATTGAACAAATCCCCTCTAATTCTTACTGTTACCTATCTCTTTAACTGACATATAGGGATAGGCAGGCAAGTGTAGCCCATTGGTGTTACTGGAACCCAAGCTTTTGGCTTAAAAGTTTTGGTAACAAGCTGGGCATGGTGGTGCATGCCTGCAATCATAGGGTTCAGGAGGTAGAAGCAGGGGGGTCAGAAGTTCAAAGTCATCTCAGCCCAATAGTGAATTTGAAGCCAACCTAGGGTACAGGAGACACTGTCTAAAAAACAAACAAAAAACCAGAACACAAAAGCTGGTGCTGAAGAGGTGACTCTGTAGTTAAGAATTCTTACTGCTTTTGAGTTTGATTCCCAGCACCCATTTTGGGCAGCTCACAACTGCCTGCAACTCTAGATCTTCTGCCTCGGAGAGTATCACATATGTCCTGTGCACACTCACACATAGGCATACACATATACACACAAATAAAAAAATAAGTCAAAAAACAAACTCTGATAACGATACCACATCAGGAGCTCTCATACATAATAGAGACAGAAAAACAGGCATTCTCACAGTGGGGACTTGGGGATTAGTTTTGATAGACAATGGGAAAGGAAGTGACTCTGGAAGACGTTACTGCTCATCTTAACAAGAATGGCTGGGCTATTACTATGCATAATGGGATAACCCAAAGAGGCATAAAAACCAAAGCCTTGTGGTGCGTCATCTTGCCCTGGTGGCTGGGAGAGTGGCAGGTGATCATAGGTGCCTAGAAGGCTCCCTATGAAGACCCTCTCTTCCACCCTCTCTCCCCTCCATTCCCCCCTCCCCTCCAACTTCCTGTTTCTCACCATCTCTCTTTGCCCAGGCTAAGTAGAGTTGACCAGTGAAGTGCAGGTGACCTGTGACTCATAACCAAAGCACATTCTTGTGGGTGAAGATTTAAGATGCTAATGAGATGTATGATGCATAGAATTGTATGTAGAACTACATATAAAAGACAAAGCATGATCAAAACATCCCATGCTTTACAAATGACCTCAAAAGCCTTTACTGTATGACATAAGCATGCCCATAGTTTGGACAGCATTGCATTTGAGTTACTAAACTCTTTCTCTGTTTCTGGTCCACATCTTCCTCCTTGGAAATAAGTGTACCATCTATTAATAAGCAGCTTCTGCTCCTGCTGATGTCCATGTGTCCTTATCTAGCTCCTTGTTTGGGGATATAAGAGCATGGAATTCCCCCAGAGGACCAGCTAAGACCTAATATTCACTAATATCCCCATCACCATTCACAGAACACCTTCATGAACTCAGAGACTATAACCTAAATTCCCTTCCTTTAAAAAAATTTTTAAGCCGGGTGTTGGTGGCACACGCCTTTAATCCCAGCACTCGGGAGGCAGAAGCAGGTGGATTTCTGTGAGTTCGAGACCAGCCTGGTCTACAAGAGCATTCCAAGACAGCCTCCAAAGCCACAGAGAAACCCTGTCTCGAAAAAACCAAAAAAAAAAAAAATTAAATTAATTTTTTATGTATATGGGTGTTTTGCCTGCACAAATGTATGTATACCACATTCATGCTTGGTACCCAAAGAGATCAGAAGAGGGCATCAGAGGCCCTGGAACTAAAGTTACAGATGGTTGTGAACCACAACATGGGTTCTCTAGGATCCTCTGCAAAAACAATAAGTGCTTTTAACTGCTGAAACATCTTTTTAGCCCCCTCCTTTTTTGTCTTTTTGCAACTACATTCAGTAGTCTAATGACAGTCAATGTCTTAGTTGGGGTTTCTATTACTGTGTTAAAGCACCATAGCCAAAAACAACATGGGGAGGACAGGGTCTATCTCAAGTTAAAACTCTCAGGTCTCACTCCATCGCTGAGGGAAGTCAGGAAAGGAACTCAAGGGACAATGAACCTGGAGGCAGGAAGTGAAGCAAAGGTTATGGAGGTATGCTGCTGACTGGCTTGCTCAGCCTGCTTTCTTATACCATCCAGAACTACCGACCCATGGGTGACACTACCTACCCATGGGTGACACTGCCCACAACAGACTGCACCCTCTCACATCCATCAAGTCAAGAAAAGGCAGCCACAGACTTGCCTCCAGGCTAATCCCACGGAAGCGTTTTCTAAGTTAAGATTCTCTCTTCCCAGAGATGTCTAGGTTCAGTCAAGTTGACAAAAAGCAACCAACACAGACAATCTCACAATCACTGGATACAAGACCTTTACCTGGCTGTGCAAACACCTAAGACAACACATGTCTCCCAGCAAGCAGACCTCAAAGCTTGCCTGTTTAAACACCCTTTCCAGGCCACTTTCAAATATCTACGGCCAGCCATGCTCTCCCCTACCACGCTGAAGGCATTGCCCTGGGAGTCTCCATTCCCGTGCTTTCCAGTCTTTCCCACCACCCTACCTAGCTGCCGAATCTCACAATCCTCTTTCTGCTCTTCTTGGGGTCCACAAATCCTCTGTGGTGAGTAGCCATCTGCAGAGTCATTTTTATATGGCTTCCCTTCCTCCTTCAGAGAAGTAATAAAAATATTAAACAGGACTAAGTCTGGCTCTGACTGCTGCACCCCACCAGGCACCACCTCCCCTTGAGATGTGCTGCCTCTTATCACTGGCCTTTTTTCCTTGCAGTTGTTTGTCCAATTTATAGTCTGCTCTCAGCTGGCTAATCTCAACTGATGGAGGAGATGAAAATGTTGTGAGCTACTCACGGCTTTCCTAGCAAAAGTCTGAATCTTTTCCCATTCCACAGGGATCAATCCAGGCTAAGCCTGAATGGGCTCATATTGAGCATCAACCCCACCTGAGGTCATCGGGAAGTTGACCAGTTCATTTCTAAGAGATCACTTAGAATCTCGAGTTCATGGTTTAACAATTGCTCACCAAAGATGAAAATTGTCCTCGGTCTCCTTTTGATCACAAACTCAAACTGCAGACTTATTACGCAAGTAAAGCAAGACGACCTGAATATAACAACAAACTCCAAGACATGTTTGATGCAACTGCAAAGGACCAAGTATCTTCTGGGAAAGCTTTGTTTGTTAGACCCCCGGAAAACTCAGGTATCGGAGGTCCTAGGCCACGACTGCGGTCACCCCAAACACCAGGCGGACTCGAGAGCTTGCTGCAAACTGCACGAGGCTATATTGAAATTTAAGGAGCTAACTCCATGTTAGCTCGGGTTTTTCACCCACCCACCATGGCTAGAAAAGACAGTTCGAAGCCGCTGTACAGATCTTTATAGGGCAGCGTAAGGGGAGTGTCAAGGGGAATGCACAGGTTCAGGATTGGTGTGCCTCCAGGCTTGGAGGGTTTGCCCTGTGTTGATTGGTCAACTGGTTTTTATGGCCCATAGGCCCTCCCAGGGTGGTTGCTATGCTCTGTGCGTCATTGCTGTGCACTTGTCCGCGCCACCAGCTAACTTCTGATTGGTTCCTTGTCATGAGGCAGGCATCTGACTTTCTAATGACTAACTAACTTCTGATGAGTTCCTTGTCACAAGGCAGGCATCTGACCTCTAAGTGACCAAGGCAAGTTTATGGCAAGCACGTGTTCGGCTGTTATGGCTGCCGAAAGAGGAGCTGGTCCCTTCATGTTGTTTGAATCAAATATCACAACCTTGTTTGGGGACCTTAATCACAAAGAGGCCAGGAAAGGCCAGAGAGATGGCTCAGCAGGAAAAAAACAAAACACCCTGAGCTCAATCCCTGGGACCCCTAGTGGTAGGAGAGACACAGCTCCTGAAAACTGTACTCTGTGCACTATGGTGCACACACACACACACACACACACACACACACACACACACACACACACACGAAATATTAACAGCAATAACAGTAATAATAAATACAATTTTAAAACTAAAAAATGAAAGAGGCCAGGCAATCCATTTTGTGTGCCTTCGGGTATGTGGGAGATGATCTTTCATTTTTCGGAAACCTTGGGAAACACCTCATTTCTAAGCCTGTGTTTGACATTGCAAGGTGCTAGACACATAAATGCACCTCTCCTGGGCCGGGTATTCTTTTTCCTTGCCTTCCTGAGTACAGGCACATGACATGGAAGTTCATGTGCACCAACTGCTGAGAAGCATCTTTTCCCAGTGTTCTCATCCCTGTAGTGAGGATAGGGAGACTGAAAATCCCCAGGACCAACAACTCTCTAAGTCACACATGGGAGGGAAGGGAGCCCGCCCTGAATTAACCCACCAGGGGGGTACTTCTACTTCATTCTGTGAAACCCTACTCTTTCCTTCCAAATATCCTGGAATTCTTGGGCTTCCAGAAGAATGGTGAAGGGAGAGATTTCAACATTTAGACTTTAAAAAAAAAATCTTTTGTGACCTTTTTCCTCAGTCAGGAATACTATAACAGGCAAGAGCACCCATCCAGAGAATTTTAATCATAATTTCTATATCACAATGAAACAAAAGAGCTTGAATTACTCTAGCCCTTCATCCTTGAGATTTTAACTCTATTACATGAAGTAAAAGAGCCAAATACTTCACAGAATTACTTTATCTTTCTGTTGTTTGTACTCTTAAGATTAGACATGATAGCCAGGCATTGGTGGCGTATACCTTTAAGCCCAACACTTGGGAGGCAGAGGCAGGAGGATCTCTGTGAGTTTGAGGCCAGCCTGGTCTACAGCGTGAGTTCTAAGACAGGCTCCAAAACAATACAGAGAAACCCTGTCTGGAAAAACCAAAAAAAAAAAAGATTACACATGATGAAAGAATGTCTGAAAATAATGATTTAAGTAAAGTATACATTACAGATTGATGCATTTTATTTGAATAGTGATTGCCTGTGTCATGTTAGGTAGATACATGGTGGGTTGGTTTTGTATGTGGGGGGTGAGGGGTTGTTTCTAAAACCATCCACAAATGCTACCTCTCTGGTTAGCCAGCTCATTGATATGGTGATGTGCGTCCTCTGCACAGCTTTCTTTGTGTCTCCTACTTGGGGTCTCAGTGGCAATGGAGTGGGAGCTGTCCCTTTTCTGAGTCCCTGAAGCCAGGTTGTGTTTGTGTATGGGGAGAGTTAATGAGAACAGAATGCCTTTCTTTCCCCAGCTTCCCCAACCCCATCTGTTCAAACAAAAGACTGAAAGGGAAGGAGAAGGAGACCCTGCTGGTCAAGGGGGGAGGAATAATAACATATATCCTTGGGCAACATTTCAGCACATGCAACCCTTTTACACTGTGCTTAAGCTTCTGTTCAGACAAAAGAAGTCAGGCCAATGCCGGGTTCTTTCTTTTTTAAACCTTACTTTAAAAAAAAAAAAAAAAAGGAAAGAAAAGAAAAAAAGAAATGACATTAGGCTCAAAGGCTCAGGTTATCTTTTTTTCCCCCTCCAACGACTGCATTTGTAAGTCTAGACTGGAAAATGGAAAATATAAAAAGGACAAAGAAAAAGCAATTTGATTGTAGCGAAATGTACAGAGTAGCCCACCTGTGTAGGCTGCTGTACAAGACTAATTTCATTTACTTTGCATAAAATTCAAATACAACCAATTCACGCTGCAACAATAGGAATGAGAAGGAAGCACTTCCCTTACTTTCCAAGGAGGGTCTATGAAAACGTTGTGATTTCCAGTGGACAAGAAGGTGCTTCTCCCTGTCAACATCACAGAAGAGCTGCTAGCATCTGATGAGTCAGAATGACTCCCTGGCTTCATTGAAGTTCCCTGGCTCCTAGGATATTGGAGGCCACTCTTGTGGGATTACATCACAGGCCCTGCTAATGCTTGGCTAACCACCACTATCTGCTATTCTGTTATCCATCAAGGCAGGAGAAGAAATGATTTCCTGGTTTGAGATCATCACATTTAAACTACAGCCATTTTAGGCCCTCTCACCATAGATGGGAAAGTGACTGCTATCAAACACCTGGGTTGTTTTTATCTGTGTCACAAAACTTAAATTTCAAGTTGGTCATCCCCATAGCTGGCTGCTGTCACATATATGTAGGCTTGTCTTTTTCTGTTTTTGGGGGAAGTATATAATAGATTCTCTGCTTTTTCTTGAGTTAACTCTGATTATTGCATTTTTTTTTTTTTAGAAGACTCATCAATGTCAAGAAGTTAAGATGCTTAAGTTCCTACATGTTCAGGAAAGGGGAGAGCTTATATCTTTGGAATAGTTTTAGATAACTTTTAAGAGTGAAAAAAAGAAAAATTAAAAAAGCAAATGTGAATTTTAAGAAATGTTATCATGAGGCTGGAGAGATGGCTCGGCTGCTCTTCCTGAGGACCTGGGTTTGATCCCCAGCAACCACAAGGCAGCTCACAACCGTCTGTGACTTTTATTCTTGGGGATCTGACACCCCTTCTGACCTCTGCGGGCACCAGGCACAAACATGGTGCACAAGTACTCAGACATATAAAATAACATTTTGTTTGTTTGTTTGTTTTTTAAAAAACAGAACCCTTCTCAAAAGATCTCCTGGGAACTGGCATCATTCAAGGACATTTTGTGAGGAAATATGTTCTTGACACTGGGAGCCAGAGTGTGGCTCCCTCCACAGAGGGTGCATCAGCTGCCCATGCAGCAAACCAGCCCAGGAAACCTGCAATGTGTGGTCTCCAAAAACAGAAGACTCAGAATTGATGAGGGATTTGGGAAGTTCAGGAAGTACATCTTGACCATCTCGGTAGAATGCTTCCTCAGAAATGGTCAAGTTAATTGCATTGTCAACAATCAATTATGCACACAAACAGAAGGGAATACAGAGAGAGAAAGCCTAAGAGACCACTGAGCAAAATGTCATCATCAGCTTTCACATTCTGTGTGTGACTGTGTGTCTGTGTGTCTGTGTGTGTGTCTGTGTGTCTGTGTGTGTGTCTGTGTGTCTGTGTGTGTGTCTGTGTGTGTGTTGAAGCAAGCCCGGGGCCTTATATAGGTTAGGCCCTACACCACTGAATACCATCGCCAATTGCTTTTGTTTTTGAACAAAGCATTTTCTTTCCTTATTATTTATTTTTGCATGGGCTAATTTCAAAATGTGCTCTTATTCCCCCAGGTACCCAGGTCAGTGTTGGCTCGGAATGAAAACCACGCCCCGCTGGTCCACAGGGAATGTAGTCTGTAGCATAATAACAGTGAGCTGAATTCATTTGCCCACTCCACTTCCCTCCTTTGTCCCTGAAGGGAACTAGGAATGAGAATTCACTGGCATTACAGAAGAGATGCGCTCTTCAACTCTTGGCTACAAAAGAAATTTGCTCTTTAACAGAATTAGTTTTCCATGAACCTTCCTTGCTAAATGAAAGTGGCATACACAGAGCATGCTATCTTGCTGAGGGTGAGCTGTGCTTGCAGAAGGGTGCTATGCCTCCTCTTCACAAGGCCGGAAGGGCCAACACACCTGTCACAAAATTCCAGGTTAACAAAAAAGTGAAACAAATATGTTGGCTTATGGTTTTACATGACAGAGATTTCATACTGAAGGCCAAAAAAAAAAAAAAAAAAAAAACCTAGGAAAGACTCTATTTTTATCTGAGGATCTCTTTTTTAAAAAAAAAAAGGCTAGTTGGGGGAAGTGCAATTGTGTGTAACCTAGTGGGAATTGGCCGGTGGCATTTCTCCTGGGAATAGAGCTGGAGTCCTGAAATAAGGGTCTTAAGAGAGGTTAAAGAAAACCACTGAAAAGATAAATTCCTTTTCTTAGGGCTCTGGTGCCTAAGACTGAACCCCACTCAAGGTAAACACCTGGAATACTTGTGGATTGTAATGCAACAGTTCTTTGTCCCCAGATATCTGGCAGAGGTTTTTTGTTTTGTATTTTTTTTTAAGATTTTATTTTTAATTGTGTGTGTGTGTGTTGGTTAGCTTTTTGTCAATTTGACACAAGCTAGAATCATTTAAGAAAAGGGAACATCAATTGAGAAAGTGTCCCTACCAGATTGGCTTATGGAGCCTTTTCTTAATTGATAATTGATGCGGGACAACCCAGCCCATTATGGGTGGTGCCATCCCTGGGCAGGTACTCCCAGGGTGTATAATAAACCAGGCTGAGCAAGCCATGAGGAACATGCCAGGAAGCAAGATGCCTCCATGGCTTCTGCTCCAGTTTCTGCCTGCAGAGTTCCTGCCCTGACTCTCTTTGATGACAGACTGCTGTGTGGAAGTGGAAGTGAAATAAGCCCTTCTTACCCCAAGTTGCTTTTGGTCATAGTATTTTATCTCTATAGAAACCATAAGACTGCCAGGCGTTGTTGGCGCACGCCTTTAATCCCAGCACTCAGGAGGCAGAGGCAGGCGGATCTCTGTGAGTTCAAGGCCAGCCTGGTCTCCATAGCCAGTGCCAGGATAGGCTTCAAAGCTACACAGAGAGACCCTGTCTCGAAAAACCAAAAAAAAAAAAAAAAAAAAAAAAAAAAAAAAAAAAACCAAAAAAAAAAGAAAGAAAGAAAAGAAAAAAGAAAAGAAAAAAAAAAACCGTAAGACTCCCGTGGGTGTATATGTGCACGCTTGTGTGTGTGTGTGTGTGTGTGTGTGTGTGTGTGTGTGTGTGTGTGTTCAGATCCCCTGCAATTGGTTTCAAGCTGTGCTGTATGGGTGCTTGGGACTGAACCCTGAACCTCTGTAAAGCAGTACAGACTCTTAACCGCTCAGCTGTCTCCCCAGTACCCTGTACTATGCAACCACATGGACCTTCAGACCCCAAGTTTTTCTAAGCAGTTAAGCATGTCTTTTGTTTTCATGAGAGCCTAGTTTCATAACATCATACCTGAGTTTATACTAATGAGATGGCTCAGGATGGGCACTTAAATGACCCCAAGTGAGGGACAAGTCGAGCCAGAAGCCCCAGACTTTCTAACACCACGTCCTCATCTCTGAGGAGAGCAAGGGTGCCAGAGATGGAATTCAATCCTATGCCCAATGACTTAATCAATCACACCTATGTAATGGAAGCTTGGGTAAGAACTCTGGATACTGCAGTTCAAGGGAGCTTGCTGGTTGGTGAAGAGATTGAAATGTGGGGAGTTTGACACCCCCACCTCCCAGGAGAGAGAGGAACCATGAGTCCTTTGGAGCTATGTCCTTCCATTTGGCTGTTTGGGACTTAAAGCTTTTTCATCATTGTCAAAGAACCAATGTACAACAATTTAGAAATCTTAATAGACTTTACTTTCAATGCCAGAATCAGACAACATGTAATAGGATAAAATAAGTGTTCCAATGGGTCAAACTAAAGAAGTTGGTTTTGCACACAGAGAAGGGGTGTAGGAAAGAGAAACTAAAGAAAACAGTCAGCTGTTAGTTACTTCCTATATAAGCTAAGAAACTGAGACGGTAGTGTCGAGCTAAAGCATGTGTAAGCACAACACAGTTGTGTGCAAGTAAGTGTGCATATATTCATGTGAGCATTTGTGTGTGTTATTTGGTGTTTGTATTTGTTTTGAGACAGGATCTTGCTATATAACCCAGGTTGATCTTGAACTCAAAATCCTCTTGTCTTTGCCTTACAAGTGCTAGCATTACCTGCCTGCATCACCAGGTCTGACTAGGATACATTTTGTACTAAGGACTAAGACAAGGGGAGCTTCATTATCATACCAGTTGAAACTGGTTGTTTGGGAAATATGGCTGACATTTCCTCCTAATATCCTCTGATGGTTAGTTAAACAACCTAACCTCAGTATGGTGACATCATGGGACCTTAGCATCATCAACTTCATTGTGACTTATAGGCTGCTCTGTGGGTGGCCTAGTGCAGAGGCTTATTCTAAAACAAAGGCCAGCTCTAATTTTTATTTATCGCATGACTTTAGCTACAAAGCACTTTTAATGAATTCTGTGAATTGTTCTAGAAAATGATGGAACTATCATGTCCTGATTTGAAGTACAGAAATCCTGGGAACACTCAGCCCCAGGTATCTGAAGTAAGAGTAGTCTTCTAGGGTCTGTGGCTGTAGGTCCTTTAGGTAGAGTCTGAGTCCAAAAACTTCGTCCTTACCCTATGTGGCCAGAGCTTAATTACAGGCACTCAACTGTTGGAGGACTAGTGCTAGAATACAGTATATATTTTCACAGGCACAGCTCAAGATATTAGAGCGCCCACTCTGTGCCAGCCGCTGTCCTGAGTGTTTTATATGTACAGTCTCACCTATTGCCCATTCTACATATAGGAAACAGAGGTATGCAGTGGGTAATTTCAAGGCTATGCAGTTGGAAAAATTGTGATTGGAACTCAAGCAATTTGACCTGATAGTGCATACTGGAAACAGTGCCCCCATCCAGTCTCCCACTCCTCAGCTCCACCCTCTGCAGCTGGTGGCAAACCCTGAGGAATATAGAAACCCTTTCCTCTGAGACACTCCACCCAAGAGGCTGTGATGTGGTTGCCAGGTCCCTGAGAATGGAAGTGATGCCACCTGTCTCCTCTCTGACTGAGACATTAAGTGTGAAATTCCTCAGACTCAATCAGAGCTGTCACCAGAATCAATATTCATTACAGCCGAATGCATGAACAAAAGTTAATCATGAGGAGGGCCTAGAGGCTGCTCCCAAATTAGTTCTGCACAAAAGGGGAAGACAACACTAAAGGAGATACACCTTCCTGCCTGCCTGCCATAGGAAGATGGAACATAGCAGAAACTTCTCCTCATATGAATGGATTTAAAGTGCTCAGGCAGCTGCCCTGTTGTCCTCCTCATAGTTCTTCATATGTAAAGTATTTTCTATTTGAAAGACAAAGCAAGACTAGATTAATGGTAGGGCTAGTGACCCCTATCTACAGAGGGCCTTGGCCTCTCATGAAAATTCTTAATAGAGTTCTTTCCCTTTAATTGCATGCCACAATCTTTGGGGGCCCATCCATCTCTATGGATGCTCCAGGCACTAGCCTCTCTTTGTAATATGGTTCTGCCTGAGTGTGGAATCAGCTGATGAGGCCAGGGGTCCCAAGGCAGTACACCATCTGGCCAAGGTCATGGGTGGCAGATTACCAATTAGGAAGCATGGCAGGGAGGATGTTGTGTGGCTGGGGTCCAGGAATGGATGGTAGAGCAGCCATTAGTAAGGGAGGTGGTGTAGGTGTTGCTGTAGATTAATGCATGGCTCTCTGCTCTCAGGGGACCCTGCATGAAATCTTAAATTTGGTCACTGAGAGATTTCAGAGGTGGAAAATGAAGCAACTTTATTAACACAGATGCACATGACTCAGAACAGTGTTTCTCAAACTTTCATGAGCGTATGAATTACCAAGGAATTTTGTTGAAATATATTTTTGTATGTAGTGGGTCTGACACGAGTGTGTCTAAGGTTTATTAAAAGCCAGAAAGAAAAGTAAAGATACAATCCAAGGGATGCCAATGCTGCCGGCCCATAGACCACCATAACACGAAGTCTTAGATCCTATGTGGTTCTCCATTTCCCTCTAGAAGGTTTTGTCTGCAGTAATCTACATCACTGAAACCTGGCTCCTACAGGCCTCCTTCCATGCCAGACCCTTAAAATAAACGGGGTCCTTCTGTATGCTGATTTAATAACGTGAATAAGAAAGACCTATCTCCTACACTTATTTTTTTTCTTTTCACTAATTTTTAAGAATACAAGTGATATATCTATAATATTTTACCTAAACAAGCATCATGCCATTTCATTTGTGGTATTTTCTTCTATCTAAAATAAGGAGTCATTATTAGTTCACAAAACGTTGATAACAGATATAATATCCCATCCATGTGCAAGTTTAGAACTTTAAACATCAAAGACCTTCTAAGAAATATGTCAATATTGGTCTCCATGTAGGCATCAGAGAGAAGATATTTTAATCCTAACTGAGTTAGTGAGTAACATGGTGCTACAGAGAGAGATGAAGTTACCTTTGTAGGCCTATTCCCAATCTTGGACTCAGCAAGATACATCTTTGGGAACAAAAAGCAAGGAGACATTCCAAACAATGTTTCCCATGGCTGCTGGCCAAATGAAAGGTGCCATTTTCAGAGTGGAAGGAGTCACTGATGTCACACAGAAGATCCCCTTCTGTCTTTCAGGCAGTCTGAAGAAAAGTCCATGTGGTACTGTTCTACTCATGGAGTAGTAGGTGAGCATTGAACATCATCAGTACATTGATGATGGGGAAGGACGGTAATGGAGGCAGGTGAAGGCAGATGGAGGGAGATGGCGGCAGAAAGAGGGAGATGGAGACTGTTCAAACAGCCTAGCTCAAAGGAATGCCTAAGCTTTTGAACATGAAGGGTTGATGACAGAACACCCATTAGGGGAGCCCTTACTGATAATGGTGGTATACAGGAACCAGAGAAGATTCTTAAAGAGATACCTGTACCCCTTCTGAAGACACCTTAGAAGAACCATGTAAAATCCAAAGGGAATTAGTGACTTTCCAGACTCCAGAAGCAGCAGCCTCCTTCCCTTCCCTATGACTCATCCCTGCCATTGTGCGTCTACACACAGACCCCCAGACTTTTCTTTACAAATTATCGCCACCTGCAGGTGATTTGGTCCCCTGGGGGACACTTAGAAATGCCTGGATACATAGTTGGGTGATTGAGACTGGGATGGGAGTACAGTGCACAGGGCAGCCCCAGCCTTTAAACGTCGGCAGCCCTCAAGTAACTGGACTTAAATCGGTCTTGTCCACCCTCAGTTACAGTCACACTGCAACATACAAACTCCCAGGCTTTCAGGCCCCATCCTTCTTAGGAATTCAGATGAATTCCTGCATGCTCACTCTCAGGTTTCATGACTTCTTCCTTCAGAATCATCCTAGAAACAGTTCTGGAGTAGCCTTCAAAATCAAATGTCCCAAATGCATTTCTCTCTTCCTAGATAAGACTCCACCCTATTCCCACTCCACCTTCCTTTCTTCCTTCCTTCCTTCCTTCCTTCCTTCCTTCCTTCCTTCCTCCCTTCCTCTCTCCCATTCTTATTTCTGAACTGTTTTTGTTTTCCCACACTTCAGGTTGTTTGTTTTAATGAACAGAAAAACTCAGACCATTGGGGTTGGTGAAACATGCCTCCAGTCCCAGTATTCAGGAAACTGAGGCAGGAGAATAGTCACAATTTGGAGGATAGTCTAAACTACAGAATGAGACCCTGTCTTGTCTCAAGGGATGAGAAAAGAAAGGAAGGAAGCAGGCCAACCAGTGAAACAAATGCAAATCTCTGGGCTACAATTCCCTGTCACCTGTCAATACTCTTTACAACCTATATTCTGAGTAAAGGTTGATTTCCCCAAGGTCCACTGAAACAGGGTACTTCAGGGGCCATTCAAATTCAAAACTAAAAGACTGACCATTGACAGGAAAGGCTGTGCTGAGGGTGATGGGGTTGTGTACCTTTGATAATTTTGAAAATGAAAAATTGTGCATCTATGCTTGTTGAGTTCCTTTTAGTATTTTATTTTGATGATAGTCACAGAGAGTGTCCAAGGCAGAGCTGGAGAGTCACAGGCTTCTCAAACTAGGGCTTGTTTCCTGGAAGCTAGGCATGGCACTAAAAGCATGGCTCCAGGACCTTTCCAGCTCAGATTCAGAGCCAGCACCCACTCCAAGTTAGAGACCAGGAGCTGGAGTAGAAGCAGTTGAGAAGTAGTCAGCAGGGATATAGTTGAAGGGACCAGTTGGCTTGCAAAAGGGGGAGATGATTCAGCAGGATTGCTGAGTCCCCTTCTGCCTTTGCCTGGGAGCTTAACCCTTGGCACTTACACCATCACTAGTAACAGGCAATTAGCATCACGGTGCTAATTTTTTGCCTACCATCCCCAGTCTTGGAAATGATTTTTGAATCACTACAGGACATAAATAACTTCTTCAAAGTCAAACAAAAGAGAGATGGGCACATGTGTGGAAAGGGGGTCTAGGATGGGAATAATATGGGAAGAAGAGAACTGCAATGGCAAAACCTAGGCCCTGGAATGTCCAAGGAGACAGACAAGCCATTATCCATGGAGGGATGACAAGTTCAGCCTCAGCACCAGATGGGTCTATAACAGCAGGCACACAGTGGATTCCCCACTTTCCTGGTTCTTTAATGTCATCTCTTAGAGATCTATACAGTCCAGACTTCCTGCTCCTTCAGTTGGTGGTTATAACTTTTCTATCTTTGCCAACATTTCTGTTGTTATCCCCATCCACACCCACTCCCCTGAATCCTTTCAAGTTCTTGCCTTCCCTGTTCCTGCATTCAGGATTGTTGTCACAAGGGGTGCCAGGTACATGTCCATAAACCTGGCTGTGCTCTTGCTCACTACATAGAATCTCTATGCCTTTCTTTATCCCTCTAGAGCTGGTGTGTTAGTCACAAGCTTCCAGGAGGAGTCAGTATTGCATTGCTACTTCAGATGGCATCCCCCTTCTTGAATCCAGGAAGTCAAGAGCCATCGCTCTCAGTCACCAAGTCTCCTTAAAGTTCATGCTGAGTTTCATGGCAAAGCAGAGAATTCCCCTTTCCTTGCCTATGTGGCTCTTGGAAGCTTTGCCTTCAAAGATACAAAGTAAGGCTTGTATAAACAGATAACTGCCTTCAAATCTCTCTTTGGAAAACAAGCTTTTGACTTTTCCAAAATAAGCAGTGTCTACAGAGATGCAACTCTATCCAAACATGGATAACTTTCTACTTTTCACATTTCTCTCCTTCTGGTTAAGCTATATCAAGCATCTTACTTCCCAGTGAGAGGCTTTGCTTTTTTTCTTTTAATTGATCTATGTATCTATTCTAGGACATTTTCAAGAATAACTTTCATGTATGTATGTGTTCCTCTTAGGCATAGAGTTCCTTACAACTTGGAGATTTTTAAATGCCTCTGTACTAACAGGACAGAACTTAAGTCTGAACTCAGCTTCAAGTTTCTTCAAGCTTTTCATTCCATCACATGATCTGGAAATGACTTCTTCCTATGGAGACAGTAGCAGAAGGCACACTTCCCTCAACTACATCTGTCCCTAGGAAGGCCAGGCTCATTCCTACTTAGGATCCTGATGATACGCAGCTTGTCAAATCTTGAAAGAACCTTAGCAGCCTGAAATGAATACAGAAATATTTCAAGTTCCATCCTGGCTTTGCACTGGTTACTTTTCTATGGCTGTGATAAAACACCCTGACCAAGACAACTTGCAGAAAGAAGGGTGTATTTGGTCTTACTGTTCCAGAGAGATAAGTGTTCATCACTATTACTGTGGTGAGCGTGGGCAGCAGGAAGACATAGTAACTGCAGCAGCAAGCTGAGAGCTCACATCTTAAACCACAACCATGAAGAAGGGAGAGAGAGAGAGAGAGAGAGAGAGAGAGAGAGAGAGAGAGAGAGAGAGAGAGAGAGAACTGGAATGGTGTGTGGCTTTAAATTTTCAATGCCCACCCCAAGTGACATACTTCCTCTTGAGAGAAACCACACCTCCTAACCCAACTCAACAGTATCACCAACGGGAATATTAAACACCTGAGCCTATGGGCACATTCTCATTTAAACCACCACAGTCCCTTAGCACAGTTCCTTCCTGGAAAGCACTTGCCATACTGGGAGAGTAAAATCCATCTCCTTTTCCAGGCATTGCTTACAACCAGGACAATGCATGCTATTTCGGCTCTGCCACTTACATGCACGAGCAAGATTTTAGTATCAGCAGTGAAGTAAGGAGCCATCTTCTTGCGTTATATGCTATTGTTGCTGGGAATAAGGTCATGGACCCAGGGTGTGTCCTGCAGCTATGCTGGTCCCTCAGTTCCTGGAGATAAGAACCAGTATAGAGGAAGGCAGCTGAAGATACAGGACCTTGATGTCATGGCAGTGTGTACCTGAGCTCAATAGCCTTGTTTTGTCTGCCTGGAGAGACAGTCTAGAATCAATTCCTTTGGTCCTTCTAATGACAAATTCTAACTCATTTCCTGTATTGAATTTTCTTCTGCTTAAAATAGCCTGCTCTGTGCATTAAGCCCTGACTCATATGAGGTCATAAACAATGAAGAAACCCCTACTTTATCTGGCAGATCTAGATGCAGAACCTGAGAGCCCACTGGTACCAGAGAGTAGGGATAAAGGAGGAGGTGTGGCAGGACCAGGAGAAGGGTGTCTGCTAAGACTGGGTTATGGGGAGACCTCAAAAAGGCTTTGTGAATTTGGACAAGGTTCTTTAAAGCATATTTTTAAGCTGAAAACAAGGGTGGGCTTAGACTACACAGTGAACAGAATTACCTATTAATCTAAATCTTTTACTAGATAGAAATGACAAAGAATTGTGATTGCTAATATGTCAACCTACAGGATTCAGGATCACCTAGGAGACAGACGTCTGGGCATGTTTGGCAGGGAGCTTCTAGAATGAACTAATTGAAGTGGGAAAACCCTACCTATGGGAGGAACATTTCATGGGGTCCCAGAGTGAATTAAAAGCAGGAAGTGAGCTGAGCACCGGCATTTGTCTCTCTCTGCTTCTGACTGCCCAGTGTGACCAACTGCCTCAAGTTCCTGCCTGCCATGCACTTCCCACCACTGCATCCTCAGACTGTGACCAAAATAAAACCTTACTCCCTTCCTTAAGTAACTTGTCAGACACTTTGTTACATCAAAGAGCAAAGCAACCAACACAGGAAGTAAGAGCCATTTATTACTCATCTATCACATTCCACAAACTAGAAGGAGTGATAAAAACTGAGTCTAAGTCGGGGCAGAAGCATGGAGTCACATGGATAAAACTCTTAGGCTTCCTGTCAGGGATGAACTGTAATGGGTGCAGAAATCAGGATTCACTAGACTCTGTTTATATGAAGTGGAGTTTATTAGGGGAAAAGGAACTTACACAGAAAACAAGCAGCGTTCCAGCTCCAGGGAGGCAGACCCTGCCACCCTGATGCTCTCCACGACTGAAAGGGCTTCTGACCCCCAAAGAACCTTTTCCTTTTAACTGGTCATCTGCACCTGTGACCCAAAAGGCATGGTCAATACTACAGGTGTGGAGACAGATCTATCACTACAGAACCGTGATGAGAAGTCTGATTTCCTTGCTGTATCACAGTGGGTTATTTGAGTAACTACTATGAAGTGTATTCTATTTCTATGGCCTGCTGGTACAATGACTAACCGTGGCTGTCACCCTGACACACCTGGGAAGAGGGAGCCATGATCAGAGAATGTCCTCCATCCGTGACCTGTGGGCATGCTAGTTGATGCTGGAGGAGCAGCCTGCTGTGTACAGTAGTGTCTCTAGGCAGCTAGACCCAGGCTGTATGAGAACGGTAGCTCAGCAGAAGCTAAGGAACAAGCCAGTAAGCAGCATTCCTCCATGCTCCCTGCCTCTGCTCCTGCTTGAGTTCCTGCCCTGACTGGCCTCAACAATGGATTGTGATCAGAATATGTACGCCAAACCCTTTCCCTCCAGTTGCTCTTGGTTATAGGGCTTATCACAGTAACAGACAGCAACTAGGACAACTGGAAACTCACTTCTTTTGTTTAAGGTAAATTCTGCATTACAGTATCTGGAAATTGTACAATGTTGACATAACTACGTGGCCAAAAAAACAAAACAAAACAAAAACATATTTGAGAGATTCAAGGGGGACAGTTAAAGTTTGCAGAAAAGCTGAAAACAAAAAGTGTAATATTCTGTTAGATAATAAAATATGAACCAAGCAAGAGCATCCCCCACCCCCAGGCCAATGGCAGAAGGGCACAGTGGCCTTGCATGACCAAGAGATATCTGCCAGCACTCTCCAGGACTGTTCCTTGTGGCCTACTATGTCAAACCTATTTGTCCTGGCTATGTTTTTGTCAACTTGACACAAGCTAGAGTCATCTGAGAAGAGGGACCCACAACAGAGAAAATGTTTCCACAAGACTGGTCTCTAGGTAAGCTAGTGGAGCATTTTCTTAATTAATGATTGAGGAGGCCCATCTCATTGTGGGTGGTGCTACCCTGGGCAGGTGGCCCCAGGGTGTATAAGAAAGCAGGCTGATGAACATGGTGGCTTATATCTTTGATTCCAGCATGTGGGGGGGGGGAGAGGGAGACAGATCTCTATGAGTTCAAGGCCAGCCTGGTCTATGTAGCAAGTTCCAGGCATGTCAAAGTAACATGGGAGGGAGGGAGAAAAAGAAGGAAAGAAGGAAAGAAGGAAGGAAAGCAAACAAGCAAACTGAGCCATCTATGGAGAGCAATCCAGGAAGCTGTTTTCCATGGCCTCTGCTTCAATTTATGCATTGAGTTACTGCCCTGACCTTCCTGGATGATGCACTAGAAGCTGTAAGACAGAATAAACCCTTTCCTTCCCAAGTCGCTTTTGGTCATGGTGTTTTATCATAGCAATAGAAATCCTAACTGACACACTACTCTAGGGATGAAATGCCAGGTTCTGTATGTTTCCCTAACTGTCCCTTCCTCTGGCATGCTAGAGTGAGGTTTATAGCATAAAGCCATGGCCTGCCTCAGGCTTCCTGACTCATTAGCGGAGCTCCCCAGACTCAGAAGAGTGCTTTACTCATGGTTCCAGATTATTTTAGCAAACGGATGCAGATTAACATTGGTTCCAGGTTATTTCAGCAAATGGATGCAGATTAACATTGCCAAATGGAAAAGACACATGGGATAAAGTCCAGAGACCAGGTGACTTTTAGGTGTCTCTCCTAGTGGAGCTGCTGGGGTTGGGTTTGATTCTCTCAATAACACTCAGCACATACTAAGAAGGCTCACTCAGCCCTTGGGGACCAGCAATCTGCAGTTATGTATGTGACTGGCTTCAACTATTCAGATTTTAGCCCCAAAGTTCACCCAAGTACATTCTGGAATAGATATCTGATCACATAGATAATACCTTGTAGACGGAGGTCTCAAATATATAAAATATATAAAAGGTTTTGACCCAGTAGAATATTCTGGTGGCTCAGAGCTCATCTCCCATGGGCAAAGTCAAACCTCTCTTGGGAATATGCCTGGGTTGAGGAACCTCTCCAGAGCTAACCTGGGAGGAGGAAAGACACCCCTCCTGGTCGGAGATCCAAGCAATGAAGCTCCTGTCCAGAGAGTCTTGGTGGTGTCTTAGCAACTACAGGTATCCAGTCAGACCCCTGTTCCCAGCCTTAGGACTGATCTGTGGCTGCTGAAGGCGCCTAATGGACTAGACAATGAAATCCAAGTTCCCTGACTGTTAATGGATCATTCTCCTGCCCTCTGCTTGCTCTTGGCAACCAGAGTTGCTTGTGAGCTCACCCAGGTCTCTCCACTCCTGTCTGACCTCTGCCTTTTCTCTCGTTCTCTAGTCTAGAACATCAACGTCATCCCTTCCTTGCCTTAGCCTAACCACCCTCTGCTCCCTCCACATCTAGTCTGCCCATCACCTCAGAAAGTCTCCAGCCCTCTCCTCACCCCTAAAGTCAGGCTAGCTGCCCTGCTCTCTTGTTGGCTTCTAAGTCTAGAATTTTCTTGCAGATGATAGAAGAAATTTTATCTTTTCTTTTCCTAAACACCTAGCACAGTTTCTGCTGCATAATGTCCTTAGCTTACAAATAAAAGAACATAAATTAACAAACACATGACCAGATGTGGGAATGAACCCAACTTGACCAGACTTGCCTTCTGAGCTTCCTGGCAATTTGTCTTTTCACAACCAGTCAGAGACATAAACTCCAATGTGCTTTGGAGGCCTGGTGTTTAAAAGCGTGAGTTCAGGCCAGTTGCCTGGGCCCTCTGAACCCCAGTTTCCTCAAAGTGAAGCAGGGACCACAGGCAAAGGACTCTTGTCAGTGTGAAGTCTGTGAAATGCTTGACTTGCTGTTGGCCACATGAAAAGCACTTTTGTTATTCCTAACCAACCTTGGCCTCCATCCTGGCTGGCCTCTAGTCTGGTCCAACTGGAAAAAACAAAAGAACAAACCCTTATTGCCATAACTCATGAGAGCCAGGCTCTGGTAACTAATTGGCCACCATGTCTGCTGAATCAACCTCCCAGAGTTCTCCCCACACTTCTCACTGCTAGTACACCTCAAGCCATAGGGAAATGAACCAAAACCATTGCATCCATGGCCTTTCCCACTGCCTCTTCCCTAAGCATGCTGGTCTGGTTCATTCCTAAACTTCACCAATCTCATGGGGTCAGTGTGAAAGTCCGGATCATCATCAGGTCATCATCACTACCTGATCCCTTCCCATTCCTTCCTTGGAGGCTCTCGCTAGGCTGTCATTGTTTACAGAGTGAAGTCCCCAATCCTAGATGCAGCATTCATGGCCCTGGATGATCAGAACTCCACCTGCCTGAGCTTTCCCAGCTTCAAGCTCATCCTGCATCACTCCTTTCGTGGAGAATGCCTTTCCCTTGCTTTGCCTGCTAAAACTTGCCCACAGAAGCCCGGCACAAATAAAACTTCCATGAAGTCTTTCCTGAGTCACTTAGCAATAATTACCCAATTTTCTCTTGGACTTCCATGGGGTTTAATTTATTCATCCATTCTACCTCCCTTTGTCTTCTGCTTGTGTTAGAAGCTGTTGTTGTCAGAGACATCTTACCTCCCTCCAGCTAGAAAACAACCCTACAGCACAAGCAAACATTGATTGGTTTGCTGAATGGAGAGGTGTTGGCAACAGCAAAGGAAAACATGTGGATGGGGTCTGACCAAGCCTCCACCACAGAGCTGTACCATAATTAGAAAGAATTATGCCACAGAAGCTTGCCAGGATCAAGGAGACCAAGTTAAGCTTCTGAAGGCTAGAGATTTCAGGTAGTTAGTTCTGGAAGGTTCTGAAGGTGTCTTATCTTCAGACTTCACATGGAGTGGAGAATGATGTGAGCTTACTTGGCTCCATGGCTCTGAGCACCACAGGGACATAAGAAAGTAGAATCATTTATACCTGTGCCTCCCTCCTGCTCCCACTTGTAACTCAGTCTCCAAACGTCTTAACATCTCAAAATCCAGTGAGAGGGAAGGCTAGGGACACAGAGATGTTGGCCTAACACCATCTACCTGGTATGTGAAGCTCTGAGAATAGCCTGATCCTATGTCTGTGAAAGACAAGACAGGGTAACTTGGGCATAAAGAAAACTCACCCCCACACAACTCACATAGTGCTGTAGCTTGTCTTAGTTAGGGTTACTGTTGCTGTGATGAAACACCATGACAAAAAAAGCAAAGTGGGGAGGAAAGGGTTTATTTGGCATATATGTCCACATTGTAGTCCATCACTGAAGGAAGTCAGGACAGGAACTCAAACAGGGCAGAAAGTTGGAGGCAGGAGCTGATGCAGAGGCCACTGGAAGGAAGAGGTGCTGTTTACTGGCTTGCTCCCTGTGGCTTGTTCAGTCTGCTTTCTTATAGAACCTGAAGCCACTAGCCCAGGGATCATACCACCCACAATGGGTAGGGCCCTCCTTAGTTAACCACTAATTAAGAAGATGCCCTACAACCAGATCTTATGGAGGCATTATCTCAGTTGAGATTCCCTCCTTTCAGGTAACTACTTGTGTCAAGTTGACACAAAACAAGCCAGCACACAACTTCTCCTCGGACACAAGACTGCCCAACTTGTCCTTCACTCCCCCTGGGCTTTTCTCTCCATTTTTTCTCGTTCCTTTTTTTCTTTCTTGCCTCTGTCTCCTTTCCTTCTCCTCTGTTCCATAACATCCTCAACACCCAGATCAATAGCTCCCTTTTTCCAAGCCAATATTTATATACATATTTAATCTTCCTGGAAAAAAAACATGTGGTCACCCCAGTGACAAACCGCAGGAAAGCCAGAGCCACTGTTTGCCAACATACATGACTCAGGAATGAAGCCCTTGAGAACTTAATGTCCTGTGCTGAAGATCCCGCAACCAACCAGCTGCTCAGGGCAGAAATGTGAATATGCACCATCTTATTAGTTCATCCTTGAGCTACCTGGGGGCAGGCTGGTAGGGGTGTGTGGTAAGCACTGGCTTTCCTTACTCAGCCTTTGGTGGACAAGCTTCTGAATGTCTGAGATGCTCCAAGGACAATGGGATGCTGCAGGCAGGAAGATGTGGCCGGTGCAGTTGGGTTCTATTTGTGGGGGCGGCTGTCCTTTGACTTTCTTTGCTTATATTCCATACTCACCTATGGGGAGCAGAGGAATTCCTGAGTGAATGTGTATTGGTTGAAATGGTCACAGCCTTGTCAAGGACCCCACAGAGTGGCACAACCTTCCCCTGAGGTGATGATCAGAGGAATGGCAAAGCCTTCTTCTGGAATGCAAATGTTGATGATCTATGCAAATATTCATGTTGACTAACAATTGACCAGCATGTGCAAACTAGCAACTGCAGCTTCCTCCTTGGGAATATTTATAGCCTGAGACTGCTCACCTACAAGACCTCCCATTGAGACTAGCTACATGACCCCTCTCCTGGTTCTGGGGTTGTGTACTAGGTACCTTCCATCAGAGCAAGCACATCCCATCTGAACCCACCTTTTCTGTACATGTGTCTGTCCTTTCTTCAGTCCCTTGATGCCAAAGTCAAGTTTCTAGGACCAAGTCAAGCAGGATGCCGTAGCCACCGAAAGTTTTCCAGGCTATAATTCATTTTATGTTGTAAGCTTGCCACAGGAAGAAGTCGGGGTGGGCTACAACCTGAAATCCAGTCAATGGAATAATGTCTTTCTTGTGAATAGAACAGGTTTCAGACAACACTCTAGACTCTTCTACTCCTTCCTTCCCTAGTCCTGTCTGTACCTATCACAACATAGTGTTTTAAATAAGTTGATGAGCAGACATCGCAAGAAGGTAGAAACAAAAGGCATATCAGGAGTGCTGAGACCAAAGAGGTCAGAAGTGGGAGGAAGCTGTGCCAAGGTCAGAGAAGACTTTAAGGATTCGTTATTGTTATGCCCAAAGTCCAGATCCCCAAATTACCTCGAGACCAAATCTGATGCAAAAGCAAAGAGTCATTATTACAAGTTAACTCAGGTCCTTCTATGCATCTGGAGCAGCAGCAGGGGCAGAGCAGGAGAGATCCTTAGTGGTGTGGGGAGGGGATTTTATCGTGGAGGAAGGCTTGGGGAATTCCAAGCCTACAGGCTTGTGATTGGCTGCCCCCAATTGGTCTTGGTTACCCCCTTTGGGCTAAGGTTTGGAAAAGGTCAAAGTATGTCTCTAGGCTAGGGATTACTACTTCCCTAGGCTTAAGATCTATGGGCAGTGGTGCCTCCGGACTAGAGGTTACTACTTCCCTAAACTGAGGTCTGGGAAAAGTCACACCTCTAGACTAGAGGTTACTACTTCCCTACTCAGGGATTGGTTGGTTTTGTGTCAGGGACAGAAATGGCTCTGATTTCAGGGCCAAACTGTGTTTTTTTTTTTTTTCTGGTCCTTTTTAGCTTTTAGGCTCCAATTTTAGGGTCAGGGCATATTTCTTTAACTGGCTCTGATTTTAGGGGCAAAGTGTGTTCTTTTGGCTCTGGTTTCAGAATCTGGTTGCTTTTCTTTGGCTCTCATTTCAGGGATAAAGTGTTTCTTTCACTGGCTCAGGTCCCAAATCCAGAGTGTGCTTCTTTCATTGGCTCTGGGCTCAGAGCTGGGGTGCTTAGGGATTGTGTTAGGGCTACAGATCAAAGATCTGTTGAGGCCTTGGCCTCTCAGTTACATATGGAAATTTGGTTTTTTTTCTAAATACTAACTGAAGTAGCTTGGCCCTCTTACATCACTTTCAACTCCCCAAATCAATTCAGTACAGATTTGGTATTCAAATCAATTCAGAATTCAGTAAATTCAAGTCAGGAACTTATAGCTTATTTACTTTTTCCTAGTATGCATGAGTAACAAAATTAATTCCTGGAATGCAGTTTTAAAAAGTGTTTTACAGTTTCTTTATGTATATGTATGTATGGGTATGTGTGCATGAGTGCAGGTACCCACAAAGGCCTGAGGTGACAGAGCTCCTGGAGCTGGGGTACAGTGGGTTGGGAACCCGTCTGATGTGGGACCAAAACTCAGGTCACTCCAAGAGCAGTATGTGTTCTTAATGGCTGGCCATCTCTCCAGTCCCCATAATTGTTTTCAAAGTTATTCTTGGGGTTCAAGGACAAAATGGAAAAGATACCCAACATTAAATTGAGTAGATCACTCCCAGTAGCAGTAGACTCCCCCAGCTTTAGAAATTAGTTTGCAACGTCCCATCTTTGCTAAGAGAAATATCTCTGAAACAAGGTTCGACTCACAAGGTCTTGACCTGATACCTAATTACTTCTCTCTCTCTCTCTCTCTCTCTCTCTCTCTCTCTCTCTCTCTCTCTCTCTCTCTCTCTCTCTGAGACAAGATTTCATGTAGCCCAAGCTGGTCTCAAACTCATTCTGTAGCTCAAGATGGCTTCAAACTCTGATCCTTCTCCCTCTACCAGTTCAAGCCCTGGGATTACAGGTTTATACCAACATGCCTGTTTTACTCAAGGTTAGTGATAAAACCCAGGGCCTCATACATGTGAGGCATGACTCAAGTACTTTCTCTCACATAAGGAAATAAACTATATTGGTCTGTTTTGTATCAGTACAAGGAACTACCCAAGGTTGGATGACTGTAAAGGGGTATATTTAACTCACATTTCTGAAGGTTCAAAAGCTGGGCACTACACACATAGCAGGACAGGAAGCTAGTGAGGGGACAGTCTTTCTATGACACCAACTCCCAGGTCTCATGGGAACTATCTTGACTCCATAGGTTACACCCCCAGTGGCCCAGTCGATTCTCACTAGCTCCACCTCCCAAAGGTTCTCACGCTTCTTGTCTCCTTGCACAGAGGACAACTGGACACATTTGAGCCACACACCCAAACCATAAATTAACCAAGTCAAAGCACAATAGAAGTGTGGTTATTGATCTTGGTTATCAGCTTGACTGAGTTTAGAGTCACTTTGAAGAAATACTTCCTGGACATATCTGTAGGGGCTTTTCCAGAGGATTAATCCAAGGGGGAAAGACCCACCCTTAGTGTGAGCTTCACTTTCCTACAGGCTGCCCAGATGAGCAGGGCCTAAGGAGAGGGCACTGTGCATGCATCTGTCTTCCCAAGCCTCTTCTGGGCAACCACAGGTAAGGTGGGTTCAGGACATGCTGTAGCTTCTTTGCGTTGCTTGTTTTTTGTCCTGCCAGGTCCCACTGCTGCTTCAGCCCCAAATACACACACACACACACACACACACACACACACACACACACACACTCACTATTGGCTGATAGCTAGGGCTTCTTATTGGCTAGATCTGTCTTAATTATTAACCCATTTCTATTAATCTAAGTATTTCCACATGAGAAGGGTTCTGATCTGTTGCTCCTTCCTCTGCTACATGGCTTCTCCTCATGGCAGGCTCTCTGCCTCTCCCCAAGCATTCTCATCTCCTAGCCCCACCTATCTTCCTGCCTCTATTGACCAAACAGTGTTTTATCCATCAACCAATAAGAGAAACATATGTATAGAAGAACATCCCCCATTATCTTTGGCCTTTCTGTGTGGATTCCACATCAGTGGTTCTCTAGGGAGCTTCTAGGCTTTCCTTCATGAACTCAGCAGGTCCAGGTTCTTAGCCTTCCAGCTTGCAGGGGACCATTGAACTACCTAGCTCCATACTTCAAGCTAATAGAATAAGCAGTACATGTATGTATATATTTATGTATATATGCATAATTCTTCCAGAGAATCCAGCTACTCCAATGACTCTATTTTTATTTACGACACATTAGAATTATTTCTATGTTAGTGACATATGTAATTAAGACATCCAACACCACAAACAGATATTTATAATGTGATACATGATCTTTTAGTATGTGTCTCCTGTCTAAAAGTCAACCATGTTTAATTCTTTTCGTGTTTAATTCTGGCAGAGGTTCCATCTGTATCTCTAAGTCACGACATTATGATCTGCATCATGTGTGTGCCTAGTGCCTGGGGAGGCCAGAAGAGGACATCAGATCCCTTGGAACTGGAGTTATAAATGGTTATGAGCCCTCATATGAGTGCTAGGAATGGAATCTGGATCCTTTCCAAGAGTTCTTAACTGCTGAGCCATCTCTCCAGCCCCAGTTTCTCTAACTTTGGTAAAAATAACTAAACCTCACTTTCTTAGTTTCTCAACTCCTCTCAAGGATTCTCCATCCTTCCCTTACCTCATCTGCTCTTCTTTTCCCCCACAACTACAATCAATTGTGGTTTTCCTTCTATATTACCAAAATTTGAAAATAATTATGTTGTAACTGTTATTAATAGCTCTATTTAGCTATACCTTTATACCATGAGCTAAAAGATAGATTTGACACATATAGAATTGGATAAATGAAAAATATATAAACCTAATACAGTGCAATAAATATAGCAACAAGAATTTTTTCCTTTAGTTTTTTTATTTGAATTAGAAACAAGATTGTTTTCCATGTCAATTCCAGTTCCCACTCCCTCTCCTCCTCCCATACCACCCCCCCCAACTAATACCCTACCTATCACATATCCTTTCTGCGCCACAGGGAGGGCGAGCCCTTCCATGGGGGGTCATCTGAGTCTATCATATCTTTTGGGATAGGGTCTAGGCCCACCCCCGTGTGTCTTGGCTCAGGGATTATCCCTGTATGTGGATTGGGCTCCCAAAGTCCACACCTATGCTAGGGATAAGTACTGAACTACCACAGGAGGGCCTGTAGATTTCTGAGGTCTCCTCACTGAAACCCATGTTCCTGGGGTCTGGATCAGTCCCATGCTGGTATCCCAGCTATCAGTCTAGGGACCGAGAGCGCCCTGTTGTTCAGGTCAGCTGTTTCTATGGGTTTCACCAGCCTGGTCTGGACCCCTTTGCCCATCACTTGTTCTTCTCTGCAACTGGATTCCAGTTCAGTTCAGTGTTTAGCTGTAGGTGTCTGCTTCTACTTCCACCAGCTGCTGGATGAAGGCTATAGGATGGCATATAAGACCGTCATCAATCTTATTATCAGGGGAGGGCGTTTAAGCTAGCCTCTCCTCTGAGGAACAAGAATTTTTAAGATTACTTTTATTTTATTTTGTAAGTGTTTTGCCTGAAGGTGTGTCTGTGCACCGTGTGCATGCATTGTGCTCATGGAGGCCATAGACACCATCTCTCCAGCTCCAGCAAGGACCTCTACCTCACCCACCTAAAGCTGGTCATGAATTCCATTTGAATGTGAAAATGAGGGACTGGAGAAATACCTCAGAGGTTGAGAGCACTGGCTGCTCTTGCAGAGGATCCCAGTTCAGTTCCCAGTACCCATATTGGGCAGTTCACAGTCACCTGTTACTCCAATACCAGGGTATCTGACCTTCTCTTCTGACTTCTATGAGTATCTGCATGCAAGTGTGCACCCTCCACACACATTTATATAATTGCTAAAAGTTGCTGATGCACAGTGGTGCTGGTAGGGAATGGCACTGATAAACTGCTCAACAAAGAGTCCCTACAACTCTTCAAGCTGGGAGATTCCATACATGTGAAGTGCCATAATGAAGAGAGTAATAATATCTCTGTGCATCCATATATGACCTCATAGATTCTTGCTTACACACACACACACACACACACACACACACAGAGAGAGAGAGAGAGAGAGAGAGAGAGAGAGAGAGAGAGAGAGAGAGAGAGAGAGAGAGAGAGAGAGAGAGAGAGAGAGAGAGAGAGAGAGCTTAAGACAAATTCAAATTCTTCAGGGAAAGTCAGGAAATAAAGAAGCACACTCTTTCACTTGATTCATAAAGTTTTTGAACCGTGCAAACAACCTACATAATTCCAAAGCAATATTAAATTTAAAAAAGCAATTATGAAAAATTGAAAGCAAAATGAAAGAAACTATTATAGCTATAAATACAGTCGGTGCCATTCCTACACAGGGGGAAACTGTTTTAAGTAATTTTAAGATGCAGTAAATAGACTGTGTGTCCCCAGAGACATGTGCTCTGAGACACAAAGAACTGCAGGAAAACAGTCATAGATTTTTCACAGTAACTTTGGTTTTGTTGTTCTTTAAGATTGTACTGAGCTTTTATGTAGGAGAAGGCAAATGGTTATATATGCAGCATAGAGAACCAGCATATTAATGCAGAGAAGGAGACAAACACAGTCACACAGAAGCGATCAGCAGCCCTGAGTCTTGAATTTGAATCAGAAGTAATGATCTTTCCTGGAGCCAAACAAGCAAATGAAAGTATCTCCTAGCTCTTTACACCAAAAATGTTTAGTTATGGGGTCACGTCAGAAACAATGAGACTCTCTTAGTGGCAATGGCCAAAGACAGTCATAGCAGAGGAAAATCCTCACTTGGGCAATGGTCTATGAGCACCACTATGTATTGACAGGAACTAGGGTATGCCAGAGAAATGCCAGAGAATTTTAGACCTGGGGAAGAAAATGTTCAAGATAGTCTGAGAACATCTTGTCAAAGCAAAAGCAAGAATAGTAGGGAAGACTACAAAAGTCATGTCAAAGGAACCTAGAAGCCAACCTGTAAAGGATCTTGCTGGCCAAGGAGGGGAAACATTGAGCACCAAGAAAATAATGGCAGCAATGGCCTCAAATTTGTGGTTTTACACACATATTAAAGGTCCCTTAAGTCTCTTGAGTCTTTTATTTTGGGTCTGGTGCAGCTCAACACACTCTAGGAGCCCGCTCACCTGGCAGTGGGCAGCAAAGAGAAGAGGGCTCCTAACACTTCTTCAAAGGCAGGCCTCCAGCAACCTAACATCCATCTTCAAGCCCCATCCCCTAAGACTCCCACTGTCTCCCAATATTGCCACAGCTGGAGAGCAAGCCTTCATACAAGGTTCTTTGAAAAACTCTTTTGATCTGAGCTACCGCATGTACCAACCCGTTTGTAGAGTTTGAGAGACTATCGTTTATACTCATTTATTTATGGATGTAGTGATAGAAAAACTATAATGCATTTCCAAATGCCACAGAGAATGGAAAGAGGAAGGGAGAAATATTTGCTATGAGACAGATCATGGAGGGTGGTTGGTAGGCATATAGTTCATTGTAATATATGATACTTCTGTAGGTATCGAAATAACCTTTTTGGTTGTTTTGTCTTTATAAAAATGAAAAAAACAAACCATGCAAATATTATTTACAGCAAAGTTAAGTAACATATTGAATTAATTGCACTATTTATTCCAGTCTGGGACCTCTCAAAGAAGATTTTTCCTTTTCTATTGCTTTATTTTTTTCTCCTTTTTTGAGATGGGGTCTTTTTTATAAGTTTGATTTTCTGCAAGTTCTGCAATTTCTTGTTTGTATTGGTAGTTTTCTAAGGGTGTGTGTGTGTGTGTGTGTGTGTGTGTGTGTGTGTGTGTGTGTGTGAGTGTGTGTGTGTGTGTGTGTGTGTGTTGCTGGGTTTAAACACAATGCCAGGTAAGCTGACTTCCACTGAGTTGATCTATCTCCCTGGCTGTGCTGGAACTCACTCTGTAGCGCAGGTAAGGCATTGAACTTGAAATGCTCTTGCCTGAGCCTCCTCATAGCCTCCTGAGTAACTCCACCATCAAGCCTGGCTTCTCGTGACCTTCAGAATTGCTCCAGCAGTCCTTTGAGCTTAAACTCCCACAGGTCTCAAGTGTATAGATTCCTTTGTATAATCAGAGGCCTCTTTTGTTCTCCAAACTGGACTACTTGCTTGCTTTCATGGTTGGCTGTAACATTTTCATCCTGGAATTTGAGTGTGTGTGTGTGTGTGTGTGTGTGTGTGTGTTCCTTTCCTAACTACGATGAGGAGTCCATGCCATCCCAGCGCCCCTCTGGCTATTTTGAAACAGGGTTTCTCTGTGTACCCCAGGCTGTCCTGGAACTCACTCTGTAGTTCAGATTGGCCTGGAATGCAGAAATCAGCTTGTCTCCAGAGTGCTGGGATTAAAGATGTGTGCCACCATGCCCAGCTTTTTTTTTTTTTTAATTTTCATATTATCCTGGTATTTCTTCATTTAAGTCATCATATTCCCTTTAGAAAATCTTCAAATAATTTACTAAGAAAAGGCAATTGAAAGTCAAACTTCCTAAAGCTTTGTGTGTTTAAAGAAAGATTTCCTTTTGCCTTCATACTTGATAGTTTGGCTGGGTATTGAAACTCTGAGGTCAAAATTAGTTTTCATCCAAGCTTTTGCACTTACTGCTCTTGTGTTTTGGTATATGTTGCCCATTCTATAAATTTTCCTAAAAATGGACTTATGTGTGAATGTGTTTGTATTCATCTTACCCTTAAATAATACAAGTATAAATATGAGATAAAGTTTGCAAAGCACTTAATGTTTGTTAGGCATTTGAAAGTACTTTAGATACATTATAATATACAACAACCCTATAATATAATTTTTTCTTCCACTTTGCAGAAAGAAAAACTGAAGTACTAAGAATTTTTATTGAGTATTCTTTCACTTTGAATAACAGTGTATCTATCCTATCTATGAAAAGGGTTCTTTGTCATTATTTCTTTATAATTTTCTCCCTTTCACATAGTTCATTTTATCTTTCTAGAACTATTGATTTTTTTCATCCTGACACCAATATCACATGATTTTATCTTTTCTCTTATATTTTCCATATTTTTAGAAATGTCACAAAATTCCACATGTTCATTTTTAAAGCATGTTATTTATTCCAAAAAGATATTCTGGTCAGTGATTTTTCTCTTATTTTTCCTTTATCTTTCAATGAAAATGTCTTAATTAATACAATAAATCTCTTAAGGATTATACTCAAAGCTAATAAATAGCATCTATTTTCTGATTATCTTTCTTAATGATTTTATTTATTATTATTCTTATATTTTATTTTTATTCTTAATTTGGTTTAAAGACAGAGTTTCTCTGTGTATCACTGGCTGTCCTGGAACTCACTCTGTAGACCAGTCTGGCCTCAAACTCTCAGAGATCCACCTGCCTCTGTCTCTTGATGCTGGGACTATAGGTGTGTGCCACCATGCCTGATCTTCTTTCTTAATTCTAATGTCAGAGTCACTTGAGAGTGACATCTGCAAGGTTGCAGGATATGCCTTCCTGGAGCATTTATTTCATCACAAAATATAAATTTGAGTATTTATCTGTATGCTAAGACACTTTCAGAAGACTTGGTCCAGGTAAGTGATTATAGCACCCAGGAAGATCATAGGAGGAAACACACATGGATGAGGGTGGGAAGGAACCCTAAAGGTTCTTTTCCAAAGGGTTCTATCAATTTTGCACTCCCAGTAGTAATGCATGAAGACCCCAGTTGTTCAACATGAATGCACCCTACGGTGCTGGGTTAAGTTTAATGGTTCTAATGGTTACGCAACAATATTTTGAATGGGCTTCATTTGCATCTTTGGTGAAGTGACTTAAGTTTTTTGCTTGACGTTTCTTTGTGTTGTGTGCTGTCTTGGTCTCAGAGTCTTGAGGACTCTATATATGCTGGGTCCTTTGCAAATTATGTTCTAGAAGCATTTAATTTCTTCCACAGGTCCCTGAAGAAGGTGTTTGTACTGCTTCCCTTTTGAGTGGGAGACATCAAGGTAAGCATGGCTAGTGGCTTCCGTTTTGTCTCAGAGCGGCAGGAAGTGGTAGCCCTAGGATTTGGGAACCCACACTGATTCTGGAGTTCATGCTCTACAGCTGCGTTTGGCACACTTTTTCTAAGGATCTAGGTGGTAACAATTTAAGTTTTGAGACTCAAAGTCTCTGCAGCTACTGCTGGGGAACTCTACCACTGTAGGTCAAGGACAATCACAAGTAAACAACACAGATCAGGTGGGTATGGTACACTCCACCACATTTTTGTTTTGCTGAAACTTGAATGTTACATAATTTGAACCATGGGTTTTACTGACCCTCACTCTGAAGCATGGTGTGTAACGTTTTCTATTTGAACTATTGAGTTTCCCGTCAGGTTCCTAAACAACTTGTATAAAATATGTATTGACTTGTCTTTTAAAAATGTGCATTTCTTTCACAACTACTGGGATTTATGATACAGGCAGAGTGGCATGGATGGTCACTATGTATCCGCTGAACTCAGATAACTGGATTCAGTGGATGCATGGGTGAGATAATACATTTCATTCTGGGACCTCTTCTCAAATGTTTTCTCTTGAGTGTTACCAAGTACCTCATCCACAGCACTTGTTTTTCGCAAGTCACAGTTATTATCCTCCATAATTGCCGGTTTAATGATTTCATCAACATTTTTCTTCTTCCTGGTCAAGTTTCCATATGAAATCCTCTTCAACAGCTCTGTGTTCTTCCAGTTCAAACATTTACTGAGGGCTTGTCATATACCAGGCCCATCACAGACACTAATAAGTCAGATTGCCTGTCTCCAGCAAGATCATTTTTTAAAAAGTCAGAAAAATAAATAAACCCATGCAATATAGCAGTAGCCATATTATCATAAATGCTCGTCCAAGGGATTATGGGGACTCCTAGCTTAGGAAATCACATGGCTGCATATTAGTATTGAGAGAGACAATCTCAGCAGATCAGAGAAGCAGGGGTAGAGGTGGGGGGAGGGTTGAAACCATCTATAGAAGTATCCATTCACTTCTTAAACTGACCCTCTTTATGCCAATTTAATGACTTTGTTTTACAATTGAAACCACCTGTGCTCTGGTCCATCTTATTTGTGTGGGAAGTCCACATAGATCAGAGGCAAGCTGGGGTTTTATCTGGCTGATCCATTGATTCCCACACAAGTCAGAAAGATGGGCAGAGGGTTTGGAACCCTGCTAAGTTCCCACCCAAATCTCAGGTGCCTGCTCTTTATGCCTACAGCATGGTCTGGGCCCCTGCATCTTCTTCTGGAACTGGCTTGCTTTTACCTGACAGTGTCGTCTCCCTCCAACCCCCTACCCCAGTGTGGCATTGGCTATATTGCATTTCCTGTTGCATAGACCATGTTTATCAGTGACTGCACATGCTGTGGTGATACAGCCTGTAGCAGCATTAAGTCTGCAGGAGTGTAAGGCAGCCATGCAAAGAAAAAGTGCTGTTTAGGCAACAGGTTACCACATGCCTCTGCAATGGGGTAAAGAAGGCAGAGTGGGTGGGGAACTACTGTGTCAAGAGTTTCCAGTCACAGTCTGTCACTTACATCTTAAGTTAATTTCTTACTTTTATGGCTATAATTACATATAAATATTTTGCTTTTTGATTGTACCTTTCCTCTGGAGCTGGATAATGCAGCATCTCCTGCAAATCTCTCTCTCTGCTTGATTCCAGAGATCGTACCATCTCTCAGTGTCACAGCTCTTTGAGGGGCAAAGCTCTGAGAGATAGGCTGTCCAATAGAAGAATAAACTTGATTTAAAAAATTCCCTGTTCTTTGTACTAGGAAATAATTTTAGCATCACACTCTGTCCATCTGGACATCATTAATATTGTCAACCACTCCCTTCAATAGCCTTTAATGTCTAAATAATTACTCCCTGTGGCCATAATCCGACATGATGTCACTCCCCTCCTGATTTGCATTTCATAGATAACAGACAGCTTGGGAATTACAGAGCCTTTGTGAGCTGCTCTGAAAGCCTAACACTTACTCCCACCATCATCTCAGTCACATCATGTCTCCTCCCCTAAATCTGTCACCAAACTGCACAGCCTTCCCCCACTCAATTACCCTTTTCCTTCTGTTACACCATGATTGGCTCAGAGGACACCCAGCATCCTGATGGATAACAAGAAATGAAGTTGACTAGCCAACATATCAACAAATCTCAGTGTTGTCTCTCACTGGGGCTAGCCTTGCCTGGAGTTTTGACTTTTCTCTCTGTGGTAGCTCTTCCCCTCCAAACACTGTGGTCTTCCTCTCTGTGGTCTTCATGGGCTCACATGGATGGCCTCCCTGTGTAGACTGGATCAAGGCTAGATTTCCTCCTGAGTTTCATTTCTTAGTCACTTTCTTCCACACTCTCCTTTGCCACCTAGACAGACCTGGACAAACAGAAACGCTTTTCATAGAACCAGGTAAGAATACAGCCCAAACTTACCAGTTATTAAGAAATAGAAGCTTGTTCTCCTTTAAAACATGTACTTTTAAAGTATTTTAACATCTCCCCACATTTTTTTTCTTGAATTTCTCCTCAATTCCTCCTTTTTTTTTGTCCTTTTAACCACTTCTTGCCACTCCTCTCCCCAGTGTGTGAGCCCAGCTCTGCTCTTTCTCCATACAATACCAACCATCTGGATGCATAGTTTGAAATATGCTGTCAAATATCCAGATGTTTGGAAACATCTGGATATTTGGGCACCTCACAGCAGTAACAGCCGGATAACGGAATTAATTTTTCACTTCTTAGTCATCACTTGACATCAGATGGACAGAGTCCTACCAGTTACAATCTAAGCAGGGCCCATTATCTACTAGATCCCCTCCCATGTGGGGAATTACCTCTGTCAATCATCTCATTGTCAAAAAAAGAGGGAATCCTGTCTCTTCTTGGCCCTGCCATAGCCACTCTAAGTCTAAGCCTTGGCTCTTATTGAAAGAACTGCTAGGAACCAACAATTTCTTAACCTTTCCTGCCCTGGAGGCAGGGCAAAAGATCAAGTCTGCAGAATTTGACAAGAGCTTATCTCTTTATAGAAACGCTCTCTGGTCTGTGTCGTTTCCCCTCCCCTATCCCTGTCCCCAGGCTTCGTGTCATTCCACCTACAAAAGAAAGCAGAGTGATGGCAATTTGTGATTTCTGTTGGTGGAGTGGTACAAAGGACCCGCATTGTCTGTTTGTGTTGTTCTGCTCCCACTGGGACCTTCTGCTGCCAAAGGCGATCTCTAGAGACTCCACCCCACCCACCCCACCCCACCCCACGGTGTTCCTAGTTCTAGGTTAAGTGGGGCGTCCTCAAGATAACTTCCCATCGTTAACAAAGCTCCTGACACCAACAAGGCCGAAGGTCAAATCGCAGCCCTAGGACAGAAGCTGGCTAAGATCGAGGCAAACAGGACCAGGTTCTTGGGTCTGCTGGTGGTTTCTTTTCAGCAGACTAGAGACAGGGCCCCGAGTCAGGGCAGTCGGGAAACAGATCAATTTAGTGAAAGGCAATTCTAGTTTGAAGAGGGGCTGGCGCCGCACAGACGAGCCAGAGGTCGCTCTGTCCCCGTGCAGGGTCGCAGTGATGGTGGAGGCGCTGGCGGGCGCCGCATCCTGACCTGCCCGCTGCCAGCTCTGGGTTTTCATCCCCCCTCCGGCCCTCTCCTCCCCTTCTCGGCCCTCCTCGACTCCCGACCCCCTCCCTCCTTCTCCCAGAGGAGGTGACAGACGGGCCTGTAATTTGGTTCCATTCGCTCGACTGGAGCAACACCTGCCCCCCTCCCCTGGGACGTGAGGGTCTCATCCCAAACCGTACAAGAAGCCAGAGACAAATCCGAGCCCACATGCAAAGGACCCGGAGGAGAGGAGCAGCCTGCAGCCACAGACAGCTAGGAACTCCTCAAGTTCAAACTCCTAAATGCCACCAGAAGCCCTCATTTTGAAATTTTCACGTCAACAGACAAACAAAATCAGAGAGCTACTCCTATGGTGAACACAGTTTCCTCCTAGGATGCACACCACGGTATAAACAGAGAGCCTGGAAATTTGCTGCCAACACAGCCAAGTTCAAAATAGGTGATAGGAGATCTCAATGTCTTTGTCTCTCTCTCTGTCTCACTCTCACTGTCTCTCTCTGTCTCTGTGTCTGTGCCTGTGTCTGTGTCTCTGTCTTTCTCTCTCTCTCTCTCTCTCTCTCTCTCTCTCTCTCTCTCTCTCTCTGTGTGTGTGTGTGTGTGTGAGAGAGAGAGAGAGAGAGAGAGAGAGAGAGAGAGAGAGAGAGCCCTCTGTGTCTGTCCAATAAATAACTTTACTTGGCCAGACCAAAATGTAGACAGAGCCCAGGCTGTTTGATAGAAAACATGTTGCCACTCCAAATGTAGTTTTTTGCTTTCCCACAGGGAGGGGGGGGTCTTCCTCCTCCCCCTTTGTCAACGCCTAAGCTTTTAGATGTTCTTATTCTTCCAGCTCACTTTCTCATTCCAATTTTTTCTAGTAAAGTGGTGGCCTTGGGCATTCTACTTGGCTTAGCCCTGAAATCTGGGTGTCTTTGTCTATAATTCAGGGATCAGTTCTTCCCACACTCCTCCCTGAACTTTGAGAGGACTGAACCATTGATGACAGAGTATGGCTCTGCAGGTTGCAACTAGGGAGAGCATGTTGGTCTCCATGTGGACAGAGACAGGACTGGTGGCAAAAGACCCCTAGGTGAGCCTGTGCCCAGAAGGCTATGACACTGGGGGGGGGGGGCACTTACCCCTCAGTACCAGTGTCACTCAGCTACTGTCGTACGTGAAGATCCACAGGTCCTCTTCAGTTCCCAGAGAACTTCCTACTCCAGGTCACTTCCTGTTCCCAGTGCCTGACCAGCATCTAAGAAAAATCACCTGACTTAAAAAAACAAAAACAAAAACAAAAACAAAACAAAAAAAAACTGCCTAAAGTAGGTGTGGCTGTGTGGATGTGTGTCCAGTCAAACATGTTCTAGCCATTTCTGATAGGATGTCCTTCACCTTTGCTACCAACCAGTCTTGGCCTGTGTTGGGTATTTCTGGACTGTGTTGGGGATTTTTGAAGTACACCACTCATGACAGGGAGGGGAGACAGGAATGTATATCCAACAAGAGTGAGAGAAAATGCCAAAGGTGAGGAGGGGTAGAGGGTGAATCTTCAAAGTGGAAAAGGTGGCCAGAGAGAGGACCCAGCGGACTAGGGGCAGAGAACCATCTGGGAGCAGCCAGTTGGGCCTTTAGTGAAATTCTTCTGAGAAAAGTGGGTGCCCAGGGCTGATACCTGGGAAATGCTGTTAGTTTGTTTCCCGTGATGATGGTATTTTTGTTATGCTAAAGGCAATGCAAGAATCCTAGGCTTTTAGAGATACTTGCTAATGTTTTCATGGATGAAATGATGCTTTCATGCTTAGGGTTTGCTTCAAAAAGCACATGGTTGTTTTAACTTAGAGTTTATTAATGCCTTATAGCTTTACACGGAAAAGGCTGAGCATAGAATCCCTGAGGGCATGCAGACTCTCTTTTCTCATCGTTTTTGTCTGGATGAACACATCCTTCCTGGATAATAATGAGTGAATTTCCAGAAATAGGATGGCTTTCAAGGAGAGAGGGCTTAGAGACACATTGGCTTCTGTAATAAAAATGTTATATAAAGTTATAGATGACTTATATAAACTAGTTTGTGCTGTTTTACAGATTTACATTTCATGTAGAAGCATAGAAGTCAAATTTGTTGAATTTGGGTTTTTCTGTTCCCATGATTAGAACTGCTTGTTTCCCAGTTCAGAGGTCATTAGACATATAACTGTTATCTCAGTGTTTCTAAAAATTAGTTTAAATACTCCAAACTAAAGGTCTCTTTCGAAGTGTTTTAGGCTATTATTGGCTTTAGTATATAGGAATTTGTTTCCCTTTAAAATATTAAGACTTGGGGGCTGGAGAGATGGCTCAGTGGTTAAGAGCACTGGCTGCTTTTCCAGAGGTCCTGGGTTCCATTCCCAGCACCCACATGGCAACTCACAATTGTCTGTAACTCCAGTTCCAGAGGATCCCACACCCTGTATATACAGGCAATATATACAGGCAAAACACCAGTGTACATTAAATAAATTAATAAATCTAAAAAAAATTAACTGAAATATATAGTTATTTGATTCCATTGTTTTGTTTTATTTTTAATCCTAAAAGCAATAAACACTGGCATTATTAGAAGGGATATTTTAAAAAATTATCTTGATTTATTTTCAAATATATCTAAAAGGCCTATTTTTGTTCTAAAAGTGACTCAATGCATTTATGTTCTAATCATTTTTTAAAAATTAAAACATGAGGCAAATATTATTATTACCTATATAGTTATAGTGTACTTTAATATTTATAGGCAATAAAAATTGTAAAGTCCAAAGGAATAGTAGAAGAGAGAGAATAAGGCTGCAAATGAAATGCAACTCACTAATGGTAGATGCTGGGCTTGCTACAAGCCATTTTGACATCCCAGCTTTTGTAGCTCTGGTAACCCTCTCTATAAGAGTGTCTTTGAAAATGATGTACTTTGTAAGTTCCTGATGATAGAGTTTTATCTACTGAGACCCCCAAAAGATTTACACATGGACTAAGACAGTCTTATATCACTCTCAGAGTTCCATCCCACCACAGCTTGCCAGCTACACCAAGGGAATCTCCAGTCTTGCCTGCTCATCTTGGTGGGAGCTCATTTCATCTCCAGCTCCTCCTCAATTGGACCCTCGTCTCCCTTGAGGCTGACTTCAGTGACCTTTTTTCCAGGCCATCTGACATGACCCCAGGAGATCCTAAACTCCAGGACCTGAGAGACCCTCTTCCTCACCATCTTTGCTGTGATTTAAGAAGCTCCTGACTGTGTCCCCCTCCTGAAGTACCTTCCTCGATAGTTTTCCCGACTGATCTGTAGGATGAAAAATTCCCCTTTGGACTTGGACATAGTTAGAAAAATGGAACAGGAAATCCCAACAATTTTTTTCCTCTGTTGATTTCCTCATGAATATTTTACTGTTAAGTCCCATCACCCCACCCCAAAAAGGTCACTTACTAAAAGATCTAAAATAGTGTTACAGAGGTTTTTAGCATGCACAAAGCATGTTCCAAGTGCTTTACATGAACTAATTCACCCTCTCAAATATGCTGCCATCTGGCTATCATATCACTGGGGCTAGAAAGAGATGGCTCAGTGGTTAAGAGAACTGGCTGCTCTTCTAGAGAACCTGAGTTTGGTTCCCAGCACCCACATCAGGTGACTCACAACCACCTGCAACTCCAGCTCCAGCCTCTTTGAAACACCTGCACTCACGTGCACGTGTAGACACTCAGATACATACACAGATAAATTAATAATTTAATAATCATTTAAACATTTTAAGATATTAGATATCATACCCAACATCCCCATTTAACAGATGGGGAAACTAGGGCCCAGAACTGAGTAATTTGGTCAAGGCCCAGTTATAGGAAAGATTTGCATGAGCTTGCTATGCCAGCATCCATACTTCTGACTGCTCAAAGTCTAGCCACAGCACTCAGGGGTGTGGGGAACACACACACACACACACACACACACACACACACACACACACACACACACACACACACGGAAAAAGCAGAGGTCAGGTAGTAGAATGAGGCTGTCAGAAATGTAGGTGATTTTAAATGTCTGCTTTATGGTAGAGTCTACAGTTCTCGGTTAACCCATGTTTTCCTTCAGAGGACAGAGATGATTTGACTGACTTTTTTGTAGAGTTCATACATGCAGATAGATACAGTTGATGAAAATCATGATCACTAGTACATTCACATATTAATACTAACTTTAGAAACTGGAGAGATCGCTCGGGGATTAAGCGTTCATACTGCTCCTTGAGTGGATTAGAGTTTGCTTTCCAGGACCCATGTCCAGTGACCCACAACCACGTATAACTCTGGCTCCTCAGGTGGGAGTGGGTGGGGGCACCCTCCCTTGGCCTCTGCAAGCACTGAATTCACTGTGCATACCAACACACACATACACATATAAACATAATTTTAAATTTAAAAAATATAATAGATTTATCTTCTATGCAGCTTCCTAGGCAAGCAGAAATGCAATGCTGGTAAAAGATTACACTCAGTGAGTACTTCTCGAGCTTTGCTATCCTGGGAAACTGTACACTCTTCCAGTGAAACCTCCAACATGCACATCTGAGAGCACTACATATATTGTCTTACCCTTGAAAACATCAGCTTTATGAGGGGTTGGTGACATAGTCAATGACTAAGTCACAGGCAGTAACTGAACTTGACTCTAGAGTCTTGGCATCTCACTGACAGGGATGAGAGAAACAATGAATTCTCATATAATGAAGTGTGTATGTGGGACCCAAAGAAAAGAGCAACTGATGCCATCCAAAGACATGCACAAGAGCACCAGCAGAGTATTTCTGTATAAACTGGGTCACAGTGGAGCAGTGGAGGTGCAAAGGCCTGGGCTAGGAAGGACCAGTGTGCCAGTGTGTGTGTGAGTGTGTGTGTGTGTGTGTGTGTGTGTGTGTGTGTGTGTGTGTGTGTGTGTGTGTGTAGATATGGGTTTAGCAGCAATGTTTAATCTTAAGAGTGACTGAAGACAGTGCTAGCAAGAGTCTAGAATAAAGTTATGAAGTATTTTTCTATGCCTGGAGCATGAATTGAATCTCATTTCCCTCCCAAGAAGGCACTAAGAGGTTCCAGGTAACAGAATGGCATGCTGATGTTAAAAGGAGGTTCTGGGTTCAGTGTGAGGATGAGGGTAGTGGATACCTTGGTGAGGTGTATGGTTGAGAAGATGAGAAGCAGGAAGGGAACAGCAAAGCCAGGGACAGTGCCAGGTTTACTACAAACTCCCTCACCCACCCCTGGGTCGGTTCAGGGTCATCTTACAAAGTAAAAGAAGGAGGTCCCTATTCCTCTAGCCCACATTAGGGCATGCTTGGCTTGGCTAACAGCACAGTTCTGCTTTGGCCTCCACCCATCCATCCTGTAGATGAAGAAACCTCATTTATTGCAGTCCCTGCATGAGCCGAGTCATCTCTTAATTACATGGAAGGGCACTGTCTATACAGGGGTCAAGGGGCAGGTATGCACATGGCATGGCCACTCTGATATCAACAAACGGCTGTAGAATGTGACAGGTTAAGGGCGGACCTGTTAATTAACTGACGAATGTGACTTCATGAGTTGGGCAAGTTGTCTAACTGCTTTAGGCTTCAGTTTCTAGTCGTTAAATGGAAATGATGAAAGTATCTGCCTTGTTGAGTGGTGGAAATTACATGAAGTGATGCATGAGTAATGCCACTCTTGGTATGTACAGAGTCTACACTCAACATACAACCCATGGATATCTCAACTAGTATTAATACCTGGAAAAGGATACTGGCCAGACATGCTCTGGAGACAGTTGCTAAATGGGAAGAAAATGGATTTGATGGACAGCAGCAAAGGAGCTACATAAGTCCCAGAAGCACAGAAGCTAAATACTTAACCTCCCATGTCGTGTGGGGACACACGTTCATAGGACAAGGATGGGGCCGGAACAGGGATTCCTAAGCAACTAACTGCTCCTTGCCCCCTTCTTTTGACATTTCCACCTTTCCCTGATCCTTTGTGCTGTAGAGAAGCCCTTATCAGGTTCTGGCTAACCAGCTGCAGGAGAGCAAAATCCACTGTGAGGTTCTTGCCAAAGAAGGAAGGAGATGGCCTCTGGATGGCAGAGACAACACCCAGTGCATAGACTTCTGGCCACTGTAGCACTGTTCTCAAACTTTTTTGTTTTTTTCCATCCAAGCTTGGTCCCTGGAACCCACTGAGAGAGATGTGAGATAGTCAACTGTGTCATCTTCAGGACCAGCTTTGAATAAACCTGTTTCCTCCCACCAGCTGTCTTTCAGATTTTCTGTAGAGCTGGCTACCAATGGTAGGACCTCTGATTCCAGCGGGTCTTGGAGAAGGTTCCCAGGCTGAGGGTGTCCCCTGCCTTCCCCCAGCCTTTCCATCCAAACTAACTCTTTCTGTTCTATGCCACTTCCTCTCTCCTTAGTCTGCCCTTCCTTTGCCACTCTACCACACCACACATACTCTCCCCGTGACACAACCTTGGCTCTCTTCCTGAAGGAATGTGTTTTTGCTCAGCACTTGTGTGCCTTACTTGTGAAAGTCTATGGGCCATGATAGGAGTGGAGAGAAGTCTTTTGGTGGGTGAGTGTTCGGCTTGCCCCAGTGGCCTGCTAGAGGACAGGGTGGAGAAGAGCAAAGTCCCACAGGCCATTGAGCAGCTGAAGCAGAGTAGAGGTGAGAAGAGCAGTAGGAGGAAGCCATGTCTAACATCCATGCATAGAAAGGCATGCTGGGTCAAGATCAAGGCTGGAAAAGGCAGGTGAAAAAAAAAGTAGCTGATCCTGGTGACAGCCTTCCCTTGTGGCACTTTAGAACAAGGTGTAGCTTAAGTTTGGACTGCTTTCATAGCATGACAAGAAATTAAAAGGCCATGAGAAACTCCTGTGGCAGCAACTGTGGGAGCTGGCCAAGTAGAACCGTGTCTCTATGCAAGGTCACAAGACCTTCCTTAACCCTGTAGCAAACCCTGCTCTCTGGCACTCCTCTACTGCCTTCTTCCAGCTCTTCACAGCATTTGGTGTCATTCAGAATCAGTAGTTTAATCATCTGTTGTCGGTGTCCTGTTTGGCATTGCCTAATTTGTTGTTAAGTTTTAGGATCTAGGACATTTCCTGGTACACAGTATGTCCTCAGGTCAAAGTTGGAATGAATAACCTCAGTTATTGAGAGAGTCCTCTCAGTCCTTCCACCGCCCCCCCATGGTGCTGAGTCCATGCTACCTTCAAGGGATAAGTCAGTCACCCTCTGCTCTAGTGAGAGTCCCAGTGCTTTGTCTCTCTCTGGAGGATTGGAAACAACATTGTAAAGATCCTCTTCTGGGACCCTGTTGGTTGTGTACCTGGGGATGTTACCCTTTGCCCTACTTCAAGGGCAAGTATACATTTGGTCCCACCAATTGAGTGAATAGATCTCTCCTAGGTGTGCAGGGGAGGGCTGTGTTAGTCAGTGGGATTTCAACTCATTTGTCCAGGACAAGGTCTGTGGGAGCTTTCCTTATCATAGGAGTTTTTACTAGAGAGACACTATGAAGCTGTCACCTCTTCCTGTAGATGCACACAGCTACAACAGTGTCACAGACCACACATGTCTTTGCTGCTCAGAGACTGAACATACACTGCTGTAGTGGCCAAGACCTTGTCCAGAGAGAAGTGAAAGGAAGATGTTGTTCTTTTTGATACCCTCAGTGGGATGTGCTTTCATCCCAAACACATCCAGACAGAAGAAAAACACGAAGCCTTGCTTGCTAAGGATTGGTGAAACTTACTACAACAAACCTGAGAGAAAAAGGAAAGTACTGTGAGTCCACAGACTGTGTGTACATAAACTGTGAATCCATATATAATTACTTGTTTGTATGGAAACCAGAGGTTTGGGTGATACAGTTTACAATAGTCTATGTGAGCACATACAGGAATATGGTTAAGTTATTCATGGGTTCAACTTAAACAATATGCCATGTTTCATGCCAGATACAGGTTATGTAGATGACTTTTTTTCCCTACTTAAGGTTGCCTTAAGGCCGTTTCTCATTGCAAGTATGTCGTGTGCTTAATGTGGGGACTGATTAGCTGTTTCAGAAACATATACCTTGTGTTTGAGTGCCTGGAGGGAAAGCTGTCACAAGGGTTTGTTTACTGACTTTTTGAGAGAGGGTCTCACAAAGCCCAGGCTGGCCTTAAATGCATTACATAGTTGAGGAAGACCTGAACTCCTGGCTCTCCCACCTCCACATCTCAGGTACTGGGTTTATGGGTGTGAGCTACCACGCCCACCTTTTCCCTGCCACTTAATGCAGGTACCTTCTTGGTCCTGAGTTTTCCCAAGAGCTTGGGTTCGACAGTTACAAAGTTTTCTTTTAAAACAAAAAAAGACATTTATGATCTGTGTAATGTTTTTACATACATACCACCCAGCTCTTCCTCCTGGATGTGGCATGATCTATACCATCCCAGGCTGGCTGTATCCAAATTCATCAAGCCATCAAACGGCCCAGCCCCTGAACACACACACACACACACACACACACACACACACACACACACACTGCTTTGTTCTTGTTTTGTTTTACTAATTCCTTTCCAAGGAATTGAGCCCATTAAGATATTTCGTGCTCAGCCAGCATGTTCGATTTCTAGACAGATGCTTAAAATAAAGAGGAGGAGTTTTGTCTGATACCTTTATTTATATGCAAAACAGCGCACCAGTCATGAGATATGAAAACTCGTCAGGTAGAAACCAGGTTATATCTATTTTCACTACAAAATATTGCATTATATAAAGCAACAGAGACACAAAAAAACCCTGAAAAAGACTAAAATCTTTGGATAGCAGATGTGTTTTTTTCCTTCCTTTCTCCCTTGTCTCTAAAATACACCTCTTGCTTTCAGAGTTTCACAGCTGAGAACATGAAACATTTCCAGGTCATAGACTTTTCTTTTTGGTTGTCACAGAGGAAAGTAATTCTGAATTCTTTTTTCTTTTATTTTTTTAGGAAAATAATGTAATTTCCTAAAATCATCCCACGCACAAATGTCACACACACGCACACACAAGAAGCTATTCTCCTTATAAACAGTTTGTAAAGTACTTTTCAGACAAAACTACAGGCAAGAATAACAACACTTAACTTTTTATAAAACTATAGTAGTGAAGGGCTAGTGTTGCTGATCTCACAAAGAAACAACCAACTTCTTAATATATAAAATATGCTTAGAAACAGGGGAAAGTGGGAACTCTCTTATACAAGTGCAATATAATCAGAAAAAAAAAGAGGAAAGACCACAAGATAATCTCAACAAACACATAAAAAGTTAGACGCAATTATTTCACGGGAAAAAGTGTAAACACTTGACTATAAATAAATTGGCACGGAGTATCCAAAGTAAAATTATCACCACTCTGAAAAATAAATGTCTTGAAAAAAATACTCTACTCCTTCTAACATAAATAAAAATAGGTTGTCTTTCTTCTAACAGCATCTATGGGTCCACATGTTAAGGTCACAAATAGATGGGGTGTTTTTGGATATTTAAAGGGGCACTTTGCCCGAAAAAGCAATCAGATGTTACATTTTCCATTTAAATATGATTTTTTCTATCTACTTTAGTGTTCTGTCTTGGGGTTAAAGTCTCACCAAGCTCAAATTCTCCCACAGTGTGTCTGTCTATTTTGAATTTATCATTTTTAACCTCACCAAATATTCTGGATCTTATTTGTATTCGAATGTGATTTTTCATTTCGACAAGCTAACAAAAAGTTTGCCCGGACATCTTTCTGTGTCTTAACCTCTATGTGGAAAATATTTTCATCTTTTTTTCTCCCCAAGATTTGGTGTTTTCTCAATTAGAAAAATCCCGGATAGTCATAGTCCAAAGCTATTAGCTTGGGTTGAGCTTCTGTCCTCATTCTTTGAAAACATGAAGATTTATGGGATATACATACAGGGGAACTCAGCTTCTGGTGGGTTACCTCAACCACCCTTAAGGAGATAAATCCTAGTACACCGAGGGGAGGCCCCGGAGCAACTCACCCTAGGTGCCTCCAGAAGATTCTTCCAGCCAGGAAAATACCCTTGCAAGCCCCAGGTCTTTCTGTCCAACCCCACCTCCCAGGCTCGAAAACATTCCCCTGCTGCCTTGTTGACCAAAGAGAACGGACTGCAAGCTTTTCCCCCCGCGTTCAGGTGTCTCTGGGCGACCCTCAGGCCTGACAATCCGGGTGTGTCGCCTTTGGCTGACCAGACGCCTAGACCGGAGGCGTCCCGCGGCGTCCCCCGCCCTACACGTCCAGGACATGGTTGAGATAGGAGATGTAGCAGATGGCCAGGCGCAGGATCTCGATCTTGGAGAGCTTCTTGTCCGGGGGCAGCGTGGGCAGCAGTTTGCGGAGCTCGGCGAAGGCCAGGTTGAAGGCTTCCACGCGGATGCGCTCGCGGGTGGCGTGGGCCGAGCGGTACTTGGCAGTGGCCCGCCGGCGCCGGCGCTTCTCCTCGCGGCTCAGCTGCTGCGGGTGCGGATAGAGCGCGGCCCGGCTGCCGCCCTTGTTGTCGCCGTCGGCTTCTTCTACCGGCTCCAGGTCCGACACGCTGCCCAGCACCTTGGCGTCTGCGCCGCCCAGAGACTCGGGGTCTGAGTGCGTCGAGCTGGGATGATCTGAGTCGGCGGCTTGGTCTGGACTCAGCATCATTTTGGAAGCTGATGGGGAGTCAGAAAGTCAGTCAATAAAAGGAATCTGACTCTTCATTTGCAATGAGGGGTGGCGGGCGAGGGCCTAGCAAGCCTGGACTCCTAGAAGACCCTTGTCCCCGGGTCCCCTCCTCGCACCAGGCCCACGCGCGTGGAGAGGCAAGGCTGGGAGCGGAAACCGCACCAAAGCGCATCCCCAACCCCACACCAAAGCCTGCAGGTGACCGAAGCAGTCAATGGCCCTGGGGTTGGAGAACGACTGCGGGCCTGAGGGCTGGCTGGCATCTTGTGCTTCCTCTGGTCAAACATCAGCTGCTCTATCCCGCCCCCTTGCTCCGTCGTCCCCTTCCCAGACAGGGAAGATCTCGGTGGATGGATGGATGTATCTGGCCTTTGAATGGAAATGCGGAGCGTGCTTCCCGCCCGAGGGCCTGGGGCAAGGCAGCTGGAGACTCCCAGAGCCTGGGGGTCTGGACTGCGCTATGGTGAGGGCGAACCCCATCCCAGAACCTAGGCCGGGGACAGAAAGGCTTCCATGCCCCCCCCCCCGCCTTTCTCCGAAATAATAAATGACCGAACACATGTGTTCGGTCCTTTCAAAAGAAAATTGACTCCTCGGCCCTCACACGCTCCCGGAGCACCATCTGTCACGCAGACTGCCACACACATTGGGGACCTAGGGACGTGGATCACACAATGCCCGGCAGTCTGCCGACCACCTCCCGGCGAAACGCAGGCGGCCGGGTCGCTCCGGGCGGAGAGGCTGGGGAGGGCAAGAGAGCGATGGTGCGGGTGCTGCGGGATGCCCCGGGCGCAAGCTGCATCTCTGCGGTAAAGTTCTGAGCTCCCGGGACTCGGGCCCGCAGCGCACTGCTGGCCCCGGGAGGCCTGGCCGCGGCCCCGCGTCTATGCTCGCCCTCCTGGAAAAGACACCTCCCGCCGGGTTCTCCGGCGCCTGAAGAAAGGGCCCAGCAGCGCGCCTTCGAGAACCGCTGGGCTTGCGGGGCATCCGGGGCCGGCGGGTGGGGATGGGCACCTGGCCCAAATGAGCGCTTGGGCCTCGGCCGCCAGGAGGGACAACCCGGCTGCCACCCCTGGTCTCTGGCGTAGACTCCAAACAGGTTGTGAGTTAGAGGCTCACTCCAGAGAAACAAAAGCCAGGGCATGTGGGTTCGGCTCCTGGCCATGCACTTGCGCAGGAGCGAACTGAGCTCGGAAATAGATTTCCTTGCAAGGAAAACCTAGCCTCAAAACAACAATAAATGATCCAAATGAACCGCATGCGATCCCCTACAGGCTTTTCTCTACGTTTATAAGTCAAACAACTCGCACCTACGCAGTTGGCATGAAGGGACAGAAACACAGGGAGGGAAAAAAAATCACAACAAACCACGACTAGTTACAGATCGGACAAAAAGTTCCTGGGTTGTCCTCTACGCGTTTAAATTCTCAGGATATTTTAATAGTCATAAATAGTATTTCTCGTGGGTATTTATGTCTATGATACGAGTGGGGATGCACCTATAAAACGCAGTTGTGAATCAACTTAATTTCAAGAAAAAGAGATGTAGAGATATCTTACCTTGCAAAAGCCTTGTCGATAATCTTTTCGCTAATCTTTTAGAGTTAAAATTTCAGGGAATAAGGAGGAGAGATCCTGGCAAATATTAAAAGCAGCCAATATTTATTACATTCACAGATGAAAAAGCAGCTGTCATCTCGCCGACCGCCACAACGAGCAACGGTGTCTTAGGAGGTGGGTGGTATGATTGCTCGCTTAGTTGATAGATTGAAAACGCCTGTTCCTTTTAATTGTTCTTAAACATTTCGGAAAATTCGTTGTTGATCTTTTTAAGTCGAAGTGTTGAAGTCTCGCGCTTTCCCTCTTCCCGGGGCTCTATAAATAACAAAAGAGATGCAGAGATAAACACAATCACATCAAAGGGCTGATTCCTTCACTTTCTAATAGCAGAATAATCAATAAGAAAGATAGTTAAGATAAAATTCCATTCCTTGAGGACTCCTTCCCTTAATCGGGCTGGGGCGAACCTGGGAAGCTCGGTAGGGATGGATGAGGCTCTGAAGTGAGTTCTTTTTTTTCTTCCCGATAATGCTTTGTTCAGCCCATGTCTCCCCAGTTCCCAGGAACACAATACAGTAACTAGGGGCTAAGGTTGCCTCTGTCTTGTCCCTCATGACTTATATGTTGTATAAACAGACACCTATTTTCCAGTTTCAAAGTCTTTCAAAGCTTGGTTACACCCCCTCCCCTACCCCACTCCCTCCTCTCTTTACCTTGTAGTAAAATATATATACTCAGTAGCTTGGAGATGCTTGAGAGAGGTTGATGAGACGTGAATGTCTTCTGGAGTAACACTGACAGGGAAGCAGAGAAGGGAGAGGTTGGAAGAGCAAAGAGGCAGCTGCCTGTGTGGCTTCTTGGCTCTTCTGGTACCAATTGATTTAGCCTGGAGATGGTGGAGGAGATAAAGGCTTAAGAAGGGGGATGGAATTTTTTCCCCCTAAATTGATATTTAATGGGAAATCCTATTGGACAGAAACCTGGACATGAGTCACTTAATTGGACTTGACATCTGTCACAGTGTGGGAGTTTTCACAGCCCAAATATTTTAGCAGATCAGATTCCCACTGAATCTGTGCCATGAAATATAGCAGTTAAAAGCAGTCCATGATAGAAACCATAGCGTCCAAACGATGTTTAGCCACACAGAATGATTTCTTGTTTTCAAATTATTGATGCACTATTTAAGTGCAAGTAAATACTATATGAATGTGGAAAATTCCTCTGGCATTTTGTAACCATTTTATCAATGGCTGGGAAAATAATTGTAGAAAGATATACTATATAAGATGCTGTAATTAAGGTGAAATGTTCACATAGGCAATGCTAACATTTACTAGAGATGACATGTCTTTTGGAAGACACTTTAATCATTATTATTAAGACTTGATGTTTTGCAGAAATGTTCTACTATGAGAGTAACTTATTAATAGATGTTTTAAAAAAAGGTTTTAACACATTAATCTAAATCGTTGGTAGGATTAGGAACAGAACTCAAGTAGTTGGGACCTGAGATAAGACGATTCTACTTTTTTACTTATGTTTGTTTTTCCTCTGCACCCATTTATTCATTTGTTCATTGTTTGGCTTAAAATATGACAGACCATATGTGGCAGTTACTGTACTTCGTTCTTGACCATTTAACATGTGCGTGGATATATTTCCCTGCTGGCAGTGAATTGTGCTAAAATAAAAACTCAAAGTACTCCAGAATGTAATGCCCTTGCTACATATGACCTCCACCCCTGAATTGACACGTTTTACAAAAAAAAAAAAAAAGGAACTCTGCTGTTAGTCACTATCAATTACATATTAGTTACATACTGCTAGTGACACCACCAATTCCATCTTTCTTTCCTTGCTTCCTTCTTTCCTTCCTTCCTCCCCCTCTTCCTTCCTTCCTTTCTTTTCTTCCTTTCTGGTATTTTAGACAAGGTCTCACTGTGCAGCCCCAGCTAGCCTGAACCTTACCATGGAGACCAGACTGGTCTCAAACTCATAGAGATATGCTTGCTTCTGCTTCCCAAGTGTTGAGATTAAAGGCACGTGTCACCACAACCAGCTTTTAAAAAAATTAATCAAGCTTAAAGGAAATAAGAGAACTGTCTTTATGTTCCTGGGGGAATGTTTATGGAGAGGAGAGTCTTCATTTTTCTTCATAATCACTTTTCTCCTATATAGATATTTTCCTCAGGGGAGGGGTTTGGAGCCATCCACCTGGAGAGTGGCCCTCTGGGTTCCTCATGGCTGTGATGCATACTGTTTACCTTTGTTCACATAAGCTCTGGGAAGGCCATGGGCCAGAATAGGCAGGGTAGAGGGAGAGAAGGGAATTGAGTCCGAGGAATATGGCACCAGTTCCGTTCAATCTCACCTCTGCTCAGCCCAAGCATATCCCCAACTGGAGGCAGAAGCCAGCCTCAAGCAGATGGCAGCGGAAACAGGTGAGTGGGTAAGTCCTGGCCCTGTAGGCTGGAGGGGGTGGGGAGTGAAGATGTGGGGAAAGGGAGGTTTCCCAGGCTGGCTAGCAGCAGCCAACACTAAGCACTAACAGAAATGTACACACAGATGCGCACCGCACCTTCTGATACCTGTGCCTCCTCGCCATCCAGTACTCATACAAGCTGTCTGGCTTAATTAGACATTTGGGCAGATGGATTGAAAACTGTGGTGGGTTTTGTCACCTGAGCTCTGGAAAGCACAGCTGCTAGGCTAGAAGTGTCCAGTGTTCATGGTTACCCTACTGTTGGGAGTTGGATGGGGGAAAGGAAGCTCAAACCATGGTTGGCCTGATTCTGCTATGGCATGTGTGAATCCAGACCAATTCTCTTTTATAGCCATGCCACTGATGACCTGCACATTCATAAATTAATGCATGATTAAGGCTGTGTAGAAACACTCCAGATCCATACACAGCTAAGCCTAGAAGCATCATTATAGACACAGACATGAACTCACACACACATGCATTCTCTTTTGTGGGAAAAGTCCCATCCCCTCCCCCTTTGCCTTTTCTAAGCCATCCGGGCACACATGGACCCTCCTCCTCTCATGTCCCGTCTCGGTATACTGTGCACTATGGTTCTTGGTTCCCATATCTGTCCTTCCCATTAGCCTGGGACATTTCCAGGAAAGGTTTGTAGCTTATATCTTCGGCTTTCATATCTGACCTTGACACATTATATGCGCTCAGTTCATTTACAGCGAGTAACTTCCTGGGTAGAGAGTTCCTAGGAAACTGGTAAGGAAGCCACTTCCACTCACAGATGCCCAGCCTCCCATTTGGATGATTTCTGTTCTTGAAAGCAAGTGTAGTAACCACCTTTCTCCCTGAACCAGCTTGCCGTGACACTCAGTGGATGTGTAAGTATCTAACAAAACACTAGGCACCATGCAAATTAGGTTGTCCTAAAGTGTAAGAATAGTAAATGAGGTTAAAGCAAGCAGTAGTGATTTTAAAACCAGGTTTTCTGGCAGTCACAGGCTAGCTGTGTAACTTCTACTGGCTAGGAGTTACTTAGCCTTCCTAGACCCCAGTTTTCTGATCTTAAAGTGAGAATAATGAACATACAGAATGCTATGGTATGATGTTATTTTACCCCCCACAAAAGATCAAAATAACACACGTGGTTCTGGAGAGATAACTCTGTACTTAAGAGCATGTAGTATTCTTGCAAATGACTGGAGTTTGGTTCCCAGCATCCATGTTGGGCAACTCATAATGACCTGTAACTCCAGTTCCAGGGTTCCTCTGGCCTCCTTATAGGCACCTGCATTCACAAGCACATACCTACACACACAGTCAATTAAACATAAAATAAATCTTTAATAAAAGACAATACATATATAGGACTTAAATTGTAGAATGTTCTTAATAAATTTAATAATATAAACACATTCTCTCTCTCCCTCTCTCTCTCTCTCTCTCTCTCTCTCTCTCTCTCTATATATATATATATATATATATATATATATGAATACTAACATATCTGAATATACCCATCAGATGTGTGTGTGTGTGTGTGTGTGTGTGTGTGTGTGTGTGTGTGTGTGTGTGTGTGTGTTAATGGCTCAGTGGCTGACCTGCATTGTATACTGTTCCAACATAAGACTTTTCATTCATTAACTTATCCCCTCTTCAGAAAGCTAAGAAATAGGTTCTGCTGCCGTAAGGCATGGCAAAAAAAATGATGGTGGTTTCTTCAAGGCCACATAATTAGTAACTCCCAGGGCTAAGATTGGGGTTGGGGCTAAGAAAGACACTTGCCACCAAGCCTGAACTCCTAAGTCGGATCCCTCAAACACATGTTGGAGAAGGAAGCCAACTCCAGAAAGTTGTCTTCTGACCCCCACATGTACATTGTGGTATGCAGGCATGTGTATGTGTATACATACCTCATAGGAAGTTGTCTTCTGATACCCACATGCACACCGTGGCACATAACATGCATGTACACACATTCACACAGGAAGTAAGTGAAAAAATGTACAAAAAAGACATATTAAGGTGATCTATATTCAGAAACTGGACCCTCACCTACCATGTACTATTCCTGTGACCCTGTACCATGTGAAAATATCCCATGCAGGAGAATTATGCACCACATGAAGTGTGTGAGCCAAAGGAGAAATGTCCATACACATAAAACATTCTTAGTAATCACCCTTTGTCTGTAGCTGTAATGAATGAGTCCATGTGCCTTTAAATATTTCATTCACATCTATTAATAAATAGTATTGAGCCTGATAAGACACAAAGGTTTAAAAATTAGTTTTAGTCCTACTAGACATCTGTTTTCTATTTATTTTCTTAAAATTTGTACTCCATCCACAAAGGTTTTGAGCATACATAATTGGCCTTTGTATATGTATCATTAATAAACTCTATACATGTACTTCATATTGTATAGCATAATATTTAAGCATAAATACAAAAGATATTTTAAAAATGAGAAATAACTTAATAATATGTATGGAATGACTGATTTTATTTATAACTACAAAGACATATTCTCAAGATATTGGTGGTACATGCTCTTAAGAGTAATGGGCTTTTCAGTGATTGTTCAACCCTTTATGATAAAGTGATTTGATGGGCTGCTTTTAGACTCAGTTTATTATATCACAATCCAGTGTTTATGGCTGACATGAGAGATAGAAATGTAATGCAAAAGTTCAAATGCTACCACAAAAAGAAACTTGACAACTATGTGAAGAGACTGGCAAGCATTCTACAATATGTGTATAGCAAACATCAAGTCTAGGTCTGGAGAGATGGCTCAGCAGTTGAGAGTGTATAATGCTCTTACAGAAGACCTGAGTTCAGTTCCCAGCACCCCTGTTAAGGAGTTCACAGCTGCCCACAACTCCAGGAAATCTGATGTCTTTTTCTGGCCTTCTCAGGCACCTGTACTAATTTGCACATACCCATGCATACACACAGACACAGGTAATCTAAAAGGTAATTTTAAAAACCAAGTTTATACTCCATTATTTGTATGTAATTTTTGTTTGTAAATTCAAAGAGAGTGATAAAACAAAATTCAAACTGAAAGCCCTTCAACTGTTGAATGGATAAACCCCACGTGATATATCATACAATGGAATGCCACTGTATCCTCCCGTGGAATGCAATTCTGGTGTGTGCTGGGCATGGATACACCTCACAACATGCTGAGTGAAAGAACTAGACACAAAGACCCCATGCAGTATTAGCCCTATCACATGAAGCCTCCCTGATAGACAGACCCCACAGAGAGACAGAATGAAATATTGGTTGCAGAGGGCAAGTATGGGAGGCATATAAACATAACCACTGACGAGCACATCTTCACAGATGAGATATCAGAACTCTCTATGAATGTGCAAAACCAGTGAGTTGTGCACACTATGGTGTAACTTATGTCTTGGTAAAGCTGTTAGAGAATTCAGAAAGTGAGGACTAGAGAGATGGCTCAGTGGTTAAGAGTATTGCTGCTCTTCAAGAGGACCTGGGTTCAATTCCCAGCACCCACATGGAAGCTCACAACTGTCTGTAACTCCAGTCCTACAGGATCTGATGCCCTCTTTTGGCCTCTAAAGGCACTGCACATGTGTGGCATACAGTCATGTAGACATACATGCACATATGTATAATTAAGAAAATAAATATTTAAAAGAAAAATCGTTTGTGACAAAAACATGCCTATGATGATGATTGAGAAGCAAATTAAAAAAAAAAATGGTGCCAGGTACCACAAGAGTAACAGAACTGTGCTGTTTTCTGGGATTTTTTTTTTACTTTTTTTTTTTTTAATGGAGTGTGCTGGATGTCTCTACAATTTTGTTCAAAAGACTGCAGAACCTGGAAAAGCTGTTGCTGCTATTGATGCATAACATATTGCTTTTATTGGTCTTTTTATATAAATATATAAATATATATATATATACATATACATATATAATTTGAATTTTTGGAAACTTTAGCTGTGCTGTCAACTTTGGAAAAAAGTATCCCAGTTTACCGTGTTGAGTTGGCATTGTACAGAAATTAACAGCCATATTGGTCTAGAAAAAAATGTTAAAATGGAAAAAAATGCCTATGGGCATACACCATAATGGTAGAACATAACTACCTATTTATCTTCACTAAAAACACACTAATGAGAGTGTTTTAAACCTTCATCAACAGTCAAATACCCAATATCATGGAAGATCATTTTTTGTTAGGGAATAAAGTACATGTTGAAAGAAAAAAAGCCTTTCTGATGACTCTAACTGTCCACCATTCATCTACATTACAATCTCCATTTTATATCTTGTTCATCAAATATGCCAAGGTTTTGTTGAATGTCATTCAGCAAGTAGGTTCTCTTCTAATCTAAATTAGATATTCTTCTTATAAATGGGTTTTAAAACCCGCAAAACCACTGGTTTGGAAATTTTGTAGTAGTTTAGAAATTTACTTGTTAGTTTCTGGGTGTGGTGAATGTCCAGAAATAGATATGAATATAAGACACATTTCCATGACTCGAGACACAGAATCACACAACAGAAAATCTCCAGTAATTTCGTCTTAAGATGACTCCACAGTGATCCAGATTTCTTTTATACATTGCTGTTTAAATCAGTGAAACATACACTTAAAGACATACACTGAGCATGTATATGATTTCAAAATGTGCAAGTGGCATAGTAGTGACATTGTCACCACAGAAAAACAAATTTGACACATTTATTTTAGCGATGAGCAAGTCTATAAGCATTTCAGTACCTACAAACAGAGCCTTTCAAGCTGGGCATGGTGGTGCACACTGTTAATCCCAGAACCTGGGAGGCAGAGACAGGTGGATCTCCAGTCCAGCCAGGGCTACATAGTGAGGCCCTGTCTCAAACAAGCATTCAACTCCCCCGCAAAAAACATAGAAACCAAATAGTCCCTTTTTTTTGTGCACAGTATAAATTCAGTCTTTCCTGTTTCATTTACTTTAAAGTCAGCTATATTTTAATTTTTAAGTGTGTGTGTGTGTGTGTGTGTGTGTGTGTGTGTGTGTGTGTTTGTGGACATGTGTACATGAGTGTAGCTGCTGGTGGAGCCAGGGGCATCAGATCTCCTTGGAGTTAGAGTGACAGGCAGTTCTTAGCTCTCTGACATGCATGCTGGCAACTGAACCCGGATTCTCTGCCAAGTACTCCCTCTTAGCTATCTATCTTTCTCTTTAGTACCAACCAGTCTAATATGTTTTTTCTTTTTTAAGTTTTATAAACTTTATTGTGGCTGTACAAATTATGATACACGGGATTGGGATGATGTAGGTTAATTTTACTGGAGAGAAATCACTTACATGAGAAACCAATAACCCAAGATCAGCACTCTGAGCATCCAATCTCAGCTGCCCTCTGAGACCCCACCAGAACCCAGAAAGAGCAAGCCTGTCCCTGACCCCAGACCAAAATCCCGCATGCTCAGGTACGCACCCAAATGGGCGTGGTCAGAGCCACAGATACATAGTAAGGATCTCTCACTACACTTTATTGTTAAAAAAACTTGCAAATAAATAAAATATTCACACCCACAAACTAGCCAGACTCTAAATCATACAACTTGATGAACTTCTCTGTAGTTAGAATTAGGATTCAGAACAGAAGTTGTAGGACTGGAGAGATGGCTCAGTGGGTACGTGTGTTGGATGCATTTCCAGGGGACCCGGGTTCAATTTCCAGAACCCACAGAGTGGCTCACAATTGTCTGTAACTCTAGTTCCAGAGTATCTGATGCCCTCTTCTGGACTCCATGGGGACTGTGTGCACATAGTGTACATGAGCATAAAGATAAAAATAGAACTGTGAAGCTTCATGTTAAATTTTACACTTTTGATAACTTGTCAGCATCAAATGTTTTTATCTACCGCAAAACCAAAAAAATTCATGACTGCATTATGAAAACAGCTTTTTATCAGCTTTCATAACTGGTGTGCGTCATCTGCACTCAGTCCCTCCTCATTCCCTTGTATTTAGCCTCTCCTGCTCTCTGCCCTGCATGCTATATTGCACCCTCATGTACATATGTTTGCATGCATTATTCTGGGCTAGATTCCATATATGTGAAAGAATAAATGGCTTATCTCTTTCTGGAATTGTGCAGAACCACACCAAGCTTGCTAGACCTGCGGGTCCATTAGTTATTCATTTATTATTATTATTATTATTATTATTATTATTATTATTATTATTTTACTTAATAGAATTATACCATATAAATGAAGTCTATTCACAAAGTAGTAGACATTTGGGTGACTTCTGTGAATATAGATAACAAGTTTGGTTTAGCCATACACACACAGGTGTTTTTTGTTTTTTTTTTTACAGTATGCACATTCCATCCTTGTGAGTAAATGGCGAAGAATGAGAATGCTGCATTCTGCAGTGAAAGTTTGCTTAACAAGAAACATCCAGAATTTTATAAAGTAGTCGTGCCACTTGGTATTTCTACCAACATTGAGTTGCTCCATGTTTTCAGCAACATTTATTATTAGCTTAAAAATTATTTTAGGAACCGGAAAAGTGGCTCAGCTGTTAGGAGGATGTACTGTTCTTGCAGAAGAACTGCCTTTTGTTCCCAGTGCTCATGTCCAGTGGCTCACCCAACCCAGTAACTCCATCTCTAGGTGATCTGGTGCCCTTTTCTGGATTCCATGGGCATCTGCATTCAAATGCACATATCCCCACACAAGCACACAGCCACATGTATAATTAAAAACAAATCTTCAAGGAGCTTAAGAAGCTTAACGTTTCACAGTTAAGAGTACTTGTTGTTCTTGCAAAGGACAAGAGGTACTGGGTACTGGGTTTGAGTCCCAGTACCCATGTGGTGACTCACAAGGATCTGTAACCCCATCTCCAGGGGATCCAACAGGCAAACACATGGTACACATACATGCATGCAGATAAAACTAATACACATTAAGTAATTCAATCTAAATTTTTTAAATGTTTAAAATTCTATTTCACTCCATTCTAAACATTTTCTAATGGTATGTCACTGTGATTTGATTTTGACCTTTGTCCCCTTTCCAGCCTCATCGGGACAGTGATATTTATTTTTTAAAAAATCCTCCATGAACTTCACTTAATGAGATTTGATGTGTGTGTGCAGCCTTAATACTTCCCTCCATGCAAAACAATAAACACACTCACCAACCTCTGTACTCTCTACCCCACATGCTCCATTCTGTTCAACCCACAAGAAGCCACAGGTCTTCCTGTCACTAAAGCCTATTGTGTGCTTTTAGAATTTTGTATGAACACAATCAGGTAATGTGTCCCCTTTATTTGTCTGCCTTCTTTTAAATGGTTCTCATCTTGAGATTCAGCCATTCATCAGCACTCTGTTTGTTTTTATTGCTCAGAAGTAGTCTTTTTATCCTTTCCATGGTTCTTCATTTTATTTGTAGATTGGAGCTTCCATTTGGCAACTCGTTCTCTGGTCTGAAGCACTTCCATTAATGTTCATGGCAGGGTAAGTCGGTTGGCACTGAATTTTCTTACCTATTGTTTTTCTGAAAATGTCTTGGCTTTCATTTTTGAAAGATGTGTGCTCTAGCTGTGGACATCCAAGTTGGCAGCTGCCTTCATTTTTTGGCATCAGGGAAGAGATGCTCAATTTTATTCATTCATTCATTTATTTATTTGTATAGTTTCTAATAAGAAGTCTGCTCTGTCCTTACCTTTATTCTGTGTATAACACGTTTCTCCTTTCTTCTCATCGGACTTCAAAATTTTAAAGTTCTTTGTTATATTTTTCATGTGTGTATATGTGTGCATGTGTGTATGTATACATGTGTAATTTTTTAAATAAAGGTCACATGATGCATGTAGAACAGTTATGTATTATATTTTTCATCACTGTATTAAAGTGAGACAGCTAACTGTTGAAGAGAAAGTGTTTATTTTTTGTAGTTATGGTAATCAAATCTATCATGTTATATATCCTAGGAAAGTACTGTACCACTGAACTACATTGCCAAGCTCAAGAAAGTTTTATTTGACTTACAGTGATCAGAAGCTCAGGGTCCAAGACCTGGATGCCCTTTAGTTTGGCTTCTAGTGAGAATGATGATGCCCACACATCTTGGCAGAAAGGTGGATAAGAAGAGCAAGTGGTCACATTTAGAAAAGGAGCAGAAAGACTTGGCTCTAACACTTGTCTGTAAGGGCATGCTCTTAATGAAGTAAAGACCTGTGTTAGGCCCTATTGCCCCATTAAAGCCACCTTGAGGATCAGTACTTCAATCACAATAAATCCCGAGTGACACACTAGCTATACACAAATGACAGCATGCACAGGCTTAGGTCAATATTAATGCTGGGAAATGAAAACGACTGATAGAAGGCAGGTTTTGTGGAGTGTTGATTCATCCTAGTCAGGAATTGAATTAGGTTTGGATTTTGTTGCTATGATACCAACAATGTAGTACAGGCTTCAGATTACAGCTAGCTCCATTGCTAAAGACCCAGGGCATTGTGGTAGGTCATGTCATATGACTGAAAGGAGACAGGTAGAATGAGCTGGCACCCATGGACTTCCTTTGCTACATTTTTCCTCCAAAACATGGTTTCTCTATGTAGCCCTGGTTGTCCTGTAACTTGCTCTGTAGACCAGGCTGGCCAGAGATCCACCTACCTCTGCCTCCTGAGTGCTGGGGTTAACGGCATGTGCCACCACTGCCCAGTGGCATAACAGGGTCTCACTATGTAGCCTTGGCTGGCCTAGAACTCATGATGTAGTAAGGCTGACCTCAGACTTATAGAGATCTTACTGCCTCTATCTTCTGGATGCTAGGATTAAAGGCATTCGTCACCACACTCAACCTCTTACTTTTGTGTGAACTTGACTAAGTTTTTTGTTGTTGTTGTTGTTTTGTCTTTTTCAAGACAGGATTTCTCCGTATAGTTTTGGAGCTTGTCCTGGAACTAGCTCTTGTAGACCAGGCTGGCCTTGAACTCACAAAGATCTCTGCTTCCCAAGTGCTGGGATTAAAGGCATATGCCACAACCACCCAGCATGACTAAGTTTTAGACTTCAATTATTCAATGAAACATATGAAGATATTTTGTAGGTGGGATCAAAATTCAGACAAGTGGGTTTTAAGTAAAGCAGATTATCCTGAATAATTAGTGTAGACCTGACTCCATACTTTCAGAGAATTTAAGATGAGAAAGAAGCTTCCTGTAAGGGAAAGAAATTCTTCCTGTGTCTGGAAGCTTCATCCCAAGTGCCAGCCTGCCCTCCTGATAACCTGCTCTGAGGATGTTAAAGGATGGAAGGTTGTATGCTGGGGTGGTGGGGGCTGTGATGCTATCTATAGAAACACCTTATATTTGTATTTATGCTCTTAAAGTAATTTTAGAAATAAGTTTAAGTCTCTTATTTAAAAGCTTTCCAAAACAAGGGTGTTGAGTGAATTTTGAAATCAGATATCTTAACTATTAAAACCCAATGCATTCTCATTAGTTTGCAAGGAAAGGTGACTAAGAGAAACGGAGCTACGGTAGCCAAACTTCAATAAACCCAGCATGTGTAGCCTATACTATGTGATGCCTCTTGTGTATCCACTCACATCTTTTGTGGTCATTCTCTCACTTAGGACAGTCTTTAAAGCCAAAGGCCACCAGCTGGAACTATCTCAGTTCCCAGTCCCCAAATAAGCAAGTCAACAACGGCAACAATAAACTGGACACACTAAGTTGGAAGGCAGAATGCTGAACTGCAAGATCACCAAATGTTAACTAAGATCCTAAGAAATTAACCCACCGTATTCTAGTCAGGTTTAAAAGAGGTTTTTCTACTATTGATAAAAAATAGTTGTAGAGTGTGAGGGTGTGTGTGAGAGAGGGTGTGTGTGTGTGTGTGTGTGTGTGTGTGTGTGTGTGTGTGTGTGTGTGATTACACAGCAAGAGGAATTGCATTGAGTCAGGGTATCTCACAGCACCAGTGGCTCCCTTATTGCTTTGACTAAGCTGGGTGGCCAGAGAACTCATTTTACTGTGATATGTGATCAAAATGTTTGGCTAGAATCTTCTGCAGGTCATTGTCCTAGTATGTTTTCTATTGCTGTGATAAACACCATGACCAAAAATAATTTGGGGAGGGGAGGGTTTATTTCATCTTACACTTCTGACTGACAGTCCACCATTGAGGGAAGTCAGGACAGGAACTCAGGACAGGAATTTGGAGGTAGGAACCGAAGCAGAGGCTGTGGAAGAGTGCTGCTTACTCTTCCCCAGGCTCACATTCACAGAGGACTGATGCTTACTCCTTCCCAGGCTCACATCCATAGAGGAGTGCTGCTTATTCCTCCCTAGGCTCACATTCAGCCACCTTTCTTATAGAGTTCAGGTCCACTTGCCTAGAGATGGTATGGTGGTTTGAATGAGAATGGTCCCCACAGGTTCATGTGTTTGAGTACTTGGTCCCTAGTTGGTAGGACACTTTGGGAAGGATTAGGAAGTGTGGCCTTGTCAGAGAAAGTGTATTACAGGGGTAGGCTTTAAGGTTTCAGAAACCTCTAACCCTCTGGAAACATGAGACAAATTAAATCCTTTCTTTTATAAGATGCTTTGGTAATGGTATTTTGTTGCATCAACAGAAAAGTAACTAGTGTAGATGGTACTGCCATAGTGGGCTAGGTCCTCTGATATAAATTAATAGTAAAATGCTGTTAAAGCTATGGCCATAGGCCAGCCTGATGGAGACTATTCTTTAGCTGAGCTTTCCTCTTCCCAGGTGTGTCAGGTTAACAACCAAGATTAGCCATCACGAATATGTTTAGCAATATAAATATACTAATCTGTCTTTTGTTTGTTTGCTTTTTGAGACAAGGTTTCTCTGTGTAGCCCTAGCTGTCCTGGAATTAGCTCTGTAGACCAGGCTGGCCTAGAACTCACAGAGAATCCTCCTGCTTCTGCCTCCCAAAGGCTGAGATCAAAGGCGTGCACCACCGCCTAATATGTTATATAACAACATTATCTGGTTAATGCTTAACTAGTAAGCTTTTAAAGTTTATTCCATTTATTTTCAACTTTCAGAATAACTGGTAGGCGTTCTGTCTCTATCTGAACTTTCTCTCTTGCCCCCACACACTTAAACAAAGTTGTTTGGGAGGGCCAGCAGGATAATTCAGGTGATTCAGTGAAGGTGCTTGTGACCAAGCCTGGTTAATCCCTGGGACTCATGAGGGTAGAAAGAGAAAACTTAACTCCTAACTCCTCTGACCTCCACACACACACCCTGGTAGGTGCAGGTGGGGACGCTCTCACATCTTACACACTATGTGTGTGTGTGCACACATACTTGGGACAAGTGCAAAGGAAGCTAAATGAATAAACATGGTAAAATGTGCTCTAATCATTTGGGAATGAACAATGGCCTCTGACCCTCTACTTTTAAATCTTTCAGTGTCTACTTCCCAAGACAAGGACAGAGCCACAGTGTACTTATTACATCAGGAGATTAATGATCATGTCAGTCAGTTTACAGAAGTTGATTTGCTGTGCTCCAAGTGGTGCGTGCAGAAATGCTGACGTCACAGGGAAGGATGCATCGTGTATCTGTGATGTGAATGCTGACTCCTGCTTTACAAAATCCACACAATGCTGGGGAATGCTTAGAAAATGTCAAAAGAATTTCAAAAAAACAAACAAACAAAAAAACCAAAACAGTCATACAAGTTAGGTAGTTACAGTCATTTTCCACCAGTTTTGTTGGTTTATATGTATATGCATTTATGTGTAGGTGATTGTTGATAAATATACTTATTGCAAGCATTTTTAAAGTACTGGATTTTCTTAATTTAAAATATGTATAATATAATAAGTGTGCACATACATTATGTGTATAGACAAAAGCTGATTAACCTCCTGTTTCATTGAGAAGAAAAATATTTAGATAGGCATACTATACTCTACAGCAGGGGTTCTCAACCTGGGGGTTGAGCAACTCTTTCACAGGGGTCATGTATCAGATGTCTTGCAAATCAGATATTTACATTACGATTCATAACAGTAGCAAAATTATAGTAATTAAGTAGCCACGAGATAATTTTATGGTTGGGGGTCACCACAACATGAGGAACTGTATTAAAGGGTCACAGCATTAGGAAGGTTGAGATCCACTGTTAGGATAGGAGTCCGCACTGAAGAAGAATGCAAGGCAAGGCTGGGGAGACATGGGTGGAGCTCTGCCAATCACAAGTCTTTGTGAACGAGGCTGTACAGCCAGCCACCTTTCGATGCTTACTAGAAAGGACTTGCTGCCTTGCTGGTGCCAATTATTGCCAGTTACCAATACCTTGCAGCTATAAGGAGTCAAATAAGAGAGAAAAACAGCCATGTTCATTCAAGGTGCTATTATCCCAAGTCCCCAAGAGACAAGGAGCTCAGAAGACAACAAAGAGACTGGGTGGGACTAGGTCAGTTGTTTTCTGCTTGAGCCTCAGGTGGTAGGAAGGGCAAAAGCAGCTGTTCTCCTTTGCTCGACCTCTCTCTTATTGATTAAAATGAACAGGATTTTAAAATATTTATTTACTTTCTGGGTATTCCATTTTTGGTCTTATGGTTGCTTACAAGATACAGGAATGTCTAAGTACATCAGCCCTTATATGTGAATTATAAACCCACAGGAGATGTAAGAATGTGTTTAAGAGATTTCTTTTCTTCTTAAAAAAAAAAAAAAGAATTGTTCAGGGCCAGAGAGATGGCTTAGCAGTTGAGCACTAGATGCTCTTGTGAGGAACAGCGATTTGCTCCCAGCACCCACATGGTGACTCAGCCATCTATAATCCCAGTTTCATGGAATCTGGTGTCATCTTCTAACCTCCATAAACACCAGGCACATACATGGTCCATAGTCTTACATGTAAGCAAAACACTCATGCACATAAGATGAAATCAAATACATCTTTTAAAATATATGTTAGCTGGGCATTGTAGTAAATACCTCTAATCCCAGTACTCTGCAGGTAGACAGAGGCAAGCAGATCTCTGAGAGTTCAAGGCCAATGTGGTCTACATACCAAGTTCTGGGACAGCCAAGGCTACACAGAGAAACTATGTCTTGCATGTATGTATGTATGTATGTATGTGTGCATGCGTGCATTCATATGTGTATGTTCATTTATCTATTAATTAAATCTGTTCTTTATCATTCTCATATATGTGTACATTGTATCCTGATTACTCTTGCTATCTTACCTCCCATCACACTCCTCCCTCCTCACAATTCCCCTTTTCATAGTCATGTTTTCATCTTGTATTGAGATCTTGTATGAATTAAACCAGGGCCATCTATGTGATGCTCTGTGGTGATCTGAATAAGAACATCCCCCACAGACTCAAGTATTAGAACACTTGCTCCCCAGATGGTAGTGTTTTGTGGAGGAAGTTATGGAACATTTATGAGATGTAGCCTTTCTAGAGGAAGTGTCTTGGGTGAACTTGGAGAGTTCATAGACTTACTCCACTTCCAAGTCTCTCTCTACTTCCTCTGAGTGGTTGAGGTTTGATCTCTCAACTTCCTGTTCTGGTCTCCTGTTGTCATGCCGCTCCCACCATTATGGATTCTCCTTCTGGGACCATAAACCAAACTAAAATCTTTCTTCAATGAATTGCTTTGGGTCCCAGTGCTTTATCACAGCAACAGAAAGCAGCTAATACACTGTGGATTTGTAACTCTCCATTGCAGTCCCGTAGGCTCACCAGTGGTTACTCAACTAACTCTCAATTCTCAGAATCTGTCGTTGGTCACTAGTTCTGTAGAAGGAACCAACCAAGCCTCTTGAGTCTGCCCCCATCCATGGTTGGCTGTTAACAGGCCCATTCTTAGGCAGGCTCAGTATAGGCAAGCACTGGTGAAACTGTGATTGGAGTAGCTGTGTTCTGCCCAAATGACATCCCATTGTAGTAAGCTTTCTCATCGGACTTTCTTGGGCCACCAGCCCACAAATAATGACACAGAAACTTACTATTATTATGGAAATTCGGCCTTAGCTTAGGCTTAACCCTAATTCGTTCTTATAGCTTAAACTAACCCACATTTTTAAATCCATGTTCTCCCACGTGTCTCATTACCTCATCTCTGTACTGTCCATCCTGCTTCCTCTGTGTCTGACTGGCAACTCCATCTTTCTTCTTCCCTGAGTTCTTTCTCTCTCTTTCCAGAAGCTCACCTATACTCTCCAACCTAGCTGTTGGTCATGTGGTTTTTTCTTTATTATACCAATCACAGCAATACATCTTCCCTTCCTATCTTCCAGCTCTTGCATCCTTTCCCTCCTCTTCCCCAGTGTTCTCTGAACCTTAGAAAGTGTGGTAGAAATGCTTTGTTTAGGGCTGAGCACTGAAGCCTTACTTAGCCTCAGCAACTTGATCAGGCTTGTGTCCCTACATTCACATCCATTCACAGCAAAAGTGAGGCTTCTCTGGTTTAGACTGAGACTAGCATTTGTCACCAGAAGCCATGTGCATAGCTGTTCAGAGTCAGGCAACCTTAAACAATTTTTGATTGATCTTGATGTTGATCAAGCTGTTTAGATAACACCTTCTAGAGAAGTGATTCTCAACCCGTGGATTGCTGCCCCCTTGAGGGGGGATGTCAAATGACATTTTCACAAGGGTCACCCAAGACTATCAGACAACACAGATGTTTACATTCATAATAGTAACAAAATTATAGTTATAAAGCAGCAACAAAAATAATTTTATGGCTGAAGTGGTCACCACATATACAGAACTTTATTAAAGGGATACAGCATTAGGAAGGTTGAGAACCAGTGTTCTAGAGGATCTATTTAGCAATATAAATTTATAAACTTTTACACAATACCCTTTACCATTTGTCTACTTGACTAGTAAACTTTTTGAAACATTTTCTTTTCTTCCCCAATTTTTAATAATTATACTTATCTTAAGCACTTTTAAAAAGTGAACATTTCTTTAATTTAAAAATTCATAAATACATGGGCACACACATATAGAATGTATCCCATATAGATGCATATACTATCTCTGCCTCTCCCCCTCAAATGTTCTATTGGTCATAACAGCAAGGATGAAAGACTCCCACTGTTTTTAGCAAAAAGAACAAAGACTGAATGTGAAAAGTATGGCTGAATAAAGTAAAGATGGAGATAAATGTTGTGAAAGACAGAGGGACAGGCTGGCAGGTGTGTGGCTCAGACACAAGAGTAAAGGACCAGGAGCTCCTCTTTCCCACCCCCATAATTCTCTCTGCCAGCCATGAAGACCCCCCTGACTGCAGAGCCTAGGGGAAGGTGATAGCCGTAACCTTGAGAACCACGTGAGCATCTAGCTGTGACCATGGTGCCATGCTGGTGGAGAGATCCACCCAGATCTCACAAGTCAGTCCACATCACTTCATCTCCCCATCAGGCTTGTAATTTTGGAAGAGGTAGGAGAAGAGAAATGAACAGCTGGCTCTTTGATGGCTTCCAAAATCAGGATTTGGTCTTCTGAAGCTGGGCTGGTCATATTTGGATGTGAGGCTCCCGGCAAGAAGTTGGCTCTCAAAAAATTAGGATAAATATGTTTGGCGAGGGACTCTGATAAAGAGAATTTCAAAATTAACTTTAGGAGAGGGAGCAGGAAAATATGCTCACCCAAAACCATAGCCCTTTCCCAGACACTTTCCACCTGCCCTTCTGGTTTGTCCTCTGCCCTTCTGCCTTTCTCTAGGGCTCCTAAGTCTTCTCTTTGGTTTGATAAATGAGAAGTGTTGTGTAAGAACTCAGAGCTCAATAACCATACCTTACCCCTTCTGGCCCAGGAGTAGTGACAACCTCTTGTAGTTGTCACATCCAGGATGCTTCATTATCCTGCCTTGGTTTCCCCATGTCATTCTCTCTACTTAAGTGAGCTCTTTCCCCCTCTTCGAGTATGTCAGCTTCCTTCCACAACTCTGATTGAGCCAGAGGAGAGCAGGTATCTTGGAAGAAGCACCCAATGTTTTTCCAAAGGATGGTAAAGGATAGGAGCTGTGACAGTGATGCCAGAGGGAAGCCAAGCTCTTAATTCAGATTGTTAAATGCTGCTAAGCAAAGAAGATTGTGCCTACCAGACATGGTTGAAAAACAAGAAAGGACCAGAGGGTATCTAGTAGCCATTTCTATAGGGACACACCTGTAGTAACAGCCAGGTGTCAGAAGATAGACTTAGCACAGAGATAGCAGTGAGGAGAGGGAAGGAGACATACAAAGTAAGTGGTTATCTACATCAGGGGCTCCGAGCTAGAGGCACTGTTATACCCCCACTCAAACACTAGCTAACTAATTGCACAAGTAATAAGATTCCTCAACTCATGCTAAATGGGCTCAAACATGCTAGTTGAATAGCAGATGCACAACTGAGCCTGGTTACTCCCTGGTTGTTACCACAGGGGCATAGACCTTCAGATGAATACCAGGAAGGATTATGTTGAAAGGCTTAAGAAGCAGAGATGGGCTTATTTTCAGAAGTGGACTGTCTATTTCAGAAACTACCAGCATGAAAGCTTGGTGCAGATCCCAGGCTGATTTAATGAACAGATAGTTTGCGGTTTTTTTTTTTTTTTTTTTTTTTTTTTTTTTTTTTTTTTTTTTTCTGAAATAAAGGAGTAAAGAGCACCAGACTCAGCACGATGACAAGAACATGATCCTCAACATGTTCCAAGCATCTACAAGGGTCAGGCTGGATTTCTGCTTCTTCTCCTTTAGTTGCATCTTGAGCCCTAGCCCATGAGAAGGTACCACCAACATTCAGGGTGAGATGGGTCTTATTCTTCAGTGGATCCTCACTGGCCATGCCTTAGCTGACCTACCAGAAGATGTGCCTCACCAATCTCCTAGGTGATCCTAAATCCAATCAAAATGATAATGAAGATTAATGAACACGCTCCATGATGCTTTCACAGACTCTGCATGGGGCTGGGGTGGAATCTCATGTCCATACCACCAACACAGGCAAAACAGCACACAGTGAAGCAGCTGAAGCTAGCCCTTTCTAGCCTGGATCTCATTTTGTAGGGCCAGGCTGGCCTTGGACTCACAGAAATCTATCTCTGCTACCAGAGTGCTGGGATTAAAGGTGTGCACCACCACACCTTTAGCTCAGCTTGAGATTCTTGAGTCTACTGCCAGCCTAGAAACCCAGGAACAATATACTGTACCTGAGTGCTTTGTATTCACAAAAAGGACGGTTCTGTGTCTTCTCACTTAACACTGTTCCCTTGCACACTTTCTCAAATACTTACTTGGGTATGGATCATGCTTGTTGAACCATTTCCAGATGGCACTGACTAGGACTGATGACTAGAAGGTGGGTGACAAAGTCACAGTCCACAAGGACCTTTATTTGTGACAGTGGTGCTCTAAAACATCAGTGACATGAGTTTTAACTGAAGGAAATAGGAAACTCTAGATTTAGTTTCAAACACGGAATCATACAGCATAGAACGAGAAACACCAGACCACTCAAAGTTCCCATGAAGACACAAATTTCTTTAGGTCCTGGATGGAAAGAACTCTGGGAAAGACAGTATCACAGCAGCTCTCCCTAGCCATCACGCTTAAATCCCAAGGCCAGGGCTGTCTACAGAGTTGAGGAAATTTAGAGTTCCCTGGGAACCTTGGGGAGCTCAGACAGCAGCCTTCAACGGGACACAGATATTCAGAGGCACAATTCACACAGACACAGTCAAACGGCTGCATGAGAAGGGCATTGACCTACACAGAGAGGCTGGGAAGTGACAAAGAATGATGTCTGCTTAAGGAGTTTGGTTCAGACATGGCTTCTGACACGGAGACCACCGACACAAAAGCTGACACAAAAGAAAGTCAGTTTAACATGTGAAAGAAAGGCAAGCCCTTGATCATTTTTTTTAAAGATTTTATTTACTTAATATGTATACAACATTCTGCTTCCATATACATCTGCACACCAGAAGAGGGCACTAGATTTTATAACAGATGGTTGTGAGCCACCATGTGGTTGCTGAGAATTGAACTCAGGACCTCTGGAAGAGTAGTCGGAACTCTTAACCACTGAGCCATCTCTCCAGCCCCTGCCCTTGATCATTTTGACTCTGTTAGCAAATGTTTGTACCACACGGTCTCAAATCCAAAAAGAAAGGAGGAGTTTATTTGTCTGGGGTGTTAGAAGATCTAGGAACAGAATTTATGCTGTTATAAAGAACAGAGACAGACAGAAATGATGGCACTAGCAAGATCAAGCCAATTAAAAAGGCCAACGCGGGCCAGGCGGTGGTGGCGCATGTCTTTGATCCTAGCACTCAGGAGGCAGAGTCAGGAAGGTCTCTGAGATCAAGGCCAGCCTGGTCTACAGAGTGAGTTCCAGGACAGCCAAGGCTATGCAGAGAAACCCTGTATTGAAAAGACAAACACCCAACCTGGAGTGAGATGGGAGTTCCTGAGGCCCAGCTCTTAGCCAGGAGCTCTTGCCACTTATGGCTACTACTAGAGGAGGGGCAGTCACTTTTCTTTGGGAATGTGGCCATTAGTAGGCTCCTGAAGTCCTGGTGGAGAACCTCACACCCATGCACATATGGGCAACACTAATTGACTCATTGGTTTAAAACTTTTTGTTAAAAAAATAGTAATATAAAAGAAGACATGCAGTTGGGAGGGTCCTGTTGGAGTTGGAATAGGAGAGTGAAGGACAGATAGAATTAAGATATAGTATATACATATATGAAAATTTCAAAGATTCTAGCAAGAAAGAAAGGAAAAAATAGTGACTTCAAACTATAATCTTAGCACTTGGGAGGTGGAGGCAGGAGAATCAGGAATTCAGGTTCAGCCTGAGCTATGTAGTGATTTTGTGAATCGAACAGATGACATGATGAGACCTGATCTAAAATCTTAAAAGCCTGAGATTAGGGATGGGGTAGACAGGTGCTTGTGAGCAGGAAGTGTAGAGTCCAGAGGCCACACCCTGGTCAGTCCCACTCCAATGGTTGGTTGTCTAGATTCCCAAGAGTCCTTGTGAATTTGATACATCTCTGACTCTGAAAACAACTCCAGGTGAGGTCAAAGGTGTCAATGAAAACATGCGCTAGACTCCCCGGTGTGTTAGCCATGCATGTTAGCCAGTATGGAGCTGAATGCTAAGTCAGTAGTACTCAGAGCTGCCTATGTGTTACTACTCCATAGTAAAACCCAGTTTTAAGTGCCTCTGATGTTATAAAACAGGTGTCAGATTTTCAGAGCCGAAGACTATGCTTTAGGTTTCCATCTACAGCATCCATTTTATGTATCATTTTAAATTTTTTTTTAAAAAATTGAGCTATACATTGTTTCCCAGTCCCTATTCCTCCCCCATCCCTCCTCCCACCATCTCCCCTGTCCCCCATGCTCCCAATTTACTCAGGACAGCTTGTCTTTTTCCCTTCCTAGGCAGATCCATGTATGTCTCTTTTACTGTCTTCTTTGTTACCTAGGTTCCCTGGGATTGTGGCCTGTAGGCTGGTTGTCCTTTGCTTTCTGTCTAATATCCACTTCTGAGTGAATACATATTATACTTGTCTTTCTGGGTCTGGGTTACCTCATTCAGGATGGCCCATTTGAGTCATAACATCTGTTAGTACCTTTATTTCTTTGTTAAGTTTTTGTCTGGGAGACCTGTGCAGTGGTGAGAGCGGAGTGGAGTGTTGAAGTCTCCCACTATTCGTGTGTGGGGCTTGATATGTGATTTAAGCTTTAGCAATGTTTCTTTTACAAATGTGGGTGCCCTTGTATTTGGGGCAAAGATGTTCAGAAATGAGACTTCATCTTGATGAATTTTTCCTGTGACAAATACGAAATGACCTTCTTCATCTGTTTTGACTAATTTTAGTTTGAAGTCTAATTTGCTAGATTAGGATAGCTACACCAGTTTGTGTCTTAGGTCAATTTGATTGGAAAATCTTTTTCCTAATCCTTTACTCTAAGGTAATATACGTCTTTGTAGTTGAGGTGTGTTTCTTATATGTAGCAGAATGATGGATTCTCCCCCCCTCTCGTATACAATCTGTTAGCCTGTCTTTTTATAGGCTAATTGAGTCCATTGATATTAAGGAATAATAATGACCAGTGATTGCTAGTTCCTGTTATTTTTGTTGTTGGTGGTGGTGGTGGTATTGTGTGTGTGTTTCTATTCTTAGGGATTTGCTGACATGGGATTATTTATTGCCTGTGTTTTTGTGAATGTAGCTAACTTCCTTGGGTTGGAGTTTTCCTTATAGTACTTTCTGTAGGGCTGAATTTGTGGATAGGTATTTTTAAATCTGGTTTTGTCATGGAATATCTTGCTTTCTCCTCCTTTGGTGATTGAAACCTTTGCTGGATATAGTGATTTGGGCTGGCATCTGTGGTCTCTTAGTGTTTGCTCTAACCAGGACCTTCTGGCTTTCATTGTTTCCATTGAGAAGTCAGGCATAATTCTGATAGGTCTACCTTTATATGTTACTTGGCCTTTTTCCCCTGCAGCTCTTAATATTCTTTCTGTATTCTGTATGTTTAGTGTTTTGACTATTATTTGTCAAGAGGACTTTATTTATTTATTTATTTATTTATTTATTTATTTATTTTTGGTCCAATCTCTTTGGTGTTCTGTAAGCTTCTTGTACTTTCATAGGTATGCCTTTCATTAGGTTGGGAAAGTTTTCTTCTGTGATTTTTGTTGAATATATTTTATGTGCCTTCGAGCTGGACTTCTCCTTCTCTTATCCCTATTATTCTTAGGTTCAGTCTTTTCATGGTGTCCCAGATTTCCTGGATATTTTTTTTATTTGAATTACAAACAAGATTGAATTACACGCGCAGTTCCCTGGATATTTTGTGTTAAGAATTTGTTGGATTTAACATTTTCTTATACCAATGAATCTATTTCCTCTATTGTATCTTCAACACCTGAGACTCTCTCATCTCTTGCATTCTGTTATTTATGCTTGCATCTGTAGTTCCTGATCATTTACCCAGATTTTCCATTTCTGGGGTTCCCTTGGTTTGTGTTTTCTTTATTGCCTCTATTTCAGTTTTCAAGTCTTAAACCATTTCCTTCACCTGTTTGATTGCTTTTTCTTAGTTTTTAAAAAAGGGTTTGTTGATCTCTTCCAATTTTTTATTTGTCTTTTCCTCCATTTCTTTAAGGAAATTTTTCATTTCCTCTTTAAGGGCCTCAGTCATCTTCATAAAGTTATTTTTAATGTCATTTTATTCTGCTTCATCTGTGTTAGGATGTTTGGGACTTGCTGCTCTAGAACCACTAGTTTCTGGTGGTGCTCTTTGTGTTGTGAGTTATTCTTACCCTGTTGTCTTCCCATCTCTTCTTCCAATCAATACAGGTGGAGCCTGTGCTTTAGAGGATCCCTCTTCTTCCAATTGGTGTAGTTGGGGCTGTGGCTCCGTTGAATGCTCCTTCAGGGGCAAGCAGGGCTGAGACTTCGGTGATTGCTCCTCCTGTTGTAGATGGGTCCAAGGCTCAGATGGCCTCTCCTTCAGATGCAGGTGGGGCCATGACTCCAGGTGCAGGCAGTGAGGGGCTCTGGTGATGGTGATCACATCTCTAGGTGCATGGGGGCGGGGCTTAGGCTGAGACTCTAATGGTCGGATAGTTTCTGGAGGCCACAGCTTTTGCCAAGGCCTGTTTCCTGGAATGGCCAGTAACCTGCCTCAATGATTCTGTCTCCCAGTGCACTAAGAGACACTTTTTAAGATAGTTTCTGGAAGACACATCGGCCTCTTACTTGGCCACTCATACCCACCCCACACCCACACCCTTGTACTTTCTTGACCTCTTGCTTAGCTGCTGATAGCCACACACCCGCCACCCCTGCTTCTGGTCCTATTGCTTGGCTGCTGATACTCTTTCTCTCTTCCCAGCTTCTGGGCCTCTTGCTTGGTCACTGATGCTCCTTCCAGCACCCATTTTAAACACAAGGAAAGCAGGGTAACATCAGTCTTCTGCTTATTCTATAATAATATGTTCCTGAGTCTCCTTCCCTTTCTAGTCCAGGCATTTTCCATGCATCATCCTGCTGTCTTAGCTGCACTAAACTGTGAGTCTTACTTGATGATGACTTCCTTCTGTGTGATTATTTGTGAATTTACTTTTTACTGTTCAGTTTCTCTTTTGCATATATACCCTATGACATTGATCCAAACAAGAAGATCCAATTTTTTTCCAGCACATACAGGAACCATCCTGTGCATACTTCAAGGGATGAAGTGGTCCAGGAAAGATGACTAGCTTCGTTCATTTGTCACAAGACCCACACTCAACACCCAAGACTCACAGCTTTCTCCTCTTGGAGGCTCCGTACCAGTGGTTCTCAACCTGCGGTATGCATATCAGATATTCTGCATATCAGATATTTACATTTCAATTCATAATAGTAGCAAAACTACAGTTAGGAAGTAGCAACAAAAATAATTTTATGGTTGGAACCCAGCCCCCAGGGGGTCTCTAAGAGTTGTTTTCCAGCATAACCACAGGTACCTCCTGTTTTCCTGACCTCACCCCACTGGGATCAATATCCTGTTGTGAACCCTTTGACCTGGGGTTTTTGTGAGTTTGTATATAAGGCTGCTCCACAATAAAGGTGAGGGACATTCTCTCAGAAAAGGACCAGGAGTCTTGTGGTTCATCCAAATCTCCAGGCTTTCACCCAATACTTAGTGACCAAGAGCAGCCACAGTTGGGGGGGGGGGGGTCACCACAATATAAGGAACTTCATTAAAGGGTCACAGCATTAGAATGGTTGAGTACCCCTGAACCTCACAGAATGGTGGGAGGGGCTCTGCATTGCCAGTTCAGAGTGAATGAAGGACTGCCAATCATAATCGTGACAGCCAAAAGCACTGTGAGAGCACCCCAGGCATGAGTTGAGTACTGTCTTTCAAGACTACAGTGAGGATAACCCATGTTCCTTTCAAATTTCCCCTGCAATTAACTTATTATCTAAATTATGTTCTCTTGACAGTGCTCACAACATAGGAAACAATCATTTGGAGTTGATTTATATTCTGCATGCCAGCATCTTCTTGGGAGTGTGGAGGCTACTCTAGCTGTAGTACTTCCTGGCATTCCTAAAGTTGGGGTTTCCAGTGAGGCAAGGAAACTTGATGGTAGGAAAGGTTACTTGAAAGTCGATATGAGTGCTGTGAAAGATCATTTGCACTGAAAAACACAAACCTTCACAAAGACCCTCCCCAGCCTCATTTGCCTGGCATTAATTTTTCAAGGAGTCCAAATGAATACTTCTAGCACCTCGGAATTTTTTCAGCCGATTGCCTACTTATTTTTCTCTGGTCTGTTAACATATTCAGGTGCTAAAGCACAATGAGAATCTATTTACTCATAAGAGTGTTGCCAGGGCACCTAAGTGCTTTAATCAAATCATGCCACAGACCTACGCCTCACAACTGAAAAGAAAAGCAAATATTTTCCTGTTTATCTTCTGTGTACTGCCTCCAGCTGCTGATGCAAGAGTGTTGTGATGCTCAGTCAGGTTAACGCCTCTCCCGGCATGAAAACTGTTGTTTGCTAGGTCGGTGGGATTGTGGATGATTTTTTTTTAATCCTTTCAAAAATGCCCTTTAATGTTGACACAAAAGTCTTTGAAAAAAGTAAGCATTTTAAAAAGGTTACAGAAAAGTGTTTTCTGGTAAGAAAAACAAAATATTTTGGAGAGGTCCAAGCCATGGGAGGATGGGACAACAAATGCATCAAGGAGGCAGATTTGACAATTTCCCCATATAAAAGGATTTCTGGATGATTGACTTCTATGGGTAATCAGCATGTCGAAGTTATTATGTAGCAAGATGTACACATAATTAATTAAGTGCTTCATTTTTTTTCTATCCAACTGCTCCTGTGCCCAATAGAGAAAACCTCAGAAAGAAATTGGCTCAAGGGCATTTCAAAGCCACTCTCTATGTCATTGTAACCATGTATATGAAGAAGCGTGAATGTTAGCTTTGGTGGTAAAATGTGGCCTGCCGTGTGTCTGCCCTCTGTGTGGCTCTGAGGAGCTAAGGTCATCGAGTAAACACATATGGGATGCTGAGAACATCACTGTCCTCTGATATCTATATTTCTTCATGAGGCTTTCAAGCTCCAACCTAAAGGAACTGGTGATTTGGGGGTCCCTGAGAATTTTATGTCTGGGAGGAGTACCTTGTGCTTTACAAGCTCGGCAGTTCCCACTCTGGTTCCTCAAATTCAAGGATGTCTTATGCTCGAGTAGTGATAGGGCTTCTGGCCTTGAGACTCTGAAACTTTTGCAGACAAAGGTAGGCTAATAGAAGACCCCTACATGATGAAGTTAGCTACATCAAACATGTAAAACCGATGAATGGGACCATACATAACAAGATATGGTAAAGTTGAGGACCTTGAGAGCGAGTGTCAACCTCCTGTTATCTGAATGGGCTTAAGTGTAATCCCATGATCTTTATGGGAGAGAGAGGTAGAGGGAACACACAGAGCAGGTGGTGGTCAGCGTGTGTGTGTGTGTGTGTGTGTGTGTGTGTGTGTGTGTGTGTGTGTTGTGCACGCGCACATGGGCACGTACAAGACAGAGTAGAGCCATGAGGTCACAGTCTAAAGAAGGCACAACTGGCCTCTAGAAGCTCTTCCAGAAAGAGTGTATTCCATGACTGCATCTTTTTCCCTTTCTGACCTCTGGAAACATGACAGAATTTATCTCTATCTTTAAAAGCACACTATTTGCTATTGCTGCAGTAGCCACAAGAAACTCATCCAGACTGTTGGCCTTGATTCAAATCCTGGCTCCAACTATGAACTGTAATCTTCTGCATCATGTTCTGGACCTTTGTCTCCTCGTCTGTGAAATGGGAGTGTATGTGTAAGATCTCTAGTACACAACAATATGATGCTAACACACATTTATGCACTGTTTTGTGGGAAAATCATCCCATGGCTATACAGGTGGTATCATGTTGTCCCTGAGCACATTGAGGTCCTTAGCTTGCAGGGGTAGTCTATGGACATGGGTAAGAGTAATGTCTATTTGGGGGTGAGAGAAAATGAGAGCAGATAAGGTCGGAGGAGAGAGCTGACAGCCTTGGTGGGTAGGACTCAGTGTGGAGGCCAGGAAAAGTATCTCAGGATCTTTGTCTAATTACAAAGCAGATAGACGAAAGTCCTTAGAATTTAACAGGGAAATTCCCTGGTTTCTTTTTGAAGGGCTTAGCTTTTCTTATACCCACATTTGTATTTTAAAATTTCATAACTGAAACCGAAGTACACTCTTCATTTGTAGCTTGTCAGCTAAGGGAAAATTACAGGATGGGTCATGGCAACGAGGAGATTATGGGCTGCATCTGATAAATGGCTATTTATATGTATTAGCCTGCTCTGGGGCATTCTCAGGGTATAATTTCATAGCAGAGTTAACATCATCACATAAAATATGACAACAGGCTTTATACCGCCCATCTGAGATGAAATTGCAGCTTCCATAATGAGCAAGTGGGGCCCAGGAGTCAGATAGATTGACACCCCCCACCCCCCCTCCACACACACTACCTGTCAAATCCAGTTGCAGGCCCTGAGAATGGAGTGAGGACAAACAGGAGGGGCTGACAGGACATGGCCTCAATTCTCTGAGGTACCTGGTAGCTCACCTTGGGAAGACCAGTACCCGCCTCCACATCCTAGGGACCACCCACTCTCTTCCTGCCCTTGAGTTCCTGCAGCCTTGAGCAGAAGTATGTTGACTAGCATCACCCTTTCTGAGATGATTTACCTCAGCCTCCATTGATCTTACATTGACAAGGACTCTGAACTCTCCCTTGCTGGCTCCGTGGTTAATGATTTATGAAAGAAATCTCAATGCCCCGAGGTGGTCCCCACTTGAAGGAGACACCAGAGTAAATATTTTAAGTGGACCTTCTTTGAAATGAAAATCATCACAGCAGTGTTAATCTCCTTGGCCATTTGAGACTTTTCCTACGTGTGTGTGTGTGTGTGTGTGTGTGTGTGTGTGTGTGTGTGTGTGTGACCTGTGTATGCATTTGTGTGCACATGTGTACATGTATGTGTGTACACGTGTGTAACCTGTGTGTGTTTGTGTGTGTGTGTGTGTGTGTGTGTGTGTTGGGGCAGGGAAAGGTGCTTTCTTTGTTGTTTGAGAACCACACCTATACTGGACAAGCTCTTTTTTTTTTTTTTTTTTGGCAAGTGAGTTAGTCTCACTCTATGTAAAACACCATTATTCTGTTTACAGCCTGGTCTCCTCTGGATTTAGGAGTCCCGTCCTGGAGTCTGAGCACTTTTGAGAGAGTACACTGGGACTGTGAGCTGGATAAGGTTGTTATTATTTGAATCCTTGAGGTCCATTGTCTTATTCTCTCTTACTGGCCAGTATCCCCTAATTCCCCACTTCCCATCATGACAGATATGAAGAGCCTTTACCATTTTTTAAATTTAATGTATTTGAATAGAAACTTTCATAGTCACCCCCCACCCCCATCTACACACAGAAGGCTGGAAAAGCTGAGACTCTCCCTCTGTCTGCAGCAGGACAGTGTGGACCCTAGGGGATTGACTAGTCCCTTCCTAGTGCCTGAAGTTTCATGTTACTTGTAAGCCCCAGCCATGAACGAAAGAAAAATGTTTCAATTTTTGAATCTACCCTCCCTTTTGAGATTTTATATATGTCTGGTCATATCCTTCCCACTCTTTGTCCACTTGGGGCCAGCAGAGGGAAAAAGCTGTAGAAGAGATGAAATACATTAGAATGCTAGTTTGGGAATGAAAGTAGACTGGGAAAATCTCAGAAGTTGTGTTTTCATACTGTGAAGTTCGGTTCCCTTTCAAAACATCCATCAGAGGCTCAGCTCTAACTCCATGGCAGAGTGCTGGCCCAGCATGCTTGAGCCCCCCCCCCCCAAAAAAAAATCAATGAAGCATGAAGTCATCTTTCCATTGTTAGAGATTACAGCACACAAGAGGTCCACTCTTGAGAGCCCTTTAGGCTTTCCTGGTCTTTCGTTTTCGAAATCATTTCAGGTTATATCTTGTTTGTTTAAAATGTTCGGCTATAAAATTCTGAGTTCTTTTAAAATCTTTAAAAAAAATAAAGAAAGTAGAAAGAATTGACTTTGAAAACAGTTACATCGTCCCATTAACTTCAGCGTGCATGCTCTAGGCCACTTTCTAAAGTACCTGCAATGCTAAGGGGGCTATTCCTGCCTGTGTACCACCCAGTCTGCAAGCTCTCCACAGCTCAGTGTTTAGGGTGATGACTCCAGACAGAACCCATGCCCTTTGAAAGCATCCCTGTCTCCTGCCTGCTTCCCTGTGATACTCCACGCTGCCTTGCAACCTCTGGATTCTAGCCTCCTCCCTTCCACATGCTCCAGTTAAGCTCCCCTCACCCCCACCCCAGGGCCAGCTGCACTGGTGAGGAAGTGAGGGAGCCTCCTATCACTGACCTGAAAACAGGTCATAGGGTCAACTGGGCTCTGTCCTTGGGGGAAACCTCAAGTTCGTCGGGGAGAAGAAGAGTGTCAGTTCTTTCTTGTCTGGTGTCTGCCTAGAATCTGGCTTGTAGAAAGTAAAAGCTCTTGCCCTCTAGAGTCCTTCCTTCCAGAGAAGCTGGCTTTCCTTGTGGACTTTTCCTGCTAGTCCCTTGGTTTCTTGAGCAGGTTGCTCTGGCACCCACATCATGTACATGGGAGGCAAAAGAGATTTGGTTAAATCCCTAAAGGAATCATCACCTGTGTATCCTTTGAGTTCCGGGATCCTTGCCCACTCTGCCTTCCTCTGCCTACTTTTCAGAGATGGCTCAATGATGTGCTTTTGAGGTTTGGGGTTGTCATTAGCAGGAGAGACAAGACTGAGAGTATTTATCTACATTTCTCAAACAAACAAACAAACAAAAGTCTATACCAGTATCTATGGAAGCCTTGTCAAGAAAAACACACTTCATGAGTCTTTGGGGTAACTGATTTTCAGTTCCCATGTACTTCTGAGTTTCAGTTACAATGTACAAAAATTAGCTTTTCTTATCTCTAAGGAGTAAAACCTTTTTGTAATATGGACTTCAGAGATAATAACTTTAATTTTTATTCAAATGTCTGATATTGAATGGCCAGAGTCACCACTGCCCTTAACAAGGGTTTAGGCACCCTGGGATAAGGAGCAAGGGCCAGGGTATTGTTACAGAGCTCTGGGAGGTTCCATAGAATGAATACCTGGGGCCAGACTCTCTACATTACCCTTCCACCTTCACACGTTGTCTCTCTGATCCTTGCTAAGGTGTCCCATAACCTCCTCTCTCCAGCCCAGGACACCATTCAACTCAGAGAGGACTTCCTCTAAGATCCGTGAGATTTATCCTCTACTCCAGGGTTCTACCCAACTTAGCAGGTCCATCATGCCAAGTGCTCCCCTTTCTGAATGACAGGCACCATCTTCTAGGGATAATCTTTCTTCTTCTTCTTCTTCTTCTTCTTCTTCTTCTTCTTCTTCTTCTTCTTCTTCTTCTTCTCTCTCTCTCTCTCTCTCTCTCTCTCTCTCTCTCTCTCTCTCTCTCTCCCTCTCTCTTCAGGGTTGTAGGGTCCCTGATCTTTTTCTACAGCCCTTTACCATCATCTTCCTCATGGTAGGTTTTCAGCACATTGGTGCTTCTGGCCGGCTACCTGTTTAGCAAACTTGTATTTGTAAAGTTTTCCTTCAGTGGTTTAAAGTGATAAATGATACTTACTCTCATGTACAAGATTGTCTACACTAGAGTGAAAGGATTTCCTTGAATATTAACTATGTGGGTTGAAAATAGGACTTATTTTTAAAAAATCTTCAAAACATTGACTTAAGTAATACTCATCTTCAAGTAAAGATTTAACCTTCTCTCTCTCTCTCTCTCTCTCTCTCTCTCTCTCTCTCTCTCTCTCTCTTGATAGAGGGCCCTATTCTGTAGACGAGATTGGCCTTGAACTCACAGAGATATGCCTGCCTTCCAAGTGCTGGGACACATGCCACCACACCTGGCTTAAAGAGTTCACCTTTAATATAATTCACCTACACTGTACCTCTGTGATGGTGGACATACATTTGCATCATTTACTTTTATGTTTTATTTTTGCACAGTATATAATGAACCTTGAATAAGGTCCCTTAATTATTCTTTCTTCCTCTCCTCTCCCTCTTATTGGTCCTCCTCCTCCTCCTCCTCCTCCTCCTCCTCCTCCTCCTTCTTCTTTTTTGGTTTTTTGAGATAGGGTTTCTCTGTGTAGCTTTGGAGCCTATCCTGGCACTCACTCTGTAGACCAGGCTGGCCTCGAACTCACAGAGATCCACTTGCCTCTGCCTCCAGAGTGCTGGGATTAAAGACGTGTGGCACCAATGCCCAGCTGGTCCCCTTCTTCTAACAAGTCCCCCTTATACTTTGTGCCCTTACTTGTACGTGTGTATGAATGTGTGTGTGTGTGTGGGGGGGTTATTTACTTGAGCAAGTTCAACCACATCACTGAGCAATATGACTCACCTCCCCCAATGAATATTAGGTGCCTATAGCTCCTAGGGGGAGGGTGAGCCTCATGAATGCTTTCCCCATCAGGATGAAATGTTGATAGACCATCAGGATTGAGCAGCCCTTATGCAGTTGGAACTGCTGCTATGAGTTCATGGGAGCAACAACCATGTCATGTCCAAAAGACACCATTTCACAGCACTCCTTTCCATCTTTCTGCCTGCTGTTCCTTGAGCACTTTGACAGGTTGAAGGGTCTCCGACCTTCCCAGCCACTGGGCTTTTGAATAGCTTTAGAGTACCAGGCAGAACTTCCTCCTGACAAGCAAGCCTCACATCCAATCAGAAGGTGGTTAGTTTTCCTCCCAACTGTCATACCACTATTGCACCGGTGGCCACATCTTGCCTGGCACATTACTGTTACAGATCACAGGGCTTACAGCTTGGTAAGACCACTGATGACTTTTATCCCTCATAGTACTTTCCAGCACCATGAACGTTTGACAGCAGGGAGGAAGCTTCCAGGTTGGCTTCTCCTTGATTTCTCTGTATCCTACAACCAAAGTATGTGGTATCTTCCGCTATAGGTCTTACCATTTAGTTCTGGTGAACTAGCAAGAGCAACGGTGAAAACCTATTTGGGGGACCTGACTAAGTCAACGGGCACTGTCTCACACTGAACCCTGGGATTTCACTTCAAAATTTGTGGCTTTGGGAACAACGTTATCTATCCATGCAGGGCACTTCCATTCAAACTCTGATTTTCTTGATTAACCTACAAAATAATGGGTTTCCATGTGCCTTTTCTCACATGTCCTTGGCTTTGGTTAGTTCCTCGCCTCCCCAGCCTTCTAGTCCTCCACCCACTCTGGGTATGCTAGTCTAAAAGCCCTGAGAGAACAAAGACCACAGGAAACATTTCATTTGGTGATGTTATCATTTAGCATCAGCAAAGAACCTAAAGATCTGGCCCACATGGCAGCCATGGTAACCCAGGAGAGTCTTCTTCAAAGGACATTCAACTTCTTTTTGTTTGATTTCCGAGGCAGGGTTTCTCCTTGTGGCCCTGGCTGTCCTGGAACTCATGGCCTTGAACTCACAGAGATCCACCTGCTTCTGCCTTCTGAGTTCTGGGATTAAGGTGTGTGTACCACCACCGCCTGGCTAGGACTTTCAACTTTTGAGTGATGCCCAGAAAATCTGTTGGGGACCAGTAATATGGGATGTAGCCCATGCAGTCAGTCACTGTAGGAACATTCCCCAGAGCTGTCCTTCATTCTTTGGTCTGGTTGTTTACTAGTTTCTGTCTTAGTTATTTATTGAAGGTGACCAGATACTTGTAGGCATCAGTGACACAAACAGGGCCCTGGGCTGGGAGATGGCTCAGGAGGTAAAATGCTTGCTGTTCAAACATGATGAGCCAAGTTCAGATCCTAACAACGAAGTGAAATCTAGTCATTGTGATGTACATTTGTAACCCTTGTGCTTGGACTGGAGACAGGCAGGGTTTGGGGGCTCTATGGCTCCCAATTTAACCCTGTGGATGAGCTCCCTGCTTGACTATGGACCCTATCTCAAAAAATAAGGTGGAGAAATAATTTAGGAAGATGTCTCTATGTCAGACTGTGGCCTCCACATGGACCCACACCTGTACACATCACACACACACACACACACACACACACACACACACACACACACACACACACACAGCATGGTCCCTTGGAGACAGCTGGTGGTAGAGAAGGGACATGTGCACAGTTGGAACCTCCCTTCTTGCTCCTCTGGGTGTTAGCATGCACAGGTCCTCTCAAATGTTTCAGTGAGATGTGCAGATCTTCAAGAATGTTAGTAACCAACCTAGCATCAAATATGTGTCAGAGGCAACTGGGTTGTTTACAGGCATCCTTCTTTTCCTGTTCCCTGGAATGTGTGGGCTTGTAATAACACGCCTAAAGAAATGTCATGTGACTTACTTCAGCCAATGAAATGTGAGAGGAAAGCTTTAGATTAGCACACATGTTGCCATGTCTCCCTTGCTAAACCAACCAGCAATTCTCCAAATAACACAACCCCGTCCACTTAGATCCTGCAGTGTGAAATGGAGCAGAGCCCTCGGCTGATGGCTTAGAAATGAGTGGCAAAAATCACAGGGATGAAATTCCCCACTTACATTCCACACAAGTTTTGGGAATGTCAAATATGCTGTATTCTAGGGTATGTCCCAAGCTGTCTTTCCTAGAGCGCTTAAGAATTTGTCTCTTTGCTACCTGCATACTATCTCACTAACGCTGCTCAGGTAGTGGTTGGAGAGATGGCTTAGAGGTTAAGAGCACTGACCCATCTTTCAGAGGTCATGAGTTCAATTCCCAGCAACAACATGGTGGCTCACAACCATCTGTAATGAGATCTGGTGCCCTCTTCTGGCCTGCAGGCATACATGCAGGCAGAACACTGTATACATAATAAATAAATCTTAAAATAAAAACCAACAACAATTTCAAAAAAGAAGTCCCATTGTCCATGTCCTCTACCCTTCTGGCTTCAGTGCCTTGGTTAATCTTGTCACCTCCCCCTTCCCGAGGCTCTTCATGTAAACCTTTGAAATCAGTTTTTCAACTTCCAAGGCATGTGTTGGGATTTTAACTAGACTTTTTCTATCTGTGGATTAATTTCTTGAAAAACAAAAACAAAAACAAAAACAAAACATCTTTGTATCTGAAGTTTCCCAGCTACAGACATATTTTTCCATTGTGTGGTCACCTTCACTATAAAATTTCTATATGTTTCCCATACAAATTACAGCTATTTATTCACTTTAGTTTTAAGTGTACTATCTCCCCTGCCCCCCCCCACACACACCTGAGAGAAAGAGAGAGAAATAGTAAATGTTACTTTCTTTTAGACTGCTACCTAATTTCCTCCTACCTAATTGCTACTTTATTAAGAATGCAACTGACTTTTTGTGAGGGAAAAAAGTTTGGTGGAAATAATGGTGAGGGTCGCAAGTGGTTTCAGTTGCCATTTACAGAGTACACTTTCTGCTGGCCACGGCACTCTGAGTTTACACACAGCTTCTTTGTTCTCATTGCTGACCTTTGAGTGTGAACAGAGTCCCAAGTTAGACAGAGAAGCCGCACAGAGGCTGAGGCACAAGGCCAGTCAGTTGAGTGACAAAGCCCGAGTCTAACCCATCAGTGTAACAATTCTAGCAACCACATCACCTGCCTTAGCTTTAACAGGATCAATAAGAACAAAGCAAACACTAGCTGCTCTTCCATTGTTCTGTATTTTCCTTTTTTCTGATTCTGTATACAGTGGTGTCTTAATGTGGCTTAGATCCACTATCTATAACTGGTGTAGACCATGGGTTCTCTAAGAGTCTGCTTGCTTAACAGAACAGCCTCTGCCTTCCCCATTGGCTGCAGCTTCCTTGCACACTGCTGCTCGGGGCTCTGTGATAATTAAGATCCAGTGGTTTTAAAAGGGTTAAGGAGAGGGTTGTGACTCCCAGGGTTCGATTTCTCCTCAAACAGACTGTTGTTCTGGTTTGTTTATTTTTATGTGGCCTCACTGATCATGTGTTAAACATGGCACACATCAGTCAGCCAGCTTCGTGATTAGCAGAGAAATGCTTTTATTTGTGAGCATGCTCTGCTTTACACCCCCAAATTACATAGCAGATGAAAAACAAGGTCATACAAAATTTCAGCCCGGATACAATAACCGGCCAGCATATAGCAGATACATAACCATTCCTCGAGGTTTGCATTATAAAGCAACGCCATAGTGCCTATCTCGCAAATTTAATCCTCCCTGGACTCCAGGAAGCAAACTGGGCAGGGGCCACTATGCCCCTTTCACACTGAAGAAGATGAGATGTAAAGAAAGTGACTCATCCAAGGTGCAGTGGAGCAGGGCTACAGCTGGATCCTGGGCACTGACTTCAGCATCAGGCCCTCTTCACCCCACCCATTTCCTCCACTGTAGGTTTTGCCTTCCAATGTCCAGGAACAAGCACACCTCATCTCTGCTTAGATTTCCCACACTCAATAAGGTTGTTTCCCACTAAAGCTAAGAAACACTGAGCACACAAGCCAGCCAGCCCAGACCATCGGAACCCTGACAGGGACTGCTTTGCTCCATGTATTGCTCAGTTTCTTAGTTAACAAGAAATATTGGGACCTGTCTGCTCTAATCAGGGTGATGTGAACCTGACTCTTCCCAAGACTGGGCTTCTTGTGTGTTGAGTCTTGAAGTCACTCAGGGATTCTTCAGGGCCTTCTGATGCTAGGGCAGACTGGAAAGCAGCGGTCCCGTTTGAGTACTCTCAAACGGCTTCCTGTGGGAAGATGCATCCAAACTTCCTTGGCAGTGTAGATCTGTTCCCCTAGGAGCTCGAGTGTTCTCAGCAACCTCTCTCCACGCTCTCTCTCTCTCTCTCTCTCTCTCTCTCTCTCCTCTCTCTCTCTCTCTTCCTCTCTCTCTCTCTCTGTGTGTGTGTGTGTGTGTGTGTGTGTGTGTTTTATTTTATTACATGATGAAATCACGAAGCATTCAGTTTTGTAGCCTTTTTTTAAGGTTTTATTTATTATGTGTACAACATTCTGCTTCCATGCATATCTGCACACCAGAAGAGAGCACCAGGTCTCATAACGGATGGTTGTGAGCCACCATGTGGTTGCTGGGAATTGAACTCAGGACCTCTGGAAGAGCAGTCAGTGCTCTTAACCTCTGAGCCATCTCTCCAGCCCCGTTTTGTAGCCTTTTTAAAACTGACATATTTTGGATACCTTTGAGGTCTTTAAATTTACTTGTCAAAGTTTGACTTTTAGTGGCTGAGCATATAGCTCAGTTGGTAGGTGCTTGCCTGGAATTCAAGAAGCCCCTATTATGAGCTCCAGAGCTGTGTAAACCAGGCCGGGTGGCATGTACCTATAATCCCAGCCACTCAGGTACCAACAGGAGGAGTAGAACTGCAAGGCCACCCTTGGTTACACAGTGAGTTCAAAGCCAACCTAGGACACATGAGGCCCTGCCTCAAAACAAAAACAAAAACAAAAACAAAAAAACAACCCTGAGTTTTAAAGGCTGTAAAAAAAATTCCATCATTTTGAAAAACTGATAGTTTTACTCAACCACCCAGATATTACTCATTTAGGTAGTTTTTCTTTTTGGTCACACATCCCTGTGAACAAACTGTGTACACTGGACAGAGAAGATGGATAAATGGATAAGCTGCTAGCCAAGGAAGCAGGAGCCAGAGGCTGGATCCCCACAACCCATGGCAATGACGGGTGGGTGTGGCCACCTGGCTGTAATTCCAGCTCTCAGAAGGCAAAGATAGAGGGTCCCTGGGAAAGATGACTGTCAAACTAACTATTTTGGGGAGCTCTGGGTTCAAGTGAGAAGTCCTTCAAAAAGTAACTAAATTGCCTGAAGTATGTGTAGCAGATACTTTACCCCTGATTTTTATCCATCTAAAAAATGACATTTTAGTGATGTTTTATATTGATCTTTATTTTCTTTAAGGAATTCCTTACTCTCCTTTCACCCCACCCCCACCCCCACCACTGCTTAAAACAGGCTGGAGAAATCCTTCCGAACCCAGAACTCTAACACATTTTAATCTTAATATTTTCAAGTTTGAGTTCATTTAAACTTTTTCTTTCATATATCTGGTTTTATTTTGATGCATACATAGTACATGAGGCAACACATTATTTTTAATTCATAAGTAGCCAGATTTTTGACAGATTTGAATAGTCTGGATCTTGACGATAAATCAGAGTTTTTAAAAAGAAGTTCAATAAAGTTTGGCGCTGGAAGAATTGATCCACAAAACGGCCATGCTTAAAGTACAGATGGGCTCTTGAATAAGCATCAAGGATGTGGTTAGGAAAAAAAAACCCAACAACCTAGAATTCAACACCAAGCAGGCAGGTGCCTTGTTTGCCATGGTAAAGATCTCTCTCTCTCTCTTTTTTTTTTTTTCCCCACAGAAAACTCGCCTGTCAGAGGTCAGACAGATCCTGAGCTATTCTGTGACATAACAACCTCAGTCAGGTCCTGGAAGTGAGACACTCTCAGGTCAAGTGCACGAGGGACAGCAGCCTGGACGGATGTAGACTGGAGGGTGTATGGCTGTCTGTCCCTTCCTACTGCTTGCCTGCGTCCCCACTCACACCATTTACACTTCACTTACCACCAGATAAGTGGTTCATGTTGTGATTACAGCAGTCAGGAAGCTGAGGCAGGGGGTTTGTGGTGAGTTTGAAGTCAGCCTGGGCTACAAAGCAGCGTGGGCTACCTAGCAAGACCTAATTTTAAAAATCTCTTTGTAGGTCTTTTATTCCCCCATTACCTCATTCTTCGACTAAAAAAAAGAAAATGGTGATGTAGCTACAAGAACCCCGATGGGATCCCTGGACCTTACCAGTGCCAGCACAGGAGTTTTGATAAATGTAAAACCTCCTTAACCAGCAAGTAGCTCAAACAAGACGAAAATCTCAATGCCACATAGAACAGCCCACTGTGTCCCTCTCTAGTTGCCACCCGCCTCCATTCCAGAGCGGCTGCTCTGGTTTCATCACCCAGGGCTCCAGAACTTGATGGTTGTTTGTCTACCACAGCATCTGTTCGCATCCGGATAATCTCAATCCACGCTATGGTATTTCAAGAGATGCTTTCATTTGTATCCTTCCTTGGCATTGGGTAGTCTCCGGTGTCACTTGCTGAACAGCCTGTCTCCCATTCATTTGCTCAGAACAGTTGTCCAAAATCATGCTCTTCAAGACACACAGGGGTGGGCCTAGGCCCTATCCCAAAGGAGCCGATAGACTCTGATGAGCCCCTATGGAAGGCCTCACCCTCCAGGGGGAGCAGAAAAGATATGTGACAGATAAGGTTTTATTTGGGGGTGGGGATGGTAGGGGAGGATGGGAGGGAGAAGGAAACTGGGATTGTCACGTAAAACAATCTTGTTTCTAATTCAAATAAAAAAAATCTGCAGAAAAAAATCATGCTCTTGCAGTTGTTTTGTTTGTTTCATTCATCTTAGTTGTCTGTCTTTGGACAAATGAATCCTTACCTTAAAAAATAACAAATTAATACTAGTGTATACAAGGAAAAGTACAAAAAGTACCTCAAAATCAAAATACTATAGTGATTAAAATAAGACTTACAACAGAGGCTATGAAAGTTCCCCAGTTACTCTGTTTTTAATCAACTCATTAATTTCTACAAAAGCAGTTGCTGGAAGTTTGATTGGAATGGAATTTGATCTGTAGGCCGATTTGTGTGGTGAGTACTCGTGTGAGAGGTGCTCGCTCCATTTACAAGGTCAGTCTTCATGTACCTCAGATTATTTTACTGTGTCAGGAGCTTCAGAAATCTTACACATCTTTCAAAGAAAGAATGGCTTGTGGGTATTCTGTGACACTAATACTGTTGGTATAGAATTGATTTTAATTTCCTTTTATAGTCGTTACTATATAGAAATCAAAGCAAATTTTTCTTCTTTGACTGTATTGCAAACCTTGCTGCATTTATAAGATTTGAGGCCAAATTCCTTTGAATTTTCTGCATGCAAAATCATGTCATTGTAAGTAAATATGGCTTTATGTCTTCTTTCCTCAGTTTTCATGTATTTTCTGGCCTAGTGTCAAGACTTTAAGTTCAGTGGCAAGGAGAAGAAGGAGAGTGGATGTGCTCACCTTGTTTCTGACTCCAGAATTCTGTCTTTCGCCTTTCATATCACATCAGACTCTGGCTTTTTTACAAATGCCATTCATCAGACTGAGGAACTTCCAGTCTATTCCCAGATTGCCAAGAACTTTTATCATCGGATGGAGACAAACTATTGATATCATTTTCCTAGTTCTCCTGAGTTGTGTACATGTGTCTTCTTTATTGGCTGTTCAGATGAAGTACATTGATTGCTTTTCTCATAATTTAACCAATATTGCATTCTGTGTGTGTGTGTGTGTGTGTGTGTGTGTGTGTGTGTGTGTGTGTGTTTATGTATGTGTGTGTGTGTGTGTGTGTGTGTGTGTGTGTGTGTGTGTGTGTGCTAAGGCCCAGCTGGTCCTGATGTGTTACACTTTTCCTTTGTCTACAGATTCAGTTCAGTGAGATTGGAATGCAGAGGGTTCTACCTTTTACTCACTAGGAGTATTGGTCTGTACTTTTCTCAAACTGTGGCCCTCAGGTTCAGATGTCAGGAATTTGTCACTTCCTGGAAAGATGGCCTCTGCCCATTCTGTAGGAAATTAGCATGGATGCTGTTTCTTTCTAAGTGTTGATAAAACTCCCCCATTAAACCTATCCTCCTCCCAGGAGTTCTTCACTGTGGATTATTTTCCTTAAAAATATTCAGGGTGTTTATTGTGTCTTTGTCAGTTGTGACTAGTCCTGTTTCTCAAGGGACCCAAGCATTTCATTTTCCTCGTCAAAGGCATCAGATGGTGTTGTTTACAGCGACCCATCATTATCATGTCTGGAACTTTTCGTTTTCATGTGGACGCTTACAGTTTCTAGTTCTCCTTTAGTCAAAGGCATTGTCAATTTCATCGATTTCCCTTTAAAGATCATTTTTGGCCGTGTTGATTTTCTCTGTACTTTGTTTTACATGCCATCGATTTCCAGGCTTGTCTTTGTCATCTCTGTCCTTCTGTTTATGGCAGATTAACTGTATATTCTCTTTCTAGTTTTCTTAACATGGAAGCCTAGCTCACTGATTTCATCTTTTCTTGTTGCTTTTCTTGTATGTTCTATGCTCTCAACTTTCTAAAATTTAATCTTAGTTATATCCTATAAACCTTGCAAAATGTGCATACATTGTCATTTAGTAAAAATGTATTATGTATTTTCTTTGCAATTTCTCTTTTAGAAGTACATTAATTTCAAGGTATTTTCTACGTCAGGTATTTTTAAACTGTTTTGGCCTTGTGATCCTCTTGCCTCAAAAAATTTTATGTGGTCTCAGGTACATAGGTATATGAAATAGTTCTGCATTTGTTGATAATAAGCTATAAAGAAATTCATTTCTATGTCTAGAGCCATGGCTCTGTGATTGAGAGCACTGGCTGTTGTTGTAGAGGATCTGGATTTGATTCTAGGAGCACCCATAAGGAAGGTCACAGCCACCTGTAACTGCATCCCTTCCCAGTGCCTCCTTCTGACCTCCATGGGCACTAGGCATGCACATGGTGCACAGACAGACAGACAGACATGTAAACAAAACACTAATGCACATAAATTCAACATATCTTTAAAACGGTAATTTTTAAATACTTCTTTGGAATTTTACCAGTTTTTAAATCACATGTAATTTTACCAATTATTAACAATAAAAGCAAATTTGCTTACTGAGGAAGTGGGTATGCTTATTTGTCCATACAGTCCAGTGATATGCCAATTTATGGGCTGAGGGAAACATCAAAGACTTTGTTTTCCATAACTAAGCCATCGTGTTTCTGTAAGAGCAGACAACTTTGTATTACAGTAAAAAACAATGAAATTCATAACATACAGTAGTCTGGGGCCTGAACTGGGGTCTTTCGGGCAGTGTGTGCTGGTGTTGCATGACCTGACGGCATGTATAGTACAAAGAGTCATGGTATATGCTCACAACCAAGGCTGTGGTGTGGTCATTCACATGAATCCACATTGGGCTGTGACCCATGGTTTGAGAAACTTTGCTGTAGATATTCTTTTATTAGTATTTTATAACTAACTCCAATGAGGGCATAAGATGTATAGTCTGCGTATTATAGTATCCAAAATTTTCTTGGTGTTACTGCAGGAATGAAAATCTTCTCCAACTGTTACCTTGCTGCCCAAATCAGAACTTTCCCTACACTAACTTAACTTAGCATTTTCTTGTAGTGTAGCGAATTGAACTCAGAGCCTCATGCTTACTTCATGTACAACTCCTTCAGTTTTTTGAAGGGAAAATTTCTATCTTGCTGGTTTCTGTATAGTAGTGCATATCACAAAGCAGAAATTAAATGGATGAAAGAATTAATTTATGCTATAGACAGAAAGGAAGAGAGAAAGGGATAGAGGGAGAGAGAGGGGGAGGGAGTAAGGGAGAGAAGGGAGAGAGAGAGAGGAGAGAAAGGAGAGAGAGAGAGAGAGAGGGAGAGGGAGAGGGAGAGAGAGACTCATGGGTAAACTCATGTTTAAAATCCAGATTTTCAGTGCCGGACCATGTCCGGCAGCGTCAGGTTCCAAACACCAAACACCCAGAGGCAGCGAAGCCTCCATCCGTCAGGCCAGGTAGGCCAGGAGCTGTTTCTGGTTCCTGTTCGTCATCTCTGCTCAGAGTCATCTGACACAAGTGACCTGCGTGCCGGACCCAGTTTGGCAGCGGCGGAATCCGAACACCGAACACCCAGAGGCAGCCCGGCCTCCATCTGACACAAGCACCTGCATGCTGGACAGAGTTCAGCAGCAGGATCCAACACACCGAGGCCCGCTGACAGCTCTGCCTCCAACTGCCGGCCCGGCGGGATGTCCGAACACTGCCGGCACCCGGAGAACAGTGACACCTCCATCCACGAGAAGAGGACAGACATCAGAGTATTGGATCTGTTTGCATCTACCAGAAGAGAACCTTGGTCCCACACCCACCAGGAGAACAAGAAACACTTGCTACAACCCACCAGAAGAAAGGATGAGAAGAGGACAAGGTAAAAACACATCCAACAGAAAACCCAATATGACAACACCGGAGACTAGGAACCATACACCAGTAAGACCTCAATATCACGATGCAGATGAACCAGAAGAAAATGACCTTAAAAACATCTTCATGAAAATGATAGAGGACCTCAAAGAGGATATGAGAAAAATCCCTTAAATAAATGGAAGAAAAAACTAACCAAAAAATACAAGATATCAACAAATCTCTCAAGAAAACAGTTCAAGACCTAAAACTGAAATAGAGACAATAAAGAAAGCACAATCTGAGGGAATGCTGGAAATAGAAAAGCTGGGTAAACAATCAGGAACTATAGACGTAAGCATAACCAACAGAATACAAGAAATGGAAGAGAGAATCTCAGGAGTTGAAGACACACTAGCATAAACAGACTCATCAACCAAAGAAAATCTTAAATCCAACAAATCCCTATCACAAAATATCCAGGAAATATGGGATACCATCAAAAGACCAAACCTAAGAATAATAGATATAGAAGGTGAAGAAATCCAACTCAAAGGCACAGAAAACATATTCAACAAAATCATAGAAGAAAACTTTCCCAACCTAAAGAAAGACATGCCAATGAAAATACAAGAAGCCTACAGAACACCAAATAGATTGAACCAAAAAAAAAGGTCACCTCACTACATAATAATCAAAACACCAAATATACACAACAAAGAGAAAATATTAAGAGCAGCAAAGGAAAAAGGTCAAGTAACCTATAAAGGCAAACCTATCAGAATCACACGTGACTTTTCCTTGGAAACTCTGAAAGCCAGAAGGTCCTGGATAGATATTCTACCTACACTAAGAGACCATGGATGCCAGCCCAGACTACTATACCCAGCAAAGCTTTCAAACATTATAGATGGAGAAAACAAGTTATTCCATGACAAAACCAGATTCAAACAATACATATCCACCAATCCAGCCCTACAGAAAGTACTGGAAGGAAAACTGCAACCCAGGGAATTTAACTACAACCAGAAAGACATAGGCACTAGATAATCCCAACTTACCAAAAGCCAAAAGGAAAAAGGGATAGAATCCCACACATAATCTCGCCACCATCACCAAATCAAAAACAAACAAGAATGAACAATAATCAATGGTCATTAATATCCATCAACATTAATGGTCTTAACTCCCCTATAAAAAGACACAGATTAGCAGAATGGATAAGAAGACAGAATCCTTCCTTCTGCTGCATACAAGAAACTCACCTCAACCTCAAAGACAGATGGTACCTAAGAATTAAAGGTTGGGGAAAGATCTACCAATCAGATGGACCCAAGAAACAAGCAGGGGTAGCAATCCTAATATCCAATAAGTTGGACGTTAAAATAAAATTAGTCAAAAGAGATGAAGCAGGTCATTTCCTACTCATCACAGGAGAAATCCATCAGGATGAAGTCTCAATTCTGAACATTTACGCCCCAAATACAAAGGCATCCATGTTTGTAAAAGAAACATTACTAAAACTCAAATCACACATAAAACTGCACACACTTATAGTGGGAGATTTCAACACCCCACTCTCACCACTGGACAGGAACACCAGACAAAAACTTAACAAAGAAACAAAAGAACTAATAGAAGTTATGGCGCAATTGGACTTAACAGATATCTATAGAACATTCCACCCAAATACAAAACAATTTACTTTCTTCTCAATGCCACATGGAACCTTCTCTAAAATCAACCACATACTTGGCAACATAGCAAACCTCAACAAGTACAAAAAAATTGAAATAACCCCCTGTGTCTTATCAGACCACCATGCTTTAAAATTAGAATTCAACAACAACATGAACTACAGAAAACCTACAAACTCATGGAAATTAAGTAACACCCAATTGCACAATTCATGGGTCCAGGAAGAAATAAAAAAAGAAATTAAAGATTTCCTAGAATTTAATGAGAATGCAGACACAACATATCCAAATTTATGAAATACTTTGAAAGCAGTGCTAAGAGGAAAGTTCATAGTGCTAAATGCCCACATGAAGAAACAGGAGAATAATCACACTAGAGAATTAACAGCACAACTGAAAGCTTTAGAAAACAAAGAAGCCAATACACCCTGGAGGAGCAGACGCCAGGAAATAATCAAATTGAGGGCTGAAATCAATAAAATGGAACAATACAAAGAATCAATATAAGAAATTTGGTTCTTCAAGAAAATCAACAAGATAGACAAACCTTTATCCAAACTTATCAAACAACAAAGAGTGAACATGCAAATTAATAAAACCAGGAATGAAAAGGGGGACATAAAACAGACACAGAGGAAATCCAGAGAATCATCAGGTCATACTTTGAAAACCTATTTTCCTCAAAATTTGAAAATCTAAAGGAAATGGACAATATTCTGGACAGATTTCACTTACCAAAATTAAATCAAGAACAGATAAGCAACTTAAATAGACCTATAACTTCTAATGAAATTGAAGCAGTCATTAGAAGTCTCCCAACCAAAAAAAGCCCAGGGCCAGACGGCTTCAGTGCAGAATTCTATGAGAAATTCAAAGTACAGCTAATACCAATTTTCCTTAAAGTATTCCACACAATAGAAACAGAAGGATCATTACCAAACTCTTTTTATGAAGCTTCAATAACCTTGATACCCAAGCCACACAAAGACACAACTAAGAAAGAGAACTACAGACCAATATCCCTCATGAACATTGATGCAAAAATTCTCAATAAAATATTGGCAAATCGAATTCAAGAACACATCAGAGAAATCACCCATCCTGATCAAGTAGACTTCATCCCAGGGATGCAAGGATGTTTCAGCATACGAAAATCCATCATTGTAATCCACCATATAAACTGAGACTGAGGGAAAAAAATCACACTAGATGCCGAAAAAGCCTTTGACAAAATCCAACACCCCTTCATGATAAAGGTCCTGGTGAAATCAGGGATAACAGGAACATACTTCAACATAATAAAAGCAATATACGGGCTGGAGAGATGGCTCAGCGGTTAAGAGCACTGACTGTTCTTCCAGAGGTCCTGAGTTCAAATTCACGGCAACCACATGGTGACTCACAGCCACCTTGAATGAGATCTGGTGCCCTCTGCTGGCGTGCAGGCAGAAGACTGTATACATAATAAATAAAATCTTTTAAAAAATAAATAAATAAAAGGAATATACAGCAAGCTGACAGCCAACATCAAATTAAATGGAGAGAAACTCAATACAATTCCTCTAAATGCAGGAACAAGACAAGGCTGTCCACTCTCTCCATACCTCTTCAATATTGTCCTTGAAGTTCTAGCTAGAGCAATAAGACAACAAAAGGAGATCAAGGGAATACAAATCGGAAAGGAAGAAGTCAAACTCTCACTATTTGCTGATGATATGATAGTCTACATAAGTTACCCGAAAAACTCTACCAGGGAACTCCTACAGCTGATAAACACCTTCAGCAAAGTGGCAGGATACAAGATTAACTCAAAAAAATCTGTAGCCCTACTATATACGATGACACATTGTGGAGAAAGAAATCAGAGAAACATCACCCTTTACAATTGCCACAAACAACATAAAATACCTTGGGATAACACTAACCAAAAAAGTGAAAGACCTGTACCGTAAGAATTTTGAGTCTCTAAAGAAAGAAATTAAAGAAGATACCAGAAAATGGAAAGATCTCCCATGCTCTTGGATAGGTAGGATCAACATAGTAAAAATGGCAATCTTGCCAAAAGCAATCTACAGATTCAATGCAATCCCCATCAAAATCCCAACACAATTCTTCACTGACTTGAAAGAACAATTCTCAACTTTATATGGAGAAACAAAAGACCCAGGATAGCCAAAACAACCCTGTACAATAGAGGAGCTTCTGGCGGCATCACCATCCCTGACTTCAAGCTCTATTACAGAGCTATAGTCCTGCAAAAGCTTGGTACTGGCACAAAAATAGACAGGTAGACCAATGGAATAGAGCTGAAAACCCTGATATAACCCACACACCTACAAACACCTGATTTTTTAACAAACAATCCAAATATATATGCTGGAACAAAGAGAGCATCTTCAACAAATGGTGCTGGCATAACTGGATGCAAACATGTAGACTACAGATAGACCCAAGCCTTTTGCCCTGCACAAAACTTAAGTCAAAATGCATCAAAGACCTCAACATAAACCCAGCCACACTGAACCTACTAGAAGATAAAGTGGGAAATACCCTTGAATTAATCAGTACAGGAGACGGCTTCCTGAACATAACACCAGTAGCACAGATACTGAGATCAACAATTAATAAATGGGACCTCCTGAAACTGAGAAGCTTCTGTAAGGCAAAGGACACAGTCAGCAAGACAAAACGACAGCCCACAGACTGGGAAAAGATATTCACCAACCCCACATCTGACAGAGGGCTGATCTCCAAAATATACAAAGAACTCAAGAAGCTATTCTCCAAAACACCAAGCAATCCAATTTAAAAAATGGGGTACAGAACTAAATAGACAATTCTCAATAGAGGAATAGTGGCTGTACGCCACTGTGGAAATCAGTATGGCAACTCCTCAAGAAAATGGGAATGAGTCTACCACAAGATCCAGCAATTCTATTCCTAGGCATATACCCAAAAGAAGCACATTCATACAAGGACATCTGTTCAACCATGTTCATAGAAGCATTATTTGTAATAGCCAGAAATTGGAAGCAGCCTAAATGCCCCTCAACCGAAGAATTGATAGAGAAAATGTGGTACATTTACACAATGGAGTACTACTCAACAGAAAAAAAAACAATGGAATCTTGAAATTTGCAGGAAAATGGATGGAACTCGAAGAAACCATTCTGGTAACCCAATCACAAAAAGACAAACATGATATGTACTCACTCATATCTGGATTTTAGACATAGAGTAAGGGATTACCATCCTACAATCCACACTGCCAGAGAAACAAGTAAACAAAGAAGACCCTAAAAGAGACAAACTTTGTCCCCTGGAGAAGGGGAAAGGGTCACCATCCCCTAAGCAAATTGAGAACATGGGGAGGGTGAGGGAGCTACGAGAGTGAGAAGGGAAGAACAGGAAGGATGTAGAGGTCATGAGGAAGCAGAAATTTTGAGTCAGGTGTAGATTAGAAGAGAGGACATATGACAGGTAGGATTTTATTTGGGGGCGGTGGTAGAGGAGGAAGGGAGGGAGAAGGGAACTGGGATTGTCATGTAATTCAATCTTGTTTGTAATTCAAATATATAAAAAATAAATAAAATAATCCAGATTTGCTCTTTGGTAACTTAGGGTAAGGTATGAAGGCAATGCAATGTATACATGTTTGACTCCATGCAGGTTTTGTTTGTTTGTTTTTTCTTTCTGTTGTTGTTGGTTTTTTTTTTTTTTTTTCTGCTGTTGTGGTTTGATTTGGTTTGGTTGTCTAGTTGGCTGTATTTATTTTTTTGAGTCAAGATTTCCCTATGTAGCCAAAGGTGACCTCAAACTAGCTATCATCTTACCTCAGCCTCTCAAGTTTTAAGATTAAAGGCACATGACACCTCGCCCAGGTTTTTCCAATAGTTTTTTTTTTTTTTAAAGATGTGTGTGTGTGTGCGCACGTGTGTGCTTCATGCATGCAGGAGCCATAGAAGTCAGAAGAGGATGCTGGATCTCCTGGAACTTAGCTATACGCAATTGTTTATGCTACTGACCTTCCTTCAGTCCTTAAAAGAACCCTAGGAAGACTGAGAATGAAAATGGAGTCTAAACAATGGATTTTACACTTCAGCTTGTAAGGACTAAGCAGCTGTGGTCTCCATTGTGCTTTATAGGTTTTAGGTTGTCGCCCTTTCCTCAAAATAGAGAAGACATAATGCAGACTGACCTGTTGGTTTCCACAGAAAATATTTGCCTTTCTCAGGCAAGGGAGAAAGCTGTAGTGAGTTGTAAAGGTTCAGGAGCCAACCAGATGAGTTATATTTCCTGTCTCCTTTGAGGGGCTGAGACTTTGGGGAAGATGATATATGCTCCTCCCCTCTACCCGCCGCCCCTCCCTTCCCCCTGGCCCTGAACACACACACACCCACACACACACCCACACACACACCCGGAAAATTTACATTGTAAAACAAAGGTCAGGTTCAGACAGTTTGGAAACTTGCCTGCTGATCTGGATGTTGGTTCCAGGTGCGGGCCGGGCCGGGCTGGGCCGGGCTGTTGCTGGACTAGTTTTCCAGCTATCACAGACCTGGTGTGTTTGCTTGGCAGCTATGCTGTAATAGGTAGAATCTCAGTCCCTCAAGATGAGATACACCTCGGACAAGGGCTAGTGGCAGCCAAGTCAAACAGATGAGCAACTGATTGGCTGCAGAGTGTTAATGGATTGGTGTCTATCTCCAGAAGGGATCTGTCACCCCATCAGCTTCTGGCCTCCGTCTTGCCTTATTAAGCATTTTTATTAGTGTTTCAGATAAAGACATTGATGGCGCAGTGATAAAAATCTGTGGATGACAGGAAGCTGGAAGGGACGGCTAATACAATGGACAGCAGAGCTACAGTGCATAAAAAGATCTGGTAGACTGAAACAGTGGATCAGATCCAGCAAGATTACACGAGGTCAAAATAAACAAGCAAATGGGATGGGACACACGGCAGATGGGACAGATGCTGTTTGTTCACAGCCTTGATGAAAATGATAGAGATGTTTCAGCTGATTCTAAGTTCAAAATGAATCACTAGCACCCCGTGAGCTTCAGATGTAATGGAAAGGTGGAGCCGAGTACAAGGTAGCCTCCAGGCTTCCCAGTGCATGTCTGTCATCCCAGCACCTGGGAGACAGAGGCAGGTGGATCTCTGTTCAAGGCAAGCCTGATCTACATGGTGAGCTCCATGCCAGCCAGGGCTTCATAGTGTGAACCTGTCTCAAAATAAATAGGTAAATAAAAACATGAGAACCACCATGCTCTCTCGCATGGCTAGAGAGAGTGCTATGATGGCCTGCCCTGTGTATAACAACTTCAGCTCCTTCCTTGCTGGGAGAAATTACAAATGACATCACCATGCCCAGGCTTTCCAATAACTAGAGCATTCTGACAATGGGTTAGAATATGCCCAGGCAGTGAGGCCCCAGTGGCCCAACCAACCATTGTGAGAACTTTCCAGGAACAGACACATGATTTCAGGTTCTATGTCAGATGGAAAACATTTTTAGATACAAGTGAGATTCTCAGGGATTCTCAGTGTCTCCCGGTCATCAGTGAACTTGATAACTTCTTTTTCCCAGGAAGTTTTGCTTTTATTTTTTATTTTTTATTTTTTATTTTTTTTTGCTTCTATATTTTGGTCTTCAATGTCTTTCATTTGTTTCAAGACAGGGTCTCATTATACAGCCCTGGCTGTCCTGGAACTCACTAGACCAGGCTGGCCTTGAACTCCCAGAGATCAGTCATGCCTCCTGAGTGCTGGGATAAAGGTGTGTGCTATTTTTTTTTATTTGTTTGTTTTTTTGTTGTTGTTTTTATTTTGTTTAATTGAGATAGGATAGTAGTCCTAGCTGGCCTGCAACTTACTTGGACCAGATTGGACCTGAGCTAATCTCTGTCTCCCAAGTTCCTGTATTACCAGGCTCTGATTTTTAACCTTTGTTCTCAGGGATGCCTGAGTATGAGCTACTCTTTGCTCGCATAACAAAAGCCCCAAGTGGCTGCTTTAGACCGCCCCATGTGCACAGAGGGATGGAAGGAACTGATACTGACCAAACGCACAAGCCTGTGGTCTGTCCTCTCACTTCCTGTCACCTTATTAGATAACCTCTTGTCATGGTTTCATACGCATGTGACAGCCTAGCTTCCTCATGCCACGGATGCTGTGGCATTTCCACTGATAGAGAGAATTGCAACAGGAATAGTTATAACTGTAAGTTGAAAATGGATAAATAGGCCCAGCCCTGTGGCCTGAAGACACAGCGCATCAGTAAATTGCATGATCTATATACACAGACATTGATTCATCCATTTTAATTGGTTAGGACTTCCTTTCCCTTCCAAAATCCTCAAGTTGTGTGGATAATTAAAATTTGTGGATTTATGGCTTCACATAAAACATATTTTAAAACTGTAGCCTTTTTCTCTTTGGAAGGGAAGAAACAATGAATGCCAGGAAGGTGGACATTTTCATTATCCACCCAATCCCAAAAGCTACCTGAACAGCCCCCATCTCTCACCCAGTGATGGGGAAAGCTGGCTCTGCCCAGCGTAATGAGATAGCACCAGGCATTGTAAGTAAATATTCTTGGGACAGCACATGACAGTCTCAGGCTGCGGGCACATTTTGCAAGGAACCCCACACCATCTTAATCATGCCTGCCAGAGAAGAAATTCTCCTTTTCCTTTTTTTCTCCCCCCAGGACACATTTTCCTCCATATCATTTAAACATATTAAATCACTGTTGGTACGCAGAGTGGGCATCATGTTAGCATAAGATCTAATCAGAGCGCATCTGCAGGTCTCCCAAGGCTTTATTCTTTTTGTCTCTTTCCTCTGTTTCCTTGTTAGACTGAAGAGCCTTTTTTTGACATCCTCATTTGTTCTGCTGTGTAATAGCACAAGATCTTTCAGAGCTGTCGACATCTGCTCCACTCTGGAGAGCTGCAGAACCAAGCCAGCAGAGCAATCATAATTATGCCCAAACAGACTGAAAGGATACAGGAGCTGAAAAGGAAAACAAGAGAAAATTCGGCATGTGTGTGTGTGTGTGTGTGTGTGTGTGTGTGTGTGTGTGTGTGTGTGTGTGTCCATCCTCTGTGAACATGTACACACACTAAGGTCATGCACTTAGGTGTCCTTATGGGCACATCATTTTTTTCTGAGTACTAGGCCAACTACTAATAAGTCTCAGAATTTTCAGGTTCCCCACTCTACCCTCCTTGCTCAGGCATATGAACCCACGCATGCAGTGGTGCGCTTCTGTGCACGTGGAGGAGACGTCTTTCACCTTTAGTGCCTCACCTTTGTGCACAGCTGGGAAGGAAGCCTGTAGAAGTCTTCTTCCCCAGACCCCCAGACACTACTTTCTGTGGGGAGAGAACACACTTGTTGGAAAGATGCTCTGAATCTTCCTTGATTGCTAAAATACATGTTATGAACTAACTAGTCTGATGTCTTTCTACCAATATTAAAAAGAACAGCTGGCATCCATTGGATGCTGAGTGATTGTCAGGTATTCAGCAAGTACTTTAAGCACGTTACCATTTGTCCTTCAAGTACTCAATGAAGCCAGAGGATTCCAAGTTCAGTTCCCAACACCAACAGCTCACAAACCTCCTGAACCTTCCATTTCTGGGGGTCCTCTGGCCTCCTAGGGCACCTACACTCATGTGCACACTTAAGTATCTGAAGGACTCTTTAATAGGCCTGAGCATGACAAGCATGACGTCAATACCTTTTCCCTTTACCCTTCTCTCTCCCTTGCTAAAAACTAGATTACATTTCTAAAGCTAGCCCCCAAGATCTCTTCCCTTATTTGGCCACTGACTCATTCCTGAGACCAATTGCCAAGTTCTAACTATCAAAACACCAAGGTCCAGCAATCAAAATTCATTATTTGGCAACACTGGCTAACATGTCCAATCAGGACTTTCCCTAGCACAGACTTCTTTTTCTCCTTAAAATCTAGCTCCTGCACAAAACAGCTGCTGCTGCTTGCTGTCTGCCTTTGCCCCATCCAGAGGCAGCCCCCCCCCCCATGCTTGCTTCTCCAGGGTAGTAAATCCCCGTTGTGCTGAGAATTTGGCATCTAGGTGTGCCAACCCCTTACAGTATATGTAATCAAACATAATAAAAACAAATACATTTTAGAGTCCAACTCTACAAGATAGAGGTTTCCATTATCCCCATTTGCATATAAAATACTAGGTCCTTTTCCCAGGGAGAGGAATCAGGGCTCACAACCAGGAAGACAGGAGAGCCTGCTTTCTGAAGGCAGTAGCTACACAAAAACAAAGGAACTGCCCCTTTGGTTTCTTTTGTGTCTCCAGCAAGCTGAAGAATTACCAGTGACAAGTCACTCCAGCCCAAGAAGCCACCTTTCAATGAAGAGAACAGAAAAAGGAAAGAGTTTCACAAACAGAGGCCAGAGTTTTTCATTGGGTTAACAGACAATTTTGCCAAATCCAAGAATCCTACTGAGGTTGGTCAGGGACTGGGGCAAATTGTGACCCTGCCCGAGTCTTGGGAGGCCTGGCCCTCAGTAAAGGGTGAGGCTCCCCTTAGAGAAAACACCCTTCTTGCCTTTGCCTTCCACCTCCCTTAACCTGATTCCTGCTCAGAGCTTAAATTACAGCCACACTCTCCACAGCCCAGACCATCCTCACCTCCACTGGACTGACTTCAGAAAGTCATGTGACTCACTGCTTTTAAAGGAGTCCTTTTTGAAGTATTCATTTGAACTTATGAGGCCAAAGGGACTGCCATTTCCAGTGGTGGCATCTCAGCTGATCTTGAGCCAGTAAGCCCGCTGGGGTTTAAAGGAAAGTTTTGGTTGGATCGGGTGGTACATACCTTTAATTCTAGCATTAGGGAGGCAGAGGCAGGGAGATTTCTGTGGGTTCAAAGCCAGTCTGGTCTACATGGTGAGTTCCAGGCCAGCCAAAGCTATATGGTAAAACTCTGTCTCAAAACAAACCAACCAACCAACCAACAATAAGTAAATAAACAAGTAAATAAATCAAAGGGAAGTTTCTGTCAGTCAGCTTTGTATCCTTGTGGGTAAAATGTCTGAGACAAAGCACTGCAGAAGAATCACTCATCTGGGCTTCTCGTTCCAGAAGTTACAGCTCATGATGGCTTAGCCTGTTGCTGTGGGCCTGTGGCAGCTTAGATTATCATGGTGGGAACATGCAGCAGAGTGACCCTGTGCACTCTATGGCAATTAAGGAAGCAAGGACAGAGACAAGAAGGACCCGGTCCCAATACACTCTTCACAAGCCCGCCCTCAATGACCCATTACTTCTTTCTCTTAGACTCTGCTCACTAAATGTTCTACCAGCTGCTATTGGTACCAATAGTCTGGCCATCAAGCCTTCAACACTTGGGCCTTTGGGGACATTCAAGATCCACACACTAGTGGTCTCCATGACATTTTGTTTATTGCTCTTGGTGGAAGTGGGGAGGAGGAGGCCTTGGAATCTGTGTACATATCTGAATGAGGTTGGGATCATTAGAAGAGACTGCTTGCTAGCCCCACTCAGGCTTTTTTTTTTTTTTTTTTTTTTTTTTTTTGGCATGGGAATGCACTTTGCAAAGTGTTTGCAATACCCAGTGATGTTTTAGGGAAGAAAGGGAAAATTGTAGGATGAAAAAAGAACGGGGGAAGGGGACTAAAAATAGGGAAGCAGGGATTACTCTTGGGAGAGAAAAAAAAACAACAAAAAAACAAAACTCTAGAGCCAGAGAAGGGGAAACATGCACACCATTCTGTCAGCAGCTGTGCCACTGAAAGTTGCCCAACAGGGAGAGCAAGCAGCCAGTGAGCTGGAGACTGCCAGGGCAATAAAGCATCAAGACAGAGCCAGGGCCAGTCTGAGCTGAGGATGAAAGTGGAGCACACCTGGGACCAAGGAACAGGGCCACAGGCCCTCACAGTGGAATTAACATTGATTAACTGCTCTGCATTCTTATGCGTGTTGGCTCACGGGGCCTCAAGTAGTCCACAAAGGAGAGACACTGAGCCAGCCGAGCTTGGGTTCAAGCACACTCCATACTTTTTATGGGCTTTGATTTCTTCATACAGGGAAGCTGCTCCATCTTTGTGAGAATTGCTCACCAGATACCACCCAAAAACTTTAATGACAAAGCATTTAGTGGGTCTTTGTAAAATTCTACACAGCACTGCCGAGTTCTGTATTAGTCACACAGGCCCTCACTCCAGCTTTCTAGAAAGTTCAGATGGTGCACCCAGTATTTCCCCTGGTCCCTTCCCTAAGGTGGTGAGATCTCTGAGATCTCCCAGGGCTGAACAGACACCAGGACTTCACTGTCCTCCCTGTGAGGTGCACAGAGACACAGGGAGCCACTCTTTCTGGTGTCCCTTGCAGCCAAAGGCCACTGCCTGGCTCAAGGCCATTCAGATCTCACATTTGCATATTGTAGCCCTGCGGGATGATGCTCTTGATTTAATTAATAGTTTGTTTGTTTGCATAATTTCCCTCAGAAAGGACTATTAGCACATGCAAAGGATGTTAACAGGACCCTCTGCGATGATGAGTAAATACAACTCTAGCTTATCACTTTTACCACTTTGAAAATACTCAGAAGTGTGAACTTTCCCTGGGGAGGAAAGTGGAGGCAGGTCCAGACGGTAGCTAGTAGGTTGTGAAAAGGCAAAGTAACTTCTAGAATGGGTTGGTGGTTTCTTTTCTTCGCTTTTCTTTTCTTTTTTTGTTTTGTTTTTAAATTCAAAACTACCTGAAGGTTGGTGGTGGTAGCGGCGGTAGGGGGTGATGACTTTCCTTTCCTCCCTCCCCCTAACTTAAAGCTCCTAAAGAAACTTGTTGGACTGGTTGCCCTTCTTTTTGTCTTCATGTGAATAACATTTTCGGAGCTGGAGAGATACTCAGTTTACAGAGCACTCACAAGCGCCAGGCCCTGGGCTCAACACTGAGGATCAACAACTGGGAAGAATGTTTTCAGAACACTGATTCTCATTATGCTACAGGGAAAGGAAGGAGCTGAGAGAGGGAAGGAGGGAAGTAGGGAAGGAAAGGTGGAGGGAGGGAAGGAAGGGTGGAGGGAGGGAAGGAGGGAGGGAGGGAGGGAGGGAGGGAGGGGAAAGAAAGAAGTGGGGGGAGGGTCCCTTACCTAGCCCAAACCCCATTCCCATCCGATTCAGATATTAAGAAAATGTCACCAAGGTAAATGGAATGCCTCTTTCCCTTCTTTCCATGGGGTCTCTGATTAGTGGTCATTTTGCCACACCCAGGAAGCTCTAGGCTTCTCTAGGGAATCTGCCCCCAACCTACTTCCGACCTGACTACCCAGGGGATAGCCTGCATTAGTTACCTCAGCTGCTTCAGGCCAGTGAGGGTACAGGAAATGTACCCTAACTACCCCGGGGAAAACATGCCTATTTTTCAGAGACTGATGCCAGGAGAAAGTTTTTCTGGACAACTGCTATTTCTAGGTGTGAGGCCAGGTGCCCCAAAGCTACTCTCAAGACTCAAGAGGAAGAGGGCAGAGGGAAGGGATGTGCCGGGTCATTGGGCCAGGATGTGGGCTTCCATCCGCTGGAAGCTGGATGTGCTACTGGCTTTCAGTTTGATGAACCATTTGTCATCTTATCTTACAAGCCTATTTGAGTTTTCTGTTGCTCACACATAAAACAAACACTGCATGCTGTCAATCACTGAAAAAGTCATATTAATAAGGAAGGCAACAGAAGATTGCCTGCATGAGACGGAGCACAGCATCCACTTAACGGGCGAAAAGATGAAGAACAACAGATCTCTATGTAGCCAGGAGAACTTCACTGCTGCAAATATCTAAGCTGTGAGTTAGCACTAAATTTAAGGCGCTGCCATCATTTCAGGTACTTAGAAAATGATTGAGTGAAATAACCTACAGTGTCATCATGAACAGCCATACTCAACCTTGGTACATATGATGCTCTGTTTATATTGCCAGCTTGACAGGGTTTAGAACGACTCAGGAGACTTACTTTCTGGGCATTCTGTGAGCACATTTCCAGAGCGGACCTAACGGGGAGGGAAGACCCATCTTGAATGGATGGAGGGCAGCTCCATCTCATGGGCCGGGGTCTTGGAAGAGATAAAAAGGAGGAAAAGAGTCCAGCGCCAGCATTCGTGTGTCATCTCTACTTTCTGGCTTCCGATGTCATGTGACAGCTACTTCCTGTTCTTACCACCGTGCCTTCCCGCAATGAGGGTCTTGTGTCTTGTCATAGAAATGAGAAAACTAATACAGCACAAGTCTGTTTGCAGTGAATAAGGTAGGCACGGCATAGCATGCAGGTTAAAATAACCCTCAAGACACCGGGATAGTACACCAAAGACTTCTAAAAGCCCTAACAAGAATAGTTTATTTTCAAGTAGAGAAACACAGAGAGGACAGTAGTCAGCCTAAGTTGCAGACATAAATACCAGTTTAGTATCTAAATATAAATGGAGGGCCGTGCCCCATCTGGAGTGTCTTCCCAGTACCTGGTGTTTGGAACTATATCAACATTGGATTAAGAAGACTGTCTTAGCAGAAGGTAAAAGACCAAAACTGTAAATTTCCCATGGAGCACTAACTTGATACTAAGGTGGCATTAGCTTTCTTTCTGTCTCACCGGCACCCCATTATAACCTTCTGTAGCCCTAGTAACTGAAGAGGTGGCTAATGTGTGCCATGTGCAAACACGCATGAGTGAGAAACAAAGACTGGGTACGTGAGTCCTCCCCATTAGTAAACTCAACAGGAAAGGAGAAAGCATCAAAAAAGAGCTGGAAGGGGCTAGAAATGGAAAGAGTTGGAAAGGCAATTCCCACCCCACCTCACCCCCACACCCCATCCCCACCCCCCACCTGTTGCTTTGTTTAGTTCAGGCCAGGCCCGGACTGGCCTCTTCTCATAGATCCTACATCAGGAAGCTGGGCGGCTTTGTCTTCCTTCCCCATCATGAAAGAGACATGACTGTGTAGAGGCGTGGAGCGGTCACACTGCCCTCTCTCTGCCTACTCAGCTTTAGCATGCTTTCCAGCACCAGCCCCTCCCTCCTTCAGAGCTGGAGTTCTTTTTGAAAGGAGATGAACTAATGTTATGTTCACTACATTTTTTTTTCAAAAATTGTCAAAGTTGGCTATTTTGGTGACAGTAGTTCAGACTGCAGTCCCTTTCTATTCCAGCTTCTTGTATCAGGTGACATCAGAACACTGGCAGACATTTTGAGGGGCTAGCAGGTGAAAATGAAGACACATTAGCTTGGTGTGGTAGATGTACTTATGAGATTCCCAGTCACTTCCATGAATAAGGGTGTGTGTGTGTGTGTGTGTGTTGTAGATATTTTGTTTTTTTAGCTTTTTGTTTGTTTTGTGGAGGGGGGACTGGGTCTCACTATGTAGATCTTGCTCTCCTAACACTCACTGTGTAGACCAGGGTGGCCTTGAACTCACAGAGACCCATCTACGTCTGCCTCCCAAATGCTGGGATTAAGGGTATACACCACTATGCCTTGCAAGGGGTGTGTGTATATGTGTGTGTGTGTGTGTGTGTGTGTGTGTGTGTATCTGTGCTCAGATGTGTGTTACAGTGTGCCAGTGCACATGTGTGCTGATACATGAGGGTGTGTGTATGTATGTAGTAGTTAGAAGACTGTCAGTCTTGGGTGTTGTCCTTGTTCCTTACTCACTTTCCACCATAGTTTGTTTTTTATTTTTTTTATTTTTATTTATTTTTATTTTTTTTTCAAGACAGGGTTTCTCTGTGAGCTTTGGAGCCTATCCTGGCACTCGTTCTGGAGACCAGGCTGACCTCGAACTCACAGAGATCCACCTGCCTCTGCCTCTGCCTCCCGAGTGCTGGGATTAAAGGCGTGCACCAAAACGCCCGGCTGTCTGTTTTTTTATTGAAGTCTCTCACTGGTCTGGAACTGGCTAAGTAGGATAGGCTAGCTGGCTAGTGAACCTCAGGAATCCACCTGTCTCTGCCTCCCCAGCAGTGATATTACACCATGATGCCTTCTTGACCATTTGTTATTGTTTGTTTTCCTTTAAATATGGATTGAGGATGGAATTCTAATTCTTGTACTTGCAAGGCAAGCACTTTACCAAATTAGCTATCTCCCAGCCCCTGTGTGTGTGTGTAAATATTTCTTTGCCCTATCATAGGAATGGCTTGTATAAAGATTCCAATGGCTCACTTTGGAAACTTAGTAATACTGAGTGCTTAGGGTACGTGGGGGCCTGGTTCAGTCACCAATACCCATCCCCTAACACAATTATAGGGGCTGGGAAGATTGCTCAGTGGGTAAGAGTGCTTGCTGCTCAAATGTGAGCACCCAAGCTCAGAATCCTAATACCTATTAGAAAGCTAAGCATGGAGGAGAGGAGGGGGCAGAGACAGAAGTATTGCTAGGGCTTGCTGACTGTCACTCACTGAGAGACTGTCTCAAGAGAATTAAGTGGAGTATAATAGAACAGAACACCTAATGTCCTCTTCTACACATACACCACATGTGGGCACACACACATGCACACACACATACACACATATACCACACACATACACACATATACCACACACATACACACATATATCACACACATACACTACACACACACACACACACACACACACATACACACACCTGATATAATTTTAATGCATCACTCCAAGGACACTGAAAACAAGGAAGCTAATAGTGAGTGTCAATACATCAAAACATACTTAAGAGTCAGCCCTGAATGATAATAAGCCAGAAATGCTCTGAAACTTTTAGTTTATATACTACAAAAATTTTTAAGAAATTTCTCAAAGCTGATGACTATCTTAAAGATGTATGTGATGATACCATCAATGATTTTTGAAGCTCATAGACACTTTTCTAAACCATTAGTTAAAAACAGATTTGATCAACTATGTCGTAAGAAAGATGAACTTATTTTTATATGCTCTTAGCAGGATTTATCATAGAATACTTATCATGTGAAGAGATGGCTTCCTCTTGACCCCAAAGGAAAAATTACAGGACTATCAGGGAAGTTAAGCAACAAAAAATATTGTTTTTTTTTGTTTTGTTTTGTTTTCTTTTAGGTTCAAAGCTGCTTGGCCAATGACTAAGATTCTCATCTGATAGCCCAGTCTTAACTATCATAAACCTATATATTTTATAGGACTTATCTTATCGGACGCCTTATTGGCGTCCTTCCTTGTCAGTGGATCACATTGTACCGCTGGAGGAGGTGAACGGGAAAGAGCTTGTTTAAATATTTTTAAATGCACTGTTTTACATAAATAATCTTGCTCCCTTCTCCTCTTCCTCCCATTTCTCTTCTTCTGGGTTTTTGAGACAGGGTCTTCTTATCCCAGGTTAGCCCTGAATTCCTATCCACCCACCTTCATCCAAATGTACTGGGATCACAGGCAAGCATAATCACACCAGATTGCATTTTTATCTTCTTTTATTTAAACCTCTAAAATTGTATGTGTGTCAGATGCCAAAAGCAATAACTGAAGAGGGAAAGTGCCTAGCTCCACCTCCTTGTTTTCCCATGCCAGTCGAGATTGATTAAGTCATTTTTCCAGTTTAAAAAAAAACAACCCACATGGAACACACAAAACTAGTATTTCTAAAGAGAATGAAATGAACTGCATGGAATTTTGTCTTAATGACACAGATTGTGACCCCATTCTGGATTTTGGTGCTGGAACAGTGGAGTGTGAGTGTGTTGGGGATATAAGATGTTTAAGGATAGGGTTCTAGATGCAGAAGTCCTCTTAGAGTTTGTAAAGGGGAAATGCCCACGAGGACCACCATTTGTCTTTCGCTGTTTGGGCTTTGATGACAAAATACCATTAAGCCAGGTGGATTATAAACAGCAGGAAAGTGTGGCTTACAGTTCTGGGGACTGAGAAGGCCAAGATCAAGTGACCATCACACTCAGTATCTGAGGAGGGCCAGGCTCTTTGTTGATAGGCTCCTTATCATGGAGGGAGAGGGAAGTTTTCACAAGGGTGTTAACCCTATCCAATGAGGGCAGAGATATCGCCTCTCAATGTCTTCCCATTGTGCCATCAACTTGAAGGTAAGCGTTTCAACACACAAACTGTGAAAAGACAAAGTATTAAAACCCTAGCACAGCTGTCTAAAGACCAGAGATAACCTTCACTTTGGACAGGTCCAAATCCCAGCCATGGTACTAGAATAGTTTTGTGTTCATGAGCCACAGCTTCTAAATCTGCAAAAATAGGAAGAATATTAGATGGTTGTTTAAAGTTGTGTGAAATTGAAATGGAGCTACAGCAACTGTGGGTGGCTGTTTAAAGTATGTATTCATGAATGTTACTTCCTTTGGAAATACATGACACAGGATACCATCGAACACAGTGTAAATCTGTTCTGGTCCTAAATGCCAATGAATCTTTCCTCCTCACAATGCCAGTGAATTTGAATTGATTATTTGGTATTTGGATTGTGTTTCATCTTCCTGCCTTATCCTTAAGCTAACACTAAACATGACAATGATGTCGTGTATGTGCAATTTACAAAATAAATAAGAGTGTTTGATGACAAGGCAAGAATTGTTCAACACGTTTGCCCTTCAAACCAGTGTAAACATGCAGGTGCCATTACATGTTGTAGACTGACTAAGAACTGGGATGTTCATTTGTTGTTGGCAGGAGAGAAAAGGAAAGACACACTTAAAGTATTGGATAGTTGGAACTAAACAAAGGCCCACTTGTTAGTAAGTAGTTGCACTCCTAGCTTAAGAAAAGGAAAATCCTGTCCAGGCATGGTGATGTCCACCTTTATTTTAAAAAAATTAATAATTATTTTTAATTTTTTGAAATTAAAATTATATCATTTCCCTCTTCCTTTTCCTCCCATCCACACCTTCCATGTAGGACTCAGCCTTACACTCTCTCTCAAATTCATGGCTTCTTTTCTTTAGTTATTGATAGATAAAAACACAACCTGCTTGGTCCATTTAATGTTACCTACATGTATATTATTTTAGGGCTGACCACTTGAATAACCAACTGGTGGAGGGAGGTGGCTCTTTCCTAAGGAAAATTGTTTCTCTTAATCTCAGCATTCCTTAATTGCCTATAGTTCTTTGTCTAGATTTGAAGGCCCTTGAGATGTCCCACCTCCATGTTAGACTGTCTGTTGGTCATCCTTGCTCTTGGGCTTTATTTAGGCAGCCACATTGATGAGACTTCTTGGCTGGAGCATCCCAGCATGTCTAGGAGATGCTGTCTACAGCAGATTTCAGGTTCCTCTGGCTCTTCCAATCTTTGCCCCCACTCAGGGGGCTTCCTGAGCCTTGGGTGCAGGGGCTGTGCTATAGGTGTATCCATGGGGCTGGGCACCACATATTGTCTTGTTCCCTGCATTGTGATCAGTTGTGTCTTTCTGTATGGTCTCCATCTCTTGCAAAGGGAAGCTTGAAACCGATCTGCGAGTATGAGGGTAAATATTTAGAATGAATTAATGAATTATACTTTGTTAGTAAAGAGGTTACAGTGATCCCAACATTCAGAATGTAATGTAAATTTGTGGGCAGCCTGGTCTACATAGTAAACTCCAGGCTAGCCAGAGGTACATAGTGGAAAAACAAACAGGCACACACAAACTCACTCCTCTGGAAGACATTCAAGAATATTCATGGCAAGTTTATTCATAACAGCCTAAATGTCTACCAAAATAAAATAAACCAAAAATTTGTGTTTTAAAAAATAGGACAAGGGGCTGGAGAGATGGGTCAGATGTTAATAGCACTAGCTGCTCTTCCAGAGGACCTGGGTTCCATTCCTGGCACCCACATGGAGGCTCACAACCTTCTGTAACTCCAGTCCTAGGGGACCTAATGTCCTTTTTGGCTTCTGAGGGCATTTTTTTGGTGTAGAGAGAGATATGCAGGAAAACACTCACACAAATAAAATAGTAATTAAAATTTAAACATTTAAAGATTTAAAAAGCAGAATGAAAAGAATACACTACTGTTGGGCAATACAGCAAAACTAATCTAACAAACATTGTATTGAGGGAATAAAACCAGGAACAAAAGCACACTCTGATTCCATTTATACCAAGTTCAAGAACATAGGGTAAATTGACTAGAAAGGGCATAAATATCCTAGGGTACTGCATGTTTGCTGCATTGACCTGGGTGGTAGTTGTGTAGTTGTGTATGTGTGTGTGTGTGTGTGTGTGTGTGTGTGTGTGTGTTATGTGTATAATTATTTCATCTGTCTCAAGATTTATTCACTTTATTGTATATGTTATATCTCAATAAAAAAATTTCAAGGAAAACAAAACTCTTTGACTTAACAGTGCTTTCACCCCAAGTAAAAAGTGAGAAGACAACAAAGACGCTTATGATGAGCAAAAGATCAATTGATTGTGTTGTGAAAAACAATCTGGATATGAAGACATGAGGATGCCACTAAACAAATTATGATACACTAAAAAATGACGAAACCTTCAATTAACTTTAACCATCACATTACTTCAGGATGAGGCTGAGACTCCTCGTTACCAACACTGATGTAATTAATGGTTCTCATCTTTTCACTTTGGGTTTTGAACTGGCTATCACATCTCCCTCGAAGGGATGACTATAACACTACTGAGCTGGGATGGCAAAACACACCCAGCCTCGGCACACCCATTTGCCTGAAAGTTCTCATCTGGCCTGACCAGTGACTCATGTCTGTGAAGTTGATGGATACACCATGTTCCAGCTGTCACTGAGAGCCACAAGGTCAAGCTTGTGAGGGTCCCTCAGAGAAGGCTGGAGGCCCAGGATCTGTGCTGTTCTTTGTCACTATTTAGACCGACATAGCAGCAGAAAGTCAGGTGATGGCTGCTGTTTCCCCTTTAGAGAATTTTCCCTCTGCAGCTCACTCCAGAGCTTTGTTGCACAGTTGGGTTTTAATTTCATTTTCCGGCTTGTATCTCCTCTGCCCTTGCTCCACTCTCCTGGCTTTCTTTGTGTGTCTCCACTCCTCTCCCATTCTGTCTGCCTCTGTGTCCTTCTCCCTGTGTGAGTCCCTGCCCCCACTCCCACTCTCCCTTCTCTCTCCTTCCTTCCCTTTTCTCTTCCTCTTCGTCTCTCTTGAGACAGGTCTAGTGGCCTGGTTGCCATCTGCTGCCTTTTTTTATGAGGTTGAGATCAGATGGCATCTAATCGATCGTCGCAGTCTCCATGGTTACCAGGGTGACAGAGTACTTGGGAGAGACACATTCTCCAGCCTGGGGCTGTCAGACCATTCCTGAGAGGGGAAAGAAAATAAAACCTCTTCCATCATATTTACACATTTACATCTTCCTCAGAAGCAGCAGAACACAGGTCCTGGGTGTGGTTTTACATAGCTACCTAGCGGCTTGTGGCCAGGGGGCTTAGAGAAGCCTTTTCTATTTAAAACACACAGGCACACACAGGCACACACAGGCACACACAGGCACACACACACACACACACACACACATACACACACACACACACACACACACGCACACACACACAAGAGACAGGGTTTGTTTTTTTGTTTTTTTTTTGTTTGTTTGTTTTTAAAAACCATAGTCTACCATCCAGACACAGAGACAGTCCCCTCTCTGTCTTACCCTTTTAATGTTTGGGAATTAACTTATTCATTCTAATAATTTGCTAGTCTTCCAGTAGAGTACAGTGACACTTGACAACCATTTGCTTCATGAAAAGAAACAACTATGCAGAAAATTGCCAACACTTTAGTCTTTGACTGAGATCAAAGGTCATGTTAAACCTAGCTGCTCTTTGGCCAAGAACTGGTTATAATTCAGGAAGTCATATAATGAGATATAACCAAAAGGACCTTTATTCTTGTTTGAGACTTGTTCTCCTGTAGCCCAGGCTGGCCCCAGACTGCTTTGTTGTTGAGGATGACCTTGAACTCCTAACTCTCCAGCCTCTAACTCCATGCTGGGACTTCACAAATGCACCACCACTCCCGACTCAGAACGATCAAAGTACCTGGGCATGGCGGTGCTCAGCAAGGCTTTAAGACATGGGGCTTCCCTATTTACAGAGAAACACACAGGCCATATTATATGGTGTGGCTCACAGCCCAGGTCTGACGGACAGAGGTCCAGAGAAAGGCCTTAGTACTAAGAACAGAGAGCTAAGTGGTCCCAGGGTTAGATATTTGAAATAACTCTGAGATAGGAAAACAACCATCCTGCTATTAAATAGTCAAAACTGCATTGGGAGTAGTGCCTCTGACTTAGTCCCGTGCCCCCAGCAACAGGCTCAGACAATAGTAGCTACAGCCTGCCTTTCTCTCTTCCCTTCCAGTTGTTCATGCTTTGGAACACCTATTCAAAATTTGGTTCTTTTCCAGCTTCCTGGAGAAAACAAGGAAAAATAAAGCTGCAGTCCAGAAATGGGGCCACAGTAAGTAACATCTGCCATTTAAAGAACAGATATAGCACCACACATGGGCTGTGCCGCCCACTTCCTTCCTGTCTCCAATTCCTCCAGGCTTCCTGCCTCTCCTCCTGAGCAGTATCTTAGCAAGATTTAGATAGATTCATCTGCAGCGAGTTTGGCTGTTAAGCAAATATCACACTGATATTTGAAATAGAAATGATCCCATCAATTGAAGGAGAGGCTTTAATATAAAAGGGAAATAATTTGTCACGGTCATGAACCTTCTATTCATTTCTCACCTCTGCATCTTAGTTAGTGCTGGCCTCTCTGCATGTCCTCCTACTGCCCCCACTTGTTGCTGCTCTCCACAGAGGAATGGCCTTCGAAAGCGTTTTATTGGAGTTTTGTCATCTTCTCAGTGCATGTTCCCTCTCACCCCCATCCCAGAGAGCGGAACTCACTGTGTTCTGCCTATGCTTCTCACTCTGAGCAGCCAGTGCCAGTGTACACAATTCATGATTGTTAGGCATACCTCTTGCACACCCACATATGATTGTTAGGTGTTCTTCTTACCTCTCTAAGTCATGAGATCTGGGGGTGGAGACCATGTCCCTTATTTGTGGGATCTCCCTTTACTTTGTATTAAGATACCACTCACTATAAGTTTGCTGAAGACAACAGCAGCCTGTGAAACCTATAAAGCAAAGCACACCTGGCTTTCAGAGTTTTTGTTTGTTTGCATTCATTCATTTATGTATTTTGCATCTTTGTGTGTGTGTGTGTGTGTGTGTGTGAGAGAGAGAGAGAGAGAGAGAGAGAGAGAGAGAGAGACAGACAGACAGACAGACAGACAGACAGACAGAGGTCCACAGAGTGACACTGTCTTCCTCAATTACTCTTTGCCTTATTTTTGGGACAGGGTCTCTCACTAAACCGACACTCCCTGATTCTTTTAGACTGACTGGCCATCGAGTTCCACAGGTCTTCTCATCTCTGCTTCTCCAGCACTGGAGATTACAGGCACTGACCACCATAATCTGCTTTTTATGTGCGGTTGGAGATCTGAACTCAGATCCTCATGCTTGGGCTACATGCACTCTGTAGACTGAGCCATCTCCCCAATCCCTGTTTTGTTTTATTGAGACCAGGTGCCTCTCTATGTATAATCCTCCTGCCTCAGCCTGCTGAGAGGCTTTTCTTTCTAAAACCCTGGACCACCTTCAGCTCTGAGCATTCCTTTGGCTTCATTTCTTATCTCTGTGTCTGGCAAAGCCTCTTCTTTCCTTCCTGTCCACTCCATACTCACTCACAAGCATGTTTCTCCGAGAAAGTGGGCTCTACCTTTGGATGAAATGAGTCATTTGCTCCCTCTAGGACAACTGCCACAGCATGGTGTCAACTCGAGATCACCTTCTGAAAATTGAGTTTGTCAGTACTCAGCCCCACAGCTGAGTGAAACATTGTGTGATGCAGGATGTCTCCTGGGAGAGAGAAACTGGCATAAACCACATCCTAATGGGATCCAGAAACAAAGACTCGTGAATGAAGTGTTAATTGCGTTTATAAAGACATTAACGAAGAAATTAAAATGGCAGAAGCTTCTGTCCCCAACTCAGGATTCACAGAAAAGACTGGTGCCCAAAGAGGATTTTAACAATAACCATCAGGGTTTATTGCTTGTCTGCTGCAGAGAGGACTCTCAGTTAGTGCTAACTTTTTAAAATAATTTCTTTTTATTTTGTGTGCATTGGTGTTTTGCCTGCATGCTTGTCTGTGTGAGGGTGTCAGATCTTGGAGTTACAGATGCTTTAACCCATCTCACCTCCACTTTCTCCTTGCTTTTGTGTGATCTAAGTTTTCAGGGAATCAAGAGACCTTGCCTTGTTGCTTCACTAACTACGGGAGATGGTGGTGAACAATTTAAATCTAATCAACCCTGAATAGGGATAGGATGCTTGTTGTCTGGGAGACTATTTGCTTGAAGTAAAATGACAAGACTAGGGACTTTTCCTAATTCTTCCTGAATATTCTAAAGATAATCTATAATGAGGGTGACCTGGGGCTCCCTCTCTGCCTTGCCCTGGCTGAGCCGCCAGGTGCTGACAGCAAGGCTAAGTGGGTAAAAAGGTCAGAAGGCTGCGCTGACTGAAGGTAGATCAGTAGGTGAACTGCCTGGCTCAGTGAAGTCAAGGGCATGGACTTGAGGCCTTTTGTGGGTCTTCTTGTTGCATTCAAGTTCACCTTCACAGATCATGCCACTAATCCCAGACAATCACTTGGTTGTCTGTGTGCAGTTGGTGACCAAGGGACTAGAGAGGCTAAAGAATCCCAGCTAATCCAGTGACTGGAAATCTCTGTGCCTGACAGAATTGTAGCTAAGGGCTATGTTCACAGAGAGCGTGTCCTGTGACCTTCGTGGATGTTCTGCAGATACAAGCTGAGATGAGAAAACAGACATGCCAAGCCATTATTAAGGAAAGCCTGAGGTCAGAATTCAAGTACTCTTGACAGTTCTTTGCTCATCCTACAGTGTGCAGGAATGTAACTCTCCCAGGATCTCATTTGGTTCAAGTAAGAATCCTGTGAAGGAAGACAAGCTGTACAAACAAGCAGGCCAATTTTTCCTGGAGTTGCATTAACCCCCCTCCCCCCGCACCCCTAGAGGAGAGGTCCTCTCTGCTCACCACCAGACTCTGGCTGACCTGTCTGGTTCCCTAAACCATCACATCTCTCTGTCTTTCCTAAGTCTGTGGAGAAGGCACCAACCGAACTGTTGGTTTAAAAGCATCAATACTCTTGCATGTTGGATGCCTCCGTGCTGCTGGGTGCAGGGCCGTCTGTAGGGTGGGGGCACAGAAGCGGGAACCTCAGGAGAGCCTACTCTCCAGCCTCCAGAATCAGAGTCTGCTACCTTCCACACTGGGAACTCTGCTAAAGACACTGGGGACATTTCCTTCCAGACATGGTACTTGGTACTAAAATTTTGGAGATATCATAAGTCCTAAAATGAAATCTCTGGATGGTTTGTGGCTTCTCATTTGTTTTATTTCATTTTTATATGCACATATGTACATAAATGTGTATAAACAACCATTGTTGTTTCTTAGTTGTGCTTCATCACGTGTATAAATAACCATGTGCTCAAGAGCAGATTGTCTTTCTCATTAGAACATATTGTTTATAACACTTGAATTCATAATTTTCAAAATGGCAAATTTAATCCAATGCAGAACAGGGTCTAAAATTATCTAGAGGCCATTCATATTATTATTTATATTAGAGTGTCAGGTAACCCCAGCATGAACTAGATATACAGCCTAGGATGACCTTGAACCATGAACTTCTGATCTTCCTGTCAGCACCTCTGGAGGACTGGGATGATCCCGAGGCAGGGTCTCCCATACTAAAGCTGGCCTAGTGTAGCTGACGATGCTGCACAACTCCTGGTCTTCTTGCTTCTACTTCCTAAGTGCCAGGATTACAGGTGTGTGCCACCTGTGTGCCATCATGCCCAACTCTGTAATTTTGAATCTTGAGAATCTTTTGTGTTGCTTTTAAGATTAAAAACTAGTGAAATAAAAGTTGGGCCTTACTTGTCTATGGCTAGGAATATAACACACAAAAATGTAAATGGGGGAAAAGTCAGAGTGAGCAATTGGCAACTTACATACTGTCAAGATCACTGACTTTCAAGCCTTGATCTATTGGTAGCAGGATCCCTGGATGTTTCCTCTCTTTCCTGGCCTGGTTGTGCCATTCCTCTTTGCCTAAAGTCAGAATACTGGTTGAGGACAGGGAGAAATGTGACTGTAATTACCTGCTGATGTTCGAGGCACCTGCTAAAAGCTAGAGTTTTCAACTGTCTCACTTTCATGTTGATACTAGGGTGTTGAAGACACATAGCCTGAGGTGCCACCTAATCCTGGGAATAAAAAATTTCAGATATATATTCATTCCACCTATGTCAGAATTATGAGAATTAGTTCATGTTTCTGAGTTATCTTCATAATGGTGATCATGGATGCTTTTCCAGTCACAGAAATCCACACGGATGGAGGTGGTTTCTATAATAGTAGGTGCCGGTTGTATGTGTCAGTTTAAGTTAAACTGAACTGAAGTTAAATTAAAAGATAACCAAGCAGTCCATTTTAAGTACTTCATAGCTACATGTGGCTAGTAGCTACTGCAGTAAGCAGTGCAGATTTTCAGGATCTTTTTCGTCTCAGGTGGAACATGCTATTGGACAGAGCCATTCTTGTACAAAAGAAGAGCCCACACATGTCACAGAAGTGCATTCTAGTGGTTTATAAAGCAGTATGTAAGGTTTCACTGACAATGACTGTGCTAGTCTTCTGGGGCCTGGCATGGAGGGGGTGGCCTGGAGCCTTCTTTGTCAGAGTGTGAACTGGTCCTGTGTGTCGCAGCAGAAGAGCCAAAATCTCTGGAGAAAGGGCAGGTGCAGACGAGCCATTTCCATTTTCCACTCCTGCAGCTCCCCGAACCTCCATCCAGACTGCCGCCAAGACATGCTTGTACAGGAGCCCAAAGTGAAGCACATTTCGGATTAATTTTCTGGCCGATGTTTCTTTGCAAAATCCAGCCTGTGCTTCTGATTAAGGGCTTTCTTTCTTTCTGTCATGAATTTCAATGACTCTGGACTTCAACAGCATTTCCTACCAGCAGTGACATTTGGTATCAGTGCTGACCAAAAGAAGTAAGGCTTCAGACAAGCCAGTTGGGTATCCAAAACCTGAAGATAAGTGCAGAGCGCTGGAGTGGACATGGCTAGGTGAATGCCATTAGTTCACGGTGGCTGACAGTCAGCAATTGAAAACATCCAGTAGACTAAAGAAAGGTCTCTCCCTACAAGGAAAGGATGGGGATTTCTTCCAGTCATTTGCCACTTATGACTTGTAAAAACTACTAATAAAAGCAAACATCAGCAAGCCTATACCCCTCTCCAGTGTACCTCATTTCTGAGAGCATCTCGGGAGAATGGGCCCGAATGTTTCTACAAAACGGCTCAAAGTCGTTTCTGGTGAGCTCACAAGATATGCAGCTCTCTTGATTCTTACCCATTTTATTCTTCAGAGTGGACTCCCTGGGCATGTTTTATTTATTTTTTTGATAGTTTGTAAGTCCTTATGCATTTCACCTCTACCTGACATGGTGGGAGGTGCTGAGGTCATTGGTTCAACTCCACCAATTAATCAATATTTATTTACTTTCAGTGTGTGTGTGTGTGTGTGTGTGTGTGTGTGAGAGAGAGAGAGAGAGAGAGAGAAGAGAGAGAGAGAGAGAGAGAGAGAGAGAGAGAGAGAGAGAGTGAGTGTACACTTGCTTGAGTGAATTTGCAAAGGCAAAAGTATGGAACTCAGAGGAGAATTTGGGTGATCAGTTCTCTTCATGGATTCTAGAATAGAATTCAGACACTCAAGTTTGCAAAGCAAAGGCTATTAGTTACTGAGCAATCTTGCTGGCCCCTCAATAAATATTTATTAAATGAATGAACAAGCAGAGAACATGAGTGACATCTGTGTGAAGGCAGAACTGTGCCAACTTTCAGCTGATGAAACTTCTACAGAAAAGATGGAGGAGGGAAGAGGTGTAATCAGAGGTTTCTTTGTCCCACCCTGACTGGAGGCAGATTCTAAATAATCACTCAGAGGCTTAACATTAATTATAAAATACTTGGCCAATATCAAGCTTATTACTAGCTAACGCTTACATTTAAATTAATCCATATTTCTATGTTTTGCCATGTGGCTCATGGCTTGTTACCTCATCTTCTACAAGTTCTGCTTGTTTGGCAGCTGGCTGCCACCTCCCTTGGCTCTGCCCTTCTTCTCCCCATCATTCTCAGTTTGGCTTTTCTGCCTAACCTTATCCTGCCTGGCTAATGGTCAGTCAGCTTCTTTATTAAACCAATGAGAGCATAATTTATCACAGTGTACTGGAATATTCCTTCTTTGAACCTTCAGGGGCTAGGGTGCTTTCAGAACAGCTGTGTGGGCTGGAGAGATGGCTGGACAGATAAAAGCACCGGCTTCTCTTCCAGAAGACCTGGATTCAATTTCCAGCACTCACGACAGTCTGTAACTCCAATTCCAGTGGATCCAACTCCCTTTTCTGGCCTCTACTGGCACCGGGCACCTTGATCCCAGTACACAGGAGGCAAAGGCAGGCAGATCCCTGTGAGTTTGAAGCCAGCCTGATCAACATAGTACTCCAGGCCATCGAGGGCAACATAATGAGATCCTGTCACAAATAAACAAATAAACCAAAATACCAAAAAGTAAGCAGAGACTATACTGTGTGGGAGAAAAGAAAAAAAGAACAACTTTTGTGTTTTAGTTACTATAACCAAAGTTCTGAGAAGGCCAAACCTCATGTCTCTTCTGGTTGAAGGTTCCCCTGACATTCTTGTAGGATGCAGGCACTCAAGGCAGTGTATTTATTGGTGGTGTTTTGTACTAATGGCCGACTGGAATGATGATGGAGTTGACTGACACTGAGCATGATTGGCATAATTGAATTCAAGCCTGTGTACCTTTCCAGACAGAATTAAAATGAATCCTGAAGATAAAGTAGCCACTGGATGCCCCGCTAGTCCATCCTACTAAAAGTCATTCCTGGTAGATCAAGATCCAACTGTCTCCAGTACTTTCAAGGAAACAGAATGTTAAGGATGTGTTAAAGGCCATAAAGGGGCATTCAAAGCACACTTGTAACCTCTTTGGGGTCTTGACATGGCGGCCGTCAGCCCTCCATGTGAATTTTGTGATGCAACTTTCCAGTGCATGTGTCTTTAAATCCATGCAGCTCCTATTTGTCCCCACTCCAACTGTTTTCTGGTGTCTCTCACCAAAATGGTTTCAATTAGAGCCTGGAAAGGGTTGATACAGAACTCTCACACCATGCTTGCCAACATGGGAATTGGTTTTTCAACACTGCTGTTTTTCATCCAAAAAAGAAAAAAATTCCCCCTTCCAAACCCTTGAGTTAGAAGAGATTATTCTCAGACAAGCATTTAGCTGATTTTTAATGTCAAAGAAACTTAATTTGCAAACTCGTTAGAAACTCTTTAGTAAAAAGCAGCCTAGTAAAACAGATGATTAATATTGGTAAGCTCCTCATTTGCATATTAATTAGTCTCCATACTCAACTAATTAAAACCATGCTTTAAGGACTATTTTCTAGATGGCTCCCCTTGTTTCTACATACATTCATGTACTTTAACTCAAATAGGATTTAGTGAGTGAGTGAGTCTGTGCTTAATACATTAATTTTTCTATCTGTGTCACCTGGGACTTGGCTAGGTGTCTAAGCAGCCATTTTGCTGGCCCACATTGCTTTTGTCTCAGGTATTTGTTCTTTTGTGTATAGATGGATGGGAGGAAAACAGTTGGCTTGTGACCATTAAAATAATTAAATGTACAAGAAAAGTACCAAATCTGTTCCCTTTAAGTCTCATTCTGTAAATTTCCTCTCTAGCTGCACATATACAAAAGCATACGTATTTTTGCTGGGGAGATGGTGGCCTAGGGATCAGGGCCTCATGCCCAGGGTGTTTTAAGAAATATTTAAACTAGCAGGGTGGCGCACGTCTTTGATCCCAGCACTTGGAAGGCAGAGGCAGGTGGATCTCTGACTTTGAGGCAAGTCTGGTCTACAGAGCGAGTTCTAGGACAGGCTTCGAAGCTATATAGAGAAACTCTGACTCAAAAAACACCCAAACCAACCAAACAAACAAATAAAAAAAACAAAGAAAAAAAGAAAGAAAAAGAAAAAATAAAAGAAATATTTAAACTTAGCTAATACTCCACTTTTTCATCTTTTGAAAAGAACTAGTGTGTCAGGAAATAGATTGACCTGTCCTAGGAAATTAAATCTGCATAAGCCTTGCTGCTCAGGACTGCAATATTTTAGTTCATAGAGGCTGAAGGATTTAATTCATAGGGGCTCACTCATTGTAAATACTTGTCTGCAATGTTCAAGACCTTGGGTTGAGTTCCCAGTACCAAATAAACAAAAATGCCTAATAATTTATCTCTTATTGGTGAGAATGCATTTCCCTCAAGGCAAACAAAACTAAATAAATGAATCAACAAACCCCCAAAATATAATCTTCAACTGAGACTCAGGAGAAATTATGTTAGTGCACTAATGGAGTGCCTTTAGCCAAACTGCTGAATTTCTAAGTAACCAAAACCAAGAATCTGTGTGAGACTTGTGTAGAGATGGCCATTAATAAGAGACCAGAGAAGAGGACTGGTCCCAAGCTGGGGATTTTCACAAATTTGGTTCAGAAATCCCAAATGGAAAAACTTCACCTATAGCCAATCAGAGGTTGGGAAAGTACCACAACCTGACATGAAGAGCTTCAGCCCTGTGCCTGTCATCTGAGCCTATGCTCTGAGAAAGAACTCTGATTAACCAGGACTGTCCTTATTTGAATGACCCGCCCATGCATGGCAGGCATTGCTTAAGTGGAAATTGAGTGCACAGCAGCTCAGGCTAACGTCCCCAAACTACGCACTGACCAATATGGACCACACCTTCATCTTTAATATGGTGTGAATTATAAACCAGGAAATTGTACACCAGGAACCTCTAAGTGAACAAGTCCTCTAAAATGGAAAGTCCCCCACTTCCTGCCCCAGCCTTCAGTCCACCACCCCAGGCTGCAGTGGCACGATGGAGCAGTCAGCTGGTCTTCTTGCCCTGATTAGACATGTGGGGATGTTCTTCATCTTGTTCATCGTGTTATCTCTGGAGTAGGTACTAGGTAAATGCTGAATATAAGTGCAAGAAGGCCAGGTAAGCACATGTGGAAAATAGGTAAAGCTTGCTTTTAAATTGCTGATTACACTATAACATACAACCTCCAAATTTAGAAAGACTAAAACCAATCATTTGATAGTTCTTGTGACTCTGTGTGGGTTTTGAAAAGTTCTGCAGTCTCACCTGGTGTCCTGCTTAATTTTATTGTCAACTTGACCCACCTGGGAAGGGGGACATTCAAATAAAAAACTGCCCTGATGGACCTAGACTGCCAGGTGTGTCCATGGGCATTTTCTTGAGTGCTAATTGACACAGGAGGTTGTTGTGGGATCTTTGTACACTGTGTGAAGATGTATTTCTGTGATTGATGTAATAAAATGCTGAATGGCCAATAGCTAGGCAGAAGGTACAGGCAGGACTTCCAGGCAGGGAGACAACTCTGGGAAGAAGAAAGGCAGAGTCACCAGTCAGACACAGATGAGCAATACAGTGATGAGATAATGAAACACGTGCCAGAACATAGATTTTAAAATATGGGTTAATTTAAGTTATAAGAACTAGTTAGGAACAAGCCTGAGCTAAGGCTGAGCATTCATAATTGACAATAAGCCTCCATGACATTATTTGTGAGCTGCCAGTCCAGATGAGAATGTACTAATACAGGAGGTCCCAGTCTAGTGTGAGTAGTGCCATCTCTAGGCAGGTGGGGCTAGACTGAATATGAAAGAACAAGCCAAAGGAAGCAATCCAATAAGCAGTGTTCTTCCACGGTCCCAGCTTTAGTTCCTGCTTTGAATTCCTGTCTTGGCATCCCTTGATGTTAGACTATAACCTGTAAGCCAAACAAATCATTTTCCCTACAAGTCACTTTTGGTCAGAATGTCCTAGAACAGCAATAGGGAAGCAACGTAGGACTCCTGGTTCTGTGCTGGCATGGGGCCTTGCAGGGGTCTGAGCAGGGTCAAGACTGCTGAGAATCTGTTACTTTCTATTATGTCTTCTACCCTTAAGTCAGCTGGGAAGACTTCCTGACATGGATGCCACAAAAGCATGACTATGTCTTGCCTAAGACATAGGATAATGTCTGCATTATCCTCAGACCCTGAGGATAATGAACTGCATTTTTCACCTTAAGGGAGTTGTTTTTCAAGGCAGATAAGTGAATATCCAAGCAACCTACACTGGCTAATGTGCAGGAAGACAGCCAGCCTCTGGAAATACCAGTGTCTACAATCCCAACCATGGGTTAAAATGACCCTTATTTTTCTCCAACAGCCAGAGTTTTCCATTCTAATTCTATCAGGGTAGTAGAGATGCTGGGAAAACTGTTTTAAACAAAATTCTGAATACTATATAGATATGAGTTTAAAGTATATAGGCTTTGTTTGGTTTCACTTTAAAAAAGAAAAAAAAAAAAACCATAGCCATTTAAAAATCCAAATCAACCTGATAAGTGAATTAGATGCCAGCTAGGATTCATCAGAAGAAAAGAATCACAAATCTGAGCAATTAATTATTAAGCACTCAACCACCAAATATAGTACCTGTGGGCACAGAGGCCTCTCCTGTGAGATGGTGGAAACTAATTGCAAAGCAGAGTCTCAGGGAAGTCACACTGGGAAGCATGGGGTGCAGAGAGAGGTCTGTTTGCTTGGCCACATTAAAAGGAAAAGTGGAAATCTAAGAAGAAAAGTACTTAAGCCCCCATGGGAAATCTATTCACTAGGCAAGCATGAAAAAAAAAAAAAAAAAAAAACCACACACACACACACACACACACACACACCAAAAAAAAAAAAAACAAAAAAACAAACAAAAAAAAACAAAACAAAACAAAAAAAAAACCCTAGGTGATAATGAGAGTCAGTGAGACAGAGGGACAGTGGTGAAGATGTTTAACATGAGCCTCAGGGCTGGGAGCCTGAGGACTTCAGACCCTGAGAGAACACAGACTTGACACACAGTAGGTACTCAAAGTAGGCACACAGTAGATAGACAGATGGGTATTTGTCCTCAACTTGAGAAAGCAGGATCCCTCCAAAGCCACAGAGAAACCCTGTCTCTAAAAACCATCGAGAGAGAGAGGGATTGTTTGATATTTATGCATACTGTTGAAAATAATACTTAGTGTGAACTGAATGTTAATGTTTTCCCCACCACCCCAAAATTCAGTGGTAGAGACCCCAGTGGCCATTGTGATTACATATTAGAGATGGGACCCATTGAGGTAATTAGGGTCAGATGAGTTCATGAGAGCCAGGAATTAGTGCCACTAAAGAGGAGACAGCAGAACATGGTCTGTGTCACTGTCTGTGCACCTAAACACAAACATGGAGGGAGGCCACATGAGGTCACTTGTCCACAAGCTGGGAACAGAGCCCCTACCTGACTTAACAGTCAGCACCTTGACCCTGGACTTGGCAGTCTCCTGAGCTGTGAGAAAGAGATTCCATTGTTTAAGCCACCATCTATGGCATTTTGTTATGATACTGTGCTATGCCAGCCAGAACAGACCAAGATAACACCTAGATGTTATGTTTTTATATAACTAAATTTTGGCTCTATTTAATATACACATGATTATATAATAGTGCATAGACAATACATAGCATATAAATTTATATGTAACGTTTATTCTGACTTTGAAAAACTAAAATGGTAGAACACATGCTTAGCATGAGTGGGGTCCTAGATTCAACTTTGAGCCCCTAAAAGGATAAAATCGCAAAAATGAAGTCATCATTGAAGGCAAAATTATTTCCAAGTTGGATAAAAAAAAATGATGTTCATGGGTCAGAGGACTTGGATCCTGGAGTCCTTGGCAGGACCCATGCATCAGTGTGGTCATGTTAGACCTACAGGTAAGGGTGTGACAAGGAAGTATTGGACTTTAGCACAGGTGAGGTATAAGATCTACCTTCATTTTCTCTTATTTTTTGTATTCAACATTTCCTCCAAGAGCAGCCCCTTCAGTGGCCCAACTTCATTAGGTTACATTTCCTAAACAGTTCTAGGGACCAAACTTTGAATACCAGATAGAGCCAACTGAAAGAAAGTAGATCAGTGTGCCCCGGGTTTAAGTGAAACTGTAGCGATATATTAAACATGAAGGTGATGCTCTATTTATTTGAGTGGTTCAGTGCTTATAAAGCATGTATGAGAACTGGAATTCAATCCTTAGCAACACACACACACACACACACACACACACACACACACACACACACACACACACGCACGCACGCACGCGCGTGTGTACACAATTAAAATGAGGGCTGGAATGATGGCACAGAAGTTAAGGCACTGGCTGCTCCTCCAGAGGACCCATGTTCAATTCCCAGCACTTAGATGGCAGCTCACAAACATCTGTAATTCCAGTTCCATAGTTTCTGACCCCCTCTCCTGACCTCCATGGGCACCGCATGTACATGGGTGCACAGATACACATGCAGACAAAGCACACATACACATTTTTTTAAAAAAAAATCTCAAAAATTAAAATCACTTAAATCCTAGTAGTTTAAATCTTAGGACTAGGAGGAAACAGTCTATAGGCTCTTTCTAGCCACCCCTGCCTTCTGCTGCTGGGCAGTGTCTTCCTTCATGGTGACAAGATGGCTGCCACATGGGCTGGAATCCATGAGCAAGGAAAAGAAGCAAGGGCAGTAAGAATCTGTTTGGACTCCAGCAGATCCCTGTGGCAGTACCATGTGCTATGCTGGGCCAGTGCTAGCCAGATATGAGCTTCTGGGATGAGCAGTAACAGCCATAGCCACTGACATCATCTGGGCTATGGCTCTCACTGCCTGGAAAGCGAGAGAGGAACAGAAGGGGTCCAAGGGTCCTGCTAGAGTTTGGAGAACCCCAAATCTCTACTAGTTCATTTTAATATCAATCTCTCAGTTCAATTCAGGCCAATAAATCCTGAACTACAAACAGGGACAGTACAGAGACATACAAATACCATTTTTGGAGTTGTTTTTTGTGGTAGTGATGGTGTTAGTATTGGTGGTGGTGGTGATAGTGTATGAGTGTGTGTATGAGAGAGAGAGAGAGAGAGAGAGAGAGAAAGAGAGAGAGAGAGAGAGAGAGAGATGTTATGCGTGTGCACACCCCATGCATGTGGGTGTGCAGGTATATGCACCCACGTACACACATACGAAAGCCAGAGCAGGACATCAGCTATCTTCTGTGACCCTCCACACCTTATTGCCTTGAGACAGACTTTTTCACTGGATCTAAGCTCACCTATCAGCAAGGCTGGCCAGTCACATTGCTCTTGGGATTTGCTTTCCACTGTTCCCCAGTGCTGGTGTCAACAGACACATAACCACAACCACCTTTTTATATGGGTGCTGGGGATTTCTCAGGTCCCCACACTTGCAAAGCAAGGGCTCTTTCCCCTTCAGCCATCTCCCTGGAGATTTATTGAGTTTTTAATGTGAGCCAGGTACTAGGACAAGTCCTTTAGTGTGACTTGTCTGTGTTTTAAAGATGAATATGGCTGTGCGGAGAACACCAGCCTCTTGCACAGACCTGGAGCTGTTCCAGGAAACCAGCTTAACTTTTCCCTTACTTCTGCTAGCATAAATTAAGGTCATAGACTGTACTCTATAACTTCTGCACACCACCGTTCACTACTGGAGAAGTTGGTATCAAAGGAATTGATCTTGGAGTCTATCCAGAGGATTCTGCTTTGGAAGGGCCATAAAGATATTGATCATTTTTTAATGCACAATAAAGTCACAGGCCAGAGAGCTGAGGCTATCTTTAAAGCATGGCTCCAGGCAATGGACTCATTTTAGCCAAGTTGCCCCTGGCCTGCACTGGGCTCATTTATTGGGCTTGTCTACCTCCAAGCCTCCCTGAGATGAGTGTCCTCCTCTAGCTAGATCTTGTACCTGGGGCATACATGTTTTACTCTAATGGACATAATGGAAATGCAATAGACAACTTGCCTAAGGCCATCAAATTGGAGTGACCCCTGAGCAGCCTCTCTTAGAAAACTGGGCATAGAGACAGCTCTTATTGAAACTGGGAAGGGGGAAACTGAGAAATTGAGGATGCTGTCAATGAAGCTGAAAGTAAGGGGAAGGATGCTGTGATACCAAACACTAGAAAAAGCTTGTGTGTGCTCTGTAGAATAGAGGCTGGGATATAGATGCCCTCTGGACAGGCCACCAACAAAATGCAGGTGCTGAAGAGCAAGCCTGACAATTTCATGTTAAAACCCAGACTTTTATAACCTCTTTGCTCCCCTCAGTGGATGAAGACAGAACTGAGAGTCGTTTTCACTCTGTAAATGCCAAAGCAGAAACAGAGCCATTGTTTCTTTCACAATTTTGTTAGAATACTCTAAACATCTTATGTGCTTTCTTGTAGAAAATGCATATTTGCTGCTCTAAAACCTGACCAACTTAAGTCTAAGGTGTTCCAAATGCACACTGGACCCTTCCTGTAAAATCTCAATCAAGGTCTGAGGTGAAAAGTAGAGCAGACAGCCATCTTGCTATTACTTAGCTAATGCCTACCATAGTCCTCTGCATGGGAATCTCCCACAGACAAAGGCTAGCTAGCCAAGTGGTGTGGAAACAGGAGGTGCGGATAAGGGTGAAGGGTGTCTCCCTTTCCCCAACAACAATGACCCTGTGTGGAGGCTCTACAGATGGGTTCAACTTAGGCTGTTTCATTCCAAGCTGTTCGTGCCCTGATGCAGAGAAAGTTCCCTTTGCTGTCCCTTCCACTCCTTTCTCTAAGGGCATTTTACTGTGCCTGGCACAACACAGATAATAGGTTAACAAAGAAGGAACTGTGGCACAGAATTTCAGCCCCTGAACAGCATTGACAAACTTATCAGGTTCAAATCTTGCCTGTGCAGCTTACCAATACCTTGAGTTCTCTGAACTTTATTTTTGTCGTCTGTTAGCCTGAGTGACATTATTCATTTCTACCTGAAGGACAAAATGAATGAATTCATTTAGCAAAATACCATCCGGAAAGGTGCTTTGTGCATAGTGCCCTATAGAAGGGTGTTTGCTAAGTCAGTAAATCAACTCTCTCCAAGGATACAGTGTCTTCCATGAAAGGCTACCAGGCTGCTGTACATGGAACTGAACTGAGGTAGACGTGCTTCCTGTTGCAGGAATGTGTTTCCCTTGCAGGAAATTTCCATTTTCTAATTAGTCTCTCCCAGGCAACTGAATGATCTAAAGTAAGAGAGTATTTCAAATGATAGGTAACTTGCTTTGGGGGGGGGATTAAATACATACTGTTTAGATAGAGGTTAATTAACTGGCAATTTAGAACATGGGAATCAGTGAAAAAAAAAAGAGAAAAGGATGATTTTGAGGTAGTCAAGCTGAAAGACTTCGGGATGAATCTCAATCTCAGCTCTGCAACCCTTAACTATTTCATCCCTGGAAGTCCCCACCCTCCTGGAGTTCAGTGTCTGCAAAAGATACACGTGCCCGTCTCTCAGAGAAGCCATGCCAGTGAACTAGGATAACCTAGCACACCAAGGTCACAGAGTGTTCAGCAATGACTCTACAGATGTTTGCATTTAAATTTGGAAACAGATCCATCAATCCTGTACACAGAGCCCTTCAGTATTTGGCCTAGGACCTAGTGGCTTCTATTGGTTACAATTCTATTTAGCTGGGTATTTACCTGAACCCATGGTTGGGGACCACCTGCCTTCTGCACTATGGTGCCTGCAGCACGCTGGTCCCATGGTGTGTCCATTCTCTCCTTCTCTGACAGTCTAGTGTTGCCGACCTTCTCATTTTTGAAGGCCAGCATCCCACCTCATTCTCCAGTACACAGGAGCACACTTCCACCCAATACCCACCTCCTCCGTACAATACAGTTCTCATGGTCTCTGACGGTGCCAAATGAGGAGCTGGGCCTCTTTGCGAGCCTGTTAATCTCTTTCCTAGTCTACCAGACTGCAGGCAGCTCCAGAACGCTGCATCAGAAAATAAATACATAAGAAGGCTGGACTGTTTGGGGTCCTTCTGTTGGGGAAAACTGTTCTGCAGATGTAAATGGTCTCTGGCAGGTGACTATATCACAGTCTGTTACTACAGTTGACATTTGTGTGATCATTTCTGAAAGATGCAGATAGGGCAGAATGTAGTTATATTATGTTTTCTACTCTTTGGCTTTTTGAGGGGCCCTGCACCTAGCTCCCAAGTAAACCACACATGGAGGCTTATTATTTATTACTTATGAATACCTGACCTTAGTTTGGCTTGTTTCTAGCCAGCTCTTCTTATCTTAAATTATCCCATCTACCCTTTCCCTCTGGGCTTTTATTTTTCTTTTGTATGTCTTACTTTCCTTCTTACTCCATGGCTGGCTGGGTGGCTGGGTGACTGGGCAGCTGGGGAGTTGGGCAACTGGGCAGCTGGGTGGCTTGCCCTTGATGCCCTCCTCTCCGTATTCTCTCGTTACTCCTTTCTCATTTCTCCTTCTATTTATTCTCTGTCTTCCAGCCCCACCTATCTTTGCTCCTGCCTCACTATTGGCCATTCAGTTCTTTATTATGGCCACCAAATGTTTTAGACAGGCACAGTAGCACAGATTCACAGAGTTAAACAAATGCAGAATAAACAAAAGTCACATACCTTAAAATAATTCCCAAACAGCAAAATGTGTCTACGGCCCAGAGGAAAGGGTCTCGAGCAGGGCATCACATCATCACTCCAAAGCATTTAAAATGTGTCTCAAGCACACTAGGAAAGAGGGCCAGCTTGCATGAGAAGAGTCTTGCATGGAGGAGGAGGGCTTGGGTGGAAGTGAGCTCCTGTGTACTGGAGGATGAGGGTGGGATGCTGACCTTTGAGATGAGAAGGTCACAACACTAGACTGTCAGAGAAGGAGAGAATGGACACACCACGGGACCAGTGTGCTGAAGGCACCATACTATGGAAGGCAGGTGTCTCCAACCATGGGGTTCAGTGATTGGCTGCAGGGCCAGATGCCTGAGTTCAAACCCAGCTCTGACTCACTGCTTGAAGGATCTCCAGCTTAACATGACAGTATCTTCTGGGTGAAATAGATGCCATGCAGCAATCTGAAGGTAACTATATTAACACAAAGGAGACCCTTAATGACTGCTGGGCATACTGTGATACTTTGTTGTCTGGCATCATCAAACAGATCCCTTGAAAAAAACTTTCTTCCTTCAATCCTAGTGATGGAGGGCTGGGTCACCCCAACTCTATTCACTACAATCATTGATATGATTGATACCTTCATATTTTCACTAAATATGCATTTCCTGGGAGACTGATATGTGATTGGCAGTGCTTCTTTTCAATCCTATGCAACACTTTTACCAGAGACACTTGTAGTAATTTCACCAAGCATCAGCACCCTGCTCAGAATTCATACTGAGCCAATGTTCTTGTGTCCCTATCACCAATCCTTCACATATTCAGATGTTCTAATTTTGGGTAATTTGACTGGTGAGAAGTGGTAACTTAATTTTCAGCTCCATGGAGAGCAAACTGGAGCCTGTCTCTATATTGTTGTAGCTGTTCTGGTATCTTCTAAGAATTGCCCTTGTGAATGTTTACCCTGTCATTTTCATTGGATTTCTCTGGGTTTTGTTGTCACTGTGGCTGTTAATTTAAATTTGATTTCTATATTTTAGATCCATAGCACTTGCTAGTAGTGTTGGATGTTGGGAGTTTCTTCTCTCAGTTAATTACATTTGTTTGGGTTTTCATGATTTAGTAGAAATCTCGCCTTGTACCAATGGAAGCAAACTTGGCTCAATTGTGACTAGATTACTTTAACCCTCCGTGTGGATAACCTGTTAGAAAAAGATGCCTGCCTACTTATGGACATATATTCTATATATCTCAGTCTCCATTGTTTTTTTTTTTCTACACCAGTGTCTGATATTCAATTAAAACTTAGGATTAAAGAAGAAAGAAAGAAAGAAAGAAAGAAAGGAAGAAAGAAAGAGAAAATCAAGGAAGAAAACAACAGCATCAAGCAATTGAAGACCTACTTCAGAGATGGATCAATGCCTGAGCTATCAAACAGGGACTTTAAAGAATAACAGGAAATATAGTGAAAGGTCAGCCCTTCTAAAAGTAACTAAAAGCCAGGAAGCTATGAAGGATGGTTCTTATGCATGACTAACTAGCACTAACTAAATGTGTGCTGACCCTGGCCCTGCTTGCATTCTGTTTGTTATATTTGCTTCCAGAACAGACATACTCTACCTCAAGACTGATGGTCTAATACAGAAAGTGGAGAAATGTAACTTGACTGGCAGAAAGACATTCTAAAGAAACACTTGTGTCTCTTCATCTATCAAACTATTAAAAACCAAAGACCCCCCTGTGTGCCCCCACACACAAATTGGCATTTCCCCCAGCAATCTCATTGGGGATAAGGAAAAGGCACCACCAATAGGAAACCCAGATACTGGTAGGTCAGAGGTGGGTGGGACCACACCTCCACTGGAACTGCTTAGATGTGCATATTCTTGACCCTATTTAAACTTTGACCTCACTTCAGGACCTGAAAGAGGGACTTGGGGAGGGGAGTGTTGCTGGATCCCTTTGTCCTCTTTCCCAATGTGACAACACTGGATAAGTCTTCTTTTAATGCTTTTTACCAAAAGTGGCGGGGGGTGGGGCTTCATTCAGGCTGGGGTTATGGCATGTGGCAAAACGGGTTGTCTAGGCCTGCATGAGGCCCTGTTTTTGCTTCCCAGTACTGGGGAGAGGGATGCTATACATTCTATTTTCATTCTTCTGGTGTGTATCAGTTGCTTTTCCATTGCTGTGATAAACACCACGACCAAGACAACTTATAAAAGAAAGAATTTTATTGGGCTTACAGTTCCAGAGTGTTAGAGTCCATGATGGTGGAGGGAAAGCATGGCAGAAGGAATAGCTGAAAGATCATATCTCTTAACACATGCAGGAGGCAGAGAGCACAGAGAATTATCAGAGAGTTTGCAGCCTCAAAGCCTGTCCCTGTGACATTCCTATTCCACCAAGGCCACACCTCCTAATCCTCTCAAACGGTTCCACCAACTAGGGACCAAATATTCAAATATTTGAGCCTATGGGGGTCATTCTCATTCAAACCACCATGCTATGGTTTCTCTAAGTCACTAAAACCTTTTCTTATTGTTAATGTTTTCTGTCTTTGTCACTGATTATTCTGATGGTTTGGCCAATACATCAATCTCTTAGTTATCCCTGGGTTTACTTTCTTACCAGAAATAGGAAACCTTGTCTCTCATGACTTAGTTATGATCTTCAGGCAGTAAATGTTGAGGGAAATAGCCTTCAGAAGGATCCTGGAGCTTGCTAGACAGACAGACTAGCCTACTTGGTGAGCTCCAAGCCAGAGACCTTGTCACCAGGAAGAGTAAGGTGGCACCTGAAGAAAGACACCTAAAGTTGTCCTCTGGATTCTGCATATAAGAACACACACACACACACCACACACACACACACACACACACACACACACACACACATATATATATATATATATATATATATATATATATATATCAGCCCAAGTGGGCACCTACATACACATGAACACACAAGCACTTGTACACACATACACATGCAATACACATGCATGTGTATACATACACACATGAGTGTATACACATACATACACACAAGAAAGCATCGTAAGACTAGTTAAATGGAGAGAACTATAGTGTTCTATGAAACAAATAGAAATATTTCATTCTAGAGTACTGCCATAAAATGAAACATTGTCTAAACTTATGATTATAATATCATCATGTACATTATAAAAAGAAAAGTTCAATCCGGTATTCTTATCACTTACTCCAAAATTAGGCATGCATATTTTTCTTCATAGTAAATAAAGACAGCTGAGGGGGAACTTTATTTCTCTGGGGGCATTGTCAAAGCATTGTTAACATCTGTTAAAATCACTATTAGTGTGGGAGATAATTTCCTTAAATTCTTAGTGTAATACTTTCTCATGTTCCTTTTCCTGTAAATAAGCATAGATGTTGGGAGAGGCAGCGATGTGACGCCATAACTGGTGGACACTTCCCTTTCTGCCCTGACTACCTTGAACAAAAGGACTGCGGGCCAAACAATTGGCCAGATTATTCTTATGCCAGCACCAGCAGCTTCTAACACTCCCCCAGTGCCTTGAGGAAACTACACAAAGATCACAGCTCATTGCTCTGGCTTATGAAGGCACCACCTCAGCCAGGACTGTTTCAAAGAGTTTGTGCCAGACAGTTTGATGTCACAAGTCTTGATGAAGTCTAGATGACCCTGCAACCTATCCATCTGTGACAGAGGTAGAGCGCTTCTCTTCATGACCTAGCAGAGCTAATGGAACCATGTTGTGAGCCAACCTTGAATTTTGCTGGAGGTTTGCTGTGATTGGTGCAACCCTTACTTCTCTGATTGTGTAAGCAAGCTGTTTGGCTTACTTAGCCAGTTGCAACAACCCTCCCTTGCTGCCTCCCCTGATGTAGCAACACTAAACCACATAAAGGGCCAGGGAGAGTTGAGAACATGCTGGAAAAGAAGTAAACAGCCGAACAGTGGCAGAGGCAGCAGGGCAGCAGCCAAAGCCCAGCAGATTCCTGGGCTATATAGAGATATAGGCTATATTGAGATATAGAAATGGCACAGGTGGCCAGATGTTTGACAGTTGAAGAGGCTGAGCTGCAAGAAGTGCAGAACAACCAGCCACTGAAAATACAGTGCCAAGCCTGTCAGCTGAGAGCAGCAGAAACTGTAGCCACAGAGAATAAGTGACACAAACAGCTTCCCAAGGAGATCCTACTATAACAATGGCTATAACAAGAGGCAGATGAACAGGCCTAGACAGCAGCCAGGGAAGGAGCCAGGATGGTGAAGCCAAAGAGACAGTGGAGCCAGAGAAGAGAACCCACAGACCCTGGTAACTGGACGAGTTCCAGAACTGTCAAGCTTTTAGAGTCAAAGGTCTCAGACAGACCAGGTCCAGAAGCTCTAATTTTGGCAGCTGATCAGTGCTAAAAAATCTTGGTACCTGGGCTTGCAAAGACGCTGCAATGCCAGCTACTGCCAAGGGCTAAGGTGTCCCGGCTCCCTGACTCTACAAGAACCACAGAGCTAAGGCTTCATGTACCTGAGGTCTATGTGAAAGCCCTAACACTAAGTGCTGCTTGTTGCTGATCTCACCTATCTGATGCTACTGCTCACTGTTGTAAGTTCCAAAGGATATGCCACCAAATACCAGCATTTGAAGAGCTTCTCTTTGCCTACCTATTGTTTCTATCCAGGTAGAGCAAAGGACCCAGACAGTCAGTTGGTAAGAGCAACAGAGTCAAGCAAGACTATGTCAATAGCAACACACCCTGGAATGCTCAGGTCTGCACCAAGCATTTTAATATTTTTTTTGATGTATTAATTAATTTCTTGTCATTGTGACAAAATACTTGACAAAAGCAGCATCAGGGACAAAGGTTTTAGGGGTCAAGGTTTTAGGGATGGCAAGGAGGTCATGAGGATAGGAGTATGAGGCAGAAGCTGGTTACATTGTGTCCAGGAAGCAGAACGAGATGAATGCTCAGCTTGATTCCCCCCTCTCATTCTCTCTCTCTCTCTCTCTCTCTCTCTCTCTCTCTCTCTCTCTCTCTCTCTCTCGTGTGTGTGTGTGTGTGTGTGTGTGTGTGTGTGTGTGTGTGTGTGTGTGTGTGTGTGTGTTTGAGACAGGGTTTCTCTGTTCTGTGTAGCTCTGGCTGTCTTAGAACTCGCTCTGTAGACCAGGCTGGCTGGCCTCTAACTCACAGAGATCATTCTGGCTCTGGCTCCCAAGTGCTGGGATTAAAGGTGTGCACCACCACTGCTGGACTTCCTTCCCCCCTTTTTATTTCCTCTGGGACCTGTCAGTGAGATGGCACCACCCATATCCAGGATGGTTCTTCTTTCTCTCTTCAGTTACACTTCTCTGGAAATGCCCTCCCAGACATGCACATGGTGATTCCAAATGTATTCAAGTTGACAATGGAGAAATCAGACTGAGCCCCAGCAACTTCTACTGAAAATTTCACATGGCTCATGCTTCCCTTCCTTTGTTCACTCAGCGGTAGCCTTTTCACCTAGCTCTTCTTCTGTCCTAGCTGCTGCACGGTGCTGTTTGGGATTGAAGTGAAGCTGCAGGAAGAGAATGGAGGACTTTGCACACCAGCCAGTTTTGCTGTGTCATGTTCAATCTCTGGAATGTGCAGAACTGGGGCCATGGTGGCATCCCATTGAAACACCTTTCCCAGCCTATTTATCCCTCTATCTCAGTACTGAAGCCTAGAAGGTTTTAAAGGACTTTCTCAAATATTGAGACCTCAAAATAGAGTCTTCCAAAATAGCAAAAGTAAAGTATGATTTTGGTATGGAGTAGGCTAGTGGAGTGCCAAAGGAAACATGTTTAAAGTTTATGATGGTGAGTGTTGTCAACATGACAGAATCCAGAGTCATCTGGGACATAGTCCTCTGGATGTGTCTGTAGAGGACCATTTTGATTATATTGAGCTGGGAAGGCCTAACTGCTGTGGGCAGTGTCATTCCCTCTCGGGATTCTGGACTGTATGAATGGTGCACTCTTCCTTCTTGGCTTCTTGACTGATGTGAGCAGCTGATTCTAGCTCCTACTGCCTCATGGGCTAGACCTTGAACTAACTGTGAACCAAGGTAAACCCTGTCTTCCTCAGGTCGGTTTGTCAGGATATTTTATCACAGCGACCAGGAAAGAGACTAAGAACCTTTTTGAATCCTGAGCCAGCCTCCAGTCTCTCTGGGAAAGATGCCCATGTGAGCGGTGACTGACAGAGAAAAATTGAGACTGACAAAGAACTGAGATGTTGGGGCTGGAGAGATGGCCAGAGGTTAAGAGCACTGTCTGCTCTTCCAGAGGTCCTGAGTTCAATTCCCAGCAACCACATGGTGGCTCACAACCATCTGTAATGAGATCTGGTGCCCTCTTCTGGCCTGCAGGGATACATGCAGACAGAAAACTGTACATAATAAATAAATAAATCTTTTTTAAAAAGAACTGAAATGTTTAATTCTCAAGGCTTAGAGAGCACTAAGTTTTCAAATTTTCTTCAGGTGAGAAGACAGTGACCCCTAGGCTCACTCTGCCCCTCCATGTCCTCACCCACATAGCCCCTGTCCTCCAGCATGAAAGCAGCTCCTCTTTGGTCTGTTTGATATATTTGGATTCTCTGTTAAGAAAGGCACCCAAGAGGCTGAAGCAGGAGGATTGCTACAAGTTAAAGTCCAGTCCAGTTTACATAGTAAGTTCCAGGCCAACTTGGGCCACTGAATGAGACCGTGTCACTTTACACAGATTAAAAGCTTGTGACCATTCATCCTAGATTGGAAAATGTGGGCCAAAATAGCCCCTTTCTATTTATAAGTTACTTCCCATATTTTGCTATGGAGATGGGAAGCTGAGCAATATGAAGAGGGGGGTACCAAAAGTGAGGTTATGAATTGTAGATATTCTTGATGACAGGGAGGAACCTTTAACACTGGTTTTGAGGAAGATTTTGGAAAAGTGTTAAAGAGCAAGCTAGAGGAAAGCTAAAATGGGATGAACAGAATTTAATGAGTAATCCTGGTGCTAGCTTAGAAAACCAAAGTTCTAACAGGAATGTGGACTTTCAGAGAAGGCTGATGAAATCTTGAGTGAAATAAGGATATACTGAGAATCAGAGCAGAGGGCATCCTTATACTGTTGGGGAAAACTGTATGCAGGCCTAGTGAGATGGCTCATCGGTTCAGAGCACTGGCTGCTCCTGCAGAGGACCTAGGTTTCGTTTCATGGTGTTTCACAACCATTTGTAAGCCCAGTTCCGTGAGATTTGACACCTTCTTCTGGCTTCCAAGGGCATCAGACACACAAGTGATGCACATATATACACAAAACACTTATATACATAAAATAAAAACAATTTTAAAAAAATAGCTGCACACATTTTCTTCATGCCTTGACTCCTAAGGACTTCTGCATTGCTGTTATTAAAAGACTTGCACTGGCAAGTTTGATGTCAATTTGACACAAGTTCTAGTCACCTATGGGGAGGAACCATCAATTGAGAAAACACTTCCAAAGATCAGGCTATAGGCAAGCCTGTAGGGCATTTTCTTAATTAGTAATTGATGTGGGAGGCCCCGCCCATGGTGGGTGGTGCCATCCATGGATTGGTGGTTCTGGGTGCTATAAGAAAACAGGCTGAGCAAGCCTCGGGGAACAAGCCAATAAGCAGAAGTTCTCTGTGGTCTCTGTATTAGTTCCTGCCTCCAGGTTCCTGCCCTGACTTCTTGCAGTGATGGACTGTTACCTGGAAGTATAAGCAGAATAAACCCTTCCTTCTTCCCAAGTTGCTTTTGGTCATGGTGTTTCATCAGAGCAACAGTAGCTCTAACTAAGAGAACACCTCATAGAAACAACCTAAAGGGAGGAAGGATTTGTGTGGCTTGAGGTTCAAATGATTTGCCCCATACAGTTGAGCAGAACATCTCAGCAGTGGGAGCCTGTGACAGAGGACAGCTTTTAAAATCATGGAAGACAGGAAATGGAGGAAGATAAGAGAGTGGCCAGGGATAATGTACCCCCCGAGGACTTGTTCCCAGTGAACTATTTTCTCCAACTAGACCCAACCTCCCACATTTTCTAGAACCTTCCAAAATAGCACTACCAGCATGCGACCAAGTATCCAAAACATGAGTCTGTGAGGGGAACATCGAATTCAAACCACAATACCTTGATACTCTGTTACTCTGTGGGAGACTGAGGCTAAAGGCACCGGCTAGTTTTGCTGATGGAGAAAAATTCAAGATGGCAATGCATTCTGGCTACAGCGGAGCATTACTGGCTGCTCTTCAATAAATTGCACAGTGAAAATTTGGATCAAAGAGGAGCCAAGAGGAAAGACTTTTCAAAATTGACCCTTGAAAAAAAGAAGAACACATATAAAGATGTGTCCAAGAAGGAGGCAAGTGCTAGAAGAGATAAAAAGCAAGCAAGTGATCGATCCATTGTGGAAACAGCAGGAAAGATGTGGGAGTCCATCACAAAACTCCCCAAGGCCAACACACTCACGCAGATTCAAAGGGACAACAGTGCTAATTGCTTTCAAAGGCTCCCCAACCCAGAGTCTCACACACGCTGGGACTCATCGCATGCCCTTGTTTCAAAGACTTGCTAGGACAGAATCCTTTCATAAAGGAGCCCCAGGATGCCCTGAATGCCCAGGATCACCCCAGGAATCATTTCTCTGGATATTTGTATTGTCTAGTCTGATACTCAGAAGCCACTGCAGCAGTGATTCAGCCGGGCCCTGAAACAGCCGCACTAGTGGCAGACCTTAGCTTCACACACCTGATGCTGGTCTTGTAGGCAAGCAGTATGCAACAATTATGGAGTCCCAGAGGTTCTCCAGAGATTTCAAAGGAAAGAGGAGAGGCCAGGTAATATACTGAAGGCTCAGGGTTCCTGACACAGACCTTGCCTGACTGATGCACAGGACCATAGGCATGAAGCCTAAGCTCAATGGAGACCCCAGGATGTTAGGAAAGTGTGCTGATTTCCTAGCACCCTAACAAAATACCAGAGACAACTGACTTATAAAAAGGGTTGTTTGGCTACAGTTTTAGGGACACATGACCATGATCAAGCAGATTCACTGTCTTGGGTTCTCTACTTGGGGTACCATAGGCCATGATAGAGGCACATGGTAAAGTGGGGCTATTCACCTCATAGTCAGAAAGCAAAAGAGAAAGTGGAAGGGTGGGTGTCTCATAATTTCCTTTGAAAGGCATTCCCACAGTTCTACCTCCCAATTGTTCCACTCCCTCCTCATTGCTCCACTGTGGGGACTAGTCTTTAGCATGAATCTTTGGGACACATTCTACATTCCAAGTATAGCATTCTGCCCCCAGTTTCCAAGGCTCCTTCCTAACATCTTACATTGCAAAGTGCATTCAGTCTCCAACAATCTCTAAACTCTTAACTTTTCCAGCATCGATCACAAGACAAACTGAGCCACGAGTTCCCATGAAAATTAAACAGGTTGGATACCCCCAGGATGCAATGGTGGGATGTGTGCATTCATATTCCACAAAGGAAAAAATTGGAAGACAGTGAGGAGGAATGAGTCAAAGTAAGACCAAACCCCAGCAGGGCAGCATTTGGCAGGTGAGTTCCCAGGGGAACAGGCAGCCCTACCCTACATCTTAGCTGGTTGATGCTGCCTAAAGGTTCTTTCAGGCAGGGTTTGCACATTGTTGGGGCCTTAGTAGCATTTGTATGTTGACTGTCCCCCTCAGGGACTGTGTGTTAAAGGGTAGGTCTCCAGGTGTCAGCAATAAGAAACTAATATGGGGCCCCAGTGGTTTGGCTAAATTCACTTTGAAATGTAATAGTTATTTTTTTTTGTTTTTTTTTTTGGGGGGGGAGGGTCTCAAACATATAAAATTTTCTAGGCTTAAAACATAGAATATAAAAATGTCCATGTTCCCCGCAGAATACGGGTGAACTGGCTCCCTCACATTCTTTGATCTCTTACCCCAATCTCTAAACCTGTCCTCTTTTCATTCCCCTCTCTCAAAGCCTGTGCCTTCTGTAATGAACTCAAACAAAGTTCAACTTCAAATTTACTTATTCAATTCATGTACCAAATCACTATCACATCCAAAACATTCCAGTTTATTTTTCTAGCTATGTTTGGTGTAACAGATAATTAGTAAATTTATCAGCAAATATATAAATTTTAAATATTAAAATTTTAAAAATTAAAAATATTAAAAATGTATCACAAGTATTGATTCATTTATTCAATAAATTCATAACGAGTTCCAACTATGCCTTAGGCACCATGTTAGATACCTGGCAACATGACAGGGAATGCAGTAATTTGGCCCTTGTCTTACTTACTGATTAGTAAAGGAGACAGGTATAAAATGACCAAGTGTTGGAGGTGCCAGCCTCTCTAGAAAGAGGCTCCTTGGAAGGCATTTCTATATCCAGAATAAGGCCAATAAAATATGAACAAGAGGTCTGAACACTGCAGCAGAAGAAATACAAATAGCCAATATATGAACAAATGCTCAATATATTTAGCCATCATGGAATTGCTCCCAACATTCAGGAGGCTCAAGTAGGAGTAATGCTAGTTCAAGGCCAGCTTGCCTACAGAGCAAAACTGTATCTCAACAAACATACCCATTGAAATTTCATCTCATCCCAGTTATAACAGCTATTTCAAAAATAAATAAATAAATAAATAAGCATTGGGAAAATGTGAAGAAAGGAATCTTATACATTGTTCATGGGAATGCATTAGTCCAGCCACTATGGGAATGAGTATGGAGGGTTTTCAAAACACTGAGAACAGATCTGCCATATGACACAGCCACCCCATCCTTGGCTATTTGAAGGGAAGTCAGCAAGAAAGGTACGTGCATATCCATGTTTACTGATGCTCTGTTCATAATCAGCCTAGCTGCCGAGTGAATAAAGATATACTGTATTAGTTACCATACAAAAAGAATGTAGCCATCTCTTTGCAGGAAAGTGGATGGAAGTAAAGGAATTCTGTTAAGTGATATGAGCTAGCTACAGAAAAATGGGACATGTTCCCCCTAGTATGTAGAAACACAAAGAAAACAAAGTGTTGTGGAATATTATTTTAAGATGTGTTACATTTGTTTATGCCTGGAACATTTGTTTAATGATGCAAAAATGTGTTGCATTCCTTTATACTGCATTTGTTTAACTCTGTGAAGCTCTGCTACTTTGCCTGTCTAAAACACCTGATTGGTCTAATAAAAAGCTGAATGGTCAATAGCTAGCCAGGAGAAAGGATGGGGGGCGGGATGGCAGACAGAATAAACAGGAGGAGAGATCTGAAAGGATCAAGGAGTGAGAGGAAGATGGAGAAAAGAAGGAGAGAGCCACCCAGCTACACAGTCAGCCATGGAATAAGAAGTAAAGAAAGGGCCAGGCATTGGTGGTGCACGCCTTTGATCCCGGCACTCAGGAGACAGAGGCAGGCAGATCTCTGTGAGTTTGAAGCCAGCCTGATCTACAGAGCGAGATCCAGGACAGGCTACAAAGCAATACAGAGAAATCCTGTCTCAAAACACCCTCCCCCCCAAAAAAGAAGTAAAGAAAGGTACACAGAAATAGAGAAAGGTACAAGGCCAGCAGTAAAAGATAGATGGGATAATTAGTTAAGAAAAGCTGACTAAGCTGGGCAGTGGTGACATATGCCCTTAATCTCAGCACTCAGGAGGCAGAGGCAGGCCCATCTCTGTGAGTTTGAGGCCAGCCTGGTCTACAAAGTTACACAGAGGAACCCTACCTCAAAAAACAAACAAAACCAGAAGACAAAAAAAAGCTGGCTAGAAACAAGACAAGCTAAGGTCGGGCATTCATAAGTAAGAATAAGACTCTGTGTATTTATTTGGGAGCTGGATGTCAGACCCCTCAAACAGCCAAAAAGGAAAAAAAAAAAAAAAACTGTAACAACAAAGAGACTGGTGAGGGTGCCACATGCCTTTAAACTCAGTTCTTGGAGACAGAGGTATGCAGATTTCTGTGAGTTCCAAGGCAGCCAAGTCTACAAACTGAGACCCTATCTCAAAAAACCAACCAACCAACCAGAAAACTAAAACCCTAACCAACCAACAAACAAAAAAACACATAAAATCCCTGAAAGTAAAAGAGGGACTGTTAGGGAACAGAAAGGTGACTAGGGAAAGGGAACAGCAAGAGAGGTGAAAGATGGAAGCGAGGATGGGGATGACCAAGACACAATATATGTGCATGGGAATATCACAGTAAAACCAGTGACTTGAACAATTAATACACATTAGTTTTAAAGTGGCATTTGCATTGTAAATGTGAGATGGAAGGAACTTTTCATATACAGGGACAGATGGGAGTGGACTACAAGTGTTCAAGGAGCAGAAACAAAACTATCTGGGTGGAGCATGGTAGGAGACATGGGGCCATTATAGAATGAGGTGAAGCAGGAGGCAGGCAGGGGTAGAACTTGTGACTAGAGGGAAATAGCAGACACCTCTTTCCCCTATTAAACAGCCTGACATTTAATTCCCCTATTAAACTGGGACTCGAGAGCTAGAGCCCCAGTAACTAAGAAATATGTCAGTAACGGAGGCTTAACCAACAGAGGCATACATCTTTAAATATGAACATTTCATCTGGCTGTCCTCTACCCTTTGTGATGCACTTGGAGCCATCCTCAGTGAAAGCTTTGGTAGCAATGGCTTTCTGGATTCCTTACATTCACCCAACTTCATTATATGCTCTCTTGGCATCAGGCAGCTCTGTCTGTGGTACTGCCTGTGCTCTGAGAGCAGGAACAGATGCAGGACAGTGGGCTAGAGGCATGAGGCCAGTTCTCATGTGCTGAGTTTGATATCCAAGAAGAAAGAGACAGTGAGGAAGTAAGATGGTAACTGGGGTGGGAGTGGAGCTTGTGAGAGAAGCCAGAGACTGAAGGATACTTGTGCACTCACAAGACACTAATGATATACATTATTATCCCAACACACAACACACACAGTCACAGTATACAAACCCGCCATATGCATAGAGTTGTTTGTTTGTTTCCAGTGTATAGTGAGTGTTGGAAGAAGCCATGGTCCTTAGCTCCATAGAGAAAACAGCAAAATGAGAAGCAGGCTTGAAATGAAAGCTCTAATGAGTATCTAAAGATGGGTGAATGGATGAAATATGAAATACCAAGAAGGTGAGAGGAAAACCAAGAAAGTGCTACAGAATGAACAGCACAGGAAAAGAGCATTCCAAAAGGGTAGGGATGGTGAACAATGTCAAATGCTACCACTAAGATGTCACATAATATGAAGCCTGGAATAGTTTGGATTGAGTCACTATGACCTCAGAAAATGAAATTCAAGGGAGGATCGACTGGTCATCTGGGGACCACATGCATCCCAGAAGAGTGTGTGGGACCTAGTACATTTGTAGATGACAGTGCCATGTTGCAATGTCAAAAGACTGCACACCCTGACTGAACACCGGGCTATTCTGTAGGAACTCCAGTAGGGCTATGCTTTTTTGGAGGGCAATTAGTAATGGGTTAGATTTCAGTGCTCAAAAATGAGTTTCACAAGGCCCAGGCTCATAGACCAGTAAATTAACTGCCAAATGAACAAAATTTACCTCCTAAGAGATGACAAAAAGGAAAATATATTTCTAATGTACAATAAAAATCATGAAACAAATCCAGAAATAAAAAGATGGTAAAATGAGCCAATAGCAAAGAAAGACTTCAAACCAGTTATGAACAAAGCATATATTTAAAGTAAAACATAAATATGATAAGAAATGATAGACATACAAAGGAAAATAGAAGCAGTCATTTTGAAGTTCTTTTTTGGTAACACACACACTCGGAGAGAGAGAGAGAGAGAGAGAGAGAGAGAGAGAGAGAGAGAGAGAGAGAGAGAGAGAAAGGAGAGATGCTAGTACTATATCCTACCTATTTTCTGTAAAATATTTTATTTATCTTATTGCAGGTAATTTTGTGTTTGTTTTGATGTATAAATGTCTTTAAAAGTTACCTTGAGGAACATAAAATATACATGTTTAAAATGACCTGACACATGTGATAGCAAGTGTTATTATGAGAGATGTGTAGACACACTTCTGCTTTCCTTGTTTCTCAGAGCTTGTAGACTTCTTCACCCCAGGGCCATGGCCCAGACTGTAGGCAGCCTCTGTCCAGTGTTCTCCACAACAGCAAGGTAATTAAGGCTCAGTTGCCTAATTAGTTCATCTTACCTGACCCACTCATATTAGCGCAGGTTCTTTTGATGACTAATCATAGTGCCTCCTGTAACGATAAGTCTTTCTGCCAAGCCGCCTGAGTTCTGCACGCAGTGTTAGGGCCCCAAATAACACACAGAGATTTATATTAGGTACAATCCTGTTGGCCAATGACTAGGATTTCTTATCTGCTAGCTCAGATAAGAAATTATCAACCATAATCATAAGACTTATGGAGGGTGCCTGCAGAATGTGTCCTGTCTTCCTGGGATCACATGGCAGCTCCAGAGTAGAGAGCAGGAGGAAAGGAAGAGCAAGAGGATGATTTCCTTCTTGTCCCTGCTTATATTCTGAGTCTGCCTGTTATGTCACTCCTGCCTGGATCTCTTTACTACATTTCCCAGAATCCTCTTCAACTCTTAGTCCCATCTATCTTTCTGCCTCACTGGCTGAACACTGCTTTATTCATTAACCAATAAGAGAGACATATATATTTTTTTTTCATCAGTCCCCCTGAAATTTAAGTTGCATCAATTTATATGTTTGTTTGCTTGGGATGAGATCTCAGTTTGCAACTCTGGCTGGCCTTGAAGTTGCTATGCAGAGCAGGCTGTCCAGGAACTCTTAGAGATCTGCCCCTGACTCCCGGGTGTTGGGATTAAAGGTATACACCACCACAATTTGCCCTAGTTTTATATTCTTTATTCTGAGCATGCTTGCACCATGGCACATGTGTGGAGGTCAGAGAAATTTTGTGCAGGCAATTTTCTCTTTTCACCTTGGTGTGGGTTCTGGGGATCAAATTCAGGCTGTCAGGCCTGTGCTGCAGACACCTTTACCCTCAGAGCCACCTCACCAGTTCTCATTCCTGTGTTAAATGATCTTTTGGGAGCTTGATGGGATATAAGAGATGCTTAAAGTGAAAAGAGAAACATCAATTGGAAAAAAAAAACTTCATGTTCAAGGGCTCATTGAATTATTTGTGAGCCTATGGCAGCTATGCTGTGTTCAGGTCACATTAAACACGTTAGAGTTCACACAGAAGGGCCAAGTCTTCTCTCAGTGGTGAATGGATTGTATCCAGGAACATAGGGCTCATTTAAGATACATAAACTCTGACTTTAACCCAAAAATTAAATTTCCAAATTTGAAATCTCCCAGACTGTCAGCTCTCCTGAGTTTTGTTCACATGGTCGAAGACTCAGGATCATGAGTCACTTTAGTTCACAAGGTGTCACCAGGTGGAACATCTCCAATTGCTCCAGAATCCAGAACTTTCTCAGCATGGGCATAAAAATCACTAATATATAATCCTACACTTGACCTTATAAGGCAGGCTGGTCAAAAGACAATAAGCATATTATAAAATAAACACCAGGCTGTGTGTGAGATGTATATGAAATACAAATAGACTTCAGGTTCATTTTTGGGTCCCATCCCAAAACATTCCCTCATGTATGCATATATTCCTGATTCTGAAAAGAAAAATCAGAAATCCCGAGATAAGTCTAGTGCCAAGTATTTCAGATAAGGGACTCTCAACCTGTTCTATGGTTAAACTTTAAAATTCAAAATTATTGGAATATTTCTATTTAGAACCTCTAACTGGAAACTCATTACTTCTGTGTGTCCTCCATGCAATAAGGGGATTGGAGGTCATGTTTTTAGCTACTCCCTGGTTGAAGGAAAATAGAAACATGGGTCTCAGTTGAATGCGTCAAGCTGTCATGCTTATATCCTGTGCCAGCTGGGCACCTGTAGGCAGGGCTAGCGGAGAGCTCTAGGGATAAATTCATCTTGCCCTTCTACACTTGACAACAAACAGACTGTGTCTCTCAGACTGTCCTCCCCCTGTGCAAGCCACTTCATTACATGAAAAACCTCTCTGCTTAAGTGATGTTTAGTTATCAGCTTGCATCTTAATATCTAACCAATTAAAAGCAAAATTAACACAGAGCCAACATCTTTCCATTATATGTTGTTTTAAGAAACAACCATCTCTTTGCAACAGACCACATTTTTTTTTTTGGTTCTTTTTGTTTTGGTCTCAGAAATACAGGTGAAAAGAGCCAAAAGAAAAATAAAGCATAAAAACAAATGACTTACTTCAACTATCTCTAATTATCATTGCTACAATTTTGTTTTATGCCACAGTCATTTCATTGCTAAAATATCACCTTCCTTACTGTACCCTCCCCAGCTTAGTTGTCATTTCATCCTCAACAGACAACATATCCATCATGGGAGAACGGCAAAGAGGAAGAGAAAGCTGGTCACCAGGACATTGAAAGTGGCAAACACCACATTATTAGGTGTGGTGACCGTGCCACGACTAAGTCCGAGTATTGGGCGAAAGCCTGGAGAATTAGTTAAACACAGAGACGTCCGGCCACTTGTGCTACGTGTGTCTTTCCATCTTTATTCATCTGCTGTTTTCCAGGGAGAGAGCAGCCTTATATACGCCTATAGCACAGTGGGAAAACCCCAGGTGCAAGAGCTCGTGGAAGAAAAGCTCGTGTTTTCCCAGGTGTAGTGGGGAGAGGCCGGGGCTGTAAGCCAGGACTAGAACACAGGATGCACCTGTGGTTATTGGCTGCCTAGCAGCTCACAGAGACCACGTGGGGGCTGGGACCCAACAATTAGGGGCATGTCACTGAACAGAGATGCTAAGAATGCATCATTAGCAGCCCAGCCCCAAGTTCATCATCCATCGTCATCTGATGGGAACAAGTGTCTCCAGTAGAAACATCGAGTACTTAGCCTGCAAAAAGTGCTACACACAGTAAGCCAAAGGTAGTGAATAGCATTTAGTGGATTGTAGAGCATTTAGGGAGGAAATTATAATTAGCCATGCATTGGACTTACAATAAGCAGTTGGAAGGTGTAGTACCTTTCTAGGAGGGAGGTAAAATGGCCAGTACATAGGAATAAGCCTCCATAGACACTGACAAACACAATTCCATTCTTTGGCTTCAAACACAATAGACAAGAACTTTGCCTATGCCTGTTTCTATAGTTGCATTGTTGAGATAGTATGTGTGCCCAGCTAGGGCTTCTGGCTTAGGAGACATGTCAAAGTTCTTATTTTGCCCAAGTCAAAACCCTAAAATCATTATGGAACTGGAGACACAAAATATTGATTCTCCTGACAAAGAAATCAGAACACAAGGACACCAAGCTAACATGTACTAAGAGAAAGTGGTCCACAGACAGCAGCCTGAATCTGAGAATGGTCAGTAGTAGTACACATGGGTGGGGACACACAATTTTGAAAAATTAGTTTTGTTCACTGCTCTGTTGTGTGATTTTCTGTATGTTCACTAGTTGTTCTGAGCATCTTGTTTAATCTCCATTAGCCTTACCCCTGTGTGTATGTATGTTTATACAAAGGTGCTCATGCATGTGTGTGCCCCTCTTCTCTTCAGGTGTTAAACTGTTACACCTTGCTTTTACGTGGGTGCCGGGGATCCAAACTCATGTTCTTTATACTTGCAGGGAAGGGATTTTAATGACTAAACCCTCTTCCAGACCCCAGACTTATATTTATATGTAATGGGGGGTTAGACTCAGTGATTGCTTAAAAATATGTTATTCTTCCAGCCAATGAGGCTCAGCTGGTAAAGGTGCTTGCCTCCAAACCTGACCCACTGCATCTGATCCCAGGAATCCATGTGTGGAAGGAGAGAAGAGATGCTTACAAGTTACCCCTCACCTCCACATGTGTGCTGTGCATGTGCATACATAATAATAAATACCAGGAAAAGGTGGAAAATGGTATTCAAACTATGTTGGCATGTCTGAGAGCACTCTGTCCTGTGTGCTTGCTTTTTCTGAAAAAGCCTATCACTTTTATAGATTTGCAGAAGGTCTGGTGGAATAGAGAAAGGTGAAGAAGAATCTCAGCCCTCTACTGCTAAAGACAGCAAATATGTCATCAACTATGGAGAAGTCCAGCTGGTGCCTAACTAGAAGCTTCAACCCTATGGACTACTGTTCATGGTACTAGAAGGTACTCTACATGCTATCAGAGGAGAAATAGTCAGTACCTCCAGGTATAAACCCTTTTAACCTACAACACTGACTTACCTACAAGATGTATCAATGCAATAGTGGCACAAATGTTATGACAATAACCAACCATTTTGGTGGATTTAAGGCCCACCCCATGATGTGGAATTCATATCTGACATTGCTAAAGTGGCCACAAACCTGAGACTAGATAGGTGGTAGGCCTAGGGAAAAACCCAATTCTATTATTCTGTTATAGGAACATAATAGTATTATTCTGTTATAGGAACATAATAGAAATTATTCTGTTATAGGAACATAATGGTAAAATGATTCCTAATGTCATGCCCATAGAGCAGTGTCTGGCTCAGACCTTATTAGAGAAGCTTCTTCTTGTAGTACATGGAAATTTACACAGAGCCTGCAAATGGACAATGTGCATGGAGTAAGAGACTTTGGAACACTCAGTCCTAAATGTGATGTCGTCATCAAAGCACTCCCTTCAAGACTCAGGAATCTATGCAGAAGAGAAGGCAGAAAGATTTTAAGAGCCAAAGGGGATGGTTAACTCCAAGAAAACAGTATATTCCGGACATAACAAGGCTGAGGCACATTTAAACTCACAGAGACTGATGACACATACAAGGCCTGTTCGGGCTCAAGAAGGGGTCCCAGCACTGAGAGAGGGGTGTGGGTGATACCTGCTGGCAAAAGAAAAACAGTTTTTTCCAGTGGAGTCTCACTGGGTATATTAACCACACTCCAGGACAGGCCAGGAGTAGCTGGCTAACCAAAACAAACTCAATGGTGTTTTTGTAGACTTTTTGTCTCATTTTGCTTTGTTTGGACATTTTTTTTTATCTTATTGGTCTTTTGCTTGTTTGATTTCCATTTCTGTGGGGTCTGTGTATGTGTTTCTTGTTTGTTTGTTTTAAAGAGAGAGGAAAAAAGACAATGTTGGTTGGGTAGGGAGGTGGGGAAGATCTGGGAGAAATTTGGGGAGGGGAAAAAACATAATGAAAATACACTACATGGAAAAATTCAAAAAAACCTATCTTGGCTATGGCAGATTATCTGTAGGACTGGAAAATGACACTGACAATATTCAAAGTTGTTGGTTGGAAGAGAGAAGTTACAGGAGGATTTGATTTGCTCCATTTGGCTGAGAGCAAGTTGCCCTTCTTATGTAAATGAAGACTGAGAAAGAAGATGAGTTTATATTGTTTAAAATGCAATATGATCTTTTGGCTCAAATAGCTGTTTGGCAGTAAATTAAGGATTAATTTGGTTCTGAAAGTCATGTAAATTCTCTTTGTGAATTTGTGCATCAATGTAACTTTGCAGTATGACTTTCACCACAGGGAGAGAAGATCCCCCTTCACTCTTCCTGTGGCAGATATCCCTAGGGAAAAGAGCCATTGGACTGAAGAAGACTTAACGAGTATGATCCTCTACAATCTGCTTGGGTCACTGATTTGATCTGGGGTTGATTTCATGTTCAGATAACAGGGCAAGTCTGAAGTCCTCCTGAGCTACGCTTCCTCTTGCTCTCACCTCGCCATCCCACGTAGTAGTGCCAGGAAGAATGGGTCTTCCTCAGGAGTCTAAGCTCAACAAGGAAAGCTCTTAACCTGGTTGACCACTTTTGTTAGTGCCAGAGCAGACCAGCTCTTTACAGAATTGGCGATCAGCAATGCTGCAATGATGGGAAACATGGGAGATTTTCAGAATCATGACATCTTATATCTGAGCCTGAGTAAACCAAGCATATTAAACTCCACCCTCTGAAATCTAATAGAACTTCCTGTTTCCCAAAAGCAATAAATATTGCTGTTCTTAATTTATAAACCAATGTCATTCAGCCCAGTGATACATGGGTTATTTTCACCCTTGTGCAATACTCCACCAACTGTGCTGGTTTGGGGCAATTCCAATAGCTATCCATATTTGAATACTAGGAAACTGTGAAGCATTTGTTTCTATACAGGGCAAATTTTCATCCATTCAATTGAATAATAACTTCAATTTATTGAGCCCATGAGTATAGCAAATTTATCATTTCAGTCTCTTTTCCCTAGTTATAGAACTCTTCGATGCAAGAAACAGCAGCAGCAGCAGTAATAATAGAAACAGCAGCATCACTGACGTTTTCATTAAAGACAGCACTCAGGGATGAATCTGTTGAATTAAATGAATGCCCTATTATCTAGGCTCCGTGCCTCTTGGACAACATGTAAAATTAGACTCTTAGCAAGCAAAACACTCTACTATCTAAATTCAAGCATAATTAATGGCTAATTTCCCTCATATTTCATCTGTCTCCTTTTACCTCCTGAATCCCAGCATAGCTCTGTTTATACACTGATTTTACTGCTAAGGCCAGAAACCTGGAAATGGTCAGTTTTTCCATATTAACTGGGGTTTTACTATTTTTCACCCACTTAACAGTGGTTTGTGAATGAAAGTTGTGGACTCAACGACCTAGAAGAAAGAGGCATCCATCCTACTATGAATCCTGTTTCCTTCTTTTTCCTTGACCTTTCTTTCTTTCCTTCTTTCTTTCCTTCCTTCCTTCTTTCTTTCTTTCCTTTCTTCTTTTTCATCCTAGACATCTATCTAGAAATGCTATTGGCTCCCTTGTGACCTGTTCGTTCCTATCATTTATGCTATATATTTTTTCTGTCAATTTACTGTTGACACAGATATGTGTAAACTGACTGTTTATCGAGGTAAGTTGTTATGGCATACTCACAATACAGTGTTATTTCAGTGTGAATAAAGGTTTTTTTTGCAGAGGAAAATGTTCTTCAGATGAAAGAAAGACAGACACTTGTACCCCTGGGTATATGTAGCTGGCTTAGAATACTTATTTTAGAATACTCATCTCACGCACCAAATTTTAGTAGTCATCTGGGACACCAAATTACCAATGAAACAAAAGGCAGGACAGTGTTTAGGGGCACAGGTTCACAACTGAAGAAGAAAATGATGGATGACATTTGCTTCAAAGTGGATTTTTTTCCTCTCACAGACTAAAGGGTATTTGATAGACACTATATTCCAAACATTGTTCTAATTTTTTAATTATTAAAAAATAATAAGTATTGTTCTTGATTTATAAACAAAAGATACAGGTATTGCAAAATTATGAAAGAAAAGGACTTAGGGGAAAACAAAATGAGGTGGGGGACCGAAGGTCAGATGGGGGAAATGTGTGCTCAAAATGGAACTCATTGCTGAGAGCCACAGATGCAATACCTTGAACCTCAGGAGAGCTTTAATTAGCCTGGCTCTTCCTGAGCATGCTCAGAAGCTCTGCTGCTAACTGTAAATTAGGGCATGGAAACCCAGCAGGGGCCTGACTGGGTTAAGGGGGGGGAGGGCAGGATCTTAAAGGAACAACAGTCATTTAAAAGAGCAATGTCCATTGGCCCCACCATTCCTGACACTGACCTTCTGCCAGGAACCTACTCCACAGTTTGGGTGCCTGCCTCAGTTGACAGCACTTTGACTCTGGCTTTCAGTGTGGAGTGTGGAGGTGATGTCTGGTTTCATCCTGACTGCATTTGCAAATGTAATCTCTTTCAGTTTTGGCTGACTGTACTTTAGGTTTAACTTTGTTTCTCCATTCTGTCATTCGTCAAGGTTAAGTTCTCTCAATGGATCTTGCTTTCATTTTTCCACTGGTCTTACACATATTTTCCAGCTCACTGCTGCCAAATTTAGGTTATCTAAATCAGATCTCTATTGGCATTGCCTTCATCTGTAGGACGGTGCCCACTTCTGACTGTTGGCCTTTTATCAGTCCAGAAAGTCTTGCTTCACACACTCCTTGGGTTACATTGTGTGTTTTCAGAAGCCCCTTGCTTCTGACATGTGTGTCTCAACACATATCTGATTAAAAATAGGGAGTGTATACAGAATAGGCTACAGTTAACTTAAAATATTTAGGCTTTGAGGTATAGGATTAAGAACTTCTACATAACAATATATTAACTTTAACTATATGTCACACATAATGTTAATTAATTTATTAAACACTTTATGACGTCAAAGAAAAAGGTGTAAAGTTAAATGCACATTGCTGGGTGTGGTGGCATACACCTTCTAGATCTCTGAATTTGAGGCCAGTCTTGTCTACAGATCGAGTTTCAGGATAGACAAGCTACATAGGGAAACCGTGTCTTGAAAATCCTCCCCCCCCCAAAAAAAAAGAAAGGAAGGAAGGAAAAGAAAGAAAGATATAAAGAAAGAGGGAAAGAAAAAAGATTTAGATATATATCTCTATTCAAAATGGCATGAAGCCTTGTCAAGGTTTTATGTCACTTGAGCACTGTTGAGAGAACTGGAGGGAGGCAAAGATGGCCCCGTAGCCCTTGAATGAATGGTTGCATACAAAGCATGGATGTCAGAGTGGTACTGCTAGATTAGGCACCGAGTGAATTAATATCCCACAGGGCAACACAATCACAGATCATATTTCCTGTTAAGTGTAATCATTCTCCTCTCTCCACACACACAAACTCTGTAAGCTGGCCCATAGCTTCCCAGTTTGTTATTAAAAAAGAGTGTGGGCTAGGTCTGCTAAATAATGCATCATCACTACAATGAAAAAACATGGTGTCTTTTGCCTTATTATTTCTGTATTAAATATTGTTCGCAATAAAAAAGAGTTCCTAGTTTTCGAATCAAAACCCTTCACATGAACCTTGAGTGACTAGGTTAGAGATTCAGGAAGCAGACAGATGGAGACTGGTACCTTACTGTTTTCTCTTTCTCCTTCATCCTGAGATTGCAGCCCACATTAGCTAAACATGGGTTTTTACCTCTGTTAAGCCTCCCTAGAAATACCCTCACAGATATATCCAGAAGGTTGTCTCCTAGGTAATTAAAAAAGTTTTCAAGCTGACAATCTTTTAACATACATTTCCAGAACCTGAGTTTTCTCCAATGTGGTGTTCCTGAAACCTTGTATAGGTTTTTAGCCACTTTGCAAAGAGGATATAGAGATTCTATCTATATAGAATATATAGATATAAATATTGTGGAAAAGTACACAGTTATGTAGATGTTAAAAATGTAGTCCAAAACACTAATAATGATGTGATCCATAGCTCTCAGAGAGGCAAAAGGGAGATCGATTACAAAAGTAGATATAATCCCAGCACTCCAGAGGCAGAGGCAGGTGCATTTTGAGCTGAAGTTCATCTTGGCCTGAGCTCCAGGCCAGCCAGGGCTACATAGTGAGACCTTGTCTTTTAAAATAAATGTATTAATCCAAAAGAACACAGAACAGGATGGTAGAAATAATTTTGACTAATTCACCATAAATACAGAGAGATTTAATCTCCTACTAAAGGCCTGCTATAATAGTACATGTCTTTAATCCCAGCACTCAGGAATCAGAGGCAAGTGGACCCCTGTGAGTTCAAGGCTAGCATGGTCTACTTATCAAGTTTCAGCCCAGCAAGAGCTAATTAAAAAAGATCCCATCTCAAAAACAAAAACAAAAACAACCCTCAAAACAATACAAAACAAACCAAGCAGAAACAAACCAATAACAAACAGACTACCCAGTTGAATGGAAAGATAGAGACTAGCAAGATGAGTGGAAAAAGGAAGTCCTACTATAAACATCTGAAAGAAAAAAAACACTAAACCAAAAGAAGAAAATAGGATGTAAGAATAAGAGACTATGAGGGAAGTATTAATAATGACAAAAGAGTGACTTGAATTGTCCTTTTGTGAACTAATAAAGATTTTAAAAGAGAACCTAAAAATAAAAATGGTAATTCTGGAAGATGTTGATAAATTTAATAAAAACTGATATAAGTCCTTGGAAAATGTTTAGTATGACTGCCAGTGATCTTAGGAAGATAACAAGTGTGATGTACTAACTTAACATCTTGAACCCCAAAAATGGAAACCATATGTTATTTCCAGCACATATGATTCAGTTTTCTTTTTGTTTTTGTTTTTTTATAATGACTACATGCTGTGTGTCACAGGAAAAGTCAAGACAGTTCCAGGATTTAATATTGTCTTTGTCCATGTAACATTCAAATAAATAATAAATAAAAAGTGTTAAAATAATACAACATTTAACTGGAAAGATATAAAGAATGCTATAAATATAACTTACCAGCTAAAAAACAAATTGCAATGTCATGGAATATTTTAAAACAAAACACTGCTTAGGAAATAAGGGCAAAATGGTACGGTACGTACAGGATTGTATGCCCTTTGATGTAATTACAAGGGAAAATTACTGTAGCAAGGGAGAGTACTGCAGTCCTGTTGTCTCAGCAATCTGGAAGGCAGAGGCAGGAAGATCAGGAGTTTAAGGATAGTCCTGCTACATAACAAATTTGAAGCCAACCTGAGCTGTAGGGAGACCTTATCTCAAATAAAACAAAGATGGGTAGGGAGAGGTTTAAAAGCAACAAGCTAAATGCTGGTGCTATCTAGCTAGTAAAAGAATTACAGAGTAACAACGCTAAACAAAATACAGGAAGAATTCAGTTCACCAACTACATTTTAATGCTTAAATATTTCCTTTGTAGGAAAAGTACTAAACAAATAATGAATTAATTAAACAATAGCAATGTAACACACCCTCAATAAATAAGTTGTAATAAAAATGAGAAGTGGAGTATAAATACAGCCAGATCATGATTTGAGAGGAAAATGAACAAGTTTATTCCCTAAATAATCATAAATACTTAAACAATTTTTTAGAAAAAAATACAGTAAAAGTGCTTTAAGAAGAAATAAAACCATGAAATCTTTCCTTTCTCTCCCCTTTCATCTTATCATAGAGAACACTGCCCCCCAAGAAAGCTAGATCCATATGGTTAAAGGAAGTATTACCAAGCACTTCCAACTCATGTGGTGTCCTGGCAGTTCTGTGTGTCAACTTGACACAAGCTAGAGTCAACAGAGGAAGGAGCCTCATTTGAGAATGCCTCCATGAGATTCCATTAAGGCATTTTCTCATTTAGTGATCTATTGGGGAGGGCCCAGCCCATGGTGGGTGGTGCCATCCCTGAGCTATTGATCCTGGTTTCTACAAGAACCATGGGAAGCAACCCAGTAAACAGCTTCCTTCTATGGCCTCTTTATTGGCTCTCACCTTGGGATCCTCCTGTTTGAGTTTCTGTCCTGACTTCCTCCAGGGGTAAACAGCAACGCTGAAGTGTAAGCCAAATAAACCCTTTACTCCCCAACTTGCTTTTTGGTCATGCTCTAACAAAGACATGTGACTACCTGACTCACTACCTCCAAACCTCCCATATTCAACTATCTTGAGTATCCCTTTAAAAAAAAATCAGCCGGGCGTTGGTGGCACACGCCAGAGAGAGTGCCAGGATAGGCTCCAAAGCTACACAGAGAAACCCTGTCTTGAAACCCCCCCAAAAAAATAAAAATAATAAAAAAATAATTAGGTAGGTGAGCAGTAAAGGGTAGTTACCAATAAACAATAGATATCATAATTAATGGGAAAATGTAGAAGGACATCCAGGATACTGGCAAGACCAGGGGACCTCCTAGCCGCCAGTTATACTCTGCATTGTATTTGGGGGAGTAGTTAGCTTTATTTTGGGGGGGGGGTTCGAGACAGGGTTTCTCAATGGCTTTGGAGGCTGTCCTGGAACTAGCTCTTGTAGACCAGGCTGGTCTCGAACTCACAGAGATCCACCTGCCTCTGCCTCCCGAGTGCTGGGATTAAAGGCGTGTGCCACCAACAACCAGATCCAGTTTTAATTATCAAAAGCTAGCCTCAACTGGGAAGGGAGTCTCAGCAAGCAGCAGTCTAAATTAGGCTGGTTGAGTTAGGAAGGCCCATCCTGAATATGGGTATGGCCATATTCATTGGCATGCATATATTCATTCATTCATTCATTCATTCATTCATTCATTCATTCATCACCCTCCATTCTTTACCATGGTTATCATGTTACTAGCTGCTAAAGTTCCTGGTGCCTTGACATCCCAGCAATAATGGACTGGAACTGGAGCTGTGAGCCAGGTAAACTCTTTCTCCGCTAAATTGCTTCTGTCGTGATATTTTATCACACCAACAGAACACAAAGGCAGGCTGAGTGATGGTGGTTTAGATCAGTGGTTCTCACCCTTCCTAATGCTGCGACCCTTTTAATATAGTTCCTCATAAGCCGGGCTATGGTGGCACATGCCTTTAATCCCAGCACTCAGGAGGCAGAGGCATGCCGATCTCCGTGAGTTTGAGACCAGCCTGGTCTACTAGTTCCAGGACAGCCTCCAAAATAATACAGAGAAACCCTGTCTCGAAAAACAAACAAACAAACAACAACAAAAACAAAACAACAAAAACTATAGTTCCTCCTTTTGTGGTTGACCCCCAACCATATGATTATTTCGTTGCTACTTCACAACTGTAATTTTGCTACTGTTATGAAACTGTAATGCAAACATCTGATATGTGACCCCTGTTGAAAGAGCCTTTGGACCCTTGAAGGGCCAGGACTCACCGGGTTGAGAAAGGCTTGTTTAGCTACTTAGAATAGTATGCAACTGTTAAAAAACAAAACAGGATTAAGAGTAGGGGCACGAGGGGACTAACACTGGTGATCTGTCCCCACACCTCTCCAGCCAAACTCTATTGACAGACCTTGGCAACCGTGACCCCTGCCCTGTCTCTTGTCGGTGGGCCTTGGGGGCACTTCTCTAACGTCCTATATCTGACCTTGTACCTAAAACAGATGAACGGAGGAGGGGAGAGATGCCTCCCTGCCCTCTCCTCCGAAGGTGGTAGAACTCCGAGCGCCCCTGGGTTCCTCTGCTTGGGGCAAAGGGGTGAACCCCGCGGGACGTGGCGTGGAGCTCCCGGCCCCTCCCGTGAATCCCGGTGGCCGCCCGCGCCGCACCCACTTCCTCTTTCCCTTCTGCGCGCCAGCCAACCGCTTGCCAAAAAATTCCTGTCACTTCTGACAGGAAGCGGGGAGGCCGCGCCTGAGCGACCAGCCGCGCATCTCCGCTGCGCCCCGGGACGGGGTGGGCCGCAGGGTCCCGCCTGGGCCTGGGCCTCAGTTCCGCCCCGCCGGGTCCTCCATCCCGATCGGCCTTGTCCTCACTCCCCGCCTCGGCCCCGGTCGGCGCGGTCCTCCCTCCCCGCCGGGCCGGGTCCTCGGTCCCCGTCGCCCGGTGCTCGGCCCCCTCCCAGCCCACCGGTCCTCCGGCGCGGTGGCGGCCCGGTCCTCAGCCGTGAGTCCGCCATGGAGGTGGAGGAGGCGTTCCAGGCGGTGGGCGAGATGGGCCTCTACCAGATGTACTTATGCTTCCTGCTGGCCGTGCTGCTGCAGGTGAGTCCCCGGCTCCCCACGGCCCACGGCGCTCGCTCTCAGCTCGGGCCCCAGGTTTGGCGTGAGAGCAGGGCAGCAGGAGGGGTCGGGCGCCGCGCGGTGGCGGGCCAGCCACTGAGCTTTCCCAGGCTGTCACCCGGAGCCTGGCACCGACACTTTAGCGCCAGAGCTTGTTAAGAGATGAAAAATCATTACCTGGGATCTGCTGCAAAAATGAAAGGGAGTGGGTCTTTCACCTTACAGTCTAAGACAACGACGGCGCAGATCTCGGAGGCCCTCTCTGAGCTCGAGGGGACTTCCTATTAAGGTGGCTTCTTATGCATGGGATTTATTTCTCTGGGCTTTAAAGTTCTACGGGGTTATTCATTACTGAGGCCAGCTTTGGTCTGATGGTAAAGGGAAATAATACTACCTACATAGTGTGGTTTATTGTATAGAATTGGCAGACCTCATTTGCACACCTCAACCTAAAACTCTTGATTCTAGGGGCCCTTAGAGGTTCACGCTTGTAATCACAGCCCTAAGGAAACTGAGGCAGGAGAGGGATGCCTCTCCTTTCAAGCATATTCAAGGCCAGCCCGAGCTACTTAGTTAGTCCCAGGGATGCAGTCAGTGGTAAAGTCCTAATGCGTGCAAGGCTCTGGGTTTGATTCCCTAGCACCAGGGCTGGAATGTGAAGCTAGCTCCCTGCCCAGGAGGTTTGCATTCCTGGGATGAAATGGGGTGTGATGAGGCAGGCTGACAGCTAAGCCAGTAGTTAAGGTGTGATGGTGTTATTCCAAGGGAAGTACTGGCTGGACACGAATATAACAGAGCCTACAAGTTGCTTCAATGTTGCAGTGCTGCTGCTGCAGGAAGTGGGGTAGTGATGTAAAAGTTGACTTAACTGATTCTCTTTTCCCATTAAAACTTCAAAAATTCACTTGATTTCACCACCAGCCAGAAAAAAAGTGGTTCTAGTGATGGTATATGGAAAATCTTCTTTTAGCAGAATAAAAATTAGTTAATACGGAAAACTAGAATTGTAACTGTGGTGTCTGATCTTTGTATAACGGTTTCTTTGACTGTCTAACCAGGAATTCCAAGTATACACTCCCTCTCCTGGCAAACCTTTTCGGCCACCTCTCTGTCCACTCTCCACTTCCTGTGCTAGAGTCTTCTTATTTGCTTAGCCAGGTCTCCACCAACTTAGAATGAAGTTTTCTTGCCTGTGGTACTGAAAAGACAGTGTTCTGGGTCAGGACCTGTTAACTTTCCTGTACTTTTTACTCCTTCACTGGCAGCTGGAGCTCCAACCCCAGAGCCTTGAGCTTTTTATACAAGAGCTTTACTGCTGATGTACAGCCCACCCTCAGTCCTCTCAAAGTTTTATTAATGATCCACCTATTTCATTGTAGTTTGTTGAGGAAGAGTTCCAAGCCCATGATCTTGATTCCTCACTAACCCTTGATTGACATATAGTCAGGATTTGTCAGGTGTTAGAGTGCTATTGGCAGTGGGTGACAGTGTGTCTTGTAGGTGTGGGCTATCTCTGTCCCCATGTTCCTTCCTCCAGCTGAGATGATAGCTGGTTCCTCTGAAGTCCCTGGTATAAACAAGTGATGAGGGTCACACCATACACATTACTGTATCATAGTCTAAGCCCAGCCTGCAGCAACACAGGGGTTCAGCCATGAGGAGAATCTGTTCTTATCTAGATGGGTCAGCCGTGAAGAGAACTTATTTGTATCTAGTAATAGCTTTCTAATGGTGACTCCAAAACATAATGGCTTGCTGCCAGGGTTCTCTGTGAGTTGGAATAAGTTTTATGCTGCTTCTGGGCTTAGAGCTTGATTGAGCCTTGTATTAGTCTGAGTTCTCTAGAGGAACAGAACATATATATATATATATATATATGTATATATGTATATATGTATATATGTATATGTATATGTATATGTATATATATGACCTATTATATATATGACCTATTATATATATGACCTATTATATATATATGACCTATTATATATATGACATATATATGACATATATATAAGATATATATATATATATAAATATATATATATATATATATTATTAGAATGGCTTACAGGCTGTGGTCCAGCTAGTCCAACAATGGCTCTTTACAAATGTAAGATCCAAGAATCTAGTAGTTGGTCATCAGAATCTCAAAGAAATAGGCTCTAATGCCAGTGAAGGAATGAGCTTGCCAGTGAAAGCAAGAGCAGGGAGGCAAAAAGCAAGTGCGTCCTTCTTCCTACTCCTTTATACAGGCTGTCAACAGAAGGTGTGGCCAAGATTAAAGGTGGATCTTCCTGCTTCAAAAGATCTGGGTTAAAAGAGGCTCTTCCCACTTCAAATGATTTAATTAAGAAAAAAAAAATCCCTCACTGGTGTTCCCAGCCACTTGGGTTTTAGTGTTTCCAGATGTAGTCAAGTTGACAAGCAAGAACAGCCATCACAGGCCTCCTTGAGGGTTATGATGAACTGGGCACTTGTAGCCTTTTGCTTATACCAGTTTAAGTGGGTGAGGCCCTGAGCCACACTTGCCTCAGTTATATTCTCAGGAACAATGGTTTCCTTGGACTGCCCACATGTGTAACAGAGATAAAGCTGAAGTCCTTCAGGTACTTTCCTCCTGGTGAAGCTGTGGGATACAAGAGGTCCAGGCGGTAGAAAGAGCTTCTTAGGATCTAGGGTATTTCAGGAAGTGGAGCATGGTTTGGAAAGCATCTAGTCTGATACTTCCACAGCATTTAGATCCCAATTACAGCATGCCTGGCAAGGTCACCCATCGCTCTTTGACAGTGCCCTGACAGAGCAGGTGTCACCTTCCAAGGAAGCACAAAAGAAGTCATTACAAATGTGAAAGGAGATGATGTGACTAGAGTAGAAAGAACTCTGGCCCTGGCACCCTACACTGCTGCAAAATGGTCAAGTGAGCTTATGCAAATGACCCCTCAGACCTCACCATGCCTTTGGAGGTGAAAGTTTGTTTTGCAAATTTAGAGGGTTTTTTTCCCTAGTCTTTAACATTCAATTATTTATTTGACCAACATAAATGTGAGTCCAGCATAGACTGAATGGATTAAAGAAGTATTTATAGCTCTCCCTATGGGTTCCAGTTTGAAGGTTTTAAGTTGCCCCACACCTAGTACTAATAATTGGCATAGTTCTCAGACATGGAGATTTTTAGATCCTTAGATTGTGTCCTCACCTCAGTTGGAAGATACTTTATGACGAATAGGTAACACAGGTACACAGATCTTCTCTCTGGCTTCCTTGTCCAAGCTTAAACAAATCAATGTCTGCATTTTTGAGAATTATGGGCATGCCACAGATAGTCTTTGATGATTATAGGGGAAAAAAGAAAATCGGAGGGGGAAAAAAGAAAAGAAAGGAAAACAAAACAGTTCTTCAGAATGTCTACCAGACTCATATTTTGGTGTATATCCTTCCAGAATTTTTAAGTAAATATGCACATAGCCTTGTTTTGCCCAAATGTATATTATCACCAAGTTTTGTGTCTTGGCAATTTTAGATGCTGTGATAGTGTTGAGAGGTAATTCTGCCATAGAACATACTTGGACACTCTTAAAGCCCAAGAGAAAGTCTGTATTGCCAGTCAGTAGCCATGCTGCACAGGGAATTGCCCAAATCATGAAGCCTCACTGTCCTTTGTCTTTTATGCACAAACATCAATCCTAGTTGACATACTTTGGTTACCAAGAACAGTTAGCAAGAAGTCAAACTACATAAGCCAGAAGGCAAGGTTAGTATATTTAGGGACTTTACAGGATCCTGGAACTATGGATTAGGTCTTTGATGGATTTGGTCTTTGTTCCTATTTTGGCAGGTGTTGGAGCCTATGTGCTGGGTTCTAAGGTCAGACTGGTGCCTTCAACCTGACATCGGTTGTACTAAGGTTGGGGACCTGTTACAATGGTCACAAATCAACAGCTTCATATTTTATTTTTAACATCTGCAACATAAGATCCTTGATACATGCTTGTCAGTTTCTCATTTTGAGTTCAGAACCATACCCTGTGGTGCTGGGCCCTTCTTTGTTCTGGACTTCACCAGGGAGAAATCGTTATCTAATAACACTTTTTTATTTGTTATGCATTCTACTTAAAAATTTTAAAATAATTTTAAAGCACTTCAAATAATGTAGAGAATAATTCACAAACATGCATGTACTTTCAGGTTGGATAGTACTAATATTTTCCCATATTTGTTTAAGATTATTTTATAGTTTATCTTGTAAGGCAGGTCAAATAACAGCTAGGATGTGAGATTATGTATTTAACTAATGAAAACCTGCACTGTTGAGATCTGGCCATGCATTGTTACATTAACTGGTATGTGTGATATTGGGGCTCAGACTTGGCAGGGCAAGCTGTTGGGAATGGGGGATATGGTCAAAAGCCTATCAGAACTGACTGGAGTCTGTGCCATTCTCACTGCCTGCATCCACAATGAAAAAGGTGCCTCTGATCACAGACTTAAACATTTGTCTGGACAAGAAATCAGAGCAGGGCCGAGCATTAGTGGTGCACAGGCAGAAACAGGCAGATCTCTGTGAGTTCGAGATCAGCCTGGTCTACAAGAGCAAGTTCCAGGACAGCCTCCAAAGCCACAGAGAAACCCTGTCTCAAAAACCAAAATGAAAAAACAAGAAAGAAAGAAAAGAAACCAGAGCAGGTACAGGCAGATCCAGATGAAGGAGTGGTTGCAGGCCGAGTTGCTATACTGATGATTTGAACCAGCAAATACATGGCAGGAAATGTGCAGCACAAAAGCACCCACTCCAACATTTTGAGCACAAAACCAAAAATATCTGCCCTTCCCATTCACACCTCCTCCCTAGATCTTGCCTGTAATATCATCTTTCTGAGGTCATCTTAGACAAGAACATCCTAGACAACACTTGATGTTGTAATATTGTATGCATCTTTGCTAGTTCCATCTGTCAAATGATATTGTATTGATAACAAATTGTACTTTTCTGTTGATAAGCTAGATCATCCAGGTAAGGTGCCTGGTGCCAAGCCTGAAGACCTGAGTTCGATTATCTGGACCCATGTGGTAGAAGGAAGTAACTAAATTATCCCACAGCTTGTCCTCGGACCCCTATACTCACACCTTCCCCCCATAATAAATATAAGCATAATAAAATTTTAGAAATTGAATTGCTTTAGAAGAAACACATCAATAAAGCACATAGAAAGCTTACCTAGGGCACTTGCAGGGACACCACATGATAGTTTGGAAGAAACGGAGTTAGCTCTAGGATGTTTTCATGCAAACTTAAGAAGTGTACCCTCTGCTCTCCCTCCTCTGACTGCCTAAGCTTTAACTCACCCTGCAGCACTTACACAATATGGCATATACTTTGCCTTGAACACCCTCTCTGTGTTCTTATGAACTTCATTTGGCTTGAAAGAGAGAAATAGAAAACTATATAAGAATTTCCCCAAGAATCCTAGTAAGTAGTAGGACTTAAAAAAAAAAGATGCCAGAAACATTTTTATTGGCTTGTTTTTGTTGTTTTAGCCTATTTGTTTATTTGAATACTTATTTTTGAGACAAGGTGTCACTATGTAGCTCTAGCCGACCTCAAACTCACAGAAATCCTCCTGCCTCTGCCTCCTACCACACCTGACGCAGAATCACTGGGTTCTGACATACCATTCTGTAAAGAATTAGTTTGAGCATGCATATGATATGCTGTTGTAATAGTGGTATGCAGAGGTTTAGAGGCATACAGATGTGCATGAATGTTACTTTCTTTTCAGTTCTTTAAGATGTTAGAATTAACTCTATCTATATACACAGTCATGCAAAGCACCATTTCCCCGGAAGTAATGCATGCAGCCATTGGGCAGTGAGGGAGGAGACTGCTGGGGTTTACTGCAGCCTTCAGGAGGAGGAAGCTTAGGATTAGAGAGAAACTTGAAGGTCATTTTAGAAGAAAAAATACCATTGCAGAAGTGGAGAATATCTCATACCTATGTTACAGTGCATAGTGGGTGGGGCTGGAGAAGTTGTGTAGGTCACACTGGAATAGGTAGGGACAGGGAGGCTGCTGGGGAGTTTGTTAAAGCTCAGGGAAAGGGATTCTTGGCAAAAGCAATAGCCCAGTCAGATGAGGGAGAGCAGATAGCACAGTTTTTAGGGTTCCATGAAAACATCCTAGAGCTAATTCAGGTTCTTCCAAACTCTGTCATGTGATGTCCCTGCAAGTGCTGGATCTGAGTTTGGTTATCAGGCGGCTTGCAACTACCTGTAACCAGCTTCAGGGGATCCCACACCCTCTTCTGGTCTCCACTGACACCTACACACACACATACACATGTACACACACACACACACACACACACACACACACACACACATGCAAGCATGCACGCATAATGTGGCATACATTAACAAAGACACATAAACACATACAGTCCATTAAAACAAACAAACAAGTGGCACGGAATCTGTTTTTGGAGCTGATAAGAAACAGTCTCTTCACCCTGATCCAGGAAGCCTCTGCTGATTAAAGCTTGGGAAGTCCTGGAGCACACTGCTTGCATAGTACAGTACAACTGTGCTGTTCAGTAGAGAAGTGTCCCATTGGACCCTCCAGAGAGGCTAGTTAGATAGGAGTGCATAAGCAAAGACATGCCATTAAGATCCAGTTGTACTGCAAGAAGACAGGAAGTCTAGAGAGTGTGACTGTAGCTGAGCCTCAGACTCAGGTTAAGACCCATGTGCTCTCACAGCAGGCAGCAAGTCACACCTGGAAGAGAGTAGGCCAGTGCAGATAGCTTGTATGGACTAGTTAGCAGCTGGGTTATAGGAAAATAATCCTGTGCCCATTATCATGATTTTACCAGAAGAATTTGCTGAGGAGTTTCAGGAAACTGAGCTGGCGATACAGTGTAGATGGATTAGAGTTAGAGAGGAGAGGCACCAGTGATTTAGAATGTGTGAATTCCACTCTTAAACCTTCAAATATGTCCTCCTAAGCAAGTCATTCAGTCAGCTTCTACTAATGGTCTCTGCTCCAGACACTGGAGCATGTGGTCTTGCTTTCATGATTATCGGCTTATTCACACAGTGTTTCTGGTTGACCAGTTAAACAACTGAATCCTAAGTGCATAAAAAGCTAGTAGTAGTGATGGCAATGAAATCAGCTTTGATTTTTGTCATTTATGTTCCCCTGAAAAAAATCTACCCCTAAAGTTAGGTGAACCCACTCTCATCTCAGTTTTGTGGTTAGAGAAAACCTTGAATGGTTTTTAATTGCCTTGTGTGTCTTGCTCCGACTCACAAAGAAAACATCAGGCATAACCCTGACTCCACAGTGCAGGATTGTGATGGTTTCCTGAGAAATGTCATGAAAGCCCATAATGGTGTTACTACTAAATTACTTTAGAAACCTTCATTTTCAGAAACTTAAAATTTTAATACTCTTGAGTCATTTTTGTAATTGTAATTACTCTGGGGCGAAGGGTAGTATGGGGGGAATCCAGCCATCTGTGGCACTTCTTTATCCCTGGAGTTGGAGCCAGAGGAGATAATGCTTTATCTGAGATGCTGTTAGTCCCACACGGAAGGAGAATAGATAGATGGTGGTTTCTCACTGTGGCTTTAAAGCCCAGCCTCTGATAGGTGTGATTTCATTAGACAAAAATGTGGCTGAGTGTACACATGGTAGTGGCAGAGTGATAGTAGAGAACGAGAGACTGCTTTTGTTCTCTGGGGGACAGAGTAGGATGTGTGAACTGTGTGAAAGTGTCACAGTCAAAAAACGGCAAGCCAAGGCAAAACATCCCCATGTTCTGTGTGGGTGGTACATCGCAGGGCTGGTTATGTCATCTTTGACTTCCTATGATCATGTAACCCCAGGATGTACCTTGGTACGGAAGACTGACATTAATATAACTATGGGTTTTGAACCTCATCTCTCTGACCTAATCTTATGATGCCCCTGTGTAATGTTTATCACATAGCATGGATGTTACCTGCCTGCTGTGACTCTCTGGTGAGTAGCAAAACTAAGCATGACCACGGCTGGCACTGCATAGAAGAGTTGCATATTTTTAGCCTTTCTGTTAACATAAAATGATGAACCCATGTATTAAGGACCTTGAATGTGTATGTGTGCATGCACACTCATGCTTGTTCATAAAGGGGGCCAAGAAGACATTATGAGAGGTGGGAGGAGGGAAGAGATGATATGGGGACAGAAAATGCTTATTCTGCTTCCAGATAGGTAGGAAATGAAGTGGACTCTCACTGCTGAAGACATGCAATGCTGATTAACTGGTTTCCATTGTTCCCCATGAATAAAGCAGTATAATAGCACCCCTTCATTTTGAACTGCTTTCCCCAAATTGTAGTTTATACCCAGACCAGTGGCCTTCATAATGAGGCACACCTCAGATGAGAGGAGCCTCTAGAACATGTCCTCTTTTATCTAGAATATTGCTTATCCTAGAGCATTCCAGATAAAAATATTATGTGCTAATATATATTCAGCAGAAACCTAGACTAGGATTGGCACATGGCTAGCATTATAGAAGCACATGCTGGTGTCCTTCCTGGTCATTTATTCATCCCCCTGTTGAGTGTGGGCACCCTGGGTTATTTACTTTGGAAGCCAAAAGATGAATCAGACACAACACATATGCATGAGCATAACTTCTGGGCCATTGAAGAGGAAGCTGCGTTGGTGAGGAAGGCGGTAAATGAGGCTGGCTTTCCGAGAATGAGAAGCATGTTAACATTGCTGACTGGAGATGGGGCCTCCGGGGGGCGGGGGAAAGGAGTGGAATGCACAGAAGTAGAAGGGGCACAGTCAGAGAGGGAACGTGGCTAGTTTGTTTTGCCTGCTGAAAGGCTGTGCTGTGAGTCATCCCCTGCATTCCCTTGGCCCATGTTTTTCATTTCTTTATACCCATCAATTAAATTTCAGCAGATGTAATCAGAGGGGCAGTTACTAAATGGATGAAAGTGGCTTTGTAATTATAGCTACTGCTAGATATGTAATCTATTTGTTCTTGTGATTATTAAGGGTTTTATTTTTATAAGATGATTGCCTCCTCTTCTAAATGTCCTTAATAGTATGCAAATAAGGTCCAGGAAGCATGGAAGCCCAGGACCATGTTTTCCTTTGCACCTTATAATAAATAATCTCACCGCATATGGCCCCACGGTAGCTTTGCCCTTCTCCCAGAAGGTCCACAGTCCACCCACTCAGAACAGTTTGGGACTGCTTTGTGTCCCCTAACCCTTACCAAGAGGGGAGAAGTCACAGCCCAGGTTTTGCATTCGCTTCTGTTAAATGCCCAAAATGTCATGACTCCTTTTCTTCCCTTGACCAATTCTATTGTCTACCACTGATAAATGACTCCATGGTTGGTTCTTCTGTTCATCTACTGGGCTGAACATGCCTCTGCAGAATGGTGTAGAAAGAGCCCCCAGCTGGAGTTCTTGGTGAACTGAACAGGAATCCTCTGACAGACTGCCTGCCTTTATGTGCCTTGGTCAGCTCTTAGAGCAAGTGGGCTCATGGCCATATACTGATAGGAATCACATGCTTTGCAATTTTTAGACACTTACTCTGTTTAGTGGTACTTTAAGACCAAGTTCAAAGTTAGTGGGGATCATAATTTCTTAAAATAAGATCATCTTAACCTGCAGACTAATTATGTATTTTCTTGGTGAATTTCAAATCTGAAATAATCATGCAAGAGTGAGAGTTAACATAAACAGATATCCATATCAGTAAAGCCTGAGAGAGTTCAACACCCCATAATCCCAACTGCAAGAAGTTAACAGGTCTATAGTAATTGGCAGATGGCATATGTATTCATACATATATCTTGAATGAATTGGTGTTGTATTTTTTCTTTGCTAGTGGACAGTTATGGTTAGATTAAACTAGTATTAAATAAAGCTACAAGTTGTAGTTGGACTATATCTGTGATTCTGACTCTTTTTAAGTCTTTCAAGTTGCATGCACATTTTAGAACAATGCCTACGTGAGTCCAAACCCAAGAGCTTTTTGGTTCCTGGTAACTGATTATTTGAGCAGAAAACACTGTGCTGAGAAGGAAATAACTGGAATATCAGTCTTTTAAACCAGAGCTAGAGACGTGGGCTTTGCTGCCAGAATATCGCACAGAGCCACAGCATCAGACACACCCCAGATGTGGAGGGAAACTGTCTAAAGAAGCACAAAGTGCTCCACAAGTGGACTGTTGATGGCCCTGTCACAGCATGGGACGCTGCTTCTTCATGTTTTTCTTCCTGGCTTCTGGTGTGGCTCATTTCTAGCTAAACAAAATGAAACACAGAAGCAAGACCCCTCTTCTTCCTCCTACTCTTTCTTCCTCTTCCTCCTCATCTTCAGTTACTTATTTTTACTTGATGTTTGTGCATGTTTTGCCTCCATTTATATATGTATATTACATGCATGTCCACTGTCTGTGGAAGCCAGAAATTCCAGGATTCCCTGGAACTGGGGTTGTGGATAGTTCTCAGCTGCCATGTGGGTGCTGGGAATGAAATCTGGGTCCTCAGGAAGAGGAACCAGGGCTCTTAATGGCTGAGCCATCTCTCCAGCCCTTTCCCCCTCTTCCTCTGTCTTCTTCCTTTGCTTCTTTGTCTGCCTGAGCTAGGGTATCATGTATTTCAAGCTTTCTTAACCTCACTGTGTAACTGAGAATGAACTTGGGCTTAGTATCCTTCTGCCTCCACCCCCTATGTACTGGAATTACAGAAGTGACGTACCAGGTGTGTTTTATGCAGTGGTAGGCAAGCACTCAACCAACTGAGCTTTATCTGTAGCCTAATCACTATATCTTTCAAGGTTTTCAGGCTTCCAAAGTTTTCTACACATGTACTCATGACTGCAGCATTTGATTCAATGTGTTTCCTTTCAGCTTTATGTGGCCACAGAAGCCATCCTCATTGCACTAATTGGAGCTACACCGTCATATCACTGGGACATGGCTGAGCTCCTGCCCAACCAGAGCCACAGCAATCAGTCAGATGGCAAAGACCAGGCCTTTGGGGCCTGGCTTCTGACCGCCAATGGCAGTGAGATCCACAAGCATGTGCATTTCAGCAGCAGCTTCACGTCTATTGCTTCCGAGGTAAGCAGGCCACCCTCCTAGCCAGGTGACATTGGTGTGAGCTCGCAGACTGCTCCTGCCTGGCACCTTAGAGGTCTGTTGGGGTTGTTTGAAGTGGTTGGGACAGGTGGCTTCCAGCATCCCTGTTCCCCAAACCATCATTCAGCCGAGAACTAGCAACAGAGCAGATTAACGGCTGGTGAGCAAGGATGGGAGCATGGCTGGGAGCACAGGCTGGTGGTGTGCTGGCCACTCACAGGTCTATGCACCAAGCTGGGTTCATCTTACTTGCAGTTGAAATGCAGCTCCAAGTCGACCCCCACTCCACTTCTTAGTACTGATTTGATATCAGTTCCCCCTCCAGCTTTCCATTGTTCTCACAGTCTTCATGTTGGCAGTATTGAAAACAGTCTGTGGTATATGCATAGTTCAAGACATGGCTCTTGTTGAAATTATTTATTCTAAAAAATTAAAGTTTAAAAGCAAGTTCTTTGGCCAGCATGATAATGACTCAGAGGGTAAAGGTACTTGTTGCTAAGCCTGATGGCCTGAGTTTGATGCCTGAACCCACATGGTAGAATGAAAAAAAAAAAAAAAGTTCTGCAAATTGTCCCCTGACTTTGACAAATGCACTATGGCATTCATTTTCCCCACCCCACTAAATAAATGCAAATAAAATAAAATAAGAACTTCCATTTGCCTGTGTAGAGATATACCAAGATGGTGTTTACAGAACTCTACAGTCTAGGATATTGTGTTAAAACCCACAGTTTATAGATTCTAACAACATCTTATTGTACTTGATCTTGAAGAACTGTTTTATGGAGGGTTTTGGAAGGCTGAATAAAGGGTTATGTGATTAACATGGTATTTAATTTTTAAAAAAATCCTCTAATCTAGGAGTCTTGACTATTCTCAAATGAGCTAATAGCCATTGGGGTGGATTTATGTAGCAAATTGCTAACTGCTGTATTCAAATTATTCCCTGAGCTCTGACTCCTACAGAAAACACCAAATATCATGGAGACACACAATTATCATGCTTAATTAATGTTTGCAACCAAAAAGCGCAAGGTTGGAATCTTTAATATCATTGTGGATATTGAAGAGCTGAAGTTGACTGACTATTATCTTGAGATTAATATATTTTTCCTCAAGCTAGACCCCGGGGTCAAAAGCCAGAGTATTAAAACTATTTGAAAAATTCCCTGCAATTAATTGCTGCAGAGGCTAATTTTTTTTTAATGTCTTGCTTCCTTACGCCTGTGCTAGTGATTGTTATCGCCTGCACACTTCACCCATTAAGTGGTAATTCAGAGTGACAACTACATGGAAATGAAGCAAGTTAGTTAATCACCATGAAACTGCTCTGGAAATGCCCTGTCCAAGTACTCTCCACTCACGGGAGCTCTCATTACCTGATTTGCTCCCAGAGTGAGCACAAAACAATTTATAATTTTTATGGAGAAGACAAGGGCAAAAGGGTTGGTGATGGTGTTTGTGTGGAGTTGTTATCAGTAACCACTCAAGGTCCTGTAGAGCCCTCAAGGTCATTCTTTGGGGGTATTGGAAGGCTGCTGTTTGTTCCAGCACTGCAGTCTTCAAATACCCACAAGCTAGGAGTGTGGGCTTCAGAAGTGGTTGTTAGAACTTGATTTTCCCAAAGGGAGTTGGATCAGTGGGCATAGGCTAGTCTTGTTTGCCCATGTTTAGGTGGCCTGCCGTAGCAACCAGGGAGCTACCTTGGTCTTCCTTTGCATTTTGACCTGGTGGACTGAACAGCCATGGTTCTACCCCCATTTCTTGGAATGCTGAAGTGGTACTTGTGAAATACACTGGGCCCCAGTAAAATCCACCTCTTAGAGAAGACCCGGCATCAGGGGAGGGATGACGTGGCTCTCTGGCTTGCTGGAGTCACTACCTGTCTCACTCACAGAGACATTGATTTACTGTGTACCACTCATAGCATCGCTCGTTGCATGGTCATGGGCATTGTTCTTAGAAATACGTGTGTACAAATGAACATGCTTTCCTGAGCTAAACTTCAAGTATTCTAGATGTCAGGTTGGCTATCAAAAGGATAGCCCCACGAATACCAAATGTCCCTCTTACTTTGTTTGATGAGAATGCCACTCAGTAGCTCTGAAGTAAAGATGGTCAGTTATGTAGTCTCTGGGTACTCCTAAACTCTAGTGTTAGGCTCGAAGTAATCACACCACGATGCTGTTGGTGTCAAGCAGGGTAGCACATGTTAGAATCCCAGCACCCAGAGGACAGAGGCAGGGGAAGTACTGCGGGTTCAAGGTCAGCCAGATACAAACAAAAATCTACTGTCTGTGAAGATGCCTGTAAGACTATAGCATTCACTCATTACATACATAATTCAGTGAGTGTTTAATTAGTGTTGACAGGCACTGTAAGATTAGCACGTGGGTTACAAATGTGCCCTTAGGAAGCTCAGGGCATCATTTGGGAGAGACAAGGAAACACAAGGCTCACTATGCATCATGCAGAAGAAAATGTGGGATGATATGGCAGGGAGAAGAGGGGTCAACTCCACTGAGGAGTGTCAGACCAAGCTGAGGTGTGGGCATGTATTACAGAGAATGAACAGAAGTTCAGCGGGAGGGGGCTGGCTGGGGAGAGGGAAGCAGGGGCCTACCCACGTACAAAGAAAGGTCAGTTCTCAACAGGAGTCAGGCTTCCTGGCAAAAATAGAAATGTTTGCTTCCCTCTGGATGGCCATGCCCTCACTTGGGCTCCCGCAAGGCAGGTCATGTATCACTCATGTGTGGGTGATAGAGTCATCACCTGCCCTAGGCCAAAACAAGGAGAGCAAGTGAGAGCTGGGCCTCCCTGGAGGAGGGAAATGGCCCAGTGCTTGTAAAAGCCGACTGTGCATAGCTTTTACTTACCGAATACAGCTGCTTTTGAAAAGAGAACACGTTTCTCAACTACTGTTCCATGAAATGTCACCATAAACTAGGAGGAGAAGCATCAGTAGAAGAGAGTAGGCCATTTAGGCCACAAGGGAACAAGCGGGCAGATCTGTGGCATTCCCGAGTGGCTGTGAGTCAGGCTGCACATACTACAATTCTCGAAGCCAGCAGAGAGGTCCTGGTGCTCTCCCAGATCTCTAGTTGTTATGCTTATCTGAGGAGTGTGTGCTGCAGTGTCCATACTCTGGGGCTGTCAGGGAGGATGGGCAGCCCAGCAATATGCAGTGTGGAAGGAAAAGAATGACATCTGGGGCTGGTGTCATGAGAGAACCTGAGTGTGGCACACAGACTGCAAATCAGTGATACGAACCCAATTTAAAACCAGAAATCTTATTGGGCATTTGTATTTAAGACACACACCCCATGGTATGAGGCACACTTGGGGCATAATACTAGCCAAATATAAAAAATTACGATAAAATCTCTATGGAAGGTGACTTAAAACAATGTCATCTTTCCCTTCCCATCAGCCTCTGTTTTCTAAGCACAGAAGTCACAGAGAACCCACTCCCTTTGCTCTCTGTCTTCCTTCCAGTAATACTTTATTCTGTTCCTCTAAGTCAGTGGTTCTCAACCTGTAGGTCGTGACCCCTTTGAGGTCAACTGACCCTTTCACAGGGGTTGCCTTAAGTCCATCAGAAACACAGATATTTATATTGCAATTGGTAACAGTAACAAAATTACAGTTATGAAGTAGCAATAGAAATAACTTTCTGGTTAGGGGTCACCACAAAATGAGGAACTGTATTAAAGGGTCACAGCATTAGGAAGGTTGAGAACCATTGCTCTAAGTTACAAGATCTACTTATTCCTACTTTCCTTCCTTCCGATAGCTGATTTTCCCTCCATGTTTCCTGAATGGAACAAATGCAGAGGGCTAAAAATAGAAAGTCTTTCCCTAGTATATTGTCATTTCTGTGCGAGGGTGGCTGTGGGGACAGGAGGAGAATAATGTGTAAAAGTTGGTTGGTTAATTATCTAGCTGTAAAGTGTGCTGCCTGCCTGTTTGACAGCTCTTTGATGTCTGTATTTTTCATTACTTGGCTGCTAACTTTGCTTTTAGAATTATGCCTTAGCATGGAGTCCATTTTAGGGAAGTACATTGGTTTTTTTTTTTTGTTTTGTTTTGTTTTTTGTTTTTTTTCCCCTGATGATCCCATTTCTGCCATGTCAGAGAAATCATTGATTCAACTTGACATCTCCATAAAGCTGAAGGTTTGATGAATTCAAGACTCATTGAAGATATATCTTATGAGTTCCTTCAGTATTCATCTCCAAGCTTTTCTCTGTGTTTGGTTGGTGTAATCCATTCCAGTAGGCATCAGTAATTCCCATTCTGAGATGACTCAGCCTCTCTGAACACCAGGTCTCCGTGCCTAACTTTGAGTCTGTTCTCTTCTAGAAGCCCTCATTCTGCCCAGGCCAGCCTGGATCACTAGTAGCCTTTGATTAGCCTGCCCACTGTCAACTTGCAATCTCCACCCCATACTTTGTATTGCAGCTAGGACAGATCTGCCTCCATGTAGCCATACTTAGGTCCCTTACTGGGGGCATCCCATTTATTCTCAGCCTTTTAATAAGTAAGACTGAAGTCTGCACAAAACCCTCACCCAAACACATCACTGATACGCTGCCAAGAGTTGGTCTGTCTTCATTCTCGTCACCTCTGCTCTCCCACCTTCCATCCTCTTTAAGAGCTGGAAGGCTCTGCTGATCACCTGCGCTGGGTTCGCACCTGTGCTGGCCATATTTATATTCCTTTCATCTTTTATGGTGGAGGCACCTGGTCTTGGTTCTGCCCTGCATTGCGCCTGATTTCCTCTCAGGCCCATTTTGTGTAGAGGAGTGAACGATGATATCTGTTTTTAACCACTAGGGCCTTCCAGTCCATTTTGAAACAGAATACAATAAATACTCATAGATTCTATTTAGTGATTGGAGAGAACATATGTATAACAATAGTTGTCGGTTGTTTAGTCAGATCAACATGAGAGGCTAAAAATATTTGTCTTTATAGTCTTCCTTTCCTATTAATATATGTGGAGAGGAAGTGGGATTTTGCATTTTGGATTTGCAAGTGATTTTTCAATTTGAAATGAATTACTATAAAAAGAACATCCATTCTAATTGCTTTAGAATTTGTTCTGCAATTAACAAAAAATAATAGAGTCACTGCTTTAGTAATCGCTAGCCAATAAGGACTTGAATGGCTCCCACAGTTTGATTTTTAAAATCTAAAGATTCATGAAAATGTTTCTTGAGATTGTCAGAGTGATCATTATATTTTGTTTTGTTACAGTTTAATTTCTTATGTCCTGGCAATTTCGTGGTTTGGATTTTTACCTTGGCACTAAATAACAACCACAGGGTAAGAAAATGAGCTAGCAACTGAGCTAGTCTTCCAAGCCACTCCACACATTTTTTAAAAGATATAGGAATCTGTATTTTTAAAGATACAGGGATCATGTCTTACTGTATCTTAGTTGAGTTTGAACCAAGTAAAACCCTCTTGATCACGTGGTAGCTAAGTAATAAGAATTTAAATGATGCTTTAGAGGAGTTGAAAACAAAAAACTGTAAAGGAGAGTCAGGATAGGGTTGTGGAAATCTTTCTGTCAGCTGACTTTGTGAAATACTTGTCACCTGCGCCTTAGCACTCTCAATTCATGGAGCTCTGCTGAGGGAGAGACCCCAGATTCTAGCTAGCTTTCTCCAATTAGCTTTGCAAAAATCTGCTTTTCAAATTTCTGTCTGTTCTTGAATGTAGTCCAGGAGAAATGGGAGGGTGCGTTAGCCTAACCAGCATTGACTTGAAGAAAAATTAGTAGAAATTACTTTGACACTTGGAACTGGCAGCCTGAGAATCAGGATTTGGAATTTGCTGTTTATCCATCCCTTGGGCCATTTCTTCCTAAAATCATTGTCCAAGTTGACAGCTATTCAGTTGCTGAGGGATGGCACTGTAGCCTTTTTAGTGGATATGAGAAATTTGGTAAATACAGTCAACAGTCTAGTCATTTCCTTCTGACCTAGCTCGCTGTCCACCTGAGTATCTTGACCATATATACAGACTGGAATTCCTAAAGCACAGAGAAATCAATGCTAAAGTCACAAGGCAGCCTTTAAGAGCATGTAAGCATGAGCATTAAGAACATGATAAATATAACAAGTGTTTGAATTAAGACGTTAATTGTAGTTAAGAACAATTCCATTTGTTCCTGTTTCGTCTATCACAGGAGCAGGACTGTCCCTGTGATGGATGCTGAGCTGGCTCCTCTAGGACAACAGGGCACCTGACATCTCACTTTTCCATTTCAGAATATGTCACCATAGTCATTCCTCCCGAATTGAACATTATTCTACAGGACTAACAGTGTATCCAAAACGAATTAGCTTTTCAAAAAACAAAATTCTTTTTCAAATGCCAGAGGTCTCTTCATCTCTCTTCTATGAAATTCTAACCCATATTATAACCCTGTCTGTCATGATCTGACTTGTCAAGACCATCATCAATCCAGGCTTATAGAAGATACAAAGTAAGGAGAGAGTTTGGATGTGCTTCTGGGGCCCCAGTTAGTTAAAGCATGGTGAAAGGGTACACACACACACACACACACACACACACACACACACACACACACACACACACACACACACACACCAAACAGGGGCAGGCAACCCAGAAAAGTGCCGCCTTGAGAGTTCTCAGAGAAGGGCTCTTGGGTGGATCTGCAAGGGGGCTGGGAAGAGGAAAGATGTGTCTTTGTGTCCTCTGAGGTTATACCTCTGTGACATGCTTTACTGCTCCTCACTGATAACTATCACTAGATAGGCTGTCAGAAGATGATGCTGAACAGAATGAGATTGCCTTCTGTTTACATTCATAATTGTCCATAGCACTCTAGGAAGTTTTTCTCATGCTAAATTTGCATGGCACGAAGGATACCTACCACCTTGGTGTACAGTGTATAATTCTGGGGAATTCATATATTTATATTCTGCAATCATCACCGCTGTCTGTCTCCAGAATGTTTTCATCATTCTACATGGAAAGTGTGTTCTCATGAGACATTGACTCCCTGTCCCACATCCCTTCATCCCTGTAACCACTATTCTTTCTGTCTCTGTGAAGCTAACTCTTGCAGGTACCTAATATTACGAGAGTTGTGCAGCATTTGTTCCTTCTTGCCTGGCTTGTTTCTATAATGTCTAAAGTTCATCAGGGCTGTCGCATGAATCAGACTGCATTAGCTCTAAAGTAATATTGAGTAATATTCCATTGTACATGCATATGGCATTCTACTTCTCTATTGATCTGTTGATTGACACAGGTGACTCTGTCTTCGATTATTGGGAATATGATGTGTTAACCTGGGTGTTGACAGAGAACCTGAATTTGGAATTTGCTGCTCATGCATATACACCCAGAAGAGAAATTGGAGGATCATATGATGTTCAGTTTTAATTTTGTATTATTTTATGTGCCTGAGTTTTTTTTTTCCTGCATGTATGTCTATGCAGTGCCCTCAGAAGCTAAAGACAGCTTTGGATCCCCTGGAACTGGAGCCACCATGGGCTTGCTGGGACTCAAACTCCCATCCTCTGGAAGAGTAACCAAGTGCTCTTACCCCCTGAGTCCTCTCTCCACCTCCCTTCCATTTTATTTTTTTGAGGAATGTGCTCAAGGAATTTTAAATATACTAATATGTTAACCAAAAGATTTATTCATTGATTACTTCATAGGTGTCATGTGATGTGTAGGCATCCGAAAAATGGAAATAGAACAAGGCTTCTCCTCTCCAGAAACTGCCAAGGACTCAGGACAAGGCCATAGTCAGCAATTGTATATGTGATTAGCACTTGCATGCTGTGTGCAGTTCTGCTGGGAGTATATGAAGAATACCCTGCAAGTATACCATAGCAGCAATGGTTCCCAGTGTTTCTGAAGCTGTCTCCTTGGATGTTGTCTGTGATGAATATTCCAGCAGATTCTGGCTAACGGACATTGATACCAGTGTCCAATCTGTGTTATAAACTAGGCTTTGTTAGTGCAGTGTATATATTGCTCTCTGTGACCTAAATTGTCCCCCTCATGAATTTTTTGTTTTGTTTTGTTTTCTTATAGTGGTTTTTAATTGCCAACCGATCTTACAAAGTCAGTGCGGCCAGCTCCTTTTTCTTCAGTGGTGTGTTTGTTGGCGTTATCTCCTTTGGTCAGCTTTCAGATCGCTTCGGGAGGAAAAAAGTCTACCTCACAGGTACTTTGTCACCATGTTCTTACACTGAATAAGAGGCTTTATGTCCCTAAGAGTCTTAAGGAAATAATAAGGGGTTATTTTCTTTCTTTTTTTTAAATGGAGTGTGCTGGATGTCTCTACAATTTTGTTCAAATGACTGCAGAACCTGGGGGTTATTTTCTTAAAGTTCTCTGAGTCCACAGGTAGACAGAGCTTCTGTTTATTACACTGGCAAGAGGCCACACTGCAGCTAGCCGAGACTCTGGCCGAGTGGTTTTCGGGAACGAGTTCACCCTGCTAAGGCCAGCTATTTCTGCTAAAAACATTTTTTTTTTCTGACAGTGCTTTCTACAACCCCCAAATTGTAATCACTGCCCTGCTTCTAGACAGAGCAGTAGAAGATTGCTACAGCCTTCCCATCCTTTCTCTGTGTCTCTCTGTGTTGATTTATTTCAAATGAACTCTATAGGACTTGGCGTAGCTGTCTTGACAGGCTGAGTATGAGTGAGGATTTTCAATTTCTAGCATTATTATGAATAACTGAAAATGGTGTGTGATTGACAGAAATTGTAAAACAAAGAAAGCAAGCCTTGGGTCTTTTTTTTCTTTTTGTGGTTTTCAGGGCAAATTATTAGAAAAAAATGCAAGCCATAGCTCAGGACATTTAAGTTTACAAAGGTTTATTTCACAAACTGATGAATATAATTTATTATTTTCTTCAAATGCTGCTTTGCTTCTGGGTCATTGAATATTGTTCCTCTCTTCCCAGGTTTTGCTCTTGACATCTTATTTGCTATCGCAAATGGGTTTTCCCCCTCATATGAATTCTTTGCAGTAACTCGCTTCTTGGTGGGCGTGATGAATGGAGGAATGTCCCTGGTGGCCTTTGTCCTGCTAAACGAATGCGTGGGCACCGCCTACTGGGCACTTGCAGGTACTGCTTCACTTTGTGCAGCTGTGGATGTGAGTGGAAAGCCTTGCTGGGAACCAGTTTAACCCGAGTCTGAAAACACACTGGGACTTGAAGCATGTCATAGCTACAGGCCGAGTATTCCTTACCCTAATACTGGGGACCAGAAATGTCCCAGATTCCAAATTTTTATGCATAATGAGATAGGTACCTTGGAGATGTGGCCCAATTCTAAACACAAACGGCATTTCCATTTCATAGCTGCTTTATGCGCATAGCCTGAAGGTGCTCTCATGCAGCAGTTTCAGTGCCTCTATTTTGGGTTCAAACCATCACAGCCAAGGAAAGTATGGGCTTTTCCATTTGAGAGATTGTATTGGCTCTCACAACCTTTCAGGGTTTGGGACATTTGGAATTTTGGGTTTTCATATTAGGAATTTCATTTTAGGGATGCTCAACCTGCTCAGTCCACTCAGCCTTGCTTTCTCCAATGTGTTCTTCAGGATGCCAGAGATCATGTTCACATTGCCTGGTAGAAGTCTTCCCTGAGCCTGCCTCACAGACAGTGAGGTGGCCACCCACCTCATGGCCTGCCTGCAGATGACTGTGGGGAGAATCCCATTTGCACAGAATAGCATTAGTCTCTTTCTCCTTTACCCTGGGAATAGCGCAAGGGCAGAAACTTAAGGCCTTTCCTGTAGCCTTTTGACTCATTTCAAGGATTTCCTCATTTTTATTGTTCTCTCCAGTCACTAGAGGGCATTGTTGTAGCATTTCTTACTGATGCTAAATTTCTAAATTGAGGCCACATTCTGTATTATCTCTAATAATTCTAGCATATTCTCAACACCACACATGTAGTAAAAGGAATTATTTAATTTTTTACATTTATTTATTTTGCATATGTGTTCACACACACATATGTGAGCACATATTCTCATATGCACAGGGTCAGAGAACAACTTACAGGAGTCAGTTCTTTCCTTCCACCATGTGGGACCTGGGTATTGAACTGAAATCATCAGTCTTGACAGCAAGCACCTTTACCCTCTGAGCCATCTCACTGGCCCAGGAGTTATTTTTAAAGGTTGTCTTAGGTAGGGTTTCTATTGCTATGATAAAACACCATGGCTAAAATAAACTTAGGGAGGAAAGGGTTTATTTCACCTTACTCTTTGTAGTCTATCATCCAGGGAAGTCAGGGCAGGAACTCAAGGCAGGAACCTGGAGGCAGGAACTGCTGCATAGATCATGGGAGAGTGCTGTTTATTGGCTTGCTTTGCATGGCTTGCTCAAGCTGCTTGCTATATCACCCAAGACCACCAGCCTGGAGGGGTGTTACTTCCCACAAACGAGCTGGGACTCCTCACATCAATCATCAGTCAAGAAAATGCACCACAGGCTGACCCATAGGCCCATCTGGTGGGGCTATTTTCTTAGTTGAGCTTCCCTCTTTCAAAATGACCTAACTTATGTTAAGTTGACGTAAAACTAGGCGGCATAAAGGTTGGCGACTGGGGAGATGGCTCAGTGAGTAAAATGTTTGGTGATTTCAGATTCCCCAGCACTCATATTGAAAGCATGACAGTGTGTCTGTCATCTCTGCTGGGGAAGTGGGAGCAACTAGATCCCTAAGGTCTGCTGACCAGCTAGACTAACTGAAATGCCAAGGTCCTAGTTCAGTGAGAGACCCTATTTCAAACTATAATGTGGACAGCAATAGAGGAAGACACATATCAGCCTCTGGCCTCCACATACACAGGCACATGCACTAGAACACATATCCCTACACCACACACACACACATACTTATACACACATACATGCATGCACACACATGTGTGCACACACACGTTATATGACTTCAAATATTGTCTTAGGAGAGTTCTTGTTTAAACCTCTTAACATTTTAGATTATAGATTTGCACTGATAACTTTTTGAGATTTTTTTTAAAAACTTTCATTGACTTCACAATTATTGGCACAAACAAAATTTTTGTACCAATAAGGGAATAAAATTGGCCCTATGATTGATAAAAATGTATCTAAATGGCAATATCATGAGAGAATGACATTGTTATTCTTTAGAACTGATTCACTAATTTTAAAAAATTGTATATATTGAATATATCACCTCCTGCATAGATTTGGGGAATACTTTCCTCTATGGTTCAGTTTATTAGATTCTGTATTTTTCCATAGAGCGAATTGTGTCTGGTTGCTGCTATAATAAACTACCATTAACATAAAAAAATTGAGCCAGGTGGTAGTGGTGCATAACTTTAGTCTCAGCATTAGGGAGGCAGAGGCAGGCAGATCTCTGCATTCAAGGCCAGCCTGGTCTATAGAGTGAGTTCCAGGACAGCCCGAGCTGCTACACAGAGGAACCCTGTCTTGAAAAATCAAAAATAATTTTTTGAGATTATGATTACACTCTTCCTTCCCTTGCCTTCCTCCAAACCCTCTCATGTGCCCCTTCCTACCCTTCTTCAAATTCATGCCCTCTATTTATTATTATTGTAACACACACACACACACACACACACACACACACACACACACACACACACACAGATGGGTATTATATATATATATATATATATATATATATATATATATATGTTGGATTTTAAATTTTATTTTTATTTAAATTAGAAACAAGCCTGCTTCACTTGTCAATCCCAGCTCCCTCTCCCTCCCCTCCTCCCCCCCCACTAGCCCCTTCTGCTACCCAGGGAGGGTGAGGCCCTCTATGGGGTATCGCCAAAGTCTGTCATATCAACCAGGGCATGGCCTAGACCCTCCTCCATGTGTCCAGGCTGAGAGAGAGCATCCCTCCACGTGGAATGGGCTCCCAAAGTCCATTCATACTCCAGGGATAAATATTGGTCGTCTACCAGAGGTCCCATAGATTGCCAAGGCTGCCCACTGACACCCATGTTCAGAGGCGTCTGGATCAGTCCCATGCTGGCCTCCCAGCCATTAGTCTGGGGTCCATGAGTTCCCCCTTGTTCAAGTCAGCTGTTTCTGTGGGTTTCACCAGCTCGGTCTTGACCCCTTTGCTTATATGTTGGATTTTTATTCAAAATTCAGAGGAAGGTCTTGGTATATGTTTCATAGAGGAAAGACCTCATACAAGAGATTGTTCTTGGCTGGGTGTTGGTGGCACATGCCTTTGATCCCAGCACTTGGGAGGTAGAGGCAGGTGGATCTCTGTGAGTTCAAGGCCAGTCTGGTCTACAGAGCGAGTGCCAGGATAGGCTCCAAAGCTACACAGAGAAACCCTGTCTCGGGGAGAAAAAAAAAAGAAAGGGGAGGGGAGGGAGGGAGGAACAAAGGAAGGAAGGTGTTCTTATGGGAATATGACAAGAGAGAAGAGAAATAAACCCTGAGGGGTCTGTCAGGAGGCTGTGTAGTTGACTGTGTGGACCCAGTGGTTCAGTGTGGGAGCTGTAGCAGAGAGGAAGAGGAAAACTGAGTTTGATTTGGGTGACCATGACCTGGAGAGGAGTCAGCAGAGGGAGGGACAGAGAGGCCTAATGGAGACTTCAGACTTGGGTCTGAAAACTAGGTCAGTCACAGGCATCTTTTACAAAATAAAGTCAGAACTAAACAGTATTTTCTAATCTTCCAACATTTAGCCAGGTTCTAACTGAGCAGGCACAGGAGACTTGAAATGTATAAGAAATAGTTGGCAAACAAATGTGAATGAAAGCGTAACGACCCTGAGTACATAGACGTTAAGTAAACCACACATGGTGGTCCAGGATTATAATGATGAAGGAACTTGAAACACTCAACGTTTAAATGGGTTCATCTAAATATCACAGGAGGCAGGCACATCATATGTGCAGCTCTTTGCCCTGTGCCTGCTGTTGTTACCGGCATGTGTGTGTGACTTCTTGCTGGACTTTAGTTATGACTTCTATTAGCCCATCAGATTCAATACTACTTTCTTTCCACCTACAATTGACATCATCATCTGGACACCTGCCTTTTTGTTTTGTTTTGTTTTGTTTTTCGAGACAGGGTTTCTCTGTAGCTTTGGAGGCTGTCCTGAACTAGCTCCTGTAGACCAGGCTGGTCTTGAACTCACAGAGATCCAGCTGCCTCTGCCTCCCGAGTGCTGGGATTAAAGGCATGTGCCACCAACGCCCAGCTGACCCCTGCCTTCTATTGTTATCACAGTACGGAGGGTCACCAGGCATGTCTTTGAACATCTCCTCTTGTCCACTATGTCCATTTGGTACTGTCTTTTGTGAACTGTGACAGAGCTCAACTCCTAGGAGTATAGACAGAGAGGTAAATCATATCCTCAACATCTTGTGACAGTGCAGCTGGGCCTCAGAGATTTCTGAAACCTGGAAGTCAGGTGTTTCTCATCTCTACTCTCCACCCAAAAGCAGGTTTTAGAATTACAAGTTCTGATTGGTCAAGCAAAAGTTACTCTTTCAGCTAAGGGAACTGTGATTGGTTCCCTTGAGCTACACAGTCAGTTCTCCAGGATAGTGTGGTTGAGAGGTTCTTAAAATTAGAAAGGAAAGTAAGGCAAAAAAAAAAAATCTCCTGAAGTGGATACTCATAACCAGAGGCTTCCAGATGTCCTCCTTGTCCTGCCCTGCCCTGATTAATGGACGAGAGCTTGCAAACCAAGACCCAGATTGTCATAGGATGCTGTGGTAGCTAATTGCAATTGTCAACTTGGGTGTGTTAGGAAATATTTTAGTGAACACACTTGGGGCACATCTGTGATAGAGTTTCCAGAGACTGAGAGGAAAGATGGGTGCACTGAAGGTGACACCATCCCATGGGCTGAGGGTCCGGGAAATGAAAAAGAAATGAGTGCCAGCTTCAACTCTCTGCTTACTGTGCTGTCCAGATGAGAACAATCAGCCTCATGGTCCCACTGCCATGCTTCTCCACACGACAGACTCCAACCTTCTCAGAGTGTAAGCCAAAATAAACCCTTCCATCCTTATCACTTTCTGTCAGACATTTCACCACAGTGAGGAGAAAAGCAGAGAGCTCACAAATATAACCTTTGTGTAACAAGCATTTTCAGGGGAAGTATTAATAACAAAAACTACCTTTTGAGATCAGTATTGTTTCTATTTCAATGGTAAGAAGATGGAAGTTGATGAAGACAGTGACTTGTTCAAACACACGCTGTAGCATAGTGGTTCTCAGTCTTCCTGATACCTCCACCTTTTTATATAGTTCCTCATGTTGTGGTGACTGTTATTCTTTTGTTTAAAAAGAAGAAAAGAGAAATGCTGAGACATGAGACATATTGACTATAAGTTTATTAAAGTAGGAAAGAAGAGAAGCAGGAGAAGAGAATGAAAGCAGAGTTAGTTGGAACTTTAAAGGGAAGACTGTGCATGCACACTGAGGTTCCACGCATGCCCAGAGCAGTCCTCATGGGTGACGTGGTGATGACGTTTTCTTACTCATGCCCTGACTTGTCAGGGGGCAGGGTCTGTCTCTTAACGAGGTAGAGCCAATCACCTTTCAGTGACCCCCAACCATAAAATGTTTTCATTGCTGCTTCATGAATATAATTTTGCTACTCTTTTGAGTTGTAATGTAAGTATCTGGTAATGTAGGATATCTGATATATGACCCCTGTAAAAGGGTCATTTGACCCCAAAGGGGTGGTGATCTACTGTAGTAGTATTTGATAAAACTCAGGCTTAAACTTGATCCCTCTGAAACCAGCCTGTCCTGTTCCCTAACTTTGCTCTTTTCGTGTGTCATCATAGGTGAATACTACATGGCAGGGGAGCCTTATCCTTGGAAGCTAGCCAGGTGCTATTTGATGCAGCATAATGAATCCAAACAGTTATTGATTGTCTTAAATTTCCAGGGGACTCCATACTGTCTCTATTCCCTTACTTGCTAAATCATGCTCTCAGAATGCTGAACACACACACACACACACACACACACACACACACACACACACACACCCCTTTGGTTCTTTCTTTTCTTAGATAGGACAAACATATATTAGTCATCATGTTTTGTCATAAAGTGATAAGCTCTGAACAGTAATCTAAGAAAACATTTGTTTATAAGGTTATCAGAGAAAAATTAAGACTAAGACAAGCAAGGCCCATCTAAAAACTGCCTTTCCATAGAAATGAAAGATGGGAGAGACTCAGAATGCCAGTGAACCTTGTACAGGGCCAGCTTTGCCATATACAGCACACTGTGCTGTAGGCACCTTCCCCTAACCGGAAAGCTATTTTATTGCTTCAGTGTGCAGTTAATAATGGTACCTGTTTCATAAAACAGCACACATAATACGTTATTCTCCTCAGATGTCTCAATAATCTGCCCACAGTGATAATAGCTGTTACAGAAAGTGTGTCAGAGGCATAGAATTTGCAAGAATGTCAGGCAAGCTGGTGCATTTAATCCCCATCTCAACACTTATTTTAAAAAAACATAGGTTTCTTTCCAGTTCTGTGGTTGATATTTTTTCATTAGCGTTTTGACAAAAATCCATGCTTCAGAGGGCTTATGTTCTACTTGGGAGAGTCAGGTGAGAAACAAGAAAATGTAAAGTGTCATACATCTTATGATGATAAATTAAGTAGAGAAAGGTGATGGGAGGAATTTGGAGTGGCCTAAGATAATATTTTTATGAGTAGCCTCCAAGATTAAGATTAAGACCCAGGGGCTGACAAGATGGCTCAGTGTATTAACACCCTTTCTGAAAAGAAAAAAGAATAAAGACAAGCAAAACCTATCTAAAAATGCCTTTCCATAGAAGTGGGAAAGGAGATAGGGTGGCTCAGAATGCCAGTAGACCTTGTACAGGGGTGGGCTTTGCCATATCCATTACACTGTTGTAGATCCCTAGCCCTCAAACTGTTCTATTGCTTGCTCTATCAGAGTTTGAGCTGTGGGACCCACATGATGGAAGGAAGGAGTCACCTATCAAAAGTTGTCTTCTAACTTTGTTTGTTTGTTTGTTTGTTTTCGAGACATGGTTTCTCTGTATTGTTTTGGAGACTGTCCTGGAACTTGCTTGGTAGACCAGGCTGGCCTTGAACTCATAGATTTGCCTGCCTCTGCACCCCGAGTGCTGGGATTAAAGGCATGCGCCACCAACGCCTGGAAGTCTTCTGACTGTCTTAAGTGCACCATGGCACACACAAGCTCACACACATCACAACACACACACAAAATAAATATAGAATAAAACCTTTAAAAACATTAAGACCAGCATTGCTGGAACTGCATGACTTGAAAGTCTTCACCCACACTGAAAAGTATCTCCAGCTTCAGCCACAGGTGCAGGCAGAAGTCAGTGCAGCAACCAGTGCAGATGGCGTCTGACAGAAGCTTTGAACTTCATCTTGTCCACACTTGCTGCATGTCTGCAGCTGTCCTTCTTCCAACCCACAGATTTCTGGCCCCTCTTAATGTTACTAATTTGAAGCTGGGTGCTTGCATAGTCTTTCCCTGTGTTCTGCCACTCACACTTAGTAGCACAGAGCTGATGTCTCACAAGGAGAACCTCCGTATTGTGAAGCAAAGATGTGTTATACTGTTTCATGCTTCTGTGTAATCTTAAAATAACATCTCCTTCCTAAATAACATGCCATTATGTTAAAAATACCTTTGAAATATTTTGTTTGATTAGATAATAAAGACTTCTATCTCAATGGTGTGACTTTTCCAGAGCTTAAGAACCCAGTTGATTAGGCATGGTGGTGCATGTCTGTAATCCCAGCACTCTGGAATGTTCAATTCAGAACTATCTTGGGCTATGAAGAAAGTTTAAGGTCAACCCTGCTTTAGGATCCATCGGTGGTCTGTTCTTTGCTGTTGGCATTGCACAATATGCCCTGTTAGGATACTTCATCCGCTCCTGGAGGACCCTAGCTGTTCTGGTCAACCTTCAAGGAACAGTAGTCTTTCTCTTATCTTTGTAAGTAGACTTTTCTCCTTGGAATTTTTATTCCATGAACAGGAGTATCTTAGAAGAATGTGAGCCAGTGAATGAGCAGCATCACTCCTTTCAAGAGCTCGCCTGTATGAATTCTGGGAAGAGCTAAACTGCAAATGCCCAATTCTTGTCAGCTCCTTGAAAGAGAGAGATGCTAGTTAATTAGCTCAGAATGAAGGTAACTCATGTTTAGAGTAAATTGCATTTGAAAAGCCTTCAGGTGTTAGGAAATTCCTTCCTTCCCCCTTCCCCCCCATCCCTTTTTTGTTTTTTACCCCCGTGCCTTATTCTTAAAGAGCTTCAAGCTGGATCTGGCCATGGACTAGTGTGTGGCTGAGGGCTGGTACTGTGGAGCCAAGTGGAAGCGCTGAACATGTAGTGACAGCTGATCCTCTTGCATAGGAGTCTCGGTTCAAGGCCTCTAAAGGCAAAGTCCACATGAGATATCTTGTCTACAGGAGTGCTAAGAGCAGTACAAGAATAATTCCCTAGCCAGGATGGGCTCCATAAACAATCACCCAAGACTGTCACATCGTGGTGGTTAGCCACCAACTTCAGTGTGGCCAGTGAAAGCTGTTTCTTCCCAAAGGTATCAGACTTAAAATCTTTTGTGTAAACAAGAATTTCATCTGGTGGTATCTGGGGTTTCTTTTGTGACCTACAGTAAGACAGACCCATGGCGGTATCTTATTTCAGTTGCTCTTGATTTAGTAGTTCTTTGTTCATTTTCTAAGTTGAGACTTGGTGGGATCTGAACTGAAATTTGCTTCCACAGTGAAAACAAGAGAGTTGTCAAATGCAGAAATGAATGTAGCAGAATAGTTAACTGGTATTAAAAAAAAAACAAACTTCATTAAAAGATTGAGCTGTGTGAACTGTGGTGAGGTAATTTTATTATTATAAGGGGAAATAACAACATTTCAATAGCTTGCACATTGTACATTTTAAAGTAATAAAAGCATGCTTCACATAGTGCATGGAGTTAATAAGCAGTCATGTAAATATTGGTGAATAAATGAGTTTTCTTGTCAAATATTTAACAAAGCTCATACTTCTGCACCTAGCCTGGCTCTCATCTCTCCTTCAGTGCAGGCAAATTCAATGAATGATGTGAGCCATTGTGCCTTTCTTTTTTCTGAGTCTACAGTCTGAGTTAGTTACTGCTTAATGCTAGATGAGGAAGTGTTCTCACTGGGAGATGAATTCAGGGCATGAACAATAGAAAGCAGAGGGGAGAGGACTCCTGGGGTCTAAAAGTATTATCACTCCTAAATATCATCTTCAATATGATTGATGAAGTCTTGGGTTTTTATTGTTAATTTACAATCCTGAAAACATAAAGGCCAGGGAGTATATGACCACTGGGAAGAGCTAAACTGCAAATGCTCAACCACAGACAATCATGTCAGGATTTTGATATGCTTCCTACTGGTTCTTTTTCATTCCTTCTAACTCCACCCTATTTAAATTTTATTTTCATATGTTTTTGTATATAGGCACGTCAGCTCCCTTCTTTGAATTCTTTTTATTTATATTGCCGGGTGTTGGTGGCACACACCTTTAATCACAGAACTCAGGACACAGAGGCAGTTGGATCTCTGTGAGTTCGAGGCCAGCCTGGTCTACAGAGTGAGGCAAGTGCCAGGATAGGCTCCAAAGCTATCCAAGACAGGAGAGGCTCCTTTCTTGAAAAAACAATAAAATAAAATAAAATAAAAAGACTCAATCAAATTATTGTACACAGTAGCTCTATATTGCACACAGTAGCTCTATATTGCACACAGTAGCTCTATATTACACACAGTAGCTCTGTATTACACACAGTAGCTCTGTATTGCACACAGTAGCTCTATATTGCACACAGTAGCTCTATAGTGCACACAGTAGCTCTGTATTGCACACAGTAGCTCTGTATTGCACACAGTAGCTCTGTATTGCACACAGTAGCTCTGTATTGCACACAGTAGCTCTGTATTGCACACAGTAGCTCTGTATTGCACACAGTAGCTCTATATTGCACACAGTAGCTCTATATTGCACACAGTATCTCTATATTACACACAGTAGCTTTTAACAGAACAGTGTTGACTTGGTTGTTTACTTACTAGTCAATAACAATAATCAAATGACAACAAGGAGGTCACTAGACTTTTATAGATGACTTTGATTGGCAGTTCAGTGTTGTGCATAAGTGTCCTTGTCCCCAGTGGGTAAGTTCTATGAAAGCTGCTTTTTGTCCCAGCATCTTTCCTCTCAGGACACTGAAGTTGGCACATTGGATGGCTGGAGTATTGTGAAGCAAAGATGTGTTATACTGTTTCATGCTTCTGTGTAATCTTAAAATAACATCTCCTTCCTAAATAACATGCCATTATGTTAAAAATACCTTTGAAATATTTTGTTTGATTAGATAATAAAGACTTCTATCTCAATGGTGTGACTTTTCCAGAGCTTAAGAACCCAGTTGATTAGGCATGGTGGTGCATGTCTGTAATCCCAGCACTCTGGAATGTTCAATTCAGAACTATCTTGGGCTATGAAGAAAGTTTAAGGTCAACCTGTTCTACATAGTGAGACTCTGTCTCAGAGAAAGAAAAAGACAAAAATATAAAGTGAGGCTGTGCCCACTGCTATGTTGTCTACCAACCTCTAGTGGGGATTCAGAACTGTGCCTGACCTGTGCTCTGTGTGCCATGTGCTTGCTTTAGCATGGTAGATTTACCATTCACTTACTGAAACTTCTTTAAGAAGAGATGGAAACTATTTACCTTTATCAAAACAATATTTGAAACATAGGTTCTCAGTTCCAACTAATAAAATGAGCCACCACTTACCATCGCCACAGTGTTCAGGGTAGCCCCCTCTGTCCCCTCTCGTGTGTCACTGGGGAAGTCGTACTTTATGCTTGTGATGGAACTGAGCTGTGTTGAGGGAAGCCACCTACAGAGGGGGTGATTGTCTCCTTCCTCTGCATGTGCATCTGTATGAATATCCAGCCTTTAATGACGTCTCTTTCAGATTCATTCCTGAATCACCTCGTTGGTTATACTCCCAGGGTCGACTGAGTGAGGCAGAAGAGGCTCTGTACCTCATTGCCAAGAGGAACCGCAAGCTCAAGTGCACATTCTCACTCACACATCCGGCCAACAGGAGCTGCAGGGAAACTGGAAGCTTCCTGGATCTGTTCCGTTACCGAGTTCTCCTGGGACACACTCTGATCCTGATGTTCATCTGGTAACTCTGAGAGGTGTTGGGGATCTTCAGTTTGAGGGCTAAAGGTCCCTTGATAGCCTGCTCCTTCCACAGGGCTGCAGAGAGACTGACCTCTTGTCAGCATAAGGTTGTCTTGTTAAAAACAAAAGCCCCCGCCCTGTCCCTCAGTGCTTTCTGTGTGCAGTCTCCTGCTCTCTTGGAAATGTTCTGTCTGGTACCGATAAGTTCCCAGGAGGTTGAAGGAATGGACAAAACCACACATCAAGTCAGTAGATGAAGGGTTAGCACTCTGAGCCTGATACTCAGTTGCTTCGTGTATTCCAGCCTGTCTCTCAGAATGCTCCTGAGTTATATAAGATGCTAGGTGACTCCTTTTAAAGAATGAAGTTTCAGGGAGACAGTTGATGAGACTCATGTCCCAGCGTGTGATAAGTGCACAGTGAATGTCAAACATGGAGGCTGAACCAAAGCCGCAGTGTAGTGAGATCTGCTCATTGGACGTTCTTCCTAGTTAGAAGCAGATCCCGAGTGCACAGGAACCCAGAGCTCTAACCACTTCTGAGTTTTCTCATCACATGGCCCATCGGCTACTTTGGAGGAAGCACCTACTTGTAAAGCTACTTTTTGTGGTATAAGGAAGTCAGCCTAAGGTATTATATATGGTTGGCCAAATGTTCTACCACTTGTCTCTGAGCTGTATCCACAGCCCACTATAGCCTGTCATTCACAGCTTAGGACACTTGGCCCGCTGCTATGTTTTTTGGCAGAGGGAAAAATAAAGTGTTCCCTTTGCCATTTGACCCCAATGCAGCTACAATGTGCCAGGCATTTTCTAGGGAAAACAAAATAGAAACAAACAAGGAACCTCTTTAGCAAGCACTGGCCATGGTCAGTAGCAAAAGATGAACTAGTGACATTGGAAAGCCCAGGTAATCTATTGCTTGGGTAGGAACTTGTGGTTTGTCAGCTGTCTTCATATACTAGTAAAGACCAGCCTCATGGTTCTTAGAACCATCTGTTCTATGTTGTGATTTGATTTTAATACAGCAGCTTTCCAGACACTGATGTTTCTCTTACCACTTCACTGTGATTTTGAGCTTCAGGTTGGCACTCAGTTGAGCTGAGCTCCTTGGTGCATCATTCCCCACTGCAGGAGACAGGCATGTGTCTGATCCAATACCAAAGCTACAAGGTCCTCCCTAAGTGTAAATTTCGGTAATGGTGTGCAGAAATTAGTTAATGTCACTCAAGAGCCTCCTTCCCTGTTGATCTTTCCAGAAGGCCCTGCTCTGTTGTGACCCTGGCATTTTCTTCCCTAGTCTTGTCTCTATAGTATGTGTGCCTGCTGAAGACTTTGGACAGGAAGTGACTAGGGTCCGAGGGAGATGGAGAGCCCAGCATCTGTGGCCTGCAAATGACCCACCTGAGGATCCAGTCCATTCTCTAGCCACCCCATGTTGGCTTTCCCCACAGGAGGCTTAGTACAGCCCTTCTGAAATATCAAAAAGGCCACAGGCCAGTGTTCCTTAGATTGTTGAACCCAATAAAGTAAGAATAGGGCCATTGTTTTCACTTCAGTGCAAAATGCTTGAGGAGGCAAGAACAATGTCTTTCCTGAAGCAGGGACTATCCATTCATTTGCTTTATATAACACACAGACATAAATCACTCCCAAAGCCCCATTATGCCTTTGTTTCTTAATGGGATGAAAGTTTAGATTAAGATAGAAAGCTCAGTGGGAGAGTAAAACTCATTACTTGCAGCAGAGGGTTTTATGTTGAACTGGTACTGTTTAATCTCTACTGGAAATCTGGTTTCTGCCCTATGGACTTTTCTCTCACCTCTCAGGCCTTTGATCCCTGATGCAGGTTTGTGTGCAGCTTGGTGTACTACGGCCTCACCCTGAGTGCGGGTGACCTAGGAGGCAGTATTTATGCCAACCTGGCCTTATCTGGCCTCATTGAGATTCCATCCTACCCTCTCTGCATCTACCTGATTAACCAAAGATGGTGAGTATGGATGACAATGAGGCATACCATAGAGGCTATGCATTGGAGCACACACACATTCTTCCCATACGCACATACCTAGTTGTTATGCTCTTTGGTCATAGACAGTATATGGCCAGCACTGTCCATCAGAATTTCTCTCAGGCTAAATGCAGCTAAGCTCACTTTTTATTAGTGTGGTTCTTGAGTTTTGTGTATGTGAATGCTTATGTATGCTTTAACTCAGCGTAAAAGGTACTACTGTCTGAGGGGTGCTGAGTAGTCTATGCAAATTCATAGGCCTGAACAATGTTGTTGTTAGCTCCACGTAGATAGAATCCCATCAACTCAGAGTTCAGAGGTCTTATAAGCAGGAAGACAAAACCAGACAGAACTAAAAAGAAGTCCTACTGCCTAAGAACTACTTAGAAGGGGCAGAGTACCCTGCTTTTGCTGCTTGTGAAAGGGAGTAAAATTTCAAGTGTTATATTCTAGAGATCTGCATCCTGGTCTGCTTATCCCTCTTGTTATGGTGAGCTAGGAACCAGTTGAGTTGTGCCATTTCTTACTGTCTAGACATTATCATTTCAACCCAAACTATAACATTGCACATCCCTATACTATTAATCAGGAAACCAAGGTTCCTTTGGGGTTATTTAGACTCATTAATAAAAGAATTTAGGAACACTTGGAAGTAAGCTTAAGGATTATTCTCTTAGAGTTTGAAAGAAAAATAACAGGGCAGGCAGAGTGGAAGTTCAGGCAGAGGGAATATAGAGAATGCAATGCCTTTTGAGGATAGGGAAACAGTGCTGTCCTGAGTGCCAGAAAAAATGTGCTTAGTCTTTGGCCAGTATCTGAAGGAGAGATGAAGAGAAGGATCAAGAAACAATTGCTAAGTGCCAGGTCAACCTGTTCCAGGTTCTTGTTTATTTTTATTTTGAAAGAAAAAAAATAAAGAGGAAAGCATTTGCTGAGCATAGGAGTGGGATAATGACCAGAAGGAAAAAGCCAGAAAAGCACTGGGCCATGAGCTGTAATATCCTGACTCTCCTGTCACAACTGCCAGTCTGCCATGGCTGAGAATCCTGCAGCCCAAATACAGGACTCTGTTCAGTTGGAGGTTTTCTCCTGGGCAGCAGTGCAGTTGCCTTGTCTGTGTCTTCTGGCAGTGGCCTTCACTTATTCTCATCATGGTCCCAGAAGCAGGCCAGTCATTGCACTCAGCATTCCTGTAAGAGTGCATCCACTTCTTTACAGCTACAGGTTCCTGTGTATGCCTCTGATGGGTACTTTTAACATCACCAGGAAACTATTCACAGGAGTAGCCTTTGCCGAGGGTCTGCTTATCATGGTCAATGTCACTCAAAAGCCATTCCATGCTAGATGTTAAAAATAACCCAAAAATAGCTGTCAGAAAGAAAAGAGACCTTTCCTGATTTCCCACAGCTACTGCCTCAAGGCAGGGCTGATATCGGAAGGGGAGACCTGGGTTTCATTCTAGTCTGAGTCATGTGTTAGCTTTCTGAGTTCAGTAAGTTTCCCCACTAAGCTTCCATTTGTAATTATTCTAAAATAAACAATTATAAAATTACCCCGACAAATTAGTTATCAGAATTACAAGTAAATACTGAAGTTCTTAGGGGAGAACCTGGCCTGTTGCTGTCCTTTGGAGAATGGATATTAATGTAGCATCTTTCTTCTAACCCTGGACCTCTTATTTGGAAATTAAAGTATGGAGTACATTTTACTTAAATAGAAACCACTAACAGTAATTTTTTTCCTGTTTATATTTCTAAAAGATCAAGACAAAGACAAACAAACTAAAAGGCTTACCAAACCCTGTATTTAAAACTTCCAACCCCATAAGAGTCAGGTAACCAGAGAATAAAACAAGCTATAGGACTCCATTCTATTTACTAGATTCTGTCTCTAAAAGATGGAGAGTGAAACATATTTATCATTGGGACTGAGTGAGGTAACAGGTGTCATGAATTTAAGACATTCTTGCCGCAGGGCACACTCTGGGATTCTATTCCCTTCCGTGTACATGATCTGATCCTGCCATCTGGTGGATTCCCTTTTCATGCTTATTTATATCCTGATCTATCTCCTGACCAGCTACATTTTCCACCCACTCAAAAAAATAATTCAATCAAGGATGCTTAAATAGGAAAGTCAGAGGAAAGGAAAGATGACTTTCTAAAGAGAAACGTGATTTCCTTCTATTCTTTAGGTTTGGTCGGAAGCGGACACTAGCAGCATTTCTGTGTCTTGGAGGACTGGCCTGTCTTATTGTGATGTTTCTTCCAGAAAAAAAAGGTATGCCTTTCAAATTTCCATGAGGATTTTGAACAGCACTTTTATTACAATGAGTCTCAATATAGTAAAGGGATTACCATATGCCATGCTTCATTTCTGTGATTGCATATTATTTAGCAATTGTGTGAGCTATAATGGGCCAGATTCTTTGCATTGCCTGTACCATTCTCTGGGTGAATAATGTGCTCGGAGGTGTGCTATTAATTCTTTCAGGCTATTAAGCTACCATCTGGGGTGTCTGGGATGCAGTGCTGGTGATGTTAGAGTTGCTTACTTGATGATGGGGAGGCCAAGGCCTCTTCTGCACTAAAAGAAACTCCTACCAAGCTGCAAATGAAACTCCACACTCTAGCCAGTATCAGGACTGGAGATTGGACACTGGTTCGCAAATGTAGCTTGGGAACCCCTAAATGTCTCCATCTGGTATCCTGTGGTAAATAATAGTAACAACAATGCCATAAGTGCAGCATTCACTATCCATCACAATGGTTGTGCTCTTGGCCGTTTTTAAATGTGAATAAGGGCTGCTAAGATGACCCCGCTGGTAAAGGCCCTTGCCACCAAACCTTATGACCACTAGTACCTATATAATGGAATTGAGAACAATGCCCCCACACAAACACAGGGAGAGAAAGAGAGAGAGAGAGAGAGAGAGAGAGAGAGAGAGAGAGAGAGAGAGAGAGATATGGATGGATGTAATTTAAAAAATAAAGTGCAAAGAAAGTAATAAAGTATATTTGTAGGAAGGAAGCTTTGGTAGTTTTATAATTCTTTAGCTTTTCTACACAACACAGCTACAGAAGATGTTCCTTTGGGTGGTAATGGAGCTCAGTTGGTAGGGTGCTTGTCTAGACTGCATGAAGCCCTAGGTTCCATCTTCAGGACCATATAAAATTTAGACATGGTAGCAAATCTGTGATTGCAGAACTAAGGAGATAAAGGCAGGAGGATGGGAAGTACAAGAGCATCCTTGGCTACATAACAAGTTTGAGGTCAGGCTGGGATACATGAGACCCTATCTAAAACTAAGTATCTCTTTGTCATTCCATTTAACATTGTTACCCCTATATGGGAATTCTGTAGAACCAGATATGGCAGTGTGTGCTAACAGTTCCAGCACTCAAGAGACTGAAGCAGCAGGATCCCAGGTTTAAGGATAACCTGGGCTTATGTAGCAAATTAGGGGCAGGCCTGGGATGCTTAGCAAGATACTCTCTCAACAATGAAAAGGAAGAGAGTCTGTAGATACATAGGTGCTTGCAAGTTTCCAAGCCTTTTTTGTTTCGTGTTCCTCTTTTGGTACTTGCACATTGGCAGTATGACAGTTCCTGCTCAGGGAGATGTGGTTATTGGTGAGAACACATGGCAAGCAACACCCTGCACTTTGTTTTAGAATTTTGATTGCTGTCAAGTGACTCTTGTGCTCTGGGTGAAAATCATTAAGATAGGCATAAAGTTTGGTAACTTCTAGAAAGCATGAACTGTTCATTTCCCATCAGAGCAGCCTGCATGTTAAGTGCCCCTCTGAAAGTCGCTACTCCTTGAGGTTCAGTTTTTCCAGGGCCTTCTCTGGAGCCTTTCAGGTTACCTATACTTACTTGCCTGTTCCACTGTCAGTCGCCACCCGAAGTTCTGTGCTGTGAAACACAAACTGTCCCTTATCTTAACAGTGATTCAGGCCACGACTGTACCACAGCTTTATCAACTCATGGAAACTAGAGAATTTAGAATATTTGCCCATTTCTTATCCTTCACTAGCACCAGAACCCTCATGTTGTTTGTCTAGGGCAAAAGATAAAGGGCTTCCAATTGTGGTAGCTTTCTGCTCAGCAGACCCTGTTTGTATAGGCAACTTAGGAACGTAGTTTTCTACCAAAACAGTCATAGTTTTGCATCGTCTCAGACAGCAAAGCTTTGGTCTATTACCGTAAACATTGCGGTGTCTCATCCCACCTCTGGAATCCAGGCTAAGGCATACGTTTTTCCTCCCTTATTTCCTTGTACATTCAGGTACCCCACCTCTAGGACTCTGCTCATGACCCTTCCTTACACACATGAGCGATCCCCTATCCAAATTAGCCATTTCTCTATCTCCATCTGTCCTGACTGCTGAACCTCTCTCTGTGGCTTGTGCCCCTTGGTGGACATGGCTTGGACACGGTGAAGTGGTGTTTTCCACAGGCTTAGAGAATATAACACTGCTGTTATGCTTAGAAAAAGTGGACAGTCTGTCAAGTTTTCAAGATTTCCTCCAAAAGAAATTCTATAATGTCCCTTGGTTAGTGATTTCTGTTTTAACAACCATGACTGCTAGAAGGATCCTCTCCCACGACGATGGGGCCTATTTCCTTTCATTTGATTCATCACTGGAAAGAGAGAACAGATGGGCAACTTATGTGTCCATAATCCTTGCTGTTCTTTCTGGAATTCTCTCTGAACTTCAAAAAATTCTTAAAACTATTCATATTTATCCTTTAAAATGTTTTGTTCAGTTTCTTTTTAATCTGTTTTTCAGAGTTTTACACTATAGGTTATGAAAGTTCTGATAAGTATGTATTAAGAGGAAGACCTGGGAGTTTCTCTCAGCAGCTCGTGTGAGCTTGAAGAGCACTCTCTTCTCCACTGTGCTCCTGTCCATTCCCTGAGTCTCCCCGAGTAAGCACTCCACATCTGCATTCTCCCCTCTCTGCCAGCTCAGGTGCCCATCACCCACTGGTTTCTTCATAACATCTGCATATGACTGTGGCTGTCAGTTTCTGGACATTTGTGGATACTATGGTTTCTCTAGGAGACACAGAAAATAAGCTAAAGATCAAATGTTTAGTATCTTGCAGTCCAAGATTTATAATTATAAGCTGAATATCCCTAATCCAAAAAGCTGAAATCTAAAGTGCTCCAAAATCCAAAAACTTTCAACACTGAGAATTTTGAGCACTAACAAACACAATGTCCCACTTGGAAGATTCTGCACTTGACCTCATGTGATAAGTCACAGTACAAGTGCACTGAAAGTATTGTATGAAATTGCCTCCTGGTTTTGTGTGTACAGTGTTTATAAATCACAAATAAATATCCTGCTTAGGCTTGGGTCCTCAAGACATTTCACTATGGATGTGCAAATGCTCCCAAATCTCCCCAAACCAGAACACATCTGAACCAAGTCCTTGATCACAAGGCCCCTCAGCCTGTGTTAGAGAGACGTTTCCTATCCATGTGTGTGTTCTCCTACTGGTTAGCAGGGGCCACTTATAATTTTTTACAGATTGGTCAGCAGGCATTTTCTTGGTCTATAGTCTTGCTTAGAGAAGGGTCCTAATTAATCTTACCTCTTACAGTATTAGTTGCCATTTATAGTGTGTTGACTAAGTGCTCTATCTCCATATGCAGAAGGTCATTGTGTGTCACTTATCACAAAAGGAAACTAAAATTCAGACATGTCCAGATTTTTAACAAGGAGCTGGAATTCCAGGCCTTCCTGACCCACAGCCATGTGCAGAAAATCCAAAGAGGAAGCATGCAGCATACAAAAGCAATAGTGATGGGACCAACAGCAGACTGAATACCATGGAAGAAGAAATCCATGAATCGCAGACATAGCAAAAGAAACAGTTCACCATGAAATGTAATGCAAATACAAACAAATTGAATAAAATCTAACAGAGCACCAGTGAGTTGTAGGAAAACATCAGGTGGCTTGACATGTAACTATGGTCTCAAGGAAAAATATTATCTGCAGAAGTGATGACTAAAAGCTTCATAAATTGATAAAAATTTAAACATATGATCAGAGTGGCCAGTTAATGGCCATGCAAGTATCTCAGATGTGTGTGTGCCTCTCATAAAACATTCAGAGTACCCAAAGCAAAACTGTGCAGAACTAGACTTAATCCTTCAATAGCTGATGCAGTGATTGATTGAAAAAGTAGAAAATCGAGACACAACCAGCATGACCCAGCTGATTTGTCCACACCTTACCCTATTGCAAGGGAACATGACTTCCATGCAAAGAGCCACAGAGCGTCTACTGTGAGATCCTGCAGTATGAGCCACGACACATGAAAAATAGAATTAAAAGGATTGATGACTCCTAAAAGTATTACTTCAGAATGTAATTAAACTAAAAATTAATAACAAAAAGATATCTGGAAAATCCTCAAACATTTGGATACTAAACAATACTCTCTTAAAAACACACAGGTCAGATAAAAAACAAAGGAAGTTAGAAGATATTTTAGTTAAACCATAAATTAACCATGTAACATTAAAACTCATAACATGTAGAAAAAGCCAGACTTAGATATCAACATCTATATAATTATCAATGATCAAGAGAACAGATTAGTAATCTCAACTTCTGTCTCTAGAACATAAACTTTAAGAAGAAAGTTAAACAATGCAATCAGAAGAATGGAAATTATAAATATAAGAGAAAAAGCAAGGAATGAAAACAGAAAAACATAGAAAAAATCAAGGATATCAAAAGCCTGTTGTTGTTTAGGACCAATTAAAATTAATAAACCTCCAAACTAATAAAAAATAAGAAGACATGAATCACAAATATCAGAAATGAGAATGGGACCATCACTAAAGAAATTTTAGGCATTACTGAGAAAATGTTACGAATATTCTTACACTAGTAAATCCAATTTAGGTACATTAATGACAAAATGTTACTAATATTCTTACACTAGTAAATCCAATTTAGGTACAGTCTTTAGAGAAACAAACTAAGAAAGCGTATGTGAAAGCAGGCAGATGACCTTTGCCTCCCTTTGTCTGCTAGAGAAATTGAATGTGTGGTCAGAAACATTCCCACAGAGAACTAAAAGCCCTGGTGACTTTGCTCCTGGGTTCTATAAAATATAAGAGTAGAAATTCCAATTCACATGACTTCCCAGCAATTCAGATTAGGTCAGCAATTGTCCTGAGGCTTAATCCAAACAAAAAGTAAGCATTGCCCCTCAAATACAAGCACCTCAAACAAAAGCAAGCTTTACCCCTCAAATATAAGCAGCCATCAGTGTTATTCACCATATTAAAAATGCAGAAAGAAAAATAAAAGTTACATGATAATTCAGTACAAGCAGAAAAGGCACGTTTTTGAGTTCAGCACCCATCCACTATAAGAAATATAAGCAGCTGAAAGCAGAAGGGAATTTCTTTAACTTGGCAAGCAGGATCAAGGGGAAATCTCTAGCCAATGCTTTGTTTATCACTGGAAGAGTGAATAATACTCACTATGACCAGGGTGCCCATTCTCCATGGCACATTGAGAATATACCAGTAAGTGCAGTAAGACAGTGAGAAGAAAGGAAAGGGACCCAAGCTGAGAAAGAATGAAACAATAGAAAATTCTGAACATTACACAAAATATCTACTAGAATTAATAAATGAGGGCAGGCAAGAAGGCTCAATAGGCAAAGGTGCTTTGCTGCCAAGCCTGGTGACTTGAATTCAATCCCTGGAACCCACATGGTGAAAGGAGAGAACCAAACCCAGAGAAATATCCTCTGACTACCACACACATGCCATGTTACACACACATATACACACACAAGTAAAAAGTTTTAAAATTTAAAAAGACAATTAATAAATGAGCTTGTCAGAGTAATGTGGCACAGAGTTTTATTTCTATGTATCATCAGAAAATAACCTAACATGTAATTAAATAGTGGTACTGGTAATAAAATCTAAAAATTTTTAGAGATGAAATTTTTTATATAGTATATATAACATAGAAACCATGAAAGGTTGCTAGGAGGAATTAAAGAGGGCTAAATAGTTGAATTGGCAGTAGTAATGTTCACAGATAAGGATATCACCATGCTCAAAAGTCACCAACCTGATTTATCTTTAGCACCATATGTGTGTATATGTGTGTGTAACATGGCATGTGTGTGCTAGTCAGAGGATATCTTTCCGGGTTTGGTTCTCTCCTTTCACCATAATATCGAATATCCAGGAAAATTAGTTTATTCATAGCATAAATTTGTATAAAAACATTATGAATACTCAAAGGACTCTAGACTAGCTAAAAATAATTAATATCAAGAAAAACAAAGTTGTGGAATTTATCTGCTTTTAACCTGTTATACAGTTATAGGGATAAAGATAGTGTGTTATTGATAGGATAGATCAGGGGACAGAATTGAATATTAGAGCTCTGAACAACAGAAGTCATGAAATATGCAGTCATAAGCTTGAAATGGATGCCAGGCCTCAGGGCTGAGACTACACAATTTCTTGAAGAATAGACAAGAGAGTATAGTGACTGGGTTAGTCAAAATTTCTTTTCCTTTAAAAAAAAAAAGAGAGATTTTCAGTCCTTTAAAAAATGAATTGATTTACTTATTTTATATGTATGGATGTTTTATCTTCATGAATGTATGTGTACCATGTGCATGCCTAGTGCCCAAGGAGACCAGCAACAGGTTTTGGATTCCTTGGGACTGGAGTTACAGACTGTTATGAGCTATCATGTGATGCTGGGAATAGAACCTGGGTCCTCTGGAATAACAGCCACTACTCATAACTATTGAGCGGCCTCTCCAGTCAGGCAACAATGTATTAACTAGTACTTATAAAAGCACTAAAAGAAAAAAAAGTCCCGGGAGTTGGTGGCTCACGCCTTTAATCCCAGCACTCGGGAGGCAGAGGCAGGTGGATCTCTGTGAATTTGAGACCAGCCTGGTCTACAAGAGCTAGTTCCAGGACAGCCTCCAAAGCCACAGAGAAACCCTGTCTCTGAAAAAAAAAAAAAAAAAGAAAAAGAAAGAAAAAAAAGTATAATCTAGACTTGATGAAAACAGTCTTTGGCTTCATAAAAGATTCTGACCAGTGATGGTGGCACATGCCTTTAATCCCAGCACTCAGGAGGCAGAGGCAGGTGGATCTCTGTGTTTTAGGCCAGCCTGGTCTACAGAGTGAGTCCCAGGGCAGCCAGAGCTACATGGTGAGACCTTGTCTTGAAAACAAACAAACAGAGACTCTATTGGACCAGGGATATAGCTCAGTTGATAGAATGTTTGCCTGTCTACACAAAACCCTCTCCAATACACAACACCATATAAAACCCAAGTGTGGGCACACACCTGTAATCCAGCACTTGAGAGGTAAGGCAGTAGGAACAGAAGTTCAAGGTCATCTTTAGCTGTATAATAAACTCAAGGTTAATCCTGGAGTATGTGAAATCTTGTCACAAACACACAAAATGAGCAAATAACAACAGAAAGTTTCTATTGCCAGGTGTAATGGTGTGTGCCTGTAGTCATAGCTATTTAGAGGCTGAGGAGTTCAGGGCCAATTAAGGCAACATAGGGAGACAGGTCTCTTCAAACAAAGCAAACGCATCAAAAAGATCATTAAAGAGATGAAAAGTAGTAACTCACAAGCCAAGAGAAAACACTTGTGAAATAATGCATGATTAAGGACCGAATCCAAAATAGAGAAAGGAATCTTAAAGCTCAATAATAAAAATAACAACAATGACAAAATATTTAAGCAGATAGTTATCCATAAAGTTGTTAGAGCGGCAAATGAGCATGGAATGGGATGTTTAAACCCATCAGACATTAGGAAAATGGCAAATCTGTGCTGAGACACCAATATACACATCAGAAAACCAAAAAATGAAAAAGCTGATCATAGTGAGTGCTGCCGGTAACAAAGCTCAAACTGTTTCGGACAGTGTCACAGACACTTGCTTAAAGTGAAGCATGAGAGAGCAAGGCTGCCGCAAGTGCTCATGATGAGACTGACACTGGACCCAAGCAGGAAGGAACCCAAATGCCCACCAGCTGATGACCAGATCAACAACTGTTACCCACCCACACAGCATATTACTCAGCAATACCATGGCCTGTGACCTATACAACATGAGGTGCTCTCATTATGCTAAGTGAAAGAAGTCATACGTGGAAGTCTACAAAGTATTAGTTCATTCAGGTGGAATTCTAGAAAAGGTGAGACTGTGGTGACAGAACTATGTTTTATTCTGGTTTGTTTGTTTGTTTGGGTTTTTATTATTTGTTTGTTTTTTTTCTTAGAGACAAATTGAGGCTAGCAAAATGGCTCAGCAGGTAAAGACACTTAACTACAGAACCTGGGTAACAACCCCAAGTTCTGTTCCCATGACCCACATTGTCGAGGGAGACAACCAACTCCCAAAAGTTGTCCTCCAGCTTCTACACATGCCCACGTAAAAATAATAAAAATAGAATGGACTTGCTGTGTGACTTTGTAGCAGAGTACATTCCTGAGACCCTGGGTTCAGTGTTCAGGACCAGAAAAAGCAAAGGAGCTGTGTCTGCCTGTTGTTTTATACTACAGGACATATAGCTGTCTTACTGTTTATAAACATGAACAGCCAAAAATCTACTAGTAGAGAACTGGGGTGTATTGGTGCATGTCTACAATCCCAGTACTCAGGAGTAAGTGGGGAGACCACCAGGAGTTCAAGGTCAACCTTGGCTACACAGCAAGTTCAAGGACCCTATGGGCTACCCATAACCATGTCTTTCTTACAACACAGTCAAATAAAACTAATTTGCTTGTGGTCATTCAGTGAAAGAAGAGAATGACTGAACTGATTGTTTGTATTTAGAGCCAACAGACTACCTCTTGAACCAGGAGTTCAGAGCCAGCCTGGGCAATTGAGGGAACATCAGTGTAAAACAAAACACCCTTAAAGAAAAAAAGGAAGGCACAGACTAGAAGAAAATATTCATAAAATATATACATGATGAAAGATTGAATCAAAAATAGAGAATGGGATCTTACAACTCAATAATAAATGGACAAAAGAGACATTTATTCTGATGGCACCAACATGACCTCTGAAAGTCCTGAAATTGCAGTCCTTCAAAGTTGCATTGCTGGAAATAAGTTATGACCTCATGGAGTTCAGTTCATGGAAAGATACAAGTGTTATGTAAATCCATTTTTTAAAACCATAATTTCAATTTCATTTTCCCTTTAAATCACTCAATTATTTTCCCCAAAACAACACTTGGACCATGCATTGGTAATGATTGGTAATGTAGGTTGGGAAAACAGGGGGACCAGCTCAGAGCCTTCAGGAACAAAGCCAGCAGCCCAGCAGCTGCACAAGCAGGAATCTTAACAAAGAGAGCTGTCTGCTGTTGACATAAACGGTCTTGGGGGAGAAGTGAACTCCCCCCAAGAGGTGACTGCAGGTGTGTTGGCAGGAGCAGTGGAGAGAAGGTTCAAGCAGCAGATGGGGTTGCCTTGGACTGTGGCCAGAGCCAGCCGCCCCAGATGAGCTATGGCTGGAGGTGTCTCCCACCTCATGTGGGAATCTTCTTGCAGCTTTGGACCCCGTGGGGGTTAGATGACAGTCTCTGTGTCCTCCGTGTGAATTTAAATTTCCAGATGGCAATCTTTGGTCCTGCTAGTAAAGATGTAGAGTGCCTCCATGTGGTTTTGAAAAATGCCACTGTGCATGGGGCAGGGTGTGAGGGAAATCCATCCCTACCAAAAGCCATTTGCAGTTAAAAGTCAACACACTTCAAGAGGAATAAGAGATATTTTGTTCTTGAGCCAAATATAAATGACCACGGTCCAGGAACCTATATAGATTCAGGGTGCCCAGGAAAACATGTTCCATCAAGGAAACAGTAGGCTTTTACTAATCACAGAATGAAAGAACTAATAAATACATTTATCATTTGCATTTGTGGGGACCACAGACTGATGGGTTATAGTAAAACAACAACAACAATTCTTACATTTTTGGTTGTGAACCTAGCCTTTAATGGCTGAGCCATCTCTCCAGCCCAACAACAATTCTGTTACAGGTTCACATGCTCTCTGATGACATTCTTGTCCTTTGAGTTGGTGGAAGATATTGATCCACTAGAGTACATTTCAAAGGCTTTTCTTTATAGTCAAGAGATATTAGATTAAACACAGGCGTAGGGAATGAGTGACTGGTAAGTGTGCTAAAGAAAGCCTGGTAATTGGACTGTGTATCTGTACCTTTCTAACTCTCCATAATTACAGAGGTCTAGCCTACTGTTCCCAATGTGTGAAGAGTGTTCAGCATGGCTGTCTTGCTTGTTAGTTTTCTGGGAATTTCAGTTTACACAAACAATTAAACATTTCTGTTTTTGTAAATGCCATCAGTACACTTTTCTGACTCAGTTTTCTAGAAAATAGTGATGAGTCTCATGTATTCCCATTATTGGTTTAAGTGGAGAAGTGAATAATTTCATCAAATTGTTACCAGAAGTGAGGTCTAGTAATCTCAGAATCCTAGAAACATACCTTGGAGCAAATGCTGGGAGGCATGGCTTGTCTTTCTAGAAAGACCTTGTAGCTTACATATATACTGCTTACACTAGCCAAGATCTCCCCAAATATCCTGGCAGTATCGAATGCAGCCCACATGGTTAAGTTGCCTGGTCGTGGTCGGATGACACCATCCACCTTTAAGTAGATGAAGCTTGGTCCCACAGTAAAGCAGGAGGGGAACGTGGTTTTGGATGAGGTGTGTGATATGCCATCCTCGATGGCAGCTGAGGCAGCATGAACACCAACTGTTCCCACAACATTCATGCCCCAGTGCCTTTTAGCTCAATAGACACCTGTTAACCAATCATATGCCCTATTCTACAAGGAATTCCGTGAGGGGTATAAATAAGACAGCAACTTTAGCATGAAATACTGTGAAATATCTTTTTGGCAAACAAGATGGAAAGTGAGTAACAAGAGAGTGCCTGAGGCATGCTGGTGGATGGATTGGAAAATGGAGGCAATGGCAGGCATAGGAGCAGTGGCCATTTCATTGAATGAAATATTAAGGGAAGAGGGGCTTACATGAACCACATAGTCCCAGGAAGGGACACAGCCTTCTATTTGGGAGAAATGCAAAGCAAGAAGAGAGAGGCAATTGCATTGGTGAATAGGACAGTACTGCTGACCTTCAGGAGTAGGACTCTGGGGAGAGGGAGGCAGTGGGCAGCAATGCTGGGAATTATGGAGGAAGCACAGCAGCAAGCTGCTGAAAGTGACAGGAGGAGGCACAAAGAATATGAGAACTGCTCTCTTCTTACAAGGGGAAAATTGCCATTTTGAAAGCAGAGGTGTGTGGGTTTTTGAAGGGGAAACATTCAGTGTATTTTACAGGCAACAACTATAGAATCCCAGTTAATAAAGGACAGAATCACAGGATAATCAATAATATTTCAATAAGGAAGTGAAACTGGAATATTTTTTCATTTTATGCAAATAGATTAAGAAACTCAAATCTAATTACCAAGTAATAGCTCAAGCAAGAAATCAAGGAGAAAAAAGCTTTGAGGTTTTTCCAAATTTCTTTCATCTTTTGTTCTCTCCAGAGCACTGTCATGTCTTCTCTCAAGAATTTAATGAGATTATTTCTCACCTCAATGGAATTCTTCTGTATTTTAGATTTTAAATGTCCCACAAAAACCCATGTGCTCACAGTTTGCTCTCTAAGCATAGGGTTAGGAGGTGAGGACTGATGGGTGGAAGTGATGTCATTGGGAAACATACCCCTGAAGGGAATATTGAGACCCCAGCCTCCTTTTCCTCTCTTGCTTCCTGGACATGATGAGGTGAACAGCTTGTCCTATCATGCATTTTCACCATGATGCTTTCGCCTCACCTCAGGGTTAAAGCAACAAGGCCAACCAGCCATGGAGAAACCCCTAGAATCTTGAGCCCAGATAACACCCCCTTAAGTTGACTATTCCAGCTATTTAGTGCAATGAAGGAAAGCTAGCAAACACAAATAGCTAGGTACAAGAACTATGGATAAAGGCTCTCAGTCTTCCCTTCCTGAGGAAGAGATCAGGGAGAATAGAGACAATGGCATCTGTGGCAAGCATGCTTACTTCCTGTCAGCACAGAAGTATTCAGGACTTCTGGTGAATGAGTGAAGGTCACGTGCTCCTGAATGACAGGCAGTGTGTCAATTCATGGGGAGAACCAAGATGTTGAGAAAGCTGTGTGTGTGTGTGTGTGTGTGTGTGTGTGTGTGTGTGTGTGTGTGTGTGTGTGTGTGTTGGGAGAAATCTGAGTGTGGTATGCTTGTGGAGATGAATATGAATGCTTCTTGCTCCTTCACAGTGTGACATGTCATTTGAAAGGCCTGTTCTTACTGTCATCTTCACAAGTGTTTTCTGTCCTCCTCAGACACAGGTGTATTTGCAGTGGTCAACAGCCATTCCTTGTCCTTGCTGGGGAAGCTGACAATCAGTGCTGCCTTCAACATTGTTTACATTTACACCTCTGAGCTGTACCCCACTGTCATCAGGTATGAGGCTCATGGTGCTGTGTCCCATTCGTGACATCTGGACTTTACTGACTGTGCTTCTTTGGGTGGAGATGGTCTTCCCTACTTTTGCATGGTCAGATGTCAGTCATAAGAGCGTTTAATCACCCATCGTCGTAGCTACTGTGCTATCACTGCGGGAGACACCATGACCAAGGCAGCTCTTATAAGTGAAAGCATTTACTTAGGGGCTTGCTTACAGTCTCAGAGGGTCATTTGTTTTAGATAGACAGTGCATAGTTACATAAGAAAGAACATCCTCTATCCTAATGTCCCAGATTCAAGATGAGGCTACAGCCCCAGCTCTGCTCCCTGTCCCCTAGGCTGGTCTTCTCTATGCCAGCCCTCTGCTGGTCTCCTAAGAGATCATTTGAATTATCCCCTTCTGTTTCCTCATGCGAGAGCCCTAGGGTTACTTTCCACCTGTTGGCTTGAAGTCTCTTGCCCAGAATAGCTGGGTCTGCAGTTGTCTGTACATGCAGTTGTTTGCTTCTGCAACCTATTCTGTAACTTAGATGCCTTGCCATCCTCTCAGGGACACTTCATGCTAACAGGAGGGCTGAGAGGAATTGGATGGCCACCCTATCTGGAAACAGTTCCATTCTCGGCTCCCTCTCTACCTTCTTTGTCTAGATTGTTAATGATATTCTGGGTTACCTGACAAAGAGTGCACACATTATTTCCTGTTTACACACCTGGTTTTTGATAGTTAGCTGGGTTTTTTTTGTTGTTGTTGTTTTTTTGTGTGAAAATGGGCAAAAGTTTTGGATCACAAAGCCCTGGTTCTCCGGCTGTGTTAACTGTAGAACTAAAGTCACTAGTTTCCAGGAGACATGCTCAGATGCTCATTCTGTGTCCTCTTCTGTCTAATATGGCTGTCATTATCCTCATGTGACTTTTTAAATTCATTAAAATTGCAGAAACCAGAGGCAGCTCTATGGTTAAGAACACTGGCTGCTCTTGCAAAGGACCCAGGTTCAATCCCCATCACCCACATGACAGCTCACCAATGTTTATAAGTCCAGTTCCAGGGGATCCAACACCTTCTTCTAACTGTCAATGGTACCAGGCATGCACATATGTGCAGTCAAACATTTATACACACTAAATAAATACAAATCTTTAAAAAATCAGTTTCTGCTGAGTATGTGGCTCATAACTTGAATTCCAAGAGTTGGAGGCAGAGACAAGAGGATTGCCATAGTTCAAGACCAGCCAGGGTCACCATAACAATAAAAGTTCACTTCCTTATCCTCTTGAATCACATTCCAAGGACTGAGAAGCCTCATGTGTCTAGTGACTTCATATATGGTGGTGATTCCAGAGCTCTTTGGCCTCACAGAAAGGTCCAATAGGCAGCACTGTATCATCTACTTAAGAATTATTTACCATTTTGAGCTCATTGTATTCTTCCAATCCAGGATATTTAAACTGTCCACCTGAAACTTAAAAATTTATTTAATTAGTAACTTTGTTTTTCCTTATGCCTTCCAGGAATGTTGGCCTTGGAGCATGTTCCATGTTCTCCCGAGTTGGCGGGATCATTGCCCCGTTCATACCCTCACTGGTTGGTTTGTACCTCCTGTTTCTGTTCTTCCTGGTTCTCTGCTTTGGAACTCATGGGTGCTTTTGTGTAGAAAGAGGTAACAAACAGGTCTAACCAAGAGCAGCTGCACAAATATGAATCATGGGCCTTTCTGATGCAGAGCCCAGGATTCTGTCAGGTGCTTGGACTGGGGCTTTTCCCCAGTGGTCTGGCTTTCTGTTCATCCAGACCCACTTTAGGGTCTGATGATACCAGCAAGCCCCTCCCCATAGACATTCAGAAGTCAATTAATATTTATGATCTTCTGCGGTGGGCTGGGTTCTATGCTAAGGACTTTGAATATGTTACTGCATGTAACCTTCACAGCCCAGTAAGAGGCAGGCCTTGTCATCTGCTCTAAAGAGGAGAAGTGCTCTAGAAGCAGGTTGAATATGTGCTCACTACTGGGAAAGGAACCTGGAGGAGAAACACACCTAACAGCATGCATGCCCCTGTCTTCTTTGGCATTTTGGGATCAGGAGAACGAGTGACCACTTTAAAATCCTTGCAGCTTAAAATGTGAAAGCCCTGGGTCCCATGCAGGTCTCTTCTTGATTTTGCTAGGTAGAGGATACATATGAGCAGTGGAGTTGGGGAAAAGGGTCCCACAGATAGCCCAAGCATTGTTTGTGAAGCCTGACAAGCTATTATAGAAGCCAGCTTTTGTGATAAAGGCTGTTTTTAGAATAACAGACTGTCTTAACCCTGGGACAACAAATGTTTTAAGTGATAGACAGTCATGAGATCAATCACGGGACCTTGAGCTGTCTCAGGAAGGAGTCAGACATGTGGTAACTAAGAACACTACAGCTGCATCATGGTATTATGCCTTCTGAGGGTCAGAATGCCCCTTCCTTATTAAATGTCCTTGAGGCTGCTACATCAATAAGTAAGAGTTGAGGGTATTTCCCCATTTACCCTAACAAAAACTCTGAATTCTAAAACCTTTACAAAAGCGACTAGAGACATGACTCGCTGGTTAAAAGCACATCTGCTGTTGTACAGAACCCTGGTTTGATCTCTGCACCCATGTCAGGCAGCTCCCAACCTCCTATAACTTCAGGGGATCCAATACTGCCATGGGTACCAGCCCATCCATGCACTTACCCACGTACACAGAATTAAAAGTCCTGAAATAGTCTTTAAATATTATATCATAATATGTTATTGTATAATAAAGTATCATTAGAATATTACTTATACTGTGGTTTTGACATCACCTTTGGGGGCTTTTCTAGAGCCTCTTGAGAATAAATAGCCTAAAAGGTAGAGCCAGCCCATTGTTGGGAGCCTGTGCATTGAAAGAAAGCATTGGCTTGTCCTAAGAATACTTTGGAATCTTTGAAGCAATTGCTGGTTGCACCGTATTCAACTCAAATAGCTTAAAACTCTGTGTACCACATGATTTTTCTTTCAGTTTCTACTCCTTTAACCTTGGGCCTGTCAGTGTAATGTTATAACACATTTGACAACTTCCAAGTTTATTAGCAGCAAATAGTTCAGGGTCTCCTTTCTATGAAGAGAATGTGGAGCTCACTGTGGAGCAGACTTTTTCCTTCGGGTAGAAGAAGCTGGACTCAGAGTTTCTGTGAACTCTGCCTGTGTGGGCCGCCTGAGCTCACAGATAGCCATGGCTGGTCCAAGGCATCTAGTTCATATTCTCGTGAAGCCCTTTGACTCACTTAGTTCCATCTCTTCATGACTGAGGAAACACTCTTTGACTTCCCAGGATAATTGTTGTAGAGCAGAAATAACAAAACATGATGTATGGTGTAGTTTAGTGGGGAGGTGCTGACTAGACAGTAAACATGGCAGTTCTTGGTCACAAGACTGCTGGTGTCACCTGCTAGGAAACTGATAGGTTTGTTTCATTCCACTCCCTATGCCCACAGAAGGACTTGCAGTGGTCTCTGCCCTTCATCGTATTTGGAGCCACCGGCCTGGCCTCAGGCCTCCTGAGCCTGCTGTTGCCAGAGACTCTGAACAGCCCTTTGCTGGAGACATTTTCGGACCTTCAGATGTACTCATATAGGAGGTTAGGGGAAGAAGCCTTGTCTCTCCAGACCTTGGATCCTCCACAGGTATAGAGACACTTGCTATAACCATCCAGGTTTTCCACTAGGGCTAAAAGAGTTTTTGAAAACAAAACATAATGTTCAGATTGAAAATAGAATGGAAAAAAATTGAATTGAACTACAATGGTTTACAGCAAAATAAAAATGGCAATGGATTCATTAGCTTTCTTAGAACACTCTGGGCAATTCATTAGGAAAATAGATGTCATGAAGATTCATTTGTGTTGGGGCTGGTGTATAGTTCAGTTGGCAGTTTTTGTGTTAAATGCATGAGGTGCTCTGGGATTTGATCCCCAGAACAATGTAAAACTGGGAGTGTGTGGTACACCCCTGTAAACCCATCGCTTGAGAGGTAGAGGCGGAAAGATCAGGGTTTGATCTCAGCTACATAGCAAACTGGAGGCTAACGTGATCTATGTGAGACCCTGTCCGCAAACAACAATAACAACAAAATTGTCATGTGGTAATAGATGGTAATTCTCACTTGGGTGTCATGACATCATTTCACTGCCTCTACAAGTTCTCCTTTGCCATTTCAGGCCCTGGACAAGGCCAGCACCTTGGGGAGCGAAAGTGAGGAGGAGGAGTTCTATGATGCAGATGAGGAGACACAGATGATCAAGTGAAGAGCTCCACATCCCTGCCCAGAAGCAAAGCATCATTATCATGAGTGCCCTGGGTTCACTTAAACACCAGTGATGGACTCAGCCCGCTGACACTTTCTAGATACAGAGGAGGTTGCGGGAGAGGTTCCAAAAGGGAGAGCCTTGGAATCATTGCTAATTGGTTCAGAATTGAGGCTGAGCTCAGCACCATGCCTCTGGCACACAGCTCAGGTCCACTGTCAAGGTGACTGACTTGTGTCTCATGCTGCTTCCCTTCCTCGAGACCTAAGAGCAGATGTGTGAAACTTCTCACAGTTTTACTGGGATTAGCCACACCTTCCCCCCAAGATTTCATCTTCCTAGTAAATTTGACGTCTGTCTCTGTCACTTGCTGCTCCCCACCAGGAATCTTCTGGTGCAGCGTGATGTGTCCAGAGCCCCCAGCTTTCCCTCAGCTGGTTCTCACCCATTGACTGGCAATGCAGCTTGTGCCTTTATCCTGAGATCATTCACTAGTAAAAGCCAGAATCAACAGAGCAGTTTGCTGTCATCACAGGACTGGCTGTGGCTCGGTAGCTCCCTTTGACACTTGTGTTGGGCAGTGTTTCCAGTTCTTACTTGGAAACCCTTGGGACATTTTTCTTTGTGAGATTCTAGTGTCAGCAATAACTTCAAAATCATGCACTATAAACTGGGGAAAGTCAACAAGTGATATGCTGAGCACTTTTTAAATGTGACTTAAGTAAGAGAGAGGATTTTCTTTCACAGTGTTTGCTGTCTTCAGTATGCATTGAGGGATTTGGACAGCACGTCAGGGCTTGAACACTGCCCTACATGAGCCTCTACTTGTTTACTCAAAAGGCATGGTGATTTTTAAAGAAAATGTTGAGTTTCATTAAGTGCTTCCATGGATTTCCAAATAAATCAAAATCACACTTATATCTGTTTCTTGAAAAACTTGAACACTCTCAAAGAGGTATATAAACTAAGAGTCCACATATGGGCAATTGATCACTTCCCCAACAAGGGAAATTGCTTGTGTCTAGAATGTCTGCTTATGCTAATCTCTTGGGAACAGAAAACACAAATATGAAGGAAAGGTACCCTGTGGATGCTTCTGGACGTCATGGAGACCTGCATTTGTCGCCTCCTCAGTGTTGTCTGTACCCATCTGTTCCTTTGTTGAAACATTGTTTTCCTTTATGTCCTTGATAATGAGGGAGCCATTTCTACCGCTGTAGAGAATGGTGACTGTGATGCAATGAAGACCTTATAGGTGTGTAGCTGTCAGGAAGGTTATGGAACTCCCTGCAGCATCATATCTGAAAATCTCAGCAAAGTGTGCCCTACATCCCCAAACTGTGGAGTCCTGCTTCTCTCCTCTCTTGGAAATGGAGATTGGCTCTCCTTAGAAAAGGAAGAAAAGAGCTTCCAGAAACACTTGATTCTTGTCAAATACAGTGTTTAAAATAAAGAAGTAAATTAATTTATATGTATGTTTTTTGACTGGCTTGATCTCTCCTTATAAGAATAATATTACCCATTATAGAAAATTTGATATGAGAAGTTAGAAAATGTGTCCATTGTCCAGCCCCCAGGGAAAGCCATGCCATGGCTTTGCTTCCCACGTAGATTTTTCCACTCTGTTGCCACTGAGGTCCTGGATGCTTCTGGTTTAGTAAATGGAGGTCCTGTAATTCTGGTGCTGTGTTTGGTTTAGGAGGTAGAAGGAGAGACCCCAGTTCAAATTATGTGTTGTGTAATAAGGCTGGGTTGGCTATTGGCTGCTCTTGTTAGATATATTATTATTTTTTCTTCTCCCTAGATAACCCTCTAGCATAGTTTATAATTATTTCCACTGTCTTTCTAAAGATGGATTTTATTCCCTATTAGCTGTTAATAAATATTGATGGAACAGAATGTGCACATGTACATAATGTGCATTGATTAAATTGCTAGAATCTTACTTGATAGGTAGTATGTTTTGTTTGTATAGATAGTCCATTAAAAGCATCTTTAAAATAATAGTGAAGGTGTCTGAAAAAGTCATAAGGAATCATACTATTAACTATCTACTTAAAATACCTATAATACATGTAGGTCAGTATATAAATATACACAAATAATCATTGTATTGCACATAGGTAGTGCAGCTCAGGCCTGACTACTACCATGCTCCCAGCTGGCAGCACAGGCTATCCAGATGAATTTGGTCCCAGTGCAGCATGGCCCTCTGACACCAACATGGTCTCAGGTGACTAACCAGACCCCAGGTATCCACATGGCCCTCAGTGGCAACAGGAGCCACGACCCTAGCTTTATAGGGCTGTGGGAGGGGAGGTATTAGTGTCTGCCTCTTGTGAATTTAATAAAGGATCACAGAATACAGGCTTTTGTTCATACAGAGTGTGTTAGGAATACAGTAGCAACTTTGACAAACACAGAACCTACTAGAAATCATGAGTACTGTATGAGATGGATTGTAAGAAACAAGTCAGGGGCTTAAAAGAGCCCCAGGAGAACAGTATTAAAGAATGCAAAGATGATGCATTGTGGGTAATCCTTGGATGTAGTACATCAGAGGAGAAAGACTCATGACCACTTCAGTAGGTACAATATTCAATACGCATTCCAAATTAGAGCTATGAACAGACTAAGAATACAGGAAACACTGGCAAGATTGGCTCAGCCTGAGCTTCAGTTCAGTGCTTGGGACCCATCTAAAGGAAGCAGAGAGCTGATTTGTGCAGGCTGTCTTAGGACTGCCACATGTATACAGTGATGCACATAGACACTCAAAGTAAAAAGGTAAGGTTTAAAAAATACAGAAAGCTCCCTTAGCAAAATAAGGGATATTGTAGTAGATATGGTGAGTGGCACACATCATCTGCATCTCCTGGATACCTCAGTATTCAGATTTTCTTGATCCCAATCCACCATAAAAACTTATGGGGTCAACAGAATGACTCAGTGAGTAAAGGCACTTGCAGTGCAAGCATAGTGCCTTACTTTGGTCCCCAGAACCCACATAAAAGTGGAAGGAAAGAGCTGACTCCACAAAGTTGTCTTCTGATCTCCACACATACATTGTGGTATGCACATGCCGGCACACATACATCACACACACACACACACACACACACACACACACACACACACCACATGCACTATTTAAAAAATACATATATGTATCTGTTTGTGTGTGCAAATGTGCACACATTTGTGTGCTTCTGTGTGTGGAGACCAGAGGTTGAGGTTGAGAATATTCCTCTATCATTCTCCACATAACTTTTTGAGACAGAGTCTCTCACTGAATTTGGAGCTCACCATTGTGGCTAGACTGGCTGGCCAGCAAAGCTCCAGGACCCACCTGTTTCCACTCCTGAGCACTAGGCCTACAGAAACATGCTGCTGCATTCAGCTTTTCTGTGGATGCTTGGGATCCTAATTCAGGTCCTCATATTTGCATACTGGGCACTTTACATATTGAGCTATTGGCCCAGCCCAAGAAATGCTTTTATATATTCTCTCCTCTCTCCTTAAAGATATATAAATATGCATAAAATAGAAAAATGTTCAAATAGCTTTTATAAAAGATAATTCATCAATAGTTTGTTTCATTGTTTTGTCATTTGTGACATGAGTCAATTTCATGGTGCATTAATAAGTTGTAACCCTATTGGAAATACACTATTCTCCTTGCATTGCAGAAGCTTTAAGACTGAAAATGTACACTGCCTGGACTCACTTGCAGCTATACTTCTTGATGTGTTTTAGATTCAGCCAATCAAACACAGAATTTAAAATACGGAAGTGAGGTAGAGATCTGCTTTTTATGTCTGGATTTCATAGGGGTGAAACCATTTAATTTCTTTCAGGCAGTATTAGCAGAAAGATGTTAGGCAGGAGAACCAGACCAGAATGCTGGGAGGAAGAAGGGTGGAGTCTGGAGTTGCCAGACAGATGCAGAGGGAGCAGGAGATGAATGTGCCATGTTAATAAAGGGACCTCCATGTGGCAGAGGGTAAATAAGGAATATGGGTTAAGTTAAAATGGAAGAGCTAGTTAGTAATAAGCCTGAGCTATTGTCAGGGCATTTGTAATTAATATAAGCCTCGGTGTGTCTATTTGAGAGTGGTTGCAGGACAGAAAAACTCAGTTTACACTTTTATTCTGTATTTTGTGCCTAGTGCACATGCATGCAAGGAAATGCATGGAAAGAAGTCCTCCCATTGTGCAGTTATTAGTTGCTGTAAGACAATGAATTTATATATTTATGTATATATGTACATGGACAGTTCAGAGAATGCATTTACTCAATTTTATATGTGCATGATGGAATAGTAACGAGTTTAAATATTAAGAGTGAGTGACACTGGGGGAGGGAGGGGGAGTCAGTGTTCTTTAAGGCTGTAGCTCCTGGCAGGTCAACCATGTTCCAGTGGGTGCCCCCAGCCAGAAGTATATGGATATCACAAATTATAGTGGATGGACTACTAAATTTTTTAAAGGGGGGCATGAAGTTGGAGAGATACAGAGGATCTGGGAGGGGTGGGAGGTAAATATGGTCAATACACATTGTATGAAATTTTCAAAGAATGAAGTTATTTCTTTATAGAAGAGTGTGTGACTGGGGTGCTTACTTGATAAAGAAATTCCTTTTTTTGCCTACTTTCCAATCAGGATCATTCCTATCATGTTATACAAATATAGAAGGCTTGTACTTATCCCCACTAGATGAAGAGGTATCGCTCTCAGTAGAGAAGGCTGCCCATGTGGCCACATGATAGCCTAACTTTCTCCTAAGAGGGAGCCTTGTATCTGTAGAAACATCTGGACAATTCTAGCACTTGTAAGTACTGCTAGAACAGCTTAGAGGAGCTTATGTATTAGAAATAATAAGGGCAGATTCATTCAAAGGATCTCAGTCTAGACCATGTAAGATAATTGGTTTTGAGTAAAACTGGTACGTCAGAATCTCTGCTCCAGAGCGTGAGATGATAAATGGAGCTAAGTGATTGTGTATGACGTGCACACTCAGTGTAGAGAAGAGTTTAATAAAAGAGTTTCCAACGAAAGGGCAGAGGAGTGGGCAGGGCAGTGAAGAGACACCATGTAGGACCTGTGAGGCTCACCTCAGGGAGCAGCATCCAGACTGACGTGTGCAAAGATAGCTTACGCGTATAAAGATACCTCTCCAGACACTCAGAAGTAGCAGTCCCCTCAGAAGAGGAGGGCTGCAGAAGGGCTGAAACTGTGCTGTTCTTGGCGGCTATGTTCACAGCAGATTCCCATTGCTTCGTAGAGTCATTTTCATTATTACATGCACATTTTAGCATGAGTTGGATGCTTGCATGCCTCCACTGTGTGGCAGGTACCAGACCCATGTACCCGAATCTACAAGAACAGTTACTCAACACCGCCTACAACTGGAGTGCCATCTGCCAGACAACCTCCCCACCCCTTCCACAGCATCCCAATGCTCCGAGGTTGTCATCAAGATCTCATTGTACCACCCTGAGGATGCTTCTGGAAGGAAACGAACAAACAAACAAAACAAAACAAAAGGATTAGCCTTGGTCAACAAATGCTTTAAACCCTCGCATGCCACCCCCACTTCCTTGAGAATACAAAATAGCAAGAAAGTGGCCCAGAATGGATTGGTATGTCTACAATATGCTTGTTCTGATGCAGCAGTTAGAACAGAAAATTCAATTCTGGTCTTCCCAGGGAAGAACAGTGGCAGAGCAGCAGCAGTGTTCTCATCACTCAGGAAATCAGCACTGCCATTGTAGTTCACTGGGGTAGAGACTATGGTCAAGGAGAGGGGATGGTACAGAAAAGACCCAATGGTTAGGAGGCGCCGGTCAAGCCAACTTCTCCATGAAGATTACATCCAAAGGCCTTACTAGTCTTCAGGAGTGATGTGGGGCTCTGTGTGCAGGGGTCAGGGGATGGCATCCATTTCCCATTGCTACTGGAACTAATACACACACACACACACACACACACACACACACACACACACACACACACACACACACACACTGAGTTTGGACATGATGGTTTTGGAGGTAAAAATACAAAACGAGTCTTAAAACTTCTTCAAAATGAAGGTGTCTGTCCTCAGGACTGTTGGTCAGATTCTCCAGAGAAAAATTCCTTCCTTCCTTGTGCTCTAGCTGCTTCCCAAGGTGGCAGCATTCCTTGGCCTGATGTCTGCACTCCTGTTCAATGAAGTGCCCCTTTCTTCCTCAGATCTCCTGCCTCCCTCAGAGATGGGCTCCTGCGTATCATCATCAATCCACCAAAGAACTCAATCTAATCTGCCCATCTGAAGGTCTTAACCCTAATCACACCCCAGGAGTTTCTGTTGCAATAAAAGATAACATTCTGGAGTTCAGGAGATTGGAATGTGAATGACTGAGCCATTCATCCAGCCTATCAGCTCTTGAGGTGTCATTAAGACATCAAGCAGACAGAATCTGTGGTTCAACTAATATTGATCTCATAGCTCAATATATTGCAAATTCAATAGAATGATTAATTGGCTAGGGGAGATAGACACAGACCCTGTTGGCAGCCCTAAGTCTGTGTATTGATCTTTTCTACCTCTTTGGCTAAGCCAGGGTCCTCTCTGAGAACTACTGTGGCCATTGTTTGAGAGAATAAGCCAAGTTGTTTACAAAAACCATTGTAGCTAAAAAAATTTGACTACTGAATTTCATTTGCTGTACTTTTTGTTGTGTCTGTGCTGGGACTTAAACCCAGTGCCTGTTGCATGCCAAGCATACACTCTACCACTGAACTAACACCCTCATCCCATCCCCCAGCTGCTCCGCTTGTCTCTTAATGCCCAGCAGTTGCCTTTGCAGGATCAGTTCTGTTGTTTTCTTTGGTTCTCTCAAAGTAGCATATACCTTTCCATGCTAGCACTAACTTGGTAATTTAATAAAGGACGGTGTCTTCATTACTAAGCCACAGCCTCTGTGGAGATGGAGTCCACATCTTCCTCTTTCCCACCACAGTCTAGTCCAGAGAACCCCATTCAGTGCTGGACAGAGTGCAAATATTTTTGAAGGAATGAACCAGTCTCTTGCCACTTTTTCCTAAAGCTCTATTGTCACACTGAACTCAAGGGCAAGAACAAACTATTTTTAGTCACCTTAGTAATCCTGCAGAAATTTACTTGATTTGTGGGTAAATGGATGTAGAGAAGCTGGTTAAGTGGTTTATCGAGTCAGTACTCAAGTCACCCAAATCAATTTGAGAAAATGTCTGTGGGTAATTTATCTCTGGAGGTGCTACTCATAGGTAACTGAAAGACTCCCATCCCGCCTTGACCTTGCCACATAACCTTGGCATTTTGTGCAAGGGAGTAGAACCTTGAAAACAGAAGTGAGTAAAAGATTAGTCACTCAATTATTTTGTGTATGTAGTCTCAGACTTATTACCAGGAAACCGTGTGGCCTACTGAATGCAGATTGAATGAATTTGTGGTGAGTGGGGTGTGTATGTGTGTCTATATGTGATCTATGTGATGTATGTGTGTTTCTGTATGTGGCATGTGTATGTTATATCTGTGTGTGTGTTATATGTGCGCCTGTGGTCTGTGGTGAATGTATGATGTGGGGGGTGTAGGAGTATAGTATATATGTGCGTATAAGAGTATGGTGTATGTGATTTGTGTGTGTTTCTGTGAGCATGTGTGTGCATGTATGGGTAGTTAACTGATCATCTTCTGTCCTCAAAGGCCATCACTGCACTGTGAAGGTGTTCTTGGGAGGAATTTTGGGTCTTGCCATCAATGTTGAAATGTTCATGTCTCTTAAATAGAAACGGCACATTGGAAGCTCAGGGATGCTGTCAGTTTGGTTGCAGACATTTGAAGATCAATACATTAAAAAAAAATCATCAGTTAAATCAGTCTTCAGATTTCTTTGTTAGGTCTCAAATGTTGGCTTTCACAGGTTAACTGGATATGGATAACCTCACAGTAGTGAGAGGAATGAACACACACCTGAAAACAGCTGGAATTGAGGCCTGGGAGGACAGCTGGCAAGCTCCTTGCATTTATTTCTCCATCTAGATAGACCCAGGGGCCCCAAAACATCTCTGAGACAAAAAATGTATCCATGTTCCTCTGTGCTGTGGAATTCTACACTGCTGACATGGCCAGATCCTAGCAGAGACAGCCTCTCAGACTCACTTTCACAGGGAAGGAATTCATGATCTCAGCCATTCTACAGGGCAGGGAGGGGCTGGACCCAGAATCAGCTGAGTAGGAGAGGGCAAGGTGGGGTCTGAGGCAGCAGCCATCCTAGGGCATGCCGGAGGACAAAACCTGAGGGAGGGAGGGCAAGGGTCACTGTTTGGGTCACGTGGAATAAGTAGAACAGGTTCCTCGGCCAAGGGACTGGTTAGTAAATGCAGCTGGCAAAGGCGTCCCATGATGCTCTCATGTGAGCAGTAAGGGGGCAATCCAGGGGTCATATATCTCCTTTCAAAGCATTCCAGCCTGCCTCATGGGGCTGCAATCTTATTCCTGTGTGGATGTGTATAAATGATCCGAAGATCCAAGTTGTTTCTAGACCACAATCGCTTTCAGGAGGAATCACATTTACTCAGTGACTTTGTTAGGTCTATCTTTGAGATACAGGGAGCAGCCACTGTATCTCAGAACAGTTGCTGGACTTGCCAGATAATATGTCCTCGTGTTTCCCTTGAATTCATTTTTTTTCTTGGACTTTGTTTAGCTAAGAGGCCTGACAGACTGTCACTACTGTTCAGAGGATCCCGAGCTCCATGCCACCATGTCAAGAATACTCAGGGTTCTGCCATATTATTTTCAGAACTGTTAAGTGGGTGGAAACAGGGAGACTAAGGACAGTGACCCTCCCAATGATTTCTAGAAGTGGTAGTGCAGAATCTAGACCTATTTGGGGGATGACAAAGCTCACACACATACTTGCCTCTCTTGCCTCCTGAGGAAGGGAGAGATTTAAAGAGGGATCCAAGCTGTTTGAAAGATTGTTAGCACCAGCTCCACCTTGCCCCCAGGCTCTTAGAGTGGGAGGCAGCTGAGCAGAGCAGGCAGATAGGATTCAGATTAGGTGAGGATTCCCATGTTTGTTACGAAGCATGCAGATTTTTTTTTTTTTTTTTTTTTTTGTCTCTAACATTAAATCAGTGGAGGAAGACGTTTGTCATTCAATGATTCAGGCCATCAGAACCAGTGTCTTCATGGCAGGTGAGACACAGCAACAATAATGGCAGATTTTTGGGGTGTCTCTAAGGGTTGCTCTTATTTATTACTTTGGGGACACTGTTAACTTGCATTGCATTGGAGTCCATTCAAGAAATCTGAGGACTAGGCCATTGTAGTGGGCTGGGGACAGTCAAAGATCAGTGAGGCAGGTGTCTCAAGCTGTGAGCCCTCCCAGTCTTTGACCTGACTGGGATATGTGTGGTTAGGGGGTGGGGAAGACTGCAGAAGAATCTGTAGTATTTCAAGAGGGAGAGGCTGAAGCGAAATTCCAGGGAGACCTCAAATAGTCAAGTCTGGACAATGGCCTCATATTTGCTTTCTAAGGAGGATGAATACCTTGAGAAATGAGATCTTGGAAATTTTGGCTAGAACTTTGAAAGAAAAAATCTGTAACTTCTAATCACCCCTCCCTTAGAACATTAATCATACCCCAAAACCCCATACTATGGAGAAGAAACTTGAGTAGAGGTATAGAAACAGTTCCTCTTAGAAATGTCTCTCCTCTCACCAGCACGCTTAGTCACCCAACACCGACAATCAGGCATGCCAAATACCATCAAATTTTCTTTCATATTCCACAGGAAATCCATTTATTTTGTGGTTGGTATCTTTTAGCCTTGAAATAGTAGAAATATTCTCTGAAGACACTTTAGTGCCTCCTGAAGTCGTAACTGATCTGGTATAAACAATGGCACCTCCTTTTCCTCATCTGCAGCATAAAATGCTAGTAGCCTATGTTGCAAATCTGCTTTGATGGTTACTAATTGCTAATTAAAATCTCACATAGTACAGCTTACAATAAGGTTTGTGGCTTAGGCCAGTCAAAGAGCTTTTCAAAAAGGTTTGACACACAGTTTTTTTTAAGTGAAAGCTTTTGAGTATATTCTTCTTTTTGACCAGCAGTTCATGCCTACAATGACAGTTAACTGGGAAAGCTGAGACCAGATGTCAGTTGTATCTAGCAGCTGTGAGCCATCCTCAATAAAATAAAATAGAATAAAATTAAAAAGCCTTAGGGTGTGGCTGGATGACAGATTCTGTGCTTAACTTTTTCAGGAAAAGAATGTCTGTAAAACCACCTTCCCCTGGGGCAAGCTGAGGATTCTCCTCCCACTTTTCTGAGGAATCCTGGGCCTTTTGGAGGAGGCTGCAGCCTCCTGTGGGAGGAGTGGAGGTTACACAAAAGCGCTTCCTCAGGCTATGGACAGCAGATCTCCCTGTGTCTTTGGAAGCTGATTGAAGGGTAAGTGTGGATGAGAGAGGGAACTGAGGGTTCCCCCCCCCTCTCTCTCTCTCTCTCTCTCTCTCTGTGTGTGTGTGTGTGTGTGTGTGTGTGTGTGTGTGTGTGTGTTGATGTCCGTGTACCCATTCATCTGTGCACCATGGAGGAGGAGACCGGGCACACTGGCTGAGGCCTGCTCTACAGAGGGAAAGGCCGCAAAGGTTCTTTCTGCCATGGATGTCACTTTTAGAGTGGATGGGCAGACCACATCAAAGTTTATTGGCGGGTTGCTACAGCTAGTTCCTATATGCGCTCTCTCTTACATACTCTTTCCTTTCTACTTTATATACTCTCTCTGAGTAATCTCGACACCATCATCTTGGAATATTGAGTTCTGTGATTTGTAATATTCTTTTTTTTTCTTAAAATGATTAATTGTTGGTTATAAAAATATGTTGGGTAATACAAGAAAAACTAACGTTGAAAACACTGGCAAGGCATGGTGGTATAAACCACTAATCCTACCTCTGGAGAGATGAAGGCAGGACATGGCGGGGCAGCCCTGTAAACCTCCACCCCCTGCACCCCACGGAGTCCATTTTACCTCTCCAGTTAAGTTTTTCCTCAATGTTTGGAGTCATATGTTATTTTTCCACTAATCTATAATCTAAAAAAGATAGGTTTGGTTTTAATGCTTTCCAAATGCTTGCCTTACCTGGAAGTTTAGAATTTTACTCCCTGCTATTTAACTCGGGGAGGTGGCTAATAAAAATGTTCTAGACTTGAGGGGACTATTTGTTGCCTTTGGGCTTGGAGAAGCATCGAAACCAAGTACAATTTGCGAAGTTTCCTTTCTTATTTAGTCTGACTGCCCTGCCAGGGTTTGGTGGACAATGTCAGATTCTTACCAGTTTATTCTCACCATATTATTATTGCTGTCTGGGTTCTGCCCCTTTAGCTGCTGCTTCTGAGACCCCTGCCACTACTGAGTGGAGAGGAGTGGAGTGCCCCACTGGGTCCCTCCCTGTGTTTTTGATGACTCTGGCAGAAGTCATACACTTACCGAGTCACTTGCTTCCCAGACTCACTTTTGATGACTGGGAAGATGCTCAGGCATTTGGTGACATCACCCCTTGGTTTCCACATGAATAAAAACCAGAATGTACTTTTTTCCCTGAATTGGTCATTTCAGGTGGCCTGGGGGCGGGAAGAGGAAGTTTCTAATGCCTACATAGATTGTCCTTTTAATTCAAAACCTGTGGTCATTCACTGGCCTCTCGCTTCCGTGTCTCTATTCTTCTGATTTTTTTTTCCTGCCATCAGATGAATTTCTTTCTAGACACCTATGTTAATAATTCTGCCTTCCAGCTTTAAAATACACTGTGGGGAGTATTGTTATCTACATATATATACATATATATATATGAATACAATACATATATGAGTACAATTCATATATGCATATGTGTGAATATATGTATATTATGTGGATAACAATATAAAGTATAATAATATAAAGTCAATCTTACAGTCCATAAACATGGGATACATTTATATATTTTATGTTTTAATCTCTACCAGTATGTTTTATAATTGAACCTTTCCTATCTATTTTATTCTTGGATATTTTCATAAATGGAATTGTTTCCTTAATTTCATTTCCAGATTGCTTGTTGTTAGTATACACTAATAAAACTGACTTTACTTTCTTTTGATAGCTATATCCCCCAATTCAGCTGCTGGTTGTGTCTATTGAAACTAATAGTTTTTTTTTTGTTTGTTTTTTTTTTTTTTTTTTTTGTGTGTGTGTGTGTATAGATTCCTTAAAATTATCTGTATGTCAGGTCAGATAGTGCAAGTAAAAATAGTGTTGCCCTTCCTTCACAATCCAGGTGCCATTCATTTCTTTACCTAGCCTAGTTACCATGAATAGACTAATTACCCAGTTACTGTGGACAGACTAGAGAATAATTTGGAGTAGAAGTGGTGAAAGTGGACATGCCAGTCCTGTCCCTGACACAGCCCAGAAGGCTCCAGCTTTTCATTAACAAACTTCTTAGCTGGGGTTTTTAATAGTCACCATCATTTGTGGAATTTTTTTGTTTGTTTTGTTGTTTTTTTTTTTTTTTTTTTGTCTTTGTGAGATAGGGTCTTACTGTGTAGCTTTCTGTCTGTTCTGGAACTCATTATGTAGATCAGTCTGGCCTCTGTCTGCCTCTGTCTCTCAAGTGCTATTAAAGGTGGCTTGAATTAAGCCTGGCTTCAATTTTTTTTATCATAAAAAGGGTTTTTTTTGTTATTGTTGCTGCTGCTGCTTTATTTATTTATTGACTTATATAATTAGTTATTGAGACACAGTCTCAATGTATCCCCCCTGCTGACCTAGAACTTGCTATATAGCCCAAACTAGCCTTAAACTCATAATCCTCCTGCCTCAAATTCCTTTAGTGCTGAGATTACAGGAATCTGCAACCATGTTTGATAGATGTTATACTGAGACAGAGTTTCTCTGTGTAGTACTAGCTGTCCTGGAACTAGCTCTTATAGACCAGTTTGGCCTTGAACTCACAGAGATCCACCTGCCTCTGCCTCTCGAGTGATGGGATCAAAGGCGTGGGCCATCATCATCCAGCAAGAGTTTATACCTTTGTCAAATTCCTTTTCTGTGTTTATTGAGATGACTGTGTAGGTTTTATTCACTATTCTTCTAGTGTGCTGTGTTGTATTTTATTTTTCACATTCGAGGATTCCTGGACTAAATTCCATTTGAACAGGATATATGGGCTATACTATATATTGTTACTAGATTGGGTTTGTTCCTTGAATTCAAGGATTTTTTGTTTTGTTTTGTCTTTTTGAGACAGGGTTTCTCTGTGTGACAGCCCTGACTGTCCTAGGACTCGCTCTATATACCAGGTTGGCCTAGAACTCAGAGATTCACTTGCCTTTACCTCCCCAGTGCTGGGATTAAAGGTGTACCCCACCACACCCAGCTATTTCAAGGATTTTTAAATCCATAATCATAAGAGAGACTGGCATATAGGAGTTCCACAATGCATTATTTCTATTTTATTTGTCTTGCTTGTGACTTTTGTTTGGGTTTGGAATCAGATAAATGCTTACCTTAGAAAAATATAATGAAAAATGTTCCTTTCTTTTTGTTCAGTTTTGTTTTGTCTGTAGCTTTCCAGAAGTCTGTTTTATCTAGGTTTCCTAATTTGTTGACATTCTCTTACGGCATTTGATGCCTCTCTTTTTGTCATCCTAGATGACTGTCAATTTTGTCATTCACTCCTCCCCAGCACTTCTGTCTCTTTCAGCACTTTGTGTATTGTATGTTGCCTCTCACTTCATGGCCTCTAATTAAAGGTATTGATTTTATTGAGTATTCTTGCATGAGCCATGATGAGTGATCTCTCGCGAGGTTTTAAAGATTCTCTTTGCGTTTCAACAGTTTTATCTGTGACTGAGTTTAAGGGTCTCTGAGTGTTTTCTACTTGGAGTCCAGTGAGTTTCTTGGCTCTATACGTTGTTTTTAATCAAATACAAGAATCTTTCAAGTATTTTTGCTCCTGTTTTCTTTTCTTCTAGATTCCAGTGTGGATTTGTTTACAAGGTTGATTGAGTCACAGATATGTGAGGTTCTGTTAATGAAAAAAAATTAGAGACTTACTTTATGTTTAAGAGTGCTTTGCCAGATGTATGTGGGTGTGTGTGTATACCGCGTGTATGTCTTAGTCTTTGTTTGTATTTTTTCCCATTAGCCAGACTGAAAAATCTCATTGACTTATTCTAAAGTTGTCTGTTCCTTTCTGTGTCTTGTTTGGATCTTATGTTGATGCTTTTAGTGAAGTTTTTGTTTTACTTTCACAGTTTAACACCAGGATCTCTATTTGGTTCTTTTTCAGAAATTCTGTCTCTTTAATGATCATTGATTTGGTTAGGCATTGTTTTCATATTTCCTTTTAACTCTTAGGTTATGATTTGCCTTAGTTCTTTGATATTTTTAAGAGATTTGAAGTCTGGGCTTAATAAATCCAATGTCTGGGCATCTGGGAACAATTTATTCTAATTACTTTTTCTTATCAATCTTTCATAATTTTTGGTTGAGAACATGTAACTTGGAGAGACTAGAAATCAAATTTCTTTCCCGTCATTTGTTTCTATTACTGTTTGCTATAAAGGTTGTTTCTGAACTAATCCTATAAAATCGTTCTTTACTCTGTATGAACACTGACATTTCTGTTCATGCAGCTTAATTGTTTATCAATTATTAATTGGACAGCTTTTCTCTATCAGTAGGAATCAGTAAATTCCCCCAAGAAACTCTGCTGTGGTTTGGCCCATGTCTTTTAAGAGCATCCAGGATGCTGACAGTTCTGACTCCTGCCTGTGCAGAGCCCCTATTCAGCAGAACTGGGAGTTCAGAATCTCCTTGGATCTCTTTAGTCTTGGACCTGGGTTTGACTCAAACAGGCGTGATCTCTTAAGTTCAGAAATAGGTAGCTGTTCACTAGAGTCTCTGTGGGCATTCCTTCCACTCCCTAACCTTACCATCTGAACTCTTTAGTGATGTGCTATCTGTCTTATTGCCCATTTGTTTGGGCTGCTGTGAAATTAAACAATTGCTTGTAATTCTGCAATGTTCCCCGAGCTTTGGGTGCAGGGATTGGGTTATAGATGCCTGTCTACCCCATTTGCAATTGTTCTCTGCCTTTTTGAGGAGTTCTGGACTTCTGTGAAGTTCTCTATCTATTGCAAAAAATAAATTTTAATGAGGGGTGACATCTACACTATTAGGCAAGGCTGCATATCCAGGTCTAAGGAATGTGGAAATGGTGTGGGCTGGCTTGGTCCTGGAGGAACTCACCAGGCAAGACAAGACTGGTGCAGGAGGAGCTGAGTGGCAGGAACCAGGCCTGGGAGCAGGGGAATGGTGCATCTGACAGATGACACTGTAAAAGCACTAAAATCCCCTTTGTTTCCCCTGGGGCCCACCAAGATGCTGTTTTCTCACCAAGAGTCTGTCATTGGATTGTAATGCTACAGAAGAGTTGAATAATGAAATATGAATGAAATTAATGAGTAATCAAGAAACAAACACAAAGCTCATTCTTCTCACCCAAAGTGGGCTATTTTTCTTGAATAATCCCTCATATTGCCAAAAGTCTTAAGTTTACTACTTTAAAAATGCATTCTGTCAATGTTTGCCCATTTTTCATTATGTTTTAGTAGTGTGATTTTCATTTTTTATTTTTGTAATGTATTCCTTTTAGTGTATATTCATTGTACATGGTAGGAGGTTGGATAAGGACATTTCTATTCTGGTATATGCTGTTCTTTGAGCATAGCCTGCTCCCCATACATATCTAATCCCTCATCAGCCGTTTTTCTTCCCCTAGACAGTTTTGCTTCTACTGTCATGCCATGTACTCATATATAATTTTTGTTTTGCTTTGTTTTTTTTTTTGAGACAGGGTTTCTCTGTGTAGCTTTGGAGCCTATCCTGCCACTTGTTCTGTAGAACAGGCTGGCCTCGAACTCACAGAGATCCGCCTGCCTCTGCCTCCCGAGTGCTGGGACTAAAGGCGTGCGCCACCAACGCCTGGCTACTCATATATAATTAGATGTATCTATGTAAAACTCTAGGAAGCACGAATGAAAGGAAACAGGTGATGTTTGTCTGAGTCTGGGAACTTTGAAGTTCTTTGCCCTTCCCCCTGACATCACTGGCTGCTGTGTTTCAACCTGCTTTTATCTTTTCTTCCTAAGCTGTCCCACCCATCTTTCTACCTTACATGACTAATGTCAATTCTTCTTCAGTGACTTCCTAGTTAATATCCCAGAATATGTGCATTTTACTTAGATTTAGCTGTCATCCTGCCTGCAACTGAGTGTCTCAGCCTTGAGCAGACCCTTTCTGTCTTATATGTTGACAACACTGCTGTGTGGCAACACATTCAGAGTAAAGTGTCAGCAATGTCCCCCAGCTGCACATTGATACCCTCTAATGCCCTGAGAGACTTAACTAAAGGGGAAAATGTGAAACCTACTTACCAGGGAAATAAAAGAAAGTTATCAGTGGACCTGTGAGTACAGACAGCAGTGTTATTTATGTATTCTGCCTACCTTAGTTATAGTCTTTCCGGGACATCTGGGCTTTTCCTTAGCTTTGAATTATAAACTATATGAAGAATTACTATGTCCCCAGCTCATGGTGGAAAGCTATTTTAACTCCTTAGTAATTTCAGTCATGCCTCGGTGTATCTTTAACTGGGTCATTCCCATTATAACCTGAAGAAGTTATAATAGATATTTTGGTTGTGGAAGCATCTAGAAGTAGTTAATCAGAAGGAGTTATAGAGCCAGCCTGGGCACAGAGCTGCAGGTGTGGCTGAGTTGTATCCTGTTTCATGCCTTCCTTTTTGAGGGATCTTTGGTTTCCCTGTGTCAGTCAGCATTGTCTCCTATTTGTGACCATTTTAGTCTCATTTAATGACTATGGCAGAGCCTGAGCCGGGAAGCTGAGGCTTTATGTAATCTTGCTCTTAATTGGGCATTAAAGAGGAAACAGAAATCTGAGCAGTCCTTGATGCCAAGAGCCCAGAAACCCTTGGAGCCCTCCAGTGTCAGCAACTGACTATCCAGTGTTATAATATGGCCAGAATTCACCAAGAGACAGGTTATTATTTGAAACAAAACCACATGAATTGGAGATAAGGGCCTCCTTTTTCCTTCTGATGGATACTGTTATACTAGTTGCTTATGACTGATAGGTGTTGCCATAGTGATAAGGGTAATGCATTGGGAAGTGACTGGGATAGACAATGCATTAGAGAAGAAAATGTTCTACACATCATTTTTTAATAGGACTTTGTTGATAGCCTTTCAGTGACTAGGGTATGAAGTGCCATGTTGCTCTTCCAGACATAAGAGCTATATGAAGACATGCTATATGAAGATAGTGCAAGAATACTACAGTTCTGTAGATTGGCTTGTCCTTGTCTCTACTCCATTCACCTATGACCCCAAGAAGCTTAGACACCTGGTCCAAGAAAAATTTTGTGGTTTTTACAGTAAGTGTAGGAGCTAAAGCCAACTGGAAACTGGCTATTCCAACTGGTACCTGCCATTAGACACTGTGTCTTGATTATTTTTTATGAGCCGTTTAATAATGAAGACTGACTGGTGTTGGGTATCATAATTCACTTCCCCTCTGTTCTTCCTGCCATTGTCCTCTGTGTCGATAGTCTGGCCTTGATGACTTTTATTGAAAGGGTACTTTGATCACTTTTATTGAAAGGGTACTTGACCTTTGGGCAAGTTTTATTTTCTTAGCATCAACTGTAGAGTATATGTTGCGATAAACTTGTGTGGGAATAGGCATGCTTTCCTTGGCACCTGGTTTTCTCAGTCGTGTGTCAACAACAAACACTGTGGTCTCTGGGTGGTGGAGGGGAATCTGGTGAGGCCTCCAGCACTACTTTGTGAGATTGTTATCTCCACCAGGAAGAACACAGTCTATTTCAGTGTAGCCTTTGTGGGCCTCAATTTCCAAGGGAAAGTGTTGGGATACTGGGATGGCTCACTTTAAACCACACTTTCAAAATACTTGAAGCTGAATAATTTCTAAAGAAAGTGGCTTATTAAATTCCAGTTCTAGAGATTCAAGAACATATCATTCCCTTATTTGGGCCTTATGCTTTGATTGAGGACTTTATGGCAGATGGTATCATGACAGTCATAAAGCTTGCTCTTTTGTAAAGACCACGCCAAGATGCCATAGGAATGTTGTAAATCCATCCAATGGCAGTGGTCCCCAAGACCGAATGACCTCCCAGTAGTGTCTACCTTTTCAGGGCCCCATACTTTCTCTTAGCACCAGCACACTGGAGACCATGCTGCTAATACATGAGCTTCAATATGTAAGTCCTAAGGGATGCAATTGCCCTTCCTGTACCATAGCTGATGTTTCTATCAGGAACTCTGAGCACCGTGGGCCTCAGCAGTCTTACTTATTTACTAAGTCTTCTGAAGAGAGATGATGGAAGGAAAGGAGTCCTCTAAGGGTGGGGTAACAGCCACTTTCCTGTGGCCAAAGAGGGCACATAAAGTCTTCAGATGCTTGTGGGGGTGAGGAAAGAAGCAGAAACATGTTTCAGAACAGTAAGTAACCCAAGGCAGGCTGGAGATATAGCCCAGTGGTAGAGTGCTTACTTATCGCAAGTGAGGCCAAACTAGGGTTAAGGGAGCATAGTAAGACACAAAATGTCCAAAGATGCTAGCTGAAAGGTTGAAGTCTGTGAATGGAGCAACTGATAATGGGTTGGTTGTTGGCAGCGATGAAGTAAAGGGTGGAGCCACTAAGATGCTTTTGCCTAGCTCTGGCAAACACAAGTGAGTTCTTCCACAGAGGAGCACCCCTCTTCTTGGGCAACCACAGAACACCAAAGGAAGTAATTTTCACACTTCTGGAGGTAGAACAGAAGTAATTTTCACACTTCTGGAGGGTAGAAGGCCAAGGTCAAGGTGCTATTATACTTGGTTTCTCCAGAGACGTTTGTCCTGTGTATGCACACCTGTTGGACGTCATTTCCCTTTTACAATGAATGCCCAGGCTATTGGACTGTCACTTCTAAGAACTCTTTGTTTAACCCGAAGTCACAAGGCTTACCCTGCCTTTCCTTCTACAAGCGTTGGGTTTTCTGCTTTTCACTGAGGTCTATGAGCCGTGTCCACTTGGCCTTTTAAGAAGTCTGACTTCCTTTCCTATGGTAGATGCAATGCTCATACCATCCATTGCTCATACCACCTGTTGCACACTTTTCTTCAGCGGGTTTTGTGTATTCTTTGCTCAAGATCAAGTGACCACATTTGCATAAATCTCTGGCAGGAAATGTTTATCTGTGTGTACATCCTATGTTGGTCTCTTTTGAATAAGCAATCAGACACATTGGTCATGGTTCATGAACAACAATGGGTAAGGTAGTTGATGGGGCCTTTCCTCTGAATGCCCAAGAACTGAAACTGTGGTTTCCACCAACCAGATATTTCCTCCTGACTCAGACATCCCAGAAACTGAGGTGAGCAGTTCCACAGTTACCAGACAGCATTAAAAAAAAAAAAATGAGTGAAAAGCCATTTACTTCCTGAACTGGTTCCCACATCCTCTCACCTTTTCTGGTGATAGCAACTTAAAAATAGCTCAACCTCACATGGCTGGGGTGGCATCCTACCTGGATTCAGGAAGAGTTTTAAATGAAAATGCAATGCTCTTTTTTTTCCAAAATAGGCAGAGAGATTTGATTTTAAAGTAAAGTGTTATCTAAGCCATAACAAGAGCTTCATGGCATTGATAACTGTTCTCTATTTAAACACTGAGTCCCTAGGCTGGTTTCTGGGCTTAGTCCACTGAAGGAGGATGATCCAGAAAAGTGTGCTAGTGATCTTGTGAACTTGGATGGACACATGAACCCACAGGCACAGGCCTGGGAAATATCCCTGCCCCGGCCAACATGGAATCATTTCTCACACTTTCTCTCCTTGTAAACATTTTATCTTTTTTTTATTATACAAGTGTGTGTGTGTGTGTTTGTGTGTGTGTGTGTGTGTGTGTGTGTGTGTGTGTGTGTGTGTGTTCATGCTTGTGGTATGTACCCATGTAAGTGCAGGTGCCTGAGAAGTCCAGAAAAGGGCGTCAGATCTCCTGGAGCTGGAATTTTAGACAGTTGTGAGCTGTTGAAACTGGGTCCTCCATAAGCAGTACATAGTCTTCACTGCTGGGCAATCTCTCCAGCCCCATCTCTTAGATGTTTTTGCACCTAAGCCAGATAATCTTTGCCCCGTGAAAAGCTTGAGCTCACAGGCTGGCTTTTCCCACTGTCACAGACTGCAGGTTATGCACCACGCAGCCCTTGGCCATTAAGCAGACATCTGTTTTCCTTTTTTCTGAGGTCTACTGCTCTTTCTGGAAGTGCTGGGGTAATCACGGTAGCTAATAAACAGTACGCTATTCTTCAGAGGGCCTGGTGCAGCCATGGCTTTCACAAAGATGTGAGGATTCTGGGCTTCTCAAATGCTTTCGTTATTGTACTGTTCTTCAGCATTCCTGCCAGCATTAGGCTGTGAAAAGTGACTTCCCTCAGGTGCAGATACAACTCCTGTGGCTTTGCTCCTTCTGGGTTGAAGTCAGTTCTCTCTCTCTCTCTCTCTCTCTCTCTCTCTCTCTCCCTCTCTCTCTCTCTCTCTCTGTGTGTGTGTGTGTGTGTGTGTGTGTGTGTGTGTGTGTGTGTGTGTGTTCATGTGAGTGTGGAGGTCAGAGGACAGCCTCAGGCCTGGAGCTCTCTTGAGTAGGCTAGACTGGCTGGCCAGCAAGCCCCAGGGATCCTCCTTTCTCCATCTCCCCAGTACTAGCATGAGATACTACACCTGACATTTTACACAGATTGGGGGAATCAAACTCCGGTCCTCATTCTTGAACCTTCAATCAGTACCTTACTGATTGAACCATCTCTCCTGAAATCACTCCAGGTCTTACCTTATTCCGTTTCTAGACTGTCCAGGTTTATTTTAGATATGCCTTGACCACCTAAGTGTGTGAGCCTGGGAACCCTTGCCTCTGCACCCAGACAAAAGGTCAAATGACCTCCGTATGACAGGAAAGCAGATAGCTCCTTGGTGGAACTGTGGTGAATGACCCACATGATCTGATTCAACCGAGAGATGGGAGGATGCCCACACACCTTACAAGAAGACCCTTTGTCTTCAATGAATAAAACAGATCATGAAGATAAATATTCACTAAGATCCTATCTTGTGCCACATCCAATACTAAGTTCCCTTATGTCAGGCTTTTCATAAAAGGAAATGATAATTGAAGTGATCACAGGATCATTTTTTTGAAGATTTTATTTATTTATTTATTTATTTATTTATTTATTTATTTATTGTGTATACAGCCTTCTGCCTGCATGCCAGCAGAAGGCACCAGATCTCATTCAAGGTGGTTGTGAGCCACCATGTGGTTGCTGGGAATTGAACTCAGGACCTCTGGAAGAGCTGTCGGTGCTCTTAACCGCTGAGCCATCTCTCCAGCCCCTCACAGGATCATTTATGTAATTTAATTTATAATACATGAAGGGAATGTTTTGTACCTTATATTATTATTATAGATAGATGGGATGCATGGATATTCATAGAACACAGGGTTTCCCTTCTTCCTGCCCAAACTGGGATCATTTTTTGTTTATTTGTTTGTATGGTATGTGGGGGTTAGGCAGGAGTTGGAAAAGGGTCTCACATTCAGCCCAAGCTGGCCTTGAGCTCAAAGTAATCCTCTTGCCTCAGCCTCCCTAGTTCTAAGCTATGAGGTATGAATTACTATACCTTGCTTATCATTTTATATCGTTTTTGTAGTTCAATGCCATCAATTTTAAGTAGGTCAACTGATGGGACCCAGTTAATTCAAGTTACTGATGAACCTTGTGTGCAATAGAGGCTTCCCTGGACCCGAAGAGCAGGCTTGAAGTCTGTTGCAGATTGTTCACTGGTGTGGGTTTCATCCATGTCCACTATCCTGAGTTCACTGCTGTGGGTTTCGTCCATTGTCTACTCTCTTCTGAGTTCACTGTTGTGGGTTTCATCCATGTCCACTATCCTGAGTTCACTGCTGTGGGTTTCATCCATTGTCCACTATCCTGAGTTCACTGCTGTGGGTTTTGTCCATTGTCCACTCTCTTCTGAGTTCACTGTTGTGGGTTTCATCCATGTCCACTATCCTGAGTTCACTGCTGTGGGTTTCGTCCATTGTCCACTCTCTTCTGAGTTCACTGCTGTGGGTTTCGTCCATTGTCCACTATCCTGAGTTCACTGCTGTGGGTTTCATCCATTGTCCACTATCCTGAGTTCACTGTTGTGAGTTCTGTCCATCATCCACTTTTCTTAGCTGCTGGATTTGACTCTTCCTGGATTAAATCAAATCCATAAAGGAGTAAGTCAGAGTTTGTAACCCTGATGTTCTGGAGCAAATCTGCACATGTAAGACTGACTTCGGTTAGGCTAATCTTTCCCCTTCTTGCCATGAAATGGCTAGTCACTCAATAAACCAGTAAAAACACAGGGTGAGCCGGGATAGGCATTGTCTTCCCAGGGTGCCTCACTGAATATTAGTTTTGGTTTAAGATTTTTGAAAACCTTGAGCTGGCTCACTTAGTAAGGTTCTTGCCTTGAAAGCATGAGGACATCAGTTCAGCCCCCCAGAGCCCAGGTAAAAAATTGGCTGCAATGGCACATTCCTGTGATCCAGCAATGGTGAAATGGGAGATAGGGCCAAGAGACCTGGAAGCTTGTGGCCAGCTCCTGACCTACACAGCAAGTTTCCTAGACAACGAGAGACTCTGTCTCAAGGAAAAGGTAGAAGGCACCTGAGGACTGACACCTGAGCTTGTCCTCTGACCTCTGTATACACACCACGCTACCAGACCCCAATCCAAAAGTAGGAATAAACAAAATATTTGACTACTTTGTTAAACAGTCGTTAAACATGTAATTGGTCCTCATAATCTATTACATTTATTTATCTACTATTTGTATATGTGTGTAGAGGTGTACATGAGGCAGTTGGCTTTCTCCTTCCACCACGTGGGTCCTGGGAGGTGGGGAGATATGAACTCAGACCCTCAGGCTTGGTGGCAGACATCTGCTGATCCATCTCAACTGTCCAGTGCTCACAGTCTAAATTGAGATAAAGCTGGCTTCTATTTTCACTTTGCCTTGCTTATGAGTCATGAAAAAGGAGGATTTTTTTATTTCCCAAGGAGGAAGGAAAACTTGAATTAACTGGGTTCCACTTGGTGGCCCTAGCCACACCCTTACTCCCTAGATTTTTGCTAACCTATTGTCCAATAAGCTAGAGATCTTTATCTGCCAGGTGAGCTTGCTTCCCTCTGATTTTCTGATAAGAGCGGTGTCTGTGCCCAGTCCTGTGCCGTGGAACTGTACCCACAAGGAACTGAGCCTTTGCAGTGGGTGTATGCTGTGTTCACACAACACACCGATTTTCTGATGTACATCTAGTGGGACTGTGATTGCAGGCAGCTGCTCTGAGCTCACAGTGCCTTTCCTTCTCCAGGTTCCTCACGGAGAAGCTCAATTATCAGGTTTCCCTGTTCATACCTGGCAAGAATCTTCCCAACTTGGAGTAACAGATGTTTCTGGATACAACATTTTAATCTGCAGTACTGGAGTAACTGAGATGGGTCGGCATCAGAGTGAGAATGCTGACGCTTTGGGTGTTTGATTCTAGAAACCCGGGGCAGCTTTATTGTTATCAGGAAAGGGACTGTGAGGTAACAATTTCAGCAAAAGCAGAAGCCAAGGGCAAAACCAAAAGTGTGTAGGGGAAATGTGGACTTCGGTGCCGCTGAGAGTGACGTGGAGAGAGAATTCCAAAAGGCAGTTTAAGGGGAAGAGGCTCTTGTTTGACTTGTGAAAAACTCATGTGGTCGATTGGAGTGTTGACCAGGGGAACCGAAGCTGAGGGAAGGAGATTCTGGACCATCTGAGAGCATGTGCCCTAAAAAGAAGGGGATTTCCACCACACAGAACAGCAGGTGGGAAATCAAGGAAGTTTGGAGGGGATTCTGAGGATCCTTGTGGAAGCTGTAGCTTTTCAGGACTGGTATAAAAGTCCTGGGTTGGCAGATGGAACCTGGACAAGGCAGCCAAACACCTAGGAGAAGGTGGGTGGGGTCTGATGTGGCTCTCACCTGGAGTTGTCTGGGAGGATATGCAAATTCGGGGCCACAGGAGAGAGTAGAAAGGCTGGATTGGCTGCGAGCAGCCTGGAAGAGGTTGGTTTGGAGAGCTGCCGGCCTGGAAGCCTTGCTCAGATGTGAGCTGGGCTGTCAGTCCTTCGGATCACAGACAGTAGACGGTGGTACAGGAAGATCAGGCTGCAGGGATTTTTTTTCCCCCTGTATTAAAACTATCCCCAGCCAGTCAGACTGGGAACTTATACTGTCTGAGCTATTGTCTAGGATGAGTTTTACTGGTAAAACTACATGTGTCCTAGACTCTTAAGGGGCCTGTTTATACTGATTTTATTTTGATTGTCGGCCATCAAGTGGGACAAGGAAATCACATTCTAAGGTCAACAGGTGAGAGGCAGGACTCTGCCCTACTTTTCTCTGCATGTATGTACCTGTTTGTAAGCCAGCCTGCATGTGTGAGTGTGTGTGTGTGTGTGTGCCTCTGTGTGTGTGTCTGCTTCTGTGTGTGTGTCTGCTCATCTCTGTTTGTCTGCCCCCCACTCCGTGTGCGTGTGCGTGTGCGTGTGCGTGTGCGTGTGTGTGTGTGTGTGTGTGTGTGTGTGTTTGTGAGTGTGTGTTTGTGTGTCTATGTAAGCTTGCCTCTGTATTCACAAGTCTATTTGTGAGCTCATGCTTTTCCAAATGCTGATCCTGGCCCTCATCTGACTGGCAAGGCTTGTGCTGGGCATAATGGTGAGAAACCAGAGGACTTGTTTGCAATTTCTTATTTGTTTATGGGTAAGGAAGTAAATCAATTGCAGAATTTTCTGGATTGGAGGGCTGAGGATATTTACTGTCAACTGGTTAAGGACAAGGAGATATAAAGATACCGGGCACCAAGGTGCACCTGGTGTCAGTTCATAAGTATAAAAAAGACAGGATAAACCAACATCAGGCAACATCAGGTGGACTCCAATTCATTTCCATCAAGTCTCCTTTTGAATCTTTCTATAATTCCCTGAAAGATGGCGGACGAATTTTCTCAAGTTGTAAAGGAAAACTGCAGTGAGCAGGCGAGAAGAAGCCAAGTCTCTGGTTCATGCTCACAGTTCCAGAGAAGTTTCATCCAGAGAGTAACGTTGCTGGGAAAGCTGCCCACCAGCTTTGTCCTCCATCGTGAAAAGAAACAGAAGGTTGCTGCTATACTGGGGATTGACCAAGAAGCTATGAAGTCTCTTCCAGAGGGAGACTTACAAGATTGCCTGCTGAGTAAGGTAAGCCAGGCCCGCCTCTCCTGGGCACACCCTCTTCCTCTCCATCCCACTGACATTGGTCCAGAAGGATTCCCCTGCTTCTGGAGATTGTAAGATAGTTCTTGGGAACACAGGACCACTAGCCTCAGTGTGCCGGGGAAGTTTACACAGTCAGGTCTTTTCTCTGAGGTTCTAGTGCACAGAAGAATGTTGGGCACAAAATACAGAACAGACCTCTGGCTCGTCCATTGCTGCCAGTTAATCTACCTTAGCCTCAGACTTCTTTTCCATAAAATGGGGGTCTGAATGGAGTCACTGGCAAATGACCAGTCAGGCACAGGCACAATGGCACAACCTATGATGCTGACATTTGAGAGGTGGATGAAGGGGGTTCAGAAGTTGAAGGTATCCTGGGTTACATGAGACCTTGCCTCAACGAAGAAGGAGGAGGAGGAGCAGGAGGCAGAGGAGGAGGAGGAGGAGGAGAAAGAGGAAGAGAAAATGAACTTAAGACAAAACTTTGTACAAACCGCATAACTGATAGTTTTAAAAGATATTATTTGGGAACTGGAGAGATGGCTCAGTGGTTGAGAGCATTAGCTGCAGTCCCAGAGGACCCAGGTTTGATTCCCAGCATCCACATGGTGACTCACAGCCATCTGTACCATCGGTAATTCCAGTTCTAAGGGGTCTAACACCCTCTTCTGCCCTCAATGGGCACCAAGCACACATGTGGTGCACAGATGTGCATGCAGGCAAAACACCCACACATGGAAAATAAAAATAAAACATAAATCTTTAAAAGATATCATTTCATTTATAAACTGGGCGTGGTGGTACACACTTTTAGTCCCAGTACTCAGGAGACAGAGGCAGGCAGATCTCAGTGAGTTCAAGGCCAGCCAAGTCTACAGAGTAGGTTCCTGACCAGTTTGGACTACATAGAGAAACCTTGTCGAAAGAAAGAAAGAAAGAAAGAAAGAAAGAAAGAAAGAAAGAAAGAAAGAAAGGAAGGAAGGAAGGAAGGAAGGAAGGAAGGAAGAAAGGAAGAAAGGAAGAAAGAAGAAAGAAAGAGGGGGTAGAGAAAAGGACTAATTTTCACCTTAGGCTCTTTTAAATGTTAGACTTTGTAGGGACCTTAAATGTTATTCAATTTAAGATGTTCCATTGTTGGACTTACTTGTGAAGCTTCTAAGGCATGCAGTTAATGTTTAAACGAAAAGGTTAAAGCTGAGAGGTAGGGACTGGTCTCTGGCTTTCATGCCTTTATGTGTAAACAGAGCAAAGATTGTTATCACAATGAGACAGGAGTGTGCTTTTTGGACAAAACCATCAAAGGAAAATCTACATGTATAAAAAACAATAGTGAACAAAGTAACTTCCCATCACTCCTCAACACAGAATCCGTTGACTGGCATCTTCCTTGGGTCATTCCCATCAGCAGAAATGGTAAATGGCATTCCCAGTGTGGTCCAGCCTGGGCTCATGCATGGCCTGTTCCACCTACAGCGCATTTTCTAAAGTTTTCTTTCACAGACATTCCAAATTACTTACACTGGATTTCTGTCTCCTGTGGGGATGAAAAGAATCAAGATACATGGCAAGCGCAGGTCCAGTGTCTGGCCTGGAAATCTTGGGCTGAGTGTTTGTTAGAATGTGCACCAGCCAGTTCCCAGAGACTGGAACCCTTTACCCCCAGTCTGACAGAGCCCTCCTTGCTTTGTCTCTTGTCCCTGAAGGTGGGCCAGAGTCCACATCTGTCCTGCAAGAGCTATGTCCTGAACAGACTTTAGGCCTAGGGGTTTTTGTTTGTTTGTTTGTTTTTTTAATCCTTCTCACGAAGCTAAGAGTTAGCTTAAAGAGAACACTTTTATCATCCTGGGTACTCTGGAGCTAATACTGTTTATTGATTGTTTACTGGACCTCCTAGCTTGACTTTGGTTGCTGACTTGCATCCTGTGAAGGTTTAATTCCTTCTACCTTTTTAGAGGGACCAAAAGTTTCCTGGATGTGTCCCTCTCCTTCCATATTCCCAGAGTATCTTGCACCGATGTGCTCTGAATCCTTTCAGAGTTCACTGATGATGACGAAACACACTGTGAAAGGGGCTGACGGGTCCAGGTAACTCTTATTTAATGTAGCCATCAGCCAACCACCATTTCTTTCTTTTCTTTTTTTATTAACTTGTTTTTATTGAGCTATACGTCTTTCCCACTCCCCTCTCTTTCTCCCCTCTCCATTTCTGTAGAGGAAGATGTTTGTAGAGATGGAAAGACTTGACTAGAGTCTGGTGGCTATACAGTGAAGGTACTGAGGTTTTAGCATAGCTGGTTGGGCCGTATCTCCTCTCCTAAAGTCCTCTATCTCATAGATGCAGACAGAAGCCCCACTTTATGTCAAATCCTGCTCTGTGGTTGGGGGAGCACAAGACTTGAGATGTGGTCTGCTAAATGGGAAAGAAACACCATGCATGACCGAGGGATGGTTGGCCATACCTGCAGATTGTTCTTAACTCCCCGGGAAGAAGGGGACATCCTGTGCTAGCAGCAGTGCACAGCAGAGCCCAGGGCTGCAATGGAGAGCCTTGCAGAGCGAAAGGAAGGGCCTTGGCTCTGATGGGAGAAGTGGTTCACAGAAAGAGGAATGGAAATGAGGGCTTGGAGGATGTGTTAGGTTTCCATTAAAAAAAAGGAAAAAAGGACAGGAGGAAACCCAATTTCTCCACCCACCCCATTTGACAGGAGTTTTATATTCAGCTACCCTTTCTTTTAGGGAAGCAAATCCTAGGTAGCAAATATGGCCTGTCTGTAACTTACTAACTCTGGTACAAGTTGTCTCCGGAGCTTTAAATTCCCCATCTATAAAATGGGAACCATCATGGAATATGACAGTGAAGGAGGCTTGGGTAGTCCTGTTCAGACAAAGCTGAGTAATTCCAGCTCCACATTGCTACCACTGCTGTTGCAGCATTTGGAGCTGCAAATACCAGGTGGTCCAGGCATTCCTCATAGAATTGAGCAGAGAAGAAGGCCCACTGTTTCCTCTGTGTCTGTCAATAAATTTGTGGCTTTCTCTTTTTAAACTGGCAGCCTAGAGGACAGGGAAGGTATGTATTCTGTTTTAACCAATTATTGGACTTAAAGCAATTCCAAGATTAACAGCCCAACTTTCTGTTGTCTGGGAGGATGTTCTCAGCCATTTTTTCCCTCCCTATCCTCCACCTGGGTGATGCTCATGTACGTAGACCACCTGTTCTCCATGCAGCCAGGCCCGTACAACTTTCCCTCATGCTGCTGAATTGGCCCTCCATGGAGTTCAAGGAAGAAGATTGCGACACCCGTGTGAGTCAGCATAGTTTTGTTACAGGGAACAATGTTGAATTCCCAATAATTTATATTTGAAACAGTAAATTATTCACAAACCTGAACTATTAATAGCAGCAAACAACTTGTGGGTCAACAGTAACCCAGAGGCTCTGGCTGGAAAGAAGGGGAGGGAGCCTCGGATGAGCAGGGACATGTGTGCAGGCACGTAGACAAACCTGGAGAGAGAGGGAGGCCCTGGGCAAAGCTATGGAGTGAAGGCGTCATTGCTGCCCCAGGTGACCTTGGAGCATCCAGCCTTGTGCGCCTGGTTGATTCGATGGGGCTTAGTTCTGCCTGGGCTCTGCCACACCCACAAATGCAGCGCTTGAAAAAGAGAATGGACCCCTTTTGGTTTGTTGGGTTTATCAGCAGAGGAGGTGGGTGAAACTTGGATAAACCCCAAGATAAGCTTGGATTGAGTTTTGTTTTGAGTCTAATTTCTTCAATTATCCCATTTCCCCCTTGTATTTATTTTCAAGCTTTTCTTTGCCTGAAATGCCTTTGGTGATGAGACTGTGTTACTGGCTATTAATATATGAGAGACTATAAAGAAAAGGGATTTGGGGATTGGGCTTGGAGGGGCTTGCACTTGTAGGAAAGTGTCCATCTTTTACCAAAATCACTCTGCAATCAGCCTCAGGCTGTGTCTCTACATTTCCTCACCCAGAGGTTGACTCCTCTTGTTCTGTCTCTCTGGGTTCAGTCACAGTAAGTGGAAGGCAGTAATTGAGGTGGGCATCAATCAAGGTCTAGGTGGGAGATGCAACCTGAGAACCATAGAACGTTCAGAGACTGTAGATTACTTGGTGTTGCTGTAGTTGTAAGAGCCTGCCACTGCACACATGGCCAGTAATGTGGGAGTAGTGGGCAGATATCACTTGATGAAAGCTATACCCAGCTTCAGCAACCTAGGCACTGAGGGGACAGACCTGCCTGGAGCTCTGGTCTACACCTGCATCATGCTCCAGCTTTTACCCTCGTGTGCTTGTGGGGTGCAAGAACAGTCGGTAGCAGCTCTAGACTCACTATTTCATGAGCCCAAACTGAAAGGCTTTTCTAGGTTCAGGAAGAAGATAAGGGATGAGTTCTACTCACAGCACTTTTGTCCTCAAGGGTGTGGCAGGGAGTGCTGGAAAATGGCATTGGAAACCCCGTGCATGTGGTCTACTTCTAATTGCCAGTGTGACAGAGGACAGCCACCTGCTGCTCTGGTACTCTATTCAGTGACACCAGATAAGATGATTCCTGAAGTTGGAATAATTCTAAGATGCTGAGTGTAAGGCTCCCAAGTATAAGAAGTGACAGAGAAAAATTGAGTAGTCTTAGCTTCCAGGCAGCCCAGTCCTCCCTCCTGACTTTCATGTCTGCAGATCAGAACACAAGAGGACGATGAGCTAAGTCCCGGATAATGAGGAGTGATTATAGGTATCTGCCAGAATATGTTCAGTCTTGCTCTGCCCAGTCACTGTCCAGTCCGTGGTCAAGTTCACTCACAATGAAGTATTTTTGTTCTGAAGAAGGCTGTTTCTTGGGGTGTTTTGCCCCACCACTCCACCCCAGTGCCAATACTCAATGGATCTTAGTGTATGGGTTAGTTTTTGCCAACTCGACAGAAGCTTGAGTCTTGTTGCTGTTGTTTGGTTTTTCCAGACAGGATTTCTCTGCATATCCATAGCTGCCCTGGAACTCACTTTGTAGACCAGGCTGGCCTCAAATTCAGAGATCTCCCTGCTTCTGCCTCCTAACTGCTAGTTTTAAAGGCATGTGCCACAATGCCTGGCCGGTTAGAGTCATTTTGAAGAGGGAACGTCGACTGAGAAAATGCCCCCATCAGATTGGCCTGTGGGAAAGTCTGTTGGGAGTCTTCTTGATTGATGGTTGCTGTAGGAGGGTGCAGCCCATGTGGGCAGCTAGTCCAGGGTTGATTAAGAAAGCAGGCTAAGCAAGCAGTGGAGAACAAAACAGTAAGCATCTCCGCTCCATGGCCTCTGCTTGAGTTCCTGCCCTGACTTCCCGCCGAGGGGTGGGGTGGGGGGATATGATTGGAATGTATAAGCCAAGTATACACTTTCTTCCTCCAAGTTTTCAGTCCATATTTTATCATAACAATAGAAAGCAACTTAGGACACTTAGCTTATTATTGTGAGTGAGCGTGTGTCCACTGGGTTTTTCACATTCAAATTCTGGGGAATCATATCCATAAACTTAAAGATTTGGTGAGTTTGGGATTATTGGCCCTGGCCCTCCATGCCTTCTGAGAACTTAGCTACTCAATGACACTCCTCCTAGCCACTCTGATGGCAGTGTTCTACCTAGTCAGAGCATCCTGCATGGCAGTACTTGTAATGATGCCATGTAATTTCCCCCACTACACTCATTTAGTAGATTCATCCCTGTTCAGTGACCTGTAATCCACCAGCCTAGCTATGAATTCTATCCTCAGGCTGGAAAAATCCAACTCAATGACTGAAACCCCACCTAGCTTCCACCCCTCCACCTCTTGCCTAACATACCCCAGACAGAGCACTTCAGCCTGACCTGGAAGGCTAATCAGTGCTTTGGACTCTCTCACAACTGAGCCCACTCATACCCCAAGCCTCATGGTCCTCACCATGGCTAGAACTCCTTACTCCCATCTTTACACAAGTGCCCAAGCCATCCGTTATTCCTCATCCCTTGGGAAGCTGGTCTAGTCTATTACCTAGAGTCTGGCACCTGCCATCTCTCCGGCTTCTTGTTGCATATTGCTTTATCTCCTACCCTGCGAAGAAAACAGACTTCAAGCAGGAATCTCTCCAGTTCCCACCACCCCCTCCCTTTCCCTTATCTCTCTTGCTCTGCTTTTCCTCTGAGGCAATGGGGTGATGGGTTCCTGAGGGTTTGCATGACACTTTCCTCCTGGGAAATCCCCCTCAGTGTGTGAGCCTCTTCCTCCAGCCGTGACACTTCCCTCCGTGTTTAGACATGCCTAAGCCGGTGTGTCAGTTTGAGAGAACCTGCTGCTGGCCCTGCTAGTTTTACCTAATTTGTTTGCTTCCATGGTCAAGCTTCTTGAGAAGTGGTGACCCTTTGTCCTCATGAATTCGCTCCCCTGTTCTGGTTGGGAAACTCTGCAGATACTTGGGGGGCACTGGCCTCAACCTTTATTTCCAGGACCTGCCACCTCACATACACATGTTGAGACAAGGTCTCACATATCCCAGGACTTGCTGAGAAGCCACAAATGATCTTCCTGCATCCACTCCCGAGGCTCCAGGACTTTGGCATTCACAGGATGCTAATTTTCTATACTGGTGGAGGTGGAACCCAGGGCTTCATGCCCATTAAGCAAGCATCCACTCTGCCAGAGCCAGACAGATCTCTAGCCCCTGGCTGACTCCCTCTAGCCTCACCTTCTGTCTCCAGGAAGGATCCTTGGCCTCTAGTTTAGACAACTGTCCTTTTGCTGGGCATCCATAGCATCCCATGCCTGTCTTTTCCCAGTACCTAACTTTGGCAAATTTAATCCATATTACTTTGACCATCTATAATCTTTGGCCATGAAGTACACAGTCCTGCAAGAAGTGGGCATTTGGTGAAAATGGGCCAAATGGAATTGAATCAAACACAGGGGAAGTCCTGTCTGTGGGGACCTTTAACCAAAGGTCTCCAAAAGCATCCTTCTTTATTTTTGGCATCTTGAACTCTCTGCTTTTCTGTGATCACCTTCTTTCTTTCACTTGCAGTCCAGAGGATGCAGAGCCTCCATAGGGCACAGTCTTTCAAAGAGAGTCTCTCAGCCCCATGACCCATGGGTTACCCATGGTGAATATAGTGGGGTGAGCATTACAAGGATAGAATTAGAGGATGGCTGCTGGTGGCAAAAGCAAACTGTTAAACTTCCAATAGGACTGCTATATTTATGGTAAAGCAGGATACATGGGCTTCAAAAAGACTGTTTTGTGTATTTGATGTTTCCAATGAGATTCTCAGGTCTGTAGCGTTAGTGGCCTCATTTTTGTCTCTTTCTACTCAGTGTAGTGTTGGGCATCTGGACAGTACTATTTTGTTTTCCAAAGACAGTACTTTATATATGGAATTGCACATATCAAAGAGGTCTCTGCATGCAGATAGGGGTCCCCTTTCTGCTGTATCCAGCAGCACCCCACGATTGCCTGCGATGGAGCCCCAGAATTATCTTTCATATAGTTTCCCAGTGCTGTAAGTGCATAGTCAATGTCTGTCTGCTTTGTTCCTGTGACCTAGCATGAAGGCTGTACCCTGCATACAACGAATGTTAAATAAATATTTATCACTGAGCTGACTGTGTGAGCTATGAAACCTGTGCAGATAGGTGTGTTCTGAGCCTTGCATTCTGTCTCTGTATGGGATGGCTCTGTAGGAGCTCTCAGGTGCCTGGCATGATGGATGACTTAGCATTGGTTAAGTGTCTTTGACTTGGGATTTTCTTATCTGGCTGTTTTGAGTAGTTTTGGAATCTGCTTTCCAGAGCTCTCTCCATGACTCAACTCAAATATCACCTTCTCTGACCTCCCTAACTGAAATAGCCACACCTTATCCACTGGTCTTTATCCTAACTCAATATTCTTTATGGCACTTTTCAAAACTGGTATGTATAGCATTATATAGTCTGCATGCACAACCATGTGTTTTCAACCAGAGAGACTGTACATCTGTCTGATCTGTTGCCAAGTGTTTTGAGACAGGGACTTGTATGGCCCCTGCTGGCCTTGAACTCACTACAGATCCAGGGCTGGTCCTGAATTCCAGATCCTCCTGCCTCTACCTCCCGCATGCTGGTATGACAGGTGTGGGTCACATTTCTCCCATCCTTGCTGTTGCCTTGATTGCTGTTATGTCCCCAGCCTCTGCCCAGGGTAAGTCCTGGACAAATATTGAGCAACTGCACCTGTTTCAGAAGAAAGCAAGTATCAATTTGGTCACTGTCAGACCTAAGCAGCTCAACTTGCTTATAGTCCTGGGAGGCAAGATTTTTGCCTTGAACTTGGGTCAAGCTTCACTGTGCCTTGTCACCTATGCAGGTGCCTCAGGCCTCATAACTGTTTTGCTGATCCCCTCACACCCAGGTGGACCTGAGGCGCCAGCAGATTTCTCAAAGTGTGGAGGAAGTGCAGAAAGTTATTCACCACCTGACAGCGGAGATCAGCCTCCAGGACAGTCGATTCCAAGCTGTGCCTGCCTCTGACACATACAATGGCAGCATTAAGGTAAGCAGGTCTCTCAGAAGTGCTCCAGGAAGCACTGAAACCTTTGGATGGGAGCAACTACATGTGTGAGAGGTGTTTATCCCACTGAGAACGTAGCACTGCCCCATATACAGCTGCTCTTCCAGGCACTGTTTACATACCCCACGAAGTTTTCCCTCATGGGAAAACACTCCTAGACCACAGAGGTTAGGCTGGAGGGAGCCAAAGGGATTGATTGAGTCCTATTTGGTCCTAGAACTAGAACTTGTTCCGAAGACTCTGATTCTGAAGCATGCTGCCTCATGGTCAAAGCTGGCTTAGGCACCAGCTCATTTATTAAGCACCTACTGAACAGCTAAGGAATTAGGCAGAAATGAGGGAACTGATGGATGGTAGTCTTTGGGGGGTACAGGTGGGGGCAAGCAAGAGGGCGGAGGTGGCTCTGAGGGACTGTAGGAGTGCAGCATAGCCCCTCTCTGCTGAGGGATCCCACTGAGTGTAACCACCAGGGCCAATGTATGACAATCAGCAGTGATTTCCCTCAGACCCCCTGTGAGCCTGGAGGCAGGACTGCATGCTCGTCTCTACTGTGAAACAAGAAGGGGGTTGTGTCATTCTCAGTCCTTGCCAATCTCAGTTTTCTTCCAGACAAACCTCTTTCACCGTGCATTAGTTTCATATGGTCTGTTTTCTTATAGACTGGTGTCTATAAGAGCCTTGATTTTAGGGACCACGTTTATTGGTTGCTTCATTCCCAGAATGTGGTGCATGCGTGCACATTTGGCCTATGAGGAATGAGTATGGGCACCCAGAACTATGAATGGCCCAGTGCATCCCAGGCTGGTCGATACACGGTCCACTCACAAGGTTCAAAGACTCATGGATTTTGGGGCAGAGTCATATTTCTGGAAATTTATTCTAAGATGAAGATTGTACAACTGGCTTTGATCCTATTATTTTAGACACTTGCTCACCTCTTCCACCCCAGACCAGTCTCAACAAGGCAGATACAGCCCCAGGACTAGAGAGAGAAACACCACATCACTGGACCAAAAAAGTTCCCTGCTATGCGTTCAGTGACATTGAGAGATCAAAATATAACCCATGTTGTCCTGTATATTAAGGTTTAAAATAGGGTTGGAGATGTGGTTCAGTTGGTAAAGTGCTGGGCTAGCATGCACCAAGCCCTGGGTTTGATCCCCAGCACCCCTGTAACCTCAGCACTTGGGAAGTGGAGGCAGGAGGATAAGATGTGCATGGTCACCTTTGGTTTCTGTATTAATTTGCTGTTTTCCTTTACTGTTGCTGTGATAAAAATACTGCAACCAAAGCAAACTATGGAAGAAATCATTCTTTTGAGCTTATGTGTCATGGCGGGAACATGGCAGCAAGCAGTGGGTTTGGCCGCAGGAGCAGGAATCATCTTCAACCACAAACGTGAATCAGAGTGAACTGGAGGTGGAGCCAGGTTCTGAACTCTCAAAGGCGGCTCCTAGTGGCATCCTCCACACTACCTCCCCAAACAGTGCCGCCAACTGGAACCAAGTGTAAATACATGAGCCTATGGGGGATGCTCTCATTCAAACCACCACAGATCCACATCAAATCTGAGACTGGTTCAGGATACAGGAGACCCTGGGAAGGAAGGAAGGAAGGAAGGAAGGAAGGAAGGAAGGAAGGAAGGAGGGAAGGAAGGAAGGAGGGAAGGAAGGAAGGAAGGAAGGAAGGAAGGAAGGAAGGAAGGAGGGAAGGAGGGAGGGAGGGAAGGAAGGAAGGAAGGAAGGAAGGAGGGAAGGAAGGAAGGAAGGAAGGAAGGAAGTAGGACACATAAAATGGCTTTAGTTTTTATCTTGAATGAAATTTGGTAAGTATTTATTGAACACCATTTGTAGTTTTAGTCTTCACTTGACGTGTTGAGGGATGTGGGTGTGGGTGGATGTCTATGTACCTGTTCAGGTGTGTGGATGTGCTAATGGAAGCCAGAAGTCAACATCAGGTTCTTCCTCAGTGGCTCCCCACCTTATGTTTTGAGACAGGGTCTCTCACTGACCTGGAGCTCACTGATCCTGTTATACTGGATAGCCAACAAGTCCTAGGGAGCCACCTGCCTCTGCCTCCCCAGTGCTGCGATTACTGGCATGAGTTTTGTGGGTGCTGGTGATAGAGCTCAGGTTCTCATGGTTGTATAGCAAGAGCTGTATGGTCAGAGCCATCTGTCCAGCCCCACCATTGCACCCTAGAACTCATGGGCAAGTGGATTCAGATGCACTTGTACTTTAGGTGTCTGTCTCTCCCCACACACCCTATTTAATTCAACCTCTGGATGCCAGAAGTCATATGATACTGTCATCTCAACCATTAAATGTTCTCTGAAAGTGAGGCAGGATGAGCTGAATTGATCACGGCCCACACCAGGGACAAAAGTTCACTGTTGCTGGACTTGCCATAACTTTCTTCAGAGAAGATGTGACTGAATGAACAAAGAGGGTTCCAGTAAGTTGCCCAGGCACAGCCAGAGTTCAGGGTCCCTCTGGCAGATCTGCATTGCCAAATGGTTTATTGTGTCCTTTGCATTGTAAGGTTGCTATGTATGCTTTCTTACTGGCCACTGCTTAACTGGTTCCTGGAGATGGGAGTGGGTGGATTCAGATCCATTTTTCCATTAAAGACAGAATCAACTCAATGGCTCACATTGTCCAGACAGACAGGCTTTCATTTCACCTTTGATTCTGCAAGGGTTAGTCATTCATACCGAACCTGGGTCATTGTGACAGGCAAGAAGAAAGGGTGGTACTTCAAAGTTCTGTCACCTTTTCCTTCACATCACAGCATTCTGCTGTCCCAGGACATCCACTCTTGATGCAGAATTAGTTTAGGGTAGAACCACTGAAGAAGCTACTGAAAGAACTTAATTAAAATTTCCGTTCTTCTGCTTGTTGGCATTGTCCCTGGGATGATCTGCAAGCCCCTCTGAGCCTTAGGTTGCTTACTGGGGAAGTGATATCAAAGTTACCTCTTGTTTGACTTCAGAGAAGGAAGAGGCACATCCAGAGACCGTGTGTGTGTGTGTGTGTGTGTGTCTCAGTTCCCTTTCTTCTCCCCTAAACTTCAGGTCCCTTCAGGGCACTGGGTTTTCTTTATACTTAACTTGTGGCTTCACAAAACCCAGAACACTTGAGTCACTCTGTCTGCCACAGCCTCAAATGGTTAGTGGCAAAACAAAAAAAAGCCCTTAATTCTCAACAATCTCTTGGTCTCTTTTCTGCACACCTCATCACATTGCTGAGGGTTGAATGGTCACTTGAGCTGCCTGGCTGGACAGGTCAGCACCCCTCTACCTGTCACCTCCCTGTGTGTGAACTCAGCTTCTCTCTCTCCAGGTTTTGGCCCCGAGCCTGTTCCATGTCACCATCCCACTGAAAGGTCTTGCAGGATACAAGGGAGCCAGGGCACAGCGCTGGCGGTACTACAGCCTGCAGGGCACCAAGCTCACCTGCCCTTTGCGGGACCCTGAGGGTCTGCAGCAGTGGCTGGAGACCGAGCAGTTCATGAAGACCCTGTGGCAGTGGCACCAGGCAGATGTAAACATAGAGGGGGACATTGTGCCTGCCAAAGTCCTCCAAGTGTTCCGGACGCTGGTGGAAAATGCAGTGAGAGCCTGTCACCTTTCAGGTGAGCTGATCAAGGGAAGGCACAAGGGGTGCAGCAGCCAAGTCACCTTTTGCATTGTGGCAGGGATTCATCCTCAGGGAACCCTTCTGAGACTTAGAAATTACCCGCCTGACAAACACACCTCAGGCTGTGGGTTTTGTGCCCTTCCCAAACCTCAATGACAAATCCCCCCTCCACCTCCCCCCCAACTCCCCCCACCCCGCCCAAGTCCTTGGTTATCAGCATATTTTGGTGCAACACCAAGCATCTGACTGAACACAGGGTGGAGAGACCACTCGCAAGCGCCAACCCACTACAGCAGAAGTGTTAGGACCCGCTGACCTTCATAACTTCAGACACAGAAGCCACAGTACAGGGTGACGTGTGTACATGTATAAATGCACACACATATACACACAAATACACACATGTGCACATGTGGAAAAACTGACTAAATCCCTTACTTACAGAAGTAGTTAGAAACCAGGAGGGAGAAGAGATGAGCTGATCAGCAGAAATAATGGCACACAAAGCAAAACTGACAAAAAAGAAAGAGAAAGAAAGAAAGGAAGAAAGAAAGAAAGAGGAAAAAACCAACAGCAGAAACAGGAATCTTGGGGGAAGAATATAAATGACTTTTTTAAGGAAAATGTAGATTTTAAAAATTTAAAATTTTAAAAATGTAAAAGATTCTAGCAGGTTACCAGGCATGGTGGCTGGTGCATACCTGTAATTCCAGCCCTGGAAAAGCTGAAGCAGGAGGATTACTACAAGTTTGAGGCCAACCTCGGTTACAAAGTGAGAGCCTGTCTTGTAAAACGAAACAATCAACAATTGGGACCAGAGAGGTGCACAGTGGTTAAGAGCGATGGCTGTGCTTGCAAAGGACCTGAGTTCCGTTCCCCACCTCAGATAACTCACAAGCGCTTATAACTCCAGCTCCAGGGCATCTGACACCCACTGCTCACTTCCCTGGGTACCTGCATTCCTGTGTACACACACACACACACACACACACACACACACACACACACATTAAAATAAGTCTAAAACAACAACAGCAAGGAGTCCCAACGATAATAAAAACATATTAAAAATGCCCAGGAGATTAACAGCTATGAGAAGCGTGAGAAGTGTGCTCCTGCTGGGTGTGGGGTGGGTCAGGTGAAAAGGCATTTTCATGTTGTTCTTGAAAGCAAAAATCAGTGTTTCATTTTTAAAAGGCCATTTGACCACTATTTTTATGATGTGCTTACTTGGCAATTCAACAAAGAAAGTTTTGCAAGCACACAAAGAAATATGGCCAAGAATATCCTCTGCTCTGGGTTTGAAAATAGTAATAACCAACTAGAGAAAAAAAATGATATGCAAGAAAAATGGCCCAGTAAATGATGGCACCTTTGCCTGGCAGAATGCACAGCCTCGGCTGAGTGAGACATACGCAGTCACACATGTATTATGAAAATTACACAGGCTGCAGAACTCAGTGTCAAATGATACATTTGTAAATGTTTGCTTGTCTGGACAGAACAGCTCTGTAAGTCTCCATCCTGGTCGAATCTCATAGATGTTTACTTTATAGGAAGTACTTGTGTGTATTATTCAGTTCTTGTGACAATTTGAGACTGGGGTAGCATGCAGCTTTGTTGGTAGAATTTAATTTGCCTGGCATGTATAACACCCTGGATATGATCCTCAGCACCGCATACATCAGACACATTGGTTCACACCTCTGATCCCTGCACTCTGCCAGGTGGACATGGGAGGGTCAGAGATTCAAGGTCATCCTCTGCTGGATAGAAAGCTCAAGGCCAGCCTAGGATACAGGAGACCTTGTCAAAAGATAAAATCTGTTCCGTACCTATTCACCAATGAAAAGACTGAGACAGATTAAGTCACTAACTGAGGGTCACACACCAGAGCCACTTGCTTCTGCAGAAGCCAGGTGTGGGCCAGGCAGATGAGCTCCAAGTTCAATCATTCCTAACACTTGGAGACGGCTACGAAAGGAGGGATGGATGAGTCACACTGGGCCAGACCTAGGAGGATGTTTCATTAAACAAAGCTGAAGCAATACTCCACATCCTAGCCTTGTCAAGGCTGCTCTGGTGCAATGTAGACAGTCAGCCGTCCTATCTAGCTCAGAATAGCATGCTTTCCTCTGGGCAGCCAAACACAGTGGAAAACTTTCATTTCCTCCTGTGAAATAACAGACCCTCATTCTTATCTGTAAGGAAGCCAAACAAACAAAACACTCATATGTTGGGGCTAGAGAGATTGCTCAGTGGTTAGGGCACTTGCTGCTCTTGTAGAGGATCTGGGTTCAGCTCCCAGCTCCCTGTCTGTAACTCCGGCTCTGTTGCTATCTTCATGCCTCTGCAGGCTGCTGTATTCATGTAGTGAACATGAAATCATGCCAGTGCAACATATATATGTATATATATAAATCTGTTGTTTTGAAAAGAGGAGCCCTCTATCAATGAGGGCAGGCTGGCTTGTGAAAACAGAAAATTCACCACATACATTTACTAACTCCTCTCTGCTTGCTTGGAAAATGAAATAATGAAAAATCTCTCCCATGCACCTGACCCCTTCCAGTTCAGCTGTAACATGCTCTGGGGGATTTTCATGATCAGATGGACTTAGGATGATAGCTACATCTGGGTGAAGCTGGCTCCCAAGAAGCAAACACCATTCACCAGACAGATTCAGATGAAAAACAGGCTAGTAGAGATACTTCGGTGAGGGTGGGGTCAGGACCACCCTTTAGCAAAATCCTGAAATCAGAGTGGAACACTTTGTTCATACTCTCACCTGCCTTCCGTTCCAAACCAGTGTTGAGGTGCTCGGGTGGAACGGAGCAGGACATAGAAGAGATAGATTCCATCTCACAATAGCCAATGTGAGCCTTTTCCCCTTTCCTGTGATTCCCTTTCATTGAACTTATCACTTTAAATGGAAAGTTGCTGGTCTGGGAATTATAACTCAGAGGTATTGTGATCAGCATATGTGAGGCCCGGGGGCTATCTCCTGCAACACACACACACACACACACACACACACACACACACACACACACACACACAAGGGCGCATGTGCGCTCAGACACACACAAAGATAACATGTGCTGGAAAGCTTTGGAGGAGTGGAGAGAAAAAGGAAAGCTCACTGGCCATGAGCTTTCCTGGCAAGGCTGTGATAGTGGCTGTCTGTCTGGTGTCAACAGAGCTGACACTGAGTGGCAGTCACACTGATGGCTGCCCAGAGCATCTGCTCCATAATTCCTGCCCTCACCCCCCGACGCTTTGGAAAGCAAAGGCGTTCTCTTACCAAGTGTCTCTCTGGTTGCTTCCCATCAGGCAAGGTCAGTGTGCTAGCAAACCGAGCTGCTGTTTGGGTTGCCATAGAAACATCCACTGGCCAGGTGGAGCTGGAGCTGGCCCCCACTGTGGAGATCCCCACAGCCTGGTCTGAGAAAGCCCAGTGGCCTAGGTGTTTGACGCGGTGGCCGTCCCCAGACAGAGTGGAGTGCATCAAGGTATCGGTGACCAGCCGGGGCTCGTTCTGTAGGGTGCCAACAGCTTTGCCAATCTCATTGCTGACCACGTAACAGTTTACTAGGGAAACGGGGTTCCTTAGAGCTTATGTTCCAATGTGCATGCCCCCCTCTCCCCCAGTGGCAGCATCAGAAATGCAGGTTTCTTATCAGAAACCCTGGGCCTGTGGGAATGAGTGTGGGCCAGGTCCCAGTGAGTTAGGTGTAGGCTGGTAAGTCCCCAAGGGCTCTGACATGGGTGGAAGCGGCTGAGCCCCCCCTGCTCCCTGCCTGTACTCAAGATGCATGTGGCTTTCCACACTGCCCTTTAGGCTTCCATGTTCTGCCATCCACGTGTGAGTGAAAATATTCAATATGTGTTTGTCTTTTTCTGCATTGCTGCTCTTTGCACATGATACCCTAATTCTGTACACATTCCTGTGAATGGCTGGATTTGCTCTTTTTTGTTGGCTGAATAATATTCCACCAACTAGACATACCATACTAGCCCTGGGTCCCTCAGTCTATGTAGACTGCTCTCTACTTTAGCCAGCACTGTGTTTCTCATTGTTTTCCGATCCTTTCTTCTTTTCCAGTCATTTGGGTTCAGTTTGGTGGCCCGGTCCAGCTATCACTGGCAGCTGAGTTTCCCCCAGGCGGAACAGGTGTTATTTGAGCAGCTGGTTGAGGATGGGGGCTGCCACAGGCGGTGCTTTCAGGTCCTGAGGCAGCTGAAGGAGGATGTGTGGTGTCCAGGGAAGAGGCCAGTCATCACCACCCACCACCTGCAGGTGAGCATGGGGTGTGACGAGGGGAGTCAGGGCAACTGTCTCTAGGTGGGTCCCAATGTGTGATGGTATCTGGATGGGGCCGTGGGAACTGTTTTCAATCCCAGGGTTTCCATACCACGTGCACTTCCGCTCAGGGGGACATAAAAACCCTAGCTGTGTGTCATACACCTGCCAGGGGTGACAGTGACCCTTCTCTCCCTTCCTGAGTTCCCTTTTCTTCCTTCCTCTGCCCCTCTCTCCTTCCTTCTTTATTGATGCATCATTAGGAATGATTTATTATACAAATAAACACCTTGTATTGCATACATTTATAAAGTGTAGAATAATGGTTTGAGACACACAGAACATTCACATGTAAAGCCAGGGTGATAGCATGTCCCTTCAAATGTTTATCCCATCTTCCGTGCTGGGCGCCTTTGAACTACTTGAGTTATTTCAAAACAGAATCTCTATCATTTGCACACTGCCATGCTGGCTAGCACTTAAATGTATCCCTTAAATGTGGTGTTCTGTATTGCTGCCACACAGCCTTTCTCCACCCCCTACTCCCCCCACCCCCAAACCTGCTTCCTGACTTCTGCTTCTGTGGAACCCATCGCATCAGCGCATGTGACTGTGAGCCTGAAGTGTTTGTCTTCCACTCTCTTTCTTATCTCGCTCAACATAAGCGCCTCCATTTGCTCCGTGTTGTTGGCCATGGCAGGATTCCACTCATTTTTTGTGGCTGAGTAGTAGTTCACCATGTGGGCATGTCACATTTTCTCTACTATTCTTTTGTTGGTGGACACCCAGGTTGATCGCTTTTTCTTGGCTATTGTGAATAATACTGTAATAACCAGAGTGTCGTATCTCTTTAATATTCTAATGTCATTTCCTTGATATGCATACCCAAATTTTAAATTTTGTAGGAACCTCCGATCTGTTTTCCACAAAGGCTTCACTAATTTATATGAGTGCCCCTGTCCTTACTGTCTTCTTATTTTACTCCACTTTTGTTTTTGTTTTTGTTTTTGTTTTGTTTTGTCTGAGACAGGGTTTCTCTGTGTAGCCCTAGTTGTCTTGGAAATCACTCTTGTAGACCAGGCTGACCTGGAACTCAGAGAGCCACGTGCCTCTGCTTCCTGAGTGCTGGAATTAAAAGCAAGCCACCAACATCTGACTAATTTTTGTCTTTTTAACAACAGCCTGGGTATGGTGTCTCTCTGTGGTTTTGCCAGGCATTTCCCTGAAGACTATGACTTATATACTTGTCCGTTTGTGCATTTTCTTCAGAGAAATGGCACTTCCTGACCTTTATCCACTTTTCATGGTGTTGTTTGTTTTTTTGCTGTTGAGTTCTGTGCGTATTCTGAGTATTAACCCCCTTAGGAGTACAGCTTGCTTGCATTCCCCCACACTCCACCTCCCCCCTGGGACTGCTCTGCAGTACAGATAGATGCCTTGAGTTCAATGTGTCCACATGTATCTGTTTTCCCTTGTGTTGCCTGTGCTGTTGGGTCTTGTCTGAAAGACCCAACTATGCCTTGAAGCATAGTCCCTACTTTCTCTAGTTGCATAATTTCATGCCTTATATTTTGAGTGATTTTGAGTTGATCCATTTTGAGTTGATTTTATATCTGGTGAGATACGTGGTCAGTTTCATTCTTTGTATATGTGTGTGTCCCTCCCTCTCTCCTTTCCTTCCCTCCTTCCTTCCCTCCTCCCTGCCCCCCCTAGTTTTCCCAGGTCCACTTTAGTTGGAGAGATTATTGACTCTTTACAATCTCAAATGTGTGTTATTATTTTTTATTTATGTGTATGTGTCCATGTGAGTATATGCCATGTATATGCAGGTGCCTGAGGCCAAAAGTGAGCATCAGATCCTCTGGATCTGAAGTTACAGGCCATTGTGAGCTGCCTGAAAAGGGTACTGGGAATTGAACTCAGGACCTCTGAATGAGCAGCAAGTGTTCTTCATTCATCCAGGACTTCAAGTATTCATTCATTTAAAATTGATGATTTTGTTTTTGATTGCTGTGTGTAATTGCATAGACTATGTGGGTTTGGTGTGATGTTTTTATATATGTGGATAAGGTGGACCAATCATGTTCAACTTCCCTTCATCCTGCCCCCCTTCACCCCACCCTTTTCCCAATTACCAGTCATCAGCACACCTTGTTCAGATCAACTTCATCTTTTAGTTACCACGCGTGAGAAGGAACATACAGTGTTTGTCTTCTGGGTCTGGCTCATTTTACTTAACACATGTCCTTCCATTTTGCTTCCAGCCATTTTGCTGTAGAGGACAGGGCTTCATTCTTTCTGGATGAACAGTCCTACATTGTGTATTTGTGCCCTGTGTGCCCTGGCCATCCATTGTTGGTACCTGGGTTGTTTCCATATTGTTCTTGACACCTGTGTCTGCCGCTCAAAAGGCTGGCAAACAAGGCAGGGACCAAACCTCACAGAACATGTTAAGCATTGTATCCTTAGCCAGGTGTGGTGGCATTCATCCTTAAGCCTAGCACTCAGGAGGCAGAAGCAGGAGGATATCTGTGAGTATGAGGCCAGCCAGGGCTACATAGTGAGACTCTTTTTATATCTTAGTTAACCAAGAGTGGGTTTAAAACATAATAATAATGAAGATTTATACTTTAAAAACAAACAAACAAGCAAAAAAAAAAAAACCCTACAGATTGGCTGGTGGTTGGAATAGGCACAGGCAGGTTAGACTGTTGGGTTGTGAGTGACAGAGTGAATGCTGCCCCAGGTTGTATCTGGCCCAGTTGGCTGGCTAAGCAGGTCTAGAGGCAGAGCAGGTTTGTGGGAAAGGCCATAAGTTCAGTCTGGGCATGTTGAAACAGAGGTAACTTTCCAATACCCAAGACTGAGCAGGTCAGTTGCAGAGTCTGGGCTGTGTGAGTCCTCCATCTCGCTGTGAAGGAAGCTCTGAACTGAGTGAGCACCAGGCAAAGGAGGGGCAAGAGCAGAAGAGGGGTGGGCGGGGAGGGGGTGTCCTTAGAAACTCCAAGGCAAAGCAGACATAGATGAGTGCAGAGCAAAGGAGTATCTGGGATTCAAGGAGAAAGCCAGGAAGAGCATTGTCTTAGAGGCCAAAAGAGCAGTGGTTAGAGAGGCAGGCTGTGGCCAACTGTCTGATCCACTGACAGGTGAGAAGAGGTGAGGCTGAAAAAGGCCTGCCCTGCCATTTGATGCTTGGAGATCTTGGACTTGGAGAGCAGCATTCAGAATTAATGGCAGAAGATGCCTCACTGGAGTAGATGGAGGCAGGGGATGAATGAGAGGGGAGGAATTTAGCAGGGTCTTGGGTTTATGGGAGGGGAGACTCTCTCTCCATGGGAGATCAGGAGGGCTATGACCACGCTAAGAGGCCATCTTTAGAGATCCTATAGAGCTCCTGGGAATTAGAGGCAGAGGCCCTTGAGACAGTGATGGATGCAGAGAGGAAAGGAAGAGACTGCCATGTTGGCAGATCTCTCTGGTCCAAGAGATGAGAGCTTCCATGTTTCCTGTATGCTACTTGGAGCAGGGTATGACTCACCGAGAGAGTTGATGGTCGAGGTGGCAGAGGAAAGGGAGAGAGAATAACTGGGGCTGTGAGTCAGCTAGGCAAGCCCCAGGCCCGGGTGAGGCAATGGATCATGAGTTCCTGATGAATCCAGTTTTCCCAGGGTACCTTGCTCCTCCTCCCAGAGCCATGGAAACTCATTTTGTTCCCACCATCTTTTGTCCACAGACTGTTCTCTTCTGGACTTGTGAGAAATACCCACACCTCAAGGATTGGCAGGTCTTCCATCAGGCTCTCCTGCGCCTGGTCCGGAAGCTGCACAGATGTGTGAGCCAGCACTTCCTGAAGCATTATTTCGTCCCAAAGAGCAACCTCCTTCAGTCAGCCAACCCAAGTGAGCTGGATGCCGTGGCCCAGAAAGTGGCCTTCTTCCTAAAGAACCCGCAGGTCACACTGCCCTGAGGTGGCCCAGGGAGCCTGTGCTTCATTGCTTTCTACTGACCTCATTCTCAGGGCAGTCTCTCTGCCAGCTGCCAGGCCCCTATGCTAACAGAGGCCACCAAACCAGGCCAGCAGCTTCCTCATCAGAGGCAAAAGCTCCTGCCCCAGGCCACGCAAGCATTTCACCTTCCCTACCTCTCCTGGGGACAGCTCCCATCCCACTTCCCCAAGTGACTGATTTTCCTTACTCAGGTTTTTATTGTCTGCAGAGGGGAATGGAGATGGGCTCAGGGCAGGTCAGATAGGAGCCTGCTGTTGGAGACTACTCAAGCTGGCTGGACCAGCACCCACATACTGACAGATAGCCTACCCAGTGACTGGTGTCTCTTCAGTACCCTCTGTTCTCCAGCGCCAAGCACTGACCAGCAATCCAGGCTTGTGAGCTGTTCCGGTGTTCCTCTCTCAACTGTATGGAGTCACCATGAGGGCTCAGTGGAAATCCAGGAGAAGGGTGCATCTGGGGCTCTATTTGTCTCCTGACTCTAGTCTCAGCCCTCTCTGCCACAGTCAAGGCTAGACCTGGGCTTCCACTTCAGGAATAAGCTCATGCTTGGCCTGGCATGGACCCACATCTGTGTCTTTCACGTCTGGATGTCTTCCTTAGCTCAGTCCATTCACTCACTTGCAGACACATAACACCCGCTAGGCACTGAGAATACAGGCGAGAACAAGACATGCTTCCTGGAGAAGACCAGAAGTGGAGAAGATCGGTGAACTTGGTCACTACACAAAAAAGGAAGTCTGCTAGAATAAGGTCACAGAGAGATTCCAAGGGAGAACATTCAGACAGCTAGAACCAGAATGGTGACCTCAGACAGGCTGGGCTGGGTAGGCATGGGTCCCTGGCTGTGGAAAGTTGTCGAGGAATTGGTATTACTGTGTTCTGGGACCAAAGGTGTAGCGTTTACCTCCAACAAGCACACTTCAGATGATGGCTCTGGTGACACCAGGAGGTACTCAGTGGCCTCTGCACCTCTCCATTCTGAAGGGTACTGAGAACCACAGCATCCCACATCTGCAGTGTGGTGGTTCCAGGTGCTCTTAGAATGGCTTCTTTTGGCATTTTCTTAATGCTTCTTGACTCCGGGGGATCCTTTGTGACATTTGAACATCCTCCAATAACAAATATGCTTAACAAGGTGATAGTTCTAAAAGCACAAACCACTGGTTTGGGGGGCTTTGAAGATGCCTGTGTGTCTAGGATTGAACCTGAGGTCTTTGACACGTGGAACATATGCCCTGCCAATGAGCTAGATTGACTTTATTTTGAGGCTGGATCTCAGTAAGTTGCCCAGGCTGGCTCTATTTTTTATTAGTTTTTTATTAGAATATATGAATTATGCATAATGATCGGTTCCATTGTGATTTTTCATGTGTGTATGAAATTTTGTGTATGAATGTGCATGCATGTGTGTAAACCAATGGCTTTAACAAGGGTTCCATCCAGGAACATGGGTAAGGGACTAGCTGCAGTACGGGCACCTTTAGTGGTTACACCACTGAAGATAATGCTCCTCTAGACCCCATTAAATGCCTGTAAATCTCGAGGGGGAGGGGATTTGTGAGCATTTCCTGTCTGATGGAGTGCCCATGAGCCAAGCATGAGTGACCACAAACTCTGAGATTTGGAGAGTACAATTGCCATACTGTAGCTGAAGACGGAAGTCCACAGCGCTCTACCCCTTCCATCAGCTCCTGCCTTCATCCCCCATTCACTTCTCAAGCCTTGGGTGACAAGATACCCATTTAAGGTTGAGCATTCAGCAGCCACTGCTTCCCAGCATGTTGGCCAGTTATGGATCTATGCATTACTTCTGGCCACGGCAAAAAGCAGCTTCTCTAGCTACCGCTGACATCAGAACAATCCACACACATCAACATGAGTATTTGGAAGGCATCTTGATAGACCTATAATGTCCGCTTCACAAAAACCAGCAGAAGCTTCCCCACTGGGTCCTATCCTGTCTCCAGCCATAGGGTTTTGACTGGGTTTACAGTAAAAGATGTGGATTTAATCCTAAGAGGTAGGTCTCAGGTCCACAAAGATACCGATTACACCCCCCTCCCCATAAAAGTCATGCCGCTATCACACAAGTGGGTGTATCTTGCCTGGAAGGCAGCTCACAGGGTCTACAGTGGAGAGGAATACCATTTGTGACAATTGTCTCCAACAGCCTACATATCACCTTCTGGCACTTTATAAAACAGCCATTAGGAAAAAGCTTATGGCCAAGGCCCAGCTTAATTCTTATGTCCTGAAAACAGATTGTGGTGTCTTTGGCAACAGGGTCTTTCCATCTAGTTCTAGTGGGCATCCAGACAGCAATGACAGTAGACTAGGTTGGCTTTGAACTCTGTAACTCAGGTGAGCTTTGAACTTGCAATCCTTCTGCTTCAGCTTCCCAAGTAGCTGGAATTATAGCCACTTCTGACTTTGTTTTGGTGAAAAATCAATATTATTTTTTCAAAAGTACTACAACCAGACGGTGGGATCCCCCAGGTTATCATACAGTAAATCATAGTTTTAAAAAGTTGAAAACCTGCCTTATTGAACTAACTGTATGATTCTTTTTGGAAGCATGATGTGAAAAGCAAGCCTGTGCTTTGTTTTAATCATTAAGACTTGCCTTCTAGTCATGTTCCCTGATCACAGGAAACTTTTTTTTTTTTTTTTTTTTTTTTGAGAAGGCAGCAGCTGTAATAGGTTTTGTTTCTGTTTCTCTTTCTAAGATGTAAATGTCTTAAGAAAGTATTAAAGCAGCCGTGCAGTCACAGAATGTAAAAAAGTGAAGTTGCCTGAGCTGTTATTTAAAACAGTGTGGAATTTAGAGAGGGTGGACCCCATAGGCCTGTCCGACCAAATGTTTTCTGCTTGGAGCCCTGCACTGCACTGCGGAGAAATAGCCTGTTTTGTGGATTCTTGGTGGTTCCCACATCTGGCCAGCAGAGGGCAGCAGGCACTAACAAATGAAGAGTCAGCGCCTGTGGGTCCCTCATTTGTTACTGTCTTAGTGTAAAAGCCGCACCCTGCTCCCTCCTGCTGATGCTAACTAAATTGCTGGCCTCTTATAGTGCCTTAGCTAAAGCTTCAGTCTTTGCTCAAAGCTGAGCTCTGAGGGGAACCTGCAGGATTGTCCAACCTGGACACTGCTGGTGTTCTGTTCTGGTGTTCCCCAGGATGGATGGCCAGCACAAATGAAGTCCGCTCGCTGTGCTTCTTGACTTTGGTCAGTTTCTGGGTTTTTTTTTTTTTCATTAAAACAAGTAAATAAAGACATATTTGTGTGTCTCTGTGTGCACATGCCGTATGTGTGTAGGTGCTCGAGGATTCCAGAAGAGGGCATTGGATTTCCTAGACTTGGAGCCACAGGCAGTCATGAGTCACTTGACACAGGTGCTGGGAACTGAATTTGGGTTCTCTAAAGTCCTCTAAATTGGTGACTCATCTCTCCCTGTTTCCTTCCCTCTTTTTTTTTTTTTTCCATTCTCCAGAGGACCTTTCCATCTCCATAACACCTCCCAGTGTGAGTTATGCTTTCTCAGGGAATGACAGGTATTCAGCCATTCAGATGAACTTGGCTGTGTGTGCTCCTGGTTTTCCCAAAGCAGCTGCCTAGGTGGTGTCCCTCCCCCAGTTCACTGGCTGCAACCCTAATCCCCAACATCTCACAAGACAGCTGTGAAAGAGACAAGTTAAAATGCTCTTGCCTGTGGGTCCTTAATCCAATCTGGCTGGTGTTCTCACAAAGAGACTAGGATTCACAGAGCACTAGAGATGTGCCTGGAGGGAGGGACGAACTACCCTCTGAAACAGAACCAAAGGACAGCTGGACTAGCCACAGAGATGGAAGAATTTATCCCTGCCCATGTCTTGACTTTGAACTTGTGGCCTCCAGACCTTTGAGGAAATAAATATATTTTGAAAATTATTCCTAGCACATTGACAGCAATAAAGGGGGCAAATGGATGTGAAAACCTGGTCCTTGGTACAGGATAACTGCTATGGAAACACTTGTCATGTCAGTGCCTACTCCCTCCTGGTCTGCCATGCCTCATAGACACACCATCCCAAACCAAACACACTCTATAAAAATGGAAACCAACCATGGAATGGCTAGGGATATAGCTCAGCGGAAGAGCACTTGTCTCAAATGTAGGAGCTGCTTTGAAGTTTTTACTTGTTTTTTTTTTTTTACATAAAAATCTGGAGGGTTTGCTTTATTTTTCATAGAGAATATAAGTTAGGTCTATTAAAGAAAAAAATGTAAACAATCAAAACTAGCACTACAGAAAAGCCTTTCTGCTGCAGGATCCCTGTGGTAGCCACCAGGATGGGCAATTCACAGAACTTGTATCCAGAAGCCACACAAACAGACCTAATGACAGTAGATGCCCAATAAGGCCCCATGGGTTTTGAAGTTTGAAAAATGTTATTGTTTGCAAACGCATTGAGTTGTGTAGAGGTTTGAATGAGAAAGGGCCCCGTGGGCTTATGTGTTTGAAGTACTTGATCCTTGTTTGGTGGGACTGTTTGGGGAGGATCAGGAGGTATAGTCTAGCTGGAGGAGGTGTGTCACTGGGGACAGCTTTAAGGTTCCAAAAGCCCACCCCTTCCTCCTACTTGCAGAGAAAGATCTAAGCTCTCAGGTGCTGCTCCAGTACCATGCCTGCCTGCCTGCTGCCATACTCCCTGTCATGATGGTCATAGACTCTATGGCACTGCACCCCAAAGTAAACACCTTCTTTTATAAGTTGCCCGGGTCATGGTGCTTTGTCATCGCAATTGAAAAGTAACTCAGACAGGTGGTTTGGTTATATTTTCATTCTTAACCACAGAGGTGGTCTGAAAACCCCAATCCCTTCACATTCTAGGCAGCCAACTTTTGGGCCAGCATTTCCTCATTATCCTGTGTGCATGCCAAGAAGCTATGCAAATATAAATTTGAAGTTCAATAAACGTCATATCACCTGGTCACATGCTGCTTGACTTCTCTATATTTCTGACTTTCTTCTCTGCATTTCCCCAACATTCACTGTGCAAATTGTTTCTAAGTCTCCCATGGTGTCACAAGTTTTTCAGTTTCTTTGGGTTTACATTGAACTTTTGCTTAATCTTGAAACTATGTGGTTAGGGACCTGTAGGCTCGGTAGCGCTACTATCTTCCCAGTTAACAGAAGCATTTGCCATTATAAAGCGGCCTTTTCTAACCCTATAAACACTTTACCTGTATAGGATTTTGTTGGAGAGTCTCCATCTTATTTTAGTTAGCCTCTCTCACTGTAGCTTTACTATCTGGTCAGCATCCTTTTGCTATTGAACCTGTTGTTTTCATGGCAAACTTTATCAAGATCCAGTCAATAGCTGAGCTCTGGAGCTTGTGTTTGGGGGCCATGTTTATGTATCATGACTAACATACATGTGGCTTCATTGCTCCTCTATTGTCACTTGGATTCCAGCTGACACATCTTATCCTCTCCCTGTGCCTCCCGGCCCACCTTCTTGCTTGCCTCTGTTCAAATGAAGATGGTTGTCTTTCCTTTCCTCCCCTCCCCTCCCTTTTCCTTTTCCTTTTCCTTTTCCTTTTCCTTTTCCTTTTCCTTTTCCCTTTCTCTTTCCCCTTTCCTTTCCTTTCCTTTCCTTTCCTTTCCTTACCTTTCCTTTCCTTTCCTTTCCTTTCCTTTCCTTTCCTTTCCTTTCCTTTCCTTTCCTTTCCTTTCCTTTCCTTTCCTTTCCTTTCCTTTCCTTTCCTTGTGTTGCTTGCTTGGGAATTTCTTGCTCTGTCTAGTTTCTCTTAATGGTTACCAGGGATATGGACTGAAATCTAGAGCTAGCCGACTTCTTCACTCTAATCTCACAAGAATCTTAGCAGGCTTGGGTTCCCATCACCCCCCACTCCCCATCTGCTGCTGTCAATCAGGATGTTGGTTTTAGCCTATCCGGCACTCCTTACAAATAGGTACATAGACAAAAAATGGATATTTTTCTTATCACTACTTCATAAAGTTCTATTTTATTTGGTCTACACATTTAACACTATCTTTACTGTCTGAAATTTCAGACTTTGTGTCATTCCTTTTCTCCCTGAATACACATGCTAGCATTTTCTGTACTGAGAATACACACACTGCAAGGGCAGCCCGCTGGGACTTTTGTTCTTTAGAGAAGTTTGGTACTGTCGTTCACACAATTGTTCTTAGCACATTAAAAATGTCTTCTTCTATCTTCTGGCTTGCTTTCCAACTGTTGACAAGTCATCCAGCCAACCATTTGTCATACGATATGTGCCTTTTTTTTTTTCTTTTCTGAATGTTCTTAATGTTTTCTCCTGCACCGTGTGTGTGTGTGTGTGTGTGTGTGTGTGTGTGTGTGTGTGTGTGTGTGTGTGTGTGTCTTCTCCTTTCCTTTGGATTATTAGATTTCCTAAATTTGAAAAGTAATCTCCAGTAATTCTAGGGAATTGCTAGCATTTAACTCTAAAACTGTCTTTACACATTCTTCCTATGGGAAATTCAATGTGGGTATGGAGTAAACTCAGCATTCTACCCTCTGTATCTTTCAACTTCTTTCATATTTCCCATCATTTTATCTCTAGATTTAACTACATTCTGAAGGTGTATGTCTGTGTGCATGTGTATGTATGTGTATATGTACATGTGTATGTACATATGTGTGTGTGTGTGTGTGTGTGTGTGTGTGTGTTCATTTGCACCCATCTTTAAAATGACTAATTCTCTTTGGCTGCATCTAATCTGGTGATGGTTGTGTCCACTCTACTGTTTTGGTTATTATTTTTAAGAGTTTCTTTGGTCATTTCTCACACCCATGTGATTATACTTTAGGGTCTCCTGTTCATATTCTAAGCTCATCTTTTGCATCTTTAAATATAATAAAAGATTTTATTCCATGTAATAGCATTCTGGTATCTGAAATGACCAGTCATTGCTGGGTTTTATTCTTTGTTTTGGACAATCAATGCTAGTGTTTGTTTCTTTGTGTGCTTTGTTAATTTTTAATGTGAATATTTTGGTTTTCCTTTAAACTTTCATCTGTGGGAATTGTTTGAGGTCTAGATTGAAGCTGAGCTACATAAAAAGACTTACTTTCAAATCTCCCAGTTATCCAAAAGCACAAGCAAGGTCATTTAAATCACATTTTGTGTTTGTGGGTTTTTAAGCCAACAAATAGACAAGTCCAGAGAGAAAACATTCAAAGTCACTTGTGATCACAGACCCTTAGGGGATGTCTGCATGACTTTCCACCATCCAGTGCTGATATCAAGGTATACAAATCTCCTTCATAGCAGGGTTTTCTCATAAACCCCATTCTGGAAATGTTGTCTTTTCTACCCAGACTCTTTCCCTCCCAGGCAAGGCACAGACATTCTTCCCCATTCCCTAGGTAACTCCAGCACTTGATGTAAGGCTCCAGACCTCTAGGACTCCACCTGGCCCCAAGGATCAATGCCAGTTCTGCTGCCTACCTGTCTGCCAGGGTTCTTGGATTTGCTTCATCTCGGGAGCCAGTGGCGCCTCTTTCTATGTCAAGAGTGCATTTAGAAAGGTTTTAGAGGCCATCCTTTTAACTCAGGCAGTTGAGAAGGTGATGCGCTGAGGGCCTATCATGATGAGTTACTGTCTGCAATAGCCCAGTCCAAGCCAACTAGACCCTGTGTTTTTTCCTGCTTCCCATGTATGGTCCCGAGCTATAATTCCTCACGTATCTGGGCTAAGTCATCACCTCACCCCTCTACACTGCTGCAGATTCTGTCTTGCCTCAGTCCCATCTCACCAGTCCCACCCCCACGAAACCCCCACCCTAGGAGCTAAGATACTCCTAAATACTTGCAAATTGAATCATGTTCTTTCACTGCTCCAGTCCTTCAAGTGACCTTTCATCACTTCATTTAAAACTCCCTACCATGGCCTGCAAGGCCCACACGGTCTGGCTACTGCCACCAGTCTCCTTCATTCGAACTATTCCACCACGCCGGCTCCCTTGCTCTTCTTTGGAAATACCAAATGCATTCCCGCACACCTTGTACCTAGCTGTCCCTTGGCTCATAAACCTTCCATCCCATATGTTGACATAGCTTACTCCTCCCAGCTTAGCATGGCAAGCTCCCCCACTACCCTGTCACCTTGTCATCCTGGTTGACTTGTTTTCCTTTGGAAAATAACTCTGCATGGATGGAGCTTGTTTTATTTTGTTCACTCTGTGTTCTGCACCCAGAATGATGCCTTGTGCTGAGCAGTTGCTCTGTAGATGCTTGCTTACTAAATGCAGACTTGGATGGATGGATTGGTGATGGAAAGTGGATTTTGCTCCATAATGTGCATTTTCTGGGGGTTGGGTGTGGGGCTGGACTTGATCTCAAGTGTTTTGACACTCAGGTGAGGCTCTTCCTAAAGTAATTTTGAGATGTTGAAGATTACAATCAGATAGAAAAATGGCCTCCGGTTCCAGAAGCCAGTCTTCTGTTGAGAGCCTGGCTCCTCCCTCTGTGCAGGGCACAGCCCGATGCAGCTGACTGGAGAAGACACACTGATGGCATCATCTCAGCTCCCTACATGCAGCTGGTGAGTGCTGCACTCAGCTATCCTGACTGGGGCCTGAGATGCACTGTGTGGACCAAACACACACTCTCAGCATGTACACAATGCGCATCAGAAAAGAGTTCAGGCTGTCTCCCTTCCTGCCGAGCCTGGGAACAAATAGCAGTGGTCTGGGAAGAGGCTCTCCCTCCCCATCTCTTTGTTTCTGAGTCTAGACCATTCATTTCCTCTCATTCAACAGCATTGCTTGAGAGGGAGTCGCTTTCCTTTGCCAGCTTTATATTTTAAGTTCTTGGACCGTGTCTCATGACTGTCCTGTCAGGAACCACCCCAGGAGAGCTTAGACACAAAGGAGCAGGGGACTGGTGCTCAGTGTGAGGGAACTGGGCTGTAACTGAGAAAATCGCCTCAGCCAATGACAGCCTGAACTTGCTCAAAGTGTAGAGTGAAGCCTTCTGCTCCCCACTCAGAGGGAGATGAGAATAGTCTATGAGGCACTCAACACTAGCTCTCTCAACAAAACCTAACCTATGTTTCAGGCCCTAGAGACAACCATGGATGGGGAACTCACTTGGTGAGCCATGGTCCAAAGGGGTTTGGGCTCCTTTCTTCTTCACCCAAGCTCACACACTTCTCTCACTTTGCTCTACCCTCTTCTGCTTCCTTCTAGAATATTCTTCTTTTGTCTCCATGGTGAGGGTCATCAAGAACACCCTCTGCCCTTGGTTTTCTCCATGCAGGATCCATATGTGTGACCAGGACATGCATTTCAAATAGAGTAAGGACCAACAATAGAGGAGATGGGCAATGCTCAGGGTGACCTTGGCCATCACTGCTGACTGATAGAGACCCTCTGGCCATGGAGGCCTTGCCTGTGCCTGCACCTTGCAGGAGTCAGGGAGTGCTAGGTTCTTCTCTGGCTGACTGCTGATCACATTCGGTGGCTGTGGTGGAGAGCATCCTGCCACACTGTGGCCCTCACCCAAGCAGACAGGCTATCCTGACCCACAGGCTCCGCATAGCCACTTGGGATGTGACTGTTGAAGAGGAGCGTTGATTGCAAGGGATCAGTCACAGCCCAGTCCACCCTGTACATGCAAGGGATAGTGTAAATGCCCTCCTCAGCCCCCCCCCACACACAAGCAGAGAACAGATGGGTGGAGGGTGACAATGTTCCAGAAAAGGACAGGACAGGTCCCTAAGATTCAGAGTCTTGTACATTTCCAGGGTTCTTTAAGTTTTATCTCATTTGATTCCTTCAACCATCCTTTGAAATAGAGTGGGCATTACCAATTTACCCATGAACATTTGAAAAAAATCACAGACAAAAAGAATTCAAGGTCATTGCCTGGGCATACGTGTATGTCATTACCGGTCAATCACAGTGCAGGTGACAGAAGTGGCACGTGGACAGGCAGACCTGGATGGCTTTCCAAGTGGAAGCCTCCACAGTTCCTGGCCTGGTCTGAGGATAGGGGGTGGGGCAGGTGCTGCCCTTGACACACCCTGTTGGCCTCAGGGTGCCCTCCAACAAGGCCAGTGGGTGGAGTTCTTGAGTTGACAGATTGGGGAGGAAGACTTCTTAGGATTTGCCCTGGACTGAAATTTTCAGGTGGCACCTTTGAACCTTGTAAATCTCCTCAGAGCCTACTGTTGCTGAAGCTAATCATTCACTCACTCTCTCCACAGGTCCGGTGACCTTTGCAATGCAGTTGAAGTTTGTTTGCTTTTTAAAAAGTCCTGTAGTTTATGATTGGAGCAATGTCCCTTAGGCCAGGAAGAAAGGAATTTGAGGGTTCAGTAAAAGACTTGGTTCGCTTCCAACCCTCCACCTCTAGGGCCATATTTCCTCAATAACAGTGTATGGAGTAGGAGGCAGGGAATTGATCTTCTATAGCCTTGTGTCTCATGGAGAACCTAGCAGTCAAACTTGTTCCAAGAACGGCAACAATAAAATCCAATCTATCACCATGGAGCCCTGAGGAGAAGGGCTTATATTTGGGGGTACAACTTCTTAGCCAGCTGTGTACATGGAGAGGAGAGTCAATTAGGAGCTTTCTGTTAAAACAGAAGGTCTGATAAAAGCATTGAAATTCAAATCACCAAAGTTCACTAGCCTCTTGTCAGAATCACAGGAACAAATTGTCTGCCTGGTCCAGTAAGCCACAGGACCCCCATCCCTTTAGAGGCATCAGATCCACTATGCCATCTGTGAAGGAACGAGGCCAGCATTCTATAGATTGGCATCCTGCAGGCTGCCTCAAAGAGCTCCCTAGGTGGGAACAGTGGTGCACACCATTAAACCCAGCTCTCAGGAGGCTGAGGCAGCTGGATCTCTGAATCCAAGGCCAGCCTGGCCTACACAGTGAGACCCCCCTTCCCCCATTTACAACAGCAACAAAACAAATTAAAAACATCAGTTGCCCAGTTGTGCTACCCTGACTATAAATGGCTCAGAGGTCTACAAGGGCAGGTTGTACCAGACCTGTATATGATATTCTGGCAACTAGGTGGCCATTTTCACTAGGCAGTTCCCATGAGACACTCAGACCCGAGATGCCCAGGACAAACACATCACATCACTACTGCAGCTAGACCGCCCACTTCCATTTTCTCCTCCTAGCACCTGGTCTAAGAACTCCAGTGTCATCTTTGAAGTCTCACAGTCCTTCAGTCTCCATGTTTCTGACACCTAAATATATTATCTGTTTATTTGCCTACCTATTAATAGTAACAGCATCTCTGCCTTACACATCCTTGGCACCTGCAACCTGGGCTCCTGCTGCCATCACACTCCACCCCCAGCAGCAGCAGCCCAACAGCCACCCTACCCCTTATCCCCTACCCTTACCCCCATCCCTCAGCAAGCCACTGATCCATAGGTCTGGCTTGTCTCTTCTCTGTGAAAGGAACTGGAATGATTTCCTGTTGCCAGCTGAACAAGCAACTGCCACTTAGGGCCCTCCATGAAATAACACACTTGTACACTGCAGCGAGGCTCCCTGATGCTCACACACAGCCCTGCTTTCCTGCCCTCTCCTCTGTGTTCAGTCTGGAACATGAGTGGCTCTCCTCTCAGCCTGTAACATCTCCAACCTTCTCACGAAGGCCCAGCTCCAAGGCTCGCTTTTGTCAAAGCATTCTAAGAGGCCAAGGCGAGGTCCTGGGTTCACTATCCGAGAACAATGAAACAAACTTTCCAGGAGGTACCCGCTAAGGATCCTATTCTCATTTGTTTATTCAGCCAAAAATAGGTATTGTGCATGGATATCAGGCCAGATTCTCTTCCAGGCACTGGGAACTCAGTGGCAAATGAGAGTGATGAGTTCTGTCTGCCGTTGGGGAGCTTGCTGTTGCTAGGTGACAGAACTAAACAGGTAAATAAACAAAGGCCTGTGGGCTGCAGGTGGGCAGTGGTTGGAGCTCTTGTGTAGCTTGGCGGTCATCACAGTCTGCTTGTACCATGCCTGTTGCCATTAAATTCTCCCTTAGAGCCTCACTGACGAGTCTCATTGATCTTAGAAAGTTCCCAGACACCCAGCTTCATCACATCTGTGCCTCCATGCTGGGTAATTCTAATTGTCAACTGGACAGGGGTTAGGACTACCTATGAGACATGCCTCTGAGCATGTCTGTGAGAGAGCATCACTCAAGGGTGGGTGGAATGCCAACCATGAATGGAGGTGGTGCTATGTCATGGGTCTAGAAAAAAAAAAAAAAAAAGAATGTCCCTGTCTCTGCTTCCTGATCCACTCAGAAGTGAACAAGCCTCCCCTACCATGCCTTCCCTGCCACAACGGACTATACCTTCCAACCATAAGCACCAAATAAACCCTTCCTCCTCTAAGTTGCTTTGCAGCAGATATTGAGACATAGCAGAGAGAAAAGCAACGTAGCCTGTGTGCCATGCAATTGTCGGGAGGTTTTAAACAAGTCTCTTCATCTCTAAGGCATTGAGGTCCTCACTTGTAAAATGAGGATCATAGAGTGTGTGTATGTGTGTATGTGTGTACGTGTGTACAAGTGTGTGTGTGTGTGTGTGTGTGTGTGTGTGTGTGTAGTCACAGGACAACTTTGAGAGCGGGTGGAGTCTCTCCTTCCACCCAGTGGGTCCTAGGGATTAAACTCAGGGCATTGGGTTTGGCAGCAAGTACCTTTACCAGCTGAGTCATTTTGCTGGCCCTGAAATGGCTCTCATAAAGCTTGCCTTACTGACCTGGAGCTCCAAGTGAGAAGGGGAGAGGGAAAGTGCTAAGCTAACTGGAAAAGGAGCTGTCTCCTGGTCAGCTGTGAAATCAGATGACCCTAACTCCATGGACAGAGTGTGCTCTGGGAACAAGAAAGTAAGCTAGTCACCCCAAATGCTGAAACTCTTTAGACTCAAGGATCTTTAAAATCGTATAGCTAAATCTACTCTTCTAGATTGTGAAGGAAGAAGAATTGTGATGTTCTCAGGCTACCCTTAGGCTGCCCAAGAGGCAAGTGTTTCTTTCTTACCCTCCCTGAATCTGTCTCCCAGGGTTCTCTGCCTCTTCTAGTCTTTAGGGTTTGTTTCTTTGCACACCAGAGGCTCATGATTACCCGGTCTGGAAGGCATGTCCTCTGCCTTGTGCTCCAGAAAATAGAACACCACATGACTGCTGGTGGCAGCATATGTGAATGGCTCACTCCAAACTGCCACTCACCCAGCACAGGTCTCAAAGGCCCTGAAAGTTCCTATTTTCTCCCAACACTCTAACAGTCTCAATTTTGCAACTTTCATTATTCCTGCAAACGCTGCCAGCTTCATTCTGTGGGTCAGAGTGGCAGGGAACAGCTTAGCCTCAGGAAGGGTCAGCTGGCACAACTCTTGAAGCACAGTGTCACTCCAGTTTCTTCAGTGTCAGGGCCATGCTGGGGACCACTGGGAAGCAGACTCATCTCTTGGATGACTGAAGTTTCCAGGGCTCTGGTAAAAGTTCCTGCAGCATTCAGTTATTTGAAAATTAAGTCATCCTTCCACCCCACGACTCCTGGATGCTGAAATCTACAGCTCTGTCAAAAACAGGTTATTAGCAGTTTGTCAGACACATAGTTAGGTTTGATGAATGTTAATTGAATTGAAAGGAGAGGAGGAATAAACAAATTCACAGCAGTATTTCAGTCCTTCCCTCAATTATGTCCTGGCCTGTTATCTTCTCCCAAACACCTCAAGCAGAACCCCATAGGTGTACTTCTATTTTCTTGCTCTCCGCAAGTGAGGGATGGACTTGCTGACTGAACATGAACAACTGCTGTTATGTTCGCTTTCTACTGGGTGACAATGGATTTTACTTCCAACACCACCTGGGGGAGAAGCAAAGAGCCAGGGCCAGTTAACGAGAAGCTCTTTGGCAGTGGCCTGGGTACGTTAGTGTGTGTGTTAATTTCATTTCCTGTTGCTGTGCTAAAATACCCCAACAGGATCAGTGAAGGGAGAGTGGGTTTATTTGACTCACAATTCCAAGTGACAGTGCGTCGCTGTGGGGAAGTCGAGGTAACAGGAGCTTGAAGCAGTTGGTCACATCCAAAGTGAAGAGCATGTGAGATGTCATGACAGTACACATGGTTGTTACTAGTTGCAACTGTCAACTTGATAGAATCTAGAATCACTGGAGAAATGAGTTTCCAAGCCCGGGCTATGGGCACATCTGTATGGGCACATTAATTTCGATATGATAAGAAAAAGATATGAAAGTGGATAGAACCATGGAGCTGGGTCCCGGACTGTCTGAGAAAGGAGGAAGTGAGCTGAGCTCAAACATGCAAACATGTATTTTCTTTCTTTCTCTCTCTTTACTCTTTGTTGCCTAAACTATTGGACTTGAGAAGAAAGAAGTTCCCTAACATTGTTTCCTTCACAGAAAGTCTAAGGCAGTATTATCACTACCAACTAACTACTGTGTTCTTAGTTGACTGCCCAGTACCCCTGAACTGTTAAGTGGTGGGTCCCACCTCTGACCGATCACTGTGACTGACAATTAGAACACATTTATCTGTGTCTGTCTCCTCAGCCTAAAAAATTCCAGGAGGTCAGGACAAGGAGCTTCTCACAACACTCTTGGCCTTTGCTCAGGGCAAATGTGGCCCCGACACTCAGCTGTGTGGCTTCAAGTAAAATAGCTAACCATTCTGTGCCCAGCTTCTTTCCCGCCTTCTTCGTCATGACATTTGGCTAGGAGACCTTGCCTCTCGGGCTCTCTGACAACACTAAATGAGCTCCTGTGAATGGAGTGTGAGGACTGTTCAGCCCTACAGTTCACCTCAGCCCAGGAGGCCACTGCTACTTCAGCCAGTGCCACCGTGTTATCAGCAACTGGACATCACAGAAGTCTGAGCACCCTTTCCCACCTCTGTGTGCATGAGGCACCTTGGGTACTGTGGTCTTCCTTTCCCTGTGACATCCAAGTGAAGAACTTCACTCTGCAGAAACACAGATAAAATATGTGACCATGGGCTTCCCACATGCTAGAGCTTTGGGACCCTGGGAACAGTGAAGGCAGGCGGTAGTTAGGCCTTTAGATAGGTCTCTAGTCCAGCCAGGCAGGAGCTCTGGAAAGACACCATCAAGGACACTTCCCTTTTCATCTGAAAGTAAAATACCAAACATGGCCCCACACCAGAACAAAGCAACGGCTCTTCTCATGAGAGTTGCACTGTCACTTCTAGCATTTGAGTTCCAATCCTAGAGCAGAAGCCACTCTAGAAACTGTATCCATCTTGCAGGGAAGGCTCACACACACCCTTCCTGCTCTCCCACCTTCTAGCAAATCTACTCAATTGCTTGTGGCCATCTCTGACTCAGCCCGCAAAGGAGGCTGGGAGCCTCCTTTGGAGCAGACAAGCTTGCAAAGTTCTCCCAATCCTCCCTGTTTCCTGTTGAGTGCAATGGGCAGACAAGGCCCACTCCTTGGAGCCTTCTCGGACTGGCTTTTGTGGTGGCTTCAAGGTAAGTGACCTTTCTGAGGGGGTCCCAAGAGCACTGAAGATGCTGAGTGCGGTGACTTTCTGTGACACCCTTGGCTTCTGTTTTCTCTACTGCAGTGGAAGCCTGGTAGGGGTAGCTGGCAGCCTCAGTCGCCAGCCCAAGACCTGAGAGTTGGGCACTGGATATGCAATCTCTAAGTGCTCTGGACTCCTTTGAGAAGGAGGACATTAGTGCTGATGTTATTATATAGTAATGAGAAAATGTTCCCATGGCAGCCTTTCTGGCAGAGCACACTGTACTCTGCAAAGAAATACAGTTACAGGAATTATGCTCTTATGTATCTCCCCTCCAGGATATCAAAGTTGACAGCCCAGACTCAGGCCTGTGGTCATTTCCAGGTCACCTATCTGGTCCTGCCTCAACCTCCTCTGGCCTTGGCTGCTGGCTGCTCAGGCCAGGTACCTTCCCATATGTCTTTCCTCTACTCCCAAGAACTGGGGTGGGGGAGAGGGGGGTGTAGGTGGGCAAGATGGGTAGCAAATGTGCAAACACTTGGCTCAAATTTCTTCATTCAGTTCAGGTGATTGAACCAGGGATTAGGCAAAGTTTGCTTTAATTTTACACACAAGTAAACCCAGGCCTGGAGTGGTTAGAGTCAGTTGGCCAGTGGCACCACAGGGAATGAGAATCCAGGTAATTTGGCTCCATAAACAGGTGATCTGTCCCATGCTTCGAAACCCTGGAGTCTGGGGTTTCTTCTTGTGGGTCTAGATATTGCACAAATGGTAGGCATTGTGGTGCTTGTCATCCTAAGTATAGTGTGCTGTGCAGCCAAGAAGTACCATGAAAGAGGGGGAACACCAGGCAAGCTCCCGGTCCCACGACAGACAAGCTCCTGTCTCATCCTCTACCTGCCCATTTCTATCATGCATGGTCCTAAAGGAAGACCTTTCCACTCTACAGTTTAATGGCACCCTAACTGTGAGAAATTTCATTATCTTCTTGCATACATCCATTAACAGAGCTACTGGACACAGAACCCTTCAAATACTACGTTAGAGTAGCTTTGAGATGTACTAACTTTAAGCTTGAGATCCTAGGGCTGATAAAAGGGACAGCTATTGCTGGGCAGTGGTGGCACACGCCTTTAATCCCAGCACTCGGGAGACAGAGGCAGGTGGATCTCTGTGAGTTCAAGACCAGCCTGGTCTACAAGAACTAGTTCCAGGACAGCCTCCAAAGCCACAGAGAAACCCTGTCTCGAAAAACAAAACAAAAACAAAAGCAAAAGGGACAACTATTGATAAGGGGGGATTGAATTAGCAGATACATTATTTTTAAGTAAAAAATTGTTTATGTTGCTGAATTTTGCAACATAGTATGACTTTGTAGGAATGCAATAACAATTTAATAAAATAACGTGTTTCCACAAACACAGACAAAGGAGACAGTTGAAGTCTACTTTGGATTACCTATATAGATTATAGATGTGGGGCAGCTTTGAGTCCATTATTATATATATTCTGGCTGAAGCATATTCTCATGGATGGTGTAACCAACACAATGTGTCTTAAACTTTCCCTGATTTTAATGTATAGAGTTTGGTACTATTGGATAGATTTTGCATTTCTTTTGCTTTCCTTTTGAACTTCATGAATTTAATTTATGAAATAAATTTAAAAAATCCAGAGGAGTTATCTGGGTTGCCAGGGCCCCCCAGAAGCAGCCTTTGTGTATGGCAGCTGCTGCAAACAGGCTCCAGGCCAGCTCTCTGAGCATGGCTGTTGGCCAAGGAGATCATTCTGGTTTCATTCTGGAGCTTTGATAAAACACTGACTGAAAGCAGCTCTGGAGAGGAAAGGGCTTAAGCCTGCACTTCCAGGCCACTTTGTGTCACTGAGGGACGTCAGGACAGGAAACTGAAGGCAGACATCCTTGCTATTCCACACAGCATTTCCTCCAGCCAGGAAACTCACTCCCAGCCAAGGAAGTACAGCAGGAACCATGGAGGGTACTGCTTGCTAGCTGGCTCACCCGCAGGCTCAAGCTTAGCTAGCTTTCTTATAGGCCCAGGACCACCTACTCAGGAAATGGTACTATCCACAATGGGCTGGGCCCTCCTGCATTATTAAGACAATGAAGAAAATTCCCCACAAACATGTCTACAGATCATCTCAATAAAGACAATTATTCATTAGGATTTTTTCCCAGGAGATTCTAGGTTGTGTCAAATTGACAGTCAGTATTAATGAGATTAAGGACCTCCCAGGAACACTAGACAAAACATGCTGGAGTGTGTCCCCACAAACAGATTCCACATCCATGCCCTCAGTGTGCACCTGTCTGGTGATTTGAAGGAACATATGCATATCTCACCAGGATGGCCTTTGCCATGTTGTCACATCTGCCCACTAGAAAGAATATGAGTGTGGGGGAGTTGTCCAAATAGGGCTGCACACTAATAGGGATCTACAGAGTGTACTAAAGTGTGTGGGGGGTGGGGGTGAAATGTGTGCCTGCATGTGTAAGGAGGTTATGTATCCCTGTGGATAGGGCTTTGTTAGGCAACTTTTAACAGTGGTGACAGACACTGCCCCATGCCTCTGCTCTGAGCCCCCAGCAGTGTTCTGTTCTGCTGTGTTCCTGAAGGACACAGCTCCTGGCTCTCCTGTCTTCACACTGGTTTCCACTCTCCCCACTGCTCCTCCACAGCTTTGCAGGCATCATCAAGATACATCAGTATGAAGCTAAAAGTCATGCTGTTTGTTGGAGAGCAGTCATTCTTGAACAGAGAAAAGGACCAGTACTCAGGATCCCTGGATGCTGGAGGCTGTGGCCACAGATTTCCACATTTTACCATCCCCTTGTGACCCAAGTCTCTGTCCTACCCAGGCAGGAGCAGCCTATGAGAGGGTCCTTCTCCCTGCATTTCTCCATCATCTAGCATCTGGGTGGTTCCCAGGGGGAAGCTCTTCACTAGATGCTGCCAGTGGCTTCACCAGAGCTTAAGGGTGCCAGACTATCCTGCCCTGTACAGTTAGGAGAGCTGGGGACTCTGGGCTACTGACACTGTGAGAGACATGCTCTTAAGTCTGTCAGGAGAATAGCCCTTGGCACCCATGCTGAGGAACCATGTCACTCCTTCTGTAGCTACACTTCCTTCTCCCAGGCCTCAGCACCCTGGGTCCAGGCCTTTCCTGACTGGGCAGGATCACCCTCAGGCTTCTCTTTGCAGAGGGCTGGCCAGTGTGCCTCCACGTGGGGCTGTTGCTTGGTGGGGAAAGCAGCCAAGAGTATGGATGTATTGCCAAAGCCTTATGCGACTTCTTTTGTCTGTCTGTAAAATGGGAAGAGTGGTAATTAAAGAGGCCACCCATTGCCAAGCAGTTGGAACTCTATCCAGCTGGTGGGAGGCATTCATGTCTACTGTTGAGAGGTGGTCTCTGCCAGCCATGCTGATTTTTCTCTGGGTTTGCCAGAGGGAAGAAAGGGCAGTTATCTTTTGCTGTGCCTGAGATGGAAAGAAAGGGAGGACAGGACCCTGCCACTTCTGGGAAGTACCCACTATTATCAGGAATTCTTCCTGGAGCTGCCTCTCTGTCAAGGTCGATGAGGACACAGCAGGACATGCCCATCTTCCCAGGATGGTGTGCCTTGCCTCTGTCTGTCATCTCTGAAATCTTCCCTTAAAGGTCAGTCAGTGGTGCACAGCGACTCTCTCTAGAACGTGCCTCTTGATAAGGCCAGCAGACACAGGCGCTAAAATTAGACTTCAGTAAGATTTTAAGTAAACGCTTTATCAACAACAATTCTGATCACAATTCTTTTCTCTCTGAAGCAGCGAGACCTATAGGCAGGCACAGAGAACGAAATGCCAAAGGCTTCAGAGCATGGGAGTGGACCCGCAGAAGACCAGTCTGGGTGCTAGCCTGGCTTGGAGGATCTGCTGCACCTGCAGCCCACCACACCCAAGGCACAACTGAGCCCGCTGGGCTGTCTATCTGGCCAGATCCCGGCAGGGAGGGACAGGTGGTCATTTTCTCCTTTCACTTTCCCCAGAATGTAGCTTGCAGTGAGTGTGGTGGCCCCAGAGCCTGTCAAGGAATGCAGGGGCCAGGCAGGGTGATGCTCAGAGTTCCCAGCAGACAGTGGGAGACTGGGGACACAGATGTCCAAAGGTCCTTCCTGCTCCTTCTCTCTACAAAATGAGAAATGGTCAAAGGGCCTGTGGGTCTGGGGCCTTTCATAAAGGAGGAGGGGCATTGGGAGGGGAGAGAGGGAGGAGGAATGGCCTGGAAAGGGGCTGGGGTTGGGGGAGGTGTAAGGGAGGAGTAGGGAGGGTGTGACACTCAGCTTTCTCCACCCTGAGTGTGTGTGTGGGGGGGGTGGGGTGGGGGTCTGCTGTTCCCTCACTGGGGCCCCTCTGGATGGGGCGCCAGAACAATGGATAACGCCACCAGCGGATCAGAGCTGGGTTGGGTGGGTGGGATGGCATCTCTCAGCCAGAGGGAGATGCTGTGGGGAAAGCAGGGTGACACCTGCCCGGGATCAGGGGCGGCGGTCTGGCTCAGCGGCGCCCCCTGTCAGCCTGAGGGGCGTCCAGCTCCCTCCAGCTTCTCTCATTTTCTCCCGGCCTTCCCTTGAATGGATTGATTTCACTGTTTCCTTCCTGAGGCAGTGAATTATTTGTTCTTTCGCCTCTGTTTCTGGTTAGGAATCCGAGGATGAAAAAAAAAAAGAAAGAAAGAAAGAAAGAAAGCAATCTCTCATAATTCATTCAGATGGCTGTCTCTGTGGCCACAACTGGCCCCAGGCAAAGAACACACTGCTTGAGATGTGGAGGTGAGGGAAAGGAACAAAAGCCACGGCTTAGATGGGGCACAGGTAAACCTGGATCAGACTGCCACTGAGTGTAGAGTCACCCAGAGACACTGCCTCAAGCTGGCTTTGCTTCGTTATCTTCTGTTTCTTGACTTACAGTCCTTACAGGTTGTTTGTGCATATGTGCAGGAGGGGGTATTCGTGTGTATGAGTTCATGTGTGTCTTCCTGTCCAGGTGCATGTGGAAGCCGGGGACATCTTCTTTTTGGAGACAGGGTCTCTCCCCGAACCCTGAACTCACTACAGCCCGGTAAACCATGTCCCCCTCCCACCTCCTGTCTCCCTACGACCCCAGCCCTGGAATCACAAGGCGTGTCTCCATTCTCTGCTTTCTGTGTGGGTTCTGCGGCTCTGAACTCCAGTTCTCCTGCTTTGTGCAGCACTTTATTGATGGGGCCATTTCCTCAGAGGCAGCCAAGCCCCACATAAAGATTCCTTTCTTTGGAGATTCTCAATTTTCTCCTTAGCCTCTCTTAGCCTAACCCTTCCTCTGACATCCATTCTCCCTCTGCCTTGTGGCTTTATCATAATGTGTTCATTGAGAAGGGTCTGGAGCCTGTGCATATTAAGCCTTATAAGATCTTGACGCATTATCTCTCCTCTAAGATTTGTCTTTATGCAGTCGAGAAACGCCTGAGTTGGGATTCAAACCCATTCATTCAAGCACTCGCCCGCTAAGCACATTCATTTATTCTTTATCTAAATACTATTTTGGAATATGCTTCTGGTCCCTCTCTCACTGGGCTCCCAAGGCCACACAAACAGACCTGTAAACAAACCACTTGTACTAGCAAGTGGGAAGAGAGAGAAGAGGGCAAAAAGGAAACCTTGAAGGCCAACTGTGAATCCAAGCAGCCCCCTCTCCTCCACAGGCGTGCGTCCTGGGGGAGAGAGACACCCAGGCTTCTGATGGAGCCTCTTACAAGGTCCCTTGACTGAGCCCTGCTGTGGGCCACCTGATGTCACTTCTGTTTGCCCTGGGTTGTAGATTGTTACAATGGGCTTTACCTTCAATGCCTTTGGACCAAACAAATGCACAGGAACCACCATTTTTCTTTGCTCTTCCATCTCAACACAAGATGATTTAAAATTAATCTTAACTTGAAGAATAAAGCCTTTTTTTGTAGGAGCCTTAGGTAAAAATGGAAAACAGATGAAACTCAATGTATTTTCAAGGTGTCTTTTTCTGCTTCTATTTTGCAGGTTTTCAAAGCGGGATTGAAGTGTAAAGCAGAGGGAAGTTTCTCTGATATAGCATTTACATAAGAAACACTCAGAAAAAGAGGCTGTGATTCGGAAAGTGTCCTTATTATACAGTTCTAAAAATTTCCCTTGGGCTGGGGGAGGTTTAAATGAGTTGGAGAGAGGAGGAAATAAAATCCCCTTCTTCAAAATGAAAATTGCTTTCAAACCCAAAACTCCACCTTGAGAAACAGCCATGCTGTGCTCCAGAGTGGACAGAGCCCTCCTTGTGTGACGGTTCCACCTTCTCCAGCCTTCATCACAACTGGCAAGCTCTTCCTGCATCCTCTTGACAAGCCCCAACCTTGAGCTTGATGCTAACACAAGCCTCTCTCTCTCTGCACAATTCACAAGGAGGCCTTGTTTCTAGCGGTGGCATACTTGGCTGCAGAGGTGTATCTATGGGACATTTAATTGGCTGCAGGAATCAAAGTTAGTGGGAATAGTACAAAATGTCACATAGCTTCACAAGCCCATACTATCATCATGTGTATTTGAATCTGTTCCTCTGACATCGGTCAAATGTTTGTATGGTAAAGTGCTTGGATGTCCACACATAAGGATAATGCTATTGGCAACATGATTCTGGTTTCCTATTGCAGCAGAACAAAGCACCCCGAATTTGGTGGCTTAAATAGCAACCCCTGTATTATGCAATGTGATTTTTGTCAGGAGTTAGGGCAGGGCTCAGCCTGGTGATTCTGCTCAAGGGTGGCTTTGTCTGCAGTCATCTGATGGTATTCAGTGTTGGGGCTGCTCTAGAGGATCCTAAACAAATTTACTCACATGGCTGGTATTTTGGTCAGGAAGGCTATGAGGCCTAACTCCATAAACTTCTCTTTCTCCACGTAGTCCCTAGGCCTCCCCACACAGTCTCTCTGGCAAGGGGGTCAGAGTTCACACATGGAAGTTTAGGGATTCAAGACTAAAGATCAGGCTACCCAAAGCTCACATTTCAGGTCTCCATTGAAGAACTTACTTTTGGAATCTCAATGTGGCCACCTTGCTTGTGAGGTCCCTTTATAACATGGGTTTGTTCATAGCTGGGTTCATGTGATAAGCTGGTTATGAAAGTGTTGCCGGGGTCTGTGTGGAACTGGCATTGCCTGGGAACTTGTTAGAAATCTTAATTTGGGGCCTCCAGAAATTATAGGGATGGGACCCAGTAAGTTGAGTTTTGATAAGGCTTCGAGGTGCTGATTTTGACGTACATTCCAGTTTGAAAACACCTGTTCCAACACAATGAAATTAGTTACAAAAATCAAATAAGCCTCTGAACCCTACTCAGAGAACCCATGGTCACTGTGATGCCCCTCCCCCCAGGATATTTTCAAGGCAGGCATCCATGACAACGCTAACTTGCAGTCAGTGTCGAGAGGCAGATGGAGTAGATCAGAAAGCCGATACCAGTCATTTAGGCCAGCAAGCTCCCGGTGAATTAGAAAGATGATCAGAACAGCATGGACCTGGGGCTCTGGAGTAACTGGGTCACAGAGTGGATGTGTTAGTTAAGGTTTCTGTTGCAGCAATGAAACACTATATCGAAAAGCAAGCTAAGGAGGAAAGGCTTTATTTGGCTTACACATCTACATTATAGTTCATCATTGAAGGAAGTCAGGACAGGGACTCAAACAGGTCAGGAACCTGGAGGCAAGAGCTGATGCAGAGGCCACAACGGGGTGCTGCTTACTGGCTTGCTTCCCCATGACTTGCTTGCTTTCTTAGAACCCAGGACCAGCAGTCCAGGAATGGAGCCATCCACAATGGGCTGGGTCCTCCTCCATCAAACACCAATTGAGAAAAGCCTTAAAGGTGCATCTTATGGGGGCATTTTCTCAACTGAGGCTCCCTCTCTGATGACTCTAGCTTGTGTCAAGTTGACATAGAACTAGCAAGTACAGTGAACCACACAGAAATAAGTCTGTCCTCATTCCCCTCCCCAACAGCAAGTAACTTATGGGAGGAAAGGTTTCTATTGGCTCCCATAGAGTCTATCATGGTGGGGAAGGCATGATGGCTGGAGCCTCTTGCATCTGAGTGGATCAGTAAACCCAAAGAGGGGGCTTCTGGTACTCAGATGGTTAACTCCTTTTCCTGATTTTCATTCAGCCTAGCCCCCTCCCACTCATGGGGTGGTGCTTCAAGTTATATCTTAGTCCTCCAGTTAATTCTCTCTGGAAAAACCATTACAGGCATGCCCAAAGGTGTTCCTTATTAATAAGCACAAGGTGTTTATTAATCCAGTGAAGATGATAATTACAATTGGGCATCACCTTGAATCAGCACTAGTGGTATCAAGTGGGAGCTTGTTACACATGAAGAATCCCAGTCTATGGCAAGATATGCCTACTGCTGCAATAGTGGCATGATCATTATGGAGTAATCAATAGCTTCCTGATGGACCTGGTACTGCAAACCTGGTCAAAAGCCCAGGACTTGGGAGATCCTAGATCCCAGAGGGAACCTACTAATGCTATTCATGATGCCAAGCTGCCTTCTAAACAATCTGTTGATCCCCATAGAGTTGTGTTGTTCTTAACTTTTGTCAGGGAAGCTTTTCATACCCACTTCGTTGAAGGGGTAGTAATTAATGTAGAGGTTTAGAACTGGTCAAAATGCTGAGTATAATTAATGGACAGAAAGTGCTCAAGAATGCTCAGTTGTGGATGAATCATCTATACCATCATCTATACTCCTGCCTTCATCCAAGGCTCAGGGAACATTGTGGAAGATGGGATGGGAAGAATGTAAGAGCTAGCAGATGGGAAGAAGAGATGCTGTTTTCTGGGCATGGCAGGGCTGATGCATCAATACATAGCAGCTGTAGTTATCTACATGATACCTGCACAAGATCAAGTCAGTCAAAGCCAGGGATGGGGCCTCTTCTATCGGTCCAGTTCCAGCTAGGGTGAAGCTGCTATTTTGAATTCAGATTTTAACTATCTTCATCACATTGCCCTGCTTCTAAATGCCTTACCTACCTCATAGTGCCTTTCTATTTTTGTTTTTGTTTTGTTTTTCTGAGACAGGGTTTCTTTGTATTGCTTTAGAGCATGTTCTGGAACTCACTCTGGAGACCAGGCTGGCCTCGAACTCACAGAGAGCCACCTGCCTCTGCCTCCCGAGTGCTCCCGAGTGATCAAAGGCATGCACCACAAATGCCCGGCTCATAGTGCCTTTCTATGAAGATTTTTCTTCCACTTGTCAGTATGGAGAGCTAATGGTCAGTTCCACTAAGATTTTACGACCACATTTGGAATCCATGGCTTGCTTTAAACTAACTAAACTTCCTGTGTGAGTGACAGCATTGTGATCAACTATGCTAATAAGAGCAGTCCCAACTCTTCCAGTTCTGGGTTTAGCTGTGGACTGTTCACTGCCCAAAAGCTAATATTCAGGAGAGGAGAGTCTGGAGGAAGGAGTCAAGTTTATTCAAAGGTCATTACCTTAGAAGATGGGGTGGAGATATTGTCCTTTTACTCTCCATCTTGGAGGAATAAGGGGGTCAAAGGGCTCCAGTAGAGAGGAGGGAAGCTAGACAAGGGAGGTATAGTGAGGCAATGGGCACAAAGGCCTTGTGCAGCAGCATCTTCATGGTCTAGGGCATGCCCCCCCCATGACCAGAACATCACAGGCTACTTTGACCTTTTTTTTCCCCCTGAAAGTTAAATTTTATAACAATGACATGTTCTGCATTCCTTGATTTATTAGGCCAAAGTCTAAGGAACCACATTGCAAAGGTCACCATATACTCTGGGCCCTGAAATCCAATGAAAGATTATTTCACACTTAACATTTCAACCTCAGGTCTGGCTTCTCTTTAGAATTTACAGTGCTGGGGGGAAAGCATTGTTTACAAAGGGATCTATTGTTCACAAAAGGATCATAGAAGGAAAACAGCCTCGTAGAAGGATAAAGGGAGAGGAGGAAACCAAAAGAACTCTGCTGAGGACCACTACCCGTAAAGGAGTGTCTCCTCCACCCTTTCAACACCAGAGACTCCTTCTTAACCTTTTGGCCAGTTAGTCCAGTATCATCCCAGTAGGTTGCAGCGAATGCTTCTTCTTGGGTCCCTTTGCCAACCTCAGCATCTCAACCTGAAGGTCATCCCTCCACTGGAAGTGCAGTCTTTTCAGAAGGGAAAGCTTTCACTTGGAGATGCCCACCAGGTCCCCAGCATCGAAGGACTCTATTCAATGCCCGGCTGGCTGGGCTCCAAGCAAGTCAGTTCCTAATGGAAATGTTTGCCATTTTCACAGGATGCTGTGTTTTTCTATTTTTAACAAAGAACATTGTCTGGGGGATGAGAAAAGGTTTTGGCTTTTATTAAAGAAGAAAGTCACAACAATGTCAATGGAAGAGTGATTTGTCCTGATAGAATAATCCATTTCCTTGTTGAAATACAGGTGGTTATGCTTTGACTGGACACAGACATCAGAATGGCACTTCCCTAGCTGCCCGGACTGCTTTAATCGGGTATATTGTCTTGTGGGAGGACAGGAGAGGAAGAACTATGCTAGGTGGGATGTGTTTTCCGGTGTGAACACAAGTGACCAGCTTTGAGAAGGTGTGAAAAAAAGTGTTGGTGAACTAGATCAATCAGGGAGACATTCTTGTATTGCAAGAGAACTGCTGGCTTGGGGTGATGGCTCAGTGCTTGTGGTAAAAGCATAAGGACCCCAGTTCAATGCCCAGAGCCCAGGAAAAAAAATGAAAAGCCAAGTTCAGTGGTACATGCCTATAACCCCAGCTCCAAGGAGACAAAGACAGGTAGATCCCTCAGGCTTGCCAGCTAGCCAGCCTACTTACTTGATGATCCCCAGGCAAATTAGAGACCTTGTCTCCAAAAACAAGGAGGATGGTAGCTGAGAAATGATACCTGAGGTTGCCACCTGTGTACCACAGCAAGTTGTCTACACATACGGCAGCGCACACACACCAGGAATAGTTTTCTACTGGGTTTCTTTAAGTGTTAGGTGCTCAGAATTCCTAGTCTGGGAAAAGATTTTTTTTTAAAAAAAAAAGGCTTTAAGCTGGCTGGCCAGGCTTTTTAGTATGGGTGCACTAGATACATGGTCTATTTATTGGTCTGGACATAGCTAACAAGACTCTATAGGACTAACTGCTACTGATCTGACTCATGTCTAAGGTTTAACTTAGATACCACTTCCTTGATTTATGTGGAACTCCCATTTCCATTAATTAATTCAATGTGTTTGTTCGAAAGGTTAACACAGTCCCAGATTTTCTATTGAGATGTTCTCTATTCCCAGCAGTGACACAGACAGTAAGAGATATGTGATAAGTTTGTATTTGATATGCTCAGGAAATAGCCATGAGGTTACCATGGTGAAGTCGGAGTGGAGCCTTGTCAATTCCTTGCAGGCCATTAGGAGGTCTTCTGACGTTTGCTCTGGGTAGGATTCTGTGGTGTGGGGTTCTAGAACCTGATTGACATTTAAATGCAAACTTGGGCTGACTGGGAAATGAGGCCGTAGGTAAGGAAAGAAGTGGGGAGGCTAGTCCACATGCTTCCATAACATGGGGCCAGAAGATAAGAGTGATGCCATGAAAGGGTCAGGTCCCAGATCCATTCTGAACATGAAACCAGAGGTTTGCACTTGTATTTAGATGCGGGAGTGAGAGAGAAGAGACAGAGATGGCCTCAAGGAGCTGAGGAATGGAGTTTCTATTGCTCAGCTCAGAGTAGAAGGGAAGAATCTGTCTCTGTCTCTGTCTCTGTCTCTGTCTCTGTCTCTGTCTCTGTCTCTCTCTCTCTCTCTCTCTCTGTGTGTGTGTGTGTGTGTGTGTGTGTGTGTGTGTGTGTGTGTGTGTGTGTGTATTTGTCTATCTGTTTGTCCTCACACATTACTGGGGAGGAGGAAGGAAGCCAGTCTGGAGGTACTCATTGTGTCAAGCCCACAGTGAAAGTAGGTAGAAGATAGAAGTGTTGGGAATTCAGTGGAGAAGTCTGGACTGAAGATACAAAATGGCAGTCATGGCATAGGGGTGACATTGCAATTTGAGATACTAGATAAAACTACCTAAACAGAGGCTGTAGGTAGATGGGTGCTAACAGTTCTGTAAGATAGATGACTGAACTTCACGGTTAGGAGAAGTTAAAATGCTATAGACTATGACCAAATTATCTTAGTTTATTTTTAGCCCCTTTGGAAGCCACTCATTTCCTGCCTTAGTGTCAGACCTAACATTACCCAGTCTTAGGCATTTTGTTACAGAAACAACAACCACGAGTTAGGATAATAACTCTGACAAGAACAATGTCAGCGCAGAAGTGAGAACAAAGGTCTAATTGGACGGGACCCAAGACAGAATGGCAGGAAAGGATATATGGAGGACGAGAAGACAGACCCCTGGAGAAAGCAGAGTGGAGGTAACAGTTTTGTTGTTTGACTGTGTGTTAATTTTGTTTGCAGTGACAACAACCGATAGACAGAGTCTTGTCTAGGACTGACATCCTTGGGCAGGTGAAGGGGGTGATGTCCAGTGGCTGAGGGAGAGATTGTTAGTGGGAGCCTAAAATTATCCAGAGCATCAGACAGGGTATCACAGTGCAGGGTAAATGGAGATGCGATGGTGAGTTGTTGTGAAACATTTGATTCACTGTGGAAAGCTATGTCACTGTGATTGGTTTAATAAAAAGCTAAATGGGCAATAGCTAGGCAGGAGGTATAGGTGGGACTTGTGGACAGAGAAAGCTCTGGGATGAAGAAAGGGGGAGTCTCCAGCTGGACACAGAGGAAGCAGGACATACAGCAGCAGAGGTCAAAGCCATAAGCCACATGGCAGCATGTAGGTAAATGGAAATGGGTTCATTTAAGTTACAAGAACTAGTTAGAAACAAGCCTAAGCTAAGGCTGAACTTTCCTAATTATGAGGAAGTCACCGTTATTTGGGAGGTGGCTGGAGGGACAGAGAAAGACTCGTTACATGTGGCTGTTTCCTGCCTGCTTATCTCTGTCCCAGTGAAATGGGTGACAGGATCATCTTGAAATGGAGGGACCAGTTGTAGAAAGGCATTAGCTTAAAGGAACAGTGGTTGTCTTGAACAATAGGAAAATCAGTGTCCTCAAGGATTTGTTTCCCAAGTGGAGTCCTGGGACTCACTGGATCAGCTTCTCCTGAGGATGGGCTGGCAATGAAGAATCCCAGGCCCTACTCCCAAACTTGAAAGTCAGGAGCTCTGCAGCTAAGCCCACCATTTTGGGTAATATACACATAAGTGTGAGAGTCACTAGTCTAAAAAAAAATGTAGTAAAGAACTATATAAATGCAAAGTGGCATGAAGAGCCTTGCTGGCACTGGTGCCCATACATCTGCAGAGTGCCTAGTTGTGGCCTCCATCCAAGCCAGTTCTGCATCTTCATCTGACCATCCAGTGATTGAACCAAGAATGGATATCAAACCCTGTTTAATTTTAATGTAGCCAGGAGAAGAGTCTGCAGGGAAGGGCTTTTAGTGAAAGTTTTTGTCGTTGGTGGTTTTTACTCTTTTTCTCTTCTGGCTCATTGCTCTTTGGGGGGGGCACCACTCAGCTCCCAAATAATCACATACATGGAGGCTTATTCTTTTTTATGAATGCCTGGCCTTAGCTTGGCTTGTTTGTAGCCAACTTTTCTTAACTTAAATTATCCCATCTATCTTTTGACTCTGGGCTTTTACCTTTCTCTATTTCTGTATATCTTTCTTTACTTCTCCTTTTCTCACTCCATCTTTCTTTATTTCTTTCCTCCTTTTCTCACTCCTTGATCTCTTTCTCCCAGATTTCTCTTCTCATTTATTCTCTCTGCCTGCCAGCCCTGACTATCCTTTCTCCTGCTTTGATATTGGCTGTTAAGCTTCTTATTAGACCAATCAGGTGTTTTAGACAGGCAAAATTACACAGCTTCACAGAGTTAAACAAATGTAACATAAAATAATAAATAAATGTTCCGCAGCATAAACAAATATAACACATCTTAAGATAATATCCCACAACCGGTTTTCTGTTTCAAAAATGAGCCCAATACACTGGGTCTGGTAATGGTTGCCTGGAATCCTAGCACTCAAAAGGCTGAGGTGGAAGAATGGACTTTGAGGCCAGCATGGGCTACTGAGTTAGATGTGGTCTAAAGCAAGCAAGCAAACTAACTAACTAACCATCCAACCAACCAACCAGCCAACTAACTAACTAGCTAACTAACTAATAAAAGATCCATTTCCATTCTTCACCAAGGCAGTCTAGCACTGTGCACCATCCTTATGTGTAAAATCGTGCTGATAAAGAGCCGTCTCCCATTGGTGTCAAAACTATGCCTTTGAAAATAGTTTATAACATAGAGCTCCACACTGGTGTAATTTCCAGTAATAAATGTGTATTTGAATTAAAATGTAAATATTTTGTTCATGCACACTTTTCCACTGCCTACACAAAACACACAGCTTTCACCTCAAAAGGGGTAAGAAATAGTTCACTCTGGAGCCAAAGATGAATGGCCATGACCCAGGAACATGAATTTAGGATGTTCCCAAAGACATTTTCCACTGTGAGAGTGGTTCTATGAGATTTTATTAGTGGAACCAAGAAAGTCATAAATCAAGTCACTTGCCAAATGCATTGGTGAGGGCCATAGATGGATGATTAAGTCATAGTGAGGGCAACTCTGCAACAGGTCTCAGATACTATCCATAGCATTTTTAGCTTTTGTATAGGTGGAAGCTGGCCTATTCTGCTAAGAATACCCTTTAAAGGATTTAATAGTTACAAGGACATTAGGTCGGCACAGGGTCAAAGGGCCTGAAAGTAGCCTAAGATGATTTGGCTCTTGCCAAACTACAACACTTTTCCTGAGGACTTCACTTTCCCTTTACACCAGGAAGTGAGGTGATCAGAGGGCATGGGAACAATGCAGAGACTTTGGTAGGGGGTTGGTTCTCCTATCAAATCATCTGTCACTGTGCAAACCCTTCAGACACACCTTCCACCCCAGCCTTGGGCCTCACAGAAGTGCTGCTGGGAAGAACTGGAGTGAGTCTGGCCCTCTGGATCAGCATGGGAAGGAAGCCTGTATCCCAGACAGGCCAAGCAGAACCCAAGAGCAGGAACAGAAGGGCAGGTCCCACCCCCCAGAGCAACACACCCTTCAATCCAAGTCTTTCACCCGTGTGTTTGTGTGTGTGTGTGTGTGTGTGTGTGTGTGTGTGTGTGTGTGTGTGTGTGTGTGTGTACACGCGCGCATGTGCACTTTACAGTCCTTTCTGTCCTTCCCTAATGTGCTGGCTAGTTTTTGTCAACTTGATGCAAAATAGAGACATCTGAGAAGAAGGAACCTCAATTGAGGAATTGCCTTCACAGATATGCCTACAGCATGTCTGGGCGTGGGGAAGCATTTTTTTTTATTGCTTCTTGATGGGGGAGGGCTAGCCCACTCTGGGCAGGTGGTCCTGGAAGGCATAAGAAAGGTAGCTAAATTTGAGCCCACAGAGCAAGCCAGTAGGCAGTGCTTCTCCATGGTCTCGGCTTTAGTTTCTGCCTTGGCTTCCTCTGCAGACCATGATCTGGAGGTAAAACCCAAATAAAACCTTCCTCCCCAAGTTGCTTTTGGTCACAGTACTGATCACAGCAACAGAAAGCAAACTTGGACCCCTAAAAATCAGAGCTTATCTTGCCCAAATGCATTTCCTGCAGCTTGCAGTACCCCATTTGTCTTCTGTGATAGTTAATTTGATTGTAGACTTGATGGGATTTAGGATTGCTGTAGAAATAAACCCCCAGGCATGTGAAGGATTCTCTCAATTGGATTAATTTGCATAGGAAGGTCCACCCAAGTGTGGCAGGCACCATTCAATGCGCTGGGGTCCTGGACTGAATACAAAGGGGGGAGGGAGCTGAGCAGAGCTGCCCCTCCCTCTCTCTCTGTTCCTGACTAAAGACACAAGGATGTGATCAGGTGCCTTCTGTTCCTGCTATGATGCCTTCCTCAGCATGATGGACTGTACCATCCCACCACAAACCAGAAGAAACCCTTCCTTCCTTGGGTTTCCCTTTCCAGGCATTTTGTTACAACCAAGAGAAAAGTAATGAACACACCATCCATCATGACCTTGTTTGGGGCCTGAATGCATCCTTTACCCTACTGAGTCTGCATGCACCCCAACTGGAGTTCGTTTCTCCATAGCATTATGTCAGGTGACTCCCCTCTTCCTCCTGCAAGTTGCTGCCTTTGGCACCTTTCTCTGGATCGGGTCCAATCCTTGCCTAGTCAATAGTCAACCCAACTTCTACGGTTATTAATTTCAAAAGCCTAGTTAGACTTTCCAGTGTCCCTTACCAGTTCACAAATGCCATTGTATAAATGCTGAATATTCACCAGGCCTGGACAGAAGCAATGCCTAGTGTCACTGGGCCTGTAAGACCTTGACCTACACTTGGCCAGGTTTGACACACTGCTAGTGTGTTGAACCTCAGTTTGCTAATTCAATAGTTTATTGGTGTTGAATGGGCTTGAATATGACCTCTGTCTCCTATGAGAAGCCTTCCTAAAGGAAAGGTTCAGTGAGGACTCCAGGGACAGAGACATAAGTCTGTGGGAGGCAGGCTGCGTGTAGGAGGGAGAGAGCTGATTGCAGGCAGTAACTGCAATAAAAGGGCGACAGGAAAGCCATAAAGCTATCCACCAAAGGAACAGGGACACAGCCATCCACAGAGGGCAGGTGACCAATGGACGGTTGGAGTTGTGGTTTAAGGGCCTTCAGCATATCAAGGTTGGATATACCTGCACTTATTTGCAAAATGCCGGTTGGAACAGGTTGGCACAGGGAGCCATCTGGATGTAAGAACCACCCATATCCAGGCACCCACAGGGACTGCCACCCACTAGAGTTGCCTCAGCAGACCAGAGGGCTCTGCTGAAGGATTGAGATCTCCTGGAAGCAGAACGGTCTAGACCTTGGCGAGGTTCATATCACATCCTTCTAGAATATCTTTGTATATGCAGGGCTTTTTCCAAAGACCTGCATTCTCTGGAAGCATCCTGTCCTAGCACTTAAACCCTGACCATGGCCTTAGGCTCGGCAGAACCCTCCATGAGTACATTCTCAGTGAAGTTTATTGAGTTGAACACTAAGACCGGGGGTGGGCAGGCTTTTCATGACAAGAGCCCAAGTAAATATGCAGGGCTTGGTGGGCCATACAGTCTCACTCCAATCTCTGTTCCAATTGTAGAAGGGGGTCTCAGACAACATATAAATAAAGGGGGACACTGTGGGCTGAGAGAATATGAAATGGACAGAGACATTTGATTGTATGTTGTTTTCACTGTCAATAATCATTTTTTCCCTGAGTTTTCAAACAGTTAAAATTATAAAAAGCATTCTTAGCTCACAGGCTGTGCAAAAACATGCAGTATTCTAGAGACTAGAGTGTACTGTCCCCTGGTCTAAAGTATCAACGATGGCCTATTAGGGAAGGTAAATAAAAGTCTTCCTTGTGGGTACTTCCTGGTCTCTTAATGACCACCGAGTGCACAATGTCCTAATATTAGATCACTCTCACTCCCTCAAGGAACACACACAGAGATACATTCTCAGAGGACTAAGACGGGGTTCATATTCTGGACACAAGGATATGAAGTGGGAAGGCTCCAGGTTGCCATGGTAACTGCAGATGCTCTTTTAAGGAGGTTACTGCAGCTAAGAGAAAGGAGATTGTCAGCAACTTGATTCTGAATTCTTCCCAGCCTCCACCCACCATCTATCTCTTCAATGTGTATTAGACAGGGGTGGAGATGGGAATCTAGCATGCGACTGTAAGGCCAGACAAACAGCAAGGAAAGTACTTCTCACCTCAGTCTCACTCCTCTTGAACTTTTTCATCTGTAGCACATTTTAAAAATGATATGTTGGTTTATGTGTGTGTTGCCTTAATGTAAGTGCACCATGTGTGTGCAGTGCCCACAGAGGCCAGAAGAGGGCATCAGAGTCCCTGGAGTGGGAATTCTAGATGCTTGTGAGCTGCCATTTGGCTACTGGATAGTGAATCCTGGTCCCCTGCCAGCTCAACAAGTGCCCTTAACTGCTGAGTCATCTCTCCAGCCCCTCTAGCACATTTTAGTTGATCAAGCGCCATGATGCCAGGGAAGTAACTTCTGCCTCCCTTCTCAGGTGGGAGCTGCCTCCCTGCTTGGGTGGAGGCTGCTTCCCTCCTCGGAGGGCTTGAAGCGACTGGCTCTGCAGAGGCAGGCCATGTGAACTTGATTTCAATTATTTAAACATCCCAGGTGACCTTTGCCCACAAGTCCACAAGTTATACATGGAGACAGCTTGAAGTTTCCCACCTGCCCCTTTTTTAAAATGTGTTCTCCAGGTGAATCTCAACTGTCTGAACTTCAGACTCCATGACTTTCTGGTGACTTCTCTCAGGGGTGACTAAAATTGTGACCTCCTAGGTCTCCCCAGGGAAGTGACTCTCTTCCCCCCCTCTCTCCTTGCCCCTTTGCCCGCCCACCCCCATCCAGAGTGCCCCACATCCCCTTTTTTTGTCACCCCCCCCCAGGAATGAGTAGTGCCCTGGAGGGGAGCTCTCCCTGGTTTCTACAGTTTGCTCTCAGCCAAAAGTGGTTTTTTTGACAATTGCATTTAGGAGCTGATACTTTCTAGTGGGTTTCAAGTGACTTCTTTGGCTACTGTAGATTCTGTCTTTGCATCTGAAGAACGAGACCCTTTGCTATTTGGGGATTTGCAGCCTGGCTGCCCCAGGTCTACACAGCTCTTCCATTTAAAACTCTCTCTGCCAATATTTACTGCTACAGCTACTGTTTGCCCAGAAGCCACCGTCTGCTGCATCTTCTGGGAAATGGAATTTATGTCTCCTGGCAGCAGAGGGGGTGACGTCACCAAAGCCCTGTCTCATCACTATAAGGCACAGCAGCTGGGGTGAGGGCTAAGGCTAAGGTAGGAGGACAGGATAGGTTTGCATAAACAAATCCTGCTCTGAGGGAGGGCCTCTTCCTTCCCTCCTCTTCCTGCACCATGCCACCCCCACTTATGCTGAATCTCTGAAAATTAGCACCCTCCAATTAGTTTTGAGGGTTTGGGGTCAATGGTGGGAAGATAGCTAGGCAGGGGGTGGGTGGTGTTCCCACAGAAGGGAACAATGATGCCTTTTCTCTGGAGAGAGTTCTCAGATGAACCCTGTGATACATGTTGCTAGTTTACATTACAGGTGAGCTGCCTAAGACACCTCACCTTGGGGCTGAGTCTGGTGAATGCCTAGCAAAGCTTGGGCTACAGCCAACTGGCTACTCCCTGTAAAGGGCTATGTCTTCCCCCCTCTGCTGCCCAGGGGCATGCTGGGTGAATGCAGCACCCACCAGTAGGCCCTCTCCTATCTGCCCTATATGAAAGTCACCCCCAGACTCAACCCAAGCTGCCCAAGGCACAGAGACAGAAAGTGATACATGTATTCAGCACTCACCACTGTCCCCCATTCTGTCAGTTTTCCTCTAGCTATTTTCTCTAAGGAGCACTGGGGTCCTCTCTCTGCACCCCTCATCCTCCCTATACCTCCACAGTCACACAGGTTCACAAACTCAGAAGGGTCCCACAATTACTTGACCACTGGTAGTTTGAAACTTTCAATGTTTGAACATAGAATTCTGCATTCTCAATTTGCTCCTGGCCTTGCAAACAATGTAGTTGACACTGTTAGAGTCTTTCTGACCTACGACTTCTGCTAACAGACCCCACCTGACATCTGCTCCTCCTCTTCATCAGATTCCCAGTCTCTCTAGTTACCCTTTGGGGATCTCCAGTAACAAGGAGAGGCACAGAGGATGCCTAAACTGTCTGGTCAAAACAACAACAAACACTCGAGAGACTTTGCTCCACAATTGATCCAGAGATGACCCAAGATGTGTCAAAGGAAGAAACCAAAAGCATATATTCTGGGAAAGCGTTGGCATTTCTACGGAAAATGGCCAGACCTAGCTAGCTTGCCCTTGCCCTCCTGTCTCTCTCCACTTTTCCTGCTGTAGATATGGGCACAATTTTCTGCTTTTTCCTGTTCACAAGCTAGCTCCATCATTGTCTTCCCGAACCAACTACTTAGATCCCAGGAGACTCAGCATAAGGAAGCTGCCCTGTAGAGCCTTACTCTATGGGAGAACTTTCTGTGATTTCCTGTAAAACATGCTCAAAGATCTCACGAGGACCAGCTATTGAATGGCAGTCCTAGCCATGCCTCCCTCATCATGGGGAAGCGTGAGAGCCATTGGGAAGTGTGTGCCAGATTCCCCTAGGCTGCCAGGGAAGGAAAGCTGCTAAGGTTGAGAATAGCATCCCTGGGAGTATGCTTCACTCAAGACTAATGTAAAATGAAGGGTTTAAAATAAACAGCTGTATCCAGGTGTGGTCGTTTGAATGCAGATGTATCCAATAGGCTGGTGTATTTAAACATGTGGTCGCCAGCTGGTGCTGTATGGGTAAGTTTAGGAGGTGTGGCCTTGCTGGAGGAAGTATGCCACTGGAGGCAGGCTTTGAGATTTCAAAACTTTGTGCCATCCCCAGTTTGCTCTGTTTCCTGCTTGCAGTTTAAGATGTGAGCTCTCACCTTCCTTTCCAGCAGCCATGCTTGCTGGTTCCATGCTTCTCCAGTGTGACAGGTCTACCTATCCCTCTAGAATAGCAAGTCAAATAAACCCTTCCTTCTGTGAATATGAGTGCTGCTACACACCTGTGTGATGGTCAACCTTGATTGTTGATGAATGGAATTTGGAATCACCATGGAAACAAATCTCTGGGAATGTGTAATGAGGAGTTTCTGTGTTAACTGGGATGGGCAGACCCACCTTAATGTGGGTGGTAGCATTCCATGGGCTGAGGTCCAGAACTGAATAAAAAGGAGAAAGTGAGCCGAGCATCAGCCTTCATCTCTCTGCTTCCCGACTCTGTGGGCTCAGTGTGACCAGCTGTCCTGAGCTCCTGCTACCATGCCTCCCACTCCATGATGGACTGTAACCTCAGAGTGTGAGCCAAAATAAACCCTTCCTTCCTTCCATTGCTTTTGTGAGTAGTTTTCTTGCTGCATCAGGACAAGTAACTATTATACACCTGTAATCCCAGAATTCAGGAAGCCGAGGCAGGGAGCTAATGAGTTTCAGACCAGCCTTGGGGTACATAGTGAAACCCTTTCTCCAAAGACCAGAAACTGAGCGTGAAGTTCAGTTGTAGAGCCCTTGCCCAGCATGCACAAGGCCCTAGGGTTGAGTCCAGCCATCATAAAAAGAACAAGTAAATAAATAAATAAAAAACTGTCAGCCTACTAATTCCATGCATGAGATCACCAGATATGTATTTTTGTTTATGATAACAAAACACTTGGAGACAATTCCTGCTGCCCATGAAAATCAGTCGCATACGATCATTTTGCTCAGAATTAAAAAAAAAAAATGCCAGGTTTGATGGTGCATGCCTTTAATCCCAGTACTTGGGAGACAGAGGGAAGTGGATCTCTGTGAGCTTGTGGCCAACCTGATCTACATAGTGACTTTCAGACCATTCAGAGCTACACAATGAGACTTTGTCTTAAAAACGAAATACAATAAAACAAAACCAACTTGATCAGCTTCTGTGGCTCTCTATCTCTCATTGAGTGTGTTCCATGCACATGCATGTGCTTGCACGTTTGCAGGTGTGTGAGTTCCACGCGTGCATGTGCAGAGTCAGAGGAGGGCTTTGGGTGCCCTGCTCTATTATGCTCTGCCTTATTCCTTTCAGGCAAGGTCTCTCATTGAACTGGAGCTCACCATATTTTGGCTAAGCTGGCTGGCCAGTGAGCCCTATCAATCCTGCCTCTGCCCATTCAGTCCTGGGGTTACAAATGTGTGAGTGGGGCTGACCATATGCCTAAACAGTGAAGAGCACTCGTTCTTATAGGAGATCTAATTTCGGTTCCCAACACCCTCATGTCAAATTACAACCTTCTGTGACACCAGCTGCTGTAGGCAGTGTTTCTGTCCTGCCTGGTCCCACAGCTGTTTAGCCCCAAATAAACACAGAGACTTATATTAAGTATAAACTGTTTGGCCAATGGCTCAGGCTTCTTACTGGCTAGCTCTCTCTTAATCATTAACCCACAATTACTAATCTATGTATTTCTACATGGTATTTTACTGGAGAACATCCAGCATCCTGTCTTCCCAACAGCTATATGGCATCTCTCTCTGTCACCTCTCTCCCCCCTCTCCCTAGAATTCTCCTCATCTGGTAGCCCTGCCTATACTTCCTGCCTGACTACTGACCAATCAGTGTTTCATTCATCACCCAGTAAGAGAACATATATATAGAAACATATATAAAGGGGATCCAATACCCTCGTCTGACCTCTGTGAGCACCAGACATAAACTTGGCACACATACATACACATGCAGGCAAAGCATTCATATAAATATAATAAAGAAGTATGTGAGTGGTCATGGCTGGATTTGAACTCAGGTCTTAGTGCTTGCACGGCATACACTCTAACTTAATGGAGCCAGCTCCTTTTCCCCATTCATTGGCCATTTCTAACAAATGATTTTATTAATCTAGGAATCTAAATATGTCCCTTAAGTTATGAATGGGATATATTCATAAGTATGTGTACATGATAAATAGTCTAGTGGAAAGGAGAGAGAAAGCCTTTCTGTAAAAGAGTGAGGAAACTCTCTACAGATCCTCAGAGCAGGGACTACAAGGATGAGAGAGGAAGACCTGCCTGCCCAGAATGCTGAAGCTGACATCCGCAAGAGCCACCGTATACACAAAACATTCATTCCTTAAAACCACAAATGCCAAAAGACCCCTTCCAATAGTCTGTAAACCAAAATATTTTAAAATAAAAATTAACATTAAAAAAATCCCTAAGGAACAAAATATGCAAATTTCAACTAACAGCATCAGTGGTTTGTACTTGCTTCCAATCTGGGACAGCAGGGACACTCATTAAAATGTTCCTGTTCTGGTAGCCTCACTGAATTCTGCACCTACAGTAAGTGCCTTGTTTACCCAGTTATAGGACCATTGGTTGTTCTTGTCAATCATTCTCAGGGTTTTGGTCAATGTAACACACGCATGCATATACACACACACAGTAAAGGAAGAAATGAGGCAAAAAATCTTGTAGAATTGGCAGTGACTCTACTATTTGTAAATAAGGCTACAGACAGGGACCACCAAAGCAAGCCTTTACAGCATGGCTTTTAGTGAGCCATCTGACCTCTCAGCTGAAAAACAGGGACAATAAAAGTGACTTTTTCAAAGGGTGGTTATGACAGATGAGTTAACCTGTATAAAATGCTTAGATGCAGATCAAAGAGCCCACAGAGCGCAGAGCTGTCCAATACAGCCATCCACCCAGATAGGCCAAGAAAAACAACTGAAAAAAAGTAATAGAATCAGCAGGCCGTGGTGGCTCATGCCTGTTATCTCAGCACTCAGGGAACTGGAGCAGGGGGATTGCCAAAAGTTCCAAATCAGCCTAAGCAATTAAGACCCACTTCCAAGAAAGGAATTAGTTAATTAAATCCCAGCATTTATGAGGCAGAGTTGGGGTGATTTCTATGAATTCAAGACCAGCCTACATAGCAAGTTCCAACCAGCCAAAGTTATGCAGTGAGATCTTGTCTCAAAATGAAAAAAAAATATTAGTCAGTTTAAAATGGTTTTGGGGTGTACTCAGTTAAAAAATTCATGAGGTTCCAGCACAAAATAAATAAACAGAAAAGAAGAAGCATTTCAGAAAAAATTAATAGGTTTCTTGCATGCCAGCAACGTCCAATTAATAACTGTAATGCAACACAAGCTGCTTTTACATAATATGCTCACTTGATTCTATTGCTGTGATAAATACCATGACCAAAAGAAACTTGGAAAGGAAAGGATTTATTCCACTTTATATTTTTTATTTTACAGTCCATTGTGAAGGGAAGTCAGGGTATGAACTCAAGGTAGGAGCTGGAGACCATGGAGGAGTGATGCTTACTGGCTTGCTTCCCATAGCTTGTTCAGCCTACTTTTTTGTCCAACCCAGGACCATGTGCCCAGAGGTGGCACCACCTACAGTGATCTGGGCCCTCCCCCATCAATCATAAATCAAGAAAATGTCCCACATGTAATGAGTGGATTCAGTACGGAGTCAGGTAAAGATATTATAGGTCAATCAGACAGAAGCAGTCTCTCAATTGAATTTCCCTAGCTTGTGTCAAGTTGACCAAGAACCAGGACACCTAGCAATTAATATCACTAAGAACCTAGAGCACTTATTGGAGGATCAAGTCAGAGGCTTGAACATGAACAGGGACTCCATGAATGAACTACCCTCTATCCTCAAACTAAAATATGTCTAGAACCATCCATACAAGATCCATGTGAAAAAGCATACTTTTCTTGAGTAGAAAGAAAAAAAGACCAAACCAAATGGCATAAATGCTTTCCATGGAACAGGACTACAGAGAGACCACGGGCCACCCCCATGTTAATCGTGTCCCATATAATTCTGCCAAAATGACAATAGAAGTGTGAAATCAGTTTGGATTGGTTCTCAAAGCTTGTCTATTGGGATGGATAGTTAAGGAAATCTTGTGCTGCCCGGTATCAAGTATATTACAAATTTATGGTAATTAAAACAGTGTGGTGCAGGCTCAGCAGCAGAGCAGCTAAAAACAGACCCAAGAGCATTCATGTATGGAAATCAGCTGTCAGCCATGGAGCTCACATTCTCTGGTTGTCTTCTAGTCAAGCCCAGGCACGAGGGAAGTTAGCTCTCCTTTGTACACCATCCTGGAAATAAATTTCTAATGAATTAACAGCCTATTTGTAAACTAACAATAACAATAGAATTACGAAGAGAAATACAGGAGAATCTAGTTTTCACCAGTGCATGAAACAGTTATCTGCATATAATTATTCCATGAATATATACTAAATAAGTAAATAAATCTAGAAGTGATAAGGTCTTTCTAAATAAATTTCAGATCCTTCAAAGACATAACAAGACCAGCAATAACCCTCAGAGATTAAAGGCCCTTGAAGTCAAGCCTAATGACCTGAGTCTGAGACCTAGAAGTCACACACACGGTGGGAGGAGAGAACCAACTCCTTCGAGTTGTTCTCTGACCCCCACATGCATCACACTCCATCCCACTAAATGAATGAATTAAAATAATGTAAATGTTGGAATATTAAGTAATCACTTGTGAGGACTATGCAACACTCAATGATGTCAAAAGAAAGAAATCTTCAAAGTTAATTTCGAAGGGACAAGGTTGGGAGAAAACCCTTTTGACATTATCCTGTACTCAAAGGGCTGACACACAAACTTAAGTATTCCTATAGAATGATAAGAAAGAAGGAACAACAGAGAAAAAATAGAGAAAATAATGTAAATAAGCATATGAGAAGACCTCCAGAGACATGCAAATGTCAAAGGCAACCTTAGCGACCGAGATCAACGGGTCAGTTTATTTTAGACATTTTTATTTTTATTTATTGGTTGGTTGATAAATTGGTTGGTTGGTTGATTGGTTGGTTGGTTGGTTGGTTTTTTGAGACAGGGTTCCCCGTGTAGCCTTGGCTGCCCTGGAACTCACTCTGTAGACCAGGCTGGCCTCAAACTCACAGAGATCCTCCTGCCTCTGCTTCCTGAGGGCAGGGACCAAAGGCATGCATCACCACTGCTCAGCTTGTTTGGACATTTTTAAAGATGAAGTCTCATTCTGTTGCTCAGGCTATCCTGAAAACCACTGTATAGAACAACCTGACCTTGAACTCCAGGTAATCTTCCTATCTCGGTTTTTCAATGCTGAGATTCCAAGTGTGCACCTCCACACCTGGCTTGAGGGTTCATTTTGACTGAGGGCAAAGGGAGACAACCCTCTCCAGTGTGGTCAGGAGTTCAACAATTTGCTGCCAGCCCAAGAGACAGGAGCAAGGGATTTGCTTGTGCTCATCCAGATGAAAAAGTGCATAGCCTTTCACCTGAATAGCTCTCTAACAGGAGTTGACGGCTGAATAAACATGTGTATGAGCACAAACAAGTGGCTCGACTGAAAAATTGCTTAAGATGTTAGGAAACTGGAATCCATCCAAACACCCATCAACAGGAGGGATGTGTAACTGATTCTCCTGCTCTAACAAATAATTGTGTTTTTAAAGACGATGAAGCCATATGTGTGCTGACATGGAAAACCAAGAATAAAACCAACTGTAGAGAAATGCCTGGTATTCTTATTTGCTCTACTTTTGCTCAGTGTTTTCTCGGTTCTTAAAATGTTGTTGACACGCAGGATGGCTTGGAAGAGCTTGTTAAATGAATACGGGTAAAATGACCCATTTATTGAGTAGACTCATGGCCAACTACAAAACCTTTCACATAAACACATTTTGGTCTTTACCTCCTGTTTTTGTGTCATGTTTGGAAAAACGCTAACATTGAGTTGGAAGTTGGATGGTCTCCTACAGATTATGGCTTTGACTAAAAAACACATCCCTGTTGCATGTAGAAATTCACAGCATTTGAGATAGTGTTCACAAGATCTGTACAAGCGCAAGCCAGACCAGCATGGAGAGGGGAAGTGAACACAAAATCCCACCCTGGCTAAGGAGATATTGGTGATTGACAGCTGCTGGGAGACAGAGTTGGTTTTCCTTTGGGTGTGGCTCCTGGTGGGCTGACCACACTCAAATGGAAGACCACACATCCAAAAGAATATGGTCAACACCAATTGTACCTGATTTTTTTTTTTTTTTTACAATAAGGACACAGACCTAGAGAGGTAGGGAAGTGGAGGTGGTTCTGGGAGGCGTAGGGGAAGTAGTGATAGTATCAAAAAAACATTGTACAAAATTCTCAAAGAACTAATTTTAAAATTCATAGAAAAAATGGTATAGCTCATCAACACTAAGGATAATAAGCTACCCCACTCGTGGGGTTACTGGGGAAATAAAGGGGAGCTGTGTCACCTCTTGGGAACATCTGAGTCATCCCATGTTCGTGACACACTGGGGCAGATCTGTGTTGTTATTCTTGGGGTCCCTATTCTTCTCCTGTAAGCCCAGGCCTCCTAAGTACTCTCTGTGAAGTTAGAGATAGCAAATCTGTAGTTGTTGGAGATGTGGTTGAACCAGGCTCCCCTGTGGTGGCTCTTGCATGGCAGAGACCCATGGGTAGACCCTTAGCTGTCAGAGCATGACCTATCTTTTTTTTCTTCAAGCCCCATTTTGAACCTGCTATCTGAGAAGGGCATAGAAGGGAATTACTATTCATAATTATTTAATAAGGACCCACAAGGTCTGAGCACTAAAAACACAACGAGGTGCTCTCAGCCTTTGTGGACTTTGTGGAGTGTACAGCTGGCTGATGGTGAATGAAGATTAACAGGCAATTCCATAATGTGTCTTCAGTGCATAAGGAGTCTGAGGAGGCAGGAAGCTGAGAGGGCACCCAGCACAACTTCTCACATAACTTGGGATGTGGGAGGAAGCAAGGGCCAACCTAAAGCTTCAGAGTGGATGAAAGGCTAAAGAGGAAGAGGCTGCAGAGGCTGTGGCTAAGAGCACTGGCTGCTCTCACACGGGACTCACGTTCACTTTCCATCACCCGTACAGCAACTCACGCCTGCAGCTCTAGTTCCAGGGAATCTGATACCCTTTTCTGGCCTCCTCAGGTGACAAACACACACATAGTGCACACACATGTTGACAGATAGGACACTCATGAAATAAATCATTAAAAAAAGAGAAAGAGCTAAAGAGGCAGAGGAAGTGAAGGAGAGATGCTCCAGGTAGAGACAGTGCCCTGAAAGGGTCATTTAAGAATGTGAATAGATCCAGGGTGGTGGGAGTTCAAGTAGGAAGTGTAGGGTAGCAAGAAAGCTGGACAGACAGGCACAGGCAGGCAGTGAAGGGCCGCATGGACCTAAGGAGCTGAGAATTCTTCTCAAGAGCAGCAAGAAGCCTTTAAAGTAGGCGAATGACTTCAAAAGAATTCCAGCTATTCTTTGAGGGGCGAATGTGGTAGAACTGCATTCAGAAAGTCCAGTTACAAAGTTTCTAGCATAGAGTAGAAATGACAGTACCTGGTTTAGGGAGATGTTGGTTCATTTTGTAAATATTGGATATGTATACTCCACTGGATTTAGTACCTGATTAGATGCGGGAGGTGAGAGGGCAGAATCATGGATGGTATTCATATTCACGACTTGATCATTGGCTTTTCTCGATCTATTAATCTTGTATCCAGCAACCTGCTTGAGCATTCTGGCATTTCTAATGCTTGACTGTACACGTACTTGGTTTCAGTATGTATATAATTATACTGACTACAAATAAGGATGGTTGAGATTCTCTTGCTTAGCTTTTTTGTTGGATTACGTGTGTGTGTGTGTGTGTGTGTGTGTGTGTGTGTGTGTGTGTGTGCATTCTCCTGATGTCACTGCCAGAGTCAGGGTGGGGACATAGGTTGCTTCCCCTCCCTTATGTTTCCACACAGGAAGCAGGTCCTTCTCCTTAGATGTTCACAATGTCCAGAAACACGAAGGTAATGGGCTACGTGGGTTCCAGGCTTCTAGAGAACCCCACAATGAAAGACCAGGATGATAGGAACAAAGCAGGATTGCAAAACAAGACGGGAGACGTGGCTCAGCAGTTAAGAGTGCCAGTGTTTCTTCAGAGGACCCAGGTTTGGTTCCCTGCACTTACATCGAGGTGGCTCACTCCAGTTCCAAGGGGATCAATCTGATGCCCTCTGGCTCCATGAGCACCTGTATGCACATAATACACATAAATTCACACAGGCACACAAACATATGCATAATAAATAAATATATAGCCAAGAAACTAAATAAATAAGCCTCTTAAAACAAACAGATCAGAAAAACCAACCAGTGAAAAGCTATGAATTTTTCCTTTAATTTCCCCTTTTGTGTTTTGGTGCTGAGGATAAGGCCCAGGGACCTGTGCATGATAGACAAGTACTCTACCTCTGTGGCCATGCCCCCATACTTTGCCCTTGTTTCTTATGCTTGTGGCACTGGCAGTCTTTAAAAATAAAGTTCACAGAGCATATTCCAATTGCCTCCCTCATATCAATTCAACACAAAGATCACTTCCGTTGCTAGGAAAATATACTGTATTGCTGTCAGTGGCATTGAAGGTGGGGAGCAGAGAGGTTTTCACTTATAATTATTCATATGGAACCAGAGAACTGCAGCAGAGTTTAAAGTGTCCTTAGAGATTCAATTCCTTATGTGGACATACCCACAGGACGCTGAGAACTTCCCATGATTCCTTAACACTGAAAAAGCTGGCTAGAGAGCTCATCTAGCAAATTCTTCAGGTCAGGAACGCCTGAACAGCCAACTTAGCAGGGTGCTGAGTGTACAACAAGCAGTTAAGCACTGTCGTAACACTGGAGCAAGCCCAGAGCAAGAAGAGCCTTTGTTTTCTTCCTGCTGGCTCAGCACCCAGTCCTGACTAGTTTACATGCATCCCTATACAAAGCTGGGGACTTAAGTACCTTCCCCTTTCTCACTGCACTTAACTGTTGACCAGTCTGACCTGTGAAAGGAAAGCAGAAGCCTCTAGAGGTTTCTGTGGCAGGACAGAGGGACAGGTGTCTCATCTGCTCCCTCCTTCTCTTGCCCAGAGTGGGGGAAGGAGGCAGCCTTGGCTGTACCAATGTTGGCCTTCTTTCAAAGGTGAGGAGCTGAACTGAGCTGTTGGCCCTCATCCTGCTGAGTCGCCAGCCATCGCCAGCACCATCCACCTCCTGCCTTCTGGTGATGCCAGACAGACAGACTCCTCTTTGTTTGGGCACTGACTGCCTCTGCCTGCTCTTAAGTGCTTTTCTAATATTTGTTTTATTCTGACTGTAGTTTTCTAAGGTCATCGCCCAGGTCAGGAAAGACAACTCTACATTCATCAGATACAACTGTGGACACCAATACAGAATAGTTAAGTTTAGTATGGTAACATTTCCTTGTCACTAAGTCAATCTGCAACTCAGTGAATACAAGCATTTAATAATAACGGATACCAGCAGTTGCAGCAGGCTGCTGCCACCTCACAGGTCACCATGCTTAATGACTTGGTTTTGTGTCACACAGGAAGGGCTGTTGCTGGCGGTTTGTTTCCACTGAAGTTTCAGATCTGAAAGCTGGAGATCAGTGCACAGAGCCTGCTCTCCTGCAACTGCAGATGTCCAGGTACCTACTGGAAGATCTCAACACTCAGTCAGGATGCTGAGTTCACAGCAAGAGTGAAATACACAGTGAAACTCTGCCTCAGAAAAACAGAAACAAAAACAAAGGGGCCTGGAGAAACGGCTCCTGGATTCAGAGCACCAGCTGCTCTTCTAGACACTGGAATTCAGTTGGCAGCACCATGCCCGGCAGCTCACAACTTCTTTTAACTCCAGCTCCAGGAGTTTCAACCCCTCTCTTCTACCTCATCTGGCTCCTGCACTTTTGCCCACAAACCCACACACAGATACACATGTACATAATTTAAAATACAAAAACAAAAACCTTAAGCAAAATTTCGCTCCTATTTTTTGTAGGGAGTGTGTCTAGCTTGAAGACAGTGAATCATTAAAGAGGTTCTTCAGCACAGTGAATGTTCACTGTTCAGAGGAAAATACAGCATGGTCAGAGTCTGGATCTTAGAGGTCAACTCCGTGAACTTAAATCCTCAGATTCTGGCATGCCAGCTGAGCACCTGTCCTGGTGTTCTCATCCATGAAATGGGCCCATGAGTGGTGACCACTGTGTAAAGTTGTCAAGTGGGTGAAATCTGTCAGCACAGATTGTAAGGATTCAGGCATTATGCTGGCCTGCTACCTGGTAGAATGCACTCAGGAAGTACCCTGGTCAGCTCAGGGTTCCATGACTGCTAGTCTGGATGTGGGTGTAAAGGACCCCTTTAAAAGAAAGACTCTGCCCACTTACACACACACACACACACACACACACACACACACACACACACACACACACACACACACACACGCTCTGTTTCCTGCTGTTCCCCTGGGGCAGACAGGACTTTTCCTGTCTCCCTCTTCTCTTTTGTCTTCTCTCCGTCTCTGTGTCTCTTTACATTATTTTCTTACCTCCCTCTCAATAAGACTTTCAGTATGAGTCACGTCTACAGGTCTTTGTTTCCCTGTCTGTCCACTGTACCATCACCCACCAGGGACCAGGGACCTGGATTCTCCCTGTCTCACTGTCTCAGCATGGCACTGGGGACCTGTCACCTGAGGTCCCGACCCACACTGCGTTATTCCTAACACAGATGAGGGGCCAGGATGCTGCTGGCCACGTGATAACTACTGTTAGCAGTCATGATACCCCCCACGACTGGTCTCTGTCAGGTGCTTAGTCAAAATTTAAAAATGAATACAATTAATTTTCTTGAAACACTGAATCCAGATTTTATATTTAATTCTTTGCTAATCAGTGCCATATAATTAGCCCACATGTGTTGATCTGCCAAAGGTAAACTTACCTAACCTCAAAGAGGAAGAATGAAGCACCCAAACCTGAGAAGGTACAAAAAATATCCCCAGTGTGAAATTTTAAGGACTGGTCCTCTTGTTTTAAAAACTGATTACTGTATTTTCATGACACAAAATGTTTAACAAAAGCCAATTTTATCTGGCTTTTTATTTCATCGGGCTTGTGCATCCTGTATTTAAATCACATGCATGGTCTTATATAAATAAGCATGGGAGGTCTTCATTAAAAAATAAATAAATAAAACTGCCCATGGTGGCTCATGCTTTTAATCCTAACACTGAGGAGGCAGAAGTATGTGGATCTCTGTGAGTTTGAGACCAGCCTGGTCCACATAATGAATTCCAGGCAAGCCAGAACTACATAGTAAGGTTCCAACTCAAAACACAAACAAACAAACAAACAATAAATAAATAAATAAACAAACAAAATAGAGAAAAGACCAGTATAGAAGAGAAACATTTTGAATCAACATTTATGAAACATTTGGGTCAAGAGCTATACACACATAAGCATAGAAAACCAGAAGTTCAGCTTAATACAGGTTTTGGTTTTAGCATGCAAGCACTGGTCACATAAAACATTTAAGTGTGGTATTATATTTGATGTTATTTTTGAGACAGGATCTTTTGATGTATCTTGAGTTGGCCTTGAATTCACAAACTTCTTGTCTGGATCCCCACATGTCAGGCCTGCAGGATTACTCCATGGTGCCCAACCAAATTATTTTTGAAGCATTTTAGACTATAAAGCAAACTGAATTAAAGAAAATATCCGTAGGTTTCTGAAGTAGCCTTGCATAACTACAGAAGTCTATTGACTCAAGCTTAAAAATCGTTTAAGTAAACATCCTACAAATCCTTCTAATATTGTAGTTTGGGGTTAGATGGACTGAGCTGTGAGACAAGCTAGCTGCCTTCTGTCTTGATCATTCACCCAGTAAAACTGGGGCTGGAGAGATGACTCTTTTCCAGAGGTCTTGGGCTCAATTTCCAGCTCCCACATGTGGCTCAGAACCATCTGTAACTCCCATGATGCCTTCTCTTAACCTCTGTGGTTAACAGTACCTCCCTTGGTGCACATATATACATGCAGGCAAAACCACTTGTATAAATAAACAACTTAAAAAAGAACCATAAAACCATTTTCCTTCCAGGTGGTCCATGGAAGGTGGTCCCATGACATGGGGCTAATAAATAACTCTCAATTTCATTCAAGCAATAATAAAACACACCTTTAATTCTAGCCGTTGGGAGGCAGAGCCATATGAATCACTTGAATTCAAGGCCAATCTGGTCTATGTAGTGAGTTCCAGGTCATCCAGAGGTACATAGTTAATCCCTGTATCAAAAAACAGACATAACAACAATAAACAATCCCAGTGATATATTATAAATAACATTATGTTTAGAAAGAAGGGAACTCCAGAGTTAAATAATTCACCATTGTAGGAAATAATGATCCACAATAAAAATCCTGGCTGTTTAAAACCTTCTTCCCAGCCATTTTCATCCTGCCAGCCATTTTCCTTCACAACCACAAAATGGCTGCCAGACCTCTGGTGATAATTTCCCTGGGTAAACATGTTAAAAGCCAGAAAAGAGAATCCCATACTCCTTGTACTTCTTTAAAAACCCTAAAAAGTCTTTTCCAGAAGCAGCCACATAAGAGATACTCAATTCTATTATGCAGAATTGAGTTTTGTGTTTCTTTATAAATCAAGTCCCAGCAAAGAGAATCAAATTACCATGATTGGTCAAATATCAATGTACTGGGGATGGGAACAGGGCCAGTTCAGAAAAGTCCATGGCCTTATTGAGGAATGTGCTTGATGGAAAGAACTGAGGCTTTTGGTGGCCAACTGTGATGGTTGGTTGCAACTGACAATTTGATGCAGTCTAGAATTATCCATGTGACCTTATTTGATTCTCTCTGAAAGCCTGGATTTTGTCTCTGTAAAATGGAGCTACTAGGTTATTTCAAGAACCAAGCAGATGATGCATAAGACTGTCAAAATTACATAGCACTGCAATGTTGGCTGAGAGATCTAATTGCCAATAAATCCAAACAGCAGGATGGCTCTTGTTTCTTAATTGAGTTTATTTGTTTGAATTCAAGACAGTGCACCCAGTGAGAACATGTTTGAGAGTTCTGAGGGTTCAAGGATAGAAAACTCCACTGTGCATAAGAAAATATCATTCTCAAACTCATAGACCGAGTCTTCTCAGAGACTCATTAAAAAAATAATCACCAACTGGTTGACAAGAGTCACTGCCTCGGATGTATTTTAATTATGCTCTTCCCCCAACTCCTTCTAAACCAACTTCCTTCCCCCAGCCCCTCCAGCTTTTTATTTTTAATAGCTCACTGTTTCCAATGTGTGTTGTTCATATGCTGAGGGGTGTGCAGGCATCCACCAGAGCATGGAGCCACAACCCTTAAAGAAAACCGAGTCTCCCTCCCTTAATAGTCATCAACTATCAACTTCTCCTCAGCTGAGAGTAGGAGCTAGTGGGGCCCTCTCCACTCCACACGATATTAGAGTGATATGATATGTTATATAAGAGTGATATAAGTCATGAAGAGTCACTTCTGGTGATGCTATACCTAGTAGGTAATATCATAACAACCCAGTGGCTGGGAGATAAGGAGACTGATGTCTTCTAGATGCTTCTTCCCTTGCCTGCCCCCACCTTAAGGCCTTTCAGTGCTCTTTCATTGGCCCTATCTCAGCCCCTTGATCCCTGGTCCTTTCCACATATCCACTCCAAGTCTCTCAGGACCATCAAGATGAGCATGCCAATTCCAGCTTGTGGTCGCCATCACTCAGTCTTCCCTCCAAACACTCTCTCTCTCTCTCTCTCTCTCTCTCTCTGAGTGTGTGTGTGTGTGTGTGTGTGTGTGTGTGTGTGTGTGTGTGTCTGTGTGTCTCTGTGTGTCTCTGTGTGTGTGTGTGTTACCATCTCTTCATGAGAGAGGCCTACTTCTTTATAATGGAATTGTAAATACCCTTTGGGTTTCCCAGAGATCAGTGAACAGAATCACCAGGGGTGGTAGAAAGTCTGAGGCAATGAATATATTGTGTGTGAGTCTGCAGGGTCAGTGATCCACTTTCTCAGTATATGGGACAGCTGTCATGGGTTTGGCCTGCTGGAAAGGCCAGCTCTACAGCATTCTAAATGTTCAGGAGCATACCATACTCCACTGTGAATGGAGCATGATGGCCACAGGAAGGTGGGAGAGGGACCCAATCCTGGTCCATTACATAGCCATAGTTCTCTACTCTAAGCATGTCAAAACAGGATCCTGAAAAATACCCCCTACAATTCAACATCCTTCCTGTGCCTTAAGCTCCCAAGTCCCAGCCTAATTCTCCAACAAGGGCAGGAAAAAACTAATGTCAATGACCTTTCCAGTGTCACCACCCATATAGGGGTGGCTAATTTCTTCAAAGGTCTGGAAAAGAGGCAAACCATCTGTGCTATTTGGCTGTTGTCAACTTGACATAAACTAGAGTCACTCGGGAATTTTCTCCATCAGATTTATCTATGTCTATGGGGGCATTTTCTTGATAAATACTTGGTGGAGGAGGGCTTTTCCTATTGTGGGTGATGCCACTCCTGGTCTGGTCCTAGGATGTATAAGAAAACAGGTTGAGTAAGCCATTGGGGAGCAAGCCATTGAGTAGCATTCCTTTACGGTCTGTTTCAGTTTCTTTCTCTAGGTGCCTGCCTTGGGTACCTACCTTCCATTTCGTCCATGTTGAACTGTGAAGTACATGATGAAATAAACCCTTTCTTCCCAAGTTGTTTGTGGTGGCTTGAGCCAGACTGATGTCCATGGGTTTTGGTGTTTATCACAGCAATAGAAAGCAAATTAGAATACCACAAAACCATGCAAGGCATGGAGCCAGGGCATCTGCTAGGTCTGGCCATCCCTGGATCCAGTGTGCCTTCATACAAAACTTACTGTATCCTAATAAGAACTGCTCAGGACCTCCTTTCAATTTCTAGACTATTTGAGTAAGGGTAGAAAAGGAAAGAGCTCTAGCAATTAGGATATCCTCTCACCCTCCAAAAATTCCTTCCAACTTCCCAACAGTTCCCTGTGAATGCACAGGTTTCAAGGATTGTGGTACCCAAAGACACACAATGATCCTGACAACCATCTTCATCTTCAAAACCATCTTCTTGGAACCCAGCTGAAACAATGTGTCATGAACACGACAGGACCGCTGCACCCAGGAACTCATAACAACTGTCCTTGTCTGCACAAGACCTGTGTAAGGCTAAGCAGAGAAACGTTCAAGCATGGAGTTGGTAGGGCCCCGCTGGATCCTACTCCAAGCTGGGGAGAAATTGATAATTGATGACTGTTAAGGGAGGGAGACTCAGTTTTCTTTAAGGGTTGTGGCTCCATGTTCTGGTGGATAGCTACACACCCTTAAGAATATGGACAACACACATTGGAAACAGTAAGCTACTAAAAATAAAAAGCTGGAGGGGTTGGGGAAGTAGGGTAGGAGGAGTTGGGGGAAGAGCAGGTGAATGTGATTAAAATACATTGTATGCATGTATAAAATGTAATTTTAAAAAGTTACATTACACAAGACATCCTCCTGACACAGCATGCCGGTCTCTTTGGTCTCTGCCCTGACCTCTGCTTGGTTCTCTCCCTATATCTTTGCTTCAGCCTTTGATATGGGATAAGTGGACAGCATTGGATAGATTGCATGATTCTCTGGTCCCTAATCTACCAGTTATTGCCTTGTTTGTGATTTTCTGTGCACTTGAATTTTAAATTTGTTGCTTTGGCCTTTTTTTTGTTTGTTTGTTTTGTTTTGTTTTTCAAGATAGGGTTTCTCTGTGTAGCTTTGGAGCCTATCCTGGCACTCGCTCTGGAGACCAGGCTGGCCTCGAACTCACAGAGATCTGCCTGTCTCTGCCTCCCAAGTGCTGGGATTAAAAGCGTGTGCCACCAATGCCTGGCCAAAATGCGTAGCCCAGGCTGGCCTCGAACTCGTGATCCTCCTGCCTCTGCCTCCTTCAGCAAATCCTACTGGCATGCGCCACCACAACTAGCAGTTTGGCTTTTTTGTGGACTGCAGAGAACATCCTTCTTTTGACATTTGCGTCGCAGGTGGGCATTTGGATTTCATGTGCCTAGCTCATGTGCATCAGTGCAACTTGCCCAGGACCTTGAGCCCTACTGTATTTATTCTTCTGTATAACTCCCCCGTGTGTGTGTGTGTGTGTGTGTGTGTGTGTGTGTGTGTGTGTGTGTGTGTGTGTGTGTGCATGCTCGTGTACCTTGATGTGTATGTGGAGGTTAGAGGACAGCTTTCCAGTGTTGGATGCTTTCCCACCTTGCTTAAGACAGGGTCTCTTCACCCCTGCTTATGTCGGGCTAGCTGACTTGTGAGCGTCAGGTGATCCATCTGTGTCTGCCTCTCATCTCAGGTGTGCTGGGTGTGCTAGGATTACAAGTGCTTGTGCTACTGTAAGGGTTCTGGGGACTCAAACTCGGGTCATCAGACTGCACAGCAAGTGCTTTTACCCACAGAACTATCTCCCCAGCCTCTACATTTCCCCCTTTCAATTGTAAGATTTTGGGGTTTATTCAGTTCTGGGAAGTGTCCTGTGATTTATAAGTGACGAAGCCTTCTGAATTTGTGCCTCAGAGCTGCCCCTTATGTGACAGTCTGATCAGTTGACCTCTGAGTATCTCTTCCTCCAGCTTTGGATAGGCTGTGGGGTATGTATGATGGTAAAACGAGGTCATGGATAAAGAGAGCCCTGAAAATTAGCTTGGAAATAGAATTGCCTGTGGATCAGGTGGTCTGTAGCAGACACCAGGGGAACTCTACAAATGATTTCATTTCACCTTGTGATGGGTTATATGAGTACCTCGAGTCTGGGACAGACTAACTGGCTGGCCTGAGATCACACAACTTGGAAAAGCTGGAGAACCCGGACTTGAACCAAGTCTGTCTAGCTCCAGACTTACAGGCTCCTCCTCACTCCAGCACCATTCTGACACCATCCAAACCAAAGGAGCCATCCTCATCGAGAGGCTGACCACACTAGCCCAGGGACTAGAAACAATTGCATTCCTGGCAGCTACGGGGGAGGTGTGTCATCAGTTTGCAGGAGATTTTAGGATCAACTCCATGCCCTTGACCCGGGTGGGAGAATGACATCCAGGCAGGAAACATCTTTGTCTGCAGTAGAAGGAACCAGACTGACTTTGGAGAGGGAGCTCAGGAGCTCAGGACACTAGCAGTCACGGTGCTCAGTGGGTGCTTACGAAGCACATTTCCCCCAAGTGTTTCATGTTTTCTGTTTAAGTTTACTCCTGAATGATCCCACAGCAACCTGAGGGTGGCCTCTGTTCGTTCTCATTCCATCTTTATAAGTAAGGACACCGAGGCACAAGGAAGTTTATCCAAAGCAGCAGAAAGGCAAGAACATAGTCATAACATATATACTTAACCACCTGGCTTCCCTTCCACTGCAGTTCATAAGAATAACGTGATGGATAAATACGGGTGGATGGATAAACATGTGAACACTTTTTCACTAGCCCGACTTAGTTTTCTTTTCATATTCTAGATTAAAAGAACAGTGTAGTTTTAAAGACCCCAATCCCAACGCCTGAATTATAACAAATGTTTAGTAAATAAATGTTTGTTTACCTAGACCAGCAAGATGGCTCTGTGGGTAAAGGTGTTTGCTGCCAAGCCTGGTGACCTGAGTTTGATCCCTCGAACTCACACAGTGGAAGGAAATGATTCCCACAAGGCATCCCCTGACTTCCACATGCGCTCTATGGCAGCACCTCCCTCAACATAAATAAAAGCAAAAATAAATGCTCACCCAATTTTTAACTTTAAAACAATGGTGTGAAAAGGGCAGTGGAAGGAAACAAGAATAAAGCAAGAAGCAACAGAAAGTGGTGAACTGCCTAACAAGGGGAGAGGTTCCAATTCACAGCTCCTAATATGGACTATCCTATCTGAGAACGGACTGAACACAACGCAGCCCAAAGAGTTCTCCATGCAGAAACACCAAAACCAAAATCATCCTTGGTGGCAGGAACTTGGTTATTGACTTTGGCAATACTTTCTCCCATCTTTGTGCCAATAAAGTTATTAGAATTAAATTGAAAGAGGCAGATACATAAGGAGAGAGGAGACCAAGATGCTGAACCATTGAAATCAATGACCTGAAGTGCAGGTCCCTGCCAAAGGCTACATCAGCTCTGGGCAGAATACTTCAGTCTGGCGAGTGACCAGACTCCCGGGAAGCTGCTCACCTTTGTTTAGAGAGACTTAGAGGTAGCTGGGCTCTGACTGATGTGGGGAAAGGAAAAGGATACCATCCTAGTTAGGATTTTGTCAACTCAACACAAGCTAGAATCATTTGGGAAGAGAGAACCCAACTGAGAAAAATGCTTCTATAAGATCTGCCTGCGGGCAATTTTCTTGATTAATAATTGACGTGGGAAGGCCCAGCTCACTGTGGGCAGTGCCACCCCTGGGCTGGTGGTCTAAGGGTGTATAAGAGAACAAACCGAAAAAGCCATGGGGAGCAAACCAGTAAGTATCATTCTTCCTTGACTTCTGCCTCCAGGTTTCTGTCTTGAGTTCATGCCTTGACTTCTATCAGTGAACTGTGACTCAGGATATAGAGCCAAATAAACCCTTTCCTCCCCAAGCTGCTTTTGGTCAGAGTGATTTATTCCAGCAGTGGAAACTCTAAGAGAGGTACCCCTTCCACTCCCAAGAACCACACAAGTCAGCATCCATTAGGGTTGGGGACAAAAAGCCTTTGGTCATCCTATCATCTTCCCAGGTGGCTTAAGGGAAGAGGAGGCAGAGAGGACAGGTGGGAGAGAACACAGTGTGACTCACAACCTGTGACAGGAAGAGAATGTGACTTAATAACCCAAGATGAGATTGGTGGGTGTTACCCTCTCTTCCTGGGAGCTGGATCCCTGGCTCCATCATTCCCAGAATGGAAGGCGACCAGAGAAGTTGTGTCACTAGTCTACAATGCTTCCCCATGTGGGCCAAACCCCATTCCATGTGGGGTGCAGGACACCTGCATAGAGAGGATGTGCAGGAAACATCTCTGCCTCTGCTCTCTGTCAACCACCCACATCTCAGAAGCAGGGAAGCCACCACTCAAAGTTTGTGCCCAAACTGTTGTGAGAATAATGGACACCTGTATAGACATGAAGAGCCTGGCAAGGGGAGAGCTGTGTTGTATCTTTGTTCTTTCTGGGGCTTTGGACACACAAGTGCTGAGGTAATCTAAGAGCAGCTAGGTCAAGAACATAGGAAGCTCTCAGGTAAACCTACATTGTAACACAAAGTTCAAAGCTCTATCTAACTCACCTGGAATTTTCAATTGATGTAAAATCTTCCAGTCAAACCATGGCCCTGTAGCCTTGATCATAATTGGACTTTTCAAGAACTGATTGTGTGGGTGATAAACACTGAGACAGACAGAAGTGTCGTGTGGGGGGATAGCTAACTCAAGGCGAGAGAATTAAGAATTAATGTCTATACACACAAACTTTAATACACACACACACACACACACACACACACACACACACACACACACACATATATATATATATATATATATATATATATATATATATAATGTTTCTATGAGGTAACAATCCAAGAAGAGAATGCTCAGTCCAAGAAAACAGGATGAAATGAAAAACTAACAGGAAGAAGACAAAAGGAATTCTTGGGAATTAAACACAAGACAACAGAAATGAAAGGATCCAGAAAGCAGAGCGAGAAAGTCAAAGACCTCTCTTTGACTCAGTGGGCAGCAGTCCCTCCTGCCAAACATGACAACTAGAGTTTGATCTAGGGGATCTACTTGGTAGAGAGGAGAGCTGGAACCTGAAACTGTCCTCTGATCTCCACATTCATGCTATGGCAATTGCATCCACACATGTGTGTGCACACAATAAATAAATGGGATTTAATTTACAATGAAACAGAAAATTAAAGATAAAATCAGAACTGTCACCTATGACACCAAATGTGTAAATGATTCAAGTTTGTAGAAAATAGTTCTTCACTAATAAAATTATTCCACAATATTTCCCAGAAATTAAAGACAAACATTTTGACTCTAAAGAATACATCAAACATTCAATATAACAAATGGAAATAGATCCACATTAAGACTCCTCACTGGAAAGTTTGAAAAATCAGTTTGGGGAGGATTAAGAGAATACAGAGACCAAAAGAGTCACATACAAGAGATCAGAAGTTAGGATACTTCTAATTTTCCCAATCAATGGAAGCAAAAGAAAAATGGGGTCTCTGCATTCAGAGCTCTGGAAGGAAAAGCTCTCCATTCTAGAATTCTATACCTAATAAGAATGGCCCCCATAGGCTCATATATTTTAATGCTTAATCATCAACCACCAGCAACTCCAGTTCTAGAGGACCCTCTGGCCTCTGTGGGCAACTACTTTCATGTACATGTATCAATACACAGAGATACATAATCAAAATTAGTGAAAATAGATCTAACAATCTGGAAGGAAAGAAAGATGAAAACTCTGCTATAATAACCAACAATATCTTTTAATAGCTGGGTATGACCATTCATTCAATTATGACTAGGAACTGGCTTTTAAATGGTCGTGTCCTACTTCTACTCCCTCCCTATTTATAACTCAACTAAGGATGTTCTATGGAGACCATGGTCATATCCACTTACTCAGTGTCTACCCCTCACACTGGGGGTCCGGAGAGATCATTGTCACAATCGCCACTTATAGATCTAATATTGATCTCAGTGGGTTCCTCTTGGAGGTCTTTGCTTTATTCTTCCTAGCCAACATCATTTTAGACCATTGCAATAATTAATGATTGTCTGCATAGGGTCTAGAGTCACCTTAGGGACAGATGTGTGAGGCAGCTTGTAGGTTGAATTAAGTGGCATGGAAAAGCCCACCCTAAATTCAGGAGGCGTCACTCAATGGACTGCAGTCCTGGATTATATCAAAAAAGGGGAAAGGAGCTGATCAGTGGCCTTCATCACCCTCCGCTTCCTAATTGCAGATGCAGTGTGAGCAACTACCTCACACTGCTGCCACCACACATCCCCTGCCGTGACTGACTGCATTCCTTCCAACTGTAAGTCAAAAATAAATACATAACGAACAAACAAACAAACAAACCTCGGCTGCCTTAAATGGCTTCTGCCAGGTAGCTTGTCATGGCAGTCAGAAAAGAAACTAATTCAGGTGGCAACACTCCCAGACTGTGCACCCTTTGGTCAGGCATCCCCTATCACAACCCTGATAAAGGTAACTAGTACAGCCACATACTATGGTTTTATAAACAGGACAATTATAAACAGGTCCTGGTCAAGAATTCCTAATTCCCCAAAAGATTCTTTGACTTTAAAAAATTCTGGTTCATTTTCTCCCGAGAACTCTCTGGAAGAGCAAGTTTCAATAAGCCCAGTGTGTGTGTGTGTGTGTGTGTGTGTGTGTGTGTGTGTGTGTGTGTGTGTGTGTGTGTGCTCATGTGTGCATGGTGGTGGTGGTGGGTGGCTAGGCTGACTGGCCAGCAAGCTCTAGAGATCTGCCTGTCTGCCTCTGTGAGCTGGGATTAGATGTTCTCACTACTGTGCCTAGTCTTCTTCTACCTGGCATTGGAACCCAGGCTCTCACCTTGCATAGCAAGCACTTTACTGAGTGCACCATCTCCCCAGCCACCTCCTGTCACCTCATTTGTCCTCTAGGTAACAGCAGCAGGTACCTATGAGGCTTATGTGAAAGGAACCCTCACATGGTTTTAGAAGAACAACCTGCCATTGCATAGCCTGCTGTCCTGGGGAGGAGGCTTTTAAAGACAGCTCCATATGCTGAAGTGCCACCTACCTTGGTGTCCCACTGCCCAGCAAAGACACTTGTAGTGCTGTGTGAGATTCTTTAACTTTCTCCTAGGCAGTTGGGTCTTCCCATCCATGCCTACGGAGGGCAGATGCAATGCCTATTATTATGTCTATGGCTACTATGTACTTGAAGAATGAACAAATGAGTGGTAATGAGTTTCTGTCGCCTCCTAAGACAGAAAAGGCACATGCATTGTATTGTCAGAGTATGGCAGCTGCGCTAGTTCTCAGGAAAAATCATGTCTACAGTCTGAGTAGTAAAATTCCATGGATCTGTGTGTGAGCAGATGGAGCCTTTCAAAATAAATGATGATCATAAATTATGGAATTATTTTTAAGGAAGTGTGCTTGTTTTATGTTTATGAGAACTTTACCATAGCCCAAACTAGACCAACAAAATGGTCTGTACAATGAAAGCCAGTGGTTAGAGGATGTGTGTTCTCATAGCGATGGTTAGCATATTAGCTAGCATATTCCTGAAGCATCCAGGGCTGCTGAAAGCAGTTGCTTTCCTTAGAGCTTTAAACATGCTTCTTAAATTTTATTTTATTGAAACAGCTGAGCTGGTATGTTTAATCTCATATTCTGTAAGCATCTGCCTTGGTACAGAAATTTTGTCAGCATTTATTAAAATTGAGTAAATGTCTACCCCGTGACCTTCAATAATGCTCCAAGGCACATGCCCAACAGAGTGAGTGTTGTGGCCATCATTGTACAGATACAAGGATATCCCTTCACTGTTCATAATAGCCCCACACTAGGAAAAATCCTAGTATGTATTAATAGGTAAAAACACTGGTATATTTACACTATGAAATAGTTCATATCAATGAAAATAGAACTTAACTAACCATTGCACGCTACAAGAAACGGTGAGAGAAAGAAAGAAGTCAGACTATTTTCAAACATCCCATGATCCTATTTCTAAAAAGGCTAACAGAAAGAGAAAATCTATGGTGGTAGAGGGCAGACTATGGTGGGTTACTGACTAGGTGTGGATTTCAGAGAGGCTGGTAATGTGTGGCAATCAGTCTGGACAGTAAATTTCAAGCATGGACTCATAAAATTCAAGCTGCCTGATTTTTTTTTGTGTTCCTCATCTCCACAGCTGAATCTCAGTTAAATGACTGTTACACTGCAGCACTCAGTTCTGCTAAAGCAGAAGAGCCAAGGATTGTAACAAAAAAATTAAAACTAGTCCTGGGAGAGACCTCAGATGCATTATAGAATACAAGACATATACTCTGGGATGACTAATCTTGGCTGGCAACTTGACTACATCTGGAATCAACTAAAACCCAAGCTGCTGGGCCCTTCTGTAAGGGATCTTCTTGATTGGATTATTGGATTACTTGAGGCCCCCAAAAATCTGGGCCACACCTTCTGGTGGCAGCCTACAGGAAAGGACATAGAAGAGGAAGCTTTTGCCTTTTGCCTGCTTGCCCTCTCTCACATTTATCAGAACTAACTTTTTCAGGGTTCCAACTTAGACTGAAGACAAGCAGTTCTCCAGGAATCCACCAGGACTCCAGAGACAGATTGGAACTGCTGAGACATCCAGCATCTGAGACCAAACAACCAGATTCTTGAAGGCCTTTCTGTAGGTAGACAGTCACTATTGGACTAGCCAGAACACAGCCGGTAAACCACTTTAATAAACCCAATGTATCTATATGTGGAGAGCCCTGAACAATACACGCTTCAAGGAGTATTATATTATATAAATTTATATATTATATAAAACATGGTGTAATGATAGGAGGTAAGCAGTTTGTGGTCCAAGTCAGTAGAATGGGAGGAAAGACAATGGGACATGGGGGAAGAAATGGGATCTATAGAACCTGAGCCGAGTATCATGGGCATTCTTGATGTCTTCATTGCCTGGTTTTGCTAGACATCCTCCATAACTCAGGTGTCCTCTTCTAAACCTTCCCCTTGGTACAACCTCCCTCTTCGATGGAAGAGGCTTTCTGCTGTTGATCCATTCCTATATCTCCCCACGGCTCTCTCAACTGGTCACTATAAGGGTTTAGGTACCAGCTCTGGTAATCTTCCTGTTATTATGCTCCTGGCCACTGCACCATATTCTTTGGTTCAAAACATAGCCTCCATTATTTTCTGGTAGGTCTATCACCTCCCATATTTTTTCTTGTTCTCCTTCACGGGTTCATCTCTGCCCTTGGCATTCTCTGGGGTGCCACTCTCCCTGCCCTCATGGCACCTACAGTATTGGAGTTCTTTTCTTGTTGCCTCCAGTCGATTGAACTCTCAAGAGGCAGCCATCTTGTTTTATTCATTCTCATCACCTAAGCCTGTGGCTCAGAGTTGGAGCTCAAAAGCTTTATTGCACCATTGAGTGAACCTGTAGTCCATGGACTTCCTTGCCTTAAAGATACATAGCTCAGGAACTAGGAGTGGAGCTCAGTGGTAGAGTGCTTGTTTAGCTTGTGGGAGCCCCTGACTTCAATTCTCAGCATCGCCAGCATTTTAGAAAGAAGAATAAACACACATGGCCCAGCCACTGAGTTTCTAACACTGTTACTGCTTCTATTCCCAAGTCTCATCAGGAATTCGCAAAGCAGTTCAGGGTAGAAACGACAGTTCATGGTTCATGGAGTAGCCTAGCAACTCCCTTCATTGGAAATGTTTCTTGTGTGTTTGTTGCTAAAGGGGGTACAAATGTTTAGGGGTTGGGACAGGTAAAACCCAGCTAACCAAGAGACCATTTCCCTGCTGCAAAGCCCTTTCCTCTGGGAATGCTTCCCCCAGTTCAGATTAACAGCCCTGGAAAACCATAAATGGGAGAATCGAGCAAGGGCAAAACACTGGCACATGACAAACCAGTCATGGGGCCAGAACCAAGGCCCGAGGACACAGGGTTCTCCTTCTTTGAGTCCTGCAAAATGCCAGGTGACCCTCCTCGAGGCAATCTCAGGGGGGCATAGGGCCCCTCCCAGAGGTCAGCCAACCATGAACTTGCTTGAAACTTTTCCTGCATTCTTTCTGTGGTCACATTCAACTCCCCCTTGTGTATCTCATTCTGGCTGGGAGACAAAATTGCATTTCCCTTCATTGAATGTAAAAGTCCTCACACTCTGAATGTCGTTGCTCCCTTCCTAAACCTAGTGCACAGGGCTTATGTAGGCAAAGACTTGCTCTCCTTGCTGTAGCTGTCCCTTGGGAGGTTGGAGTCATTGTCAGTAGCCCCTCCCAGCCTTCAGCTTTCCAGACTGAAGTAGATCTATGGTGTCTGGAAGCGGGCCCTGCGCTGATAAATATTGATGATGATTGTGGAGCTGAATCATGACAAGAGCTGCTTTTAAGTGGGATTTAAATTCTTGCCTTGAGTCTGAGATGTGAAATTAATAAATCATTGCAAGCACGGTGTTGAGAGGAATAGATGAGTGTGCTGGGCCCTTCAGTAGAGGGTGATCACTTGTCTCCCAAGTCCTCTCCCCTTTGTCCCCCGTTCCCTTCTGGGTGCATGGTGGTGGCATGTTGGCACTTTGCCCAGCCTGTCTGAGGACACATGCTTGTTTAGGAACATCCTCCTTTTAGGAGAAGCAGGATGGCTAGTCTTCATTGTCAACTTGACTGGGTTTAGAATCACCATGGAAACACATCTCCAGTGTGCCTATGAAATGCTTCCAGAAAGACGTAACTGATGTGATGGCATTATCCCATAGGGTGGGGTCCCAGACTGAATAAAAAAGGAGAAAGGGAATTGAGCAGTGGCATCCACCTCTCCCTGCTTCCTGCCTGCAGATGCCGTATGAGCAAGCAACTGCCTTCAGCCACCATACTGTCATGCCTTCCTCGCCATACTATGACCCTTCAAACTGTGAGCCAGAAGAAGCCCTGATTCCCTTAAACTGATTTTGTTAGGTCATAGTATCAAGAAAAGTGATGACCACAAGGAGGAAGAAGAGAGGAAAGAGGTGGGGGTGGGGAGCCTATGACCTCTATGCCAGGCACTGCCTAACAGCTTTACAATGGAATCATTTCCTTTACTCTCTCAAAGAGCCATGTAAAGGACACTGGGGGCCATTACACCACTGAGGAAACTGAGGCCCATAGAGCTGGGGAGCGTCTCCAGAATGTTAGAAGCAGCAATTTGGTCCCTCTCACTTCACAGAGTCGTGATTCCTTCTCCTGCTCACCTGTCATGTGACTGCCCTGCTGTGGGTCCCTAGCCCCAAAAGATGCCATGTGAACCTCCCATGCTCCTCTGCTCCTCTTTTGTCTTCCAGCAGGAAGATGCCAGACACGAAGGTAGCAGTGACTCATGGCTAGAAGAATAAAATCTTAAGTGGGGGCAGCCTAAGTTGGTGTGACTGTAATATTCTGACAAAGGAAGACTGTCCCTGGAGCTTTTGAAGGGTGTTGCTACACACTGCTGTCAGACAAAGACTGCAGCCACAGCAGATGGAGTAGGGCAGGAAGGAGAGCAAGAGTGGAGACCCTGGAGCTTTCTAGGTGAGAGGGAGGAACAAAGGGGATTAAAGTGTCTTCTGCTACTGTTCCTGGGCCTGCTGGCAATGCCGGCCAAGCCCTGTGCTTTTTGCTGCTTTCTATTTTTACTTAAGAGATGATCTTGGCCTTTACATATGATGGACATGTCTGCATGATTGGCTGGGCATGCTGAGCCATTCACTCATATCCTAAGCAGTTGAATCTTCGATATGTGTGAGGCAGCCAAGCACACAGCTTTGTGAGACAGCTGCATTCTGTCCTAGGTGGGCTCTAACTTATGCTAAGTAAAAGAGGGCATGTGTCACCCTGGTTCAGGGTGCTCCTCTCCCAGGCTCTCCCTACTCCAGGGCATGGGCAGTAGACAAGAGAGACTGGGATAAGCACATCATCTGGGTGTTGGCATGCTGACTAGATAATGCCACCAAGAGAGCAGTCACCCCTTTCACCTTTCTTCACTTCTTGTGCATCAATTCTTTTATGACTAGCCAATTAAATTAAAGGCTGTGAGGTAGGACACCAGACAATGGAGAAAAGACACAGCCACCATCTGAGTTAGAATAAAAACCAAATGTACTTCCCATCTCTGTGTGTTTGCTTTTCCTAGTACATCCTCTTGGTCAAGAGTAAGGTGTGCCTTGTCTATACTCTTCAGTTGAAACGGTGGTCTCTTTCTTTGTGACCCCAAACTTACTATTAATGTATTGGACCTTGACCCCCATAAGACATATCTGGTGATGGGGTCCTTGCAGGGGATGACTAAGGGTGCATGAGGCTGGTATAGTGTGGCCCTATGGAACCAGATGGAGGGCTTGTGATAGCAGACAGAGAGCTGGCTTCCTCCTTTCTGTCTGGGAGGAGATGGAGATAGGGCTGCTGTCTATGAGCCTGGAAACAAACCCCAGTCAGGAAACAGATTGGCCTGAACCTTGATCTTGCATTTCCCAGACTTCAGAAGCATGGGGATAAATGCCTGATGTTGAAGACACCCAGTGTGTGGTCTAGTTAGCCCTCTATATCTGCAGGTTACATTCAGTGAGTTTAACCAACTCCAAACCAAGACTATTAGGGAAAAATTTTCATATATAATGAGTATTTACAAACATTTCTCTTATTATGATTCCCTAAACAATATATAACAACTATTTACAAGGCATTTGCAAATTTTAGGTATTAGAAATAACCTAAAATATATTTAAATTATCCAGGGCATGAACAGATTACATATAAATATGATGCTGACTTTTTACATTTATTTTGTGTATATTTTGATTGCACATGTATATTTGTAACACATGTGTGCAGTGCCCAGGAGGTCAGAAGAAGGCATTGGATACCTTGGAACTGGAGTTACAGACAGTTGCTAGCTGTCATGAGGGTGTTGGGAGCCTAACCTGGCTCCTCTGGAAAAATAAGAACTCTTAAATGAGCCTTCTCTCTAGCCCAGTGCTGAGGGGTTTTTTTGTTTGCTTGTTTCTTTATTTTGTTTTTTAAAAACAGATTTATTTGTGTGTGTGTGTGTGTGTGTGTGTGTGTGTGTGTGTGTGTATGCACGCTCATGCACACATATGAGAGTATATGCATGCAGGCGCCCATGGAGAATAGAGGTGTCAGATCCTCCTGAAGCTGGAGTTACAGGTGGCTGTTAGCTGCTTGATGTGGGAGCAGGAACCAGAACTTGATCTTCTGCAAGAACAGCAAGCACGTTTAACCACTGAGCCATCTCTCCAACCCCTGAGCTATTTGATTAAAGGATTTGAGCACCATGATATCTGAGGCAGGGGAGGGGGGTAGGGGTGGGGGTGGCTGCAACTAATACCCAACAGATCCTGAAGGACAATGATTTTGTTATGGAGACTGAGCTGACCAAGGTGATCCTTGTACTGGCTGGTTTTGTGTGTCAATTTGACACAAGCTAGAGTCAATAGAGGAAGGAGCCTCATCTGAGGAAATACTTCCTTGAGATCCAGCTGTAAGGGATTTTCTCATTTAGTGACCAATAGTGGGGGGGCCAGCCCATGGTGGGTGCTGAGATTAAAGATGTGTACCACCAGGCCCTACTTATTTCATTTCTTGAGAGAAAGTTGGCCTGAGGCCCCAGGGATGATTGGATGGGCCTCAGAGTCAACTCAAGGAGTTGGAAAAGAGGAGAGGGGTAGGGTGTGTGTGTGTGTGTGTGTGTGTGTGTGTGTGTGTGTGTGTGTGTGTGTATGTAATCTTAGTGACTGCTGCACATGGTTCCAGTGAGATAACCTCTTGACATAATTTGAACCCAGGATGTACCCAATTTCATCAACAGCCACAATCATTTTTAACCATAGTCCATTATGTATCCATGGAGGTTCCACCCATTTGCCCTGGCTTCACCCCTGCCTCTGCTTTAGGCAAACAATGAACTCATATGTATACTGCTTTTGTAGTCACCCATAGACTGACCCCACAGCCTCGTGCACTGAGGGTCCCACAAAGGTGTGTTCTCATCCTGGAAACGCCTTTGTGGAGATGCTTCTCTCTGCTCTATGAGAATGCCGTGTAATTTGGTCTTCAAGGTTCTCATTTTCTTTCTGGATCCTAGACATAAATAAGACTAATGCTCGCTTCCATGCCCAGGATGTTTCTGAGATCTGGTGCCCACAATCATGCCTAGTACTAAGAATACAAGTCTGTCATTATGGTATTTGCAGAACCTAAGACTGTATTTAAGGCTTCAGATTGATGATTATTATAACCCTTTTCTGGATGCTTGTGCCAAAAAAACACGGCAGAGAGTCATTTCCAAGGAAATATGCCAGGGAAAGCAGAGAGCATCTTATCACCCTGCAAGTCTTTGGGGTTGTTTTCCATCTGTTTGAGGAGGGAGCTTCCCTGAGGACTGCCCTGGGGAGGACCATGTGGGGCTAGATACTGCACAGCTCACGTGCTGCCAGCCTCAGAAATTGTCATGGGATAATACCCGGCAATGATTAATCTTCACTGTCAACTTTGTGAGTTAGAATCACCTAGATGATGTGTCTCCAATAGTGTCTGTGAAGGGAATCACGCTGAACGTAGGTGCCACCAACCCACAGGCTGTGGTTCTGAACTGAATGGAGAAGCAGAGAGGGAGCCAAGCTCTGCTTCCTGACTCAGATGCAATGGGACCAGATGCCTCTGGCTCCTATTACTGTGACTTCTCTATTTGATGGACTATATCCTAAATCCTGATCCTGAGTAACCCCTTCCTTCCTTGTGTTGTGTTTATTACAATAAAAAGAAAAGTAACATTTCTTTTTATTGGAGTAGAGCATGGTAACAGTGCTGGTGGTACCGTCAGAAGCAGGCAACCATGAAGACATTAAATAGTGAACCAAAGATCTATCACGGGGGACATTCTGATGGGTGCAGAATGTTCTGGGGTGTAGACAATAAGGGAAATGAGCAGATACCGCAGACAGTGCATGACCCACTCACAGACTATCTTAGATACTTATTGCTTTGATAAAATACCATCATCAAGACAACTTATATAAGGAAGGGTTTATTTGGGGCTTACAGTTCCAGAGAGATAAGAGCCCACCATCATCATGGCAGGGAAATGTGGCAGCAGGCAGACATGGTGGCTGGAGCTGGAGGCTGAGAGCTGGGGCCTCACATCTTGAACCACAAACAGGAAGCAAGAAAAACAGACTGGGAATGCTGTATTTCAAAACCTCAAAACCTGCCCTGCATGACATACTTCCTCCAGCAAAGCCATACCTTCTAAGTCTACTCTAACAGTGCCACAAACTGGGACCAAGTTTTAAATGCCACATACTATGAGGGACATTTTTCATTTAAACTACCACATAGGCCTCCAAAGGGAATGATGCTGGGCCAGGAGGAATGAAATCACCTTCATTCTGGTCAAGCTCCGGTTTTCTGAAGCTATTTTCAAATCCATTTCCAGCACCCAATGGTCAAAAATAACCATTCTATTTGGAGTGTATCATAATGCAATTGCAAAGATCATACCCTGCATTATTAATACTGCACAGCCAATATTTAAAAGGGCATTGCGTTTTCTTGGGATCCTTCTGTTTGCTTGATATAGGGTGTCAAGTAGTCCAGGTTGCTTTTGAAGTCCCTATGTAACTCAGCATGGCCTTGAACTTCTGATCCACCTGCTTCTACCTCCCCAGTGATGGCAATTACAAGAGTATACCATCATGACTCGTATATGTGGTGGTGGGGAGCAAACCAGGAACTCATGTGTGCCAGGTGAACCACACTCCACCCCTACTTTTGATTATTAAAGCAAAATCTTTTGTGACCTTACCCATGGGTGGGGGTGGGGGTGGGGATGGGGAGCCAAGAGCACGGAGTCAGGTACCAGAAATCTTGACCTGGAAGTTGGTATAGAAAAAGACAGGGAGAAACAGCAATGGTGTGGGAGATGCCATGCCCTCAGCCATTCCACAAGCATGCATTCACAACTTCATTGGTTCAGCAAGCATTTACTGGGCGCTTGTTATGTTTCAGTACCACGCTGAGAGTTAGGTGTATACACAGATGGCTTCTTAGCTCATTTTATCTCCTCTAGGATGCCTATACAGGATGAGATGGCCTGGAAATGAACTTGGGGATGGGCTTATGAGAGATAAAGGAGGAAGAGGCAGGAGAGGGAGGGAGTCTTCAGCCTTGGAGTGTCCCGGTTGGAGAAGAGAGGAAGGAAGGACAGTGGAATAGTTCAGTTCTCAGCAGGGCCAGCAGAGAGCCTCCGGCCAAGGTTGTCTGCAAGAGGAGCCACACACAGGGCAGGAAAAATCAGGTTGTAAAGCATCCAGATGCGCACTGACTAGGTATAAATGGGGAATGTAAAAGCTATGGTGGCGATAAAGGCCACAGAGGGAGGCTGCCAGTCCACCACATTCTCTGAAGCAGGTGATGAGAGGGAGATCTGAGTAGAGCACTTCCAGGCTCACACCATCATCCTGGCATTCTCAATTTACAGAGATACACACAGCACATCTATATCCCACATCTGTGGAGTAGCCCTTTGGGATTAGCTGTCCTTTCTTTGTTCAGTCAGTCACAGCCTGGGCTGGATTGCAGTGGCCACGCAAGGCTCCCTCCCAGGGAGACTGTTCGGCATTGCCCTCCTGTCTTGAGCAGCAGAGGGATGATGGATATAATACAGTGACATGTGAGTTACAGACACACAGAGGATGGAGTTAACTGCTTATGAAAAGGGTATAGGGAAGGTTGGAATGTAAAGGAACGTGGCCACTGAGTTAGAGCTGACAGCTTATTTTATGCATAGGAGGAGGGACATAAGAATGCATCTCATTAGAACCCTGAATTCACATCCCAGCTCTGTCAGTTGTCAGCATGCAATCTGGAATAAGTCTTAAACCCTCATGTACCCCCTTCCTCCCGCCCTCCCTCCTCCCCTCCCTTAAGGTGTTTCTATTTTGGCCAGGCTGGCTTTGAACAGTCTCATTTCCTTTCTGTTGCTTCAAGAAATACTGTGACCAAAAGTTATTCCATTGGGTCTTGTGGTAGATTCATTCCCATTTTTCTGAGAAACCACCATACTGATTTCCAAATCAGTTGTTCAGCTGAAGAATGGGTAAAGAAAATGTGGTACATTTACACAATGGAGTACTACTCAGTGGTAAAAAAACAAAAACAAAAACAAAACAATAACAACAACAACAACAATGACATCTTGACATTTGCAGGCAAATAGATGGAACTGGATAAAAACCATCCTGAGTGAGGTAACCCAGACCCAGAAAGACACATATAATATGTACTCACTCATAAGTGGATATTATACATAAAACAAAGGACAACCAGCATACAGGCCACAAACCCAGAGAACCTAGGCAACAAAAAGGACCCTAAGAGAGACGTACACGGATCAGCTTAGAAATGGGGGGGGGGGAACAAATCTCCTGAGTAAATTGGGAGCATGAGGGGCATGGGGGAGGGTGGAAGGGAAGAGGGGAGGAGGAAAGGGAGTGGGGAAAATGCATAGCTCAGTAAAGACAAGGTTAAAAGAAAAAAGAAATGCAATGGCCAAAAGCAACATAGAAGAGAAAATAATTTATTTGGTTTACATTTCTGGGTCATAGTTCACCTTTGAGGGAAGTCAGGGCAAGAACTTGAAGCAGAAACCATGGAGGAACTCTACTCACTGGCTCATTCACAGGCTCAGGCTTAGCTAGCTTTCACAAACATCTCAGGGATGATGCTGCCCATGGTGCAGAGGGCTCTCCTGTTCCACCACAGTGGACTGGGCCTCCCGTTCCACCATCTAGGCAATTCCGCCCCCAGATATGCCACAGGCCAATCTGATCGAGGCAACTCCTTAGTTGAGGAGTAAGTTTCAGTTGAGGCTTTCCTTTTCAGACGGCTCTCTACTGTGTCAAGTTGGCAAAGCTCAGCGGGACAAACTCCTGGGTTCCAGCAATCCTGTGCCTTAGCCTCCCCAGTGACGAGAGTGCTGTCTTGGTTAAGGTTTCTATTGCTATGATGAAACACCATGACCTTAGCAAGTAGGGGAGGAAAGGTCTTATTTGGCTTATACTTCCATATCTGTTCATTGTTGAAGGTAGTCAATACAGGGACTCAAACAAGGTAGGAACCTGGAGGCAGGAGCTGATGCAGAGGCCATGGAGAGTGCTGCTTGCTGGACTGCTCCTTGTGGCTTGCTCAGCCTGTTGTAGAACCCAGGACCTCCAACCTAGGGTTGGCATCACCCATATGTCCTGGGCCCTCTCCCATCAATCACTAATTAAGAAAATTCCCTACAGGCTTGCCTACAGCCTCATCTTATGACAGCATTTTCTTAAGTGAGGGTCCCTTCTCTCAAATGACTTTAGCTTGTGTCAAGTTGACATGAAACTATCCGGCACAAGTGCAGTGTCACCTCCAAGCTCAACTTCTTAATCTAGAAAATAGTGATAACAATCTTTTCTGTTTCACTCACAGAACTGGTCCAACGAAATTTGTGAGTTTATCAGCAGAGAGCCTAACTCACTGTGTGTGATCAGTGAGTGATCACCGTATTCTTGACCAGGCATCCCAGTAGTGAAGACACTAACACAAAGGTATGAGAAGAGAGGGCAACCAGTGCAGGGGGCACTGGTGAGTCTCCGTGGCACAGGGAAAGTGTAGTAGAGGGAAAACAAGACTGGGGAAAATGGGCTCCCCTGCCAGGTGAAAGCCTGCATGGTATATAGTTACACATAGCTTAAAGATGCTGATAAATACCCTTAATTATGTAGGCAGAGAGTGAGATGGAATAAGGAACAAGGAGACTGAAGGTGGGAGATTGAAGGTTCATTCAAGATCTTTTACACTAACTAAGCCCCCCCCCCCAAAAAAAAGACCCAAGAGGGAAAGGAGAAGCAGGCTGGAAAGGCATCTTGGAGGCCTGCCAAACTGTGCTAACCAGCTGGGCATAGCAGTGAGGGAGAGGCCTTGGTTGAAAACCATGCATAGTGTGACCTGACTTGCATAACTGGGTGGGAGAAGCTGAAGGTCTCTGTATCTGTTTCTGGAACTCCCAGGAAGGAAGAAGTGATCAAGAGCCAGTAGTACAAACAAAAGGGCGAGCATGGGAGTGTCTGGTTGGCCAGAGGGAGCCATTAGAGAGTGGGAGAGTGTCTATGGAGCTCAGACATGAGGTCCAGAGCTGCTGGAGAACTGGGGTAGCAGACATGGCAGGTCAGAAAGAGAGTGACAGTCAAACGAGTAAGAGGGCATGCATATGGGTGGTACACATATGGGTACTTCCTCTGAAGTCCCTTTGTGAAGACAAGGTAGGGAGATGCTAACTCTGGCACCTATGCCAAGTCTCTGGATTGTAAAAGGATAAACTGTCACCCACGGTCAATCAAGGGACCCAAACTGAAAATCAACCTGAAGCAAAAATATGGAATCAAGTTAATCAGGCTTGGGGACAGACAGTCATAGATAAGTCCCAAATCTTACAGGTACCTTGTTTCTCCAGAGGTCATGGGATAGCTCTGAAATAAATGACTTCCATTTCCTTCCAGTGGCAACCTTAATTTACTTTGTCAAACCCTTCTATTGCTGCAGACACTGTCATGGCAGCACCCTGTCCTTCCCTGACTCCTGGATCCTACATCTGGAAGCAACATGTAGGACTGGTCCCTGCTCCCCTGTGCCCCTCTCCTTGTCCTGTGGCAGAAACAGAACCTTGGCACTGAGGACACTGCTCAGTTGGTAGAGTGCTTGCCTAACATACACAAAGTCCTGGGTTCAATCCCATATAAACCAAGTTTAGTGGAACATACCTGCTATCAGGCACTGGGGAGGTAGAGGCAGGGGATCAGAGTTTCAAGGTCATCTTCTGTGTCTTATTCAGGGTTAATATTGCTGTGAGGAAACACCATGGCCAAAGAGCAGGTTGGGGAGGAAAGGGTTTATTGGGCTTACACTTCCACACTGTAGTCCATCATGGAAGGAAGTCAGGACAAGAACTCAAGGGCAGGAACCTGGAGGCAGGACTTGATACAAAGGCCATGGAAGAATGCTGCTTCCTGGCTTGCTCCTAATGACTTGCTCAGCCTGCTTTTTTATAGCACTCAATACTACCAGCCCAGGGATGGTACCACCCACAGTGGGCTGTGCCCTCTCCTATCAATCACTAATTAAGAAAATGCCCTACAGGCTTACCTACAGCCAGATCTTATGGAGGCATTTTCTTAATTGAGACTCCCTTCTCTCAGATGACTTTAGCTTGTGTCAAGTTGACACAGAACTAGCCAACATACTCTGCTACATAGTGAGTTTGAGATAGCCTGGGAGACTCAAGATCCTGTCTCAAACACATACACACACACACGCACACACACACACACACACACACTAAAAAGTGCACAGTCCCCCTGTCTTATCTAACAGCACTCCTCAGTTCCTCTGGGGTATCTTCCCTTGCTAGTCAGTCAGTCGGTCAGTCTGTGAGTGTGTGTGTGTGTGTGGGGGGGATTATCCTGGGCTGCCTTTGGGTGACTTAGTTTTAGCAATATGCACACTCTCAAGCACATTGCTGATGGCAGTGTGCTAACCAGTTATATCACCGGGGGCTGCAGCCCCTGCTTAGAATAAAGTATGAGGAGTGAATAACTTTAATTGGAAATCTGGGAGCAGCCTCCCCACACTTGGCTGGGAACTCGTTAGCCCACATCTAGAAAACAGCTTCCTCTTATGGGCTACATCTTAAAAGGAACATAGGCAAATGGGACCACATTCCAGGGAGAATGGTCAGGGTGCTAAAATAGCTCAAAAATAAGTCATATGAGGAATGCTTTCAGGAACTGGGGTATGTAGTTCTTACAGAGAAGATGCAAAAAAAAATTCTCTTATCTAACAAGGCATAACTTTACTGTTCAGCTCTGGAGAGTAAGCCTAGAGCCTCTCACGAAGTCATTTTCTCAGCACCAAACATCACATTTAAAAGGCATTGGACTTGTCCTTTAAGTCCTAGAAGGATGGAATAGGAGTAGTGAGGAAGCTCTGGGCAGTCACCTCCGTGGGGGGATTCTGCAGTTAGTATGGAACATATAAACTGAACTGCCCCAGGAGACAGAAGGCCAGGCTAGGAAAGAGGCCACCTAAGCCCTTGGGGGGAATTTGACAGGCCCCTTGCAACTCCCTTCTACTCATACTCTAAATAGTGACTGAGGCAATGACTGGTCAGGACAAGCCCCTAATGTCATCAGTATCGAGAGCTTGCTCCTTGGAAAAGTGAGGCGAAGGCAATGTGTGGGGGCACTGCAACCAGCTCACAGCCACTGCATCCCCTAAAAGACCTGTGATACATGCAACCCAACCATCTTGTGGTTCACTGAAGCAGCAGCTGAGCCATCAGTATTGCAAAACAGTTGTGGTCAGACAGGAATTTGAAGTGATTCTATAGAAAAGGCTGAAAGGCTTGGAATTAGGAAAAGAAGCTGAAAAGAAAATTTCCCAGAGAGTAAGGCTGTGTTAGTCAGTCATTGGTTACTGTGACCAAATGCCTGAAAAAGGTAACATAAGAAAGGAAGGATTTGCTTTGGTTCACAAGAAGCTGTTAGTTTCAGAGGATTCCATCCATACTCACCCGATGCCATGCTTCTGGACCTGTGGTGAGGCAGAAGAGTGAAGGAGAAAGCTGCTCACCCCATAGCAGCCATGAAACAGAGCATTAGGGTGGGAAGGGGTGTAGCAGAGGCTCTACCTTCAGAAGTTCCACGTCTTCCAATGGCTTATTCAAAGTCTGAATCCATCAGTGGATTAGGTCAGTGCCCTCAGGGTCTTGTTAGCCTTGTGGCTAACTGTGCTTCCCAGGCACAGTCCCAGGGTCTGATCTCGTTGAAGTAAGTGTGTCATGGGGGTGGGGGATGGGCTTTGAGGTTTCAAAAGCCCATCCTAGGCTTTTAATCTCTCTTCCTCCCCCCCATCTTTGGATCAGGATATAGCTCTCAGCTACTTCTCCAGAACCATGCCTGCCTGCCACCATGCTCCCTGCCATGATAATGGACTAAGCTTCTTAAACTGTAAGTCAGCCCCCAGTTAAATGTTTTCTCTTATAAGAGTTGCATTGGTCACGTTGTCTGTTCACAGCAATGGAACAGTGACTAAAACAGAAGTTGGTACCAGGGAGTGGTATATTGTTGTCATGGACTTGGCCATCCTGTTTGTTGGAGGAATATGTAGTAAGACTTTGGAACTTTGGACTAGAAAAGCAGTTGAACACATGGGAAAACAGTGGTGCTGAGAGCAATATAAATTATGACGGCCCAGCTCAAGAAGTTTCAGAGGGGAAGAGTATTAGAGCTAGAGATGGTTCTTGTGACATTTTGGCAAAGGATGTGGCTGCTTTTTGCCCTTGTCCTAAAAGTCTGCCTGAGGCTGAAATGAAGAATTTTGGATTAATGCACTGATGAGGAAATTTCAAGACAGCCTAGTGTTGACTGTGTCCATGCTTATTAGTGGTCACTCTTTATCGTGGGGGGGTGGAGGGGTAGAGGAGGTAAGGGGGGAACTCAAGACAGGGTTTCTCTGTGTAGCTTTGGAGCCTGTCTTGGAACTCACTCTGTAGATCAGGCTGGCCTTGAACTCACAGAGATCTACTTGCCTCTGCCTCCCAAGTGCTGGGATCAAAGGTGTGTGCCACCACCACCTGGCAGTTGTAACTCTTATACAGACCTACAACAAAAAGGACCAAGATAGACAAAGAGAAATACAAAATGTACAGTTTAAGGAGAAAAGGAGCACCAGGAAGTGTAATGGAGCTAACTCCAGTGCTCAAGAAGATAAAAAGAAAAGCCGGATGCTAAGTGGAACAAAGGGGAGTGGAGACTTCAGAGAGCCCTCCCAGCTAAGCTTCCAACTTGAGAAAAGGAATCAAAAAAAGCTTAAGCAGTGAAGGAAAACAGCAACAACAGAAAACTGGTGTACATGTAATTAAAGGAGGGAACCAGGTTCCAGGCACATAAAGCAGTAGAACTTGGGAGTTTTGACCACCTGCTTCCAGCTTTAGAGTCAAGGATACAAGGAAGAGTGTGTGGAATCTCACTCCATGGCTGAGAAAAGCAGCTGAGGCCAGGTGTGTGTCAGAGGTGTTTCTGGATGGAGGCCTGGAGATGCCACTGAGTGAAGCTGTGGGGGTGAAGTCTGGATTGCCTTGGAAACCCCAAGATGTTGGAGATACCAGAACAGTGGGATGCCTGCTGTGGAGAACTGCTAACAGGGAGTGGAACCAGCCTAAGGAACAAATTCATTGCAGTCAACAAAGCTAAAAGGAGTTGGAGATCTGAAGAGCACTTTGACAGCAGACGTGGAGATGCAGAGTTTGGAGTTTGTGCTGCTGGTTTTGTCTTGCTTTGGTCCAGTGTTTTCTCACTATGTTCTCTTACTTCCCTTTTGGAATGGCAATGTATATTCTGTGCCATTATATGTTGGTAATATGTAATCTTTTTTATTTTGAGTTTGCATGGGATTACAGTTCAGAGTAACACCATGAGTCTCAGAAGAAACTTTGAATTTGGACTTATAAACAGAGTGGAGACTGTGATAGACTACGGGGACTTTTGAAGTTGGACTGAATATATTTTTTTCTCATTAAGATATAGCTACAAACCTATGGGAGCCAAGGAATGGAGTCTGGCAGTTTTAATGAGAATTGTTTTCTCTCATGTAAGAGTTGCGTTGCTCACAGTCTCTTCACAGCAATAGAACAATGACTAAGACACTGTCTCTAAAGGTTCAGAACACTTAAGAGAAGGCCAGAAGGCCATGACTAGAACCAACTGGACGGAGTACCTCTTGAGTACTCCACATACCCATCACTGGCTCCCTCCCCTAGAGAGGCAGCTATTCCTGTTTCTCTAGTAATATCAGCTCATCTCTACCAATGGTTGGATGGAAGTGCTCCATGTAGAATACTAAAGGGTTAAGCCAGATTGGTTGACCAAGTGGAGGGTAGCCTACCTCTGTGAAGGGAAAAGGTATCTGAGGTAAAGGAAGAGGCTCCAGGCTTCCCATCAGTCATGTCTTTTCTCAGAATACAGACAGCCAGGGCCAACAGCCCTGGGAGCCTGAGGCTGCTGAGGAGTCTGGCAGCTTTGCACCAGGGCCTCTCTTGTCTGAGCATATTTTCTCCCTCTTCAACATGATGGCAGTGCCATCAACAGAGGCCTGATATGTCACTAAAATATATTTATGAAGTCCCTTTTGATCCTTCTTTGCTCCTGCTGTGCAGTATCCAGTGCACTCTCAAAGAGTAGCTGTGGGTACCAATGGCTACATCACCATGACTGCTCTCTGCCCAGGCTTTAGTTGTACATGATTTGAATGTTGTTTTTTTCAACAAGTCATTTCCCATGAGGCTCTCTTTTTTATCCATCCTATCTGGAATAGGTACAGGCTCAATAAATATTGAATGGTTGACCTACAGATAAAACTGTCACATTTAGTGTCACCAGGTATTTGGCTGGCTCTGAAATTACCCCAAATGTCTGGTGTCCTGCTCTGTTAACAACATCCCTAACACAACATATCCACCTTGGCATGCAGGTGGAGATGTCCATTTTGATTTGCAGAGTTCCTCAGCTTTTGTCATTCTTCTCTCCAAGTTCCAATTCCAAGAAGACACAGACATTGGTAGCAAGGTCTCTTATTGTCTTCATTTTCTGAATTTTGTTAGAATATACATTAGTAAAAATGTAAAAACTAGGTGTGGTGGTTTGAATAAAAATGGCCCTCATAGGCTCATAGAGGATGGAATTATTGGGCGGTCTGGCCTTGTTGGAGGAAGTGTGTCACTGGGGATGGGTTTGGGGATTTCAAATGCTCAAGCCAGGCCCCGTGTCACTCTCTCTTTCTGCTTTCTGCCCATCCAGATGTAGTTCCATCCTCAGCACCATGTCTTCCTGCATGCCACCATGCTTCCCACCATGATGATAATGGACTAAACCTCTGAACCTAAAAGCCATGTCCAATTAAATGTTTTCCTTTATAAGAGTTGTCATGTTCGTGATGAATCTTCACAATAATAGAAACCCCAATTAAGATACAAAGCCACTAAATTACATCTTTCTAAGCAGAAAATATTAATACCAAGGTGTGATGTATAAGGAAGATGACTATAAAAGTAAGTACATGTGGGCTAGAGAGATGGCTAGGTGGTTAAGAACACAGAATGCTCTTCCAGAGGACCCAGCGCCTACATGAATGCTTACAGCCATCTGTAACTCTAGTTCTGGGAATTTGACACCTTCTTCTGATCTATGAGGGCACCACATGTGCACATGGTACTCAGACATACAGGCAAAAAACCACATGCATATTTTTTAAAGCATGCACATGGAAACTGGGTCACAGAATATTTGTTTGGAATGTTGTAAAGCCTTGGGTCAGATCAGGATGACAAAGATGATACATATGTGTGTGAGAGGAAGAAACTAGTAATTTTCATAAGTCATTCTACTTTGGGATCTCTATACCCCATTGAGGTCTCCTAGTAATGAAGGATATGGAGTCTGAACCTTGGCAAAGCTCCCAGTGATGGGACTGGGACACCAATCCAGCCACAAAACCTTCAATGCACAACCCGTCCTGCCTTCAAGATGTGTTGGGGCAATGGTGGCTCAGAGCAACAAGGTGGAAAGAGCCTGGGATCACATGCAAAGCTTTCTGCCACCCATCACTATATTGTCCAACCTGGCTTGGCATTTGCTATGTAGCCCAGACTAGACTTACTTGGGCTCTCCCTGCTTCTGCCTCTCAAGTACGGAGATTGCTGACATACACCCCACACGTAGCCTTGCAATTCTCCTTCCAACAGCACCTGTCTGATTTTCCTAATGGTGTCTCTGGTTTTCCTGAAAGACCAAGAGCCAGGAAAAAAATGGGAGAGAAGGTGGCACCTGTTTGAGAGGGCCACTCCCTCAGAGTCTAGTGACTAACTCAGTTTTTGTATGATGTTCCTCCCCAGGAATTTGCTATCAGAAAACTCAGGAGGGAGCTTCTTTCCTCAGGAACTGAGTAAAAACATCTGCAGAGTTCCACAACGGGCATTGTGCATTGGGGGACAAAGACCCTCTGTTGAGCTTGTCCGTGGCTTGGCTAAAGTACAACCAATCTGCCTCTGTAAGGAGGAGCAGCACCAGAGAGGTAAATGATGTGCTCTTCATCCTGTCACAGGCTCTAGGGAGAGTCGGTGAGAGCACAGAAGGGGGCATGCTCTGTGAATGGTTAAGTGAGCCTTGTAATAGAAGCCCATGGTCATATCTCCCAGGAGCCATCCTACCATTGCAGATCCATGTAGTGTACTGATTTGGCTGGTAATCATAGCCCTTTCTCGGGACCAAAATAATAAGAAACTGACCTAGGTCTGGCCAGTGGAGGTCCCCATTTTCTTGGCCATGGTGATTTGTCCAAGGAATAACCACGGATGCACACAGCCTGGGCCAGTGGGAGCTCTTCCTTGGGAAAAATGCTAGGCCTTTTCTTGCCTGCTTTGCCATTCAGGATGAAGTCAGCCAAGAGTTCTTTACAGCATGGGCTGTGCATGGAGCAAGAAGAATCCAGAGATGAAGAGGGTGCCTCTGACTTCTGTGGCTGAGACATGCTCAACCTCTGTCCTCCAGACACATAGTGCATTATGTTTGCTGTGTGAGCACATTTCCTCTTTGCAAACTAATCTGAGTTAGGCATTTGTCACCTGACACAAAATATTTCTAATTAAATAACTAGCATGCCATCATCCAAGAGTTTCCTTCAATATGAGGTTTGAAAGCCAGGAATGATGCTATTCGTACCCATTTAATCAAGAATGGACCTTCTGGCCTGAGGACATGGCTCAGTGGGTACAGTGCTGGCTAGGTAAACCTGAAGATTGGATCCCATATGAAAAGCCCACTGCTGGGGGAAGAAGGGGTGGGATGGGGCTGAACCAGACAGATCCTGGGGGCTGTGGGGCAGTCGAGTTGAAATGGTGAGTTCCAGGTTCAATGAGAGACTCTGACTAGAAAATGAGGGAGAAAGTGATGGGGGAAGATAACTGACATCAAACTCTGGCCACTACATGTACACACATGGGTATGCAAACCTCCCCTAACACACACACACACACACACACACACACACACACACACACACACACACNACACACACACACACACAGCTTCCCCTACACACATGGGCATGCAAACCTCCCCCACACACATATGGGCATGCACAGCACCTCCCCACATGGGCATGCACACCTGACCCCACCCCACATGGGCATGTACACCCCTCATACATGGGCATGCACACACACACACACACACACACACACACACACACACACACACACACACCATATAGATACATAGACACACAAAGAAACAAAGGAGAAAGGTGACCTTTCTTGGTGAGGAAAGGTTGTTCTTTTTGATCAACCATATGACTTCAAGGAAACACACACAGTAGTGAAGAAAAATCAAATGAAATCAACCAGCCAGTGAGTACAGCCTTGGCCACCCTGATGGTCACCGGAATTACAGTTTTTCCCAGAATACAAAGGTCCCTCCTCCAGAGCAGGCCACCCTCTGCTGGATACCTCTGATTCTTAGAAATGTATATCAATCTGATCTCTGTAACCATTTCCTTAGTATTTGTTTTTCCCCTTTCTGAAAACATAAAACTTCACCCTGCCATGCACCTCCACCACCCTGCACACTGCTTTTAAACAGATCTTTCCTTGGACATGGCCCAAGTCTTTTCTTCTCTCTGCCAGGGTGACAAGGCTACTAAACTATCACCTGACCTTTCCCTGGGCACCCACCAATGAGAACATGCCTCTTGTTAACCATGAACCACATTGCAACCACAGTTCTGTGCTACCAGGAAGGGACATACCAGACTGTCCATCAAGTTCAGTCCAGACTTGACCTCGTACAGATGGCACCTAAGCATCATTCTTTTTAAGTGACTTATTCAGGGAGATGAAAATAAAACAACAGTGGTCATGAAGGGCTGCTAACATGCCTTTTACCCATGGGGCTTATTATTATTATTGGTTTGGGTTGGTTTTTTAGCCTTATGTATTCAGAATACCATTTCAACATGCAGTTAACACAGAACTTCGAACAGATTGCACATGTGTTTTTGGTACAAAGTTTTGGGGCCCTACACAATGTTTTTTCAACTCAGATGTGTCCTTTTGAAACCAGGGAACCTCTGCCTCTGTCACTCAGACCAACTCAGCATGGCCCACAAGGCAGATAAGGTGAGCCAGTTGTGATTTTTCATCAGGCAATGTGGCTTACTTTCTGAAACCAGTGGTGGTTGTCATATTGATCTTGCCTTGTTTGTTGTGGTCCATTATCTTGTGGTTTTTGAGATACAGAGTCTGCCAATAAATATGTTTGCTCACAAATCAAGAGAGAAGGCTTGCCTCTCTGACTTTACTAAATTATTGATTAAAACAATTGGACAAACCAAGACTATATAGGAGGAAGGCCAAGGGCTTTCCACTGGATGAGGACTCAATGAGCCACTGAGCTGTGAATCCACCCATAGAGCACTTTGTTTGAGTGACATTTGTCCATCAGGGTCTATGATAAGTTTGCTGACCTCTAGAGCTGACCTAGTTAAGTACCAGTTGCTATAGGCCTTGCATTGAACTGATGGGTATGTTAGTTAAATGGGTGTTGATTTAAGTTTCTTGTCCCGCCAGGTCCTGCTGATGCTTCAGCCCCAAATGAACACACAGAGACTTATATTAATTATAAAACTGTTGGCTGATCACTAGAGCTTCTTACTGGCTAGCTCTGTTTTGATTATTAACCCATTTCTATTAATCTATGTATTTCCACATGGTCTGGCTTACCAGAGTCAGTCTACTCCTTTGTCGACTGACCACATGGTGACTGTCTTTGGCAGGCTCTCTCTGCCTACCTTTCCCAGAATTCTACTCATCCTAGTCCCACCTATCTTCCTGCCTCATTGGCCAGACAATGATTTATTCATCAAACCCATAAAAGAAACGTATATACAGAAGGATATCCCCCATCAAATGGATATGTGGTAGGCTCATTTTGTGGATGTCAGAGTTACATAAGATCAGAGGGGCACAGCAGCTCTGGGTGGCTGGAGTCATAGAGGCTTTAGGACGCTGCAGGAGGTAGTCAGCAGATAATCTACTCTGAATTTCCCCCAGAAGTCCCCACAAGCCATCTTTGCTAGATCTATTCATTGTGCATGCATGTACACAGTACTTACTCCCAGTGAGACACTAATACAAGCATAGAACTACAAAGACAGTCCTCTGCTCCAGGAATCAGGATCAACATGAGAGTCATCTTCAGACCTTCCTAGAGATACAGAGCTCCTGAGCCTGGGCAAGTGAAAAACTAAAAAGCTATGGTATGTTGGGATCTACTTACCTAGGAAGGATGGTGGCTGTTCCGATAGCTTTACTAACTTGACACATTCTAGATTCATCTGAGAGGACAGCCTTGGTTAAGGAATTACACAGCTCAAATTGTGCTGTGAACATGTCTGTTGCAACTGTCTTGATTGTTAATTGATATAGAAGGACCCAGCCCACTGCAGGTGACACCATTCCCTGGGCAAGGTGATCCTGGCCTATGTAAGAAAGCCAGCTAGCTAAGCATGAATGAGAGAAACAGAGAGCAGCATTCCTCCATGGTTTCTGCTTAAAGGTTTTGCTGCCCCAAGTTTCCTCAATTATTGACTAGAACCTATAACCTGAAATAATCTATTTCTTACCCTAAGTTGCTTTTGGACAGAGGTGTTTATGAGAGTAACAGAAAAGAAACTAGGACAGTGCCTGAGGGTCTGCAATACAGCAAGAGGCAGAGCTTTGACCAAGGAGTCAAGATGCCCCAGAGCCCTGGGCAAGCACTTGGTGAGAGCCCAGGGAAGCTGAGGTCTTCCGTGGGAAGATTTTAACACTGGGGCTTGGATTCTGCTCAGAAGCCTTTCACATTAAACCCCCGCACCCAGAATCCTGCACTTCTCAGAAATGCTACAAGGAGTTACTGCCAACTCAACCACTTAAAATATTAGAAACTCACCCGCCATCTTAATGTATTTGCAGAGCCACTGTCCCTTCCTAGGCCCTGGAGGGAGTCTGTTCCATGTTTCTGCCTCCTTTCTGCTGGTGCCTGCTGCCCATTCTTGGCAATCCTCGGCTTGTAGCCCCATCCATCCAGTCTCAGTTTATGTCTTTACATTGCCTTCTCCCTATCTGTCCTTCCACCCCCACACTTTGCTGTTAGGAGAACACCCCTCCTGCTTTTATATTATATGGCTCTTGAATAACCCAGAATGATTTCAACCAGGAGCCTTAGTTTAATTGCACCAGAAAAGGCCCTTTTTTCAATAAAACTCATTCACAAATTCCAAGTGTTGGGATGTGTGCATCTGTCTCTCAGGATTATGACTTAACCCACTAAGAATCCACTTCAGCCAAATCTTCATCCTGACTCCATTCTAGCAGAAATGAGGGAGGGGAATACAGGGATGACCTTTGCCTTGAAAACATTATGAGTCATTTCCTAAGATCCCGTGTATCAGATTGAGAATGTAGAATTCAAAAATCCCACCAGTATATTAGCCATTTGGAATATAGCAAATGTCTTGCTGGCTCAGTTCTATCCATATACGCTGTTGCATTTGATGTGCTTATGCCTCAAAACTAATACTTCCACCTTATTGAGGAGGAAACGGAGTCTAGTTTGACCCAGATTCCCAGTCCATGGGCCACAGAGTTGGAGCCCAAGTCCAGGTTGCCTCCAGGAAGTCTGAGATCTTCCCACAGAGTTGTGAAAGGAGTGGTGCTGGACTGAGGAAGTAGTATCCTTGTATAGCACCCATGGGCCTAGGCTTGACCCCTACCATAGAGAACAACAACAGAAGGAAAAGGAAGAGATGGTGCTTGCCTTTGCTCCTTCCTGCCATGACTTCTAAGTCATTTTTGTCCTCAACTATAGGACCTCATGCCCTTGGATGCCTTTGCCTGACACCACACGTGAGACTGTGTGGGCTGACCCCTCTCGTTGCTTCCTAGTTTCCTAACTCAATAAATTATGCTAATGAGACCAAAATACTTCAAACACAGCAAATTCCCAATTCTATTTTAAACTTGGTGGAGATGATGCTTTAATGGAAAATGAATACAAAGTCTATTTAATGAACAGGCTGGCCAAAAGACAAGCTACTTTTATCATTATGAAATGTTAATGGCGCAAGCACTATCTTGGAGGCACTGAGCTAGGAAACCCACAGGACAGCACCATATGATAGCTTCCCTGGTGCCATGGTGCAGAGTTTGTAGCTGATAGATAGTGGAACACTGCTCAAGTTCCTGCTCACAGGCTTTGGACCTACTGCTAGGGAGCCTGCATGAGACCTACCTAGGCCTCTACACAAGTATGACAGTTGTGTAACTTGGTCTATTTGTGGGATTCCTAGCAGTGGGATCAGGGTCTGTCCCTAACACTTGAGCTGGCTTTTGAGGACCTATTCCCCATAATGGGTTGTCTCACCCAGCCTTAATACAAGTATTTTCCTTATAAGAGTTGCCATGGTCATGGTGTCTCTTCACAGCAATAGAAAACCCTAACTAAGACAGCCCTTCTGGGTATTAGGAGTATGATATATTTTTTATGCCACTTCTTTTCCTTTGCAGGGATCTTAAATTTCAGCCAGAGAAGTAGCGTCACTAACATGAACTGACTTGAAGTTAACTATTTCTCCAACAGCCTCAACCTCCTGACTTTTGTAAGAATCACACGCTTTGGGAATTCAGTTAAGAGCCTGTAGACACAGGTGAGATGACAGGTTCAGGAGAGGGAGCAGGGAACAGCAAGAGAAGCAGAGGTGAGAGGGTGAGCACAAGGGAGAGCGGGTGTAAGTCCATGGCTAGGTGGATGGGAATTAAGCACACATGGGCCTGGAGAGCGAGAGCGAGGGAAGGGATGCTCCCCTTCTCTCTGGGTGACTTCCTATCTATTCTGCATTCTCTCAAAACATGGGTATTTTTGGTTTGGTTAATTTTTAGAGATAGGGTCTCCCTCTACAGCCCACACTGGTCTCCTACCACATGTGTCAATATGCTTGGCTTACAAATGTGTTGTCAATTTCAAAAATGATTTACACTTACAAAAAGCTGAACCAATGAAAGATGTTTCTTCCCAAAATATGGATCTGTGGCAGGAAATGGCTCAACAGTTTAGGGGACTTGCTACCATCCCAGCCGACTGGACTTTGCTTCCCAGCACCCACATCAGTGGCTTACAACCATCTATAACCCCAGCTCCAGGGGGATCTGATGCCTCTGGTCTCTACAGGCACCTGCCATCACCTGTACATATATGTACATGCAGACACATGTACCTACACATAATTTTAAAAAACAAGCCTTTATGATTTTTCATAAAATACAAGTAACTTGTGCATCACCAGGCCTGGCTGATTCAAAAATTGAGTATGAATATATTCTCACAGTTCTAAAAGCCATTGTTGTAAACTGAGGACATTATTCTCTCTAAAACCTTCAGGGAGGAACATCCTTGCCTCAGGGGAGGGAAATGCTGTAGCTGTTCTTGCTTCTAGCTTCTAGCATCATGGCTTCTGCCCTGGTTGGTTTTTGTCAACTTGACACAAGCCTAGACATATGTAGGAAGAAGAAACTTTAATTGAGAAAATGCCTCCAATCTATTGCCAGTAAGGAAATACGTAGGGAATTTTCTTGACTGATTGACGTGAGAGGGCCCAGCCCAATGTGAGCAGTATCATCCCTGGTCAGGAGGTCCTGGAATGTGTACGAGGAGTAGCTGAGCAAGCCATGGAGAGCAAGCCAGAAAGCAGTGTTTCTCCGTGATCTCTGCTTCAGTTTCTGCCTCCAGGTTTATGCTTTGAGACCCTGCCCTGACTTCCTCTGCTCATGGACTGTGACGTGGAAATGTAAGGCAAATAAACCCTTTTCTCTCCAAGTTGCTTTTGGTCATGGTGTTTTATCACAACAGTAGAAACCTAAGACAGAGTCAACTCTAAATTCAGGCTGACGTATTCTTGAAGTCTTTAATTTAATTACATCTTTAAGGTCCTTTTTCGAAAGAAGGCCATGGTCTCGGGTTCTGAAGGCTAGAAGGTGGGCATATCTTTTGAAGGGGTCACTGTCACATCCACTAGCCTCCGTAAATCCTGGACAGATGGCAGATGCCATCATATAAAGGGCTGTACATGCTTCACAGTGTTGACGCAGGGGATTTCTACCTGCTGAAGCCAGCGGGAGCAAGATCCTCAAAGGCCTATAAGACCAATTTCATAGCTACAAGTCAGATCACCCAGAGGGTATTCTGCACGCCCACATTCCAGATTCCTTGTTATTGTCCAGACCTCCTCCATCAGTTTTCACAGGACAATGGGTTGAAGATTTCAGTGTCTCACAAGGCCATCCAGATTGCTACAATGTCACAAGTAATACTCAACTATGTTGCTAAGGGGAATATGAAATGCTGCAGCCTTCATGGAAACTTTTAAAAAATTTAAGCCCACACCAAGTAGCCAGAAACATGTCTGTTTGCATGCTGTCATGTTCCCTGACATGATGATAATGGTATGAATCTCTCAAACTGTAAGTGAGCCACTCCAATTAAATGTTTTCTTTTTAAGAGTTGCTGTGGCCATGGTGTCCCTTCACAGCAATAAAATCCTAACTAAGACATTTACTTTCCTATAGTCCTGGTGGTCAGGGGCCTAAGATGATTCTCTGGGCAGCATCAGGGACTTGGCAGAACCATATTCCTGCTGAAGGCTCTACAGATGAATCAATTTTCCTAATGCCTATCTCTTTCCTCTCTGTCTCTCCCCCCTGTGTGTGTGTGTGGACACGTGCATGTGTGCATGTATGTACGTGTGTACAGCCTCATGTAGCACAAGCCTATCCCAAACTCAATAAATAGCTAAGGCTGGCTTTGAACTCCCATTCCTTTAGTCTCAGTCTCCCAAATGCAGGGATTGCAAGGATGAATTCAGCTGCAGTTTTTCAGTTTTTAAGTAGTGGTCTTCAACCTGTGGGTTGCAACTCCTTTAGGGGGTCAAATGACTCTCTCACGGGGCTCACATAGCAGATATTTTGCAAATCAGATATTTACATTACAATTAATAACAATAGTGGAATTACAGTTACAAAGTAGCAATGAAAATAATTTTATGGTTGGGGTTCACCACAACATGAGGAACTATATTAAAGGACTGCAAGCATTAAGAAAGTTGAGAAACACTATTCTAAAGGATACCTACATTCTTTGGCTTCTAGTCTCTCCTCCATCTTCAAAGCTGGGCCTGTAAATGCTTCAAGTATTTCTGTCTTACATTCTTGCCTCCTTACAAGAACATTATGTCAGCACTATTTCTCATAGACCCTACTTTCCCTACTCACCTGCTATGTATCCTTAATCAGAAAGCTTTCCTAAGTATATGCACCCATTTCTGGACTCTCAACTCTTTTCTTTTAATTATTTACTGCCTTGTAGTAATCTCTAAGTGTGCTGCATGGACCAACTGTGCCAGCATCAGGTCATTAGAAATGCAACCTCAAGCCCTAACCCAGACTTTCTTAGTCAGGATCTGTGATTAATAAGATTCCCATGGAATTCAGATGAACATGAAGTCTGAGAAGCCTAGCTTACCCAAATGCTTTTGAACTTAAATTACTGTAGCTTTCTATCAAGTTTTGAGCTACCCTGTATTAAGCCTCCTCTTGTTCTTCATATAGAATTCACAGCTTCAGCTGGGAAGAGTTGGAACTTTTATAAGAATCTAAGTCAATACATCACCTTCTTTTACTTCTTCATTTAGTTTTTGTCTTTTATGTTTTTCAATAAGTTCTGGTTTTTTTCTTTCCTAAAAGTCTAATATATGTCTCTTTTGTGGATTTAATTCCAGGAAGCTCACAGATTTTGTTGCTGCTAAAGTTGGTGTTTTATTATTATGCTAATTATTGCAAACATACTGGAATGCAATTTGTGTTTACATATTGATCTAGCAAGCAGGAAGAATTTTTTATTAGTGTTCATAATATTTATATATGTATATCCTCTACATTTTGTATAGGTAATAATATTTCCTATGAATAATAATAGCTTTTTTCATGCTTTCTTAATCTTTCCTTGTATTAATGCAATACATAAGCTTTTTAGCACACAATATGTAAAGAAATAGTCATGGTCTTGATCCTAAATGAAAGACAGAAGGAATTTAAATTCCTCAGCACTAAGTTAGGTATTTGCAGTTGATTTTTTGACAGATACACTTTGAGAGATCAAGGAACTGGTTTTTCCCCTCTAGCTTGCCAAGTTTTATAAGAAGACATGGCTATCAAATTTTATGGTGTACTTTTTATTATGTCACTTACTTTTCTCACCGATGTGACAAAACACTTGACAAAAATAACTAAATAGGGGAAGGTGGCTTCTTGGCTCATGGTTTGAGGCTGTGCTCTGTCATGGCAGAGAAGGCATGAGAGCAGGTAACACTGTGCAGTTAGGAAGCAGAGGGGCAGGGAACGCTGGTGCTAGGCTCACTTTCTCCTCTTCATTCCACATGGGACCCCAGTCCATGGGGCAGTGCTACCCACATTCAAGTGGATCTTCCTTCTTCAGTTAGGGCTTACTGGAAACACCCTCAGAGGTACATCCAGAGGGGTTTCCATGGTGATTCTAAAATCCCTTCACTGTGACAACAAAGATTGACAATCACAATCCCAGTCTTGTCAACTTGACATCCAAACACAAACCCAGCAGAGCACTCCATTCCTTGCCTCAAAGTCCTATTTTCACCTCCCATCAGTCCATCTTTAAAAGTTTCCATAGCTTTTAGAAGTCCAAGTACTTTTGAGAGTCAAGACAAATTCTTAACTTTGAGAACCTGCAAAAATAAGAAAAGCAAACAACAAAGCAAGTCATATACTTCCAATGAAAAATGACAGAGTTCACATTTCCATTGCAAAAGAGGGGAATGCAGGCAAAGACTGGACAAAACACAACAGGGCAAATACCAAATCCTACAGAGCCATGTCTAGAATCTGTGGCGTATGATGGAATCCCCCGAATGCCAAAGGACTTGGATAGCCTTGCTCCTTAAGCTCTGCTACCTATAAAACATGAGTCCTCTCTCCTGGGCTGGCTTCACTAAGCCTGTAGCTTTCCTTGGCAAATATCACATTGTTATGGTATCTCCAAACTCATGAGGTGCTCACTCCAACTTATAGTCCACTTTCACAGATTTGTACAATATCTTCTTAGGGATTCCTTGCAAGGACACCACCCCTGTCAACACATTGCCTTTTCTTGAACAGTTCTCTGTACCCTTGGCATAAGACTCCAGCTTCCTTTTACATCTGCAACTTTAAAGCCTGAAAAAAATTACCATGCTGATGATGTGTCAAGTTCTACTGCCAGCTAAGAGATACAGCCTGGTCTCCTTGGATGGCATTTGTAGTGGTTTTGGTATGACTGGGTGGCTGAATCTGGGGATCCCCATCTGAAACATTTCAGCTCTGGGCTCTCTCAAATGATTTTGTGTATTCACAGCTGAATACACATGTACACAGTTGATGTAGATTTTAGAAGCAATTGAACCAAGAGGGCTGTGACTTCATCACAGTCCGTTGATGACGCTGTATCTTGATGACATCATAGGGACGTGGTAGATATGTAGAAGGGGGAGTCAGAGTGGAAGGAGGAATGCTTCAGATTGAAATCATAAAAGTTCACAGAAGTTCTGATTTCACATAACTGCTGACCCTTGGCCTATTTGTTGGACAATAATTACATTCCAGATACTGTGCTAGAAATAAGCACAGTATTAAAAAAACAAGTAGGAAAGGCTGGAGAGATGGTTCAGAGGTTCAGAGCACTGGCTGCTCTTTCAGAGGTCCTGAGTTCAATTCCCAGCAACTACATGGTGGCTCCCAACCATCTGGAACAAGATCTGGTACCCTCTTTTGTCATGCAGAACACTGTATACTTAATAATAAATTAATAAAATCTTTAAAAGAAAAAAAACAAGAAGTTGAACATGGTAACACAGAACTAAAAGCATTTGGGAGGCTGTGGCAAGATGATTGGTCTACAGAGCAAGCTTCAGACTAGCCTAGGTTAAAGAACAAGATTTTTGTGGGCCTAGAATCTGATATTGTTATTTTGTTAAGTGGTCCTGCTGTCAAACTGACTCCTAAATATTTATGTTTATGCCCATGGATTTGAGCTGCTCTCAACCTTGGTCAGAGAAACACCCCCATCCACAGTGGGCAGCAGTCAACAGAAAGAGATGCATAACTGGTCAGAGAGCTGAGAGTAAGAGACTGAGCACTTGACCCTAAACAGGTTATACAAGGCTCATGGCATGTGGAAGAGGAGGTGGGAAGAACATATGAACCAGAGGATGGTGTGGTGTGCCGTGAAATACTTTCTTCTGGACATGGCATGGCTAATGAATTCATGGACTCAGAGTAGCTATTGTCACCTACACAAGATAAAGTCAGCTAAACTGGAAGCATAGAAGGGATAAATGATCTCCAGGCTCCACCCCTTACTGAAGAGCTATTGGCTGTGGACAGTTGCCAGGAAGGAAGAATCGTTCTTTTATGGGTGTGGCTACTGGTAGGTTACCGGTGTTCCAGAGGATGCCCACACTCATGTGATCACATGGGCAGTACTAACTGGACTCGGTCAGTTATCAAAAAACAAAACAACCCACTGCCACCAGAGCATGGACCCTGTGTCCCAGGAGGGACCACGGTGTGAAGCTTGTCTTGCAGGGTCTGTGGCCATAAAGGCTGTGCTGAATGAGCGGGTGTCTGTGGAGGACTGAGAAGTTTGAAAAGAAATGGCAGTCTGAGCCGGCAGCTGGCTCTGTCTCTAAGAACAAACAGTTTGAGTACTCATGGTGCCTGGCGGGATGCAAATACAGGGATGGCATTAGTAGAGGCATCGTACCGCTGGAGGAGCTAGTGCCTCACATGGGGAGAGAACAGGGATTGTCTTCTACCTGGTAGTAGACAACTATCCCAGGACAACCAGGAGAACTGGGATGCCTCATTGACAACACCATGAAGACACATGGACTGTAGACATGGCAATTATTGGTAGATGTCCATCACTGGTGGCATGGCCCTCAGCATGGCTAGATGGCTGGATTCATTGGACTAGATGTATCCAAGTTCAAATCCTGAAGTCTGCCTCATTTTCTCTCTGCCTGGGGGCATCTGGAAATCCATGGGAGACACTGGAATAGGGTCCTGTGCATCCTCACCAGCCCCTTCCCTCTTTTCCCCCAACCTATGACCATCCTCTACAGCCCCCATCCATGGAGACCTGTTGTTTAGTCCTAAGTCCTATGCTTTGAGATGAGTGTAAATCAAGTTAGGTTGAGCCTTTGGGTGAGATGTGAATTTGGTGTGATGTTAGAGGGACTATAGGGACAGTTGGCAGAGAAGGGGAGTAGTGTGATCATTTTCCATTGTGTGCATGTAAGTGATTCTCAAATGTAAACAAAAAACAAAAACTTATGACCTTGTCTCAAAACAGTACCAACAAATAATAGCAGTAAGTATAAAAACTGAGTAAGACTGAGCCCCTCTCTGAGAGTATGAGCACTGTGAAATATGTAAAAGTCCCGGGGTAAGATTAGCTTTTCACAGGCAATTGAATCTGGGTAAATTACTTAAATTTGATGAACTTCAATTGCCTTAAATGCAAAATTAATATAAAATAGTCTAATGGATTTTGCAGTGATTAAGAGGCCACTGGTTATTTCTACTTGAAAAATAAAGATAACATGTCTCCTCATATAAAAAGAACTCCTGATAGGCCTTGGCAGGTTACCTTAGTCATCAATAGACTCAAGGATTCACATACTTTCCATTTCTTGCTCCTGACATTTTCTTTATGCATCTTTGCTCTCAGGCTAGTTGCCTCTGTTGTGGTTTAGATGCCAAGCGTCCCTGGCACCTCTCTGTGTTGGAACACTTGGTCCCCAGGTGCTGGCATTGTTCAGAGGTTGCTGAAGCGGGTCACTGAAGGCAGGCCTGGAAGGTATATCTGCTTCCGGTTCTAGCCTGAGTATTCTATGGATAGAGCCATTCTCACAGTGTTCTCCCCTCCATTATATACCCAAATCTTTGGAAACCTCATCAAAATATGCTCTTCTTCCCTTCAATTGTTTCTGTCAGCTGGTTTGTCAGCAATGAGGAAGTAACTAGTACACCCTCCCAGCTGCCCAATGATGACCAAAATGGCTGTCATCTAGACACTTGCAAGAAGTATCCCTCCTCCCCACCCAATAGGCTTCCCTTCCATGTTGGCCAGAATTGTATTACATGTCCATGTCTAAAGTAATCACTCCAAGAGAAATGTGATTACAGTAATTGGTTTCCACCCCTTCACAGCGTTCCCGGAGCCTCAGAGGAAGACGGTCATATAGCTGTCCCATTTAGGGCTGAAACCAATCATTCTGAGAAATGGAATTAGAGTAATTGTTTTAGGTTGAGTGGGATAGAGCTTTCCACGAGTTCCTAGGAAAAAGCAATCGACAGTCACACAAAATTAGAGCTCTTCCGGCCACAGAGAAGAAATGGATAGCTTGGTAGGGAACAGCCTCATTTGCACAGGGCCACTGTCAAACTTAAAAGGACTAATTTATAGACAGGGCTCAGAAAGGTATCTGGTGCATAGCAAACCCTCAAGTAAATATCAGCTATAAATATTTCACAATGAAATTACAAAGGCAGGCAGCTTTTAGCATATATTTTTCTTATGATATCCAATGATGGATGCTACCATTCTAAGACATTCATCGGAGCTTCAAGGAGGAGCCAGCCCCTAGATGGTATGAAGAAAGGAAAGGAAAGGTGGGGAGAGGGCAGGTGCTTCTATAAATCGCATGGTCTTCACTTGAGTGCTGAAAGATAAACAGGGGTCACCTAAGGCAGAATATAAGTATGGGTATGGCACTAGAGATTGACCAATACCAATCCTCTGGGCACTTGAAATTTTTGAAAAAAGACTGGAGCAGAGGGGAAAACCTCACAATTGGGTGGTCCAAGACCTTGAGAGTAGTGAGATATCAGAATATTGCATTTTAGGCACATCTATGATTTCTCTTAAGCACTCCAGAGTTCATTGACTTTCTGGAAGAAATTGGCAAGGTGATAAAACAGTGTGCTGGCCCAGATAATATAGCTGGGGAGTGGGTATGAGACTCAGCTGATTGGGCATGCTGGCACATGCCTGTAATCTCATCATTTGGAAGACAGAGGCAGGAGGATTGAGAGCTACATAGAGAATTTGGAGGCAGCCTAGGTTACACAAGACTCTGTCTCAAAACTAAATAAAAGATCTGTCCTATGTATCTAGATTTTCTTGTGGGGAGTGATATGGGGGTATCCAGGGCCGTTGCACACTAGTTAGTCAAGGGCTCTACCAGCAAGCTACCTGCCCCAACCCCAGCTTCATGTAGCCAGTTTTTAAAGTGAAGGAAGACTGTAAGGTTATTTTACAAGGCTGTAACTGGGAGTTCCTGTTGATTGTACCAGAGAAAGGTAGGATGAAGGTTGGATTGAAGTAGGATGGTATAAGCTGTCAGACACAGTGACCATCAGTGAAACAGAGGGGGGAAAGGAAAAGAGAAAGTGAGTCATGCATGGTGGCACACAACTACAGTCTCAGCACTTGGGAGGCCAAGGCAGGAGGATAATAAGTTTGGGATAACTTGGGCTACATGGTAAGTAGCCTGAGACCCATAGCTTACAGTGACCTTGAATTCCTGATCTTCCTCCCTCAACTTCCTGAGTACAGGGATTTACAGGTATGCGTTCTCAACCTCTGGGCTCAACAAATGCCAATTCTACCTGGACTGGTTTTATCAAGTCCAAAGCAGGAGTTTGCATGTCCCTGTCAGGACCAGTGACTACCACCTCCTCTTGTGCATCTCAGCTCAGCCTCCCTCTGAGGGCAGTAACCACCAGAAAAAGCCTGGGTTTCAACAGTATCCACCTCACGTGCTCTGTACTCTAGTCAGCATGGGCAGCACCTTTTGAACTCTCTCCAAAAGGAGGCATCCTGCCAAGACAAAATGTTCTGAGCTGCTCCACCCAGAAGATAAAACCACCAGCATGTTTGCGAGAAGCAGCAAGCAAGGGAGGAGGGTAAATAAGTTTGCACAGGAACGGGTTACAAGTTGTGAAGGAAGCACAGATGCCTCCTGCCCTGTGTGAGGCTATGTGCCTCTGTTCCCACCTTGGGGACATGTGTTTTGTAGTGTCTCATCCCCCTGGTGCCAGCCCCTGGTTGCTCCTGGAGGACACCTCCCTCCATATGCAGCACTCACGTGGCAGGCACTCCATCAGCCAGGCCTTAACGCCTAACCAAAGGTCACAGAACAAAGGAAGGCAAGAAAATGGACTGTTGGGAGTCAGAAGGTACTAACACCTTGTCCTAAGGACATCCTACCCTCTGTTGTGCCCTTCTCCCCATCTTACCCCCAACCCACACATAGCATGCTGTTTCTCTCTTGGGCCTCTATCCCTGCACTGCTTGGAAGTGCTACAAGGTACACTGGGACCAGAGCTCTTCCAGAGCACCATAGTGTCCACAGAAAACACTGTCATCATAGAGGGGCTATTGATCATCTCCCACCCTCACCCCTACTATCTTCTGACCATCTCAAAGAAAAGGACCCAGGCTCATTGAGCTTGTGTTTGTCCAGCAATTCCACTCCTAGATATTTCCCACACACACACACACACACACACACACACACACACACACACACACACGTTAAACAGTAACATCGTACATAAGATCTGTATACAAATGTTAATGGCATTTTGTTCACAGCAGTAATCCAAATGGATGAACCATGATACAACCACAGAATGAAATACTACTTAGCAACAATAAAGAAGGCTTCCTGAATGTGCCTGATAACCTTGATAGGTCTCCCTGAATTATGCTAAGTGGAGGGCCGGACTGAAATAGCTCCATGACTCCTTTTATGAGTCTTCTGGAACAAGTACTGCTCGTGGCTTAGAAGACAAAGGTTGGGGCTGGAGAGATGGCTCAGCAGTTAAGAGCACTGCCTGCTCTTCCAAAGGTCCTCAGTTCAATTCCCAGCAACCACATGGTGGCTCACAACCATCTGTAATGAGATTTGGTGCCGAACACTGTACACATAATAAATAAATCTAAAAAAAAAAAAAAAAAAAAGACAAAGGTTGCTGTTGTGACGGTATCTGCATATGCTTTGTCAAAACTCTAAAAGAGAAAAACTTACCTGCCTGAAAAACTTAAACAAGGAGAGAGAGAGAGAGAGAGAGAGAGAGAGAGAGAGAGAGAAGGTGAAGGTATCGTCCAACTAATTACTAATCAAATCACGAATTAACTTCACAGTGGAGGGAGATGATGATGTCATTCACGACTCCCTATGCTTGTCTCTAATGGCCCTGGGAAGCAAAGGGAGCCCATCCTTTTGCCCTGTCACTAGATGAAGCTCAGGGTAGTTAAATGACTTGCTGACATTGTAGAGCTGGTGGGTGACATAGCATGTCTGGTCTGCTCTTTTCTTTCTCAGTGTCATTATGCTGTCTGGGAATTTTCAGCCTGTGGATAAAGACAAACAACAAAACACTCGGGTCTGGCTTTCTTCAGTGCCTCAGGCAGAAAGGCTGCCCATCTCCTCCCTGGAGACTACAATGTGACTCAAGCTGCAGGAGGGGGCCAGTCTGGCTGTGGGAAAATAAAAGCAAACAGACTCAAAGGCTTCCAGAAATCAGCCCCATGTGGCTCAGCAACAGCACCTTGCCCAGGGGCCAAGGCCATGGGGAGGAACCAGTGTGGAGAGCCCCAGGCCTGAATATACAGCAGAGAAAGTAGGATAGCAACCTTTCAACAACAACAACAACAAAAGGACCGGATGTAGATATGAATACTAAATACCTCCATCCTTATCCTAGTCTGAGACTCTGCTTCTGTTAGCAGCACCAAATATTTAAATTGCAGGGCAGCCAGCAAGAAGTGTCTTTAATCAGGTTAGGTTGTTGTTCCTCAATCCAATCCTTAGACAAAGCTATCCCAGCATCCTTATTTATAGGGAAAAGATAAGCCCCTATATACCCAAGTTATTTCGACAAGGTCACCCAGTGGGGGGAAAAAATGATGAAGCAGCACTCGGCCCTGCCATCTGCATCCAGGGTCTCTGCCAAATGCATCCAGGGTCCGCAGTTGTCTTTGAATCCTCCCTTCACTTTGGCTTTTTACCCCAACCTGCCTGGCCCTTCCAAGCACACAGCCCAGAAGGAGGAGTCCTGAGCCCGCTGCCCAGCACACCCGGAGATGGATGCTTAGGGACGTGCTTGCTCCCATCACTTCCTCATTAGTAATACATCTTGTCCGTTTGTGAATTTCACATCCGTTTACAGTCATCTATTGAAAGGGACCGTACCTTTTGGAAGAGGCAAGGGCTTAGAGTGTCCACTTAGCTCTGGATAAAAACAAACAAAACAAAAGCACCCACTTCCTTGAACTAGCTCCTAGAACTTGTAACAACAATCCCTTATCCCTACTCTTTCAGACCACGGGGACACTCTTGCTAGTCACAGGTCTCAAGAATCAGTCACACATTCTTCTCTGCTCCAATTTACTGGAGTTATGCCCTGGTCCTCTCCAAAGTAGACTGTCATGGAGACTTCATATCCAAATAGCCTCTGGGTGTGAACCCCCGTAATGCTTTCTGGAAGGGGGCAGCTGTGTTGGGGAACAGGACCGACTTTCAAAGGGGCGGGGTGTGGCCGAGCAGAGAAGAATAAAACACTTTCTTTAGATAAAGGATTTTACCTTCTCAAAGAAAGTCTGTTAACCACGAACAATACTAACTGCTCTGCTCCTCAGGCCGCTTCCTGGGTGGCGTATTTCCTCTAGTTCACTGTTTTCCACCTCACCTCACCCCAAATAACCCTGTCACTAACGCCCCTGAAGCCCGGGGTGGGGCCTCCCTGTTCCTCCAGGCACTAGAGCTGCTGTGGCCTAATTGCCAGCCAGGAGGAGCCTGCATCCCCAGCTGGAGGCCAGCTGCTGGAGAGAGGAATATTAAGACATTTCCCTTTCTTCGGAGCGCTTGTTAGTTCTTCCTGGTGGTGATTAGCCATTTATTTTTAGCTCCATCTAAGCTCCCTGGTTAGTATTCAGGGCTGCTTTAGACAGGTCTGGGACGCACTCCTCACGTTGTTAATGCTTCGGTTCCATTTGGTCCCTGCGGAAGAGGATAAATTAACTGGAGGCTCACCCTGTGCTCCCCAGGTGCTTGCTTCTTCTGCTGTCCCCAAAGCACTGGCTTGGATCCAAAAGCCCCGAGGCCAGCGACAAAGACTTCTTGGAGGGATCTGGGAAATGAGCAATTGGAAGGCCCATTTGAGGAGACAGACAAAGCGCCATGGAGGGAGGGATCTGGGCTGGGACTAGCTGGTTCTGAGACACCAGGCAGGTGATTTACTTTCACTGAGCTGGAAATGGTGTGTCTGAGCCAAACGGCGCATTAATCCCTCCCAGGACCAAGATGCTGTAGAATTTGTGACTCTGAAACAGAAGCCCAGCACGAGGGAAGCAGCTCAGCCTGTGGGAAACCATCTTGAAAGATACAGCACCTTTTCATCTCTTTCTTGGATTCATGTGGTTTCCATTTTTCCCCCAAAGTTATCCAGAAATGAAGCCCTGTGTGTTCACACTCCAGTCCTGCTCTTGCTTCCCACTTCTCACTTGTTCTTCTCCTCCTGGGGGGTGGAGGGGTGGGAAAAAAACAAACAAGCAAATAAACTGTCTCTAGTTGGACTCCTACAGGTGCTGGACATGCAAAGGCAGCCCTAAAGCATTCTGGGAGATAGAGCTACCACAGAACAGTTTGGATAAGGTAGAGAAAGCCAGGGGCAGAGAGAAAAGTCAAATTCCATTCCATTTAATCATGAAAAAGTGATGACTTCTGAATTGTGGCTCTTCCTTTACTTCCACAAACTGGCACAGACCAGAGGCCAGCTTGGAGGAATGTGCGGACTGTCATTTAGCCAAAGCTCACCTTGCTTTGGGCACTGAGTCTATCTGGCCAGCCATCCTCCAGAGTATTTCATTTCCTCTTGTCTTGACTTACAACATGAGCAAGCTAGCACCTGTCTAACCATGAGAATTAACTAATATACATATTAGTTATGTATGTATATATTCATACATACAATTTGGTCCCTGCCTTGCACTTAGTAGTTACCTTTTCTTACTAGCTTTGTTTTTTTTTTTTTTAATCCATTAGTAATGGCCAATAATTACTAAAGTCTTACTCTGAGGGAAATGGAGTGCTGCAAGCATGCACAGTAATTTGCAGTAGCATTACTATATTCTCCCTTTAGAAATTAATGTTTACACCTACATGAAGGAGCTTTCATGAGTTCACACTGCTAAGTGTGAGTCTGAGCATAGAACCCAAGGAACAGCTCTCTGAGGCCAGCATTTGAGCTTTCAATGTACAGTATTTACTGTACAACCACTGATATAGTGCATAGATATAATATATGCATCCTGAGAGTTGCCTTGCTTTTGTTTTGTACTTTGTTTTTGAGACAGGGTCTATGTAGTTATGTAGCTCTAGCTGGCATGGAACTCACTTGATAGACCAGATTGGCCTTAGACCCACAGAGATCTGCTTGCCTCTGCCTCTTGAGTGCTAAGATTAAATGGGCAAACCACCAGGCATGGCTAAGCCTTGATTTTATTTTAAATATTTATTTTACCTGTGTGTGTGTGTGTGTGTGTGAGAGAGAGAGAGAGAGAGAGAGAGAGAGAGAGAGAGAGAGAGAGAGAGTGTGTGTGTGTGAGCGTGTGTGTGTGTGTGTGTGTGTGAGTGTGTGTGTGTGTGTGTGTGTGTGTGTGTGTGTGTGTGTGTCTGTATGACCACATGTATATGTGATGCCTGCAGAGGCCAGAGGAAGGTATCATATCCAATTGGCGCTGGCATTTGTGAGCTCTTCATGGGTGTGCTGGTATCTGAACTCAGGTAGTTACAATTGAGTAGCAAGTACTCTTAACTACTGGGCCATCTCTCCAGCCCGAAGAGACTTACCTCACTTCTAAAAATCCCATGAGGCATGCAAAAGAACTGGTATATTTTAGTGATGAATCAAAATTCTGACCACTATTCTCATGTCCTCTTTCTACATTGTCCCTCACTCATGGAAGCCTATGATGGGTCCTTCCATGTCACCAGCTGCCCACACAGCTGTTTTATTCCATTTAACTTTCAAGCTCTTGGATGTGAGATCTATACAATTCTCCCCTAAGCCAAGTCAGCCCTGGCCCTCACAGATAAAGAAAGCTCCCTTCAGCACCAAAACCCCAGCAAAAGTTGCCTCCAGCACAAGCCTCCCTGTTGTTTGCCCTGTGTTGCTGTCAAGAGCTAGGTCCATGATTGGTCCCCTAGCCTGTTGTTGAGGGTACAGCTCTAACTGGGCCTTACATGACTGAGTCACAGTGTGATATTACTTTTGAAGCAGGACAAGCATGTGACAGACAAGTATAGCTAACCCTGTGACCGTAGGCACATACTAGAGTCAGTGTGTGGGCACCTCTGATAGGTTCCCAAGGCTTGTATAATGGCTGCATGATCACTGATTGGTGCTGCCCCCAAGGTGCAATTAAGATAACCAGACCTGGGACAAAGGCTTTCCAGTAAAATAGGCAGCTGATTCTGCAAGCTGTGTAGATGGGACCGGTCCTGTCTGGCTGGGACCCTGCCAGCCTGATCCTGCCTTATCTCCCACAGTACAAAAGGTGGAGTGTACAAGTATCCCTGCCCAGCTGATGCCAGGGGAAAATCTTCAAAGTGCTACTATTTGTCAAAGTTCAGGCAAAAATCCAACCCAGTGCATTTTTTTTTCAGCTTTCTCAGCAAGCAAACTAGACTTGAAAAGACATTAGCCATAGGTAGCCGCCCCTCCCTCACAGAGTTTAGGAGCTGAGGTAAACCTTCTACTGCTGGGAGTGTGTTTTATTGTAACCATAAACAGCACCCAGTGCCACAACAGATGCACCTGGGGATTTAGTCAAATAATAAATGAAATCTGCTTTGTTTCCTATTCGGACAGCTGGCAGCTACTGGGCAGCTGGGGTGAGGGCGAGGCCGCCAGGCAGAGCCTCACAGTGGGATGACTTCTGGAGAAGCAAGAGGAGTGCTTTCACCTTGGTCCTCTGGACTGTGTAGACGTTGAGAGGAAAATCTTTAGCTCCTATATGGCCTCGGATCCAGTTCAAAGGCCACTACACTAGCTGTGTGTCTACTGATGAGGCTGCCCTATACCACATTGCTTTTTGCCTGTGAAATGAAGGCACCTGAATTTGAGGAAATTTTGGCAAGTGAATTAGGGGGTGAATTTAGAAAATCCATCCTGGAAGCGTGTCTTTGGTCAGAGCAGCTTCCCAAGAGAGCCATGGAACACCTGGTGCCCACCAAAATAACTGCTGCCAAAACAAACAAGCAGAAAAAAAAAAATAGAAATGATGTTGACATGAATGTGGAGAAACTCAAACACTGGGCACTGTTGGCGGGAATATAAAATGTTGCTATCACCGTGGAATTTACTCCAGAGAATTTAAAGCAGGGTCCCAGGTCTGTATGCTTTATATTTGTATTAGCTTCCTCTACAGTAACTAAAATGAGGAAGCAAGCCGTGTGAACACTGGCGAAATACAAGCTATGGGACACAAAAAGAGAAGAACAATGTTAAGCTTAACAGGGAAAGAGATTCTGAGGCATGCTACAAGATGAACTTTGAGAGTATTATGCTAAGTGAAAAAAGCCAATCACAAAGAGACAAATACTGAATACGGCATGAGCTTATTAATAGGAAACACCTAGAGTAGTCACACTCATAGAGACAGGTTAGGAAGAATAGAGCATGTCTGTAATTACAGTTCAGAGCAGGCTGAGGCAGGGAGGTTGGAGGCCAGCATGGGCAGACTAACCTCAACTACATAGTGAGTAGTCAACTGGCCTAAGTCACTAAGCTGGGAATAGGGCACACAGAAACAGAATCACAGAACAATGGTTACCAGGATATAGGGGCAGGCAGAGAGAAACCAGAAGTTATTGTTTAATGATACGCAGTTCCAGTTGAGCAAGGTAGAGACTGGCTACTCAATACTGAGTGATCCTGTGGAGTAGAATGGTTATGCTGGGTCTAGGGTTCTTCAGGCAGACAGGAACTGTCATTGGTTCTCTTTTCTCTGCAGACAGACGACAAGACAGCCGTGGTAAGTGCCCCTGAGCACTAAGCAGGCTTTGCACAAATCATCTTCACTTTCTAATTAGGTGACATTGTCCTCAGTTTAGAAGGAAGGTCACCAAAGTTTGTGGAGTGAGCAAGAATCAAATGAGTTTCACCCTCAACTAACTAGTGTCCAGTTCAGGGACTCTGTCATAGTGATGATATGGATAAGGCTCTGGGGTACTGGTACCTCTAAAACAGCAGTTCTCAAACTGTGGGCCACAACCCCTTCTATGGGTGTCTCCTAAGACCATGGAAAACACAGATATTTACAATACAATTCATTACAGTAGCAAATTACAATTATGAAGTAGCAAAGAAAATAATTTTAAGGTTGGGGGTCGCTACAACATGAGGCACTGTATTAAAGGGTCGGAGCAGAGCATTAGAAAGATTGAGACTCACTGCTCTAAGACTAATTTGTATTTGTCTCTGGGGCAGTGAAGTCTTATAGAAGAGATAAGTGGAAGAGGCTCACACTGGAGGTGGCGGGGGCAGAAAGAAGAATCAGAAAATCAGAAATTACTGAATTGGCAGGAAAAGGGGGTGTGGTCAGGAGAAACATGTTCTCAGGGAGCAGACAGTAGACTTTGATGGCAAACAGTGTTCATTAGCAGAAAAGAAGGGTCAGACAGTTATGATTTCCTACATGGGGAAAGGTTGTTAGTCTGGGGAAAGCCTATGGAGGGATGGTTATTACAAAGACATTTAGCTCCATATGATACTGGCTGAAAATCCCTGTGCTCTAGGCCCTGTTTCAGGCTCTTTATATGAATGTGCATCTAATCCTCATGGCAGTCCTACCAAGGATTTTCATTTACACATTGGGATGCTGAGGCTCAGAGAAGTACAGTGATAACCTTCTGTCATAGATCAGATAAGCAGAAAAGCCTGGACTAAACCGAGATGCTCACACAACCCAACCACCCAAGCCCTTCTCTGTGATTTGGTAATGGTGGAATCTTTGAAACAGTGAGCTTTTAACATGCAACTGAAACTATCTGTGTTTGGTTGAACAAGTTTCCCCGTGCCAAGTAAAAGCACTGTCTATGTTACAACCACATGAAGCTGTGTTCCTTTCTCTCTGTCTCACTGTGGATGCTTGTGTTTAAAGCCTTTCACAAGAAAACGCCCTCTGTAGTCTCTCCATTGCCCAAGTCTGTGTCTGCCACACAGAGAGTATTCAATAAAAGTTTACTGAATGAATAAAAGGCTGTACGGACAGGAGTACAGATGCAGAGACGTAGTGATGGTCCACAGGGGAGCTATAACGTGTTTCTCGTCTAGTTTACACACCAGCTCCTAATGGTTTAGGAAGACTAGAAGTCATTATTTCAATCTTTCTGGCAAGAAAATTAAAAGCCGAAAAGAGGCTGGCTGGCTCTCAGTGTACACAGGACTTAGTAAGGGACTCCAGCCCTAGTGGTCCCTCATGATTTTAGCATGCTCCTCCAAACAGGGTGGCGTGAGGCTCCAGGGAGGGTGGGGGCTCTGGGTCATTGAGAAAGTCCTCAGAAAAGGAGAGGTGGCACATCAGGTCACAACCCTGGCTGACTGATCCATTTCCAGGCCTCTCTTCCCTGGACTTTCCTTTCTTATCTCTTCCTAGTTCAGTCCAACAGCTGTTTCCTGTTGACCTTCTTCCAGGATCAAGTGAAGAAATCAAAGAAAGAGCAAGGAGAAGACTCCAAACACGCAGAGACCTACAGGCAAGGTGCAATCTATAGACCTCATGACAAAGAACTATACACTACACCCAAATGTCCCCGCCTTAGTCTACTGTGTGTGCGATGGGAACCCTACACATGTCTAGAAGGAGGGACAGAAAACAGCAGTCATGTGCAAAGACTTGATAGCTTCTGAGTACTAATATTTACCTATTGAGCATCAGCATGTCCCTAACTGGGTACAAGAAATCGGCACAGAAAAGGACATGTGCCATAGAGCTTTCACACAGCACCCCTCAAGCTGGGAAGAAGAAATGGGCTGAAATGAGGGAAATCAAGGAATGTGGTGACTGCAGACTCCAGTGCTCTGGGAGGTCAGGGCCGAGCTGTTTGGGCCAGAGGGTGAAGACATGGTCATGGAAAATGTGACAGCGAGTGATAATTTTAAAAAGCTGAGGCCAGTGGGGGCATTCCTGAGAAAGCAAGAATGAGCATGGCCTGAGGGCAGCATGGAGGGGTGGGGTAGGGTGGGGGTGTGGTGGTGGTGACATCTGTATGCTGGGAGGTCAGGCTGCCTCATCCTGCACACCAGCCTGTGCCTACATTTCCTCTCCAATAAAACGGGATGCCACGATGGTAGAAATAAACATTTTAAAAATAGGCATAAGCTTCTATTTCTGTTTATACCACCAATCCTTGTAGGATTAAACTAGCTAATATATGTAAAGAAAGGTGGGGGGGAGGCAGGCAAGCCCTGTAGCTGTTCTCATTTGCCACATTACTAGCACAGTTTACAGGAGCCAAGGACAAACCTTCCTCTCAAAGATTTCCCCAGGAAGAAGAGAGACCAAGCTGAGTGACACAGAGGAAAGCTCCAAGATCCAACACCTGCCCGAAGCTGTTGAGAGGCATCTCTGGAAGACTTCTCAGAGGAGGTGGCAGCTGTGAATCCAAAGGAAGAAGTTTTTCTGAGAGGAAGTTACAGGCAGTGAGGGAAGACCTCAGAGTTCTATAATGTCAAACCCAGTAGCAGGAGTTGAGAACAGAGCTTGGAGATCTAGGTGGGGGCAACAGGGACCTGGCAGGGTGGCCTGAGAACCCTGAGGCAGGTCTACTCTTTCCTGTAATAAGCTAGCATACAAGTTTGCTGCAACAACAAACTCCCATATTTTGTAGAGGTTTCCAAGCCCCCAAAACAAAATAACAAAATCCCACTCCATAAATGTTTCAAGGCCCACTTGTTGGGCCTCGTCCCTGGAAACGAATGCATTCTTTGTTAATTCATATAATCCCATTGTCTCCTATCCACACCTCCAGAGTTCCCACAGTTTCCCAGGGTGTTCTTTCTCTGTGTTGTTGTCATTTGTCCAAGTAGGAAGATCCTAGAGGCAGAAGTAGACCTAGGGTCTGGGGACAGAGATTCGCATGGGCCAGGCTGTTCCTGAGGCTGCTGCAGAGGATACACAGCCCCAATCATCAGGAGTTTGTGGGCTTTGTTCTTCTATAAAATGACTACCTCCTGGATGTCCCCAAGTGTGATCATTGTCTCAAGCTAATACCTTTAAGTGCCTGCAGTCTCCCCACCCTGTTGCCTCAGCATTCACCAGCCATGTAGTCTGGGGCTGTGTAGGAGACAGAGATAATATCTACTTCGTAGAATTATTCTGAAGTTCACCTTAGGTGGTATACAGAAAGTGCATCATAGATGCTCAGCCTACCTTCTGCCAAGTAGTCACTCAATCAGCATTATGTTAAGTGCCATGAGATGTACGATGAGGATGATGTGTACTTCATTTGGTTTCCACCCCGAGAAATAGTAAACCAATCAGAGAATGGGTATTACCAGTTTTATGCGCACCCAATATCATGCTAGGCTAGTGACAAATTAAAATAGTCACAAAGCATGATGCAGACTCTTTGTGTAGAACTTATCCTCTGAAGACATTTAAAAATTATATGTACAAAAGAAGTCAAAGGCTCAAACAAGATGCAACAATGCCAATGGAACAGATCCCAGAGAAACATGATATACACAGGTTGCTGCTGGGTGGGATGGATGGCCCAGTGGCGTTCAAGAGGCCTTGGGAGTCAAGAGACATGGAGAAGACAGTAAAGAGAATGGGGTTCTGGGTCCCCTTACTGGGGTCTTGCTAGAAGTGGTGATGGTACCTGAGTCAACAGAAGAAACTGATTCATGAACCGCAGATTACCCTAGAGGAAATGGGGATCGATGTCGTAGGTCTGGGACCACAGCTCTGTCAACTCTTGTCAAATGCCAGGCAAAATACTCTCCCTACCCTGAGCAACCTGAAGCACATCACTTTCCTAAATTACATTTTGCCTCTCTGCTTACAGAGTTGGGGTAAATGTGAAATAAGATACTTTGTAAATCATCAGGGTAGTAGTGGTGAATGCCTTTAATGCCAGCACTCAAGAGGCAGAGGCAGATGAATCTCTGTGAGTTCGAGGCCAGCCTGGTATACAGAACAAGTTCCAGGATAGCCAGAGCTGTTACACAGAGAAACCCTGCCTCAAAAAAAAAAAAAAAAAAAAAAAAAAAAAGTTCGTAAATGACAAATACAGCACCTGACACATATCTTGGTTAACTTTATTTCTGTTCATGATAATAAAAAGTTACAATATCATTTAAAGAAATCTTTCTTTCTTTTGAGAATACAACCCATCCTTAGCCTTGGACTACTACAACATGTGAATGTACTTTCTTGCAATTCTGGGACTCAAACCCTTTAGCATCATTTGGTATTCTGAAAAGGAGTCTTAGTTTCTAACCTAAACTGGTTTTCACTAGACAGCCAGACTGACTTTGAACTCACCAGTATCCTGCACAGACCTCCTGAATGCTGACAATACAGATGTGCGCCTCCACTCCTGCTTGTGGATTAGTCCGTTGTGAAAATGAGTTTTCACGTGTTATTTGCTATGTGGTTGATTTTGAAGTATAAAACTTGGACCAGTAATCTGAGTGTTTGGTATATCTTAAAACCCATCTTCTAGTTCCATTAAAGACAATCTTTTAGAGACTCTAGATAAACACACACGGGCATCATGGGCCTTCAGGATGGGCCAGTGCTGTGTTTTTCTTCCCAAGCCCTCTAACCTCAGCCTGGGCTCCCACTGGCTCTGGTTGTTTGGATTTCAGCCTCTACTTCTCCTAAGAAGGCTTAGCAAGCCAGGAGAACTGAAACACTCAAGGAAGTTGTCTCAGTCATGCTAAATGGGAATGAGACTAGCAAGAATATGCAAAAAACATTCACCCTCCACCCAACCTGCTTTTAAAACAAACCCTCTACTGTAATCACTAACAGGCCCTAACATTGACTGATCCTCTGTCCCCTCCCTATTCCTCCTCTGGTGGGTGGATTAAGGAGGAGAGCCAAAGGTAGCTGGCAAAGAGAGAGGAGTAAAAGGGAAGGAACCAGTAGAGAATCTACAAATTGAGCCATTAGTCCATGAATAATTGAGAGTTGCTTCTGTGCAAAATTTGATGTTTTATTGCAGTTTGGCCAGAGCTGAGGCCCTGAGGGCTCCATTCTAGCTTTGTCATGGTAACCATGGGCCCAAAACCAGACTTTGCAAGGTGCTTCTGTAAACACAACAGCTATTGTCATTACCAGGAAGAAGGTAGCTCTCTGAGTTGGAAGCCCCCATACAGTCCTTCAGCCAGATATCTTACCACAGAGAAAGAAAGGCCTGGAGATCAGGGTCCTGGAGCCTAGAAAGACAGTACTTTCCACTGGTTCAATCTTCCATTGACAGGGGAAGGACAAGTGACCAGGGCCTGTAGCTTACAGACACTGAAATTGGAAGGGTTGGGCAACCTACTTTGGTTTTTCTTTCAGTGTGATGATATAGAATTTCATGGGAATTAAGACTGGGGCAAGGATTATATCTGCCCAGCCTCGAGTAGAGACTTGCCATTTCTGCCTTGTTGGCACAGAGCCTCCATTGTGAACCACAGTGAGGCTGGGTCACACACCGGCACCAAGAGGGTAGAAAGTTGAATCTATCTCAACACTCACTGTCCTCATTCACCACCCAAGGAGGGGAGAGGCATCAAGGATGCTGGAAACAGGCTTGGGCACCAGGCTGTTTGACCTTAAAATAAATCCTGAAATTCTCTTACCCTCAGTTCAGCCCTCTGTGAAAACAAGATTGTCCACCACTATGACTTGTTCCAGCTTTTAGCATCACAAGGGACAGACAGTCCAGACAAGAGAGAGAGAGTCTTCTCTCTCACATGCCCGATTACTCCAGCATGTGGAGTCGTCACCCTGTAGTGATGAGGTCTGGGAACCCCACTTTTCTGCAGAAGCGAATGCCCAGACAGGAGTTGCTGGTGGAGAACTTTACAGTGTATTATGGCCCTATGGTGTTCTTCGCTGTTCTCTGTTAAATGTTTTGCTTTGAAGGGCAACATGGATGGGTCGCTGCCTCCAAGGAACAGCTCAAGTTCAAGACAAGTGAAATCAGAGAGCACAACAATCTCCCAAGGGCAGCACTCCCCCTGCCCTGCTGGCTGCTTTGGTGGCCAAACCGTGAGAATGGAGATAAGTGAGCAGAGGGAGCACCATGCCTGACAGAGCTCCTGCCCCAGAAGAGGAATGACACTTCCAGTTCGTGGTTAGATCTAATTAGAAAGAAGCTACTGTACCTGGTCTGAGAAATGGGAGTTCCTTGTCTGATCTGCCCTGTGGAAGCAATGCCGAAGGCCAGGTGAGGATATCTCCCTCACCAATTGACTGGAGTGACTGGCTCATTCTTTCCTGTTTGGGCTTTTGGAAATTGTAGACCCCAGCCAAAAAGAGACAGAGGTACTACACTCTAAGAATACAGAGGAAGAAGTCATTATCAATAGGGTGGCAGAGGGGAAGGGAGGATGGGAGAGTCAGTATTCCTCAGGCTTCATGTCAAGGCCTCTTCACTCACTGGTGCCAGGCCCTCAGTTCAGAGTCCCCAAATCCACTCCCTTGGCAGGGCCATCTGCCTCCCCAGGGCAGCCAAAGGAGATGACTCATTTCCAGACCCCGGAGGTGGCTCTGACCCCTCTTCCCAGGTACTGCTTAAGAGGGCCAGTTGAAGCCAGGCAGGGCTGGTGCTGGTGTCCAGCCAACCTTGCCTCAGGCAAATCTGCTGATTCACAGCCCTCTTCTCAGCAGCCCCCGAGAGCTGGCATGCTGGAAGCTGCACAGAGGATCTGATGACAGAGGCCACCTGGCAGGGATTGATCAAAGGGAAGTAGGAACACAACCACCTGCCACCCCCATCCCATGTTCTACTAACCTCACGAAGGCCAAAAGTATGTGTTCACACGAGGGCGTCAGGGCCACAAGTGGAGACACGCACATCTTAGGGGAAGTGTTGCAGCAGGAGAGAGACAATGTTTCTCATGAGAAGGCCCGTACATCCACTTGAAGAAGCTTACAAAGCTAGGTTTGTGCATGGTTACGCTCAGGGGCCTCTGTAAGAAAAAATAATGTAAAGCTGTGCATTGGTGATTGGAAAGGAAGAACAGAGGAGCTGGAGAGAGGGCTCAGAGGTTAAGAGTACTTGCTGCCCTTGCAGAGGGCCGGGTTCAGTTCTCAGCACCCACACTGTAGCCCAGGGCCAGTCTGCTGTAACGCCTCAGGAGCTCCAACACCCTTTCTGGATTCCAAGGTACCAGACATGAACATGGTGCACATACATGCATGCCAGCATGACACATGTAAACATAAAATAAAAATAATGAATCTTTAAAAAAAAAAAAAAGTCACACCGGGACGTATTAAGAGTAAAACCATGACTCACAATCCAGTCCCTACATACTATCTGTAGATGTAAAAAGAGTAAAAGTATTGCATTAAATGATACATTGGAAAAAAGGCACAGAATGAAATGCCAAAGCTCTCCTATGCCCAAAGCCACCCTTGGAGAAATGCATGTATACACTTTCATATGTATTATCTACAAGCATTTTTTAACACACCAAAATAACCTCAAGAGCATGGTGACGAGACATATGCTTACAACCCCAGCAGCACTTGGAACATACAGGCAGTAGGATCAAAAGTTCAAGTTCAGCCTGAGCTACAGAGATCCTGTCTTCAAAAACAAAACAGCAGAAGGAAGGATCGTATGACTCCACGGGACACCAATCCTGCCATGCTGTGTGGGGCCAGAGCTATGGCCCTGAATGGGAGTGAGTGTTGTTCCCTTGTGTCCTATCGCCAACACAGATGCATCTGTCTTATATTTTTATAGCATCTGGCTTCATAGAACCCATCATCTGAGTAGATCACAGTTTCTTCAACCACTTCTGTGTAGGTGGGTAATTTATCCCCTCACCCCACTGCAAAACTCTCCAGTGAACTCCTGGCACACACATCACAGCAAACTTTGTGGATGTCCAAAGAGGAAGTTCTTATTGACAAGGATTCTAGAGTCTGCAAACATATATGTTGATGTTATGGATTAGACCAAATTCACAACTTAATTATAAAAAAACAGCTACTCCAAGGAACAAAGGTTCTCCTGATTTAACTTTTCCCTTCGAGGAAGGATCGACCAGAGACTGCTGACTGAGAGACACCTGACCCAGAGACACCAATGAGAAAAGGACAAACAGCAGAGTCAGCTGCCTGGGCCAATAGGACCTTGGAAGGGGGTATAAAGACAGACCTAACTTCCTTAATAAACGAGTCTGCCACCCAATCTGCTACTCACTGACTCCCAGTGCCTGAGTCGTTGGTGCTGTGTCTTCTCACCCCCTCCCACAAGGGGTGTCCGAGTAGGGTAACCGACAACAGAGGTGGACATGGGCTAAAAGGGCCTCTGAGTCTACCTGCTTGCTACCCCCAGGGTTCTTGTTTAGGACTTGCATTCTTTACTGCTGGTGCTGCTGCAGGATGGCAGTAGTGGCATTAACCTTAGGGCTGGATTCTCTCAGAGGCTCCACAGCCATCTCGAATGAAGCCATGGTTTATTATTTCTCTTGAGGTGCTGCGGTTTGACCAGATTCTGCAGGAGGTAGCTTCCACATGAGGTCTTAGTGCCATCTTGATGCTCTGATTGGACTGACTGGGGTCACATTCATATCTATGAACAAGCCATCATGGCCGAGGCAGGGATACAGAGCTAAGTGGGTCTTGTGACAAGCTCAAGTCTGGGAGGTAGGAATGGACTCAACCTAAGCATATGAACTGAGGTCAAGGGTAGGTGCTTTCCAATGAGAGTGGGAGATGGGAGACGGTAGACCAAGATGAAGATCACCTACATGGTTCTTTGAAAGGACTGACTGGTGTGACAACATTTGAGAAGTCACACTAATGATACTATGCCTCAAAATTCCTGGCAGTGAGGAGAACACTGTACCTTTCTCACCCCTAGCAGTGGCAAATGGGGATATAGGACCATGGGCTCTTGTAATGGCTGAAACATTGGAGGACACTACCTCAATCTTCTACCCAGTGGTGGCATCTCCCCACACCATCTCTACAAGTACACAGACACCCTTGGGGACAGACTGGCTTATGCCTGTCAACTCAGCACTACCCGCCACCACACGTCTCTGTATGTCTTTATACAGAAAACTGAATGCTGACACTTTACGTGGTTCCTATGTGCTCAGCCCTGGTCTATGCACTTAGCATTGTTTCAGTTTCTTTTTATAAGTTTTCTGTGAAGAGTTCTGATTGTGAGTCCTACTTTACAATAGAGAAAATAAAGAGTAAAAGAAATTAAGCAACTAATTTTTTAAGAATGAAATTCCTGGTAAATCTCTAAACCACGAAGGTCTACTGCCCTGTATTTTTGTTTGTTTATACTATTTTCTTTGCTCAAGTTTTGTTTTGTTTTATGGTTTTTGGTTTTTCGAGACAGGGTTTCTCTGTGTAGCTTTGGAGCCTATCCTAGCACTCACTCTGGAGACCAGACTGGCCTCGAACTCACAGAGATCTACCTGCCTCTGCATCCCCAGTGCTGGGATTAAAGGCTTGCACCACCAACTCCCGGCCTTCAAGTTTTTAAGATTTATTTTTTCTAGCCTCTTTTTCTTTCATTGTTATATGTAATAAATGATACACATTATTAATTTATCTTTTTATTTTAGTAAATGTTATAATTTATTTAAAATATGTTAATTAACATATATTTATTTATTTTTCAGTCATTTATTTAGCTCATAAATAAAGTCATGCACAATTATGATACAGAATACAATATTTCACAATCCCATGGCTAAATTAAACCAATTAACATGTTATATCACACATATTCATCATTTTTGTTTTGAGAACACTTAAAGTATACTATCTCACAACTTTTAAAATATAGCATATTGTTATCAACCATATTTATCATGCTCTCAGTAGACCTCAAGACTTCAGAGAGTCCATGCCTCTTGTCCAACTGCAGTTTTATATCCTTAAACCAATCGTTTCCCCATTGTTAAAAGACCCACATTGAAGCCTAATAGCCACAATTCTGCTCTCTGTTCCCATAAGTTCATCATTTCTAGGTTACACATAAAATTGAAATTGTGTGACATTTGTCTTCCAGTGTGTCACTTATTTTTTTTTTGGCAAGCATATAACTTTACTACTTACTAAAGATGAAATCAAATTTGCATGCACAGGTGAGCACTCACTGAAACACCTTGGATTCATTACATATTTGAGTTTCAATTAGCTTATATATATATATTTATATTTATATAAAAAGAGCAACAATGACAATATGTTATGCATCAATAGCAGCAACAGCTTTTCCAGGTTCTGCAGTCCTTTGAACAAAATTGTAGAGACATCCAGCACACTCCATTTAAAAAAAAAACAACAAAAAACAAACAAAAACAAAAAACAAACAACAACGACAACAACAAAGTATAAAACAAAATCCCAGAAAACAGCACAATTCTGTTACTCTTGTGGTACTTAGCACCATTTTTTAAAAAATTAGTTTCTCAGTCATCATCTGGGAGAAAACCATTCTGAGCAACATCATTAAAAACAGCTCTGATAAAGCATGGTCACTACTATGTATCATAAAGCAGGTCCACATATGAGTGAGTACATATCATGTTTGTCTTTTTGTGATTGGGTTACCTCGCTCAGAATGGTTTCTTCGAGTTCCATCCATTTTCCTGCAAATTTCAAGATTCCATTGTTTTTTTGGGCTGAGTAGTACCCCATTGTGTAAATGTACCACAATTTCTCTATCCATTTTTCGGTTGAGGATCATCTAAGCTGCTTCCAGTTTCTGGCTATTACAAATAATGCTGCTATGAACATGGTTGAACATATGTTCTTGTTATATAAATGTGCTTCTTTTGGGTATATGCCTAGGAGTGGAATTGCTGGATCTTGTGGTAGACTCGTTCCCATTTTCTTGAGGAGTCGCCATACTGATTTCCACAGTGGCTGTACAAGTTGGCACTCCCACCAGCAGTGGAGGAGTGTTCCTCTTTCTCCACATCCTCTCCAGCATAAATTGTCATTGGTATTTTTGATTTTAGCCATTCTGACAGGAGTAAGATGGTATCTCAGAGTTGTTTTGATTTGCATTTCCCTGATGGCTTAGGATGTTGAACACTTTATCATGTGTCTTTCAGCCATTTTAGATTCCTCTATTGAGAATTGTCTATTTATTTCTGTACCCCACTTTTTAACTGGGTTGTTTGGTGTTTGGGGGACTAGCTTCTTGAGTTCTTTGTATATTTTGGAGATCAGCCCTCTGTCAGATGTGGGGTTGGTGAATATCTTTTCCCAGTCTGTGGGCTGCCATTTTGTCTTGCTGACTGTCTCCTTTGTCTTACAGAAGCTTCTCAGTTTCAGGAGGTCCCATTTATCAATTGTTGACCTCAGTGTCTGTGCTACTGGTGTAATGTTCAGGAAGCGGTCTCCTGTACCGATTAATTCAAGGGTATTTCCCACTTTATCTTCTAACAGGTTCAGTGTGGCTGGATTTATGTTGAGATCTTTGATCCATTTTGACTTAAGTTTTGTGCAAGGCGATAGGCTTGGGTCTAACTACAGTCTTCTACATGTCTGCAACCAGTTATGCCAGCACCATTTGTTGAAGATGTTCTCTTTGTTCCATCATATAAATTTGGATTGTTTGTCAAAAATCAGAACACATATATTTATATGTGGTTTATATATAAATATATGCTTATATCCCACATATACTTCATATATATATATATATATTTCATATATATGCATATACATATATTCTTTAGTATGTAAACACAACCTGTACAGTCTGTGTAATGTTGCTTGTATGTATATGACTTCAGATCTGACAAATTGGAGGGCTCTTCCTTGGGGAAAACTATGTCTCATATTCTAAGAATTCCTTAGTAGTCTGAGAGTTCCCTCCTCCATGTTAGCGTGTCTGCTGATGTCATCCTTGTTCAGGTCTTGTTTAAACATTTTTTTAAAAGTTTTAAATTGTGTGTATATGTGTCTGTCTGTCTGTCTCTGTGTGTATAGGGCATGTGCCTGTTAAGCTGGGTGCCCCCAAAAGTCCACAAGAGCCTATTAGATCCTCTGTAGCTGGAGTAACAGGCAGTTGTGAGCCACCTGATGCTGGTTCTAGGGACTGAACCAGAGTCCTCTGCAAGAGCAGTCCACATTTTGAAGTGCTGAGCCATCTCTTTAACCCCATGATTATTTCATTTTTATCATTCTTTAATTAGATTGTGGGTTGTGTATGGGTGTGTACACATGATGGCAGGTTACCTGGGAGGCCAGAAGAGGGCACTGGATCCCCTGGAGCTATAGTTCCAGGCAGTTGTGAGCCTCCTAATGTGGTGCTGAGAACTCAGCTCTACAAGAGCAGTATATACTCTTAGCCACACAGTCATCTCTATACCCTTCCCTATGTTTTTAACTACACATCTTTGTTCTTTGGGCTCTTTGGTTGGTTGGTTGGTTGGTTGGTTAGTTGGTTGGTTGGTTGGTTTGTACTGAGGACTGAACTTGGGCCCAGACATGCTAGGCAAACACTATCTATGAGCTACATTTCCACTTGACTTTTTATTTTGAGACAGGCTCTTACTCACTAAGTTGTCCAGACTGTCCTTTAATTCATTCTTCAGCCTAAAAGGACCCCTGAACTTTTTCACTCCTCTGCCTTAACCCCACAAATTACACCAGGCCTATAGGTTTTGGGGGTTATATGGTACAGTCTTCAAATAAATGTAGGCACCTTCTCCATTCCCTCAAAGATTTTAGCCTTCTAAATAAAGACTCAGTAGCGCCTTCTTGCATTTATTTACAAGACTTTGGTTAAATGCCCTTTGGGGGGCATATTCAGAATTCTTCTTAAAATATTCTTTAAAAACCCAGCCTGCTCCAGAAAGGATCTAGCCAGTATGAAGGTGATGCCTGTTAGGTTACAGAGGCTGTCACAGAGGGGATTAGCCACACCTTTCAGTCTTCCTTGTACCTCCCCAAACTACTAAATTCTCTAAACTCCCTGCATGTAATAGCTCCAAGGTACATTGGGACAATTGGATTGGCTTTATAACTTGTCTTGTGCCTTTGTTAATCTGCTGCAAGCAGATGCCCATCTCCTCTAAGCACAGAGACCACACCCTTAAAGCATGGAGACCTCTGACCTCTAAGCAGGAAGACCCGAAGCCTCAAAGCACGGAGACTCCTGCCCTCTAGGCACAGAGACTCCTGCCAAGTAATCATAGAGATTCCTAACCTATAAACATGATGACCCCCACTCTTTAAGAACGAGACCCCTGTTCTCTAAGCACAGAGACACCCCCACACACACACATACACCTCTATCAGCCTGTTCTTTTCATACCAACAACCGCTCATCCTGGTCCATGCATACCAGCTGACACAATTCTGACCACAACCAGTTCAAAGGGGCCACACTTAGTGACCCCTCACGTTGCTTGGCCTTATCTTCTATCTCAAATTCTTTCTCTGTTCTTTGAGTATCCCTCCAGGCTTTAAACAGGGTGGGACTTTCTGAGCCTCAAGGACAGGGCTTTAGCTCCATCCTTGCTTAATCGCACCCTGTTTATCTCATTTTATGGTCTCCTCTGCAATAGGACTTTATTACATTCTGAACTTCAGTTGTCTCTGCTAGCTTTGGTCATCTTCAGATGAGACAAACATACACAGGCCAAGGCAGTGATAAGAAACAGCAAACAGAACACACATACAAACATATATGCACACTCACACACATACATATACACACACATGCATGCACACACATACTCACATACATATAACATGCATACATAAACACTCACATACCTATACACACATATGCATACACACACCTACACACACACACACACACACACACACACACACACACACACACATACACACACACACACCGCTGGCCCAAATAGGTAAGAAGTGGAAACACTGCTGTAGACAGAGTGACCTGCTCAGAAATCTTACCCATGCACTTGGCTCTACCCCTACTTCTCTACTTATTCCAAGAGGGTTTTTTGTTTGTTTCCTGGTGCTAGTGTTGAACATACATACTAACAAGTTGCATTACCGTGGAACTAAATCTTCAACCTTATTTGTCCTTTCATTTTGAGGCAGGGTACTGCTAAATTACCCAGACTGACCTTAAATTTACAATCTCCCTACCTCAGTTCCCAGAGTAGCTGAGATTACAGGTCTGTGCCCTCAGGCACCACTTCTCCAGGGGATTTTGGGAGGACTTGGTCAAGTGTCTGGAGAGCACTGGTAAGCCATGTCCAAGGATCTACTGCCCTGTGAGACTATCCAGGAGGAGGAGAGTTTGTAGTTCTTGCACTCATTCAATTACCTATCATGTAATGACCTCTGGTTGTGCTATGTATTAGCTGAGCAGCCTTGGGTATGATGCTCGAACGACATGAGCCTTAACTTCCTTATCTGTAAGATGAGTATAACCTCACATACTTAGAGCTGATATAGAAATTGATGAGTCAAGTGACAGCAAATGCCAGTTATTTAGCAGATCCTTGCTGTTTATAGGCTATCTTCCCCCTCTTTCTGGCTCCTGGGGACCAGTGCCTTAGCCCTACAGACTTCCCTGGAGCCTCTTGGTCTCCCTTTCTCCCTCACATGGGTTACTTGAGGTTTAATCACTCTAGTGGCACTTCCAGGCACTCCTGACAGATGATGCCAGCCCTCTCTGAAGGCTTTAGGGTCTGCCCACAGTAGGCCTACTGCCCAGATGACTGTGAAGTTTTTTTTGTTTGTTTGTTTGGGGTTTTTTTATTTGTTTGTTTGTTTGTTTTGGTTTTTTGAGACAGGGTTTCTCTGTGTAGCTTTAGAGCCTATCCTGGCACTCGCTCTGGAGACCAGGCTGGCCTCGAACTCACAGAGATCCACCTGTCTCTGTCTCCCAAGTGCTGGGATTAAAGGTGTGCACCACCAATGCCCGGCAGACTATGAAGTTTTTACTGAGGCCTCCCGTCAGCCCATGAAGGTAACAGTGGGAGCTGCCTTCAAAGAGAGTGGACAGTAACCTCAGATTGAGTCTGAGTGACTGGAAATCCACCCTCTAGACCCTTCCCACCAATGAGCTCTGTCTCAACTCTTTCCCTTCCTCTTCCATGTAAATGGGTTCTGCTTCAGCACACCTGTGGTGATATCTTGTTTGTACTCTAACAAATAAAGCTTGCCTGAAGATCAGAAGGTAGAGCTAGCCACTAGTTAAACATAGAGGTCTGGAGCTCCGTACCGACAGACAGGAAGTGATAAGGCTGGGCAGAGACAGGAATGTAAGGCAGGAGGAGACTGGAGCCTAGGTTCTCTTTTCAGTCTGAGGATTTCATAGAGGTAAGAGCTCTAGTGGCTGGCTGCTCTGCTTCTCTGATCTTTCAGCTTTCACTCCCTAATATCTGACTCCTCGTGTTTATTATTAAGACCAATTAGAACTCTCGATACTCACGCCCTTCCCCAGCTATGTACCTCTGAGCAATCCAGTTATCAAGGGGAAAAGATCAACCCTGCCCTGTTCTAGATCCTGACTCCACCATTTTTTAAGGTCACCCAAGGGTCTTTATGACCCTATCTCAGTGAGAACCTTGACTGCATCCTAAGTGGTTGACCCCTTTGAACTTCAGACAATAGCACAGTGGAGCTTCCCTAGCTGAGTTCACTTCCCCCCCCCCATCCCTTCTTCCTGTGGGATCTCAGCTCCTATTAGATGAAGGTGTAGCTAGCTTTGAACACTGCACTGGGAGAGGGTATGAGTGGGAAGGAAGGCTCCCAGAATGGTCCTGCTGATGCTCGTGTTGGGAAAGACAGCACTTGGCAAGCTTGGTGATCAGTATGGTACCTAGATGAACTAAGGGAGCCCAGGCACCTGGAGAGACAGCAGCCAGAATGCACTGGAACCAGCACCACACTGGTCTATACCAGAATTACCCTGGTGTCTGATGCACTCCTCATTCACCCAAATTTGATGAGGAAGCAAAGGCTCAGAGAATCTCAGCCAAGCCTAAAGTCCAGGAGTTTGAGAGATAAGATCTTACCCAGGTGTTTTGTTTTGTTTTTCTAGACAGGGATTCTCTGTGTAACACTCCTGGCTGTCCTGGAACTCAGTGAGATCCACCTGCCTCTGCCTCCCAAGTTCTAAGATTAAAGGCATGCACCACCACCACCAAGCAGGAATTTTTTTTAAAGACAAGGTCTTGTATAACTCAGGCTGGCCTGGTATTCACTATGTTGCCCAAACTGGCTTCCCACCTCCTACAATCCTCCTGCCTCAGTCTCCTTGCAGTCCAGAGATCTCAAATAACTTTTCCAGTGTGAGTAAAACTAGGATTTCATTTATCAGGGTGTTTTCATGACAAGCTGCCCATTTGACCCTGCCACAGTGTTTTAGGAACAGAATGATGAAGAAAATGAACTTGGAGAGGCTGAAGAAATTGTCCATGTCATTCAGAACTTAAACTCGGGCTTCTCTGACCCCAACATTGCTGCTTTGAACCATAGGCTGAGGTGAGAGATACATTTCAAGAACTACATGCAATCCCAAGGAATGCTACTGGGAGGTACCATTTTGAGAAAGAGCTGCAGTCAGGTCCAGCAGGCAAATGGCATGGTTAGTTAGCAATGTCTACCATGGACCCGGGATGGGGGAGGTAATAGCATTCTGCCATCCCTGATAGGTAATATTGAATTACTAGGCTCTGCATCTTGGACTCTCTCAGCACATTGCTTCTGAAGCCATGGTTCTTACAGTTCCTATCTTAGCCATGAGAAGCTTTGGCAACGCTGCCAAGAACTGACAAGGGGTAGCTGAGCAGAGCAGTGTTAAAATGTAACATGGCAGTGGTAGGGTGGGAGAGCAAGGAAAGAGATGTCACCATAGAGGAAGCTGTTAGGGGGCTAGGGAGAAGCTGATGCTAGAGAAATTCCCAGGAATCCACAAGAATGACCCCAGCTAAGACCCCCAACAATAGTGGAGAAGGTGCCTAAACTGGCCTTCCTCTGTAATCAGATTGGTGACTACCCTAATTGTCATCATAGAACCTTCATCCAGTAACTGATGGAAGCAGATGCATTGATTCGCATCCAAACACCAAGCCGAGCTACAGAAGTCCAGTTGAAGGGAGGGAGGAGGAATTATATGAGCAAGGGGGGAGGGGGTCAAGATCGTGATAGGGAAACCCACAGAGACAGTTGATTTGTACTTGTGGGAGCTCACAAACTCTAGACTGACATTTGGGGAACCTGCATGGAACCACACCAAGCCCTCTCCATGTGGGCAACAGTTTTGTAGCCTGGTCTGTTTGTGGGACCCCAGACAGTGGGACCAGGATCTACCCCTGATACATGAACTGACTTTTTGAAGCCCATGCTTGGTTCTGCCTCAACTGAATATGCCAGGCTTTGTTGACTCCCCATAGGAAGCCTCACCCTTTTTGAGGAGTGGCTGGGGGTGGGTTAGGGACAGGGAGGGGGAACTGTGTTTGGTATGGAAAATGAATAAAGAAATAAAATTTAAAGAAGTAACATGATATTTTGCCATGCCAGAATCTTCTGTAATACAGGACTTAATCACCTCTATATAGAAAAGGCACTTTTTAACTTTTTAACTTTCAAACTTTTTTTTTAAGAGACAGGATCTCATGTAGGGTAGGCTGGCCTCAAACTTGATACACAGCCAGGGATGACCTTAAACATCGTACCCTCTTGCCTGTACCTGCCAAGTGCTGAGATTACAAGTAAAGGCTCTAAAGTGTTAATGACAGGGACACGCAGTATGCCATCATTTTTATCTGTCTTTAAGGTACCATATTACCATTGTGCTGCAGCTCTTTCTTCTCTGCTGTGTTTTCTCGAAGAATGGTACCCTGTCCAAGACTGTTCCAAGAAGACACCATGAAATGCACCTTTGGGTGGTAACAGTCACCAAGAGAAACATTTGCTGCTAGTGGCCCATAAAGCAGAGGCCATCTGCACAAGAGGGAACATGAACTGTGTACCAAAGGCTTGCCCACCTCATGGCTTGCCCGACCCCAGGAGCCATGTCAGTGACCCCAGAAAAGAGTATTGAATGACTGGCTGAGCACTATAACATGCCTTATATCACGCATGTATTTACAGGCACAATGACATGTGTTTCCATTTTCTTTCATCTCCCTGGACATTTTCTTCAAGGTGAGTCTAGATAGACCCTGAGTTTAAGGAAACCATATGCAATAGGAAAGGCAATATGGTCACCCCTTACTAAGCCAGGAACACACGCCCCTGTGCCTCACCAGCTTTCTACCCCTTCCCACGACCAGTGTCAGCCTACCCCATGCAGGCACCTCCATGCTTTTGCCACTATTCCCAGACTTCCTGGCAAATGGTTCCTAGTGGTTATGTCTCCTGCTTCTGCCTTCACCAACTGTGAGATCCTGACAAGTTATTTCCCTGACCACCTGCTTATTCCTTCCTTTAAAATGGAGATGATTGTAGTTTTACATCCTGGGGTTGTTGGAAAAAATTAAATGAGCTTTGGAAAATCTTAAATGAGTAGTTCAACTCTTAGAAGCATGCTCAGCATGTCTGAAGCACACATAGGTATTAATAATTAATGTTATTACTCATCCTTCAAGACTCAACTTGAATATTATCTTTATAAGAAAGCATTGCAAAAATTAACATGCACAGAGTCAAAGACAAAGGGTTATCCAGAAAAGACATTTGCAACACATATGACAAACAACCAACTTCCTTCATTTACGAGAAGCAAGCAGAACACGGTAGGAAGACAACCACCCAGTAGGAAAGTACCCAAACATGCAGTTTACAGGCAAGAAACACAAGTGGTTGATAAATAAGAAAAGACACCCTGTAATCAGTTATCAGTCAAAGCAGTAATGAAAGGCTACGGGTCTTGCTTACCAGCTTGGTGAAAGTTCTCAAGTCTGATTAATACCAAGTGCCAGCATGGATGAGCAAAGCAACCATCTACATGTGACATTTTTATTTCTAGTGCTGGGGTTTGAACCCAAGGCCTGGCACATGCTGAGTGAACACCCTACCACTGAGCTACATCTTCAGGCATGCATATATGGAGTAGAGATTTTTGCAGGCATTTCAGTGAACATTTTGGAAAGATCCCTCAGCACCAAAAACATATATTCCCTTAGATCAGAACTTCCCCTTATGTTTACTGACACCTCATAAAGAGCAATGTATGTTTCTAGTGTAGTTTAGAATTGTGCCTGGAAGAAAGGCACTCAGTAAATATTCATTGAATAAATTCAGTGTGCATTGAAGCAGTGTTTGTAATACACAAAAACTGAAAACAAACTGAATGTCCAGCGACAGGAGAGAATTTAAATAAATCACGAGACACTCATATAATAGAGAGCCCTACAGCTGTTAAGACCAATGTCATACATCTGTGTGTTTGATTTAAGATGACTTCTAATGCACAACACTAAACTAAATTCTACAATATCAAGTTCAGGGCAGTACACATTGTATGTGATCACTGACAAACAAAAAATAGTACAACATTATTGTCTTAGTCTGAGTTACTATTGCTATGAGGAAACATCATGACCAAAAGCAAGTTGGGGAGGAAAGGGGTTAATTGACTTATACTTCCACAGAACTGTTTATCAGTGAAAGAAGGCAGGACAGGAACTCAAACAGGGCAGAACCTGGAGGCAGGAGCTGATGTTGGGGCCATAGAGGGATGCTGCTTAAAGCTTGCTAATTACAGCTCGCTCAGCCTGTTTTCTTATAGAGCCCAGGACCACCAGCCCAGGGATGGCACCACCCACAGTGGACTGGGTCCTCCCTCATCAGTCACTAAGAAAATGCCTTACAGGCTTGCCTGCAGCCCAATATTATCTTTCTCAGTTGAGCCTCCCTCCTCTCAGAAGACTAGCTGACATAAAATTAGCCAGCACACTCTACTACATACACTTTTCTTTCCTAGAAAGAACTTAGAAACTCTTTACAATTCCTCTGTGGAGAAGAGTCTGGAACAGGGAGATATGAATGGAGAAAAAGTTTGTTATTTATAGTTTCCTCTTCCCTCCCCTTCTCTCTCTTTTCCCTTCCTTCCCTGTCTCTCCGTTCTCCTCCCCTTCCCCCTTCCTTTCTCCCTTTTGTCCTGTATGCCTACATTGATTTTATAAGCCAATAAACAAGTGCACTTTTCTGTTTAGTAGCTTTCCAAGATCTTCCCTGGATACCCCTGAGCCTCCTCTGGGTGGCCTCCTGCCTCTCATCTCTTCACTTCCTGACCTGGCAATACTGTGTCCCTGGCAGCTCCCCACACACCTGCCACCGTGGCCCTCTTCCCAGGCCTTGGCACTTGCTACCTGGCCCCTCTGCTTCCATTGTTCTTCTCCCTCTGGCAGCATAACCCCCAGGCTAAGCTAGAGTCCCAAGGGTACCCTGACACATCCTTGTGCAGCTCAGTCCCTGCACCCTGCTATCCTGGGATTGGTGGGTTTGGAAGCAGCAGTGGTAAACTGTTCTTAGCGCAGCTCTGTGTTATGCTGTGTCTTTGCAATCAGTTTTCAGCACAGGGCTTATCATTTGAAAAGCTCTCGGGAAATGTTGGCCAGATGGATATTAGGGAAATACTCTCTCCTCAAGATTATTTAAAGACAAACAAACAAAACACCACTTACCACCAAACTGTATTGAGATGGATACTGGTTTTCTACGCTGTTATTTGTTTGTTTGTTTTTGAGACAGGGTCTCAATATATTGTCCAGACTGGTCTCAAATTCACTGTCCTCCTGCCTCGGCCTCCTTAGTCCTGGGATTGTACGCACATATTACCTAGTGAGACTAATAATCTCACACAAAGAGAACCAGGCAAAGCTGGATGTTGAGTGAATATCCCTGCTTCTCCACTAGCAGATAGCAGTTGGGAGTGACTAATCCCAGCACCAAACACCTCAGTCTTGAATGCAGTGTCCTTTCTGCATTGTTAGGGCTGTTGTGGCTTCCATCCTCAGGTCCTTCTGCAGCCGTTCTATTTAGCAGTGAAGCCTGGAGAGAGGGAAGGGCTCTGTCAAACTTACCCACCCATGTGCCAGGCAGTGACTCATTTGAGAGTCACAAAGAGAAAAGACTTTGCCCTCATTCTTCAAGACCTACTTTTCACGGGGAAAGAAAGTAGTGGAAGAAACTATGTTGAGGCAGAAGTAGTAAGGAAATAAATGCTGGCTATAGAGGGGTTTGAAACTTCCAGATCACAGGTTCACCTGGTGATGAAGTGTCTGCCTACAAGGTACAAATCATGATCATCACCATCATCACTCTCTTCATCATCACCATCATCACCATCATCATCATCATGACCATCATCACCATCTTTATCATCACCTTTTGTTAAATCACTATTGTTATCACCATCATCACTATCATCATCATCACCACCACTATAATCACTACCACCATCATCACTGCCACCATCATCATCATTGAGTACAAATGGATTTGCAGAGAAGATGGCTAGTGAGAAGAGAATGGAAAGGAGAGCTGACCAGGATACAATCAAAAGTTTTAACATCAGATGTGCCAAAATAGTAAAGTCAATGAAAGGTTTAAGTGTTCTGGCAATCCCATGGGACTCGGTTCCTCTGTGAGGGCTAGTCCAGTCTGTGCCTGAGCAGATGAGAGTCGGGTCCTTCAGGTGTGGGCACTTACAGGTAGTTACTCTAGGAGAAGTGTAGACAGCAGATGAGGTGAGGTATGTATAAATGAGTTGGGAAAAGCCTGCACACCTCCCTCTTCTCTTCCCCAAGCTATTCCTGGTCTTACCTCAGTTCTCTCCTGCCTCTGTTTTGGCCTCTGCAGCCTGAAGATTGTGTGACTTTAGCACTGACAACCAGAGCAGTTTCAGTAACATGGCCAGGAGCTCAGGTGAGAGACAATGTCTGAAGCTACAGAGGAAAATGTACATGACATTCCAGTAAGATGAGCCTAACATACCTTGGACAGGTACGGATTCTCTCTGAATGAACATTCTCCATGAAATTATTGTTACAAACAGGCTTTCATTGTATATCCCTCAGTAATTTGGATCTGTTTATAGACTAGGCTGGCACTCTACTCACAGAGATCTTCCTGCCTCTGTCTCAAGGTGCTGGAAAGTCTGTACTATCATGCCTGGCTTCACCATAGAATTCTACATTTCACACATGTCTTAGACTCTAAAGTCCTAGAAACACTATAGGTAACCCAGAGAACCAAAACCAGAAGAAGGAATTCCACATATTTCACCCTTCACCAGGTTTTCTGGGACATGGTGCCCATAGCATCTTATTAATCATATGACATTTATTGAAGGCTTGCCATCTATGTTAAGCAATTGGTTTAATATTTTAAAACAATTAGTGTAATACAACATTAACATCAGCACTTTGAACGAACACCATCATGTATATCACCTCTCTTAATCCTCAGTTCTGATGGGAAGATGTTATCCTCCTTATTTACATAGTTTTTAAAAAGACTCAGAGATTAAGAAATAGGATCAAAGGCACATGGGGAGAGAACAGCAAGGCCAAGATAAAAACTCATGCTGGTCTGAATGACTCCACACCTTGACACTTACTGTGGCACACTTACTGTGGCGTGCTGCCTCTTCTGGAAATAATTCCAGAGGCTTAGAAAGAACTAGTAACTGTTACACAAATTGAGCAAACCTAGTTCACCCATGACCTAAGCAATACTTTCTCCTCCACTGGGTTAATTATCCAGTGAACCAGAACTTCCTACACCCGGCTTAATCTGGCTGTTCAGGTTCCTAACACTTAACCTCTTGATAGGGGTAGGGGTAGGGAGTTGACCCACCTTTCCTTCACCTCACACCCTTTTGTCAGGTAACTCCTTATACAAAGTTAATCCCCTTTGTGCAAATGATCACCAGCTGCTTTTCACAGAGAGGGGAATGAACCCACTTCATACTATTTCCTGCATTGACGCTATGTGTTCCTGGGCTAATGAGGCCTTGGTAGGAGCCATCAGCGAATCATGAATCGGCCATTTGTTGTGTGGTTGTTATTTAAAATCTAGGGCTGCTGAGCTGCCACAGACAAAACTGTAGATGAGGATTTAACTTCTCCAAGAGTAGGTGCCAGGATTCAAGATCTCTTGCTTTTTAGCTGAGGTCTAGACCTCAGAGTTGAAGGTGAATTTGAAGCCCTTTTTGGTGGTCCTGGGCCTGCTCAGCTCTTGGTTCCTGCAGAGGTTTCAAAGCTATGAGGTTTGCCTCTAAGAGCCATGAGCAGCAAACCAGTTTGGCTTATTTCCCTAGGTTTGCAAACAGCTCCTGTGAGGGCCCCAAACAGCATTCTGCTCACAGGTCTAGAGAAAAGGAAAGGAATTCAGTTGATATAAGCCAGGGAAGTCATAGGTAAGTATCAAACCCGTACATAACTCCAGAAGAAGGCAAGGGAGCCTTCAGGGAGAGTAGGGCTGCATGCACCATGGGGGTGAGGGATAGGATATTCAAAGACTGCTGGAAAGAGATGTGGCCTGTGTGTCTCCCAGAGGGTAGTCCCAGGCTGAGATGGGGATGTGCTAAGAAATGTTTCCATCCACTAGAGAATACTGGAACTCTTACTGCTGTAAGGAGTGTGGCTACTTTCATGTTATGGATGGGAAAGGTGAGGCTCAGAGAGCAGACTTGCCCAAGGTCACAAGTGGAAAGGGGACCAGAATCCAGCTTCCCTGACTCTTAGTACTCTTTCCCACACAGTCAACATTTGTGAGTTCTCATTCTTAAAAGACTGTGTGTGTGTGAGTGTGTGTGTGCGTATGCATGTGTGTTTTAGGGTGGGTATATATAGCCTCTGCAAACATGAGTGTGCAAGGGCAGACACCTGTGTACACATTTGGAGGCTGAAAGAGGCTGCCATATGTCCTGCTCAATTACTCCCTGCCTTATCCTCTTGAGACAGGGTTTCTCACTGAACCTGGAGCCAAGCTGGTTGCCAGCAAGTCTTAGTGATCTTCCTGTCTCTGTTCCCAACAGCATTGGGGTTATAGGTACCTTCACAACCACTCCCAACTTCTTACATGTGGGCTGGGGATTTGAACTCATGGTCTCATGCTTGCATGTCAGGCACTCTTAAACGCTAGGGGCCATCTCCCCTGACCTGAGAGATAGTTACACTGTTTCTCTAGCTGCAGTGAGCATCTTCATGGCTACAGATACTGCAGCCTAGTGATTCTGCTCCAGTGTGGTGGCAGTTTGTTATATGTCATAAACAGACTCATTAAAGGGTCCAGGCTTTGCCTTGAAAAGACTTCAGAAGAATGTGAGCCAGATAATCACAGACCTGACAAAGTGGGTAAGAGGAATTATTGAACTTCCTTTTCTCTGCCAGAGAACTCTGGTTCTCAGGGGAAGGTCCAGTGTCTGGAGTGTCAATGTCACCGGGGAACTTGTTAGAATTGGAAACTCATGGACTTTACCCCACACCTCCCACTGAATCAGAATTGCTGGATTGGGTCCAAGAAACTCTTTTCACAAGTCACTGCTAAGACTCAGAGGCACCAATTTGAGGTCTTCTACTCTTGGGATGGAGTTAGGATAAATGGGTCAAGTTGACAGGACAGAGAGGAGAGGACTGTGTGAAAAGAATGATCTCTCTGGGGTGGGGCAGTGAGTGCTCGCTCTAGACCCTTAGCTCTTGGTGGTGAAGCTGGGAGGAGGCACTACCCTGGGAGGACAGTTCAAATGACCAGTAGTATCTCCCCAACTCCAAGTTTAGGACCATTTTCATGTGACAATAGGGCCAATGTCTTAGTTAAGGTTACTATAGCTATAATGAAACACCATGACCAAAAACCAAGACAAAGAGCATCACTGAGGGAAGTCAGGACAGGAACTCCAAAAGGGCAGGAACCTGGAGTCAGGAGCTGATGGAGAGGCCATGGAGGGATGCTGCTTACTGGCTTGCTTCTCGTGGCTTGCTCATCGTGCTTTCCTATAGAAACCAGGACTACATGCTCAAGGATGGCACCACCCACAATGGATGGACCCTCCCCCATCAATCACTAATTAAGAAAATGCCCTACAGCTGGATCTTATTTTTTTTCCAAGACAGGGTTTCTCTTTGTAGCTTTGGAGCCTATCCTGGCACTCGCTCTGTAGACCAGGCTGGTCTTGAACTCATAGAGATCTGCCTGCCTCTGCTTCCAGAGCTCTGGGATTAAAGGTGTGTGCCACCAACGACCACCCTACAGCTGGATCTTATGAAGGCATTTTTCTCTCAGTTGAGTTTCAGATGGCTCTAGCTTGTGTCAAGTTGACATAAAACTAACCAGCACAGTCAAAAATGCAATTGTTTGCCTTTTCTGGAATGTCAGCTCCACAAAGGGACGAGTGCGTGAACTCTTGGTTTTGTTTTTAATTTTTAATCATCACAACCCTAATACTTGGAGCAGGGTACAGCTTATGAGCTAAATCCAGACCACAGCCTATAGTTATAAATAAGAACTGTACTGGAACACAATCACACCCATTCACACCAGGGCTTTTTCTTTTTTAACTAATAGCAATGGTAAATCATTGTGATAGACCATATGACTGCAAAACTCAACTATTTACTGTTTGGCTCTTTATACAAAGAAGTTTGATAACCCTTGATCCACACTACCTCCTTCGGCGTGGCCAAATGCTCAATAAGCATTCAATCAATGAATGGACTTCTGGCCCAGGGGAGAGTAGGAAGGACAAGGAAATGGATTCCAAGAGTTGAAGACCTGGGCTTGAATTGTGGCTCCACTGCTATAAGGCTCCAACCTTAGGCAAAAATCGAGTCTCTCTGTGTTTCATAGATTCGTTTGTAAAGCAGTAGTACGGCTGGCCATTTTGATCAGTTTGTCATAATTCGGAATTGGATGATATACTTTCCAGCACAGAGCCTGGTGCAGGCAAGGAGGAAGACACCTCATTAGATAGGCATTCAGGGAGAGGATTAGACATGCAGATTTTGACAATGGGAAGGCCTGGCCTCTCTGTGGCTCTGTAGGGAGACACTGTTGCCCTGCCTCCTAGGAGCTAGGTACAGGTGTGCTTGACTACTGCCAGGGTGTGGTCAGGGGAGGTTCAGGAGGTGGGGAGTTCTTAACGGGGTGGCAGACACGTGGGAGCCCTCTCTCTCTGGCCTCCCTAGCCTGCTGCCTCTGGGCACTCTCCGGCTTGCATTTGGTTGGTGTTTATCTGAATAAAGGTATCTTAACCTTAGGGACCACAGCTCGACTTCAATTTCGTTATATGGCTCTATCCCCTTGAATTCTGGGGGAAGTAAGGGGGACGTTCACAGAAGATTGTAGTGCAATTCAGTTTGGACTCACAGGAGGCTACTGGTGTGTCCATTGACACCTGATGGTCTTGAAGACAGTGAATAAACAGGGAAGATCTAGTTGGCTCTGGGCTTTCTGTTGTGTCTTATTTTAAGATAGGGTTTTTCTTTATTTTATTTTTTTAATTGAGCTATACATTTCCCCTTCCCTTCTCCCCTCTCTCTTTCTCTCCCTACTCCCCTCCCCCCCCCCCCCACATACTCCCAATTTGTCTGTTTCCCCTTCCTAGGCAGATCCATGTATGTCTCTCTTAGGGTCCTCTTTGTTACCTAGGTTCTCTGGGGTTGTGGCCTATAGGCTGGTTGTCCTGTGTTTTATGTCTAAAATCTACTTATGAGTGAGCACATATTGTATTTGTCTTTCTGGGTCTGGGTTACCTCACTCAGGATGGCGTTTTCTATATAGCTCGGACTGGTTTCAAATTCACAGAGAGTCCCCTTGTCTCCACCTTCTGGGATTACAGGTGTGAGCCACCAAAATGTGTTGTACAGCCTGGAGAATGGTCCATGAGAGCCAGACTTGGTTTTGAATGAGTAGGGAGGGTAGCATCAAATTGAATATTCTAAACATCCAGCAGAAATCAAGGGAGGAAGCCCCTGTAAGGTGGACAACTGAAGTTCCCCACAGAGAGTACTGCATCTTGGGTAGAGCAGAGTGTCGTCTCTGGTGAGGCTTCGAAGTTGAAAAACCAACAAACAAACAAACAAACACAACAAAACCAAATAGCAACAGATAGAAATGATGTCATCAGGCCCAGAGCTCCCAGCATCGGGAGGAAACCAGCTGGGAAAGCTGAGGCAGCCAGCAGGGGTTCTCAGGTTAACTTTCTCTCTGTGGCTAAGCTTCTGGTTTCTCATCACACTGCAGACATTTTTATATTCTGGGATAAACAATAGTAACCATGATTTACCTTGTAACTATTCTCAAGAATGCAAAGTTTCCATTCTGGGAGTGTTTGCTATTCTTTTCCCTCTGTGTCACCAAGTAATCTGGGGGGCATCCCTAGATGAGGGCCTTTAGGAGACTTTTTGAGACAGTCATGTTTAGGTCAGGCGAAACCCCATTTTCAGAGCCAGCTTCTTAGTGAACTCAAATAACACATGACAATTTTCCAATATGATGCTCATGGCCAAGCCCTACTAGGCTTCTACGTATATTTCCAGCACTGAAAAGTTATGTGCCTGCATGCTGTGGCCTAGTCCCCTGATGACCAACTGTGAATAACTGGCTGGGGGCAACAGCTGAGCAGTCTGAAGCTTGTGACCCTTGGGCTCACCCTGGTCACTGAAGGATCCATTTGTTACAAGCTCACTAAGTTCTCCAAGAGGAAAGAGTTTTTTACAATGTGGAGGTGTGGGCCTTTGGTGTTTGTGGAATAGTGAATTACTAATTATTTTTTTCTATCAGGAGCTGATCATTGCCAAGATATTCTGGAAGACGTCTCCAAGCCCTTTAGTTCCCCAAGGTAAAGCAGACACAAACTTAATTATAGGCAGGTACAATCCATGCTGTCGGGGCTCTCAGAAGTATGTTCAGGACCTAAAATGCTCATGTTGGCCCAATCTTTGCTCCTGAGACTGTGAAATTACCTCACATTCCTGTTTCCTGCCTATCAGTAAATTGAATTTCTCTCTCATGTTGAGAGAAATGTGGTAATTCCCAGAACTCTCTAGGGCAGTACTGGCAAGTTTATTTTCACATGTGAGAATTGAACCCCGGAAGCTTATTCTTCTCCTCACTCACTTGCTCCAAGCCCCAGGCCCTGGCCCGCAAACCCCAGATCTCATTAAGAATATCTCACTCAACCAAGTAGAATTCAATTAACGTTATCTTCAGGGTCCCAGGATCTGCTGTGTTTGTTCCAAGGAACAGAGGTTTAATGAAAAGGAACGTTGAAGACATATAACCTAGATTTTATTTCTTCGTGTGTTTCTAGCTTCATATATGTTTCAGGATCCAAGACACATCCCCTCTCTTGGGAGTCAGTTACCAACAGAGAAACAGAGCTTTCTATCTCTCAAGAGCTTGCCTGGGCTACCCCCACCCTTATCCTGTAAACAGCTGCCGTCACCCAATAAATAGTAAGACTTACAGATCACTAAGCACACCTCCAAACTCTGTGTGTCTCTCTTGAAACTCAAGCATGTTGTTTCATTCTTCCAGGAAGCACAGCATGAGTAAAGGGCATCCATAAATACCGTGACCAATTCCTAATTGCATGTTCAAGAGCCCTCAAAGAGTGTGAGAACTTGGTGACTGATAGGAACTAGTGAGTGGGGAGGTCTGAGAGGTCAAAAGTCCCAAGCTCAGGTGGGGACTCACATGTCATCTCCACTCTGCTTCCCTCCCCATGACTCTTCCCATCTTTATATGCACCATGCTCCTTCTTCTCAAGCATTTACATATTGAGGTGTCTAGAGTAAGTAGATAAAACAGAGATAATTTTCCTCGGTTCAGGGGTCCCCTCAAGTTAGCTGCCAAATAAGCCCACCCCCAGCTTCTCAGCGATGCAGAAACAAAACCCACTGTACTTGTCTCAGGAAAGAGAGTCAAGAAGGACCAACCCCTTCCCCTGACCTAACTCGCTCTGCATCACCTTTGAACCATCTCAGCACAAGTCAGGACCGTTGACATCATAGCCCTTAACCAGGGGTGACTTTTCTTCAAGAAATGGAAGAGAGTTATGCATGTCTAAAGGCTTAGTGATGCTTCTGTGTGGAGAGTAAGGCTCTGTAGAGGCCTCCTGTAAAACTGATACAAAAATCTCACAAAATCTGCACAATCTTTCTGTGGCAGCACTATGTCCAGGCCTCAGATTCCCAGGCCTCAGGCTGTGTGCCTTAGGTTCCCAGGCCTCAGGCTGTGCTCCTCAGCTTCTCAGGCCTCGGGCTATGCTTCTCAGCTTCCCAGGTGTCAGGCTCTGCTCCTCAGATTCTTTGGCCTGGACACTCCAGGCCTCTAAGGAATCGTTGGCTCTGTTGGGTGGGATTAGTATTATATCTTTATCTGTGATGCTGAGGATGGAGCCCAGGGCTTCCTGAACACTCAGCAAATGCTCCCCGACTGAGCTTTATTCCCACCCCTACTTTTTCCTGTCCTTGTTGCTGAGGAAGCAGAAAGTTGATTAAGGGAATATGCCAGAGAGAAGAGGAAGGATAGAAGCCCATGAGACCTGTACACAGAAGGTTGGGACTTTGTGGGTCATTTCTATAGCAATGGCTTTCTGGAATCATCCTGACTGGCTGGTTCATCAACTGACACTAGTGGTTATGGGGGCTCAGTGGAAACCTCACTGGGATGTCCAGGAACAAGGAACTAGATGGAGACATACAGCAGATGCAGAGAATACATTTCTGAGGGAGGAAATAAGCCAGAACTAGAAGCTCAGTGGCCTTTAGTGGTGTTTTGAGATAGGCTTTCACTAAGTTGCTCAGAGTGAGGTCTTGAGTTTAGTATACAGCCCAGGCAGGATGTGGACTTTTGATCTTCCTGCTTTCAGCCTCCCAAGAAACTGGGGTTACAGCCTGAGCCATCATGCCCAGCTTTAAAATCATTTCTCATCCAAATCTGAGCATCCTCCTCTGACTGCCTCAGTCACGACCTGGACCTCACTATCTGGAGAGTGGTGGGGCTCCTCCTCTCTGGATAACTGCAATCCTCCCACTCTCTCCCAGGGTCCTCCTCCTGGCCAGCTTCTTTGATGGCATACCATTTCTAAGATCTCACCCCCACCAGCTCCCTACCTGGTTTGACCTCTTTTCATGACCATTTTCATCTCTTCTCACAGCCCGTCCTCCACTAAGCATCTTTCCTGCTTTCTTTGACCATATCCAGAAGCCCTCCTCTTTTAAGACTTTCCTGGGCAAAGGAGAGGAAAGTTGGTGTTCGCTTCCTACCCAACCCTAGATGACCTTCCCATCTCCATGCCTAACACAAAAGAACCTGGGGGCAAAGGAAAGAAAAAAGCAGAACAAAAAGGGAGACCACAGACTGCCCAGTCCTGTCCATCCCAAACAAGGCTGCAGAGAATTGGACCAGAGAACTTGCTCTACCCTGCGAGGATGAGGAGGCTCATGTTCTAAGATTGAAATTCATACAGTTCCATTCTACACATTTGTTCATCCAGCAAATGCCAGGTCTTTATAGAATGCAGGTTGTAATGCCAGGTTCTTTTCTGGTTAGCTCTGACCTCTGACCTTCTCACTGCCCTCTCCCTGCCTTTAACTCATATGACTTTGGTTTTACAATCCAAATAGGCCACCAGGGTTCCTTCTGGAACAAGAGTCCTCTTGATCACATCTGTTCTCATACTGTCCTTGTTCTTCCATCCAAACAAATAAACATAAATGACCTCCAAACAACCAAGAACACACGCAAACCAGCAGCTGAGGGCCCACACCAGCTGCCCAAGATAAGTACAAAATGGGGAGTGCCGCCACAAAGAATCTCAAGTGTTCACTCAGGAGGGCCCAAAGAAAACAGGCGGGCATACCCAAGTCCATGCAGAAGCCTGGGTGAGAGAGAAAGAGTGGAGGAGAGCAGGGGTGAAGGATGGGCAGGAATGGGAGGAGCAGGGAAGGAGGACCCAGTGGGACCCAGAAATGCCACATACCCAAAGGGCCCCTGGGGCAGGGGGAGGGGGTGCACTGTCTGGTTGATGGGATTCTGCTTAGACTGGCTCTTCTTTTGAGACTGCAGATACCAACAATCTCCTGGGCTTGTTGATTGGCTAAATGTTTAACCTCCTGCCTTGAATGTCCTCAGTGAGGAATATCAATGGGTATTTTAACACACACACACACACACACACACACACACACACACACACACACACACACACACACACACACTTGCCATCTTTTGCTGAACTAGTCCTCTTTGCAGGCGGAAATCATTCGGTGGTAACTCCAAAAAGACAGTGAGCTGTCAGCAACCTTGTCAGTCTCATAACTGGCAGAAGGGGATTCCTAGAAGGTGAAATGTTGTACTTTGAACCATGTTTCACCTGCATTTGAAAAAAGAACTTATATCTGTCCTGGAAAGTCACAGGCACTCCAGAATTGTTGATGGGAAGAATGACATGATGTGTCAGTGTTAACCAGCAACTGATGGGGGCAGATGCAGAGACACAAACCAAATGCTAAGCAGAGTCAGGGGAACCCAGCAGAAGTGGGGGGGGAGGACTGTAAGAGCCAGAGAACATGGCCTACAGAGTCAACTAAGCAGGGCTCATAGGGGCTCACAGAGACTGGAGTGACATTCATAGACCCTGCATGAGTCTTAGATAGGTCCTCTGCATATGTGTTATGGTTGTGTAGTTTAGTATTCTTGTGGGACTCCTAGCAGTAGGAATGGGGAGAGGCTGTGTCTCTGACTCTTTTGCTTGCTCTTGGGACCCTTTTCCTCCTACTGGTTTGTTTCATCCAGCTGTGATCTGAGGGTGTGTGCCTGGTCTTGTAACTTACTATGCCTTGTTTGGTTGATATCCCTGGGAGGCCTGCTCTTTTTCTGAAGGGAAACAGAATGGGAGTGGATGGTGGTGGGAGGGTGGAAAGAGTGGCAGGAGGGGAAACTGCAGTTGGGATATAATGTATGAGAGAAGAATTAAAAAAAGAAGAATCTACTTAAAATACTTGTGAGAAGTAGGTTATGTCTATGAGTCAGTCAGCAGAGAAATGGTAGGCGTGTCTTCCAAAGGCCTCAGCTTAAGGTTTGATGGAAAGAGGCCTATGAGAAGTTGGAACCCTAAAACAACTTCATTAAGAGGCTAAATTAATGCAGATGCCCCATCATCCCAACTCAAGTCTTCACCTCTTTACCCTTCCACTCAGTGAACTTATGTTATAGGCCATCCATGGGCCAGTTGGTACCAAGAAATGGAAGAGTCCGATGGGAAGCTGGGCTTTGAGCTGGAGGCTTAGGCTGGTGTCTTCTCATTCTCCTCTTAACTAGCTGAGAGACATTGGGCAGGTCCATTAATTCTCAAGACCCCCAGTTTTCTCACCTGTCACAGAGAAATGATAACACTTAACCTATACAGCTATGAAGTTTAAATGAGATTTTTGTAGTGAAAGGACCAGCCACAGCCTTCAACCCAATACACAAACATTTAAAACCACAGTTCATATCTCCACTGTTGACCTACTGAGAGCAGAACAAGGATAGTCCAGTGGAGCCAAAGGCAGACCCCATTTAGCCCAGAAATTGCTTAAGGTTTAGAATAAAGATTATGTATTGGGCAAGGGTGGAGCTCCTTTGCCTCTGATAATGTAAAGGATTTCCAATGCAGAGTAATAACAAAAAAGTAATGGACTTCCAGACCATTTTATGATTGTTTCAAATTCCCAGCAGCCCAGGTGCCCTTCCCACCTACACCTGAAGTAGACCATGGCCCAGGCTAGGCCTCAGTGAGCCTGACTTGCACTGATGTACTCTGGTACCCAGGTGAAAATCAGAATCAGTTGGCACTGCTGCCAGCCCCACCTAGAGTAACACCCTTTAGTATTTACAGATGAAACCCACAGGTTTTGCTTTGTATCAGTAAATACCTTCATTACTCCAATAAAAACACAGGCTTGCCTTAACTTAAAAAAGAATTTAGATCATACATCAAACATTCATGTATTGCAGTTTGCTGAATGTTCAAGAGCAGAACATACCCAGGGAAGTAGAAGCCAGATAAACAAATAGCAAAAACCCTAAAGTCCCTTCATGTCTTCTTCCATGTAACACCACTCACCCTTTTGTGTAAGCAGGATTCCTGTAGTACGTATGCTATTGAGTTTGGTTTTTCTCATTGAACATTATGTTGGTGTGTAGTTGGAGATGGTTCATTCCCATTGTTATATAATATCCCATTATGTGACTATACCCTATTTTACCCATTAAACACCCAGAGGGCATTCGGGCTGTCTTCAATGTACATATTTCTTTATCAATAATTTATTACCAATAATGCAACTGTAAGAATTGACTTTTGGTAAATATGTGCATTGTACATGTTTCTGCCAAGCCTATAGCTAGGAGTGGAGATATCAGGTCAAAAGGTACACTTAGGCTTGACACTAGTAGACACTGCCAAATACATCCAAAGAAGGTTTTGTGCTATCACTTCCAAATACTAAGTCCTTTAGACTGGGGGGAACAATAGGCTCCTGGGAAAAGCAAGAAGTGACCTTATGGCCCACAGAGCCTCAAGGCACAGAGCTTGCTAGCATCAAAATGGCCACCTGGACTGAGCATGCCAGATGTCCCACTGGAGGAACAGGCCTTGGTTTCCCAGGCCCTGCATCAGGTGAGAGACTCAGACTTCCCTCACAAAAATCTCCTAGGCATTGTAAAAGACTTTTGCAGGGGGAGGGGAGAAAACCTAAAGGAAATCAGGAAAGAGGGAGATACCAAAAATATAAAGAAATCCAGGTTCTATAAAGAAATTATGAAACCCAGAGCCAACACTCAGAAGGAAATGTGCGAGTCACAGAAGTGTAGTGTGGCTTCCTCATCCTTGTGATCTCAACTGAAGCACCTGTGAAGAACAAAAAGAATGTTCTTAGTCGCTCTGCTCTTCCTGGCTCCTCACCTTACCCAGCCTTCCCTACAGAGCCCTCCTCCACCTGACTTGGCCGCAAGTTACTTCCACAGGAGAAGCATGGTTCACTCTCCTTCACTTCATTCCCCTCACAACCCTCAGCACCTGGGACCAGTCAGAATGAGTCTTAGCGATGCTCCTTCCACTGTCCCTTAGTCCCATCCATGGTCCTCATTTACCTGTCCTGGGACAGAGAGCCCACGTGGCTCTACCTCCCAGGAGCCTTTCCCTGGACCTGCCATTTCTCATGCCTTTACTCGTATTTCTAAGCTGAATATGGCCACATCAACCCTTAATGTAAACCCTTGGAAGCCTTCCCAATATCACCAGAAGCAAGCCAGCTAGCATACTTTAACTTATTTACCAAGGCCATTTGGCTAGGGGTAGTCATTAGACCCATCTTATTATTTAACGGATTCCTAAGCAGCAATTTAGTTCATTAAAATTTCAATTCTTTCTGCTGGGGTGAAACTCAGTGACAGAGCACTTAGTTAACATGTTAGAGACCCTGAGTTTGATCCCAGCACTGCAAATAAATAAATAAGGGTCTTGGTTGAGGGTTTGTCTGTCAGCTTTTTACAGGCTAGGTTCATTTGAGAAGAAGAGGGGAAATGCCTCCATCAGATTCAGATTAGCCTGTAGGGGGATTTGTGGGGCTTTAGGGAAGGGGGGAATTAGTGATTGATGTAGGAGGGTCCAACTCATTGTGGGTGGTGGCAACTCTGGGCTGGTAGTCTTGGGGTGTGTAAGAAATCAGGCTGAGCAAGCCATGGGGAGCAAGCCAGTAAGCAGCACCCTATCATGGTCTCTGCTTCAGCTCTTGCCTCCAGATTCCTGCCTTGAATTCCTGTCCTGACTTTCCTACTTGATGGGGTATTACCCAAGGATAAGATGAAATTGACTCTTTCCTCCCAAAGTTGCTTTTGATCGTGTTGTTTTATACTAGTAATAGAAAATCTGACTAGGACAGCAAGTAAATGAAAAATAGTATTTCAGTAGGATTAATTTCCAATTTCCTGCATTATCCTGCATTTTTGAATTTGACTTTTTCATTGAGTGGAAAGCCATAAGGCAGCATCAGATTCTCTAAAACTAGAGTTATGAACAGTTACAAGCCTCCATGTGGGTGCTGGGATCCAAATTCATGTCTTCCTCAAAAGCAGTGAATGTTCTTAACTGCTGAGCTACCTCTCCAGGCCCCTAAAAAAATATTAATTGAGGCTGGAAATTCTGAGATGGGGAAAACAGAAATTAACCCTGGAAGACAGATGGACAAATAGACTGGCAGTTTGAAAATAGTGGTGACTGTATAAGAGGTCTCAATGAGAAGGAGGAGGGACAAAACAAAGAGAAAAACCAGCTCATCTTGGAGGACTCAGGAGTGACAGGGACATTTGAACTAATGATTGAAAACTGTGTAAGGGTATTCAGTTATTCGCCTGGTCCAAGCACAGTGTGACCCTGAGGTCACTTCCACAGTGTTCCACCACAGGGAAATCCAACCTTGGCCTCAGACAGTGGCACCTAGACACATGAATGCAGAGTGTGGCTGGGGCAGAGGAGGAGTTGGATTTGACAGACAAAGTCACTTGGTAAAGGGCAGACCTATTTTTCATGGGCCTGATACAAGACAGGCTGGCAGGAAAGGAGATACAAGATCTCCAGGACATGTTGGCTGGGACCACATAAATAAAATGAGCACTCTGATGTGAAAACCAGTCAGACCCAGATTCCAATGTGGGTCTCACATGTTATCTAATCTCACTGAGCCTGTTTCATCCTGTATAAATATGAATTGATACTTGTCTCAGACTTGTGAGGATTGAGGGAAACACTTCATGCTGGTGAGAGCCTGAAGACTTTTCTCCTCTCGGTTTGTAGCAGCCAGTCTCATGACCTTCAGATTCCCAGGCTGGTGTGACCTGCATAGCTCATTGTCCAGACTCAGTTCCAAGAGTTAGCTTTAGTAACTTCTTACTATGTGCTACACCATGAGCTTAGACCTGTCTCCTTTTAGCCTCACAAAGCCGCAGTGAAGTTAGAAGTCTGTTTTACACATGAAGATACAGGCTCAGAGATGTGATGGAGCGTGCTCAGTCTCATACGGAGCAAATGGCAAGAGCGAAATTCACGTCCAGGTCTGGCCCCACATCAGGTCTCTTCTCCGTGTAGTCATTTCTAAGAGGATAGTCATGGCCATTAGGTTGTGTAAGACTTTAATCCCCAACTACTGATGTTTGCCTAAAGCCTGAGTATGATGTGCCTTCTTACACAATGCATTACACCTAAACAAACAAAAGCATAAAAGCGGAACAATGGGCTGCTCAAGTAAAAAACCCTCAAAAAGAAGGCAATATAAACAAACACAATAACAGCAGCAATCTCTTGGGCTGGAGACAGCTCCATCCTTCCCAGGCAGCTAAAGGCAACAACCACAAAGAGACTGGAGACAATAGCTCTTGGGATTTTGTGTGTGAAATCACCTGGCATGATGCCATATCTCATCCGTCAACCTGCATCTCCTGCCATCAAGCTACAAGAGACCCCAGTTGTGAAGACTAACGTTTGTGTGGGCTTAGTTTACTTCCACCACTTTGGGACAGGGTTGGGGCAAAAGTCATTTGTGTTCTTAGAAACTCAAGGTCCAGAGAAGCAAAGTCACTCAAGGTCAAGGAAGTAGTAAAACAGAGAGTCCATTTCAACTCTCGTCTTCTTGCTCCTTTTCTCATTCTACTTTAGGGTCACTTCCACCCCGCCCAAGTGCACATGTAACTCATGTGGGGATTGGAAGACAATTTGTAGGAGCCAGTTCTTTCTCTCCACCATGTGGGTCTCGGGAATGGAACTCAGGTTGTGAGACTTGCCAGCCACCTTGCCAGCCTTTCCTGGGTATTGATTTGAGCCTTTTTCTTATCTTTCCTTGTATATGCTTTACAGATCTAAGGATCACCTCCATGCTTCCTTGGGTTACATCCACATGGTTCCGAATACCGCGTTTTTATTTTCATTTATCTGTGGGTTATTTCCTGACATCCTTTCTGAATTCTTTTTTAACCCACTGGATAACTGGGAATGTGTTGCTCAATCTCAGCATATTTATGAATAGCCCAAGATTCCTTCTGTTACTGACTTTCAGTTTCATTCCGTTATAATAGAGGAAATATTTTTGGATGGCCTCTGTCTTTTGTAAGCCTATTGAGGTGTATTTTGAAGCAGGACACATGATCTATCCTGTGGACTTGACAGGAATGTGTTTCCTATGATTGTTGGATAATGTTTTGTGCATGCCCACTGATGTCTAACTCAAAACTATTGTTTTTTTTATTAACTGTCAGTAATCATGAAAAATATTGGGTTCCCTTTTGATATTTTCATTCATGAACATCATTGTACTTTGTTCACAGTCCCCTCACCTTCCCCTGTCCCAACTACCCCTCTTTCTGGTCTCCTTCTTTTCCCAATAGTCCTCCCTGCTTTCACATAGAAAATGTGTGATTTTCCTATTTCAGTGGTTGTCAACATTTCTAATGCTGGGACCCTTTAATACAGTTCTTCACATTGTGGTGACCCCAACCATAAAATTATATTCATGGCTACTTCATAACTGTAATTTTGCCACCATTATGAATCATCATTTAAATATCTAATATGCAGATGATCTTAGGCAACTGCTGTGAAAGGCTCATTCGACCCCCAAAGGGGTGCACCCCACAGGTTGAGAACCAATGTCCTGTTTTCAACTATTTCACACATATATGTTGAATCTAGAATCTACATGAGAGACACTGTGATGTTGTCTTTCCCCATCACCCTCTCTTGCTTCTCTGCCTACTCCTTTTTTGAGCTCTCCCCCATATAATCTCCTTTCTACTTATATAGTGGTTGAAAGAAAATGGCCCACAAAGGGAGTGGCACACACTAATGGAAGGTGTGACCTTTTTGGAGTGGGTGTGGCCTTGTTGGAGGAATTATGTTACTGTGGAGGTGGGCTTTGAGGTCTCACATATGCTCAAGCCACCCCCAGTGAGACAGACCACTTCCTGTTGCCTCTGGGATCAAGATGTAGCTCCTTCTCCAGCACCATGTGTGCCTGCATGCTACCATGTCCAGCCATGATAATAATGACTAAGCCTCTGAAACTGTAAGCCAGTTCTATTAAATGTTTTCCTTTATAAGAGTTGCTGTGGTCAGGGTGTCTCGTCACAGCAATAGAAATCCTAACTAAGACAATATATGTGTGAACGCACACACATACAACACACAGACACACAGACACACAGACACACAGACACACACACACACACACACACACACACACACACACACACACACACACATATATATTTGCTGTTGCTATGATAAGACACCACAACCAAGGCAACTAATAGAAAAATGAATTTACCTGGGTTTATAGCTCCAGAAGGGTAAGAGTCTGTCATGGCAGGGTGGAGGTATGGTAGCAAGTTACTCACATGCTGAGAGCTCACATCTCAACCACAAGCATGAAGCAGAGACAGCAAACTGGAAGTGGTTCCAGGGTTTTAATTTCAAATCCACTCCTAGTGACACACTTCCTCCAGCAAGGCTGTGTACCGCCCATATCTCCCCAAACAGCACCACCAATCAGGCATCAAGTATTCAGATGCCCAAGACTACAGAGGCCATTTCTCACTCAAACCACCAAAATTTTTAAATATAGATTCAACATAAGTCAGGTCTTCATCTTTTAATTAGAAAGCTAACATCATTTGCATTTAGAATTTTTATTAGAGGACATTTGCTGATTCCTATAAATTTGTTGGCAGTTTAAGTTTGATGGTAGTTGCAATATAATTGCTGTTTATTTGTTTATTTCTCCCCTTTTCATATTAGGGCAGCATACTGGCTGGATTTGTGTGTCAACTTGACACCAGGTAGAGTCATTAGAGAAGAAGGATCCTCCGTTGAGGAAATGCCTCCATGAAATCCAGCTGTAAGTCATTTTCTCAATTAGCAATCAAGGGGGAGGGACCAGCCCATGGGGGTGTGGTATCATCCCTGAGCTGGTGGTTTGGGGTTCTATAAGAAAGCAGGCTGGGCAAGCCAGAGGAAGCAAGCAAGTAGGCAGAATCCCCCATGGCCTCTGCATCAGCTCTTGCTTCCAGGATCCTTCCCTGTTTGAGTTCCTGTCCTGACTTCCTTCAGTTATGAACAGTGATGTAGAAGTGTAAGCCAAATAAACCCTTTCCTCCCCAACTTGCTTTTTGGTCATGGCGTTTTGTTGCAGCGATAGTGACCCTAACTAAGACAAGGTGTGCTGGATAGTTTTATGTCAACTTGATGCAAGCTAAAGTCACCTGAGAGGAGGAAACCAATTTAAAAAATGTCTCCATAAGCTCAGGATGTAGGCAGACCTGTAGGGCATTTTCTTAATTAGTGATTGATGGAAGAGGGTCCAGCCCATTGTGAGTAATGTCATCCCTGAGCTGATGGTCCTGGGTTCTATAAGAAAGCAGGCTGAGAAAGCCATGAGGAGCAAGCCAGTAAACAGCACTCCTCCATTGCCTCTGCCTCAGCTCCTGCCTCCAGGTTCCTTACCTGTTTGAGTTCCTGATCTGACTTCCTTCAGTGATGAACAGTGATGTGGAAGTGTAAACAGAATAAACCCTTTCCTTCCCAATGTGCTTTTTGATCATAGTGTTTCATTGCAGCAATAGAAACCCTGACTAAGACAGGGGGTGTGCTGGCTTACTGAGTCCACAGGACTAACTTTTCTCCTCTGTGTATTTATTCTCATGAAATGCATTCTCTCCTGTGCTCTCATGACTGAGACTTTTTCCTCCCCTGTGTTTGGGAACATTTAAGCATCTTCTGCACAGCCTAGTGGTCATGAATTGCTTTAATTTGTACTTCTCTTGATGTCTTTTTTCTCAGAAAATCTAGGCTAACTTCACTGCACATAACCATCCTGGTTGGCATTTATTGATTTGAAATGCTGCTCTATGCTTTTCTGGCTCTCAGTGTCCCCCTGAGAGAACTTGTGTCATTTGATACATTTTCCCTGACAAGTGAATTAGCATTTTTCTTTTTCAGCTCTTAATTCTGCTTCTTTGTTTTGTGATTCTTATCATCTTTACTATAATGTACCATGGAAAATGTTCCCCTTGGGTCATGCCTGTTTCTCAATGGCTGCTGTTCTTGGATGTCCCTTTCTTTCTCTAGATTTGGAGAATTTTCTGCTATAGTTTCATCGACTTTCTGTACCTTTAGCTTTATCTCAGCTATTTCTACCCCATGACTTCTTAGAGTTGCTCTCTTACTCATGTCCAAGGTCTTGGGTTTTTAATGGCAAGGCTTACTTCATTTCTTTGTTGGCTTATAGATGGACTGAATCTCTTGACCTTGTCTTTCAGTTCTGGTATTCTTTCTGGGCATGATCCAATCTATTAGTGATTAACAACTGTCACTGGTTATTTCCTCTGTGTTTTATTTGAGTCATTGCATTTTTCATTTCCAATATTTCTTTTTTTTTTTTCAAAACCTTTTTCTTGGCTGGCTTTGTCCCCTATGTAGTTAGTTTTCTTTTCCAGATCCTTGATTTATTTCCTTGTTTTATTCATCTGCTTGTTTCCTTTTCACAAGGAAGCTTTGGAACTCTTCATCTGGCATTTGTATCCATTTCAGTATCCTTGGGCTCAGTAATTGAGGAGTTGTGGTCTTTTGAATGAGTTGCATTGCTTTGCTTTTTTGTGTTTCTGGGTTATGATTTGTTGGGGGTGGATAAGTAAGTTAAAAAAGACAAATCCAACATGAATAATCAATAATATAGTTTGTGGATAGAGAACAAGTGAGAAAAGAATGAGAAGAGGCATGCAGAGGGGTGTGATCTCCATCAGGCTCTAAAAGCCTTTGTGAAGGGACTTACACACCTGAGGCTGCCATGTGGAGACAAAGCTTCCCTTGCAACTCTAGTTCCCACAGATGAACCTTGGCCATCTCCAAGCAGCCACAGTTAAATGACTAAGCCAAGGGGCATGGTTCGCTCTTGGGCAGCCTGAGGCCTATGACTTGGACCAGCCTAAAATAAGGAGCTATGTGGATCAAATTCTCTTTAAGAAACTAAAATAAGAGCATGAACAACACAGGCAGATGCCCAAAGGCCTGGAGCAGGGATCTCCTGAGGTTAAGGTGCAAAGAGGGGGTCTACAGCCAGCTGAAGCCACAGGAGCCAACATTGTGGAAACTATGGAGTGGATGGAATCAGCTGGGGAGGAGAGGCGCGGACACTCAGCAAGGGTCATTCATAGGGAAAAGAACAAGAGCAGCGAGGCAGCCTGCACGGTGTCTGCTTGGAACTTGATGTCTTGCCAGCCGCAGTCTAAGCCCGCATGTGGTCTGACCGCCACACCTCACTCCTCTTTTCCTGGTGACTGATTGACAGCTAAGAGCTAACCTGAAGAAGATTCAATTTGACAGAGAAGAGAACAGCATTCCAGAAGCCCTGGTCAGCCTAGAGGGTACCAAGAGAGATGGGAGGGCAAAAAGAGGACTTCTTAAAGTAAGAGACAAAAATGACTGGCACATGTTGGGTTTTTATTAATAATAGGTCAAGCTAGTATCTAATACATAAATATGTGGCCATAGGGCAAAGCCAATAAACAAAAGTTTGAATTACGGCATCAAGACTTTAGACTTGATACCATAGGCTACAAGGACCCTCAGCAGTTAGAACAGGAAAGAGATGCCATCCATCTGGTGTATGAAATCCTGAAGGTGTAGAAGATATTTCATTTCTACAGAGGAAACTTGTCCACAGTCAACAGGGTGGGCTGGAAACATTTGACTTAAGGCGTGAGAACAGCCCAGGGGGGAAGCAGAACTGCATGACGGATGACTGTGGGAAGATTCCACCCAGAATGCCTAGAAGCTAGCTAGGAAGAAGCCAAAGACATCAACCAGGCAGGCTGCTGTGGGAAATGCAACTTCTTGGCTGCCCGGAGGCAGCTCCAAGATCCTGGGGCAGGCACCATCACTTTTCAGTGGTTGCACAGAGCAAAGGGAATGACTGGGGGTGCAGGGAGCAGGTCAAAGGAATTTACTCACAATTAGGAAGAACACGTTCAAGAGGGCTGCTGAACAGACTGCAGTATATTATTGTCTGGAGGAATGAGCAGTGTGGATGTTGAATGGACTCACAAAAAAGACAATTGTATGAAGCAAAGAAATTTTGATTGGCTAATTCCATGATATGTAAACATATTTAAATATCCTTTTGTACAGCAAGTGCACACATGCACACGTACACACACACACACACACACACACACAATAAGCAAATAGCACCAAATTTGTATGTTTTGCTGAACCACTACTACAGGGTTCCTTTTCAACCCAGAGCAGTTTAGTAGTTTAGATACTTTCCCCCCAGCAGTTTAGGACCTGTCCTTTGCAAGACAAGCAGATGATGAATAAAGCATTTCTTATTGAAGTCGGAGCAATGAGCACAAGATTCTGGTTCCCCCAGTATGGCAGCAGCTGTGCTCCTTTGGCCCCATCACCAGCTGTTCTCCCTTGGCCCCATCCCCAGCTCTCTGGCTCCTGTTTCTTATATGTGTGTGGAGGGATGTATGTGTGTGTGTGTTTTCATATATGTGTATGTGCATATGAGAGCCAGAGACTGACTTCCTCAGTTGCTCTCTACTTTATTTTTTAAGACAGAGTCTTTCACTGAACCTGGCTGGCTAATGAGCCCTGGAGACCCATCTGCCTCTGCTAGATGTGCCCACCTGACTTTTTTGCATATGGCAGGGATCTGAGCTCAGGTCTAATGCTTGAAGCATTACCAGCTGAGAATCTCTCCTGTCCCTCTACCTCCTGTTTCTTACTCTGTAGTATTAGAGGTGCGGTAGGACATGCACCAGGATCAATGCTGTCTCCCAGTTTGGACTATGCAGGATAAAATTGAAGGAGATGGCTGTGAAGAAGGCAGCTACATAAATGCAAGCCTTGTGCTAGGTGACTGTAAAGGGAGAAAGGGATGTTGGGCCACTCAGGGTCTCAGGACAAGGGATGTAAATCTTGAGACTTCCCTTTGGTTTGTGGCCATGGCTGCCTCTCCAACAGGCACGATGCAGGCTCCAGTGCAGAGCAAGGAGGAGGAAAGATGGCTTTGTCTGTGCAGCCACCCACGCTCAGACTGCATTAAGGGTCACAGTGAGCTCACAATGACTTTCTGACAAAGTGGACACAGCTCCCTGCAGGGCCAACAATCCCACAGTCTGAGGGAAGAGGGGGGGGCAGATGAAAACACACCAGGCTCTCCCTCCAATCTGTGCTGTGTGCTTTTCAAAGCTCCCCTTCCAGATGCTATTTTCACTCTAAGTCATCCAGAGCTCCCAGTCAGCAGCAAGATGTGGGGAGCAGGGACCAGCACAGCCACTACCAAGGGACCAGCCTCTGTGGGAACACCTATGGATATATACTGTTCCCAGCGGGAGCAGAACAAAGTCCCTTTTATCTCTTGATTTCCAAAAGCCTTTGTGTGCTTTAGAAGCTGGGTTTTATTGCATTATTAAAGCCCCAGTGAGCCTGGCCAAGGCGAGGATCTGCAGAGCTGTCCCAGGCAGCTTCAGCTGGTTCAGACTTCTCCTGTGACCCCACCTGGCTCCTGGCTCGTAGCAGCAGCTGCCCAGGAAGGAACAGGCAGGTGGGGAGAGGCTGGCCCTAGCTGAAAGTACCCCCAGCTTCTCACTAGACTGGCTCAACCAGTTCCCAGGAGTTGTTCTAAGCAGAACCCTTGTTGCCAATATTGTGTTTCTTAAAGGACCAGCAACAGTTAGGGAGATGATTGTGTTTGGAATATCTGAAACCAGTTGTCTTTCAGCCTGAACAAGGAGGCACTTGGGGAGATTGGGAGGGCCAAGTGGTCAGGTTCCTGTGTGTCCTGGAGCTTGGGGACCAGGACAGTATGTTGCAGTTTGCTGAGAACAGGTTTGCTCCAGTTTGTTGCACTTCTTTCTGTCACTGTCATCCAGGCTTTCACAGAGGAGAGAAGGCCATAGGGGGAGGTGGCTTGTCCAAGGTCTCACAGTAGCTTGGTGTTTAGTACAGATAACGATAGCCTAGACTCTTGCTGAGCATTCAGGGTATCCATTCCCTGGTTGGCAGGCACAGATAACCTTCCAATGGCAATGCCTATCTGGTGTTAGTGCCCAGGAAGACAAACTTCCAGAAAGTGGGTCTAACATGCACTTAGAAAGACTCTGATGCTTCCAAATAGAGCCTCAGAGTCACTATCTCCAACCAGATCCCACATATGCATTTTTGTGCGAGCGTGGAGAGATAGGTTAGCTCAAGAGCACAGTAGTGACCAAAACCTGCCCTGCCCACCTCCAACTGGGCACCATCTTGCAAACTGGCTTGTTTTACTGGTACAATGCCAAGCTTATTTTCTGTTTGTTGATTTTTGAGACAATGTCTAATGCAACCCAAGACAGCCTTGCACTCACACTGTAGCCAAGGCTATCTCTGAACTGATCCAAAGTGTAGGGATTTCAGGCTTGCATCACCATGATTCACATTTGAGGGAAAAGTTCCCAGCCCTTTCTCTCTAATTTCTCTTCTATTGCAGTCTTGTTCTAACTATTAAGGCTTTTCATTTTATTTTCAAAAGTGACGTATTATTTTTATTTTTAATTATATGTGGGGGTAGGAGTGCATATATGCAGAGGAGTGCAGGGGCCCACAGAGGCCAGAGGCATTTGATCCCTTGGAGCTGGAGTCCCAGGTGGTTGTGAGCTACGTGACATGGGCACTGGGAACTGAACTCGGATCCTCTGGAAGAACAGTGCATGCTCTTAACCGCTGAGCCATTTCTCCAGCTCCAACTTTTCACTTTTTAAGTGTATGTTTTCCAAGTTTCTAAGCTGTTCCTGAGCCCTGCTTAGGTTGCTCAATGCCCCTGAGCCCATCTTCAGGTTTCTTAGTCCACCTTGCAGACAGGGTCTCCCTCAGCACACCTCCTGCCTCTGTTCCCACATTGTCTCTCCCCTTCCCTCCCTCCCTTCCTCCCTCCCATATATCGCACTCAGTGAGATCTCAGGATATTGCTGCGAAGTGATTTATTTATGAACTTCCCTTCCTTGTGGGTATGTCTTATCTCACATGGTAGCCACCAGCCATGTGCAGCCATGAGCATTTGAACTGTCTAATCTGAGACGAGATGTGTCATGAATCAAAGATTCATTCTAGAAGCTGTGAATGCCTAATATGCAGAAGTTTAGGGTATCAGGATCAGTATTATGTTGACTACATATTGAAATGATAATATTTTAGATGTGTTGGGTGAGTTAAAGACAGAATTAAAATTACATTCTACTGTTTTTTAATGAGACTACTAGAAAAAAAGAAATTACACAGGCCTGTTCAGCTACTTGGGTTTTAGTTGATTCCAGATGTAAAGTTGACAACCAGATTAGTCATCACACATGCCTTGACACACATATATACAATAAATATATGTTTTCTGTTATTTAAGTCTTGTTTAATTTCTCTTGAGAGCCACAGATGTGATACTGACACTTTCAGATGAGAGAGGAACTCAGTGACTGCAAATACCTTCTTTTTTATTTTGCTTATGTGTGTGTTTGTGTACACATACATGCTTGTGAACATACATAATGTATGTGGGTGCACATGTGTGTGGAAACCAGAGTATTCCCCTCTCTTTCTGCCTTCTTTTTTGTTTTTGTTTTTGCTTTTGTTTTTCGAGACAAGGTTTCTCTGTGTAGCTTTTGGAGCCTATCCTGGCACTCGCTCTGGAGACCAGGCTGGCCTCGAACTCACAGAGATCCGCCTGCCTCTGCCTCCCGAGTGCTGGGATTAAAGGCGTGCACCACCAACGCCAGGCTCTGCCTTCTTTTTTGATTCAAGTTTCTCATTAAGACAAGCTGGAGCTCACTGATTCAGTTAGACTAGCTGGTCAGGGATCCTCGGACCTCCACCTCTCCAGCTCTGGGATGACAGGCACATGTTGTCATGTGTGGCTCTTTTATGTGGGTGCTGGGAATCCTGACTCGGGTCCTTGTGCTTACACGATAAACACTTTGGTAACTGAACCATCTCTCTGGGCCCTGTAAATTTCTTAAAGTTCTGATAATAAAAAACTCTGAGCTTTAGAAGAAGGTACAAGATAAAGTACAATAGACCACTAACCATAATCATTTACGTATCATTACCTGCTTATGAGATGCATTGGAAAACTCACCAGAGACTCACAGTGAAGCAGGAGACACCGGGCTCCTGTCTTCCCTAGCTGGCAGTTGGTGCCTGCTTGTCTGAGCATGCTCAATTCATCCCAGGGTTGAAAAGTTTCAGGAGGTCTGCTATGTCATTGAGCCCACATAACAGAAAAAAAAAAAGAGTGGGGGATCTTGAGCCCTAGGATATGAATTAAATAAGGCTTTGTCCACTGAACAAATAGGATGGGGAATCTGGCTGGGCACAATAGTGGACACCAGCAAGATTGTACCTCCTGAAGAACTTAGTCAATGAGGAATTTAGGAGGCAGAGAAATGCAATTAGGAATATAGAAGTCCCATTTTGTGCCAAATCAGCATGCCAGCCATTTTGCCTTTTTTTTTTTTCTAGGCTGACACCCAACTTTGCAAGGTTGTAAAATAAACTGCCTAGATTTCTCTCCCGAGTCTCCAGAATGCTTATTATGAAGTGGGGATCTTTACTTCTCGTGGGGATGACAATGCCTAAGAAAAGAAAAGCCCAGTCAATGTGATTCTTAGCCCTTAGCTCCATAATTCTGTAGGTGTGTGTTTTTTATTTAATCTGAGCTTCTTGTGAAGTCCGGGTTTGGGAACAGGCTGGGTGAAGTCCAGGAACATTTTCCCACCCACATCCCAGGACAGATTGCAACTGGAGGCATCCTCAGGTGGGGTGTTGGCTGTGTTGTCCCCACCCTAACCTACTGAGATACTTGGCAGATTCTTCAGTTATACAAATAACTGTGGTTTGAAGTTCAAAACAATAGTATGTCTTTCATAATTTTTCCGAGAAATAAAAATTCTAATAGTAAACAATCCCACTGGGAATTCTTTACCATGAATTACATCTGTATGTCATTCTACCTGGCTTATACTAATGGTGTAGACAAATCCTGAGTGTCTAAATTAATGCCTGCTGACCATCGACATGGCTTATCTTAGTTTATTTCTGTTGCTGTAGCAGAATAAATGAGACTGGTTCATTTATAAAGAATAAGAGTTGGGCTGGGAAGATAATGCAGTGGATACAGTACTTGCCCCACAGGCATGAGGACAGGAATTCAGGTCCCCCAAAGCCCTGTAAGAGCTAAGCAAGCATGGCAGCCACCTATAATCCCAACAGACTCTGTAGGCAGAGACAGGAGAGTCCTGGGGCAAGATAGCTAGTAGATTAGCTGGAACGGGCAAGCTTCAGTTTCAGAGAAAGACCTTGCCTCTGTAAGTAAAGTGGAGAGCAGTGGAGGAAGACATCCAGCACCAACTTCCAGCCTTCACATGCATGCACACCATATGTGAGTTGTTTGTTTTTTTTTTTTCCGCCTTGCAAAGCTGGGTGTCCACACATATTCAGATATGTGCACACACACACACACACACACACACACACACACACACACACACACACACACACACACACAGGGTTCTAGAGGCTGACACTGGTATCTGGGCCTCATGAGGTGATAGATAACAATCATATTACCTTGGGTCTGTCCTCAGCTTATTCAGCCATTAATGCCATTGGGGACCTCATGCAAATGATCTAATCTAACTCTACTTCCTTCTGGGACATGCCACATCCAAATACCACTAGTTTTAGTTAGGGTTACTACTGCTGTGATGAAACACTATGACAAAAAGGCAAGTTGGGGAGGAAAAGCTTTATTTGGCTTACACTTTCAGGTCACAGTTCATCACTGAAGAAAGGTCAGGAAATCAGACAAGGCAGGAACCTGAAGGCAGGAGCTGATACAGAAGCCATGGAGAGGTGCTGCTTACTGGCGTGGTCAGCATGGCTTGCTTAGCCTGCTTTCTTATAGAACCCAGGACCACCAGCCCATGAGTGGCAGCAGCCACAATGGTCTGGCCCTCCCCATCAATCACTAATTAAGAATCTGGCCCATAGCCAGGTGATGGTGGCCCACACCTTTAATGTCAGCTCTTGGGAAGCAGATGCAAGTGAAATTCGGGAAGTTCCAAGACATCCAGGGCTACATAGAGCAACCCTGTCTCTAAAAACCAAAAGAACTACAGGCTTGCCTATAGTCTGATATTAATGGAGGCATTTTTCTCAATTGAGGCTCCTTCCTCTCAGATGACTTTAGCTTATGTCACCTTGTCATAAAAGTATCTGGCACTCATGAATGAAATTGAGGATCAAATTCCCAACACAAAGACATTTGAGGGAGACACAGTCAAACAATAGCAGGGTGTGCCCTGCTCTGAGTCACTACTGTCAGGATTAGAGATAATGTATGGAAAACATGAATGGAAAACATGAAATTTAAGTGTGCATTCAAGCAAGGGCATCCATTACAGTTTCAATGGTATCTTTCAGGATTAATAGCAAGAAAGGAGATGATATTAACAGGTGATGGTAAGAAGGGGGGAAAATCCTAGGAATGCTACTAATAGATGTGGATATTTTATATTGCAGCAACTTTGATGCCTGTTGCTGTGGCGCCAGGAAGGCTCAGCTATTCGGAAAACATCCTCTACTGGGGAATCCACATACACCATCTCACTTGCCAGGTAAGCATGTTTACCCATTCCAGGGATAGGAAAACTGAGACTCATGATGTTCAGTGTCCTCAGGTTTATGAAAGAAGCAAACAGATGAGCCGCTAATAAAATCCTGATCCATTTGTCTTAAACCTGAGTACACTCCCTGTCCAGTCTGCCATCTGCTGTACCAAGCTCCTGAACAAAGTCCTGACAGCCTATCTTCTGCAGAGCTTTCTTCACTGACCCTGCCATGGTCACCATGGTAACAGACTCAAATCTCCTTCTTGCCTCGGTTTGATTCTCTGCAACATCAATCAGCATTCTTCCCGCTGCAGTGGGCAGAAAGTCAGTGAAACTGGCTTTAGCATGTCAGGAACAAAATGTACTCATGTTCAGCAGAAGCCAAACCGTGCTTCAGGCCTGGCCACACTCAGGGCTCATAGAGCATTAATCTGGGCCCTATCTGTCTCTTTCATCTCTCTACCCAGATTCCTTCTAGCTTCTGAATTTAGCCTTATTTTCAAAGGGCTCTCTCCTCTAGACAGAAATTTCACTGCCTCCCTTTTCTCTCAATGTCTCTACTGCTCATATACCAAACATTTGTGGGAACTGGCATGTCCAGGCCAATGCAGTGCACATTCCTCTGATCCCAGTTGATGACATGTATTGGTGCTGTGTATACATCAGCTTTTATTCAGTAGCCCGAGTTCAGACCTAAAACTATGTTTTAATCATGAGAGAATGGCTGCTTCCTGGTGATGTCATTCCAAGGGAGTCATGGGTTGCTTTCTTGTGAATGTCTCAGTGCATAAAAGATAGGTTGTAATGGACACAGTTACTCCCAATTAGCATCAGTGACAATAAGCCCAGAGCGATGCAGCAGGAACCTGCTGTTGTGCACAGGATTGCAGCTGCCTCTGCTTGAACCTGCTAATGAAACCATGGCCCCTTATTTGACCAGACTTGTAGATGCCTCACTGTGTTTGCTCAGACAGCAGTCCTGGCCTTTGCTGTGGCCATGAGCCACATGGCTGCTTCTGCAGTGTCAAGAGCTGCAACTCTTTCTCTTCCATGAGGACTCTGAAGCTTGACCTCAGGGCCCCTCACTTGTGTGATCTTCCTAAGGGTCCAAGAGCATCCATAAACACCATCTGTAAATATATCCTCAGGTTCACCAATTCTGTTTTAGATTTCGAAACTAAGTTGTTTTAACAGCATGTTGTTTCCTTAAGCATCTCCCCTCCCCCACCCCCATTCCCACTCTAGTCACAGCTCTTTCTCCAGGTGAGGTGCTAGCCTAGAGTCCCCCAGGCAGGCAGGGAGTATGTTTGCATTTATGGAGATGGGTTCATGAGGGTCACAGACACTTCCGAGTATGTCACATCACATTATTGCAAGTCATCCAGGGGAGGAATGGCTTTCTAAGACACTCCTTTTGCCCACTGTGTCAACTCAGCCACCCACTGGGGCACAGATACAGGACCTTAGGTCCTGTGGAAATTACACATGCCCTGCAGCGCCCAGCACCAGATATAGCTGCAGACTGGAGGAGAAATCAGTTCAGAAGTATACGAAGCCAAAAAATACACAGGGAGTTCTCTCAAGGCGACAGATATAGAAGCATGAAGGATGATAATCCTGCCTGCCTCATGCCTCTTCAGGCCAGAAGTCCCTTCTTATCAAGAAGAAACCTCAAAATGCAATTATGAAATTGTAAAGAATGAATGGCTTTGCTGTTCTTTTGCTGTGTTTGGGATCAAACCCAATGCCTCACACATGCTAGGCAAGTGCTTGGCCACCAAGTCCCAGAACTAGCCCTGCGGCTATTAGCAGTGAGTGTTATATGAGCAGCGGAATTTATGGGAGTTCCTGTTTGTACAGTGTGAATTCCACACAAAACAAGCATGGCAACTCAAGACAGAATGAGAAAAGATTTATAGCCATAAAAATGAATACACCTTGACCAATAACAAGATGAGATGCTAAAAACACAATAATAGAATCATCAACTAGAACAAAAATTCTGGGGCTGGAGAGATGAATTGGTGGTTAAAAGCAATGAACTGTTCTGGCTGAGGTCCTGCATTTGGTTGGTTCCTAGCACCTATATGGATGGTTACAACTGCCAGTTCTAGGAGACCTGATGCCTCTTCTACCCTTTGTGGCATCTGCACACACACACACACACACACACACACACACACACACACACACACACACACCAAAACACATATTTTAAGAAGAAATTCGGATACACCATGTGAAAATGTTAAATTGTCTTCCGTCTTAGGTAGGGCTGTCATCAGTTGAAAAGATAATCAAGGACAAGGGAGATGACTCAGCAGGAAAACATGCCTTCTCCAAACTCTACAAGGTAAAAGAGAACTAAGCCAGGCAATTTGTCCTCTGACTTGGATGTGCACTCCATGATATGTGTGCACCCACCCTCATCCCACAAATGAATCCGCAGCAAAATGTTCTCAAGAAAAAAACCTGCATAGTTATGCCAGGCTGTTAATAAAATATGTTTTGTGAAACTTGTAGTACCTGTCACCTTTGGAACATTTAGCTTCTTACAGTTCTTCTGCATGAATAGTGATATGTGTGCATGACTGTTTATCCACACGTGAGGTAGTTAAAGCTTCAGCATCCCTTCCCCTAACCTTCTCACTGTCCAGGGAAGAAGGAAGAAGGAGGAAAGTTCGTGCTTGTTTTTCTCATCTACTGGGGAGTCTGCATCTCTGCAAGATCTCTTATGGAGGAAATAAGATTGGTTCTGGAGGAAACTGGAATAGTGCATTTAAAAAATATCTTTTATCTTTAATTACATTTATATGTATATGTCTGTGTTTGAGTATGTACACTTGAGTGCAGGTGTCAGTAGAGACCAGAAGGAGGCATTGGATTCCCTAGAACTGAAGTTACAGGTGTTTGTGAGCTGCCTGGTGGCAGGGGGCTGGAACTAAATTTGGGTCCTCTGCAAAAGAAATAAGCACTCTTCACTGATGAACCATCTCTCTAGCCCCAGGAACATTATTTACAAATAACAACAACAACTTTCATTTGCATTTATTTTATTCTGAATTCATGTCATAACTTTTTTGTTTCTTTGGGAATATCTTTTTTTTTTTTTTCTGTGCAAGCTCTGGTTTAGGTACCATTTGTTCTTTTCTAGTGTCTCAGTCAAATGTTCTATTGCTATGAAGAGATACCATGACCATGGTGTGCCTCTTATAAAAGAAAGCATTTAATTGGGGCTGGCTTACAGCTTCAGAGGTTTAGTCCATTATCAGCATGGTGGGAACATGGCAGAATAGGGACAAGCATGGTGCTGGAAAGGTATCTGAGAGTTCTACAGATCTGTAGGCAGCAAGAAAGAGAGACACTGGGTCTGGCTTGAGCATTTGAAACCCCACAACCAACCCCCACAGACACAATTCCTCCAACAAGGCCACATCTACTCCAACAAGGCCATACCTTCTAAACTCTGTCAAGAAGTACCATTCCCTAAGGACCAAGCATTCAAATTTATGAGCCTATGAGAGCCATTCCTATCCAAACCATCACCTCCAGTGAGGGCTCTTTCCAGGAGACAGGGGATCTCATCCATGGGCTAATCTGACCATGATGTCTGTTAAGAATGGTGGCATGTTTGGGCACCTTGTGTGAAAAGTGATCTGGATATGTAAAGGCCAGAGAACCAACACCCAGATGCTAAAGCTCAGTATAACTCTCTCATTTTTAAGCATGTCCAGTAAAAGCTCAGCACTCTTTCTGAGCCACCAACCCTGTGTCCGAGGCACAATTTCCAACCCTACCATTATACCACCAGAATGTCTCAATTACTTCTCTGTTTTTTTTCATTTTGAGTCAAGCTTTCACTAAGTAGACCAGGCTGGTCTCAAACTCATGAGATATACCCATCTCTGCATCCAACATGCTGGGATTAAAGCCACTGGTCACCATACCCAGCACCATGTTGTGTTTTTGAAGTGACATCTTTCAGACATGACTTTGGGGATATGAAAACTCTCAGTGACCTGAGCAATTACATGGACATTCTTAAAGTGAATATTAATATTTGGACCTCTTGTCTTATATGGGTTTGCAGGGTTTTCCACATGAAGAGACATGACTGACTTTCATAGGTTACCCCAGGCTGCTTACAGAGAAAGGCTGAGATCAAACATTAGTCCTTCTCCAACCTGACACACAGTGCAGCCTGGACTGATTGGCAGACACTGAGGAAAGGTTTTGATTAATAGATTGGGAATCCAGATGTCTTCCTGAGTTGGAGTCAGTCTCACCATGCCTAAACCTTGCTTCCTCTCCAGGTGCTGGGGATAGCACAGAGGGCTATGCCAGGTAAGTGCTGTACCATGGAACCATACTTGAAACCCAGGCTGAAAATGTGGGGTAGGATTCGCTGGGAGTCAGTTCAGTTTTTGATTCTGATTTGCACAGTTGAGTGTAGCTAACCCGAGGTATTCTGAGGCTTTCTGAAGAGAACGCAGGAGTGACTCATGAATTTTTAATTTGTAAATGACTGCTCTTAAGTGTGTGAAGCCGGATCATTCTCCTAAGTAGGTTAAACATATCCCTCATCTATTATTTCATGGTGTTCAATTATTTAATAAATCCCTTTCTGTAAGAGGGCAAAGGTGAACTTTGGCATGCCCCCTCTGGGTGCTCATGAATTCTGCATGAGTGGCATTCGAAGCAAATGAACTTTGCTGTTACAATCCTCCATTTTTTAGCTACCTCACCTACACTGTCTTATTTTATCTCTACCAAATCTTTAGTGGCAAATGGAGCAGGGATTATAATTCCCCTTTGACAGGTTTAGAAGCAGAAAGGAAGGCTCAATTGCTCTTCTATTAGTTTTACTTGACTAGAGGGAGAAATATGATTAGGATCCAGGTCTTTGGATGCCCCAGTCACTACAGGGGTTGTTACTTAGAAATGAATGTCAGGGGTAGGAAGACGAGCAGTGTTAGCTGGAAGCCCAAATAGCCCATGATGACAGACACAAGAGTAGTCCAATCACCCAACATAAGGGAGAGATTTAGAATCCACTTTAAATACTAAAGGAACAGCAATTGGCAGTAGCCAGTCCCTGAATGTAAAGTGAACAGTGTCCTGACCCCTCTAGCCAGTATCTGCACATAGCTAAATGCACTGCCTAAGCATCTAATGGTGACCTGTTGCCTAGCTCCAAGTCTGTGGAGCACAGACAAGACATTTGGGTTCAGGTCAGTTAGCTACCATTGCCTCATTTGCACTGACCGGTTCTCTAAGAGATGTTTGCAATTGAGCCCCAGGAAGTAGATGCAGATAATCCTCCCTGCACATGGGCCCCTCTGTGAACATGTACCTGATCAGGAGCCTCTATTTAAATATTGATCAACAGCCACCCTGTCACCATAGCCACCCAGCCAGGGCCTTTCTGCTCCACCTCCCAGTGCAATCGGATCTTTCCCTCTGAAATGCAGGCTCGTGTGTGTGTCTACTGTACCCTGGTCCTTGGATATAAGTCTGGAAGTTAGATATTCCCCTACACATGCATGTGTACGTACACACACACACACACACACACACACACACACACACACACACCTTCTCTTTTAGGACTTCCACCCAACCTATCGGCACCCCATATGTACCGAGGCTCCTAACGGAAAAGAATTTCACCCAACGTTGCAGCATTCAGAGTCGACTCTTGTCTGCTCAGTCCTGCAGGTTCATCTCCAACGCCCAAATCTGGAAAATCTGGAAAGACAACCATTTGTCAAACTCCAGGGGCTCCATAGACTTCAGCAAATGAAACTGGCTTACATTTGTGAGTCACCTCAGTACTCAAAGCCTGACATTTCTCCACTGCAAGGCAAACTCATAAAATACTTTATGTGGCAGAACTGCTGATAAAGACTAATCTGTTAAGGACCCAGAGAACAGACTGTTCTTTACGTACCTAATTGTTCCTGGATGCTAATGTCCTGGTAGTGGAATAAAGAATCGGTCTGTAAATTTCACCTACAGCCTTGGCTTTCCCCTGTGGTTAAGAGTGATCTTGACTGTCATTTAACTTCACTGTGTTCTGCTTGCCTTCTCTGTAAAATGGATTCAATAAAATAGTGGAGGTGCAATGATGCTACAGATACAGTAAAGCTCAAAGAAATAGGACTTAGGGGTCTTGATATGGGGGTGTGTGAGAAATATAAGCATGATACAAAATATCATGGATAAATAACAGCTGAATAACTAATAATAGACACATGAATGAATAATAGCTGCCACACCGCACTGTGCACTGCAGCCCCTGTGCTGAGTGCGGGCAGGCATCACACCGAGTGCTATAAGCACTGTCATAAATTCTGCAGGCCCCATGCTGAGCGCTGCAGGCCCTGAACTGAGTGCTGCAGATTCTGTGTTAGGTACTATAGACTCTGTGTTGAATGTTGGAGACACTGCACTGAGTCTTACAAGTATTGTGTTAGGTACTCTATGCCCTCACTGAGAGCCTGTAGTCAGCATTTCATGTCATCCTTTCAATCAAGATGGGTATTTGTACTCCCGATTTACAGATGGGAACAAACAAGGTGCAGAGAAATTTTCTCTGTCATACACTTGGGAAAAAGCAGTGTGGAGTGAGATTCCAACCCTGATGGTCTCTTTCAAAAAGGCTGTTACCATTAAGCTTTACTGACTCCCATATGTAAACTTAAAAAGAAGGAAGGAGGGAGGGAGGGGCGGAGGGAGGGAGGGAGGGAGAGAGGGAGGGAAGGGGAAGGAGGAGAGCTCATTATCTAACAATTAGATTAATTACCAGGGACAAACAGTTGACCTACACACCTTGCCAGAAGATTTCATTCAAACCTATCCCCCGCTGCATTGGCACCCTGGAAGAAAGCCTCGTTAGTCCCCTGGGCACTTCCTCCGTGCTTGGCATTCCCTGACAGATCTCCCCTACTTCCTCCAGCAACGTGACATCACATACTGGACCACCGTTCTTCCACATCCTCTCTATCTTTCAGTACAAGGGCCACAGCTCTCTCCCATCCCCTCGAATCCACATGCCCTACTTTCCTTTCCTGGTCCCAGCAGTTTCTTTTCTTCCTCAGGCTTCCCTATCCCATGCTGTCGCAAGGAGTCCATCCTACCACTGCTTCCCATCTGCTCTCTGGCTTCTCCTCAGCACATTACCCAAATATAGGCTCTGCCTACATTCTTATACTGTTAGATTTGTGTCCTCCTAAATCAGTTTCCCTCCTCCATTATCCCCACTGCCTATCTCACTGTACAGTGAAACTGCCCAATAAATATTTACCAAACTGCTCTTCAGGTGTCTGAATGGAAACCAGTATTATTGGCAGCAATACATATTTGAAATTCAGATTTTGAAATTTCCCCTATCAGAGGTATTAGGAAAAAGAACTCAGGGATTTATTTCAAATGGCCAAAGTATTTTGGATTCAGTTGAGGGACTAAGCCAGAGTTTGAATTAAAACTGGCAAAGACTCATTTCCCCCTTGCCTAATGGCCAGAGCCCTGGTTGGCTACAGCTCTGACAGAATGATCATCAATTTATTGCTAGCCCTGGGCCAAAACAGACCAAGTTGGCAGGTGTCATGAATAAAATGGGTATTATCATGAGGGCAGCTAGGTCTGAACTCTACCTAGCCTGGTCATCCTCAGGCTCTTGTTTTTGTTTGGGGTTTTTGATTTCTTTTATGTCGGGAATCTCTTTAGCAACTGGCAGAGTCTATGGACAAAATCTTAGTATGAAATTTTTAAAGTATAAATAAAATATATAGAAGAAAATTTTATCAAAATACTGTTGAAACAATGTCAAGATGACTCTAAATATTTAGAACTGGTGCTAACATAATCCTTCTGCTTAATGAACACGTTAAGGAAGGCAGTTTAGAGTCAGGCTTCCTAAGTACCAACATATTGACATAGTGATGAGTATGGGGAAATTTTTCAGATATTATTAGCTGGAAGGTGACATTGAGTGATCAGTGGTGTTTACTATAGCCAGAGATGCCAGTGCTACTATTACTACAATGACTTGTGGCTTAGAGAAGGAAACAACAAATTTCTGCTTGAGTTAATTGTTAGAGGTTAGTGGGGTTGGGGGTTGCTCCTACTTCATTCGAAATTCTATGAAAACAGCTGCTAATATCCCTAGAATAAAAAAACTAGCAGTCTATATATGTCAGTGTCTGTGTCTGAAACATGGTGCTTGGCAGACATTGGTAGTATTTTCCATAGGCGTGGGGTAGTTAAGGACTCCTCAGACATTCTGTAGCATCCTCCTGTCACTCACTTTTTAGTCATAACCAGAGTCACTTTTCTCAGTTGACCAATAGGAAGTCATCACACACACCCTTATCTACCATAGTGTTGTGGGGATAAAACCCAGGGCATCCTGTGTGCTTGGGAAGCACTATATTGCTGAACTCTACCACCAGCCTGGTAAAGGAAGTTACCTTCTAAAAGTGAATATATATATATATATATATATAATATATATATATATATATAGAGAGAGAGAGAGAGAGAGAGAGAGAGAGAGATTTGTGTGTGTGTGTGTGTGTGTGTGTGTGTGTGTGTGTGTGTGTGTCCATGAAAGGGGCACACTTGTCACCATGCAAGGCATGTAGCACTCAGAGGACAACTTGTGTGTGTGTGCGTTTGTGTGAGGGGGGTCAGTCCTCTCCTTTCACCATGTAGGTCTCAGTAATCGAACACAAGTCACCAGGCTTGGCAGCAGTACCCATCCGCACTCAGCCACCTCACTGGGCCGGAAGTCATCTTCTTCAGCAAAGAATTGCTACTTTCACAATACTCCTTATTGACTGGGAATTTTGCATTAAGAGAAACACAGATATCTTTGGCAGTGAAAGACTAAATTTTAGGAAACCGCTAAAGAAAGCTCAGTGCTGGCTAAGTACAGGTGAGCCACCACCCTAAGTTCTGTAGTTGTAAGTTAGGGAGTTGAGACACTTGCTGACTCAGGAGAAAATCTGAGTGATGATATAAAAATACGCATTTGGGACAATCTCCACTGTCTTATTCCCCTCAGCCCAATGACCCTTTAAAGCAGTAATTCTCAACCTTCCTAACAATGGGGTTGCAACCTACAGGTTAAAAACCCCGTTTTACCAGGCTCTTGAAACCCACAGAGAAAGCTGACCTGAACATCGGGGAGTTCTTGGTCCCCAGACTGGTAGCTGGGATACCAGCATGGGATTGATCCAGACCCTGGGGACATGGGTTTCAGTGAGGAAACCTTGGAAATCTATGGGACCTCCTGTAGTAGTTCAGTATTTATCCCTAGCATAGGTGTGGACTTTGGGAGCCTATTCCACATAGAGGAATACTCCCTGAGACAAGACACATGGGGGGGAGGGTGGGCTTAGGCCCTATCCCAAAGGATGCGATAGACTCTGATGACACCCTATGGAAGGCCTCACCCTCAGAGGGAGCAGAAAGGATATGTGATAGGTAGGTTTTTAGTTGGGAGGATGGTAGGGGAGGAGGGGAAGGAGAGGGAACTGGGATTGACATGTAAAACAATCTTGTTTCTAATTCAAATTAAAAAATCTGCAAAAAATAAAAAATAAAAACCCTGTTTTAGGGAAACTACATTGTTTGCCAAACAAAATCCTATTGGGTGTGTGGCTTTGGGCTTCCGGGAGCTTTCGCTAAAGCATAGCTATGCATGTGCCTATATCTTCACAACCTACATGGACTCCTTTTCAGCTTCTGTCCTTAAGATAGTATCTTTACCATCTCTGGGAGACACTGAGCTGGTTTCCAAGTACTCAAGGGGAAGGGCTTTCCTCTGGGCTGAAGCCTACCTCCCTGTCCTGAGTCACAACCTGCAAAGCCTCTCCAAGCTCTGTCTTAGAGGGCTCCTTAGACTTCCTGTATTCCAGAATCACATGGGGGAAACTATCAAACACAGACTGCTGGATCCACAGGATTCTGGTTTCATGGACCAGAGGATAGGCCTGGACACCACTATGTTAACAAGCTTCTGTGTTTACTGGGATAAAGTGAGCGAGTCACTTTGCAGGATGTTTGAGCAGATTAGAAAACAAAGAAGATAGCCCGGTGGGTGTTGGTGGCGCACACCTTTAATCCCAGCACTCGGGAGGCAGAGGCAGGTGGATCTCTGTGAGTTCGAGGCCAGCCTGGTTTACAGAGTGAGGACAGACTCCAAAGCAATACAGAGAAACCCTGTCTCAACAAAAAAGGAAAAAAAAAAAGAAAACAAAGAGCAAAGAAGATAAGAAGACAATATAGTCTAAGTGTTAAGCCCATAACCGTAATTTAATAGCTCCCCTAGGGTGTGTTGTTGTGGGGAGAAAGGAATGACACCAGAACAGTCTGGAAGCAATGGAAAAGTGGTGAGGGGGAAGAAAGCAGAGATTTATCCCAGAATAAAATAACAGGTGGCTCAGCAGTTAACAGTACTGGCTGCTCTTCCAGAGGACCCAAGTTCAATTCCTAGCACCCACACAACAGCTCAAAACAATCTATAGCTCTAGTTCCAAGGGATCTGATGCTCTCTTCTGCCCTCTGTGGGCACCAGGCATGCACATGGTACATAGACACAAATGCAGGCAACATCCATACACACAGGATAAAATTTAAAACAACGATAATAATAAACTAGTGTGTCACAGCTGAGTGCACAAAACACATGACTGCTTCAGAAAGCCACCAGAAACTGCTCTTGTCTGAGCAGATGTGGATGATAGGGTGCACAGGCAGGGACTATACAACAAGGGTCCTTTGTGCGACACTTGAGGGTGTCAGTGCTGTTTTGAAAGAGATGGGAAACCACTGGAGATTTTAAAGCAGGTCAGTAACAGGAAGTAAAGATATGGGGAGAAGAAAGGCTCTAGGCTGATGCCCAAGTTTATGTGGATGTGATAATATGCAACCCACAGAAGTGTCTCAGAAACACAAGCTGTTGGGAAAGGAAATGAGTTAAAATACAAATCTGCTGTACTTTTATGCTCTCTATGACATAAGGGACATCAAGAGGGTAGTTAGACATTTGAATCTAATGAACTAGAGAAATCTGACAACATAAATTTAGCAGACCTTAGCAGAGAGGTTTATATAACACAACTTATGCTCACAGGACTAGATGAAGTAGCCTGGGAAGGGTAGGGTGAGAGTGAAGCCTTGAAGACAGAATTCTGGAGAACAACATTCAGGAGCAATCTCCTATGGAGCTGAAGTGGTAACAGCCTTTGCTTCCTCTTCCCATAACATCTACGAACAAGCCAATTCTGGAGTGTGTGGTCATCAGCGTGAGCCTTGGCCTGTGGAAGCAACGGCTACCTATTCAGTACAGCACTTGGGGGCAGAAGCCATGAGAGCGAACAGTGCTAAGAGGCCATCCTGTGTCGCAAGCAAATGTCCTAACTGATAAGGATGGGGGTGTGAATGCCATTCCAGCACTGCCTTCCTCCTTCCTCAACTGTCACTGTCCCTGGAGCTTTTTCATGAGTGAGTTTCTTGGACTTGTCATAGCTCAGAAATCTTCCATAGAGAAGAAGATGATGATCCATGAGTCATCACAAAAAGAAATGCAGTCCCCAGTTCTCTTCCTTCAGATAAACAAGACACCAACATGGATCTTGCTTCATACTGCCAGACCTACCATCTGCGGAGCAGCCAAACCTCCACAGACAAGTAGGGACCTGCACCAGGCAGCTCTGAGGCCTCACCTTTCCTGTCATGGCTTTCTGAATAGTCTGGCCCACTGGGGAACAGCTCAAAGCTAAAGGCATGGCCCAGAGGAGGCTGGGATGATGGAGTATAGAAACGTAAAGGGAGCCTGCACCATCAATGAGTGGAGCAGGATAACAGAGGAACAGTGGGAAGTTAGTCCACAGAGATGGAGGAGAATCACATCAGAGGCCATCTCAGGGTCTCCCTGTTGGAAAATGGCCTGGAGATTCAGTGTTTGCAAAGAGCCAAACTACAGGTAAATTAGAAGGCAATTTCTACTTTCCTTCTTGGGTCCGTAAAAAGATGAATTTTTAGCATGTGTTCATATTGAGAATCTTGTCTTATCCATCCATAAAACTTATTTTGTAAAAGACAAGGCACCTATGTCAGGGCCTTGATTATCTTCAGGGGGTTTTCTCAGGAAGATAAAAAGCTAGGGCTTGCCACATGGGAGAAATAGCTCCATCCTGATTTCACTGAAGTCGGAGTTGGAGGTTCAGAAAGGTGATGACTGGGGCACTGAAAGGATTGTCACAGGCTTGGCAAGCCCAGGAAATGTTCAATCAGATGGAATGGAAACACAGTGTACGGGTGGAAATCTCATCTCGTCAGATCTTAATTACCACTGGAGGGGACAGCCAAGAAGCAGGGAGCAAATCTAAGGCTGCCCGACTGCTGACACAGAACATAGCAGTGCAAAAAGTCCTCCCCCAGTCAGAAATGGTTTGTGCAACCAGAGGTAAGCACCTGGACCTGCCTGGAGCCATGGAATCCAGGGTCCTAAGTACTTCGGCTGGAACATTCTATTCTCACCAGCTTCGTCCATGAACTTTCTAGATGAATTTGTCCCCATTTTAATTATCAGTTGGAATGTTAAAGCTTTAACTTTAAACCTAAAGAAACTATTTCTCAAGGCAGTGTTCCATGAAAAAGAGAAGTAGGACAAAGGCCATCTCCAGCCCCTGCTCTCTAAAGAGGGCGGAGGTGGCATGGGAGTTCAAGTTGACTCTTGGCTCCTCCATGTTTGTGGTTTAGGCTCCTAAAGGTATCTGGGTGGGTGTGGCCATCCATCTGCCAGTCAACAGCCTAATTAGAAGCCCAGGGCGAAGAGAAAGGAGGGACTTTCTTTCTTTCTCTTTTAGTTTTTTGTTTTGTTTTTTGTTTGTTTGTTTTTGAGACAAGGTCTCACCATGTGTAGCCCTGGCCTAGAACTTGGTATGTAGACCAGGCTGGCCTTGAATTCAGAGATTGCCCTGCCTCTGCCCCTGAGTGTTGGGTTTAAAGACGTACACCACCACATGAGCCAGGGATTCCTTTCTAATGCCCCCCCCTAACACCTACTCTGGAAAGTAGGAGAGCAACTCTCCTTGGGAATGGATCAGATCGGCACTGGTTAAATGCTTACAATTTGAATAAGATAAGAATCAACACCACTGAAGTTGGAATTTTCTCTATCTCATTTGTTGTTGTATGACATTGTAGATACACAGGGACTCAGGGTAGAAACCCAGCTCCTATGAGACACAGCTAGTGGGAAGGCCTAGTGCCCTTATGAACTTAGCATCATGTGCTACTTCCCAGGTCTCCTCCAAGACAGCCCCTGGACCTCTTCACCCCTCCAAGCTCAGTTGAGCACACTGAGTTGGCCAACACCACTAAGGATTTGTTCTGTCCCCAGATCCCCTCCTCCCCCACACACAGGCTTGATAGAAATGCTTGGAGGAGACCAGGATGGCTGGTACTCGGCCAGTACTTGTCCTGGTGCCTGAGAAGGCCTCTGGACCAAGGCTGAAGTGATTGTTTAGGTAAATCAGTAGCTTCATTTGCAGGACTGGGCTACTGGATGGTCTCTTGAACTTTCATTATATAAACCTCAAACCAACAAGAGCTTGGTTGAGTCGTGCTTGTGGATGCCCTCTCGAATTCTCTGTCAGCAAGCAGAAATAATGCCAGTGTTGTCCAATTATACCACTGGTCTAAATTAATCTTCTGCAGAATGAATGCATCCTTAGTACTCACACTGAAAACAAATTAATGTGTTCTGCTTTGGGAAAGGGAGAGGGCTGCCCTGTTTCTAAGCACATTGTATCCACAACCCATTTAAGGTTCTATACTCAACACCCCAGAATGACTAAAAGTCAAGGTCACGAATGTCACCAAGGAACCTGTAATTAACATCCAAGCATAGCATTAGACTCTCTAAATTGCCCCACTTTGCTTAAAATTGGGGAGAGAGGAGCCTTTTTTTAGGAGAGATTTAATGTTTTTAATTTAGTATTTTTAGGAGAGAAATAAACTTTTCTGAGTTCATAGCTTTTTCTTTTATAAAGAGATAGAAATATTTTCTCTCTTTTTATAATTTTTATATTTCATGCATTTATATGTGTTTATAAGCCTTGATTAAATGGCATAGCCACCTTCCAGGTGGTTTGGAGACAGTAGCAACATGACAACCACAGAATAGCTAAAGAATACAATACCCATGTAAATACACACACACACACACACACACACACACACACACACACACACACACACACATATACACTACAAATAAGGAAAAAGTGATTGAGGTGAGAAGAGATTTTCTTCTCATCCTAAGGCTGGCAGTCTACAGGAGCAAGAGTGAGTCCAACTTTCCCAGCTCCTATGCTTTGACTGTGATCTCAGGAAACAATCACAAGGCAGTTAGTTAGCATCCCTCAGACCTACTGTTTTGCTTATGCTACATTTTAAACAGAATCCTTTAGATGCAGCCAGCACTGAAAGCCTGCCTGGCCCATGTCCTGCATGCAATTGCCAAATGAGTCTCCCCAAGTTTTCAAAGGTCTCTTGTGGCTTTTGAGACATCAAGGAGGGTTAGATTATTCCTGCAAAACCAAAGACAGGGAGCTGAAGACCAGAGACTAGGGCTTGCTCGGGGGGGGGGGGGGAGGGGGGGACACGACAGTGTGGTGAACTTGCTGGATTTCAGCTTTGTTGATGAGAGATGCAGAAATCCAATTCGAACTGTACTGCAGAGACTCTCAGGAGATTGGTGCAGGTTGGGGTTGCAGGCAGAGCCATTCTCTAGGATTCCTTGAAGATTTCCATGTGTAGAGGGCGATTAAAAACCACCAGAAATCGAGGTTTCTGATTCAGATAGAACTGGGCTTTCAAAAGCCCCTGAAGCTGAGTTAAGACACACAGGCCATCACCATCTGACTTTCCCATAATAAACCAGACAGTCAGGCTCTTTCCTTCAATGGGATGTTGTTCTATGCTTTGGTCAGACCTCTGCAGACAAGTAGTAGCTTACATCGGGCGGCCTGAGTCCTCACTTTCCCACTTTCCTGCTACAGGATTCTGAGCAGTTTGGTGAATCCAAATTGTGTGTGTGTGTGTGTGTGTGTGTGTGTGTGTGTGTGTGTGTGTGTGTACATACACATGCATATGAATTGAAAATAATTCGTATGCATTTATTCTAGTTTGCCTTCTGTTGCTGGGATAAACACCACAACCAAAAGCAACTTGGGAAGGAGAGGGTTTATTTTAACTTACTGTTTATAGTCCATAGTGCAGGGAAGCCACTGCAGGGGCTCAGGGCCAGATCCTGAAGCAGAAACCCACAGAGGAATACACCCTTACAGCCTGGTTCCCCTCAGATAGCTTTCTTGCACAGCTCAGGCCCACCTGCCTAGAGATAGTGCCACCCACAGTGGGCACTTGGCCCTCTCACATCCATTAGCAATCAGGAAAATCCCCCCCACAGACATGCCCACAAGCCGGTCTGATGGAGGCAATTCCCCCCAGGTCCGTCAAGTTGATAAACAAGTTTAGCCAAGCCATCATAACACCGAAAGCAATTCTGATAGGTGGATGACAGACAGAAGGAAAGAATTCTGATGTTGCAAGCACATCCATTCCAGTGGAATATTATGACCACCTAAATGTGTTAGCATATAGTATATGATAGCTTTCTGGTGCATTTGTTACCTTTCCCCTTCCCTGTGGGCACCAATAGACCAGAAAGTAGCCTGAAGCCATCCAGTGAAGAAGAGGGTGAGGGTAGTGTAGAGCATCCTATTATGGAAGGTATTTGTCACAGAACTGACATCTATTTCTCAGCCATACACACTCTCCTTTTTGGCCAGACTGTCTATCCTCAGCTGTACACTACTATATAATATTATTTCTAGAATGACATGAATAGACTGTCTACTCACCCCAGCTCACAAAAGCTGGGGACCTGGAGTGACTTGCACAGCTGTAGGCAGCTCAAAGCCTGGAGAGTATCCTTTCTGAGCAACTCTCTTTTCGGTTCTTTTTCTCAGGCAGCTTGGTTGGAAGTCTTCTTCTTGCCAGCACAGCTGGGAGGGTCTGAGAGCATCCCCCACAGGCCATACAACTTATATATGTTTGAGGAAGGAGGGGCCCAGTACATCTGGTCAGTTTCAGGACTTCCTAAAGTTATTGAGTTGTTTATTTCCTGAACTCAAGGAGTTTCCCTGCAGGATGAAACATCCCATGTTTTAACCAATTTCCCTTGAAGGCAAATGGTTCTGTCTCAGAGGAAATTGCTACACAACTACATCCATGTTCCTATGGTGAGTCAGGGGCTTGGCCTACTTCACCCCGCCTTGTCACCCGAGGGATGTGGTTCTTTCCATTGGGTGGGATGCATCACGTGGTTGGTGCTATGCAATTTCTGGGGACCTTTATCAGTATAGGTCTCTGTCCTGTGCATGAAGCTATCAGAACTTTTTAGCACAGGGTCAAGGCAACAGGAAGCTGGCTAGGTGCAGATGCATCTCTTCAGAACCTACTCAGCCAGACATATAAAACATCCCAGGTAAATCTGTGCAGCTCAACATAGTCCTTCCTAGGAACATCTGATACTATTTTCAATCTTGTATCTGAACACAGACCACATGGAAAATTCTGGTGTGGCATAGAGCTGGAGAAAGCACTATAGTAATCGTCAGTGTCCAGCCACTCCAGTGGGCAGCACAACTGTATTTGGTGTCTTCGTTCCCTGTACTTTCTTCAGTGTATACGTCAGTTTGTTAATCTCCGAGGTCTCAATGCCTGGGCATTTAATCCTCTATCCCTGATCATAATTTGGCATAAACCTTAATCCTGTAGAAGCATCGTGCATCCTCCCAGGCCTCTGCCCCTTTGTAGCACACCTGTGGCCTTTCATTCTTATGCTTGCTTTTGTCAAACACTTCAGACCCAGCCTCAGGTCAGTGCTGTCATAGGCTTTTCTTCATGCCCTGTGCCCTTTGGAATCCTCATTCCACATGCCTGAGCACTGGGCTTCCCAACGCTGTAGGTGCAAGGCTCTACAGGGGTGTCTGTTCCCTGAGCACCACCATTCAGCTTGGGCAGGGAAGTGTGAAGTTCAGAGCAGTGGTGGGTTGTGCTGCTGCCCCAAAGCTCCATGATGACATTGCCCAGGTAATATCCAGGCCACTGTCTAATGCCCACTAACTGCCCTCTTGCTGATGCTTTTCTGGGTAGCAGGGCCACTGCTGCCTGGATTTTTACGTGCTAGGCAAGTGCTCTCCCATCAAGCAACAACCCCAGCCCAGGAGTCTGGAACATTTAAATGGGAAAATGGTGACAGGTTCCAAGTCTCAGGAATTCCTGGCCCCTTTCTCCTCATTCCCCAGTATCTCCAGCCCCTTCCCCAGCAGTTGTCAGGCATGTGAGCCAGGCTAGTTTGCAGTTGTTTTCACTCAAGTGTGAAGGCCTTCTGGAGTGAAAACCACATTTAGCAGAGCATAAAGCTCCCACTATACCACCAGTACAGTACACCTTTAGATCACTAAACAGCTCCTCCTAGGCTGTTCCTGTTTTCACTCCTTTATAGCTCAGCTTTTCTGTTCCTTAAGCTTTTCCTTTTACCACAGTTACCATAAACATGTGTCAAAGCCTTTGTCCCCTGAAAGAAAGAAAACCTTTCTCCTTCCATACCAGTTCTAGCCTGGAGCTTGGATGGAGTTTTTCTCTTGGCACAGGAGATGTAGCAGGAATCTAGGGAGGAGATATTAGCTGGAACCTAGCCTATTCTGAAATTCTAGCCTTGAAACCCTGCATCGTGCATTTAGAATCTTAAGTCAATAATAGTTGACAACCACGCCTAGACAGTGGGAAGGGGCTATGAGGGTCCCTTCTGAGCAGGAAGGTGAAGAGGGGGGCTCCAAGCTGGCACAACTACAGGAGAATAGCCAGACATGGATCTATAAGGGTACCTCCAACATGGTACACAACAGATGTTTCCCCAGGGGCTGGCCATCCTGCCTGGAGAGAGTCTCCATTGTTGTTGGCTCCAGGTGTCACCTGCTTAAGGTCAGTTACCTTCCTGGGTAGCTGTGGCTGCTGACTCTTAGAGTTGGTTGACAGATGCCTGGCCTTCTTCAGCTAGACACTAGGCAACTCTAGAATAATGTCCCTGCTTCAGAGAGAGTCTGGCCTTGGCCAAGCTTCTTCTCTCCAATATCCACTGGTGTACATCTCACTGATTCTCACAAGCTCTGCCCAACACATGTATACTTGTAATCTCCATCTCAGAGTTGCTTTGCAGGCCTCATCAGGCTCTCCCACAAGTATCTGAGAAATGCAGAAGGTCTGCCCCATTTCAGAATCAACAGCTGATTCATAAGAGCCATGATGCCCAGGCCTGACCACATGACAACTGGGGCAGGAAGGCTTCTGCAGCATGATCACCACTCCCATCGTATCCTGACCCCACCTTTTCCTGCCTGATGGGGTCAAATTGCTCTTAGTTAACAAAATATTGCTCTTGCCACAGAACCATCACAAGCAGAGAGGTTGAAAGCAGCAAGTGCTGGCGGTGAGGGACTGAACGGCTGCAGTGAGCAATGGGGACAAGGAAATGAAATGCATCCAGGGAACGGGACCAGTCTCCCTGAATGAATAAAGGAGAAACAGCTCAAGCTAAGGCAGCAGGGCAAGAACTTATGGTAGGGTACGTGCTTGCATGTTGCGGGCTGGCAAAATGCAGCTGTGCTTCTCTGTCACAATGAAGAACAGGTCCTGTAGAACCTTCTGCTGTTCAGAAACACCGCAGTCAACAGTCTCTCTTCATGGCATGATGCAGGATTATCTTGACAGGGTTTGACCTTTACATAGCTCTTCCAATAAAGGTCCCACAGTAGGCAAGGGTGAGTAGGTGACTCTGGTGAAGGGCACTGCTCCAGCATGATTGACTTATTCTGGGCTGTGGCCTTTTCCTGATCAAGGCATCAAGGAACAAACCGGGGCAAGCAGCCCTGGAGAGACAAACCTGAGCAGGAAATTGTCAGTCAGCAACTGCCTAGGGGAGAGCCTGGGCTACCGGTTCCAAATGTGTTAGAGAAAATGCATGTGACTGATCTCTTCCACCAAGGAAAGTGACAAAAAACTCACCAGAACATGTGTGGTGACTGTCAAAATGAGTGGTGGCAGGTGGGTTGTGGAAGAAGACCAGAGTTCTCAGTGTTGCTCAACCAGTCACAAGTATCCTGTTTGTCCCCTATTCCTATCCCCAACTATAAGTTTGAAAATGAGGATCATGTGTGGATAGAGAGCCCCCAGATCTCACTAGAAGCACAGTATATCCCAGGACAGTGGAGGGGGTCTTCCAGAACATGTTTCTAGTGTGTTCCTGTTTGTTGAGACTGTGTCTCATGTAGACTATGTAGACCCAGAACTCAATATGTAGCTGAGGATGAATTTGAACTTCTGGTCTTTTCCTCCATCCCCAGAGTTCATACATTGTTATGCCTAGTTTTATGTGGTGCTGGGGATGGAACTGAGGGCTTTGTGCATAATAGGCAGCACTCCATTAATCGAATTATATCTCCAGTCCATAATGGTTTTCTTCCTTCTTTCCTACCTTCCTTGCTTCCTTCCTCCCTCCCTCCCTCCCTCCCTCCCTCCCTCCCTCCCTCCCTCCCTCCCTCCCTCCCTTCCTCCCTTTCTTCCTTCCTTCCTGTCTTCCTTTCTTCTCTCCATTGTTTTACAACCTTGAGGCACTCTTCAGCAATGGCAGGAACACTCCTGCTTTGATAGAGAATGCTTGTACCCCTCTCTGTTCTCTCACTGCTGTGGCCACACTCACAAGTATGTGGTACAGAAAGCAAACACATTCCCTTCCCACAGGGTAGGAAAGAGGAGCAGCTGAGCACCGCACAAGGCTGACAGAAGGGAGGGAAGGGGAATGTCCCCCACCTCTCCACCCCAGCCCAGTCCTGTGCTGAGGAGATGCTATCTCTGCACACTGAAGCCTGTGAGAAAAGAGCTTAGGAGAAACAGAACTCCACCCAGGTACCAGACCGCGCACACCAGAAAGGTCTAAGGAGTGGCAAAGATAGAGAACGCCTCTGATGATGAAGCTCCAGTGTATGGAAGCAGAAGGCTGGCAGAATTTCCAGGCCAAATCTGTACAGATTGATTACCGGTTACAACAAAAACACTAAAACCCAGAAGATGCAGCCCGAAGCCAGTGTCTTGCCACAATAGTCAAATGTTGAGGAAAAACACAACCCAAAATGATTCAGCTTGTGGAACAAATGACCACAAACTTGGCCTTAAAAGAACACTTTTTTTTTCTTTTTAGAATGGAAGCATTGCCCAGGCTGGTCTCCAACTCCTGACTCAAGTGGTCCTCCTGCCTCAGCCATTGAAGTGTTAGGATTATAGATGGATGCCACTGGGCCAGGCCACAGCTTACCTTGTTTTAGGGATCTATAGGTCAAACATCCAAAAGCAGTTTTACCAGGTGAAAGGCTGTGTGCTGGTGAAGCTGGATCATGCTGGAGGCTCTCAGGAGACTCTGTTTCCTTGTCTTTTCCTCATCTCATGAACCCCCTCCTCCATACTTAAAACCAGCAATACAGTATTCCTCTAACCCTTACAGGTGTCACTTTCCTTTCTACCCACAGCCAAGGAACTGGCTCTGATTTTAAAATGTCTATGTGTGTTGGCAAGATGGCTCTGTGGGTAAAGGCACTTGCCATGGAGCCTGACAACCTGGGTTCAATCACTGGGATCCACATAGTGGAAGGAGAGAACTGACTTGCAAAATTTTTTTCTCTGATCTCCACACACGTGCTATGGTCCACATGTAACCCCCGCCCCCCCTCATACAAAGACAGAGTAAATAAATAAAATGTAATATAAAACATGAACAACCTTGGTTGCATCTGCAACCTTAATTCAAGGTGATTCAGTAGGTAAAGATCTTGCTTTGACAGCCTGGTGATCTGAGTTTGAGCCCCAGCACCTACAGAAAGGTGGAAGGAAAGAAACAAGGCCACAGACTAGTTCTCTGACCTCTGCCTGTGTGCATGTACCACCTGATCCCCAATAAAAATAAATAAGGTATTGTTAGAGATGTAGACATTTGTGAGGGATACCTTGTTTGGTCTTCATCTCTCAGAGCGTTCAGGACATGACGTCCCAACTCACACAAGCCAACATGGGAATGCAAAGAAGCTGCAGATTCTGTGATTTATGACAAAGACTTTGAAACTTTTATACAATATTCCAAAAAGGAAGAATATTTTTTGAAATGAGTGGAAAGATGGACAGTCTCAACAGAGAAATAGAAATATAAAGAAGATCCCAATGTGAATTTGGGGGCCCAAAATAGAACTGAAATCATACAATGCCCTAAATAGACCAATAAAAATTTTCCCGTGTATAAATAAGAGAGAGAAAAAAAAGATCCTGAGGAGTCAGAGGGACAGGCTAGTGTCTCTACATCTGTCATTGGAGTCTCAGGGAAGGAAGAAAAGATGACCAAAAGTGTCTCAAATTTGACAAAAGACGTGAAGCCACAGATGCTAGAGACTTGGTGACTCCAAACAGTGAAAACCCATAAAGCCCATTCTGGCCACACCTCAGCCAACTCAAGACCATTATTAAGAAAAATTTTTAAAACATCCAAAAAAAGATGCCATCTTATGTAAGGAAACACAGTTCAAATGGTGAGGGTTTTTTTTTTTAACAGAAGTCATAAATATGCAAGTGAAACAAGTTGCATTTTTAACTCCCATCAAAGTGGGGGAAAAAAGTGCCAAGAATATCCCTGATGTTGCATTAGAATGTGAGAAGGTTAGTGGAAAAAGAAGTAAGTCAACATTGGTAAAGGGCAATTATCGTCTATCAAAACTTTTCTTGCAAACACATTTTTCACTCTAGAAATTTATCCCACGGAGGTATTTGTAGGTGTCCCCTAACATGTTTATTGTGGCATCATGTGCAATGACAAATAAATGCTCTAATTAGTAAGACATTATAGATGGATGCAGATGAAGTGGTTCTTAAGTGAATTACAGAGCCCCACACTGGGAGGCGGTGCACTTTTTAGAACAATTAAACTGAAGCCAGGTCTGCTGGCATGGGAAAGAAGATATATTGTGAAACAGCAAAATAAAATTTGCCAAACAGTACATGCATAAATCAGAACTTGTAATTGTGCCTGTATGACTATAATTGCTGAGGAAAAGAACTGAAATAAAACCTAACGTGACATCAGCCGTTGCCTCTGGGAAGTAAACAGGAGGGCAGGGCATGGACTCTTTATTATTTCCCTGTATGGGCTTTAGGAGGAGCATCCTCCTGCAATGCTCTGGTCTTAGAAATACTCTAGCCTTTCATTGTTTTCTGGAAACTTAGCTCTTATCCATGTCTCTTATGGAAATCCAATCATTTAGTCATCATCTCCCAGTAAGGAAGTTATTCAGCGCTGCATAGTAATGACAGCAAAATTTACCAGCTCAAAACAACTACCACTGTTGTCTCATGAATCCTTTCAGGATTGGGAACCCTTGGATGATGTGGCTAGGTACTGTGATTGGGGTCTCTCCTGAGGTTTGGGTAAGAATATCACTTGGGGCTGTAACCATCTGAAGGCTTGCCCAGGGTGAGAGAGTCTGTCTGGTTCAAAAGCCCGCTCTGACTGTTGTCAAAGTTTCTTGTTGGTCTTAATTCCTCACCACATGGGCCTCTCTGTAGAATGCTTGTAGGCCAGCTCCTTCTCCTAGTGGTGACTATTAAGAGTCAACAACGAAGACTGACCCACAATGAGATTGGAATCCTCATCTTTACAATGGTACACCATGATTTCTTTCTGGGGTGTATGGAGAGGGAAGGCTTCATGCATGTGGGTGGGTGCAAGTGTGAGTATGTGGATACCAGAAATCAATTGTGGTTGTGCTCCTCAACTGGGCTCCACCAACTCAGCTACACCAGCTGGTTACTGAGTTCTAGGATCTGCCTATCTCTATCTCAACAGCCGTGGGGTTACAGACACATGAGCTTGTGCCTGGCTTTTTACATGGGTGCTAGGGATATGAACTCAGGTCCACATGCTTGACAGCAAACACACTGCCCACTGTATGGACTTTTGTTGCAGCATACTGTTCACACAAACTGTGGTATTTAAAGAGAATACTGGGTGACAGGGAGCATTGTCCTTGCCTTAAAGACACCAAGGATAAAACTTTGCTCACTCTTCCTCTCCTGGTTTAAGTTCACAAACCTAAGAAGCTGCGAAGTATAGGTCTGTTCTCATATCACAGGTGAAGGGATTCAGGGTCTTTCGATCTCCCATCAGAGGGAAACCTTAGGAGCTAACTAGCAACACCAATAAATAAAGGCTCCCCCAATAGAGGTCCCCAGTCTTTTCCTATCAGCAGGGAACGCCAGTTCACCCAGAGCGTAATGAGTCCAGGAAAGCTGGGGAAACTGCAAGTGTAAGCAGCTGATGCGGTACAAGAAGCAGGCACCTCAGAGACAATCCCCTCAGAGACAACACTGTCACTCACTCCTGTCATTCACTTCTGCCCTGCGCAGCACAAAGTCCTCACCAGTCAGGACCTCCATCTCCTCCTCTGTATGGAAATTGCCTTCAGCCATGGAGACAAAGAAGTGGAAGTACTTGCCAGCTCCAGACCAATGGGAGAGTCAGTCAAGATTGTTAATTACTGAGAAAATATTAGAGGGATCGATAAAAATCTGAGGGTTAAAGGGTCCCATACCTCCAAATAACTGAGAAGTTGGAGAATTTTCTTGACATATGTAAAGGTCTGTTTACAAAAGATTTGCATTTCGTACCCTAGAGAATAACTGAATGGCTTTGTACTTAGGTTCAGCCAAACATTTCACTAAGTCTTTTGTAACATGCTTGGAGAAATAATAGTGAGGGCTGATTCATCACAGGTTAAGCAATCTTTATTCAAAGAGTGGGGATTAAATTGTTGTTGTCAACTTGAAAGAAGTCACATACCTGGGGCTTTAAATTTGGCCCTCATCTAACATTTTTAATGAGCTAATTGGACAAGGACAAAGAAAAAGTGTCCATTGTATTTGCAAGAATTGTCTAGTTAAAAGGAAGAGCTAAAAAGTTGGATAATGAAATCAATGTTTCTGCAGGTCTCCAATAAGCTGGAAAAAATAAAAATGAAAAGAGATGGGCACTCCTGAAAATGAGTGGGAAGTGGCATAAAGTCCCGACAGCACAAACCAGGAGAGATGCACAGCCTCACTGATGAATTAATTAATTGAGAAACACCTTAAAGAGCCCACAAATTCACTGAATCAGCTATTTGCCAAGTCTTCGATAAGATAATGAAAAAATTATTCTGCAATGTGAAAACTACATAGAGATTGAGTCTGATGAACAATAGCCTGTAGATGTGTGCATTTCTGCTGTGATCCAGAGGTTCTTCCATGCTCATCTGTACCGCTTAACTCGGAGATTTTTCTGTGCTCTGCTAATAACAACACTCTTTGTGACCAGTCTGGTAATTGTATCCAAAAAGAAAGGCAAGAAATGATTTTGTGTTCTCTTTGCAAACACATTCAAGCATTACTTAACAGGAGGAACATTTACCAGGAACTCTGCTGGAATCTGGAAACACAGAGATGTTTGGGTCACAGAACCAGAGGGTTAGGATTAGGATCTGGGGGAGACAGGGAGCTGATTATTCGTACCCTTCCCAGATTCAGATCTTGGAACCAAATGCTCACTGTGACAGGATTAGGATGTGGGGCCTTTGGGAGGCAACTGTGATGGGGGCTCTGCCTGACCTATAAGGCAGAGTGAGGCCTACCACATTAAATGCTGCCACCTGGACCTCAGAATTCTTAACCACCAGAGCTATGCGGAATGACAATGTGTACCAGTTCCTCTGCAAGGTATTTCTTATAGCAGCTTGACTAGATTAGCATGGGGATGTGAAAGAGGGTCCACACACTTATTCACCTCCAAGAGTCTTAGTGTGGATGTTCGTCTACCCTCTTCTACTCATTCCAGAATGAATGTTGGGACCTCTGTGAGAAGATTCTGTCCATGTTGTTAAGGGTCCAGATAAGCTGACTTTAAGAAAGGTCATCTGGTAGACCTGTTCTAATCATCTGGACTCCATATAGAGTTTCCTCTGGCTGGTAAAGAAGAAGCATGGGGTTCAAAGCAAGAGGACCATTTACCATTGTTGCCTTGACATCAGAAGAAGCCACGTGGTGAAGGGTATGGCTGCCTCTTGGAGCTGAGAGCACCAGTAACTTCAAACACAAACCTCAACTCCACAGCCACAAGGCAATGAGTCTTGCAGTAATAAATATGAGCTTGGGAGGAGGACACTGAGCGACACATGGAAACTGAAGCTCCAGCTTGGTGAACTTTTAGGCAAGGCCTAAAGCCATACTATTGGCACTAATTAGTCACCCTTGGTATATCCCTTTAGTAAAATGGTTCCTTGTAGTGTGTCCAAAGTCACACTGTTCACTGAATAATCCAGATTCTACTAACTTCTCTGTTCACTTCCCACAGCACCAAGGTCCCAGTCTCTTCCATTTCCTTTGCTGTTAAATTGCAAAATCCCTAGAAGAGGAATTCACTCTAGAACCATCCACTACTTTGTAGAAACATTTTATGGAGCTCTGCAAGTAGCTATTGACACCTACAGGGTGCTTATTGCTCATACAATAAATATTGTATTTAATCTTCAAAGCACCCCCGACAGGTAAATGCTATTGTTATCTCCACCCATTTCCTACATGAAAAAGCCACACAGACTCTGAAAGTTTAAGGGCTGTGTCTGTGGTCCCGCAGCTAAGTGGCAGAGCTGAGGTGAGGACACTGGCAATCTGGAGCCCGAGCCCACGCTCTTCCCACTCTGCCTCTGAGACGCGTCTGCGTTCCCGGTACCAGAAGGGGTCCCCTGCATACATTTTCTCAAATCTTCACAACATTCCTATAAAAGACTTATGTCCTCAATTTCACATCCAAGAAACTGGAGTGTCAGAGGGATTAAACAAACTTGCCCACGATGTTGGTTAGAATGTGAAAGTCAGGTTTCTACCAGATCTATGTTGTCCTGGACTTGTCTTTCCATGCCCTAGCCAGATTCCCGGGTTCCCCATGCCCTCCTAGCATCTGCCTGAGAACTATAGTCTAGGTCTTCATTCTGGGCAAAGGAGAAAAGGGGAAAAAGACAGAGGAAGATAATGTCTGCCCACTGCTGCCTCAAACAAAACATGCCCACATTTACAAAGGCCCTGGAACTGGTTGCTTAGCAACATCTCTCTACCTTTCTAGTCTGTTCCATCCATCCTGACCCACCACCACACATCCACCCAGCTTGCTATGCAAGACCCTTCGGAGCCCTCTCACTCTGAGGCTGCATTTGTGCATCTCAGCCTGATTCACTGGGAAAATGCTTATAGCTTGCAACTTGTAGTAAGTCCAGGTAGCACAGCACTTTGTGCCCTCCATGATCCTGGGAGAAGACACAAATAGAGCTATCGTCCCTGCACAGCCCGTCCTTCAGTAGCTACAGGATAGCTAAGGCTTTGGGAAGAAAGGGTTTCATTTCAGGCTTTTTGTCATGTCCGTACGGTTTAAAAAACAAGAGTTTTGTGCTTTTCATATACCAGGGACTTTAAATAGTCCTTTGAAATAAAAGCTTGATTGGGATAGAACTAGAGCAGGCTGTCTGCATTCTCTTTTCATCTTATCTTCCAGAGTTAGAGCCTCTTTATTTAAACTTATCTTCTGTGTGACCAGCCTGAGCAGCCTTGGGGCTCTTGTCTTAGCACCAAGAGAGACAGGACAAGGCAGATGATACAGTTTTCTGAGCTCTTCAAGCATAAAAAGAAAGGGCATTCCAAAGCTTCTATCTTCACCAAGAGTGGGAAACTACACTGAGTCGGGGCTGTGTTGCCACTTTCAGGGGTGCTAGGCTCTTTTGCTTTCCTTGCCTCTTCTTCCATAAAAACAAGGACAAAAATATAAAATGTTGTATCTGGTGACTTACTACTAATGACAAAAGATAGGCATTCATTATATTAAATGGTGGTCATTTTCCCCTTAATTCTAAAAGAAAATAAAGTGTTTTTCCCAGCCTCCTGAGAGGACTGCAGGTTCAAGCCACTGTGCCACTGAGCCTGGGATGCCAGTAGATAAGTGACCCTGATGAGAGCAGGTTGGCATGCACAAAGTGCTACTGTACACTGGTGCCAGCCCCGCATGTGGAGCATGGACAGAAATGATGCAAATTGTGGCATCTGCCTTCATAGGACCAAAAACCTAACCGGATGAGAAAACAAGTTAGATGGCTGCAGTCACTGAAGTGTGAAAAGTCAAGTTTGGTGACCTCTAGGACAGTCACCAGAACTCTTTTCTTACTTAGTTGTGTTCTCATTTAGATAACCAATACATTTTCTCCCATAAATATGTTTTTCATTTCTTTAATACTTTCCTTAAAAGTCATCTAAATCTTCTGATTTACAAAATTTCAACTACAAATTGAAGACATCTTTAATAAAATCAGCTAGAGAGTTAGAACAGGAAAATTAATGTCCATAGGCGAACTGGACAGTATCTTTTGAAAGCATATATTACAGAGAATGTCCAGAGAGTTGAGAAGTGATATTGGTCCATGTGGAGACAGATTGGATGGAGGATTATAGAAAAGTCAGTGAAGATTTCTGGACTAAGCTTTGGTGAATGCCTGCCTGTCCCAGATGGAAGACACAGAGCTGATCATCCAGTGTCATACTAAATGGCTTGAGGTACTTTTGGACAGGAAAAGGCAGAAACCAAGGTTATTTTATTCCACACTGAAGTCTCATCTCTCAAGTCAGAGCCTGAAATTCTATTAAGTAAATACTTGTAAAACCGAGTGGATACAGCCAGATAAGCCAGTGACAAAGTGCCTTTATCCTTCTGATGCCCAGAACAAAGACCTGCACTAAAGCTGCTGCCATGTTGTAATGGTATTTTTATTGTGCTGTGCTCATATATAAAACAAGAAGTAACTTGAGAAATGGTGGGCTTATTTGGGCTCATGGTTTGAAGGCACAGTCCATCACGGTGGGGAAGGTGAGGCAGGAGGAGCTTGAGGCAGCTGCTCACATTCAATTCTCAGTCAGGAAGAGAGAGATGAACGCTGGTGCTAAGTCTGATTTCTCCTTTTTATGCAGTCCAGGACCCAGGCTATGAGAAGGTGACACCCACATTGTAGGGTGGCTCTTTCCACTGCAATTAACACAATCTCAATGCTCTCACACAAACATGGCCAGAAGCTTCGGTCCATGGTGATTCTAAACCTCACCAATCAGGATTAACCTTCATGACTCTACCCCTTATCAAGTTGACACTCAAACACACCAGTTTTAAGCCATTAACCTTCTAGCCCTTGTCCCCATAGGTTCAGGCCATTTCATAATGCCAAATGCATTTGGGACAACTTGAAAGTTCCCACAATCTTTAACAGTTCCAATTCTGCTCAAAAGTCTAAGTGCAGCCTCTCTTCTGAGAAGGGAAACTCAACAGGCATCAACCCCTGTAAGATCCAAATCTAAGTGATACACTTCCTCTGCAAGGTGACACCAGAGTAAGCATTCCCATCCCCAACGTGAAGACGAGGGGCTGGCACAAAAGGATTGGACAAAACAAAACTAAAGAGCAATGGGGTAAAAGCCAAATCCTATTTTCTTTATCCACTCCTCTCCTTCCACCTCTCATTCTCTTCCTTCTTCCTTTCTCTCTCTTTTTCTTTTTCTTTTCTTTCTTTTTTTTGTGGAGACAGTGCCTTATAGTATATCCCTAACTATCTTCAAACTCACTAGTTATCTGAGTCTCAGCTACTGGAACCACAGGTGTGCCCCACTCACCACCATCAGAGTCCCAGGTGCTGGAGCTACAAGTGTGCCCCACTAAGCAGGGTTCGGCTTGGACATATCCTTTTTTTTTCTATAATAATCTTTCTTTGATTACAGAAAAAATTCAAGAACATTTAGAGATCAACGAAACTGAAAATGAAGTATGCCAAGACATATGGAAGCAAAGCAAACGCAGTTAATAAAGACAAAGATTATGGGAGGGGACGAGGAAGAGAAGGTGAAGGAAAGACAAGGAAGAAGAGGAGGGGAAGAAAAAGGTGGCAGCAGGAAATAAAAGAGAAAGAAGGAAAGGAGGGGAGGAAGAAGAGAGGAAAAAGGAAGAGGATGGGGGTGGAAGAAGTTACTTCTAAAAGCAGAAAAAAGGATAGTAATAATGGGAGCAGAAAAAAAAGAGTAGAAAAACAGCATAAAATGATGATGGCAACAAAACTTGTTTCTTCAAAAAGATGCACAACACTGACAATTAATGAGATGAACAAAAGAAAAAGATGGAAGACTAAATTATTAGAATCAAAACTGAAAATAGAAAGCTGAGTGTTAACTGCATACCTGTTAATCTAGCAAATCAAAAGCCAAGGCAAGAAGGCTTGAGGCCATCCTGGGCTACACAGTAAGACACTGTTTCAACAGAGCAGAAGAGCTGGAACTAAAAGAAGGAGCAGGAGAAAAAGAGGAAGACAGTGATGAAGATGAAGGGAGAGAATGAAGAGGAGGGAGGCAATGTAGAGGAGGGATAGAAAAAGAAAGACATTATCAATTCTGCAGAAATCAAAACTATTATAAGACAGTACACTGAGCAATTGTATGCTAGCAAACTAGTTAACCTAGATGAAACCAACAAATTCCTAGAAACAATAAAAACCTCGGTTTCAGAAGAGATCTGTCAATAATAAGGAGATTGAATCAGTAAAAATAAAATCCTGGGCCAAATGATGAGTTCCATTAAACATTTAGAAAGCTCTATCAAATTCTCAATGTTTTCCAAATATCAGATAAGAAGAAATAATGGTTGCTGACTCATTCCATGAGGCCCTTGTGATGATGGTCAGTCTTCTGTGTGCAGTTGATTGGATATAGAACATGCAAGAGGCACGCCTCGAGGAGTCTCCATGAAGGCATTTACAAAGACATTTAGCTGAGGAGGGAAGACACACATGAATTCCAGCAGCGCCACCTCATAGCTGGGATCCTAGACTGAATCAAAGGGGGAAAGGAGCTGAGCCCTAACACTGATTCATCTTTTCTGCTTCCTGGCTGTGGACACAATGTGACCAGCTGCCTCATACGCCTTCATCATCATACTCTCCCTGCCGTAATAGATGGTCCCCTCACACTGTGCCAAAGAAACCCTTTCTTCCTTGAGACAGTTCCAGCATTTTGTCACAGGAATAAGAGAGGCAATAATAACATTGTTACCCTGATAAGAAAGCAAGACAAGGACACCCATGCAATCTGTAGACCAATGTCCTTAAGAGCATTGAATATACGCCGAATAAAGTTCTAGTAGGTTGGATTTACCGGCATAAGCACACCGTGACCAAATGAGATTGTTTGTGGAATGCAAGGATATTTCAACCTATGAAAATCCATGTAACATGCCACATTAACAGAGTGATGGGGGAGGAAATACTTGATGATATCAATTAAGGCAGAAAAAATAAACAAAAATGAACCCAATCTCATGATAAACACATTCAACAAACTAAGAGTTGGAGGAGACTATGTCAACATAAAAGAAAACTCATAACAAACATTAGTAACCAAAGACTGACTTTTTCCTTGTATGATCAGGAAAAAAATTAATATAAACATTACTTGTCATTTCTTCTTAATATAGTCTGGAAACTCAAGAAGTGAAATGAAAGGCATCCAAATTTAGAAGGAATAAATAGAATTATCTCCATTCACAGAGTATATAATCTGCATAGGAAACCATGAAGACTCAACCAGATTTAGCCCTAACCAATGAATTCAACAAAATAGCAGGACAAGAAGTCAATATACAAAACAAAACAACAACAACAAAAAAAAAAAACAAAAAAACATTGCATGTTTATACACTAGTAGTGAATAATCTATAAAAAAAAATTACATGGCCTGGCAAGATGGCTCAGTGGGTAAAGGTGCTTTCTGCCAAGCCTGATGACCTGAGTTCAATCTCTGGGACCCATATATTGAGTTGTTCTCAAACCTCTAAATGTGCACCATTAAACATACATTTACACACAAGCACATACAACATACTCGGGTGCACATACACACACACACAAAATAAAAGTGCTTAAAATTTTTAAAAGAGAAATTATAAAGACTATTTTAGTAGCATCAAAAAGAATAAAATATTTAGGAATAAAATTAACCTAGGAAGTAAAACACAGAGATAAAAAAAACTAAGAACTAAATGGAAAAACAGGCAAGTTCATGAACTGAAAGATTTGCTGTCCTTAGGATATCAGTGTTATCCAAAGGAAAATTCAGTAAGCAGTTCCTAGCAAAGTCCCAAGAATTCTGTAAAGACAAGAAAATCTACCCACAATGTAGATGGAACTCAAGGTTCCCTGAATAGCCAAAGCACGATGGAGGTGTGGTCTTGTTGGGGAGGGTGTGTCACTAGGAGTGGATTTTGAGGTTTCCAAAGACTCCTGTCATTCCCAGTTAGCTGTATCTCATCCTCTCAGCTGCTGCTCTAGCACCAGGATTGCCTGCCTGCCCCAACACTCTCCACCATGATGGTCATGGATTCCCTCTCTGGAACCATGAGCCCCCAATTTAATGCTTTCTCTTATAAGTTGCCTTGATCATGGCATCTTATCACAGTGATAAGAAAGTACCCAAGACTGTATCAAACCATTCATTGGGAAATGGCCAGTTTTTCAATGACTGGTATCAGGAAAACTGGATTTCACAAATGAACGAATAAAAGTGGACCCTTGCCTGACACTACCTAATAAAGTTTTCGATTTAAAAGGATCAAAGACCAACGTGTAAAACTTAAAACCTACACCTGGGTCCAGCAAGATAGCTGGATGGATAAATAGATAGATAGGTGATAGATACATACATAGATAGATAATAGATAGATGACAAATATAATAAAAATTTAAGCTATAATACATTAGAAAAATTAACAAGTCAAAAGCTTCACAACATTAGGTGGAGCAATGATTTTCTAAATGTGATCTAAAGGAAATAGAAAAATGAAACTTCTTAGAGTGGATAGAAGTCTCAGCAGTTAGGAACACTGGCTGCTCCTGCAGAAGATCTAGGTTTCATTCCCAGCACCCACATGGTGATTCATAACCTCTTCTAACTCCCATTCCAGGGGATCTGGGGCCCCCATCTGGCCTCCTTGGGCACTCTACACACACGGTGCACACAAAAACATTCAGGCAAAACACTCACACACATAAAATAAAAATAAGTATATTTTAATGAGATTTCTTTAATTTTTTGAGACAAGGTCTCATTGTATAACTCTGGATAGCTTGGAACTCACTGTGTAGACCAGGTTAGCCCTGAACCAGAGAGATTTCACTGTCTTTGACTTCCAAGTGCTGGTATTAGAGGTGTGAACCACCACATCTAGAAAAGCTTACTCAATTTTTTTAATTTGCACATCAAAAGATGGTATCAATAAAGGGAATGGGCAATCCACAAAATGAAAATCTATGTAAATCACATTTCTGATAAAGGACCAATATCTAAAGGACTCCTAAGATTCAATAATAATAAAATACCTAGTTAATGAGTAGACAAACAGCTGGGCATGACTGTGTATTCCTAGAATCCCAGCATTCTGGATGCTGAGGCAGAAGGATCCAGAGTTCATTGCCAAGGTGGGCTCCATGTAACAAGATGGTCCAAACTAGCCTTGAGCAACACAAGAAAGCTTTGTGTCCACAAAAAGAAAAGGAGGGAAGGATTTGCATAGACATTTGTGATGGTTGGGTCTCACTGTTGTTTATTTGTTTGTTTGCCAACTTTACACGTTAGGGACAACTAGGAAAATCAAACATCAATTAAAATGTCTCTATCTGATTGGCCAGTGGGCAAGTCTGGAAGGCACTGTTTGATTTATGATTGATGTGAATCAGCCCAGCCCACTGTGAGCAGTGCCAACCCCTGGACTAGTAGGCCTGAGTTGTATTAAAAAAAAAAAAAGCCATTAGGAGCAAGCCAGTAAAGTGTTCCTCTATGGTCTCTGCTTCAGTTCCTCCTTCCCGGTTCCTACCTTGAGTTCCTGCCCTGACATTTTTTCTTGATAAACTATGAACTATAAGAAGAAATCAACTCTTTCCTCCCCAAGTTGCCTTTGATCATAGTCTTATCACAGCATTAGAAAGCAAACTAGGGCATTTCTCTAAAAAAGATGTGCTAATGGTCAGGAACACATTAAAAATGCTCAACAACACTAACCACTAGGAAAATAGAAATCAATGAGATGATTCCTGATATTCATTGTGATAGCTACTTTGAGAAAACAAAACAGCAAAAAAAAATTGTTGGCAAGAATGTAGAGGATACAGAAATCTTATGCACTATCTGTGGGTGTGCAAAATGATATGATAAGGGGGCAAACAATATGGCAGTTTCCCCAAAATTAAAAATACAATTATCATACTGTCCAGGAAAAGACATCTTCTGACTGATAGGGGAAGTGCTTCTGTATATGTGTTTGTCTTATCGGATGATAAATAAAGTATTGTTTGGCCAATGAGGCAGCAAGTTAGGTGGGACTAGGTGTCAAGGAGGATTCTGGGAAATGTAGTAAAGAAGTGTTGTGATCCAGGCAGGAAGTGACATAGCAGGGAGACTCATATATAAGCAAGGGCAAGAAGGAAGTCTCCCCCTTTTCTCTTGCTCCTGCTCTCTGCTGCAGAGTCACCATGTGAGCCCAGGAAGTCAGGATGCTTCCACGGGTGTCCAATAAGATAAGTCTTATAAAATATATAGATTTATGATAATTAAGACTGAGCTAGAAGATGAAAAATCCTAGTCATTGGCCAAGCAGCATTTGTATCTAATATAAGTCTCTGTCTGTTACTTGGGGCCATAACATGGTGGCAGGCGGAACTTGGGCACCCTGGCAGAAAGCACAGGGCTCAGGAAGCTTGGTGGAAAGGCTTATTTTTTTGTTTTTTTTTATTTTATTAGAAAGAAAATTATTTTACAAGTCAATCCCAGGTCCTTCTCCCTCCCCTCCTCCTCTGCCCCCCCCCCACTAACACCCTACCCCTTCTATACCCTTTCTGCGCCTCAGGAAGGGTGAGGCCTTCCATGGGGGGGGGTCTTCAAAGTCTGTCATATTCTTTGGGATAGGGCCTAGGCCAACCCCCTTGTGTCTAGGCTCAGGGAGTAGCCCTCCATGTGGGATGGGCTCCTAAAGTCCATTCCTATGGTAGTGATAAGTACTGATCCACTACAAGAGGCCCCATAGATTTCCAAGGTCTCCTCACTGACACCCACATTCAGGGAGTCTGTATCAGTCCCATGCTGGTTTCCCAGCTATCAGTCTGGAGACCAAGAGTTTTCCCTTGTTCAGGTCAGCTATTTCTGTGGGTTTCACCAGCCTGGTATGGACCCCTTTGCTAATCAGTGCTCCTTCTCTGCATCTGGATTTCAGTTCAGTTCAAGGTTTAGCTGTGGGTGTCTGCTTCTATTTCCACCAGCTTCTGGATGAAGGCTATACAATGTCATATGAATTAGTCATCAATCTCATTATCAGAAGAGGGCATTTAAGGTAGCCTCTCCTCTGCTGCTTAGATTGTTAGTTGGTGTCATCTTTGTAGCTCTCCAGACATTTCCCTAGTGCCTGATTTCTCTTTAAACTTACAATGTCTCCCTCTATTATATTATCTCTTATCTTGCTCTCTTCTATTCTTCCCCCAACTCAACCACCCTGCCCCATCATGTCTTCCTCACCCCTCCTCTTCTCCCCTTCTCATTCTCCTAGTTCCCTTCCCCCTCCCCCATGCTCCCAACAAGATCTCCTGAGGAAAGATTTATTGTTACATCTGACCTCCTCGAACTTGTGCTGACTCCCCCACCCCACCCCCCAACACACACACACTAAGTAAATCTAAAGCAATAATAATGAAACCATGGATCTGTACACTGACAATTGATTAGCATGGTACACTTCCTGTTAGGTGTATTTGACCACACTAAGTAAGACTGAGGGAGAGGAGTGCTATTCCCTCTAACAACGTTTTTGAAAGTCTCTTCTGTCTGATATTAGTTGCATAATTTACACTACTTTCCTATTGCTTCAGAAGACAAATTGTTCCAAGTGAATGGTCTCTCCAACAAATTTGTTATTACACATTGTGGAAGTCAGAAGCCCAGAAGTCTGCTGGTTGGACGGTCTTATTTTTTGTGGAGGGAAAGAATCCACTTCCTTCCCCTTTCCAACATCCAACGGCTTGTGCTTTGGTTGGCTTCCAGCCTCTTTTCCATCTTGGTCGGCCACACAGTACCTTTCCTCTCTCCTTTCCGCTCTGTCGGTCTCCCCATCCTTCCCTTCCAGTCCCTGTCTCCTTTGCTTTTGCTTTCATGTCTCCTTCTCCTTGTCTGACTCTCCTGCCTCTCTCCTCTTGAGTTCTTTAATAATTAAATTTGATCAACCTTGATAATCTAGGAATCCTTTGATTAATCACATTATTTTAATCATTTTGGCATTTAAAAGAACATGTCCTTAGATTCGGGGACTGGGGAACCTCTTGGACATTAGCCATCCTACTAAAGCACTTCAGTTCTGTCATCCCTGTGAATCCTTGTGTTTTTTGTTTTGTTTTGGTTTGGTTTGGTTTTTCGAGACAGGGTTTCTCTGTGGCTTTGGAGGCTGTCCTGGAACTAGCTCTTGTAGACCAGGCTGGTCTCAAACTCGCAGAGAGAATCCTTGTGTTTTTAAGTTTTGTTAAAAACATAGTAAGGATGCCCCCACACACACTTCTTCCCTAGTGGCCATAACCATAACCATTCTTTAAATGTCAAGATTTAGAATTTGTCAATATCCTGGTCTTCCCACTCTGTATGCCTAAAGATGTCTTAGGGGTGGTGATGGGAGTGGGTGGGAATTCACTGTAAGTTAGTAATAGATGCTTCCTGAATGCTCACTGTGTGCCAAGAACTCTGCCAGCCTCTCTGCATGATCATTTCACTAAGGCTGCTGGTCCCTCAACAAACCATGAGACATAGCCTGTTTCATGTAGAGTGGAGGAGAGCACAGAAGCACTGGGTGTTTATAGAACCTGCTAGGTTCTTACATCAGGACTACAGACCTGAGTAGTAGGAGGAGCCTCGGTTCTCAGTTATTCTTTAAAAATAGGATTCTTGTCCCGTTAAATTCAAGCAAACTCTGCTTTATAATGGGAAGAGTAGCAAATGACACTACCGTGAAACATTGTTTCTCTCTCTTCTGCTGTAGCCTTGCTCTTGCCATGAGCCTAAGGAGATACCTGGAATGAATGGCATTTTCCCCTGTGGTGACCATAGTTTATTTCTGGGTGATGAGTCTTGGGGCATTTTTTGCTTATGTTTTCTTCATTGTTTGTTTTTATTTTCTTCCCCTAGCTCTTTGTGCAGGTTGACTTTTTCTGATGAACATCAGGATTGTAATATTGATTATCAACTTGACAAGATACAGAATCACCTAGATCTAGGTGGAAAAATCCATGAGGGAGCTTCACGGGGTAATTGGGGTAATTGCCGTGGCAAGACCCATCCTGAATGTGGGGTGCTCCATTTCATGGGCTGGGGTCCTGGACTAAAAATAAAAAGGAGAAAACAAGCTGAGCAGTGTGACGACTGCCACACAGCTCCCCGCCATGATGGACTGCACCCCGAACTGGGAACTGCGAGCACAGATAACCCCCCTTCCTTAAATTGCTTTCGTCAGATACTTTTTCACAGCAGCGATACAATTTTTACATCATGAAATTCACTGAGCTCATCAATGTTAACATATTGATGGAACTATGAACGTATCAGTACAATTTAATTTAGGAGTACAGCTGCCTAGTCATTGAACAAGCCTGTGCTAAACTTAAGAAACTACAAACTTTTTTCCCCAAAAGGGCCGCTTCATTTTACTCCATTACCCACAATATATCTGTATTTCAAGACTCTTCAAGTCTTCCCAGGACTTGTCATTGCCTCTCTCTCTCTCTCTCTCTCTCTCTCTCTCTCTCTCTCTCTCTCTCTCTGTGTGTGTGTGTGTGTGTGTGTGTGTGTGTGTGTGTGTGTGTGTTTGTGTGTGTGTTGGTATATGTGGAGGTCAGAGGTCATCTTCATGTGTCCTTTCTTAGCTGCCATCTACCTTGGTTTATTTGAAACAGAGTCTCTCCCTTGGCCTAGAACTGGCTAATCAGGCTAGTTGGCTTGCCAGAAAGCCCCACGGATCTCCCGTATCCACCATTCAGACCAGGGATTACTAGTATCCACCATCATGTGGATTCTGGGCATCAAGACCTCACACGTGTGTGGCAAGCATCTTGACCAATTGAGCTATTACCCTAGGCCTGCTCTTCTTTATCCTGGTGATTCTAGTTTGTGTGGATGGTATTTAATTATGCATTGGTTTGCAGCTTCCAGTGGCCCATTATGGTGAACATCTTTTCATGTCTTAATTGGCGGAATGCATTCCTTTTATAACCATCCAAAGTAGGTTAGAGCTGGAATTCAGTTGTAGCATGCACAAAGCCCCCACATCACATAAATGCAGCTATGCTGCGGCATCCATGCCTGTAACCCTAGTACTTAGGAAATTTAGAAAGCAGGATCAGAAATTCCAGGTTATCCTTGACTAGTTAGGGAGTTTGAGGTTATACTTGAGACCCTGACTCAAAAATTAAAAAATAAGTAAAAATAAAAAAAAATCAACCCAACACTAAGAAATAAAAAGGTTTTGATATCTATTATTTATTGTGTGCAATCATCCGGATGACTTTTGACCGACTGCAGTAAGTGAGACTGCCTGTGAATGCATTTTGCATTTCACTGATGCTGTCAAAGTCTTGAGTTAACTTCCACAGTAGCCACATTGCACCACCAACTAAAATGAAACCTTAACCCAACTCACCACCCTGCAATCCTGTTCTCATTGACCACTATGGAGATGGCCTCTCGTTCTCAATTGAGGCATTGATTTTATTGAATCTAAGTGCTGGAGTTAATGCTTAACCCTACCGCATGTCATAAATATCAAAAAGATGTTTGTTTGTTTTTTTTAAACAAAAGAATTGTGTGTGTGTGTGTGTGTGTGTGTGTGTGTGTGTGTGTGTGTGTGTACCTATGTGTGTAAGTACCTTCAGAGACCAGAAGAGGTCGTCAGATCTCTTAGAGTTGGAGTAACAGGTGGTTGTAAAGAGACTAGCATGTGTTCTGGGAACTCTACTCAGGTCCTCTGGAAAAGTAGCAAGAAGACTTTACCAATGAGCCATTTCTAGTCCCTAAGAGGTGGAGTTTTCACCATTACATTTTCTTTCCTTTCTGAATCAAAATGAAACCATAATTCTCCATAAGTAACATAAGCACTCAATTATGATACATGAAAATCTGTTTGTTTGTTTTAAAAAAAACAGTGTTTCAAAAATTCAAAGAAATGTTGGAGACCCATACAACTCTGTACTCTCATTTTTCAACATAAGGACACATTTTTAATATGTCAGAAATTGTTCCAGGTGGTCACTGCCATCAACTTTGCCTCAGAGTAGAGACACTTTTAGTATTATTTTGTATTAATGAGGAGAGCAAGCTTGTGTATAATGCCATTGAATGTAAGACATGCCATTGTAGGATTTTTCTATCACATTTTAAAAATAGATTGTATTTAGTCTTTGACAGTTTCAAACATGTACACAGGGTATACTGATCATATCTAGTCTCAATTCCTTAATCACATTTTGATTCTAATTTCACTCTCAGTGGGAAGTTTTTCTTGTAATTGTGGTAAACTATTGTCACCTTTATGCATGAATTTCTTTTAAAAAATTTTTTTAGATTTACTTATTTATGTGTATGGGTGTTTTGGCTTCATGTTTGTATGTGCCACCTATCTTACAGAGCCCAAATAGGCCCAGCTCCCTAGAGATGGCACTGCCCACAGTGGGCAGTTAGCCATACAAAAAAAAAAAAAAAAAAAAAAAGAAAAGCACCTAAAGGCATGGCCACAGATCAGTATTTATCCCTAGTACAGGAATAGACTTTGGGAGCCCACTCCACATAGAGGGATACTCTCTCAGACACACAGGAAGGGTCTAGGCCCTGCTCCAAATGATATGACAGACTTTGAAGATCTCCTATGGAAGGCTTCACCTTCCCTGGGGAGCAGAAAGGGGATGAGGGGTTGGTGGGGGGGCAGGGGAGGAGGGGAGGGAGAGGGAACTGGGATTGTCATGTAAAACAAGCTGTTTCTAATTTAAATAAGAAAAGAAAAGGAAAAAAAGACATGGCCACAGGCCAATCTGGTGGAGACAAACCCTCAACTGAGGGTCTCTAGTCCCAGTTGTGTCAAGGTGACAACTGAACCTAATTATGACAGCTGCCTTCTTTAGCCCCTGTGGTGCTCCCTGCTACAGCTCCAAGTCTAGTGTATTTAAGTCTCCCAGTCTAGCTTGTCTGTGTTTGTTTAGGCAAATGTGCGTTCATAAGGGAATGTGTGTATGTCTGTTTTAAAATATGTAAATCAAGTGGGCCTATAAGTCCTGTTTGATTTCTTACTCAAACATTGTTTATGAAAGCTATACATGTGCTACATGCAAATCTAATTTATTTTTCTGCATGTTGAATTCTATTCCATCACACACCAGACGTGCTTATATTTATACTTGAGAATGCATGCTCGCCTTGAAACATTACTTCTTGAACATCTCTGTAAATTTATTGTATTTACATTGTCCTGGATGTCAGAGAAATTTCCCACAAAGAGGGATGTTCAGTTTCTGCTAGTGACTAGGTTCTCTGGGGGTATGCATTGCTAGATTATAGGTTCAATGACTAGGTTCTCTGGGGGTATGCATTGCTAAATTATAGGTTCATGCACATATGATTTCTGTAAAATCTGCTGTGCCACTCCCTCTGTGGGCGAGCTGTCCCTCAGCAGTGTTCAGAGGTCTTGTTTCATCATCTACCTTACAACACTTAGTTGTGACTGACTGCATGGGTTTTTCCAGGCTCATGAGGTAAAGCAGCCACTTAGTAGCACCCTGTGATGTCTCCCCTGTGATGCTGGTCAGAGTGAACATCTTTTCATAGGACATGTGACTTGTCTAGTCTTGTGCATTGTCTGTGAGTGTGTGTGTGTGTGTGTGTGTGTGTGTGTGTGTGTGTGTAAGCCAGAAGTCAACCCCAGATACCATTCTTCAGGTGCTGTCCACCTTGTTTTATTGAAACAAGGCCTTGCAGTGGCTAGAACTTGCTGATTAGGCCAAGCTGACCAGCCAGAAAACCACCTGTATCCATCTTCCATGTACTCGGATTTCAGTCAGGCCCAGCATTTTGTTCTGTGTATCAAACTCAGGTCCTTATGCTATACAGTAAGTATTTTACCAGCTGAGTCTACTCCACAGCTCCTACTGTCCTTTTTAAAAGTACATTTTTTTTAAACCTTACTCTTGCTGATTGCCATTAATTCTCCGTATGTGCAACTATGAATACTTTGAGATTTCTGGCCTTGCAGCTATCTTCCAGAGTGTCACCAGCCATTTGTCACTGTTTACTTTGTCTAGTATGTTCTTCACTGGGTTCAAGTCTTTCACTTTTGATTATTGTGAAATTCAATCATTTGTTTCTTGAAAGTTTGTGATTAGAGCTTTCTTTAAGGATTTATCTACCACCCAAGGACAGACAGATAGCCCTATTTTGTCTCTTGTTTGCTTTAGAGTGTTCCTTTCATATTTTGACATTAACCCATCTTAAGATCATTTTGTTAAAAGGTCAAGATAGGACTTCAACGGTTTGATTTTTCTCCCACATAAAACTTTCTCCAAAGCATGTTCCAAATAGCCTTTCTTAGTTACTGTCTATTGCTGGGAAGAAACACAATGACCAAGTCATCTTATTTATTTTTAAGATTGTATTTATTTATTATGTATACAACATTCTGCTTCCATGTATATCTGCACACCAGAAGAGGGCACCAGATCTCATCACAGATGGTTGTGAGCCACCATGTGGTTGCTGGGAATTGAACTCAGGACCTCTGGAGGAGCAATCAGTGCTCTTAACCTCTGAGCCATCCCTCCAGCCCCAACCAAAGCATCTTACAAAGGGAAGCATTTATTTGGGGGCTTGTCTATATTTTCAAAGGGTTGGTCCATGATCATCATAGCTTGAATGTGCAGCAGACAGGCAGACATGATGCGGGAACAGTAGCTGAGAGCTTACATCTGATCCATACACAGGAAGCAGAGAGGGTGAGACTAGGCCTGGTGAGGGCTTTCGAAACCTCAAAGCTCACCCAGTGTCACACCTCCTCCACCACGTACTCCAACAGGGCCACACCTCCCAATCTTCTTCAAAACTGTCCACCAACTGGGATATTCAAATAGATGAGCCTATGAGGGCCATTCTTATTCAAACCACCACACTATCCATCTACCATGGGCTTTGTTAATCTGTTTCTCACTGTTTTGTTAACCTTTTCCCTGGGCATATGTACCAATGACAAACTAAAGTACCACCCCACCAAAGTCCAACTTGGAAAGTTAAGGACTTTATTTTTCCTAACAGAGCATGGGTGAGGGATTATTTATAGGTATATTAGTGACCCCAAAGTAGCTACACCACTACTCCTAATGTCAGTGATTAGTGAGTTTTCCACTAATGATTAGCTGCATACATGGAGTCACTCCCTTCCATTGGCCTGCCACAGACTATGAGACCAGGTGCAGCTTGGGCAGAATTACACACAACTGGCTGGGAGGTCCAGGAAGGAAGGCTGGGCCTTCATGTGATGGTCCAATGAGCTGCCCCACCTTTGCCTCCTATGAGGGACCATCAATAGTCAACAGACCTGATCTCAGAGGCTTCCTACATGTCACAGCTGACCCAATAAAGAGGATGCCTGTTGTATTGTGTTATGTCAGTGTTCTACAACACAATCCTTTCCTGTGATGTCTGTTTGGGGATTCTCCATTGGTTTGTTTGTTCTGCACCTAAACTTCACAACTGAACTTACGGTGTCATTCCCAAATGCTATGTTCACTTGAATGCTCCCATTCCTTTGTTCTTCTTTTGCAGAGTTCATTAGTCAGGAGCCTTTATTACTTCCAGAGAAATCCTAAAATGAGTTTATCATAATTCCACAAATTCCCGTGGAGAGATTTTGATTTGAGTGTAATGAAATCTATAAAACAATCTAGAAACAAATGCTGCCAGAGTGATACTAAATTACCTCAATCACTTACATAGATCTTTTCTTCTTCCTTTTAATAAATCAATGGAGCTTCGCTCTTGTATATTGTTTTTATCATGCTAATAATTTAACATTTGTTGCCATTATAAATGTCTTTTGTTTACATGTATGATCACACATATGTAACTTTATGAATGTCATATCCGCTACTTAAACTTCTGTGGCCTCTTCAAAATTACATTAGAGTTGAGGAATCAAGACATGAAGAATTCACCCCCTTGTCTGTAGCCATATTTAGCTTATGCCATGAACACATTCACTGTAGGTTTCCCATGTGACCAGTGACTCCAACGAAACAAATCTTTACAAAGATGTCTGCCTGCACATTACATTTGACCTCAATTTCCTCAAGATGTGACTCAACACTATGTCCAGAAAGACTGGTAGGGAGCTGTACAGCCTGCAGGTTCATGCACTGGGGTCAAAAGTCTTGAATGTGTTTCTTCCTTAGTCTTTGAGACAGCCCCTAATCCTGCGGAGTGTCACCTTCTCCATCCCTACCTAACACAGTGTAATAAGCCATCATTTCAAAGGGCTGGGCAAGGAGAGCCGGTCATGGCTACTTGACTCTAAAGGCAACAGATACTTAAATTAGCTATGACAAAGAGAAGAAAAGAATTGAGAACTCCCCCAACTGTCTCCAATGATTGGAAATTATGAACAAGTTTACTCTAGCCAAGGATATCAAAGACAATTGATGATGGTGTGTACAAAACTCATCCAGTTATCAGTCATGGCTAAAGAGCAAAGTTCCAATCTCTGTCCCTGGACTTTCTAGAACAGTCTAAGGAACTTTATTTTCTGGGACTCTTCTGGGTAAAGGAGGAAGCTGCTGTGGGTGGTGAGTGAGATACTCTTCCTCTGCAAAGAGATAATTTCAGCAGAATCCCAAATAGTAAAATGAAGTTAGCTGAACCAAAAATAATCTTATGCATATTAGAAGATATATGCCCCTCTTTTCCAAAAGAATCCATTCCAAGACCCCCCAGTGGATGCTTGCAACCCAGATAGCATAAAATCCTATGAACACTGTTTTCTCTTATAGAGAAATATTAATAATAAAGTGTAATTTATAAAGCAGACATAGCAAGAAATTATCAACAACTAATAACAAAATAGAACCTTAAAGCAATGTACTATAATAAAAATTATTTAAATTAATGAACTTCTTATTTCTAGAATTTTTTCTAGGATATTTTCCCATGATGACTGACCACAGGTAACTGAGATCTTAGAAAACAAAGGGGAGATTATTGTGGTTGAAACAAATAGGAATCGCTTTCATTGCCAGCTTCATCCTACTTTCTGTAATGAAGGTGCCGGAATGAAGGACCATTATAGAGTGTGGATTTATAAGTAGTAGGATAGCATATGGCTTGCTGTGGGAGTCTCTGAGAAGCCTTCCTGGGGTCCCACAGCTGAAACAGTGGTGAAAAGGCACTAAGATTAAGTCATGAGAGCTATGGAACCAAGAAAGGGACCAAGAAGATTTGAAGCACAGCCATCAACAGCATGAAATTGCTGTTAATGCAACAGCATGACATTGACTATGTCAAATACCTTCTCCAAGCTGCTCTCCCTGACCACCTAGGTAGCATATTCTCCTTGACCCCAGGGTATATTCATCATGGTATCCTGCTTTATGGTCCTCTTCAGGCTTAGTGATGTCATCATGCATTTTCCTGCTCTTCATGTTTGTGTTGTTGTCACTCATCTCTGCAGGACTGGAAACTCTGTTTGAGCAGGGACTGCCTTATTTCTATACATAGATATAGATACCTCCGTCAGAGTGTCATTTGATTAAGGAAGGGAGCCCAGATCTAGCAGAAATGGGGTAACAACTTGTATTAGTTACTTTTCTCTTTGCTGTGACAAAATACCCAGTGAAAGTGTCTCAAGAAAAGGCCTTATTTAGGCTGGTTCAAGGGTGCAGTCCATGACAGAACAGCTGACCTCATGGTACTTGCAATCCAGAAGCAGAGAGAGAAATGCTGGTGTTCAGCTTGCTTCTTCCTTTGATTCAGCTCCAACCCACTTAAGGGCTCCTTGGTTAAGCCTCTCTGGAAACTTCCTCACAGACACTCCCAGGTGTTTCTAAAATCTACCAGGCTAACAGTTGACATTAAGCACCACACAGCAGTTTGTTTGTTTTTTGTTTTTTTTCTCTCATCATATAGTGACCTTTGTGGTGGAATTAAGGTCACAGGTTGGAGCCTGCTATCAAACCCTTTGATGGAAGAAACAACCTCTAGGTTAAGGGCTAATCTAATTCCATCTGCCTGGAATTTTATGCATAAGAAGTCCCTGCCCTGATTTAACACTCTGTGAATCCATACATTCCTGATTTATCTTTAGATAATTATCTCTGCTTAGGGAGAAATGTAAGACCATGGCAATGGCCTTCGATGAATGAGTAATGCAGCAGGTTACGAGGCTCTCAAGCCTGTTTATTGCACATGGTGGGAGGGGCTGTGGAGAAAGGATTTATATGAAGAGCTATGCAATTGCTTTGTTTTCATTACTGCCATCTCTCTCAGTTATGATCATTATTATTAGAATTATTGCTGACAGAGTCTTGAAGTCATCATGTAGCTCCAGCTGGCCTTGAACTCAAGACCCTCCTGCTTCAGCCTCTGAAGTTCTAGGAGTATAGATTTCTGTCATTATATCAAGTTCTGTTTTTTTTTTTTTTCAAGGAGAATAAGGAAGATGGGAGTAGAAAGATGGCAGGCAACTAAGAAAAACTTTTGAAAAGAACTTTCAAGAAAACAATAACCCTAGAAGCATCAGACAAACCAGCAGGGGGTGTTAAAGATAAAATTACCACTAAGAAGTCAATGGAAATGTAGTTACAGCAATTGCTGCATGCTCTCTGTTTCCTTGTAAGCGAATGAACTGACCTTTAAAAATAAAATTGCCTTGGTTGTTCTTTTTTTTTTTCCCCCTTAATCTCATTCTCGGAGCTTCTGAGTTTGTTCCCAACTGTTGTCTACATTTTTTTTTTTTTTTAATGCATGTAGGTTTGGTGGTTCACTCCAATAATCCCAGGATTTGGGAGGTTAAGGCAGATTCCCCACATGTTTGAGGGTAGACTGGGTTACAAAACGAGTTCTAGGCCACTGTGGGCTACATGGCAAGATCTTTTCTTAAACACCTCCCCCCAGCAAAAAAACCTCCAAGCATATTGTTGTAAATAAAAGTAAGCAAAAAAAAGTCTTGTATTATTTCCTCTCCTGCATTTTTTAAAAATTCACATTATATTCCTTGCTGCAAATATATAAACCATGACTTTGTCAAAAAAAAAAAAAAGAATACTCTTGGGCCCACAGATTTTAAAACATATTTTACGATATACATAAATATTCACTATAATGTCTCCTATTTTTAAAAAGCATAGGAAACTAAAGATAGAGTATGGTCTTCATTTGTACTTCATTTTATTTAAAATGGTTATCATCTTCTGGGTCTAATTACGGGTGGATTTTATTTGTTCCCATTTGTAAAAATTCCTCCACCATTTCTGAATTCTGCTCAGAAAATATCACCCTTAAAATTCAAAAATGTTACTAAAAGGGTTATTTTTGTGAGAAAAAAAATGTTTAACATATCTTTTGAGGTAGGTAGGGGATTGATTTTACCCTTCTATTATAGAAGGGGACTACTGGAGCATTGAAAAAAAAAAAAAAAAAAAAGTCCTGCCTGTGATCACAGAGTTCTGAGCAAGAACTGGAATCTGAAAGAGAAACTATGCTCCTGCCCTGACAGTGCAGATTTCCCAGGCCACTGCACACTTGCAAGGACACTCTGCCTAGGTGGCAACCTCTGGGATGACTTCCTCTTTCCCCTGACTGTACCTCCAGAAAGGCAGAGCTTGGTCTTCCCTGTGACAACCCCCTAAGCTTTAGCCAGGGGAAGAGAAGAGTCCTGAACTGGTTGCCAGCTTTCAGTGGTTTATCTGGCTGAGACAATTTCAGATACAAATGCTATTGTTGCAGAAGCAGCCTTCCCACGCTTCTGGATTACTGGATGCCTAACTTGAGCAGTAGCTTGCTCTTTTCTCTTTGCAGACTTCTTGAGAACAGGGATTGTACCTATTATTTTACAAAGACTCCTGGAGAAACTCTAGACACCAAGACATATTTATTGGGGACTGCTCGTGAACATCCAATAACTAATCAGTAGCTTTGGGACTTTGTACCCTGAGGAGTTCAACCTTGGGCTGTGGGTGTAGAAAGCAGCAGTTCACTGATAGGGGAGATGAACTGTCCAACAAATGAGTAAGGGATGGGTCTGAATTTCTTCTTGAAGAGTCAAAGTTATCTGCTTGTTTTCTTTCTTTTCTCATCCAAATTGTTTTTATTTGCTGCAATTTCAAAACATTAAAATATAATTAGTTCAGCTTCCTCCCCCTTTGTCATTTTATGCATGCGACTCTTTTAATATTCTAAGTGTCACTATTTCCTTTATTTGTTCCTGGCTCTTAATAAATAAAAATACATTCTTCTAAAAAGAAAAAAAATAGAAAGGTTACCTGGATCACCCATGGAAATCTGGCTTCAGTTGGTTCCGGATGGAACCTAGGCATCAGCATTTTTTGCTCAATCTCCTGTGACAATTCTGATACTCGGTGGGTTTGAGAACTACCCGTTTAAACTGTGAATCTTTGTCTCTGTGACATATTTAGTGTCTGTGACTTATCTGATGCCAAGTCTTTGGCCAAGAATGCAACATCCAATTATAACACAGATCCCACGGGGAAGATCAGTTTTAGGATTTTCCATGTGGTTTCCAGAAATGTATTGTGGTGAGAAGTAAGTATTGTTGGGGATTTTATATTTCCCCAACGTCTCAATGACCCCCAAAAGAAGTTCCTGGGAGAAACTTGTTCTCTTGATGTTCATTGTGGTTGTGGGTAGCCCTCTTACACTATTACGAAACCCAGTCCTGTATTGTTGGTGGGATTCAGTGAGAAAACCATCCTTTAAACATCAAACAAGAATGCCCAAACTGATACATGTGTTGAAACAGGGCAGCTACATTGCTAAGAAAACAGCCCTTGTACCTGGGGTTCTGGTACCCACGGTTTCTCCAGTCTCCTCCTACCATGACCAGCATTTGGACCTAAACTCAATATCTCTCCCAGCACTCTGGTATTCCAAAGCAGATGATTTGATTTTCTGGGCACTATGCATGGATCCCATTGTGGGAAGATTGACTCCTAGCCAAGCAGAGCCCAGAGAAGAAGCTGTTCTGCATCAAGGGAGAAGTGAAGCTAATGGATGCAACAGTGGCAGGAACACAGAGAGTTGATACTGTCAAGAGAAAGAACAAATACAGTTAAAAGGTGGTTCTCAATCTGTGGGTCACGACCCCTTTGGGGTCACAAATCAGATATCCTACATATCAGATATTTACATTACGACTCATAACAGTAGCAAAATTACAGTTGTGAAGTAGCAATGAACTAATTTTATGGCTGGGGGTTGCTACAACATGAGGAGCTGTATTAAAGGGTGGCAGTGTAAGAGGCGGTTGAGAACTACTGCTCTAGAGAATACTCAGAGTAAAGGCTTGAGGACAGGATACAATGGATGAAGGAATATTAAGACATCCTTTTAAATTTAAGCAAGTGACCCTTTATTGTATTCAGAAAGGAGAGCCAAGGATTCGGAAATATCAGTGAGTTGTCTGGGAGTTGATATTGACCCTGCTAGGCTTAACTAACACCCACTCCTCACTCTCAAGCCCCAGTATGTATAAGCAAGTTTATCTGAGCTCCACATCCCCTTTCACCCCAGCTGCTGCTCTGAATATCCTCCTCAAGAGGCTCCTGATGGTTCCTTCTGTGAGAGCAAGAGACTCTGAAGTGGGGCTGGGCAAAGGCACTCGGCAGTGTGGGGCACCTCCCTGAAGCTGCAATGTGGGACCCCGGCTGGTTTCCCAGGAAAGAAGCCAAGAGGACTCTTCCTGAGTAGGCAGACCAGGCTGGCCTCACTCACAGAGTTCTCCTTGCCTCAGTCTCCTGAGCACTAAGATTAAAGCCATGAACTACCCTGGCCCTGATGATTTCATTTCCCAAACCTAGAAACCCTGCAAAGTATTTTTAGCTTAATTTTACCTTGACATCAAGATGAGAAGAAAAAGATGCTTTATTGAGTACTCTCCAGTTGAAAACCATAATGTGTATGTTCGTACAAATTATGATACAGCTCTGTATGAGTGTGTGTGTGTGTGTGTGTGTGTGTGTGTATTACGATAGATACAGCTCTGCATGAGTGTGTGTGTGTGTGTGTGTGTGTGTGTGTGTGTGTGTGTGTATTACGATAGATACAGCTCTGCATGAGTGTGTGTGTGTGCATGTGTGTGTGTGCATTAGGACACAGCTCTCTATGAGTGTGTGTGCATTATGATGCAGTTCTATATGAATGTGTGTGTGTGTGTGTGTGTGTGTGTGTGTGTGAGAGAGAGAGAGAGAGAGAGAGAGAGAGAGAGAGAAGAAAGAGAGTTCTTGTTTGTTTGTTTGTTTGGTTGGTTTTTGTTTCAAGACAGGGTTCCTCTGTAGCTTTGGAGGCTGTCCTGGCATTCACTCTGTAGACCAGGCTGGTTGCAAACTCACAGAGATCCGAGTGCTGGGATCAAGGGCGTATGCCACCACCTCCTGGCAAGGAGAGTTCTAAATTTTATCTTTTTGAGATAGTCTCTCTATGCAGCCCTGGCTCCCCTGGAACTTATGTAGATTAGACTGGCCTCAGACTCAGAGATCTGCCTGCCTCCAGTGCTGGGATTAAAAGTGCATGCCAACACATCTGACTCGCCTTCTGTTTTGTTTCCACTTTGTTTTATTTTTCTGAGATAGGGTCTGACTATTTAGCCCATGCTGGCCTTGAACTCTCTCACCTCCCCCCCCCAAAACCCCAGTAGATACATCTCTTGAGAAATTAGGCTTTTAAGATCAACTATATGAATACCCAGGCCATCATGGAAAATTCCATTTTTAAAGGATTGTTTTTTTTTTAATTGCATGTTTTAGATAGCCCTCTCTTTTTTTCTTCTCATTTTGTTTAGAAGCAAAACATTTCTTTTCTCAAAGCTGATTCTTTTCTAGTTGCCCTACAGTGAAGGAAGCCGCATGGTAGCTGGAAATGGAAAGGCTGGGGATCTTGCGTTGCAAGGAAGCATCAGTTCTGTGACGGCAGCAGGGGAAGGAAGCCCAGGAAGCCCTTATACCCTTGTCAGCCTCATTGCATCCCCTATGGGCCGGGTTATTCCTGGTGGAAATTCTTACTCCATAAGTTCCTTTAAAAACATTCAAACTGCCTGTGAGAAGAGCTTCATCCAATACAGAGGCCCTCTCCCAACCAAAGAACCAGATGTTGCCTTTGCGAGCCACCTGGTTGCACCCAGCTCTGCTACAGACATACAGACATACAGATATAGAGGAAACAGGCTGAAACACAAGGACTTGCTCATGGCCATGTGAGTTCCCAGCAGCTCTGCTCCTTGCTCTTCTTGTCCTCACTAACCCTTCCTCTTGACATCAGCAATGTCACTTCATGTAAATACAAGATATTCTTGGCCCAGACAGCCCTGGCTGGGAAGCCACATAGTTAACTCTCTGATTCATGTGTTTTCTAAGAATGTGGTTCTGAGTTGGGGGGTGGGGGGTGTCTGGACTGCAACCCCACATGCTGTGCATGGCTAGAAGCATCTCTCCCTTTGGGGAACAGGGATGGCCAGCATCATAAGAAGCAGCAGAGCAGGGGAGGCTTGACACTCCTCCTGCCATCCCCTCCTGGCTGCCCACTCTTCCCTCCACTATCCAAGAACTGCAAACACTCAGCTCCCCTGATTCCTCAAGGAGAGCCGGGTGATTTAAGCCATTCATGTTTCTTTGACATAGATGTCCAAACAGGAAGCCAAAGGGACCTGGCTTTTCAGTTTTTGTTTTATAAGGCAGTGTGTGGCTAGGGACAGGCAAGGCCAGCCATTGGTGCAGACATTCTCAATGTCTGCAGCCAGGGCAATCTCCCGTGCACTAGGGTAACATGATATAATGTGGCTGCCACTAACCAGAAGTTAAGGTCTCTGCTGCTCATGGAATGCCAGTGAGCCTCTGTTTAGAAGTCAAGGCAAGGTTTGTGCTCATACTTCCATACCTGCCAAGAGCAGCTGATGTGAACCAGGTGGTCTGCTGCAAGCAGAATTCAATTACCCAGATGGCAACTGCTTCTTAATTCAAAACTTTCACAGTGCCCCCCTCTTTTTCCATTATGAAAAATGAGAGGGTGAAGAGAATATATTGAGTTTGATCACTTCTGGTTTATGAGATTAGAGCCATGGGAGGGAAGTGTGTCCCTGGCCTGCAGCAGCTCCCTGCAGCTCCAGCCCCAAGCACGATGCCTGCCTGGTATGGCGTGGCTTCTGGTTCCTGGAACAGAAGAGATGGGCCTGTAACTCAGCTCCCTCATGGGTCTGCTCTTAGGTAGCTAGAGAAACTCTCAGCTAATTAGTGATTTTATTAGTAGATAGATTCTTCTTCTTCTTCTTCTTCTTCTTCTTCTTCTTCTTCTTCTTCTTCTTCTTCTTCTTCTTCTTCTTCTCTTCCTCCTCCTCTTCCTCCTCCTTCTCCTCCTCCTCCTTCTCCTCCTCCTCCTCCTCCTCTTCCTTCTTCTCCTCCTCCTCCTCCTCCTCTTCCTTCTTCTCCTCCTCCTTCTTCTCCTTTATCTTCTTCCTGGAAAAAGGAAAAATGAGAAAAGGTTTTAAATTGCATTTGGCGACAATGTGGCAACATTTTCCCCCTAAGGCTGTTTGGCATCAGCCCCTGTAGTAGGACCCTGGCTTTTCAGACCTCTCTCTCTGAAGGTGAAAATCTCTTATTTGGGCTGCAGCTGTGACATTTTTGTGGCCTGATTCCCTTGGTCCTTAATAGGTTTGGTAATAACCAACTATTGGAATAGGCAGGGTGTTGGGTGACCTCTGCCACCTGACTTGGCTGAGTTGTCAGTAGCTAGGTTGTTTGTTGGATGAGAGATGGAGATAGGGAGGGAGAGATGGAAAGGAGAAGTAGATTCTGCTCTCACTCTCTCCTCTTTTATGTCCATGTCTGCAGATCCTCATCCTTCTTGGGCCCTTATGTCTCCCAGGCTGAGTACGTGTTTGGAATCAAGATAACTCTTTACACTTTTGGGATTGTTACTAGTGTGATGATGATGCAGGAGTGCTTCATGTATATTGTGTAAGCGCTTACACAATACAGCCATACAGTTAATAAATCTATGATTACACGAATGATGAAAACCCTATTATTGTGTAGGAAAGGTTTATGGTTGGGGTACTATCTTGATCAGCAGTTTGGGGTCGATCATCTCACCACTATCACCACCAGCATTTCTGTCACCATCACCAGCATCTCTATCATGGAGTCAGCATTCCTATCACTACCAGCCACCACCCCATCATCACCCCACCATCATCTTCATTACTTTCATCAGCATCTGTACCACTACCCTAACTACCGTCACCACCATCACTGTGTCCACCACCACCTCTACCGTCATGTCCGCAATCAAATATCAAACGTCAAGTTGGCAGGGACCTTTCAAAATGCTAAGATTCATTGCCACAGGGAACAATTATAACTTGAGCTCTTTGGATAACTGAAGCTAAATTATTCATTAATTTAGATTCTTCTTCCTTTCTCCAGCCCCTATAATTCCAATCTTTATTGTGAGATTGGTTGCCAGGTGGCTTAAATTGTCTTTAGTCACTGCAATTGCATTAAGCCCTGGCTTCTGACAATGCCAACAACAACAGAAAGTCTTTAGTCTATTTGGGAGTTTCACTTAACAACACATATCAGGAAATAAAAAATAAATAAATAAAATAAATAAAAAAGCCCGGTGCTGTCTTTGGGGCTAGGGGATTGATTGTATTAAATGATTGTGAAAAGAATGCCTCAATTCCAGTCTGTTTTCTCTTCATTCCTCAACAATTTAGAAGGTTCTGCTGGGAGGATAATGGGTGCATAATTTGGATGGTAATGGGAATTAAGAGATACTACATGTGCTTTAAAAAAAAAAAAAGAAACATAAACTGAGTAAGCCATCACAAAGGTATAGGGAGAAACAGATGTCGGGAGAGTCTGAAATCAACTGGACTAGGGAAGAACGGATAAGCAGGGGTGGCTGTGGAAGTCAAGCATGCTTTCTTTTCTGCAAAAGAAATCATTTCAAAGCCACAGCCCTTCTCAAAGCCCTGCCACATCTCCCTGAGGCCTACAGGATAAAGTTCAAGCCCCGAGAGAGCTTCTAAATCCTCAACAGTTTGCATGCTACTCCGCATGCTACCCTGTGCTACTCTCCCTCTTGACCAAGGCTCCAACCATGAACAGCTAGCCCATCCTCCAGCAGACCACATCTATACTCTGAGGATTTTACCCACATGTTGTGTTTGATGTGAGTTTCCCTGATCCTTCCAAATACACTTAGTGAACTGCTCTCTGTGTCTCAAGGTCCAGTCAGGGATGTTTCCCATTTCTCTGGGCAGAGCTGGCTGCTTCCTCTTCAGTGCCCTGGTGATGCTATACTGTGATCCAGTTCCTCTCACCATGTTACTAATGTCTCCTTGCATGTCTTTCTTTCATGCTCAGTGGTCAGTTCTTCAAGGATGGAGAGTTCCTTTTAGTCTTTACACATTAACACCAGGCACTGTGTCAAGCTCTGTATTATTACAGAGATCCAATAAAGTTATTCTGGGGACATTCGGTGTTTTGTTTTTGCTTTGAGGGAGTGTTGTTTTGTATGAATTGGCTCTTATCTCTGTTAACTAATACAAGGGTACGAGAGTTATGGTTTGGACAAGGCTCTTTGTGAGAGAGGAAGTAAAAGAGGGAACACATCCTAGGGACTTCCTCAGAAGAGTTCACACATGGGAGGTCATCCATCACCAAAATGGCAGCCTCCTGGCTAAACATAAGCTGTTAGGAAGGAATTGAGCTGGTTACTATTTTCGTGGCTGACCTACTTTTCTGTTACGTCTATGGCTGTGACAAAAGCTTCCAGACTTTTATAAATGAATCAAACCACTTTGGGATGGCTTTGTAGCCACTCCTCTTAAGGTAGCTCTTACCTAAGAAGAAAATTTGCATTTCCCTGACACACAGCTCTAGGGTTTTTGGCATGCTAGTCTAAAAGAGCTGTGCTCTCAGTGGAACCCACCTCCACAGAACACTTTTGACAGCTTTTGTATAGAAGGTTTTCAGGCCAGGGGTAGCACTTGTCTCCTCGGGGCATGGCTTTACCCTCCTGAAGGCAGGCAGAAGTAAATGGCAGTCACCCATGCTGCTCTTCTTGATTCCGGGCTTGCCCATGCTGAGTAAGTACACCTGGATGCAGATGGAACTCTAGTAACAGAGTTTTTCCAATCCCAGGCCCCTTCTTTGTTGCCATTTGGTTTTTCTTTGCTGTCTGCCCATGGTTGTTGAGTTTTTAAGTGCAAGGGCACTATTCTGTTTCATAGTGTTTGGGGTTGAGATGAGGGAGTAGAAGTGTTAGAAGGCAGAATCCTGATTTGTAAATTCAGGAACCAAAGTAGAACACACGAGAGACAGCTAAAAGACCTTCATTGCTGTTTTAATTTTTAAACGCTGCTCTTAGTAAGAACAAATGACTTAAGCGACAGTTTCATGAGAAGGATGGCAAGTTAGAGGGATGCTGTTGTGGCTGACAATATCTACGGCGGTCACCAATTATCTGCCGAAACTTCAACATTCCCAGAGGTAAAACTTGAAGTCTTCTCCAGTCATTAGTATGTGAAGACATATCAAAGGGCTTTCAAATGATACACCTAGGAGCTTTCAAAAGAAATTAAGAGTTGAGTAGGAAATGGAATTTGGGAGGAAAGCTTAAAGGAGTTAGTTCTCTGCCAGTTGGGATGGCCAGCAATGTGCATGGACTGTGCTTTTAAAGTAGGCAGTAATGGGGTGGTAAAATCGCTCAGTGGGTAAAGGTGCTTGCTGCCAAACTTGACAACCTAAGTTCCATCCTTGGGACCCACAAGGTGAAAAAAGAAAACCAACTTCTGCAAGTTGTCCTCATGGATGCTGTGGCACACCCTGCCCCTAAATAAAAATGTAGGTGTGGCTTTTAAACTTAAAAACAAAACAAAACAAAAACAAAAACAAGCAGGCAACATCTGTCTGTTGTCAAACAGGAGAAAATGGGTTTTCCATGAAATGGTTAGAAACGAGCTAGGAAGAACCTTTCGGGTCATGAACACAGTTGGCTTGAAGGAAGACGAGGGGTTCTTTGTGGAGTCTGGGAATGGGTACAGCATAAGGAGGGACACTTGTAATTGTTTACGTGATAACTCTAGGGCAAGCAAGGCCAAGGAAAATCTCATCATCCCAAATTCCTAGCTCATTGATGTCCCAAATATTCGCTTCCTATAGAAAATGCTAATTAGCTGTGGGCTCCAAGCCATCTTCTAAAGTCCTTAATTGCAACGTTGTGTTTATTCAATGCTGCAAGTGCTCACTCTAAGTGCTAATGTTCTTGGCTCAGAATACTGACTTGCATCATATTTTTCATACATCTGCTGACTCTCTTCACAGTGACTGGGTCAGCCCTCAGCTGTGAGCAGAGCCTCCTCTTGGAGCCATCCACACCGGCAGACCCGAGGTCTGTAATGCTGAGTTGGATCCCATCCCATTTAACCATGCTCCAAGCTAGCAGCTTCAAAGAGTTGATACACTAAGGTGCATGGAGCAGAGGTATTAGGTGGCTGGCTCTTTCTTCCATTATCCACAGTTGTCCTCTGTACCAGACTGGGACTAGGATCTGGAAAAGGTATCCAAATGTTCTGCTGTTATTTGGGTGGGGGGGGTGGGAGTCCAGTGTTCATCACTCCCTGAATCTCAGTTTCTTCATCGTGAAAAAAGGAGCATGCATGTCTTTGATGTCTAAGATTCATTCAGAAATCTCTCCTAAGAAGGGGGTGGGGGTTCCTTTCAAGAAAAGACCTTCGGTCCTCTTCCCTGGAAAATGTGTCTCTTAACACCTGAGATTGCCACACTTCCATCTTATCCATGTTTTGTCTTTCCCTTGGTTCTGTACCTACATCCACAGCTCTGCATCTCAACCAGAGTCTTTCCATCTCTTTTAACATGGGAAGTTGGTATCATGGTCAGATACCAAAGTATGAAGTTCAAAGATGGTATAAGTTTCCAATTTCAAAGTCAAGCTCCCTCAGTCATCAGCCAAGTCCCCCTAATTTCTCACTGTTCCATTTGGAGACATGCAAAACCCCAGGGCAGGTAAAAAACAAAACAAAACAAACAAACAAACAAAAGCTATTGTACGAAACCAAAAGCAAAATGAGGGCTTTTAATTAGAAGTCCTTACTTGCCGGACGTTGGTGGCGCACGCCTTTAGTCCCAGCACTCGGGAGGCAGAGGCAGTCAGACCTCTGTGAGTTCGAGGCCAGCCTGGTCTCCAGAGCGAGTGCTAGGATAGGCTCCAAAGCTATACAGAGAAACCCTGTCTCCAAAAACCAAAAAAAAAAAAAAAAAAAAAAAAGTCCTTAATATTTTGCCCTTTCTCCACCCTTGAACATAACTAGAAATCCAGGACCTCAGTGAACTGCAGCTGCCAACTAACAGCTCTGGAGACATGACAATGCCTTGACTAATCACAGCTTATGAATGAATGGATGATATGAGTAAGGAGACTACAACTCAGTCTTAATGCTTTCTACATTTTATTTTATTTTTGAGACAGGGCTTCTCTGTGGGACAGTCCCTGTCTGTCCTGGAACTCATTTTCTCATTTTGTAGACCAGGCTGACCGCGAACTCACTGAATCTGCCTGCCTCTGCTTCCTGAGTGCAGGGACTAAAGGTGTGTGCCACTACCTCCCAGCTGCTTTCTACATTTTCATTATTGAGTTTTCCCATCAGGGCTTATGGGTAATTAATCTTAAACTAAGATCTTCAGCAAGCAAAGCCTCCTGCACAGAATTGGTAATCAGGCCCGGGTAGGAAGTAGCTAACACTCTGTGGCCTTCAGTTGAGCTAACAAGGCTGGGACTGGTGCCCTGGATTAGGGGCTCTTTCCCCAGAATCATGGTTTTGAATTCTGCTTATAGTCCCTCTGCTCTCTGAGGAACTGAACTGATGTCTGCAGATCACCGGAGGAGATAAAAAGCTGCATTCTCCTAGAAGCAACAGTTGCTTCTAAGAAGTGCTAAGAATTGTTCTATCGAATAACTGATAACGTGGTGGCTACCTGTTTGGGTGTTTCTCCTTCCATTACCCTCCCCCCTTTTGCAAGCCCCACATCCTACAAAGAATTGACACTTGAAGTTGATAGGTCTTGCTCTAACTAAGCAGTGAATGCTTTCCTTGCTTCTCATAGGAGTTCCCAGAGCTGGAAAAAGCAAATTTCTACTCTGAAATGCTTCCCTGACATTGTTATAATGCTACTTTGGTTTTTAGATGTTGAACTTCAGCCATTGCAGTGCCTGCTAAGCAGCCTGAAACTATAGAGCAAAGCCACACTCTGTAACTGCCAGGGGCTTGAGTGGGATAGAATGGGAATGACACTGATGTGCCCTCTGGATAGCCAAGGATGCCCTGGAGGAGGTGGTGCTATGCTGGTGGGAGGTGCGGAGCCACAGGCAGGTCTTCAAGACATCTCCCCCTTGAGTCACCTCTTTTACTAAAGATGGGCGTTCTTTTGGGTTTCAGGTTTCTCTACCCTAAAAAGGAGAATCCCGTGGACAAGCAGGCTACCATCCCGCTCCTCTTTTCACAAGAAGGTTTCATTCACACGGCGCTGTGAATGAATTTCCTTACTGGCCGTATTTTTGGATAGTCATTTTAGGGTCTTGAAGGGAGGGAAGTGTATGTGGCGTGCGCGCACGTGTGCATGTGTGCATGTGTGTGTGTGTGTGTGTGTGTGTGTGTGTGTGTGTGTGTGTGTGTGTGTGTGTGTGTGTGTGTTCGAAAGCATTTATTTCTCTAGTGGAGAAGTAGTAAGAGGACCCCAAGATGAAAGAAGCAAAGGGAAGGCACCAAGAGCCTGGGGAGGGCATCAGCAGATGGACGCGGGCCTGTATTACGCAGAAAGGAGTCCCTCAGAGTCACGCAGCTGCAGTTCCACCCGGGCCCCTGACGCCCTAGAAAAGCTAAGCTGAGTGAGTGGGCTAGCCCAGTTCCCCTGCGCCGCACCCACTGCGGACCTTCTGCGCTTTACTCTTCAGGCTGCTCACTCAAGTCCCCGGTGTCTTGCAGGGGGCGCGCGCACTGCAGCCCTCGCGAGACCCGAACACGCGCGTCCGGTGCTCCGGCGCCCTCCTGCCGGGAGCCCCGGGCTGGCAGCCGCTAGCTCGGTCCGGGCCCGACGGGGAGGGGTTAGGGACGGAGGCGGAGCCAGCTGGAGCCGGTGTCAGGTTGCTCCGGTAACGGTGACGTCACGCGCGGGCGGAGCTATCACGCAGGTTGCATATTTTAGGAAGTGAGGAGGAGGCGCGGGCTCGAGCTGCGGCTGGGTCTGGGGCGCGGAGCCTCGGCGGGAGGAGGCGGACACGTGGCAGCGGCGGCAGTAGCGGCGGCAGCAGCGGCGGCTTCGGTCCCGGGCGCCAGCCGTCCTCCCTCTTTCCTCCCGCAGCAGCCCTAGTTCCCGCCTCTCGGCTCCCCCGGCCCCGCTCTCCCGGCCGGGAGCTGCTTTCTCCTCTTTCTAGTCTCCAGCCACAGGACCCGGCGCGGGGCCCGAAGCGCCGCCACCATGGGGAAGGGGGTGAGTATCAGGCGAGCCCGGGCCGCTGGATGGAGCCAAGGAGGAAACGGCTTGGGGACCAGTCTCTTGGCAATGGGGAGCGGGCGAGAGACGGGCGCTGAGAGCGGGCGGCGGACCCGGAGGGGGGGCGCCCGGGGCGGCATCCCCGGAGCCGGGCGCCTGCCCTGCCCGCGCCCTCCGGTCGCCCTCATCGCGCGCCTTGCGCTTCCTTTCTCCCTCCTCCCTCCGTGCCTAGGGGAAGGAGCGCTCCTCCCCTTCCCCCGGGGAGCTCCGCCAGGGCCCCCTCGCGGTGGCCGTTCTCGCCGCGGCCCGGCGCCGGCGAGGGCAGCCTCCGGGTCGAGACTCCCTTCTCCTGGAGGCGCTGGGTCTTGGCCAGATCCCCGCAGTGACGACCGCCCTCCCCCAAAGGAAAAAAACTGGCTTCCCCTTAAGGCAGAGCCAGCCCAGCAAAGCTGGTGCCAGAAAGGGTGTGACTTCACAACCCTAAGATAGCCTTTAAGGTATACTTTTGAGAGCTTTAAAATGGGCCACTTTCCATAACAGGATGCGCCTTTGGCAACATGTTGCTGTCTTAACGTTGGGGAGGGGTGCGTAGATTTATGTCGGGATGACTCTTGAGGGAGGCTAGGCTGACCTCCAGGGCTGCTGGGTACTGTCAGTCCGACGAAGGACTGGAGATCGGGGAGTAGATGGTGTTAGAAAAGCCATGCGGGTTTCCTGCACGGCTGTCTCACCCAAGAGCGGTTCCCGAAGGGAATGAGAGACTCGGGGACGCGACCAACGCTGAGTCCCCACCTTGATTATTCCTATCCATCTCAGAAGAATTAGCTCCTGACCTCAAAGCAGCTCAAATCCAGCGGATAAAAATTATAACCCCAAGTAACCCTGAAAATAGCAGTTCCTAGGTTGAAAAAGCAGCAGTCATGAGTACACAGGTGGGAGAGTCCACTCCATCCTCTTCCTGGCTGACCAAGCAGGCTGTAGACACTCCGCAGGTCCTACAGCACCTGGGTGTATCCTGAGATGGGGAGAGGGAAGCACATTCCCTGGAGACTAAATGGGTTTTGAAGGAGATAATTTTATGACCTGAGCCAGGTAGGGAGAATAGGGCCAGAGGGGGTGCCCAGGGTGGGCTTTGGGTTATGCAGCATCAGAGCAGAGAGCGGATTGCCTGCCTGCTACACTTCCCAGGATGGATATGTATCACACCATGCCTATAAACCATTTATTCTTTAAAACCCTCTCTTTCATCTCCTCTCCCCTCAAAAAGTGTGTTTGCCAAGTGGAGACCTTGAGTGGCTTTTAGGGAGTACAAAGACAGATGGAAGCCTAGGAAGGTGAAGTGACTTGTTCAAGGTCAAATGATTATTTAGTGACAACAGGTGCTGAACAACCTGTTGCTCTCAAGCTTGTCCATACATCTACCCCTAGCATGACTTTATGTGCAGAATTCTAAAGTTATCTTTCAGAAGAAATTGGGGTGTTTGTAATAATAAATAAGCCAGGCAGGTGTTTAAGTCAGAGTCTTACCCATAGGCTGTAGCTGAATCTCCTATATGCAGTGGAGTGGTACAGTAACAGTCCAACTGAGTATTTAGTGGACATTCAACATAAGTTTTTATGGACCCTAATAAATGTCTAGAGTAACAATACTAAGGTATTTGGAGTACTCCGATAAATCGGATGTTAGGTTGCATGCATGCGTTCATGTGTGTGTGCATGTCTTTTCCAATGACTTATGGAGGCCGAACTAGTCAGAGGAATATTTCATACTGAAATGTTGGGATTTTTCCACATGAGGATTAAAATGTGGGTGGAGCTATGACTAAAGCCCTTTTGATAATTGGTTAACCAGAAGCTTAACGGCAGCCAATTTTTAAGGTCACTGTGATCCCACTCCCCTTTTCTCAAGTGCCATCCGGTTTAGGTATGGGTGATATTCTCAGGTGATTCTTCCTAGTTTTCAAAGCCTGGCTCCTGAACATTTGGTAAGAAAGTGAAAGACCAGCTTGCTGAATCATTCCTGGGTAAAATAGGATTCTGTCCCTTTTTTCATGTTGGGTGTTTTTGCCAGTGACTCGGCTTAAATCCTCAGTGAGGCCTACCACTACCAGCTTAGTTCACCAAAGGTGCACATCAGAATTGTTTAGAAATGCAGGAGATTTTCTGGGTCCTCATTGTTATTGTTGTTTGGTTGGGTTTTTTGTTTGTTTTGTTTTGTTTTTAAGTTTATAAAAGATGGGAAGGGGAGAGGTCTCCCTTAGCCCTTCACTGGGTTTGGCTTACCATTAACTTACTTAGGTAGAAAAGAAATTCTAGCTTATGGGAGTGATCTAAAGACCAGGCAGGGAGAAGGTTCAGGTTCAGGTGACACAAGGGGTACACATGTCAGCAGAAATCCTGGTTGTATGGTAACATTATCAATTGCCCTTTTGGAGCTAAACTGGAAAGTGTGACTAAATACCCATTGGCTTCTATAAAGCTAGTACTTTAGACTCAAAACACTGTAAGGCAGAGTCCTCCCAATGGAAAGTGGCCCAGCCCTCCTGCCAGGAGCAATGGAGCTGCTCCTGGGAGGCTCAGAGAACAGAGCAGAGGGTGTGAGGTTGCTTCCACCTTTTGCCAGTCATACAGCGTAAGAGTGTAACAGTTCCCTGCCTGGAAGGTTCTCTCTATCTCTCTGTAAGGCTGTCTCCTCTTGGCTGCTTGCTGTTTGTTAATTTGTAGCGTTCTCTGCTGGCAAGTTTGTAACAATGATGACTGACCTTCGTGTTGAAGAGTAGGACTTAAGGCTGCTCTATAAACCCAGGAAGATAGAGAACACCCCTCATCCTATCCCAAAAATCTTTATAAAGATCCTGTAGAGTGTTTAATCAGATGAGGGCTAAAACTTAAAATCACATTTAAGAATAAAAAATAGGTCCAGCGTTAAAGCAGAGAGAGGCTTAGCACTCACCCCCCATCCCTAAACTCTCCAAAAAAGCACTGCCTGAGGATTACTTAGCAACAAGTGCACAGATAAGTGACTTTCTCTTCACATCAGAATGCTCTTTTAAGAATAGCTCAATAATGAGAGGGAGGCATTAACTAAACATCCCTGAAGGGCTTTGAAGAACTAAGTCAAATTTTTGTTTCATTTGAAGACAAGAAGGTTTTTTGTTGTTGTTGGTTTTTTGTTTTGTTTTGTTTTTTTAAGCAAAAGCCCTGAAACTCTAGTTTCTAGTCTGGCCAGATGTCAAGTTGTCACCCTGAGGATCAAGTGTAGTCATCTGCGTACTGTTTATAGAGTGAGTGTGATGCCAGTATGCGGTCCATCCATTACTGCTGGGGCTTACTAAGTCATTAGAACTGTGAGCCAAACAGACCTCCATAAACTGCTGTTGTTGATTCCCAGGCCTTTTCAAAGCTATGGAACAATTTTCCTTTCCCCTGAGAAACATTAAAGTTGGAAAAGAATGAGAAACACTGTTAACTGCCCCTCAAAGGGAAGTATTCACTGATATGACTGGCAACTCTGTTTGCCCCACAAGCAGATCCAATTAGTAACATCTTGGATTTTCCATCATCAACTTTCACTATGATCAGTGGTCATTTTTCATTTCTTGAAAGTCTCATTGGATGAAATGGCCGTTTCTCAGCCGGAACATTAGTGCCCAGGGCCCCCTGCCAGCCAGCAGGCCTGAAGAAGAAATCCGAGTGTCAGATCAGATGGGCTCACAGTAATCAGAGTGGCTGGGTTTGGATAACAAAGCACTGGGCAGACTGTTTCTCCAGTCCTGCCAGCCTTGCCTAATGCTAGATTGCTCTGAGAATTTGTCTAGTGCGTGCTACTGTGCATTAGTAAGGGAATGTTACAGTGTGGCACCTTTAAAACACCTTCATTTATATATGTATATGGGGGGGGGGCTGACAAAGTCAGGCCTGAACTTTCTCACATTGCCTTGAATTGAGAGTGTGAGAGGAAGTGTGTTCTTTGGCTGCAGTCAGAGCGACTGTTCTCCATATGACTCACCTCCTTAACTGTGCTGAAATCTGGTGTCGGGAATCCATAAGACGTTCTTAACAGTTACTTGTTTGGTGTTTGGAATAACAGGTTCTGTCTATGAGAAAAGAGGAGCTCTCCTCCCCATACACACACACACACACACACACACACACACACACACTTACTTTCACTCTGATTTGGTTTCATTTGGGTTCTGAGCCAAAGGGATTTTTTTTTTTAATCCAATAGACCTCATTCTCTAGTTGCTTTGTGACTTGACAATAAAATATATCTGGGCATTGTTTCTTATCTGGTTTTATTGAAACCCAATTTAGTAGCAGCAATCTCATATTCCCTGTTGGTGATCTGAAAAGTTGATTGATATTGGCTCAGGCTTTATCTTTGGAGCCTTCATTATTTGGGGACTAGTAATCATTGTAACGTTTTGTCATCCGTGGGCTGTGATGTTTGTCTTTCCAGTCTGCTATCCTGATGTTATTTAAGGCCTTGGAGCAGTTGGGGTGCTCAGGCTCTCTGTTTGCATCCTCTCTGTCATGACCGGGTGTGTTTCTCTAGGCTGTCAAGGCCTTGCCCTCTTCAATCCAGCAGTCAGTTTGCCTCCTAGGCTTCAAGCCACCTATTAAAGAGTGATTGGGACTTGCTGGAAACTGACGGTCCTCTCTGCATTACTTTTTTTGATTCATTCAGGCCTTTTGGAGAGGTCGAATGTCCTACAAGGCTGGTGTGTTTAGTAAGTGGGAGAACTGAATATATTTTAAGATGAAGAAAATCTAAAATAGAGTGATTCTTCACGTACTTTACAGTGTTTATTTTGTCAAATGATTATGGATACAGTTTGGCAAGAAGGGTGGACTGGCAGGTTGTTAAGAATTAAGGGGAGGAAGTTCCCATGGGATGGGGAAACCCAGTGGCTAGGAGCTATGGTTGCTCTCTCTCATCCTTGTGGCCAATGAGCTACAGCCCAGGTTTAAATACTGAACTGGGTTCACAAAGGACCTGGTACTCTGGCCTTGCTGGAGCACATTCTCTAGCATATATGTCTTCAGGAGTGAGAAGTGGCATGGGGTGGGGGTGGGGTGCCCCTTGGTTACCTTGTCTTCAGAGAATTGCTGTCCCAAAAGTGTCACTGTAGGCTGGAGAGCAGCAGCTAAAGGACCCTGACTGTCCATTATCCTCCATTGTCAGCCCCTTCCCAGTTAGGTTTTGGTACTGCTCACCTGTCTCCAGCTAGAAAAGATCTACCAACTAAACTAAACCACTTAGGCTTAGTACTAATTTGAAATGTGGCATAGTAGGCCAGATTGATGCTTTCTTTAAAATGTCTCTGAAAGCTGTTTCTATAGGAAGCAAGAAATGGCAGTAATGTGTGTGGTGACTAGGTTATCATAGTGACATTTGTATAGCACTATACGGAGGATCTTTACAGATATAGCTGAGTTTGAAGGTTTGACATGACAACCAGGAAGATTGAGGGATACGACCCCCGCCCCCACACACCCCATACTAACAGTTGGCCAAAATTAGACAGAGCCTACTGTAGCAACCAGCCAGATCAGTCTGTCTCTGACTTCCCTTCCAAGGTGGAGTTTGCCAAATTGAATTTGAAGGTGCTGTCTCCACAGCCCTCTTGGCCAGTGGTGAATTGGGCAACATTGGGGCAGTTAACTTTGCCATATTTGTAACCCCTCTTGCTGGTCAAAAGCTTTTGTTTTCAGTTCTGGGAACAGTGCTGAGGTTGTTTGTTTTGTTTTGTTAGGTGTTCTGTTTTCAGATTCAACGAACCAAATTATCAGAATGCCTTTGGTAAGTTAATAGTTATGACAAATCGGGAGACTAAGGCTGACTGTTGAAGGACATGTAGCTGGCAGGTGACATGGGCCACAGTTAAAAGCACTGTCCACTGCCCTGGCAGAAGTGAGCTGGGGTCTTGGCCTTCCAGGTACCCTTTGGGCAGTTCAGCGGGAATTTCAGAATTCTGGAAGAGGCCTTCTGAGCTCTCTGGCTGTAGAACCAGAGGTGTCAGTGGTGAGCAAAAGCCTTAGAAGGCTACCTGGGTGCTATGAAGGGCAGAGGTAGTTCTGGGTGCCTGTGTCTCAAGTGGTAGGCTACTGGGAGGAAGAGCCTTATTAAAATTTTACTGCACTCTGTGTGTGTGTGTGTGTGTGTGTGTGTGTGTGTGTGTGTGTGTGTGTGTGTTCATCATATTTATTGTAGTAATTGGTGAATTTGAAGCTGTCATCTACCTTCGCCAAACACATTTCCTCCTGTAAATGATGAATTAACCGAAGAAGAGGAAGGGACATTTTCTACTCCAAAATGTTATGGGGATTTCTTGTTCCCGTGTTGTAAGGACTGACCAGGGTATGTTTTTCAATGAAATCTCATTACATATCTGTGATTTGTTGTTCCCGTCCAGGATTTTCTCTTTCCATCTCTGACATACCTTCCTTTTGTCCAAAGCGAATAGTAAAAAATTTTCTTGAGATTCTTTGGGAAGGTGGAATCTGTGGGATGCACAGGTTGAAATAATGACACAGACAGCCTTGAAGTGTCACATGGAGTATTTCTTGCTACAACTTCCTAGTTCTTAAATTAGAATGGAAAAAATTAATAACCCCGCTACTCCCTTTTAACCAACTGCCCTTTTGAGCATGGCACAGCCTGTTGAATGCCCCATCCATGTATTTCCTCAGAGATACTCAAAGGGAGCCACTTAGTGGAGTGTCACTGCCCTTATTGACTCTGCTATTCCATGGGCCTGAGTGAGAAAGTGACCAGCCTTTTCTAATTGAGAAAGGAGAAATTACAAGCACAGTGCCCAAACAAGTGGGAAGGTCAATGAAGTCCACAGAGGAAACACCTCACCACTCCCCTGCTGTGACCTTTGTTTTTAAAAGAAATAATAAGGAAAATGTTGTCTTACCCCACACCACAAACACATACTTTTTCAGCTTTGAAATTACAATTCTTGGTGTCCATAGGAACCTAAGTATCTCTTGATCCGCACCAGGAAGAGCTAGCACGAAATTCTTGTTTTACTTGTGGGCAAGAACGGAATCGGATAAGCTGCCTAGTTCTTTTAGACAAACATTGCCTACTGGAAAAATTAAGGTTTTGAAGAAGTAATTTTACATGTTACTACTTTCCGGGGAAGGAGTGGGAATTGGGATTGACATGTAAAACAATCTTGTTTCTAATTCAAATTTTAAAAAAAAAGAAATATTTAATAAAAAAAAAGAAAAAATACTTTCCATGTCCCGTTTACAGATGTCCCCATTTAAAACTGTGCCTTAAACAGCATGCATTTATAAAGGGGGCTAGCTATTAGGGAATGTAGACTCCCCAACTTTACTCCCAGTAGCTGTGAAGGTAGAGGTAAAAACGCTGCTTTTGTGGTTGGTGATAAAAACTTTGGAAGGTGTCCAGAGCTGGCTTTCACCTGTATTTCTCTCCTGCCTTTTGGAGTGAATAATGTTCGAAGTCTGAGCGTGACCAAGCACACAGACAGTGAGCACTGGGGGTTCTGACACCACTTCCCGTGTAGGCATATTTCCATGAAACCGAACTTGCTTAATAATGTGCATGCTGTGCTGTAAAACCAGTACAAACTGGCCACATACATGAAGGAGCCCTTGGTCAGCGTCTGCTAAATGGCTTCAGAGTGTCAGTGTTGTGCTTTCCCCTTAGACATGTAAAGGAATGTGGCTCACTTCTGGTGAAAGTCCTCTCGTTTCCTTTCTGTTCAGCACATGTGGTGGTTTTTCATCTGAACTCTGGCACCAGAGCCACACTCAGGGAGGCACTTAGAGCTGTGGCTGCTCCATAGCGGAGAGAATGTTAGGAATGTCTGTCTACTGTCTTCAGCCCCTCTCCACTCTGAACAGATAAGATGAAGACTCCAGTGCCCTGCTCTCAGGGAAGAAGTCATTTGTCAAGTAACACCGTGTTGAGGAGTGCCGCATCTCCAACACCCACTAATCTGAGCAGGCTTTCTCTTTGGAGCCTTCCAAATTCGAATGAATGATGTATTTTATGTGTTACTTACTGCATGATGACTGAGATACATGCTTTTTGGTTTTATTTTCATTTGGAACAGCAAGACTTTAATGTAGACAGTAGAGTTCCCAGGTATTGCCTGAGTAGCTCTTAGTGTACCACTTAAAATTAGAAGAGAGACCCATGAAACAATAATAACAGTGCCACCAAGCAAGCATTCATTGCAAGACAAGCATTAAGTTAGTATGGGCCTCCCCTGGGATGTGGCCTGCAGGGCAGAGGCAGCCTGCAGGGGAGAGGCCTCTTGCTCTGTCGACTGATTTTGGAGTACCAAGCTCAGGTTTCATGCAGATAGGCTCAAGCACTTTAAACAGGGTGGGGGAGTGGAACGATCTAAATTTAAACTATAGAATCAACATTTTCTCTAAAAATTCTTCCAGTTTTGAGAGGCGTAGGTGGATCCTGTGAATTATGCGATAACGCACATGCTTTTCCTGCATCCTGCTTGTGTCAAAACATTTCCAGGGCCTTTCATTTTGGGGGATTTTATTTTAAGGTTACAGAATGTGGTGGAGACTCTCTCTCTCTCTCTCTCTCTCTCTCTCTCTCTCTCTCTCTCTCTCTCTCTCTCGCTTATTTTAAAAATTTTCAGGACTTCTAGACTTTTTGCTTCCCTCTGAGAAAATGAAATGTGGTTAGTGTCTTTGTGTGAGCACTAAAGACCTTTAAACACTGCTCCGTGTCTTTGCAGTGAGAATTTAATCATAAATGTCAAAGTGCCTGGTATTAGGTGTGCCATTAAATCCTCAAACATGCTGACTTAGGTTGTCTGTTCTTATCAGGTTGTAGAAAGGGAAAGTGACCCCTAGGAGTTAGTGACTTCCCCCAAACTTTCTTACTGGTGGGTAGTGGGAGCCAGGACTTCAGCTTCTGTCTGTCTGAGTCACAGTGCAAATACTGGTGGCCTCCAGATTGCTGAGGGAAACGTGGTTTCATTCCTTCAGTGGGCAAAGTGGAAAACTGCAGAATAGGGATTTTAACATTGTGAACATTGTTCACTACAAATTCAGGTTGACCTGGCAAGATCTTTAAAGCCTGTTGCAACTTCCCTATTGCTCTTCATATTTCTAAGGTGGACACAAGATGTCTTGAGTGATGGTGGCAGTAATCTGCCATCAATGGCTTTATTTATGCACTGCACAGTATAAGCTCATAAGTTGTATTGTCGTGAATATTAACCTAGTGACTGTTCCCACTGGCTGTGTCCCTGTAGCTCCCACCCCACACTCCCAAAATACACAACCTTGAGTTTTCAGGTATTATGCAGAACTCACTCCTCCCTTCTCCCTTCTGTAGGTTGGACGAGACAAATATGAGCCTGCAGCTGTATCAGAGCATGTCGACAAAAAGGGTAAAAAGGCTAAGAAGGAAAGGGACATGGACGAACTGAAGAAGGAAGTTTCTATGGTAAGTGCTGGAAGGAAAATTGGGTTTATGATTTTTCTTAATTAGTTGTACCAAGCTGGGTGGTCGTGGCTCACACTATTAATCCCAGCATTTCAGAGGCAGAGCCAGACAGATCTCAGTGAGTTCGAGGCCAGCCTGTTCTACAAAGGGAGTTCCAGGACTGCCAGGACTGTTACACAGAGAACCCCTGTCTCAAAAAATCAAATAATAATAACAACAATAAAATAATAATTTTTATTATTGTTTCTTATAACTGTGAGTGTATGCTTCTGCACCCTGCCCATTCATCAGAAAACTAGCTTAAAAGTAATTACAACATTTGTTTTGCAGCAGCTTTCCTCCCAGGGTTGTAGAGGTTGATGCTGAAGAGTCTTCATTCTAAAAGCTATTACAGGTTTAAACAGGTTCTTCATCCACATCCATAAGCAATGGAAGTGTGGTTGGCGCCACAGTCTCTGCTTTTCCCTGGAGTATGCTAAGTACCGAAGACCTGCAGCCTTTGTAGGTCTGCAGCCTAAGGAGGCCTTTATAACTTAACCTATATAGAGCCAACCTGGAAAGATGAGGTTTTCATCTAGACTTCCAAGAGTTGTTGACTTTCTCTGATTTGATGTGGCAGGTGACAATGAACCTCTGTCACCAGCATTGGCTATCCCTGAGGAAGCCATGAGAATGATGCTTAGCCTATGTAGTTGTGGGAAGAAAGTTTCTTTGATGAGCTTAATAGGGTTGGATGGTGTGGGTGCTTTTTTTCCCTTTTGGTGTCGTAATGTAAACTTAATTTTTTTTTCTGATTTTTTTTCTTAGGATGACCATAAACTCAGCCTTGATGAACTCCATCGTAAATACGGAACAGACTTGAGCCGAGTATGTACTCACACAAAGCTAGCCAGACAGAATTGTAGTTTTCCCTGCTGTGTTTTGTTCCACCTTTTGGGTCTACCCTTGGAGGCTATAGGAGTAGCTCACTGACAGCCACCATTGGCTGAGTGACATGCACAGAACTTGGGCTTTTAAGCCGGCACTTCACTTCCCTGACACTTCATGGGAGTGGACATTAGCATTCCGGTTTGCTAGTGCTGCAAACCAGTGCATTGTGAGCACCCTGTTTTGAAGGTGGTTCCAAATTGGAGCCAGGCTCCTTCCCTCTTCGTCTGTGTTTGCCTGGTTCATGGTGGTGTGTCAGAACTTTGTCACCCTGTTGTATGTTTCCATGTGTACAAATTTCAAAAATACCTTCCCCCTAAAATGTGCTTTGTATCTTTATTATCGAAAGGATTTTGACTAAGTTTTCTACCACACTATGAAAAACAGTCTGAGAAAAGGTGGCACTCGCTCTTATAGTCACAATCAGTGACTTGAATGGATGTCACTGTTTCAGGGGAACAATCTGAAGCCTTTGGAACACCTGTGCCTGGGCTCAAGAGAGGTGCCTCAGCTCTACTTAGACCCTCTTGCCAATAGTGGGGCCAGGCCATCTATTCCCTAAGCATTTTACCCATTAATAATTTTTTGTTTTTATTATATTCTTATGTCAGTGGGCTGTCTAGGACTCAATCAGTTAACTCTGGTGCTGTGTTCCCCTTACTTATAAATTGGGTTAGTAGCCAATAAGAGATCGTCATGAAATTAGGCAGACTAGTTAAAGGCCCCAACCCAGTGCTTGGGTGTAGATAGGGCTCAAATGTTAGGTCATTGTTTTATTAACCTAACAGTGAATAGCCCAGCAGGGATTTGAGTCAGATGAGGATGTTGAGTAATTCCTTGCTTTTTCTCTTACTGTTTCTTTTTTCTTTCCTCACACTTCATAGTTGATACCAATGTTACACAAACACCAAGTGCACATCAACAGACACTTTAGACAGTTGTGTTCTGTCTTTTTTAACCTGGTATTTTGATAGTGTACTCTTAATGTGAGTCTTGTGTCTGCCGCTGAGACAGGTTTTAAGGCCCATTAGACCATACAGGCTGCTGTGCAGTGGCCTTTCCAGTGAGCGCTGTTAAACTGACAGGTTTCCCAGGAGTTAGCTGAAGTATGTGAGCGAGCCCTTCCCTGCCAGGCCAGTGTTTTTATTACCATTGTGAGAATGAAGCTCTGTAGTTACAACTTAGCTGTTAACTCAGTAAGAGCTTAGATTCCTGCAGAAAATTATTTCCTGCTCTCCTGTGTGTAGGTTTTCCCTTCCCCCATAGGATCAATGCAAAGAAAAAGCTCCTAACTTGCAAAAACGAATCAGTTGGTTAAAATTGATAACTTTTGGATCTAAAACTTGGGGGGGAGGGGAACCAACCTGATTTAGATTTTCCTTAGTTCCTTTTAAAGAGTTTTAAATGAGGTCTTAGGGTATTACAGGTTCCTAAGGGAATGGGTTTTGTTTGTCTGCTGGAATCTCTTGCTTACTTTGGGGGCGAGGAGGGTAGGCAGCCAGGCTTCACCTGAGTCTGCAGCTGAGAGCCTGTTTCTTACCTAATCCTCCTGTGGACTTCTTGTTATTAGTAGAGCATGATGGCTTATACATATTGGTGGGGTCTGTCTGATGTATGCCTCTCTATTCCTCAGGGCTTAACCCCTGCAAGGGCTGCTGAGATCCTGGCCCGGGATGGCCCCAACGCCCTCACACCCCCTCCCACTACTCCTGAATGGGTCAAATTCTGTAGGCAACTGTTTGGGGGCTTCTCCATGTTGCTGTGGATTGGAGCCATTCTTTGTTTCTTGGCTTATGGCATCCGAAGTGCTACAGAAGAGGAACCACCAAATGATGACGTGAGTTGTGTAGTCACCTCCTAAACCTGTCTTGTGTTCCCTGTTCACACTTACCCTTCTTCCACTCTGGGTGCTTTAGAGTGCTAGTGGCAGTGGCTGCCACTCCTAGATGGCAGAGCTCAGCTCTTCACTTAGGTATATTATACTAGCCTAGAAAAGTTTGCTTGTCAGAAATTCTGGGAAAGCATTGTTTTAATAAATAAATTAGGAGAAATAGATTCACCTAGAATATTTGCAAAAGCCTCATCAAGTTAGTGGCCAGGAGTCTGTAATTAATTTCATATCACACACACACACACACACACACACACACACACATGCACAGAAGTCTACAGGCTCCAGAGAGGTAAACTTGAAGGTCTGAGTTCCCTATTTCTGTAGCCATGAATTCTCCAGATCTGCTTTTTTTCCGTCTGGAATACTGACTGTTCCCACTGCTGTGCTGAAAGTTGTGGGGCCTAACAAGCCTTGTCTGTTGCCTTCCAGCTGTACCTCGGTGTGGTGCTGTCAGCTGTGGTAATCATAACTGGCTGTTTCTCCTATTATCAAGAAGCAAAAAGTTCCAAGATCATGGAATCCTTCAAAAACATGGTCCCTCAGGTACCTGCTGCCTTGTCCTTCCTTTTTGAGAGATTGACAGCTGTCACAACATAAGTTAATATGAAGTTAAGATATTCCAAGTGTGAAGTGATGTCTGAGTAATAGCTAGTGGGAATGGCTCTAGGGTAACTGTTGTAGCTGCAGTGTTTTGTATAATGAATGATATCTTTGCTGTAGGCTCAGGTAACTTGGGATAAGTTCACTGGTAACTTGGTTTTCTTATTTTGAACTTTACTGTTGCCCTGTTGGGATCCATCTACTGATGTCAACTGTCTTCCTTCCAAAGCAAGCGCTTGTGATTCGAAATGGCGAGAAGATGAGCATCAATGCAGAAGATGTCGTAGTTGGGGATCTGGTAGAGGTGAAAGGTGGAGACCGAATCCCTGCTGATCTCAGAATCATATCTGCAAACGGCTGCAAGGTAGGTTTGTCAGGAGACCTCTCCTGGCTAGCTCTGCTCAGTAGGCAGGGTGAACTGAGGGTCACAGTATCCTGTTATGAGCCCAGGGCATTCACAGTAACCCGTGGTGAGCTTGGGGTGTTCACAGTAGCCTGTGGTGAGCCTGGGTATCCATCTACACTTACTCTCTTCACACACAGGTGGATAACTCCTCACTCACGGGTGAGTCGGAACCCCAGACTCGGTCCCCAGATTTCACCAACGAGAACCCCTTGGAGACGAGGAACATTGCTTTCTTCTCAACCAACTGTGTGGAAGGTAGGCTGTTTAAGGCATTCCTTGGCATGATTTAGTATTTATGGTGGGCATTTTGAGAGACGGGTGGGGGGAAAGATAGGCACAATTCCTCCTTTTGCTGGCTCTGTTCTCAGCTTCTCTGAGCACAGAGCTTCCTTCTCTGCCACCAGGAAAGCCCAAGAAGCCTTCCCTTCTCCCCCACAGTGTCTGTTTTAAGAGCAGCAGGCCAGTGGCCTCTGCTCTCCTGGCGTGTGTAGCAATCCCTTCACCTAGGACTCTGCTTTAAGACAGACAGCAAGTTACCCAGAGAGCTGGGCCTTTTTAAAGGACAGAAGTCTATACGTGTGTATTCTGTTTCTTTTTGAAACCTGCCCTCTGGCTGACACAGTTCCCCCTCTCCTCCTCTCAAGGAACTGCGCGTGGCATCGTTGTGTACACTGGGGATCGAACCGTGATGGGCAGAATCGCCACCCTTGCTTCTGGGCTGGAAGGGGGCCAGACACCCATTGCTGAGGAAATCGAACATTTCATCCACCTCATCACGGGCGTGGCCGTGTTCCTGGGGGTCTCTTTCTTCATCCTTTCCCTGATCCTTGAGTACACCTGGCTAGAGGCTGTCATTTTCCTCATTGGTATCATCGTGGCCAACGTGCCAGAAGGTTTGCTGGCCACTGTCACGGTAAGATGCCTGAGACAGCAGCAGTCACCATCACTCAGCTCAGCTTGGGTGGGTGCAGGGCTCCGCCATAGTTTCCAACTTCTATGTTATGTATTTGTCTGTGTAGTCTTTGGTTCCACATCACACAGAGAAAACATCAGCCTAGGTTTATCAGAAACCCCAAAACGTAACATTATGTTCTTACATTATCATGTAGTCCAGCTCAGGACAGTGTAGGAAAATAATAACTCGGAGGTCCATATGGAGGATTGACTTGATAAATTCTGTTATTTTTATTACATTGTTGTTTTTGGGGGTGAGAGAAAGTCTCCACCGTCTTCATGAAGTTTTACCATTACGACTTCAGGAGAAGGTTGGAGAAATTTCTCCCACATTAGGATGTGGTGGAGTTGTGTAGCACTCCAGCCTGGCTGAGTGGTGTCTTCTCTTTCCTGCCCTATCTGTAGGTATGCCTGACGCTCACTGCCAAGCGCATGGCAAGGAAGAACTGCCTGGTCAAGAACTTGGAAGCTGTGGAGACCTTGGGGTCCACGTCTACCATCTGCTCAGACAAAACTGGAACTCTGACTCAGAACCGGATGACAGTGGCCCACATGTGGTTTGACAATCAAATCCATGAAGCTGACACCACGGAGAATCAGAGTGGTAAGACTGGGCCCCTCACACTGCAGCACCTGCTTGCCTTGCTATATATATTTTGTGCAAGTATGGGCACGGGTGTGCTGTTGCACACATGTGGAGGTCAGAGGGCAGCTTTCAGGAGTCTTTTCTCTCCTGTCATACAGGTTCCAAGGATCCAGTTCACACCTTATCATGCAAGCAGCCAAAGACTTTACCTTCTGAGCCAGCCCACTTGCTTTCTTTTTTTAAGCTCACCACAGTGTTTTGTTTTTTAGTTTGTTATTTATTGTTGGGTAGTGTACGTGCGTGCGTGCATGCGTGCGTGCGTGCAGAAAAATTAATTTGCCCTATGCATATAATTGAGAACCACTACAAGCTAATGTGTTTAATTAGGAAGTAAGATGTATTGTTTTGGATTTTTGTGGAGCTTTAATAAAACTTATAAATGGAACTGCATTCAACGTTAAGTCTTGAGGGCTAGAAAGATAGTTCAGTTAAGAGTGCTTGCTGATCTTACAGAGGACCTGGGTTTGATTCCCAGAACTTATGTCCAGGCAACTCACAACTCCTGTAACCCCTGTTCTTGGGGATTGATGCCTCTCACCTATCCAAGCACTTGCATGCTCATGGAACACATAAAATCCTGCAGATGCACACACAGAGAAACATACACGTGTAAATTACTGATTTTTAAAAAGTCAGCACATCATTTTCCTGTCATGTTTTCTTGGCTTCCATCAGGTGTCTCCTTTGACAAGACGTCAGCCACATGGTTCGCTCTGTCCAGAATTGCTGGTCTCTGTAACAGGGCTGTGTTTCAGGCAAACCAAGAAAACCTGCCTATTCTTAAGGTATACCCCACAGGTGTGCTTGCTTGTTTGGGGTGGGAGTGGGGGTGAGGGGTAAGGGTACAGTCACCATGTAAGAACTGCCACCCATTCTTTCTAAACAGCACCTTGCCTTTGTGTGTAGGAAAGCAACTTCACTGCAGATTGCTTGAGATCATTGTGTAGGAGTCTTTGCTCCATATAGCAAAGATGGTGTTGCCTGGTGCTCTGATATGCTTTCAGTGGCCACAATCCACATTGATTGGTGAGAAGGAGAAGGGAAAGTAAAAAATCTGGCTGAGAAGAGAGAGTGTTTCTGGGTGGAAAATCTAAGCAGACCAATTTTGCCCCTGTTCGTATGAGAGCACCTAACCAAGGGGGCAGTGAGATTGCTTTAGTGACTCTAATTGTGTTTGCAGGTTCAGATACACCAGATTCCAGTAAATCCCTTAAGCCATTTATGTGCTTAAAATAGCTCAGCTACTTCCCTTATCTTACTCATTCTTAGCTTGCTTACTAATGATGCGAAAATAAGATCAAGCACAGGCTCTGCCTCCTGAAATACTCACCAAGTTTAAAAGGCTGGGAATGGGCTGTGCCGCTCAGCTGACAGTGCAATCTCAGGACTGTGGGCTACAGATGTCAGGGAGCTAGCTGTATGAGGCTCCCTGGGTTCCATCTGTCCTCTGTGAAGCTACTTGCCTGTGGGAGTTCTCTGTATAAACCCAGTTGGCAAAGGGAGTACGGCTCGGATGTAACTGAGGTGGCGTCTCTTGCGAGGCTAGGCTTTGTTTAGCCTTTGAAGGCAGTTTGCTTGGTGTGGGCCTGACATTGATTTAAAAGTGATACTGTTTGTCTTGGGAGTCACACCCAAGATGGCTGCTTTGTGCTTTGCCTTACCTCAGAGTGGGCATTTTCTATCTCTCCTGACTTAAAAAAAAAAAAAAAAGAAAAGAAAAAAGAAAAAAAAAAACCTAGGTAGATTATCAAGAGATGTTTGAAGTACATGGGTAACTGAGCTGTGTCAATAGCATTACTACCCCCTCCCTAAGAAGGTTCCTGGAAGTAGCTTCAGTCTGTTCAATAGTTGGCTTTTCTTTTTTCTTTTCTTAAAATGATCGTCACCACCACCCTTCTTTAACAGGGTTGCTGTCCCTGTGAGCATTCATTTGCTCACCTGAGTGTCCAGGCTTTCATGTCAGAGTTCTAAAAGGTTCCCCTGTATAGAAGTTGTTTTCAGGTAGAATTGCTTAGTAGGTCAAGATAGTTGTGTGACAATGTAAGTAAGCAGATCATGGAAAACACAGGTGTGTGTCCCCAAAGTGGAGACAATGACTAAAATACCAGCTGATTGTGCTACTAATGGCAGAGCTGCTAATGGCATCAGCCCAGGTGATTTTTTTCCCCCCACAACTGAATTAGGTTAGGACCTCAGAGCCCTTTGCTTTGTCCTTGACACGGTTTGCCTGCCTGAACCCTGAGCCCTTTTACTTTAAAGTCAGGGCCAACGAATGATAGTACAAGTGTTTGCTGTAGGTTTTTTCCTTTTTCAGACTTAGAACCAGAAGTGTTCAGTTGTGATTAGAGTTGGCTGTGAGGCTTTTGAGCAGGCCTAAGGAAGGTAGAAATAGACCGTAGTAGGTTGGGAGGGTGTCCTGGCGATGCCTCCAGGCACCCTTTTACCTGAAGCTGACATGGGTGGAAAGGAGCTTAGACTTGCCTGAGGCACTGTGAACAGCCCGGTCTCGATCACTCCTCACCTGTTTTCTCCACCACTGACAAGATTGGAGTGTGTCCAGAGTTCTTTTTTTACCCCCGCTGATGCCTTGTGAACCAGCTTTTCCAGGGCATTAACAGACTACGTCTCTTTTCCCAGCGGGCAGTGGCAGGAGATGCCTCTGAGTCCGCGCTCTTGAAGTGCATTGAGGTCTGCTGCGGCTCCGTGATGGAGATGAGGGAGAAATACGCCAAGATAGTGGAGATCCCCTTCAACTCCACCAACAAGTACCAGGTGTGTAGATCTGGGGTGGTCACACAGGGCTGGGAGAGAGGAGCTAGAGAAAGAGACAGTCTCCACTCAGGTTCTACAAGGGTCTCCCTTTAAGTGGGGGGGAGGTCTCCTTTTGTTTGAGTATCATGAGAAATGAAACCTCTTTCCGAATGCTGTTGGGGCCTGAAAGGGGAGGGAGAGTCTGTGTACACAGCCTTATCAGCGCCTCGGTTCTCAGAGAGTTCAGGAGGATTGTCTCTGTGAGCATGCATGCGGACATAGGCCTACAGCACAGTGCTCGTTCTTACTTCCATCACACTCAGCATGTATCATGAGATATGTACAGGTTCAGAAAGGAGGTCTGAGCTTGTTTTACAGTAAAAACTAGCTAGTTTGGAGAGCCTGCTTTTTCTCCCTGGACTGCCACGTGCAGCCTCCTAATGTTTCTTCCTAAATAATCTTCACAGTTGTCCATTCACAAGAACCCAAACACGTCTGAACCCAAACACCTGCTAGTGATGAAGGGCGCCCCAGAAAGGATCCTGGACCGCTGCAGCTCCATCCTCCTTCACGGCAAGGAGCAGCCACTGGACGATGAGCTGAAAGATGCCTTTCAGAATGCCTACCTGGAACTGGGAGGCCTTGGAGAGCGTGTGCTAGGTATGCAAGCGACTGCCTATGGCTCCTGAGCACAGCTTTGTCATAGACAGCCACAGCAATTACCTACCTCTGTGTCCTCTGGACAGTCTTCTAATTCTTTCTGGGGCCATCTTGCTTTTTTTTTTTTTTTCTTTTTTTTCTACTTTATATTGATTAAAGCAATAAGTGGTAGAAACATATTGGTTATATTGGGAAGCAGAGTCTTGATGATTTGCTGACCTGGACTTACACCTGTGGCCTCGTGATGGTCAGTTTGGGGTAGGGAGTGGGGTGGGGGCTTTAATATCTAACCTTATTGTTATGGTCATGGTCTGTAAGCTTAATTAAAATCTGTTAATTGTTGGTGTGCCTAAGTAATGCCTGGGATGACTGTGCATGGTCCATGGATGCTTCCTGTCTGTTTTAGCCTGGCAGCTCTTGAGGCTTAGAAGTTCATTTTTCCCACTGTCCAATGTATCTGGACAAGTGGCACTTACAGTATTTTGTGTGTTGATGGATACAAATCCATTATTTGCTTCTTCCTAATGGATAATTGAGAACTGATCACTTGGTCGAGTTCTCTGAGTCACACACACTTTCCTGAAAAACTAACCTGTAGTCAGTGTTTCTCTCACTTGTCTGCCCAAATAAAAAAGATTAACCATCCTCTCTGAAGTCATTTTGCTTTTTCCATTTCCCTAAGCCCAAGTAAGAAGACTGAATTCTTCTTGAGCCTGTATAGCACCTCCTATTCCCACTGAGCAGGTGATTGTGCCCATCACACAGTACTGAAGGCAAAGTCTGGAATGCCTTTGAGTCTTAAAATGATACAACCAGATGGTACAGTTATATCAGGATGTCTGTTCTGCATTCATCTTCAAAGTAGATCCTATGAATGCCCACATTGGTGCCCAATAATACATGATTAGATAGGAAGAGATGCCCTCAGTTTTCCAGATGAGGTAGCTAGACACAATTACACAGGTACTGAGCAGCCTGATGGGCTGGTACTAAAAACTAGTGTTGTCGGTCCAGTGTTCCTCACATTGAATATTCGTGTCCCTTGATAGTTCTTCCTTGTGGATTCTGTCCTCCAGCCACTTTTGTTTTCTATCACTGACTCTGTTATTCATAAACTGGACTTTTCCACATTAAGCATCCTACCCCCAGTAGTCATGATGGCCACAGCTGTCTCTCACTGCCTATAGCACTTGAAACCCTGACAGGTACCCTGCCATCCTTTGCAGGTTTCTGTCACCTCCTTCTGCCTGATGAACAGTTTCCAGAAGGCTTCCAGTTTGACACTGATGAAGTCAATTTCCCTGTGGATAACCTCTGCTTTGTGGGTCTCATCTCCATGATTGACCCTCCTCGAGCTGCTGTCCCCGATGCCGTGGGCAAATGCCGCAGTGCTGGAATTAAGGTAGGATCTAAGTGTTTCATTGACTCTATCACAGAGCCGTGGTTCCCTACCTGTGAATGCTTCCCCAAATCTAGGTAGCTACTTTCTCTGGGAGTGCCTATCAGTTTCTCGTTTCCAAAGCGTTGGGTGCAGCCCTGAAGGATCAGACACTATTAAGATGTTGGATAAAGAACAGATGTGAAGTTGGGGTTGAAAAGCACCTTACTTTTGGTAAAAGAAACACAAATGATGTAAAAGAAAAAGGCAAAGAAAACTAAGGTTTAAATTTGGAGATGCAGTAAATGGCATGTCCCTGGTGTTTTCAGACAAGTTATCACTGACTTGTTCTCTGTCTTTTCTGGAGGGTTCAATGTTGTGTTTTGTTTACTCTGTCATTTTCACTGTTTTCACACTTATAAAAATACTTCATTGAGAAGCTTGATAGGAATTATTCTCCCAGTACTTTGTTTCTTTTAAAGGATATTTTTCTGTGTTAAAACAAGTAGGAGCGTGGGCTGGGAACATGGCTTAGCCGTTAAGAGTTCTTACTGCTCTTGCATGGAACCTGAGTTTGACTCCCAGCACCCCACATCATGCAGCTCACAGCCACCCATGTCTCAGTCTCCAGGGATCTGATGCCTCTGGCTTCCAAGGATTCCCACACTGGGCTGTCTCTCAACCCTCAACACAAACTTATACACACAGTTAAAATAAAATCTGTAACTGTTCTCCTTCAGAATTATGTGAGTATGAAAGTACTCACCTGCAGTATACACACCTTTACCTATACAGTCCTGCCAAGATTAGGTTTTCTTTCTTTCTTAGTTTTTTTGTTTGTTTGTTTGTTTGTTTTGTTTTTTTTTGTTGTTGTTGTTGATGATGATGATGGTTTTATTAAAGTTGGATTTTTAGTTTCTGTTAAATAAGATATATGCAATATGATATTATCCTGTGTCATAGAATATTGGTTTTAGCTGTGGTTTCTTTCGGTAAATACATGTTTAAATTTCTGGTGAGTTGGTACATATTATCTGATTTCCTGTTCCAGGTCATCATGGTCACAGGAGACCATCCAATCACAGCCAAAGCCATTGCCAAGGGTGTAGGTATCATCTCAGAAGGCAATGAAACTGTGGAAGACATTGCTGCCCGCCTCAACATTCCAGTGAACCAGGTGAACCCCAGGTACAGCAGAAAGCTTAAATGTAGTCTCTTCTTGGCTCTGGGCTGATTTGTTTCTTGGCTTGCACTAATGGAGCAGGGAATGCACTTGCACTACTAGAATATAACCTTGTTGTTCATAGGCAGAAAGTCACACTAACCCACATGGTGCTTGCTGTCCTGGGTGCTTTTGTAGTGAAGTCATGCAGAACTTGGAAGTAGAGGCTTAGAGGTATTCAGAGTGTCCAGCACTGGAGAAGTCAGATAATCAATAGTCCGGACTAGCTTCTGGTCCAAAGCTGTTAGCCACTGGACTGTCAGTGTCTAATCAGTTGTCAGGTCCACTGGAAGAAAATAAATGAGAAAGGATAACTGTTCAGATAACTCAGGCAAAGGAGGGGAGATAGCATTAACGTAAAACATGACTAATGAAGGGCACTGAGGTAGCTGAGAGGGTCAAGGTGCTTGCCATGCAAGCCTCATGACCTGATTTTGAATCCTGCAACACTTTTGCAGGTAGAAGTTGTTCTCTGGCCTCCACATGTGTAGCTTGGCATGCATTCCTGTGTGTGTACATCATACGCATGTACATACATACACACACACACAACTAACAAGCAGATAGTGGAGACAAGTTAGTTTTGTTTTCATTCTGTTATGGTCTAGGGCTTTCTCACCCTAATTTGGGTTAAGAAACATTTTTCTCAGCTCTGCCATTTCTAAATGTTTCAGTGTTATTTCAGTCTGTCTGATAGGGTTGGGGAGAAGGAGGCAGCATGCCCGCCTGCCACAGGTGGCTGTGAGCCTTGGGTGGGTGGCCTGTGTGACAGTCTGTAAATACTGAATGAGACCAACTCTTAAGTGATGGGGAAGTCCTTTGGGTCTCATTCTGTTTCTGAAGTGTTGGTGAATGGATGGTGACCTTTGCTAACCTTCCTTATCCCAATTCTAGAGATGCCAAGGCCTGTGTAGTACATGGCAGTGACTTGAAGGACATGACCTCTGAGGAGCTCGATGACATTTTGCGGTACCACACAGAGATTGTGTTCGCCAGGACCTCTCCTCAGCAGAAGCTCATTATTGTGGAGGGCTGCCAGAGGCAGGTCAGTGGGCTGCAAGGGCCAGAGGCTGGTCAGTGGGCCAGGGCATTAGGCCCTGAGGTATGGTGAGAACACAGCAGAAGTGGAGAGAACAGACTCTTTGTGTCTGTGTGGTAGGGAGTTCCAGGCATAGGCAGAGTGACTCAGCCATGGCATAGTGATAGTATGTGGCCGGTCCATACTGTAGCCCAGAGCTAAGGCCCAGGGGAGTCTCCAAGAACAGCAGAATGGGGTTCTAGGGTTTGCAATGGAAGTGGAGGTTGCCTGGAGAACCTCCCCTAATTTTTAACTATTGTACCTGCAGGAATGGGGCTTGCCCAATGCCACACACCAGGGTCATTCCTCAGAGTAGTCCAGGTTACATGGGGAGCATATACTTGTCATTTCTCTCTTTTATCATGGTGGTGGGGTCTGCATGAGTACTAGGCCAAGACGGTGCTGAACCTCTGAGAGAGAAGGGCATCTATAATCTGTGGTTTCTCCCTTCATTTCATCCCTGCAAAGAAATGGGGCTTCATTAACCCATCTCCTTCTCTGGGCAGGGTGCCATCGTGGCCGTCACGGGTGATGGTGTCAATGACTCTCCAGCTTTGAAAAAAGCAGATATTGGGGTTGCCATGGGGATTGTTGGCTCAGATGTGTCCAAGCAAGCCGCTGACATGATCCTTCTAGATGACAACTTTGCCTCCATTGTGACTGGAGTGGAAGAAGGTGAGCACTTTTAAGGGGCTCCCCCAACAGGCGGTGAGTGCGCTTCAACACTCAAGTTCAGTTTCTTGTTGGCCTGTCTCTTCAGCCGTACAATAAGAACATCTTGCTTTTCTAGGTCGTCTGATCTTTGATAACTTGAAGAAATCCATTGCTTACACGCTCACCAGTAACATTCCAGAAATCACCCCCTTCCTGATATTTATTATTGCAAACATTCCGCTGCCCCTGGGGACCGTGACCATCCTCTGCATTGACTTGGGCACTGACATGGTACGTGAGTGTCATGGCCACACATGTAGTGGTAACATGTCCCTATATGCTGCTACCAGTTCTCATGGTTCCTGGGAGCTGTGCGGCTGGTGTGTGAAAAGAATTCTCAGTGAATGTTCCAGGTTTGTTCCTGCCTCAGCATCATTGGCTCAGTGTCAGTTGTCATCAGAGCAATTGTACACATTGGCTTACCAGAAAAGAATTCTCACTTTTATATAATTTTACTTGAATTCCCGGATACTGTTCCATGTACTTAATAACAAACAAACAAACAACAAAAAACCATTCAGGAAAAAAAAAAAAGGCAAGGGGCTAGATAGATGGCTCAGGTTAAGAGTGCCTACCAGGCCTTCCACTCAACACACACACACACACACACACACACACACACACACACACACACACAAATAAAGTATATTTTAAGAGGGAGCAAGAATTTTGTAATAAAAAGTTTATAATGCCCACTTCTGTCCCTCCTCACCTTCCTTAGGTTCCCGCCATCTCCCTGGCCTATGAACAGGCTGAGAGTGACATCATGAAGAGACAGCCCAGAAATCCCAAAACCGACAAACTTGTGAATGAGCGCCTGATCAGCATGGCCTATGGACAGATCGGTGAGCCTTGTCCCTGTGTGGAGCAGGCACCAGGAAAGGCCTGAAGGGATATTCTGTCTGGGATAGGCTGTGACAGGGAAAAGGCAGTGCAGCCACAGAGTCAGACCCTGAGTTTAATTCTAAATGTGCAGTCGAGGGAGATGGGGACCACCCTGGAGTCTCTGCTATGGAGAACTCCTTGGCTGTCTGACTTGCCTTCTGGGAAAACTGTAGTTGCTTAAGCACTGGGAACAGCCTTCATGGAGCCCTGTGGAATATCAGGTTCCTGGATCTGCACTTGTCAACTCAGGCAGCTTTCCCTGGGGGTGAGGCTGGGTCACATTCCTCTGTCTCACTGGGATGGAGAGTTTGACATTAAAAGTTTGCTCAGTGGGTCCTCTCCAAATGATGGTTCTCCCCAACCCTCATCTCCCACTGGAGTGACCAGCCAACAGGAGATCTAAGAGATAGGAAATCCAAATTCCTAATTTTAATGCCTTTCTCCTTCAAGAGAATGTAGAGAAAGCTACCATGAGTAACTTGATCTCATTAGCAGTTTGTGAACACCTGGGCGAGATTATGTAGATTATCATCTTACAGAAATTATAACCAACTACCATTCGATAACTCCTGGCAACAGAGCAGTTGGCTGAGAGCTTCACATCTTTGCAGAAGACCTAGTTTTGAGGGAGAAAGATGGTTCTGCTCTAGATAACTTGGGGTGTCCTGGCTGGATTGGATGATAGGAGAAATGGGTGGTCATAAGATATCTCAGGCTAGCAATGTGATAGTGTGTGAAGTCTGAAAGAGGTCATGATTATTTAGATTGAAAGGTAGGAAAGCTGACCTCTTGTAAGGCTTGTGCCCTGACTAATACAGCTGATGGCGTGAGAAGCAAGTGTTTTAAGATGTCTTCCGACTCTCAGAGCAGAGGGGCCTTGAGCCTAGTGTGTGCACATGCTCCCTCCCAGCCCTCACCCACAAAAGACAGTGGCTGGCATGTCTTCTGTGCCTTCATCAGTCAGTGATCCAGGGAACCAACTCCCACTCCCGCCCTCAATGCTCTGGGGTGGTGGGGTGAAGGGTGTGGAGTAAGGGATTGAGTGAGGGCCAGCACTCAGGTGGTTTTCCTAACATAGGTATGATCCAGGCCCTAGGGGGCTTCTTCACCTACTTTGTGATTCTGGCTGAGAACGGTTTCCTCCCCTTTCACCTGTTGGGCATCCGTGAGACCTGGGATGACCGCTGGATCAATGATGTGGAAGACAGCTATGGGCAGCAGTGGGTAAGTTTACTGGGATGGAAGCCAGAGCTCCTCCAACCCTGAGGACTGGCAGCACTGCCACTGGCTGTGTTGGGGAAGAGCCAGGGCTGAGGTGCCTGCTTCATCTTTCAGACCTACGAGCAGAGGAAGATTGTGGAGTTCACCTGCCATACAGCGTTCTTTGTCAGTATTGTGGTGGTGCAATGGGCTGACTTGGTCATCTGCAAGACCAGAAGGAATTCTGTCTTCCAGCAGGGCATGAAGTAAGTTCTGAAAGGCACAGAAAGGTCCTGGCAATTTTTAAACGAACCTTCACAATAAACTGAGTATCTGACACCCATGCCCGAGTTCCTGGACTCTCCACCAGGCATGTCCAGCCTGCATTGAATTCAAGATGCCTGTGAATAGAGCCCAACCCCCAAAGTTTTAAGCTTATTTAAAGGTTTTTTGTTTAGGTTTGTCTTCTTCCTAGTCCTCCATACAACCTGCAGTTCTCCAGCCTGTGCTTTGTAGATGACAAGATGTTGTGATGGCAAAATGCTGGACACACCCACAGAGTAGAATGCTCAGCCTTTCCCCATCCTGCCCCTCAGATCTTGCTGACACCTCATGCTTAGGTGCTGATCTGCAGTCACACACCACACAAAGCAGTAGAAGAGAATCTGCATTTGCAACTTGTAAACTTTGGTCTCCCTTTAATTTTAGGAACAAGATCTTAATATTTGGCCTCTTTGAAGAGACGGCCCTCGCTGCTTTCCTGTCCTACTGCCCTGGGATGGGTGCCGCCCTTAGGATGTATCCCCTCAAGTAAGTTGGGCCTCTTGCATTCCAAAAGGTGTGGACATAGTTTGTGTGGCTTTTCCCCTCATGACATGTGTGAGTGCCTGCTCTTGCTGGGCTTCTGGGGGTGGTGTGTAAGAATTCCTCTGCACTGGAAGGTAAGAAAGCCAGACGTGCCAGTAAAGCAGACCGGCAAATCAAGACCTGTTCGGGCCAAGGATTTGGCCCAAGGTGAGACTGGATAAGCTCTGGTTCCTTGAAGTTGCTCAACAGCAAACTGTTGTGCCCCCTGGTCCTCTGCTGTCACAGTCCAGCCACTTAGAGCTATTCTGTACTTTGAAGACTGAAGCCTGAGTCTGTTTGCTTGCCCCAGTCACATGTCACCTCTGTACCTGTTTGGAGACTCCACAGGAGTTTGGAGAGGATCTAGGGGTTCCCTTGACCTCACAGTCAGTCATAGGAGGAGCTGAGAAATTTAGAAAGCAGATCACCAGGTTCTTCTGTGTTGAGAAGCAGACCACGCTTCAATGCAGAGAATGACTTTGTACTTCTCTTAGGCCTCAGTTTTTATACATGGAGTTCACCATGGTGTCTGGCAGCCAGTGGAAACTTCCACATGTGTTCACTGCTGTCCAGTAACTGGTTGAGGTTGAGCAGCTACAACTTGACTAAACATGTTGAGCTCTAGAGCATGGCACTCTTCCAACACAAGATCCTTTGAGAACATCAGTCTCTTGAATTCCATCCACCCCGGACATTGCTTAGACTCATCTGGACCATCTCTCATACTGGCCTCTTGCCAGCACTTCCCTCCCCTGATCTCATCTTTGAATCAATACCCTTTGGCCACATCAAGTGTGTATAGGCATAGTCTATGATACAAGGTGGGACTGGCATCCAGGGTGTGTCTCACAGCCTGTCCAAGCCCATGGTAGACCAGTTCACTATTGCCCTCTCTGCCTCTGTCTTTGGTAAGCATGTTTCCCTCCCAACCCATTAAACCCAATAGTACTTTGGGGCTGAAGTCCTTGGAGCTTATCTCCATGTGGTCTTGCCCTCCTGGTCCCGGGCTTTCATATCTCTTTGTTGGCTTGCTATTTCTGCTCTCCAGATAATAATCTTTATGGCTTTGGTCACAGTGTCTTTTTGTATTGGGTTCCATAGTACCCTTCAGAGCATCAGATGTAAGAAATGTCCAACTTGGATTATATTGACCTGAGCCTTGTTGAATAGGAGGAGGGTAGAAGAGGTCACAGGCTTCTAAACAGCTAGCTGGAAAGTCCCAGTGAGAAAGAGTAGAGCCTCAGGACTTTGCCACTTTCCAGGCACTTTGGACATTTTGTGACCTGAGTTGTTCCTGATAGCTCCTCCTCAATTTGGTCGGTGCTTCTGTTCCTCTGGCTGAGGCCATGAGGTCACCTTTCCACTGCTGTTTATGGCATATAGGAAGGGCGGGGACTGCAAAGCTGGCAGGGCCATCCTTCCTCCTTTGTTTACCCAGGAGCCCGTAGTCAAGGAAGCCTGGTGCCTGCAGGAGGCTGCCCAGAGCCTGTGGCAGCCTCACCAGGCCCCCTGAAGACCTTTCTCATCTGTCAGGGCTGTATTTCTCCTATTCCCCAGATCTGGGAACTCAGAACACACAGCTGGTCCTCCCACATTCCGGGGCCAGAGACCAAGTTTAGGGTCTGAATAAACTGGCTTTGACCCACACTGGCAGTTCTTTGTCTGCAAATGCCAAGGCGGGAGACGAATGCACTTGGGAGCTTAAGCACTTACGGAAAAGAAGAAAGAAAATGTTCAGCTACTTCCAGATTGTCAGCAGAAAATACAATCAGCTCAGCCCGATTCTTAACCGGTTTCCTTCATGAAATGCAGGCTGGCTTCTGCAGCTCCAGGCCTGGCGGTGGAGGGGAGCCTGTGAATGACCCCAGAGCTGAGGCAGACAAGTCAGCTGCTGGTTTCCTCATCATTCTGGAGACGTGCACTCTCTCTGTCTTCCTTTGAACTGGCTCATGTGTGTCTAACCTGGTAACTTATTCTGTTTCCAGACCTACTTGGTGGTTCTGTGCCTTCCCCTACTCCCTCCTCATCTTCGTGTATGATGAAGTTCGAAAGCTCATCATCAGGCGACGCCCTGGCGGTAAGTGAGAGTCCAGGCTCACTTCCGAGTCCTGTTACAGCCATATCTTCCACACAGAGAATTGAATTAAGGGCAATACAGATCAAGACCTTAAAAAGTACAAACCAAACGTAATGTCAAAACAAAACAAAACAAAACAAAAAAAAAAACTTGATAAAACCTAATAATAACACAGTAGTCCTGGAGAGAGCTAATTAGCTACAACTGAGGTTTCAGGTACACATATGCACACACTCAGACACACACACACACACACACACACACACACACACACACACACACACACACACACACACACGAGTTATCTATCCTTCGGGAGTCACTGTCCTGGTTTTTCCCAAAAGACCTGGATATATGTGTCCCTCTCTCCCTCTCTCTCAGGCTGGGTGGAGAAGGAAACCTACTACTAGCCCACTGCCCTGCACGCCGTGGAGCATCGTGCCACACACTGCACCCACCCCCACCCCCTCTTTGTGTACTTCAAGTCTTGGAGCTCGGAACTCTACCCTGGTAGGAAAGCACCAAAGCATGTGGGGAGCCAGACGTCCTGGAATGAAGCATGTAGCTGTAACGGGGGGCGGGGGGAGGGCTGCCTGAAAACACCCTGTACAGGAACGACAGCGGGGAAGGTTTATATGTGCCTTTTTGTTTTTGTAAAAAAGGAAAACCTGGAAAGACTGAAAGATTACGTTTTATATCTGGATTTTTACAAATAAAGATGGCTATTATAACGGAATTTGCCTTGTGTCCTCGATGCTTCTTGGGTACAGTGGTTGTGAGTGATCAGCTGTGTTTCCATGTGTTGATCCCCAGGCCATCAGCTCAGAGGCATCTCCTGGGGCTTGTTAGGAAAGGCAGCCCAGCCCTGACAAGGTTGTCAGCAGCATGGTTTAATAAGCTCCCCAGGTGACGGACACCCACATCTGAGAGCCAGGGGCCAAGAGGAAACTTTCTCTTCTTCAGATGCATGACCTTTCCTGACCCCTTTTCCTGGGCACTGCCTGGTTACTGTAGCCACAGCGCCACCTGTACTTGGTTCTTAGCTTCTTAATGGGAAACACTTCACCTGAGTGATTTCTTGACCTCAGTTAGCTTAGACCTATGCAAATCTCAGTCCCTTGGGCCTTCCTGCTTGCTTGCCAAATCCAGCATAGCTCCAAGAGCCTCAGACCCAGTTTGTCTAGGTGGGAAAGCCTGCATGACTGTCTGGCCTGTGTGCACTGGTGCTCAGTCTATAGAGTCCTCTCTAAATTAGCAGCAGCCGTCCAGGAAGTGGTTCCATGCCAGAAGGCCTTGCGGAAGAGATGAAAGGTTCCATGTGCTTCAGGGTCAATCGGGTGGGAGGAGCCCTTACTGCTTTCAAGGGCCTTGAGACCTAAGCAGGGCTGTTAACTGCCTGCTCCTCTGGCTGTCATTGCCACTCCCAGTCAAGTTGCTCTCATCTCTGGGTACAAACGGTGCCCATCATCTGCTAGATGATGTGTGTTTTTCTGAGAAGCCTTAATCCATCGATTATGTTTATGTACTGCTCTGAAACGAGTATAGGGAAGCAAATGGCGCATACCTTCCTGTTGCTCCCACCAGAACGTCAAGATTGGAGTGGGGGATGGGACATCTTAAGTCCATCTCCTGCTTGGGCTCTTTGCTGACCGATGCTTGCAAGCAAGTCATCTTCAACAAAAGCTGTCTCAAACCAACATGGAAACTGGGTTGAAACAAGCAGAAGACCCTGGGATTAGACGACTCGGGGCAAAGGCTGCTGAAAGCCCATAGAGTGACTGCCAGGAAGGAGTCCTCCCTGTGTGCTTAGACTGCCACAGGCCTGTTTGTCCCAACCCTGACCCTTTGTGTGTCTGTTTTCTGTCACTCCTGGGTGTTGGCCAGTGAGAGTACACTGATGATGAAGGTCATGGGTATTTCCAGAATTAAGAATTTGAGTCAGCCTGGAACCTTGGGCCTTCCCTGGAAGGACAGCTTACTGCCAGACAGAACCTCTGCACTGTTCTGACCTGGGAAACACCTTGGAGGGAGAAGGGCTTCTGAGCCTCCACCTTGTCCACCAGGACATCTCTGTCCTTTTCTATTTCACAATCACTAGTCATTGGATCAGCCGCAGTCAAACAGAAAAAGAAGCTAAGTAGCCTGCAGCTCAGGGCGAGCAGACGTCAAAGTCAAGTCTCCTAGTAGGTGGGGCTTCCCAAGCTTTCGAAACAGCACCAGGCTATCAGCTCTTCCTCTTTGCACTCTGGACTATGGGAGCCAATCAGAAATCTCCCCGGCACATCACAGAAACAGCTAAAGATGGCCTCAGTGACCAGCCAACTGTTTGCTATAGATGTGCATCAGGATCTGCCCTGACCGTCCTTTCCAATGTCCCGCAAGGCTTTGGCCACATTCCTCCTGCCTTGCCAGTCCTCTCAGCACCTGAACATGAGCCTTATTATTAGCCTTACACATCCTGAGCTCCCCCTTCCTTGTGGTCGCTGAACATTTCCCTGGCCACAGAAGGGGCCCTTTCCTTGCTCACGTTCCAGGAACTCTGCTTCCTCCATGCCCCATAACACCAGTCCACCGAAACCATGTGCCTGAAATTGCCATTGAGCTGATTGTCCATCCATGGACACTTCTTAATCCCCCTTGACCTCAGCAGCATCGATGCCAACAGTCTTACCACCTGCAGAACAGCTCCTGTCCCTTAGTCATCAACTTTGCTCACTCTAGCTCCTCATTTTTCACTTGCTCCTTGTTCTTTGGTCCTCTTAGGAATGGCCTGATGCCCTTCTGTCTCCTGGCTCTATTCCTGCTGGGATGGTCTCTACCTTTAGCTGAGCTGCGCTCTCTAGATCCACTTGCATCCTGGACATCTTCATGTATTTGGGAATTAGATAGTTCGCTTGAATCTTAATCCTAAAAGGCAAACCTGTTTGAGCACCTGCAAAAGTGAACATACTCTGTCTGGGCAGTGATGACATCTATCACCTGTTGCCCAAGCCAAACACTTGGAGCTACAGAGACCTCTCCACTATGCTGAGGCAATCACCAGGGTGTGGGCTCCAACAACATGGCTGAGGACACAGACTTTTTGTCTTCCAATAGCCCAGATGCAGGTATGGCTGTTTGTTGATTGAATGACTCCTCATTTATGTATGTATGTGTATGTGTGAGTGTGCATGTGTATCTGTGTTTGTATATGTATGTCTGCCCATAGATACATATTATAATTATATAGTATAACAGAACACACGCCTAAGCAGCCATAATTTTAAATAGGATGCTCCCTATAGTCACTTTCTCAGAGCAAAGAGCTTACCCTACTGATCTGTGCCCAATTTACTACCAGCCTGTGATTGGGGGTTCCACCTCTCAACACTGAAGTTTGAAATCAGAGTTTGAGAATGAGCAAGTGCCTACAGCTGGATGTGGAGTTAGAGTGGAGGACCATGTCAAAATCATTAAGAAGACAAGATCTACCAAGACATGAAGAGGCATCAGTGGACCCTGGACTGGCCTGGGTGCACTGTGGTTGATCTGGGTATCTCCTATAAGAAGCCCAGTCAGTTTGGGATGGCCCATCAGATAGCTGACTTGTGCCTCATACCCAATTCTAACTACAGTTCCTAGTTTGTTATGTAGTCACTTACCACTGTGAGATCTGTGCTCAGCTCAGTGCCTCACAAAACAAGTGTCATGCAATGGCCAGTACTCTACTCAAAGAGAAAGGCAAAGAGACATTTGCCCAGAGTGTCATATAGCTCAGAAGGGAAAACAACGGGCAAATCAGGGAGGGAGTGGGCCATGCTTTTTCCTAAAACCACTGTGTGACTACCCCAAAGTGCAAACCTGAGGCACAGCATATTGTGATGTCCACTGGGACACACACACACAAACACTCGTGTGCACACTCTTATAGGAAGGGAACAGTTTTAAGTGCTATGTTTCCCCTCTCCTGTGTATCTGGAGAGGGGAGTGGTTATCTCTGAGCAAGCTTTTCAGCTTTCCATCTAGGCAAGTCATGGGTTCTTCAAGCCTCTCTACCTATAAAGTGCAATGGCCTTTATACCTTCCTCACAAGGCTATTGCAAAGATGAAATAAACTGCAGAAAGGGCTTGGCAAGTGCCTGAGCCTTTATAAAAGTTAGATAAAAGTTCCCTCAACCCCATTTCTCTAAAGATAAAATGAGGGGGAAAGTTGGCTGCTCCCATTTGGTGGAATTCAATACTTACTCTGTATAGAATTTATCACAGGCCAGGCAAGGTTCTAAGTAATAACCATTTGCTAGAAACAAGCAAAAACAACAACAACCCACAGTTCAGAGATGTGAGGTGACTTGCCCAGTGCCATACATCTGACAAGTGACAGAAAATGACAAGTCTGCCTCCCCAACCCCTATCCCGATAGTTGGGTGTGGTGTGCGGGATGCTAATGCGCTGTCCCTAACCATACCACGTGCTAGGTTTTGACTGTGGAAGAGAAGTCAGTGCTGGGGCCAAGGACCAAAGAAGGGCAGTGTTTTTTATGAAAAACAAAGAACGGGGGGGGGGGATAGGGGGGTAGAGCTGGCATTAAAACCAGAGCATGGAAAGTTTCTTGGAAACGAGCATAGGCTGTTGAACAGTTACTCAAATGAATTTGCCCCCAGGACCTGAGTGATCAGGCTGCAACTTGTGTAACTGGGAAGCATGAAGGCAAGCGGCTGTAATCCTGGGCAGCTCAGCCTGCCTCTCCCATTGGGCTCAGGGGCAGTCTGCCTGGGACAGGGCTTCCCAGTGACCATGGCAGGTCAAGTGTCTCCTACAGGTTACAGAGAATGGCTTCTGGGCTTCTGCATTTTTAACTGTCCCCTAATAGTCAGAGTTTAAAGTTTTGTTCTATTGTTGCCACAGCTCCTGATGGTGGTATCTTTTTTTTTAAAACACTATCATTCTTAGACCAGCTTTTCTGAAAAGCAGAAATCCCTTCCCTCACCTCTTGCTTGCCCCCTCTGCTCCATCCCTCCACCGCCTACCCTTCCCTTCCCTTCCCTTTCTGCATTTAGGACTCTGACTCAGTGTAGATAATCTGTGTGTAGGAAAGCAGAAATGTCTAAAGAGGCTGCTCAATATGCAAAGAATCCTTTTATAGTGTGAATAGTAGCTCCATTTAAAACCCATGGCAAGGTTTAAAACTTTTCCTGGAGTGGCAGGACAGGAAGGAAGGGTACAAATGCAACCTTTACTATAGGAAGTAAGCGTTGTCTCTCTGTGTGTGTCTCCCCTCACCAAAACATTGGAAGCCTCAACACCAGGTCTCTGCCCCATGAGTACGTGTACCCCCTGCCCCAGGCTACCCATTTCCATTCCATAACAGTGGCACCAACAGGGGAGGGGAACCAACATCCACTGAGCAACTGCTCCTGCCTGCAGCACTGCCTGTGGTGGTTTATCTTGTTGAATCCCATGAAACATCCAAGCAGACACTACTCCCTCTTTGAAGTAAGGAGAAACTGAGGTCTAGAGAGTCTAGTGGCTTGGGTGGTCCAGGAAGTTCTACAAGTCTGTAGAACTTGGTTTTGACATACATCTGGGGGATGGATAGAAAAACACCCCTCATTGCTATTGGTGGTTTTACCCTAAATGCTCATCCTAAATCTAAACTCTCCCACACACTAACATTGGCACAGACACTTGGATGTTCACCCATCTGGAGATCTGCCAGGTGTACTTGTTCCCCAAACAGCAATGACAATAGCAACCAGATAGTTGCTTAGTAAGCCACATCCCTTTTCTTCTGCAGCAGCCAACTGCATCTCATTTTCCAACCTACTGGAGGTACCTCAAGGGACTCTTCTAGGCAATGGGATGTGGGCTAGCCTGACACATGCATCACTCCCAGGCTCAGCCACAAGCCCTTTGTGGTGGTTTGAATGAAAATGGCCCCCATCGGTTCATAAGGGGTGGCACAATTAGGAGGTGTGGCCTTGTTGGAGTAGATGTGGCCTTGCTGGAGGAAGCATGTCACTAGGGGTGGGCTATGAGGTTTCGAGTGCTCAAGCCAGACCCAGTGTCACTGTCTCTTCCTGCTGCCTGCCAATCCAGATGTAGAACTCTCTACCTCTCCAGCACCATGTCTGCCTATGTGCCACCATGCTTCTTACCATAATGACAATGCCTTTCTTTATAAGAGTTGCTGATCATAATGTCTCTCCATACATAATGCTGAAAGACCCCCGAAGAGGTATTTTCGTAGAGGGAGACCCACACCCAGGAATCAGCGAGGCCACGAACTGGATGTAAAAACAAGAGGCTTTATTGGAGACGCGGGTACCCGGGGCGACTTAGCTTCTGTGTGGCTAAGCGCCCCGAGCCAAGGGAGAGGTGCCTTTTTATAGAAAAAAACACAAGCGAGGAACAGGGATTCTATTGGATGGTTCAAATGAGGCACAGAGCCATTCCAGATCAGCATATTCTCAAGGTCTGGTGTCTGGTACAACAGACTTGATTCCTCCCTCCGCGCCCAGGTGGCTGACCTTGGGACGAAGGTTCCCCAACGGGGGGGGGGGCGTGGGGGCGAGGGGTGCCCTTTTCCCGCTCGGCCCCAGCCCCGGGGCGCGGTGCCAGGGCAGCCCCGCCTGGGTGAACCGGCTTGGGAGGGAAAACGGCAGCCGGGGGAAGTGGAGGCCGGCGGGGGCAGGGACAGCGGGATGAAGGTGAAGCAGGGCGGCTCTGCGGCAGCTCGCCCGCGCTGCACTCTCCAGCCCCTGGCCGTATCCTGGCTCCGCCCTGCTCAGTCCCCGATGCGCTGCCCTAGGTCAACTGCTCTTCTCAGCCCATCCCGGCTGCTCCAGAGAGAACACCCAGCATCAGCATAGGCGGGGGGGAGACAGAGAGGCAGCGGGCCTTTCAATGCTAGTGTGCTGGCTTGAATAGGAATGGCCTCCAGAGCCTCAGGTGTTTGAATGCTTGGTCCATAGGGAGTGGCACTTTTTGGAAGTGTGGCCCTGTTGGAAGAAGAGTGTCACTGTGAGGGCAGGCTTTGAGCTCTCAGATTCGCAAGCCCAGGCTCAGTAGCTCACAGTTCTTTTCCTGCTTCCTGTGGATAAAGATGTAGAACTTCTCCAGCACCATGTCTGCCTGCACGCCCCCATGCTTCCTGCCATGATGATAATGGACTGAACCTCTGAACTGTAAGCCACCCCCAATTAAATGTTTTCCTTTATACGAGCTGCCCTGGTCATGGTGTCTCTTCACAGCTATAAAATCCTAAGACACCCATACACACAAAACTGTCCTCCCCCTATGTCTTAGTAATTATCTTTCCACGTGGCTGTGACAGAACACCTGATGTGAAGGAGGGAAGGTTTATTTTTGGGCTCATGGTTTGAGAGGTTTCAATTCGAAGCTGGCTCCAGTGCTGTGAGCCAGAGGCAAAGGTGTCTTCATGTCATTTGGAGTGGAGCACTTGATAGACCAAACCCAGCTTACCTCAGCTGACGGGAAACAAACCGAGGAAGAGGCCCAAGACAACATACAGCCCCCAACAACACACGCACTGTGGCCTATTTGTTCAACCAGGCTCCACCTCTGGAAGTTTCCACCATCTCTCCATAACAACACCATACTCCATAGGTTAGTTCACTGATGAAGGCAGAGTCCTCACGGCTGTATCCTCACTCTCAGTGACTGGGTCCAGGTGTGGACTCACCTTCAAGACATTTATATCCAAACCATCACCGCCTGGGTGGTGGAGGAAACAGTGGTGCTCTTTAGCATGGGTTCCTCTTTGGCTGCACACTGGAATCACCCAGAGAAACTTACCCCCAGGAACGGAAGCCAGGCATCAGAACCTATTAACTCCCCGGAAACTCCGGTCAGTGTGCAGTCAAGGTTAAGAGCCCTTGCATTAAGGTAATGGCTCTCAAAACCATATCTAATCTACCAACATCAGCAACACCTGGGACCTGCCCTGGTCATGGTGTCTCTAAGAATGCTAGGAAAGATGCATTCTTAGCCATGCATGGTGGTGAACACGTTCATGTCCAGAACTTAGGCAGCTGGGGCAGAAGGATTGCAATTTCAAGGCTATTGTGGGCTATGTAGGGAATTCAAGATGCAGCCCACCTGTGCTACATACTGACATCTTGTCTTGGAAGGGAGGAAGAGAGAGGGAGGGATGGAACTCACTTTTAAGCTCTCAGGGTGATTCCAGTGCTGGTGGAAGTCTGAGAGCCAGTGCTCTGGAAGAAAGGAAACCACAACACAGAAGGGGGCTGCGTCCCAAGAGGCTAGTGTACAGGAGTGTGGTGGAAGCATGTGTGGGTGAAGAGTCAACTTTGAGTTCACCAAGCCATTGACTCAGTAGATACAAGCCTTTGTGTCGCTAAAGCTGAGAGAATGTAGAGGATTAGACAGCAGTGGGGGGGGGTGGATGAGGGATGGGAGCTAGCTTACACCACCAGCAGCTCATTTGTTTAATTTAGTTTTATGAATTTTGCAGGCCAGCAAACTTCACCTTGGTAACATGAAACTGGCAAAGGTTGGAACCTTCGGAAATTGTCAAATGCCACTGACGAGGCAAAATGGGCTTTCCCCGAGAGCAGCTATAAAATGCCGATCAGCACGCCAGCGAACTAAGCATCAGAAAGTGGAAAGGCAGTGCGGTGCAATGACTCTTGGCTGCAGCAAGCTATCAAATAAATGCCATTACATGAGACTCCCCAGCCCAGCACTTGGGTACCACTTGACAATATCCTGTGTGTGCCAAGTCCTGGTATTCAGAGCCTGTGGGAGCTAAGGCACTCAAAGAAACAGAGTGGATGGAATTTCAGAAGCATCTTTGGGTAAAGAATGGTTTAAGAGGCGCTGTAGAGATGACTCAGCCATTAAGAGCACTAGTTGCTCTTGTAGAGACTGAGGTTCAGTCCCCAGCATTCGTATGGTAGTTCACCACCATCTGTAACTTCAGTTCCAGGAGGTCAGATGTCTGCTTCTGATCTGCGAGGCACCTGCATACACATCATGTGTGCACATGCACAAACACACACACACACACACACACACACACACACACACACACACACTTATAAACAAACACATAAATAAATAATGTCTTTAAAAAAATTAGCCTTTTTTCCTGGGTATGGTAGCACATGCCTTTAACCCCATGTAGAAAAGAGACAAAGGCAAATCTTTATGAGTTTGAGTCCAGATTTGACTACATAATGCATTTCAGGACAGCCACGTTGCATTCCCTGCCTTACTCCCTATCAAATTCATGATCTCTCTTCTATAATTACCATTTTACATTTATACACATATGGAATCTGGGTATATGTGTACATAGACAACATGCTGAATCCGCTTATTGTTGTCTGTATTCACATGTCTTTAGGGCTGACCCCTTACGATGGAGCTTGTCTCTGGAGAAGACTGATTCTCCCTCTCTTAGCAGTCATCGGGAGCCTGTAGCTTGATGTGTAGGGGTGGGATCTTGTGAAATTTTCCATTCCCATGTCAACTGGACTTGGCATTTTGCAAACTTGCATATGCTACATGTGGCAATATTGTAAAAGGAGAGGGTGGGAAATGATAGGAGAGACAACGGCAACTCAGCAGTAAATAAACCAATATTTGCTAAATGGGTCTGATTGTGCGGCAGCGTACTACCCAGAATTGTAACACACAGCAATCTAAACCACTTTAAGAAATAATTAATTACCTGAGTTCTATTTAAATATTTCTCTCAAAAGAGGGAAAAGATCTGCTTGTCTTATTTAAATCTATACTACTGGGGCCCTTGTTAATCATTCATTAAGTGTTTTAGAAGTCAATGTCTTTTTATACCACAAAAACTATTTCATTAAGATATTGTCTTAATAGAGTAAATATATATGAAATGAAAACATATAGTCATTTGTTTTATTTCATTACTGTGTGTGTTAGATGTATATACTATATTTCACATAATTGCCAATTCTTAAACCCAATTGTACCTAATGTGATATCTTTTGTTTAAGAATTAGTTGCGTTGATCATAACATACTCATTAAATAAAGTTTAATAAGCAATACTCAGTGTCTTCGTCATACCACAGTTAAAGTTCTGTGTTCAACAGATATATCTTCCAAACTTAAAACAACAACAACAGCAAAACCCTATAAAATTAACCAAGCAACCAAACAAGAAAGAATGGTTAAAGAGAGTTCTCAGTCTGGCCTTGATAACATTATAGGGTGGAGAAATTCTTTGTTGAGGATTTTTCTGTTGCATCCCATGCCATGTTTAGCAGCACCCGGGGTCTCTACCTGCTAGATGTCATCAGCTGTGGGGAGGGGGGGAAGGCTTTGGCCAATACCTAAGAGAAATAACTTAGGAGGAAAGAATTATTTTGGTCCACAGTTTCAGAGGTTCCAGTATTGGTGAAGCCAGCTCCATGCTTCTGGGCAAGGCAGTATTTTTCGATGGAAGGGCACAGAGAACAAAGCTGTTTCCGTCATGGCCACCAAATCATAGCTAGCAGCATGCCAGTGCTATGGGGCTTCTTCCTCCTTCCCCTTTTACTCCATCTGGGTCCTCAGACTAAGGGGTGGTGCTGGCCACATTCAGTTCCCCCTACCCACTGGTAAAATCCTCACAGATACCCACAGATGTGCTTTACCAATCTCCTACCCACATCTCAAGACAGTCTAGTTAAGACTGATCAACACATAACCTTCTTATCCATGTTGTGACCATGAAAATTATGTATATGCTAGAGAACAAAACCACCCTTAATTGAGAACCAGCGATTAAGAACAGTTTAGAAGATGGAGGTGGTGGTGTACATCTGTAATAGAAGCACTTGAGAGACAGAGATAGGAGGATCAGGAGTTCAAGGTCATCCTGGAAGGTTTGAAACCAACCTGGGCTACAGGAGATCCTGTCTCAAAATGGAAAAGAAATGGGTGGGGAGAGTGAAGGGATAAGATCCTTATTGTTCTCATGAGCCAGAATTGAGACTCAGCCATCTCAGCCCCTGAACAATTTAGGGGAGAGCACCATCACTCAGAGGCCACCTGTGGCTATTAGTGTCACATTCATGTCTTTTGTTCTCAATATCTCTGATCAATCCCTCCCTTCTCAGCCACACAACACTCAGAACCTACATCAAGTTCAGCCATTGGCATGGGAGTGTCTAACATTTCCTCTCCGTCTCTCCCTCAAGGCAGTGTGGTGCAGTGACTAAGAATCCTGCCTCTATGGACAGACTAGATCCTACTCTACTTCCACTTAGTGGTGTGACTGTCAGATATTGAACCTCCCTGGGCCTCCATTCCCTTGTTGATCAAATGGAGAAAGCACTTTCCCTCTTTAGAGCACTATGGAGACAACACAGATAACAATCCATCAGCAGGGACTGTTTCTCTCTAAATAACTCTTCGTACAGAGTACATAGTGTCATAGGCTGGGGACACACAGGCACAGCCCCTGCTTCTCAGTGTGGTGGGGAAGACAGAGTCATGATCATGTCTCAGGATGATGTGTGGTAAATTCATAAAAGGCTGCTTCCAAAGGAAGAGCTGAACCATGGCCGGAAGGAGGCTTCCGGAGAGAACAGTTGGTGCTGGGAAGCCCCTGCTGCCTGCCTACCAAATGCACCTTGCCACTTAGTCCTGACCTGTGTTCCTGTGGATACATGCTGGGTTTAAGTGATGTGGGAAGGGAGACTTGGAGGAATATAGGAAAACCAAATCTTTCCCCACCTCTTTTTCCTATTTTTTCTCTGTCATACTCTGGTGGTTTGAAAGGAAGGCCCCCAAAGGGAGTTGTTGTAGTTTAGTTGTAGTTTAGGTGAGAATGAACCACAATGTACAACAAATACAAGTTGGAAATTTATTGATGGGATGTGCAAGGAAGGGCATTCATGGAGGCCTGCCTCAGAAAGGGAAGTGGTGAAGAGAGAGTGAGGAACTGGTGGAGTTGCTTTTTAAAGGGCTTAGAGTGTTTGTACAGCGACTTACACAGCCATGCAGTGCATGAGCATAGATAACGTAGTGGTGTACATCAAGACTGTAGGACTCTGTGGGGGCTAGGTATTTGCCTGAATATGACAACACATGTCCTGCTGTAAAAGTGTGGGGCTGACTGGGTAATGCTGGAAATGCTAACAGGACTGGCACTATTAGGAGGTGTGGCCTTGTTGGAGGAAGTGTGTTACTATGGAGGTCGGCTTTGAGGTCTCATCTATGCTCAAGCCATGCCCAGTGAGTCAGTCTACTTCCTGTTGCCTTCTGATCAAGATGTAGCCAGCATGGGCCTGCATACCACCATGTTGCACCGTGATGATAATGGACTAAACCTCTAAAATTGTTAGCCTCCCCAATTAAATATTTTTCCTTTATAAGAGTTGCCATGGCCATGATGTCTCTTCACAGCAATAGAACCCTAATGAAGACACATGTCAAGCTCCCATTCTTATAGCTTATATTTAACCCTCTCCATCCCCACAGGGAGAGGGGAAAGGGATTGAATACTGCTAGGAATCAAACCCAGGACCTCACATATCCTAGACAAGTGTTCTACTGTGCTATTCTCCCTATTCTAACCAGCAACCATTTTGACTGGATAGTTCTCTTTTTAAAAAGATGTAGGTATGTGTGTGTGTGCGTGTGTGCAAGCGAGCACACGTGTACACCTGTATGAGTTTATGCCCACCACATATGTGCAGGTACCCATGGAGGATAGAAGAGGGCCTCAAATCTCCTGGAACTATAGATACAGGTGTTGTTGTTCCCCTTTTTAAAAAGATGTATTTGCTTTTATTTTATGTGTAGCGGTGTTTTGCTTGAATGCATGTCTGTGCATCACATGTGTGCAGTGCTCTCTGAGTCCAGAAGAGGACATCGGATTCGCTGGAACTGAAGTTATAGATGATTGTGAACTGTCACGTGGGTTCTGGGAGCCCAGCTGGGTCCTCTGTAAGAGCACTAAACACTCTTAACCACTAAGCCATCTCTAGATCTCTTAATGTTTAGTTTTTAATTTCAATGTATTTTTGCCACATGGATATTGTTTTGTGTTTGTGTGTGCTTTTTAACTTTTTTTATTAAAAATAAATCTCGACAGGATGACGGAGTCAGTCCCCTACAACCAGGCCAACCATGGAACAGAGAGAGCCACCTGCGTGCCTGCATGCGACCCTCATATTTAAGGTCCTGCTATGTCACTCTGACCACGCCCTAGTGTGCGTGGTCTGCGTCACCTGTGCCAGTCCCCAGAAGGGCGTGGCTAACATTTCCCCTAGATCAGGACACAAAAACACAGACGATAATGTAACAGACATGTTGGAGTCATCCATCCTTTACATTGAATGACTGGCTGGCATCGTATCGATCTTGTCTCATCTACGTCTTTCTGTCACCACGTCTTTCTGACTCCATGTCATTTCACCTATAAACACTCTGTATGCTTCATTCGTTCACATAGTAGAGTGCTTGCCTAGCATGCCCGAGGCCCTGGGTCCAATCCCTAGCACTGAAAGAAAAAAACACACGATTACTTTTTAGATCATAATGCAACTTTCATCTGACTATGCTTACCATTATTACCTTGAGTGCACCTGGCTATGCCCCTATTCTATTCTAGTCTAATTTCTCTCTGTATATTTAAATGATGGACATCACCCACTAAACCAATTACAAACGCTTCTAGCGATTCAGGATGCGCTGTTTGAAAATGAAACGTTAAGTCTCAGATCTCTTACAGGGGCTTAGTCAAGTAGGATGGAGAGCAGGAATAGAGGGTAATGAGGGAAGGTTTTCTAGGCGAGAACGCTGCAGAGGCCCACAGTGGGTGGGAGCCAATCAGATCCTTCCCTCTCTAGACGGTGAGCACAGAGGGAGCCCTTGATAAGCTTTTGCGGACTGGCTGTGTTAACTCCCCCAGCTCTCTTCTTCCCAGGATGCCTTTCTGCAGCACTATTCCGGGAGTGAGGACACTGGACCTCTTGCTTATCTCGCCTCTGCCTGCACTGTATGACCCTGGGGGCCCCCAGAGCCTGCTAATTAGAGATGGCTGGGAGGATTACTGGGCCCTGTCTGGCAGTAGTGCCCAGCTTTAAATTCAATACCCAGTGCCTCTCAGGGCCAGGGTTCACCTTGAGAAGTCCCCAAGACAAAGCAAGGAGACAGATTGCTTTCAACAGAGCACTCAACCTCTGAATGCCGTTTTTGTTTAAACCCCACGGCTGGGAACATTCCATGGGCTGGCAAAGCTAGGTTTCCTCAAGGTCAGCCCTTCCTCAGCGTTCCTCATTGGAAACGTGTCCCATGGCTGGCCCTGATCCTGCCCTCTTGGCTTTGGGGCTAGGGGGGGCGGCTTATATAATTCTTAGGAAGACCTAGAAATGCAAGCATATGGTGCCCTCAATTTCCAGCACAGATGGACTGCTGCACATTTTAAGCTGGTGCCGATAGACGACTGCTTTTCACATAGGGATACATGGATGCACGTGCATCTGTGCGCGCGCACACACTCTCCTGACTTACGACCACACCACACTCATGCTGCAGTGGTTCCATGGAATACAACTTCTGGAGCCACAGAAGGGGGAAAGGATAGACAATCAGTGTATCCTTTAGGCTGGGTGGCCAACCTGCGAGGCAGGGAATAGATAGGAGTGGGCACCATAACAGCACTGCAGAGCCAGGCCCTCTTGTGCTCTTAGCTTTGGCTGGGAGGGTTTGGGTAGGGTGAGACTTTTCTTTGAATTAACTTACCACAGTCAGTCAAACACAGGTCTGCGCACACAATAGCATCTATTATGTACATATAATGATTCAAAGGCTAGGGAGTGGGGCTAGAGAAATGGCTAGGCAGTTAAGAGCGCTGACTGCTCTTCCAGAGGTCCTTAGTTCAATTCCCAGCAACCACATGGTGGCTCACAACCATCTGTAATGGGATCTGATCCCTCTCCTGGTGTGCATGAAGACAGGTAACTTATAAACATAAAATAAACAAATGTGTGTATGTGGTTTTTTTTAAAGGTTAGGGAGAGCTAATGTTAGACCCCGGGAAAACTCAGGTATCGGGGTCCCAGGCCACGACCGTGGTCACCCCAATCACCAGGCGGATTTGAGAGCTTGCTGAAAACTGCATGAGGCTTTATTGTTTTTTTAACAAGCTAACCCCACGTTAGCTCAGGTCTTTCACCCACCCGCCATGGCGGATGGCTAGCAAAGACAGCTCCTAGGGGCTCCCGAGAGATCTTGTAAGGCAGCGTAAGGGGAGTGTCTAGGGGTATGCACAGGCTCACGATTGGTGTGCCTCCAGGCTTGGAGGGTTTGCCCTGTGTTGACTGGCCAACTGGTTGTTATGGCCCATAGGCCCTCCCAGGGTGGTTGCTATGCTCTGTGCGTCATTGCTCTGCGCTTGTCCTTGTCCAGGGTCGTAAAGCATAGCACCACCAGCTAACTTGTGATTGGTTCCTTGTCACGAGGCAGGCATCCTCGTAGTGACCAAGGCAAGGTTATGGCAAGCATGTGTTACTGTCGTGGCTGCCAAAATGGGGAGCTGGTCCCTTCACTAGCAAGATGCCTTGGTAGATTAATGCAGCATTTGTGCAAGCCTGATGACCTGAGTTCAAACCCATGTAAGAAGCCAGATATGGTGGTGGTGCACATCTGTGATCCTAGGGGTTCTATAGTGAGACAGGACACAGAGGTGGGGGAATTACCTAGGAGTTCATAGTCTGGAATACATAGCATGGCAGAAACAGCAAGAGAGCTCTGCCCCAAGGTAGAAGGAAACAATTGATTCCAGAAAGTTGGTCTCTAACTTCCACGTGCATCCATGGCACAACAGTGAGCACACAGGTCCCTTCTGTTCTGGAAAAAAAAAAAAAAAAAAAAAGGAGAAAATGAAAAGGTTAGGGAAAAGCTTGACTGGGGAAGAGTGGGTGGATCAAGAGAATAGCTTCCCTAAAAGTGTCATTAGAGACCCTGGGGATTAAGATTCTCAAAGCCCTTTACCTAAGGAAGAAACTGCAATGTTTACAGAGGAGCACAGCTGCTGGGAGCACTGTCCAGATCGAACCAGACTCACTCTCAGCTCTGCTGCTTACTCCCTGTGACCTACAACAATCTCTCTTCATTTCTGAGTATTTCTTTCCCAATATGTAAAGTGGACAGAACCTTGTGAGAGTGGTTGTGGGGATTAAGTGAGATTCCAGGGCATTTGGCACCATGGCTACAAACAGCAAGAGCTTTCTAAATGTGGCCAGTAGGTACTACAGTGCCCTTTAAATCCAAGGCAAACACTAGTTCTCTGAACAGCAGGATGGATGTGTGTCAGTTTCTCTCTCTCTTTCTCTATCTTGCTCTATGAAGTCTGATTTACTAGATACAGAATGGAGCAACCGACCAAAACAGGCCCCAAAGTTAGCTGTTTACAAGAAGTTAACTCAGAGCCCACCCCCCTACTCCCTACCTAGAACCTGCCGGGGTTTCCTTGGCCAGCAGGGCTGGTTTGCAGGGACACCACTGTTGGCATGTGCTAGGCCTCTCTTGCATTATCTGAACAGTGTCTACACTTGAGCACATAGTTTCCTGGATATAGCAAATTAGAAGTGCACAAATGCAAATGACAGACAGAGGAGCAGGTATACCCAAGAGGCCCTGGTACAGTCCCTATTGTCTTTGCTGGCTGCTTTGCTTGGCTGGCTCCTTTCTGCTCCCTGCTTACACAGTATTAGCTTTCTGATTTCTTACATTTATAAGAAGCTGCAAAAAACTTGGTCAACCATGGGGCAACCTATGTATCATCCTAAGGAAGAAGGAATTGTTGCCATTACCCAAATGCTAGGAAAATACTCAGTTCTGTATGCTTATTTTCTCTTACCATTTACAGCACATCTGTTGCTTCCCCTTTACAAACAATGGGGCCCACAAGCGCACTGTGGATGTCCAGTCACCAGGAGCAAAGAAGGGAGAGAAAATGATGTGTTTTAACACCAGCAACTGGGTTAACCCATCTGGACATCCATCCTGTCAACAACCCTGAAGCTCCATCCTTACTCTAAAGGGGGAGGTCCCTGAGTTTGCAGGTTGGTTGCCATCCTGGGGTTAGGCACAGTAGACACCATCATTCACCTGAACATCTTCCAAATGCTTAGTACAGGAAACCTGAATTCTGCAGGGTTTGAGTGTATGTGGGAGATGAGAAGGCATACTTTCTGAATTTCCTCCCTGACTGGATGGGCATTTTTCTCCTCATAGTCATGTACCCTGCTTGGGGACCCTGCCTGTCAAGCCTTGAGAACTCCTTCTATCTAGTTCACTGACAACTGACCTTAGACCAAAACACTTCCACAGTGGGCTTCACACTGAATCACCCCCACACTTCTTTAGCACTGTTAGGCTTATTCCCTACACCGGTCAGGAACATGCTGGCAGACCGTCCTCTCCAAGAAGTGTTCCTGTTTAATGGAGAGCCACCCCCCACCATCAAGTTCACATCTCTTTTCATGGACAATCCACTTCTAACAGGGTACAAAGGTCTGGCTGCCTCTTTGCCCTCCTTCCAAGCTCCAAATGGAGTCTTGGCTGAGATTGCTTTGCAACCATCCTCTCTCTCTCTCTCTCTCTCTCTCTCTCTCTCTCTCTCTCTCTCTCTCTCGTGTGTGTGTGTGTGTGTGAGTGTGTGTGTGTGTGTCTACTTTTCCAGATTTCCTTTTCTTCTAGTTGTGTTGAGCCCAGGGGGATGCCCTGAGGACTGTTGCTGTTTTTTGCATGGACACTACCTTCTCTGTACATGCCTCCATCAACCCCACATCAAATGCTCACTTGCTGCTCTCTGGTCCCCTTGCTTAATAAAGAATATGAGAAGGTCACAACTCAAAAGAAACTAGTTGATGACTGTGGCTTCTTTTGTGTCTCCTTCCACCCCTGACTCTCTCCTCAAGCCCTGTCATGCTGTGACTTCTATTCTAGGGATGACAGACAGTGTGATGACATCCAATGATGTCTGTGTTCTACTAACAGAACCTGTGAATATGAGGATTGCATAGCTATGGGGATTAAGGTATTAAAGTTGATGATCAGATGATCCTCAAATGGGAAGGCTATACTGGCTATCTTAGCTTCAAGGTCAATGAGGATCCACAGAGGGGAAGAGGTATGTAGAAGAGAGTCAGAGAGAGACATGACTATGAAGAGTCTGGGAGATGCAACACTCTGCCTTGAAAGTGGAGAATGAAACCATACAATGAAAATACAAGTGCCCTTTCAACACCGGAGAAGACAGGGCATCCAGCCCCCTCCATAAAGAAAAGCAAGGCTGCCAGCTTGCTTTAGCCCAGTAAGACACATGGCAGACCTCCAGCCTACAAAGCTGTAAATTGATGTGTTTGTGTTGTCTTAAATCATTAAATTTGTGATTATGTATTACATTGGTAATGGAAAATTCATATACAGGCAACTAATAGCCAAACCCAATGTGACTTCAAACCTTTCTCCTACCAAGACGTCCAGCATTCCACCATAGGAGGCAGCAAGGCATTGCCTGAAGAAGACTTCCTTCAAAATTCAAATACAATTCACAATTCTGAGCTGCGCATTGTGTCATACTGAAACTGCCTTTAAAATCAAGCCCTAACAAACATGCTGCATTCTTGAAATACTAAGTGTTTTTACTCGATGGTCTATAAGGCATGTAGACTCTTGCAATCATGTGCATCTTAGACTTGAAGAAATATGGAATGTGAATTGTGAGGATCAGAAGTAAATTAACTCATCAGCACCCCTGGAGACTGACTGGAGCAGACTAGATACTACACAGAATAGAAAACTTCATTGGAGAACTTGATTAAAAGAGGAGGTGGTTGGACTGGAGAGATAGCTTAGAGGTTAAGAGCACTTATTGCTCTTGCAGATGTTCCTGATTCAGTTCCCAGCACCCACATGGTGGCTAACAACTTTCTATGACTCCAGTTCCAGAAGATCTGACGCCCTTTTCTGGCCTCTGTCTGTACAACACATGGTGTATAGACACGTAGGCAGGCAAAACACCCTTACACGAAGACTAATAAATAAGCAACATCTAATGATTTTTTTAAAAGTATGCAGGTAAACATAAAACACATAATTCCAAGCATAAACAGAACTTCACCTTATAGGACGGATGCCTTTATCAGCTCTGTGTGCCAGATAAAGATTAGATGGCAGCTGAGGAGAGACATAGAGAAACAATTAACCAACAGAGTGTCTGTTGGTTCTTCCAGGCCATTTGGTCAAATGAATTGCTATTTATAATTATTATAATGAATTAATAATTCATTTAACCAGAGTCTTTACATTTCTAAAAATTTATGTGTGTGTCTGTGTTCTATGTGTGTGTGTTCATGTGTGTGTCTCTGTGTGTGGAGTGTATGTGTGTGTCTGTGTGTGTGCATCTGTGTCTCTGTATGTGGAATATGTGTGTGTGTGTGTGTGTGTGTGTGTGTGTGTGTGTATAAACACATCTTTACAGGAGTTGATTCTCTCCTACCATGTAGGTCCTGGGAATTGAACTCAGGTCCGTAGACCTGGCAGCAAGTATCTCTACCCACTGAGCCATCTTATCAGCCCCAACCAGAATCTTAACTAAAAAAACCATCCATAGGTACTTGACAATCCTGGGATGGCATTGAAGATCTAAAAGATGAATGATTTCTTCACACAATTTGACTAACAGGTAAAACAAATTGAATACTACATTCAATTTTATTTGAGAACAGGAGAACAAACCAACACTGCAGTCCAGGCACTTGTTATTTCATCTTCCTTGCTACAAAAATTAGCTATCACTTGGTGTCCAGCCAAGGCCCTGGAATCCCTCTTTGGTGCCTCTCATCACAAACGTGGAGATGTGTTCCTCTGGGAAACAATCTGCCACTGCCACACACAGAATTCTGTGCAAAAGGACAGCAGAACTTTAAAAATCACATCTTTAACGAAAAAAGTTTTCTGCTCAAAATCCATCATTAGTTATTCTGCAATTTACCAACATAGCTATTAAGGACTGGGGTTTTTATGTCAAGCAGAAAAGCATAAAGGTCTAAGGAAGAAAGCTCACTGGAGCTCAGCTGAACAGAGAGTAGGAATTGAGGAAGCTCTGTGCTTCTGCTGCTCCAACCCTAGGCTTTAGGCCCTCCCAGGGACAGAGGTAACCTGCTCTCAGGTGCTAGGCAGCACTGTGGGCATTTAGCAGTGTTGGAGATGATCTGAGGAAAGGCATAGGGAGACTCAGATGTGTAAATGTGACCAGTAAGCATAGTAGCCCTAAGCAAATGAACAGGATGAAAAGGCTTAAAAAATGAGTGTGTGTGTGTGTGGGGGGGTCTGTAAAGAGGCACACTATCTTTACAATCACATCCGGAGTTTCAAACTTATGCTGCATGAGTTCTGCTGAGAGCAGCCCACCAAGTGAGGAGAGTGCCAAGGCCATCATTAACAGACCTCCGAGGTTCACCATGTGCAGCCAGAGCTGACATAATGATGGGCAGAATGTTACTTTTTAAGAAGTCTTTTAGAAAGTCTCTTTTCTTTGCTTTTCATTATTACCTGTCTCTTCAATTAGTTCATTGGGGATGGGTGGCAGAGCCTAGTTTGTTGGGGCTGGCAAGTCTTAATATGTTTACCCTAGAAACTCTGGTAATTATATTGGGTTACAAAAGAGTAGACATGCCTTGAATTGCCTATAATAAGCTGAGTGGATAACACTGTCACCTAGCTACAAAGGGTAACAGTGTGGTGGGAGTCACTGAGTACCGGAGACACATTCTGATGATGGGTGGTCAGAGGTGCAGAGAGGGTAGGTGAGCATGTAGGAAGGGCAGGAAGGTGCATTAGGCTTAGATCTGGAAGGAAGAGTGCAATCTGATCAGTAAATGAAGAAGAGCAGGCAAGATCACAATAAGAAGAAAGGACAAAGGCAGGAAATTACCTGGGTGATTGCAGAAGGGTGAGTCACTTGAATGATATAGTGTTGGGAAATGACACAGATCTACTGTGTAGTTGGATGCTGTTCTGTAGGAGGAAGGAGGAAGGACACCTGGAAAGTAGAGATGCCCTATCAGGTGTCCCTTGGCCCCTCAGCCTGTCCTGTCACTTCTTTATCTCAAGGTGACCACGAATATACTTCTCCATAGAAATCTCAGAGCTTTGCATCTCAGGGGGATCACACAGTGAGACCTTTTCCATTCAGCATTTTACACTTAGTATGTTTTCAGGGTTCCTCCAGTGAGGTAGTAGGTGTTGAGATGGTGTTCCCTTGTTATGACTAATGTCTCACTATGGATATAACATATTTATCAGCTGTTCAATGCAGGACTGAAACTAGAATCATACAAAGTCAGGGAATGCACTCTATCATTGAGCCAACTCCCCAGCTCTTCTTAGTTTTATTCCTCCAAGGGTGTGAGGTTACAGGCAACTTACTAGTGGCTAAACCCCTGAAGGAAAATGACTCACTCTCCCCAGCAGCCTTTGATTATAAATAGCTCCCAGGAGTGGGGCCACTTGTATCCCACCTCCAACCCTGCTGGAATGCTGATAGGTTCCTGAAGGGACACCAGCCAGCCTGAGCATGGCAATGATGGCTCTAGCAGGTCTTGCCCTTCTCCACCATTCCGGCTGTCTTGCTGAAAATCATTGCATTCCTAGAGCTAGCCACCAAAGTCTACTCCCTTATTGGTCACTTCCTCCTCCTGAGGCTGACTACCAAGGTGCAGCCATCAAAGTATTAAAAGTCCAGCAACAAAAAGCCCCTCTTTGGTTCACCTAGTTAATATGCCCAATTAAAATTAGACACCTTCCCTTTTACCTTTATAAACTGCCATTTTCCTATGGGCCATATCTGTCTCCTCTCTATCCAGAGGCATTCCTTTGTCCAGCTCTGGGACAAATACCCCTTCCCCCTCTCTTGTCCCCTTCCCCTTCGCCCTCTTTCTTTATCTCCTATGTCTCCTATTTCCTGATTTCTGTCCCTCTGGGGCAAAACAGTCTCCTTTGTCTAGAGAACTGGGTCTTCGGTGTCTTGAGCCAATACTGTCCCCTTTCAGTTGCATCCTGCTCAGATCTTCTGCAGTAGCCACTGCCTCATGAGTTCATGAGTGGAATGACCATGCATGTCCAGTGTCTAGTAGCACTCCTTGCTCTGCATCCTCTGACTGTTACATTCCTGATGCCTCCTCTTCCACGATGTTCCCTGAGCATGGGGTGGGGGGTGTAAATGATAGAAACGTCTCATTTAGAGCTGTGACTCAACACCGACTTATTCTTGGCACTTTGACCAGTTATGGCACTAACTGATGCCCACTGCAAAATGAAGCTTCTCTGACCAATGTTGAGGGCAGTCTGATCTAAACAGTGTCCACCCATTTTTGCCCCTAGACCTATGACCATACTCAAAGCTAGTCCAGCCTCTAGAGGTCAGATAGGAAGTATGGTCCATGGGGTGGTACACTATACCCCTAAAGAATATAGCAAGTTTCCTATTTCATTCAAACAGAAATCTGAGCAATATGGGTGGGAATGGGTTTTGAGGGAGTGGGATAATGCTGGAAAAAGCATAAAAACTAGAGCAGGAAGAGTTTATCAGTATGGCCTCATTGAGCAGAGATTCTAGGTCTAATGTGGTTCATGTAATTAAAAGATAGGGCCAAGGGAGCTGGAAAGATGGCCCAGTGGTTAAGAACACTGGCTGCTTTTCGAGAGGACCCAGGTCCAATTCCCGGCATCCAAATGGCAGCTCACAACCATCTGTAACTGTAGTCCCAGGGGATCCAACACCTTCTTCTCTCCGCCACAGGCACCAGACATGCAAGTGATGCAAACCTGTATGCAGACAAAACATATTTGTACTCTGTGTGTGTGTGTGTGTGTGTGTGTGTGTGTGTGTGTGTGTGTGTGTGTGTGTGTGTTTTAAAAAGAAGGTGCCAAGAACATATTTGATTGGTTGGCTGTTGACTTTGACACACAGGTCAAAAGATGGCCTACTGTTAATTTGGAGATGTCCAATCCTCCTAGCTTAGTGTTGATAAAGAGATTCAAGGGCTCAGGGGGGACTGGAATGCTCACATAGACTTGTTGTTTAAAACCAAATCCTCAGTAATGGTGCTAGTATAGCTTTCAGTGAGTTTGGACTACTTGGCAAAGGACACCTCCACAGCTTTCAGCTATGTGGGGGACTGTTACTCATACTCTTTCCCAGCAGCTGCCTGGGTCCCATAACCACTTCAGCCCCCAAATAACACATGAGACACTATATTAATTATGAAACTGTTGGCCAGTGTCAGGGCTTCTTAATGGCTAGCTTTGGCTTTATCTCTAACCCATTTCTATCAATCTAAGTATTTCCACGTGGTTTTCTCTTACCGGACATGTTACTCCTCTCAAGTCTTACATTGTGACTCCCTGTGCTTACACCTCCAGAATCTCCTTGTCTCCTAGTCCTGACTATCTTGCTTTCCCTATTGGCCAACAGTGTTTTATTCATCAACCAATAAGAAAAACATATGTACAAATGACTTCCCCCATCATGGCTTGGGAGAGAAAAGAAAAAATAGAGGAGCTGGGTATGGTGGCACATGCCATTAATCCCAGCACTCAGGAGGCAGAAGCAATAAAATCTCTGTGAGTTCAAGGTGAGCCTGGTATACAGAGCAAATGTTAGAACAGACAAAATTAAACAGAATAGCCCTGTCTCATAAAAGGAAAAAAATAATAAAGAAATAGAGTTATATTAATAAATAAATTAGCCACATAAAAGATGAAAAATACACAGAGAGTCTGGATACTGTATGTTATTACATTATCTTTAAAATTTTTAATTGCTGAAAAAAAACTGCTAAAAAGAATTTAATTATGAATGCTGCTAAATTAACCCAACTTATATATTTTAAAAATGCTTTGACTTCAAAATTTAAATCTAAGGACAGGTTACACGGGAAGAGTTTCTTCTATTTCCACAGAAAATAAAAAGGGGTGGATTACTTCCAGACTAATATGGTTTGATGAAGCAAGACCCCCTGAAACAGTGTCCCAGGTGATCCAACATCTAAAACAGCTGAGATGATGCAGCCTTTTGGACTACAAAAACAAGGAGTTGGCCAGGTTGCTGTGTTTTGTCATGACACCCTTGGTATAAGCAGCACCCCAACCAGCAGGAAGTAGTTTGGAGAGGACGACACCCAAATTCCCAAATATTGTTTATAAATGTTTTCATTTAAATGGGGCTGGTTATAAGTAATTAATGATCACAACCAACCTCTTTTTAAATGTAAAAGGGAGATATGGTATAGAAATGAATACTTTGAATTGGAATGGATTTTCATTTATTAATACAAATTTAACGTCAATTTTGTGATATGTATATTTCTCCTCTTGTTTAGGTATTGTGTTTGTATACCTCATTTAAAATGTAATGTATAATTAAATACAGATTCTAGATAATTACCTATAATAGTCAAAACTTATAGTTATGTTACTTAGGTTTTCTAGATACATAGAGATATATTTCAATTGGATAGGCATTCTTCAAACCTTTCAAGGACTTACAGAATATGGCATTTAAAAGGGTTTAGGGTTTCTCTTGACAATGAGACAACTGCTCCTGTCAACACCCAACTGTGTCAGAAGGGAAGATGGACATCGAAGAAACTCATAATGGAGTTTGCTCCAATATGGTAAGACTAGCCAATTTGGGCAAGAAACTGCTCTTGTCTGGACTGTTTGACTTTATGCTGTACAAAATGGACATGCAGAACCCACAGGGAAGTGACTGCTGAAACAAGATGGGACATTGCTACAGGGTTCCTGCTTCATGGAAGAGTCTGCCAGACATCCTACAGGACACAGAGAATAATGACTGACAAATACTGCCAATACAGGCAGACAGTTTAAAGTTTCCTGCTTTGCTGAGGAGTCTGCCAGACACACTATGGCCTATAGACCGAAGATGGAACATTACAGAAGAACTTCAGGTAACTGGCCAGGCAATTAGTTGTCTCTGTTAATTCTAGAGTTTATATCTTATCCTTCTGTGGTCTTTGATGGAGTTGAAGACAGATAGTCATGGTTATAGTTTTCCTTATGATAAAAGATAAGTTACATATAACACTTTAGACCCACAAAGATAGAATAGATAAAATATTTTCTTTAAATGTTATTGGACCAAATATTGTAATTATAGTTCTTGCTTAATGACTATTTTGTTATATATAATTTGACTATGTTACAGTTAAAACCTTTCTTTTTATTTAGATAGAAAAGAGGAGATGATGGGGGAAGTCTTCTGTACATATGTTTCTCCTATTGGTTGATGAATAAAACACTGTTGGCCAATAGGGAAGCAAGATAGGCAGGACTAGGAGATAAGGAGGATTCTGGGAGGTGTAGGCACAGTGAGTCACGATGTAGAATGTGCAAGGAGTAACATGTCTCCGGACATTTGTCCGATAAGAGAAGAACACATGGAAATACTTAGAATGGGTTAGAGATTAAGCCAAAGCTAGCCAGTAAGAAGCCCTAGACATTGGCCAACAGTTTCCTAATTAATATAGTGTCTCGTGTGTTTTGGGGGGCCTCTGAGATGGCTGGTGAGCCAGGCAGGAATCCTGTAACAGGGGACAGGCTTCATAGTGTCTCACTCTAAGTAGCCAAATTCCCAAACCTGAAGGAATCAGGCCATACCTCACTGCCGTTTTTTCTCTGAGATACAGAATAAGAATCAATATGCTGGGATGTCACAGTTTTTATTTATAGTTCTTCTCTCTATGCCCCTTCTAACAGGCTGTCCTAACACCCTGAAGGGATATAGCCAGGTGTTTTCCTATGCTCTCTTCAAACTGTCCTCTGGGCATGCCCCATCATCCCATCTATGGCAGTTGCCCCTCTTTTACTTTAAGCTATCAACTTAGGTAGGCTTCCCACTAGGTTTTAGAGGAAAACCTCTCTCTCTCCCTTTCCAGTCTGTCATGTTGTCACTGATATGATGTACAGTCCCTTTACAATGATCTCTCATCTCAGGGACAGATCACGGCTCCCATGGTTGTGAGGCCTTCTCTCCTAATAAAGCTCACTTCTGAAGGATAATTTCATGTCAGCTCTTTCCCCAAACAAACCACTATTGCTGTCCTAATATATATAGTATCTACCACTTTACCACAATCAGGAATGGTTTCCAGAGGAACTTGAGAGTTTGGGTGGCCAGTAACATGACTGACATTGACCTGATAGTACCTCAACCAGGGTGTAGCCAAATACATGGAGTTCCTGTACTGGCCACAAACTCTCCAAAAATAGCTACACTCTAACTACTAGGAGATAATGCCTGGGCAGCAGCTGAGTTTGACTAAGATGGTCGCCATATTCTTCTCTTTCTCTGTCTGGACTCCATTTCCTGGTCAGCAGGAAGCTCCAGCTGAGGTTTTACCTTTATTCTGTAAATGCCATTTGGAAATTAAACACAACACAAGGGTATGAAGTTGACAAGGGGTAGACTTGTGCTGGCTAATATAAACTTGACAGATCTAGAATCATCCATAAGACAAGCCTCTAGACACATCTGTGAGGGATAATCTAGTTTAGGTTAGTCTGTGGGTGTGACTATGGGGGGTTTTCTTGATTAAGTTACTCTTAGTGGGAAGACTCACCGTGAATGCAGGCAGCACCTTCTGGAGGTAGCCCAGATATAGGGAAATCTGAGGGGAAAGCTTTCACTTTTTGCCTGCTTGCCTTTGTATTAGTTTATCAACCCTGTTGTTGCTGCAGCCACTGTTGCTGACATGGGATTCAGCTTCTTTGGTCTTCCATCTTGGACAGAAGACCAGTGGGCTCTCTAGAAATTCTCCAGCCATTATCACCAACGTGGGACTGTTGTGACACCCAGTCTCAGGAATGTCAGCTCAAGGTTCTCAGCTCTGCAGGGTGAAGACCATCATTGTTGGGTTTCCCAGACTGTATTGTATGTCTGGACTCCATTCCCCCATCAACAGGCAGCCAATCCAACAAATTCCCTTTGAATATATAAAAATATATCAGTTCTATTCCTCCAAAGAACCCTCACTCATACACATGGCAGTTGTAACTCCTGCTAAACCAGGGTTTCTCAACCTTCCTAATTCTGTGACCCTTTAATATAGTACCTCATGTTGTGGTGACCCCCACAACGATACAGTTATTTTCATTTCTACTTCATAACTATAATTTTGCTACTGTTATGAGTGGTAATGTAAATATCTGTATTTTCCCATGGTCTTCTTAGGTGACCCCTGTGAAAGGGTCATGACCCACAGGTTGAAAGCCCCTGTGCTAGATAATCGTCGTTGTTCCTTTCTTACAGAGATAGGGCAAGGATTGGATGAAATAATAAGTAAATTAATGATGCTTGGTTCTTAGAGAATATTTAATAAATAATAATCATTGCTACCATTTTTGTGTTCAATATTATATATATTCCTATGATGCACATTTTTATTTGTATGGCCTGCCTTCACTCTTTCTTTCTCTTTCCTCCTGTCCTCTCACTTTCTTTTCCTTCCTTCCTTCCTTCCTTCCTTCCTTCCTTCCTTCCTTTCTTTTTTTCTCTCTTCCTCTCTTTCTCTCTTATGGAGTCTCATGTAGTTCATGCTAGCCTCCAATCCCTAAGTAGCCAAGAATAACTTTGAACTCCTGACGATCCTGCCTCTACCTCCCAAGGGCTGGGGTCCCAGGCAGGTGTCTCCATACTCAGTCTCTGCAGTGCTGGAGAGCATTCAGAGCTTCATGCAGGCTGGGCGAGTGGTCTGCCAACTACACATCTCCAGTCCAATGGGGGTATTTCTCTAATCCAGTCTATTTTCTTTAACTAAATTCTTAAACATGAAATTCCCAAATCAAAGATGACTGCACTTTAGTATCATAGTATGCTAAATGTGGGTAGTATCATACACTATCCATGTTGCCACATTACTTTGCCAAATAATTACTGCGATACATAGCAGGACCATCATTAGCCCTGGGAATCACTGTTGGATTTTGAAGAATTGGGACTTTTAGGGATGATCCTTCTACCCACCCTTCAAGAGAAGGGGTGGGGTGGGTTTTGCTGAACACAGGGCAGAGTCAAGTGAGAAAGGGAGAGCAAACCCCAGTCAGGAAAGGGCCTCTGAGGTCAAGGAGAAGGATAGAGATAAGGAAGCCAACAAAAGCGTGTCTCCAGTGTTGGTGTAAGAAGGGGCGGTGCTGCCCGATGCACCTTGGCCCACCGGGAATGCTGCAGGTAAGCCAGTGAACGACAAAAGATCGCTGAGTTCTAACTTGGTGATGGGAAGGGTAGGACTAGGGAGGAACCCAGTACACACACACACACACACACACACACACACACACACACAATTAGAAGAACCTGTTAGGGGAGTCAAGCTAGGGAAGTGCCTAGCTGCAGGCACTCAGTGCCCTCTGTTATGGAAGCGACTCCATTGGGTGTTCAGGGCAGGTTTCTCATACTGTTTCAAAGGTCTCATGTGATCAGACCCCTTTATGTCCTTACCCGATCCTCTCTCCTGCATTCTATCCACTGACGTGAACCTCTTCCCAATCCATAGACACACCAGGTAAGCTCCACCCCCAGGGAGTAACAGGGTATCCTCTCTGCCGAGAAGATTCTTCCCTCAGGAACCCACTTGGCACACCACCCCCATGTCCTTCAGATCTTTACATAAGCACCATCTCCTAAGACTCTCCCAGGCCACCTGCTTAACCACAGGCCTTCTGCAACTCTCGAGGCCGAGTCTTCCTCCCCAGCTCTGAGCCCTGCTACCTTCTCATGTACTGTGAGCCCTTTCACTTAATACAGCACTTAATACAGCTCACAGTCTTCGCTTCTCTCCATTTAGAAGTGAGAACCTGTCAAAAGAAGAAGAAAAAGAAAGAGGAGAAGGAAGAAGGAAAGGAGGAAGGAAGGAAGGAAGGAAGGAAGGAAGAATGGAAGGAAGGAAGGAAAAAAGGAAAAAAGGAAGGAAGGTAAAGGAAGTTTACCTTACATTAATAGGAAGAAATTGTGTCTCTTTGCTGACTTAGAGGGTGAACTGAAGGGTCTGACATACAGAAGGCACTCAGTTGATGAACAAATGCATGGCATTGATGCAGATGCATCAGCCACTTACTGCTTACTACTTCAAGGCTTACTCTAGGCCAACCCAGGCTGAGCACTGCTTCTAGGTCCATAGAAAGCACTCAACAACTGTCCCACATAAGCATTCGGGAGGCAGAGGCAGGTGGATCTCTGTGAGGTTGAGGCCAGCCTGGTCTACAAAGCTACACAGAGAAACCCTGTCTCGAAAAACAACAAAACAAAACAAAAGAACATTCTCCTGGATGTCTATTGATGAGGAAACTAAGATGCCCAGGGACTAAGGACTTTACCTGGGCCACTTCTGTCCCTTGTAATGTTGAAGTCTATTGTCACATCTCAGGCAATCGCATCCTCATGCCACTTGGTCCCCATGCTGGGCAATGGTAGGGACTCTGGCTAGAATGTCCCTTGTCCAGTGTCCTAGGACGAGGGTGGTAGGCCAGGACAGCTGCTGCTCCCTGGCCTGAGTGGAGCTCTATTGGAGTGACCCTGCTCCACAGCTGGCCGCCACCCAGCAGATAATGACTCAGCTCCCAGCCTTGGCTCTCTGGTAATCAGCAGAGTCCAGATCACCCTGGATCTGCCCCTCACACGTGTGCCAGGGAGGACAAGAGAAAGAGAAGAAGAGAGGGGACAGCAAATGAGGTCAGGAAGAGGCAGGCAATTGAGATCCTAGACTCACCAGGAGCCAAGTGGGCCGGGAGGCTGGAGTTACTGGCTATGCTCAGCGGGCACCCAGTGGGCAGAAATCCCATTGCCTGGTTCTCCTGGAGCGGGGGTTGAAGGGCAAACTGTATCTCTGTAGTTGTATTGTGATGGCAAAGGAGGAAACGGGAGCAGCTGATCCAGCCTGGGCCGGGAGTGCCCACGTGTGCACAGACCCGCTTTTGTGTTCTGGGCCCCAGACAACAGGCCGCATTCTTCCCCCACCTCAGTGACGTCCTTCATGGACATGTCCCCAATGCACATTTTGTCAAAAGATTAAGCAGCTATGGATGAGATGGCGTTCCCTCTAGTACCCGCTCCGCTTGGGCTGTGCCTCCTCTTGTCACTGAGCACAGAGTAGATAGCTGGGCACAGCCCTGCCCGTGAAGCTCAACAGGGGTCTCTGATAGCTACAAGGGTCAGAAATTCAGAACACAGGAGCTTGAGGGGCCCTGGGAGCCAGTCCACACTTCAGTGAGGTGATAGTCAGGGACAGAGCCATCACTAGCCACTACCCCCGCCTCCACCGCCATGCTACCACAGCAGAACTTTCTCACTGAGGGAGGATGTGCAGAAAACTCTGAAGGAGGTGGGGGTGTGCCAGCTGGGTTTCTGGACAGAGTTTCTAGGCAGAGGGAACTCCCAGTGTGTCTGCAGAACAGGAAGGGACCTACTGTGCAGACCCTGCTCCCTTGGGTCTGCCAGCCTCACTGAAGGCCTTAGACTACATCCCAGAGGAGCCAGAGGGAGACAGGAGGCTCCTTGGAAGGGATGTTTGTCACTAGACTGACCTCCAACCCTGACTGATGTTTTCCAAAGCAAATAAATGGCTTTATGTGCCAAAGCCAAGTGCAACACACAGAAGCACCCCGGGGTGTTGCCTGCTAGCCTGCTTAGCCACCCCGCAGGACCATTGATGGCTCAGCTACTTTGGGAAGTGTTTCTTTCTCTAAATGTAACCAAAACATCCTTTGAATAGTACAATGGCCACCTCCCCTGGCCTCGGAGGCTTATCCCCTCCTTGGAAAACTAGCTTACCCTTCCAAGGACCACAAGCTCACACCGTGGAAGATCTTGGAAGAGAGATCGTCCTCTCTAACCCTTCTTGTTCTCACCATAAGATGGGGCTTACGGGCCACTGAGACAGCTCAGCAGGTGAAGAGCTCCCTGCCAAGCCTGATGACTTGAGCTGATCTCAGGATAAGATGGTGTTTATGGTCCCTGCCTCAGCCCCTCACAAGCGCCTGTAAGTGAAACATGATGACGATTACAGTGATAGTGACAGCAGTTCCTGCTGCTGTGTACCGTTCCTGTCCGACCTACAGAGCTATATAAAATATCAAGGAGATGCATGCATTATTAAACTCCTCTTTATTTTTAATGGTTATATATGAAAGGTACCTCTCCTGGGTGTACAGATCTATGAAGTTTAATACATGCACAGAATCAAGAAGACTCAGAATGTCTCACTGCCACAGAAGCGCCCCCTCCTAGTATGCCTTGGCAGTCACACTCGAAGCAACTCTTAAGTCTGGGTCCGTGCTAGTCTTCCTGGTATTTGCCAGGAACTCCCCACAAACAACGTGCCCTGACATGCAGTCCTTTCCTATGTGTTTGGAGACAACACATATTTCACGCCATTGTAAGAATGGTAGAGAGCTTGCCTCTATTCCATGTCCCCCAGTGGCAAGCTTGTAAAGCAACCAGGAAGCAGATATCATAAATAACAAGGAGCCCACATTCCCCTCATGCCTACTCTGAGTCCACCCCTCACCACTCCTAGCAAACACTAACCTACCCTCCATTTACTGTTTTGTTTTCATTTTTCTTTGACTCGGTGTAACTCTGTGGAGGTGCATCTAAGTTGTGTGTATGAATTGTCCATTCAAGTAACCATGGCCCAAAGAAAGACTCAGAATGTCCCAGTACTGCAGAACCCCTGCTGAGTGTTGTTCAGTGGCACAGATTGCCACAGCTAGTTTTTGCCACCCATTGAAGGACATCTCAGATGGCCCCGGGTTTGGACTGCTATCAAGGAGGCTGTTATAAACATTAGTACAAGGAGTTCTTAGTTGGTTGGTGTCTGAGACAGGGCCTTGCTGTGTGGCCCTGGATGCCCAGTGGCTCTTGATAATCTGGGACTCCAGACCTTGCCTAGGTTTTCTGAGCATAAGAATGACTGTTTTGGTGGCTGGGAAGTGGCTCTGAAGGAGGGCTGCCCATAGGCAGCCTTTCTGCTCTGTTTCATCCTGTAAGTCCTTGACCCAGACTTCTAAACAGTTAGATTCCCCATAGCATGACCCACTCTTTCTTCATGACTTACATGATGACCCCCAGTTTTATTAGTTTCTTCCAACAATATTTAGCATCTCCTGAGTCTTTCTCACGCTGAGGACCCTTATGAGTTTCAGGTTTTTAGTGTGTATGTATTGTGTTTTGTATACATGTGTGCATACAAGTGTTGCAAGTGTACTCCCCTGGGTAGGTACATATGGAAGCCAGAGGCTTAGACCACATATCTCCCATAATCGCTTCTCTATCTTAAGTTTTTGAAGCAGGGTTTCTTACTAACCTGGAGCTCACTGTTGTGGGTAGACCAGCTGGCCAGTAAGCCTCCCTGGGATCTGCCTGTCTCCGAGCTCCCAGTGCTGGGGTATAAGATGCCATGCCTGGTATCTATCTACTTAGGGTGCTGGGGATCCAAACTCAGACCCTCATACTTGCTCAGCAAACATTACTCAGTGAGCCATATCTCCAGTCCCCTTATTTTAATTGGGATCATCCTGTAAGCTGAATCAATGTAAAATACACTTTCTCCCATGCAGTATATTCTCAGCACTAACAGAGGGTCTGACACTGTATGAGCATGTAATGAGTGTCCAGTGCCTACCCGCACCACAGCCTTGACTCTTGCTGTTCTCTAGAAACATCTTTCCTGATTGAGTCCACCAAATTATCCAGTCATGTTGCCTGACATCAATATTTGGGAGAAAGTAGATATTCCTATAGCCTGTTGGCTCAATTAATGAGTATCCATTGAGGTTCTACTGGGTGCTGGGATGACACTTGAGTGAGGTTGCCCTGTCCCCAAGAGCTCACTGAGTGTCTAGCAAGAAACACAACTAATAGGTGTCTATTCTAGATGACAGTAAGTACTGAGGAAAAATAACAGAGCATACTCTGGGACTGTTATAGGGATTCCTAACCCAGTTCTGAGGATCTAGAGGCTCTCCAGAAGAAATGATATTTCTCTCTCTCTCTCTCTCTCTCTCTCTCTCTCTCTCTCTCTCTCTCTCTGTCTTTGAGGCAGGGTTTCTCTGTGTAGCTTTGGAGACTGTCTTGGAACTAGCTCTTGTAGATTAGGCTGGTCTCCAACTCACAGAGATCTGCCTGCCCCTGCCTCCCAAGTGCTGGGATTAAAGGCATGCATCACCACTGCTCAGCCATTTTGGTCTTTAAAAATAGTTAGAGTCAGGTATGGTGGTGCACACCTTTAATCCTAGCAATTGGCAGGCAGAGGTAGGTGGATCTCTGTGAGTTCAAGGCCGGCCTGGTCTACATAGAGAGTTCCATGCTACCCACAGCTACAAAGTGAGACCCTGTCTCAAAAACAAAAGCCTTAGAATACCAGTAAATTCTTTATTTATTTTGCTGCCTTTTCTATCCTTGCAGCTTTCTTGTTGAGAATCATGTGTCTATGCTGGTAAACTCCAATAAGGGTTTCACCCACTGACACTCTTATTCAATAAGGAGAAGAATATCAGACAAAGAATACAGAAATGTGCCTTCCTGATGATAGTGGTGATGGAGCTGATGAAAACAGAGACCACGGGACCCTCCCCGTCTGCTTTCCATGCAAGGGTCCCCTGTATGATGTGGGGATGTGGAATTCCAAGATGCAATTTGATTCCAACCTCCAACTCACTTTACAGTCTAGTCAGATTTGAGTTGAAATGAACATAGTATCTATCAGCTAAACTTGGTGGCTGCCACCAGGAAGTTCTGGGAGATAAATAATGGAGCCAGAGGATGCAGTTCCCACGAATGAGGCCCATTTGGCTAGCAGGAAGCCTGAATGCCATCCTCAAGTGTCAGTGGGTACACTTGACCACAGTGTGGGCCCTAGCTCCAGCCTCAGGTACCTTGATGTTATGAGAGATGGGGTTTGCAAAGATGATGGCAGCACTATGCCACCGCAGCAGACTCAGGCTAGCTTACTTCCTCCCTCTGTTGCCTTCTTGGGTTTCTGCTCACACCAGTCATTCCAGGCCAGCTTCATGGTTGGCTGTCCAGTCTGCAATCATTTTCATAAGCTTGGCTTTCAGGACACATTTCCTTTAAGGCTTCTAACTTCTCCTAGTCAGCAGTGGGTGTTGGGAAGAAGAGATTAGTTCTCAGTGGCTGGTTGTGTTAAGGGCCAGCAGGAGACCCCATTCAGAGAAGGGCAGAGCAAAGACAGGCACCCTGGGAAGGAATGCAGAAATGGGGTGTTCCCTCCTCCTGTCCTGCAAGTCTGTCCAATCTGTATGTTTAGATGAAGAATCCCAGGCCCTCTGAGAGCAGGTGTCACCACCATGGTTATGAAGTCTTGCTCTTTGTGCTCTCCATCCTGTCCGACTTCAGTTCCCATATTTTGGTCAATCCAATCAATCATGTCCTCCTTGGCACAGATTCTAACAACCCCTGCAATAGGGTCCTTTGGGAGCTCAATGAAGTCTTCCAGGGAAGGGCTCTGGAAGCCTTAGGAGTGAGACTCAGGCTAAATAGTTCTTTGGATGCAATGTGGCCTTCAGTCCTTCCTTGATGTTCATTCTTCCCTCTCAAAGCAACTCCCTCTTCCTTTGTTGATCACACATTGCTAAAGACATCTGTGCTCATCTATACTTCATTTATAGATTTCTCCCAAGACCAAATCAACTCCTAAGAAGGTAAACCCATCATTTAAGGTCAAAGCTGTACGTCTAACAGCTCCAGGTCTCTCTGGGCAAGATACAGAAGAACAGCCAGTTCCTAGTCCTTTTCCTCCTGCTGTGTCCTATCCCTGGCTCTTCAGCAAGGCAACAATTCACAGTTATCCTTGACCCCATTCCCGACAACAGGAGCCTCCCAGGTGGCTATGGATGCCTGTGTATTCACAGAGCAGAGCAAAAACACCTATCTCAGCACCTCCAGCTTTGCCATCAGTTTGTTAGTTAACAGTCCTGGGCCCTATATCAAGCCACTAACAGCCTTGGTTTCCTCTTATGGCGATGAGGGGTTGCTACTCTGGTTTGTAGAGAGATAGTTTCATTCTTAACCAGCAACTTACCCACTGTGAGTCTTGGGATGAGGTGCTTGCTTTCTTGGAGGATTCATTTTCTCTTCAATAAAAATGTAGATAACAAGCCTGGGTGTTGCAGCACAGACCTTTAGTCCAGGTACTCTGGAGGCAGAGGCAGAGGCTGGTGGATCTTGGTGAATTAGAAGCCATCCTAGTCTATCTGGAGAGTTTCAGGACAGCCGGGATACATACTAAGAGCCTGTTTCAGCATGCTTCCCCCAACAAAAGTAGACAATGGCTGAGAAGCAAGGTACAAACACAGGTAACAGTGATCACTGCCCATTCTAGAAGGTTCTTTTCCATCCTTTTCTCTTCGCTTCCACATGACCCACCCATGTCTGCCTCTCCAGGAGCTAACCTAACAAGAGACTGTTTCCTTGAATATATGTACTAAGCTGGAAGGAGCAAAATATTTCACATTTTTTGTGAAACACTAATACACTAATAGTGAATCTTCCATGTTCTGTTCTCTTTTGGCTTTGATGCTTGGAACAGTGTCAAATATACAATCAGCACTTCAAAAGTGTTTGCTCAAGGCCTAAATGGTGTCACAAAGATATGTAGAGATGCCTGAGTGATGTTATTAAAGATAAATGAATGAGACAAAAATCTGACCTTGCCTTTTTATGCCAGAAAATTTTGCTCACCTCTATGGGGTCTGCTCAAGTGAGAAGCCCAGGAGATTCCCTGGGTTCTTCCATGGTTTCATCTCCCATATCTGATCGGTGAGTAAGACATCTGGTTCATTTATTTCCTAAGTACCCTCTGATATTCTCTGTGTTTTAAGCCCATCACACCTTCTATATCAGGTCAAGAGATCTCTGGGCCACCACCACAGCATCCTAACTAAAACTTCTCCCTGTTGGTATTGTAGATACAGACAGGCTAACATTATCTTTCAAAACTCTGCCAAGGCCTTACCATATTAATTATTTCTCCTGTTGATGCCACAAAATACCGGACAAAAACACCTTAAGGAGAGGTTTATTTGGTTCACAATTTGAGGATACACAGTACATCAAAGTAACAAAGACATGGCAGCAAGAGCTTTAGGTAGCTGGTAACATTGCCTACAATGTAACCTGAGGTCAGGAAGCAGAGAGATGAAGACAGGTGCTCAGGTCACTTTCTCCACGTTATTCAGAGTCTCCAAGCAATCAGAAGATGCCACCTGCAGTTAGGGTGAGTATTTCCACCACAGGTACCCTAATCTAGAAGCTCCCTATAGACATCCCCAGAGATTTGACTTCTACGAGATTCTAGGTCCTGTCAACACAGGACTTTTGCTGACAGCCCTGGTGGCTCCCTGTGGCCCCAGGAGCTGGCTTTAAACATAGTTTATTATTAGAATCATCTGAGGAAGTCCTTAACTGAAATCTCTGATGTGGGTCCTGTGATCTTTAGGTGACTGACTAGTGGCTAGCCTTCACTGTCAGCTTGATTTGGAATTACCTAGGAGATGCTTGCAAAGTTGTGTCATTGCAGGAGTTTCCAAAGAGGTTTAACTAAGGGCATGGCACCATTGCATGGAGGAGGGTCCAGGACTGAATAAAGAGGCAAGCAAGATAAAGCGCAGGCACTAGCATTCATCTCTCTCTGCTTCCTGGCTGTAGCTGCAGTGTGACTAGTCACCACATGGTCTCGTATGCTACACCTTCCTGCCGTCATGGACTGTTTCCCCCCTTAAACCACAACCAAAACCAAATCCTTCCCCTCTTAAGTTGCATCTTTTCAAGCATCTGGCCACAGCAAAGAGACAAGTGACTAATACCTGATGCCCAGGTGGATTGGATTCTCAGGGTTCCTGTTGGCAGGCCAGCTCCTCTGCTAGGTGTGGAAGGCCCTCTTTGCCCTGCTCTACCTCCTTCCCTATGTCATCTCACGCCTTTCTCCACCCTGAATGTTACGCTCTGTCAATGCTGAGAGCCAAGTGCCACCCATGTACTTCAGTTCTGTGTCTATTTTAAGATTCTCCCTCTAATCTGCCTTGTCCTCTGGTGGACTCCTGTGTGGTTCCTCCAGCTTCATATCAGCCACCAAGAGATTCATATTCAATGGCTTCTGCCTACAAGCTCAAACAAAAGGGAAAGCTAATGCTTTGGGAGTCAGGAGATGATCACACCTTGGTGGATGTCGTAGTTAGCTTTCTGTTGCTATCATAAACACCATGACCACAAACAACTTGAGGAGGGAAGGGCTTATTCCACCTGTCAGCTTATAGTCCTTCATGAAGGGAAATGACAGCAGGAACCTGGGGAGGAAAAAACTTGGAAGCAGGAACTGAAGCAGAAGCCACAGAGAAATGCTGCTTACTGGCTTGCTCCCCATAGTTTGCACAGTTTGATTTCTTATACCACCCATGACCACCTGCACAGGAATGGCACAACCCTGGTCTGGGTCCTCTTCTATAAATTAGCAATCAAGAAAATGCCACCACAGACTCGCCTAAGAGAAACTCATGAAGGCATTTTCTTAACTAAAGTTTCTCTCCTCAGATAATTCTCACTTGTGTCAAGTTGACTTAAAAACAAACAAACAAAACCAAACAAACAAAAAAGCCAACTAAGACAGTGAGGTGGGGACCAGTGGCTGAGAGTGGGCAGGAAATGGTTCTAGGATTCATTTTCTTTCTTTCTTTCTTTCTTTCTTTCTTTCTTTCTTTCTTTTTTTCTTTCTTTTTTTTTTTTTTTTTTTTTGAGCTCACAGAGATCTGCCTGCTAGAATTAAAGATATGTGCCAACATGCCTGGCCAGTCATGTTTTCTGGTCTGGGTGCTGCCTACACAGGTTTGCTTTGATTCCTGAGGATTCCTCAGGTTGTAGGCCACAACTTGTGTAGCTGTTTTGCACACCAATGGCTCAGACAGCCCTTCTTTCAGGAAGCCTTTGTGAATACCCTCCTTTAGAGGCAACCTTGCTTCTTTCCAACTACCACTCACCTCACTCAGTATTCCTTGGTGGCACTTAGCACTCAGACCTGCAGTTCCATTGCTGCGATTTCTTTTTCCCCATCTGGACTTGTTCTCTTCAAGGACAAGATCTGAGATGGCCCAGCATTTTACATATGGCTCCACAGATGTGAGTGCACTGAGTAGATAGAGGGGGAGGTGAGCCTGCCCATGACTATTATTCTTTTCTCCCTTTTGAGAACACAGATCACAGTACCCTGACTGCTCTTAGCCACTGAGGTAAGAAATTGGAGCCATCTCTCTCACTGTTCTTCCAAGCCTGAGCCAGAGGGACCATATTCCCCCCACCAGGCTCCTATCACCATTGCCACAGACCCTGTGGTGCTCTGCTGGACTCTATCCACCCAGGCCAGCAGCAGTGCTCTTATCTCATTCTGTGTAAACACCACAGCCCAGAAAGGCTCCTGAGGGAGCACCGAATTGGCCTGAGTTCACCACCTTCCATTATTGCTTAGCTGGAGAGAAAACATCCCACGGCTCCAGGCAAGCCAGACAATGATTTTTTTTAAAGGGCTTTGAGAACCAGAAGGATTTCCTGTGGCCACTTACAAGCTCTAATGGACTCACCACTTGGCGACTGGAGTGATCCTTATACTTCTCCAGCTTTGCTACCCTGTGTGTCTTATCCCCCTGGAACACCCAGGGTCTAAGGCAGAAATGACCATGTACATCGTGTGTGTGTGTGTGTGTGTGTGTGTGTGTGTGTGTGTGTGTGTGTGTGGTGTGCCCCTGTGTGTATATACCCAGCATACAGTAGAAAGAGCTCTGGATCTTCATTCTCTTTTTATATAAACCAAAGCATGAACAGGGCGTAGTCCATGGATTACAGAAAGCATTCATCATGAATAAAGTTAGCACAAGTTAACTTGCTCCTAGAAACATCTGCACAGATATAAGTATCACATCAGCATCACTGGAAGACCATCCTGGCAAGTGGCAGATGCATTTTAAACCTTTACATCCTTTAAAGGAATATCTGATGTCACTGGAAAAGCTGGGGGAAAGTGACTTCCTGGCCAGGATGAATCAGGACAGAAAGTCATGATTGTGTGTGGAAGGTCACTGGTCTCCTCCCAGGAGTTGTATTTCCACATCTTGAGCATCTCTTCTTACTGGTTCTCAGCAAGTCTATCTGAAATCCCCATCACAGGACTCCTTGATATGCAGGATGGCTGTATTTCAAAGCTTCATTAAGGCCCCTGCCCCATTCTGTGGCCACCACTAAGGGCTAGCTCTGTCTATTGTCCTGTGGGGAAATTGCTAAAAATGTCCTTCAAACATTGTATCACAAGGGCTCTAGGAAAGCCGATGAATATGAAAACACCTATACCTCTGTCAACATGTCATATCACCAGACTCAAATGTCGAAGATGAGTTTGGGGAGGCAATTCCTAGCTACAGATCTTCACTTCATCATGCACTGAAAGCAAAATCCAAGAAAACCCACTCCCTGATTTATAGTTGTGACACAGAATGCTCTGAAATTCCCTTTCTCTGGGTGTGCAGGTACACATTCATGTATCTGCATCAGGTGTGTTTGGTGGTCAGCGGCCAACATTGGAGATCATCTTAGATGCTTTTCTATTGCTGTGAGAAAACACCATGACCAAGGCAATTTAGAGAAGAAAGAACTTATTTAGGGTTTAGAATTCCAGCGGTTTAGTGTCCATCACCATCATGATAGGGAATATGGCAGCAGGCAGGCAGGCAGGCAGGCAGGCAGGCAGGCAGGCATGGCACTGGGCCAGTAGCTGAGAGTTCCCATCTCTATCTGAAGGTGGGTTAAAGGAAGTCCACAAACACCGGAATAAAGAATGACAGATATTTATTTAGGGAGCATTCACTTAATGATGGTAAATAACCACCTGCATCTTCTGGCCCCTGGAGACACAGTGTCTGCAATCTGGGATGCTGAGACCACAACCCAAGAGAGAGCTGCTCCTTTTCTGTATAAGGGATCACTTCTGCCCACTGAAGCCACACCCTAAGGCCTTTACCTCAAGTTTATCAGCGGAACAAGATGCTACTACATCTATCCACATGCACAAAGCAGAGAGAGCTACTGGAGAATGGCATTGCTTGCATAACAAGCATGTTTTTTTCAGTTGAGCCATGCCCCCAGCTCTGATTTTTTTTTAAATAAGGTGTATATGGTAAAGAAATCCCAGTGAGACTTTGAGTGTGTAGACTACTTGACTGTGAGGGTGGATACTCAGTAGTATGAAGTTGAGAATAAGCCAGAGTTTCATTCCATACTATGGAGCCCATTGGGAAAGAAAAGGAAGAACCCAGGACAAAGGTCTACTCAAGGTTATGGTTTCTCATCACTCTACTTAGAGCAAAATACAAGCTATAAGGGAAGATGTGTCTGGAGAGTCATTCTGTATTTTGTTTGTTCTCTCCAAGAAAACTGCATCATTCTAGATTGGGGGTAGCACCCAAAGATGAGCCCATCCTCAGCACCTCACACCAGGTGGAGGGGTGCATAAAACCTCAGCCTTTTTCAAGATACATCCATCTATACCAGCTCTCTAGAAGGACAGTGGGGTACCATCTTGTACTTCAGTGAGAATGATCAGTCATTTGGGTCTATGTTGTCTATGCATAAATAACTCGCCAAACTTTCAAAAATGCCTAGGGTGCTGGGGATGTGGCTTCATTGTTAAACTGCTTGGCTAGCATTTACAAAGTCCTTAGAGCCCCCACCCCACTTAAATCTGAACATAGTGGTGCAGACCTGTAATTCTAGCCCTTGGGAGGTGGAGCACAAAAGGATCTTAGTTCAAGGTCACCTTTGGCTACATAGTAACTTTGAAGACTGAGCTACATAATGCCCTATGTAACAATAACAACAACAACAAAAAAAAAAAAACAGCCAAACAAAAATGTTCAGAAAAAGAGAAACAGAGCTCACATCTGGATGGGCATAGGCACTTGTTCCCTACCCACCAAATGCTAATATCTCTGCATTGGCCCGTTTCATATTCATGAGGGATTCCTTGATTCACATGTTGAAAAAAATGCATACCTGGCTCAAAAACCAGAGGTGATTGAAATCTAAAGAAGCTTCAGGAGCCCGTGGAAGAGTATAGCCACACAGACTACTCCATAGGGATGAATGGAATCAGAGCCTGCAGGAACCAGCCCAGAAGGAACGCTCCAGAACAAGTTACTAAGTGGTGTGTGAATAACTGAATAGTGGGAAATGCTAAGCCCAGATACACTTTTCAGGATAGCCCTCCTGGTCCACCACATACTGATGCCCCTTTGCCCACTGCAGCATCTCTCTGCTACACCCTATATAGCTCTGTGATATCTACACTAAGCAGGACCAAAGAGCTGCTTCCTTCCAGTGCTCTTAGCCTCCACTCCCCCAGCTGAAATCAGGCTCAGCATTGATCTTCCAGCATTGTCAACAATACTGAGATTTTGCTACCCTGCATCCTGCTGCTCCATGGACAGCCCTGAAACTAAGCAGGAGGCTCACTCAGCCTGTAGGAAAACCGCTTTGTTTTGAGCCTTGAGTCTTGTTGTAATGAATCTGCATTCTATAGGGATCTTATCCATTTGAGGCTTCCTGTTGCCCTGCCTGAGAATTAGAGAGAGGAAGAGTAAGATGGGATATGGGGCGGGGGAGGTGGGGGCAAAGACAGAGACAGGAGCAGAAGATAAAGCAGTGACATTGACAGCAGCATCAGGATTCCTGTCCAGAGGTGTGGCTGTGTCCAGCATCAGCTGCCTAGTGACTTAATGCAATTAAAATCCCAATGAGACACAGTGATTTTTCATAATCTTGGTGTCTGGGACTTGTCACTTTGAGGTTCCTGAAATGATAGTCTCATTCTAACTGCAAAATGGAACCAAGGTGGCGCCTTTGGAAGACATGATCTCACCAGCCCTGGGGTGGCACTGGGTCAGGGGAGTGTGACAGAGGCCCCAGGGATGCCAAAGGGAGGGAGTAGCTGTGAGACACTATGGCAACAAGGTATAGCAAGGGAGGAGCTTTGCTGAAACCTGGCTCCCTGTGGACAGCCTAGCACAAGCCTAATGGAAAGCCTAGGACAAGCTGTTTCTACCTTAGTGACTCTCAGTTTTTGTTTTTTGTTTCTTGCCTTTAAAATATGAGTGACAAACATGGCATAGACATGAGTGCCTGTTATTCCTGTGCTCCAGAGACTGATGCAGAAGGATCATGAGTCTGAGGCTAGCCTAAGCTACACAGCCTTGTCTCAAAAGTGTGGTGAGGGTGTAGAATATTAGTATGTAGAGACATAAACACTCATGATGGCAAGGAGGATTTATTGACTTGTAGCTCAGAGAAATCAAAAATCTAGATTGCAGACCACACATGAAGAAACTGACGCTGGGACTATTGGTTGAAGTGATTGTGTAAGCCTGAGGAACTGAGTTTGATCCCCAGTACCTATGTGTGTAGGGGGTAGGAGCCAGATGTGGTGGCCCTCAATTGCAATCTAACACTGAAGTCCTCCTGATCTACCTCTCAAGGTGCCTCTACCTGTTGAAATTACAGGCACTTTTCAGAGTATTTTCAATCTTTCCTTTTTCAGGGTGGATTATGCTCATCCCTTAAGACCTCTGGCTCACTGAAATGACAATTAACTAGTATTATAATAAGCAGTGTCTGCACTCGCTATGTGCCAGCCAGGCCTGTGTCAGCCTCTAACAGGTATTAAGATATTATCTTTCCTGTGAGGCAGGAAATTTACAGATGAAAAGGGGTCAGAGGGAACTGTTATCTTTTGAGCCAGAGGCAGGTAAGCTATGGACCAGACATAGATCTTCTGGACAGGGCAGAAGGCTGGCTTACAGTGAGACCACATGACTTCCTGGGCCTAAAGGGCAGAATGCCACCATTCCTTCCTTCCTGCTCACTTCCTGGGACCCTGGCCAGAGCAGTAGAGGGAAAATGAAGCTCCTGCTTCCAGTTCCCATCCCTTTTGTGATGGCACAGCCAGCAGCCGGCCCTGGCAGAAGTGAGAGCTCCAGTGGCCTAGCATACTCCCTCTGTTCAGTGTTTAACCCTTGTCTCATTTACTCCATTTGTCCTGCTCTGAAACATGCCCCACCTGACAAGTGAGCCCAAAACAGTGAAGACTGAACTCTCATGCTCCTGGTGGAACACTGGGAAAGGAATTGTCTCCTCCTGTTTATACAGCATTCCTTGAGACTGCAGCCAGTGATGGTGGAGTAAACACTGCCCATGTAGCCCCTACTGCCGATGCCAACAGCCATAGGAAACTCATTTGGATTATTCTCTTCTCATCACCTTGAGATTATATCCTGCCTCCATGAGTTTAGGGAGAGAAAGGGGAGGATGAGAGAGAAGGAAAATCAACTGTTATCTCTTAGGAGGTTTGGGAGGAAGGAGTCAGTCTGAGCTACCATAGACAAGGAGTGCCTGGAAACACTTCCAGGATAATAGGACATCCTTTCTCTGGAGGACTCTTTTCTGCCCCAGATTTCTGCCATTCCACATGACTTTGTGGTAAGGCTTTATGACCCCTGCTGACCTCTGGTCCAGACAATTGTTAGCCTGACACAGAAGGGACCTTGTCTGTGCCTTTGCCCTTACCCTATGTGGCATCTTGCTTGGTCCAAGCGTGGTGTGTATACAAAGTGCAGCAGAACCCCAGGGGAGGAGAGCTGGTCAGACAGCAAGTACACAAATAGCCACATATGGATGGCTGGTGTCCCTGCATAGATGGGACCAAGTCTAGGCTCTGGCCTTGAATCTCTGGATCTCAAGATGGACATAAAAATGAGTAAAAGCAGTGTGGGCATAAAAGCTAGAGAAAATTCCAGAGAGTAATAATTTAATACAGCCAGTAATGGAACTAGAAGGCTTGGCCAAAGCCCCAGTCCTGATAGGCAAAGCAAGAGGCTTAAGCCAAGACTCAAGGCTGGCAGGGTTCACATATAGACACCTACAAAAGAAAGGTTAGTTAGGCAGCTGGCACAGAGAGTGGGGTGATGGGGACTAGACACATCTCTCTTGGGTGTGTTCCCAAGACCATATTTTCCCCAGCTAGGCTCTGCCTACTCTCCACCTTTTCCCAAAAATGCCATCAGATTATGAATCCACGTGCATATTTGTCCATCCATGAAGGCAAACCCAAATGGGTGCTGGGAGCAGAATCCCTTCCTCTGCAAGAGCAGCAAGTGCTTTAACTATGGAGCCATCTCTCCAGCCCCTGTTGATAGACTTTTGATTAGTTCCCACTCTTTGCTCTCCACACATGATCCAGTGTCATCAGAGAGGTTCCCACACATGGTATTCCCATTTCAAAGGGCCAATGCTGTGGCTGTGTTGGCTGTTGCCACTTTCCTCAACCCAAGATAGAAGCTCAGGTCTCTCGATATCATCCAGGGTCACCTGCTATTTCTTTATTAACTGTTGCAAAATGTCACCCCTCAAATATATATGAAGTTGCTAGTGCCAAAGACCACTCTAAGAAGGTAGGCATCCCAGAATCTTCCTTGACAGGTAGGGACCTCGCCCATCTTTCCACTCCATCCAAGGAGACATGTGTCAGAGGATTTACCAGGTAGCTCTGAGTACAGACAGGTCTGATGAGAGTATATTAACCATTTGAAAAATAAGACATACAAAAGAAGGGTGGGTGAGGCAGGTAGGTGTGTGCCATGGGACTTTCTCATGCCTCACCACAGGAGTGAGGAAAAGTGCCAGCAGAACTCGTGGATGGAATAAAGAGGCCTTAGCACTTCCAGGAGATCATCTAACCATCTCAACCATTATGTTCACGTCCAAAAAGTCAGTTGGACAGCAGCTGCCCAAGATGACTTATTTATAGCACAAACTATAAATATGCCCACTTCGAACCCTACCCTCGCCCCTGTGGAACTTGAAGGCAAACATCCCGGAAGGATGATGAGCTGCCAGCTGATACTGTTTCCACAACAGATGACTAGCAGCTGCCTGTCATCTGTGACTCCCCAGGCTGTGGGGCACTGGAGCTGATGGCATAGGACGCAGCTGGGCAGGCCCAGTGGAACACCAATGTTCTGTCACCTTATCCCTCGTATGCACAGTCCAACAACAGGACAGCCTGGGGAGGTCACTCTGCACATTCCTGAGAACGCAAAGGTCATCCCAGGATCTGACACCGCTGACCTATGGAGAATGAATAGATGGCCCTGCATCCCCAGAAGCTCACCCCTTCTGCTTCCACAAAGGCTCTGAGAACAGAAATCTGTGGGAGCCTCAAATTCCCACTCTGCCACAGAAGCAAATAGGCTCCACCCTTCAAAATGGCACTCTAAAAATAAATAAATAAAAAATAAAAAAATTTTTTAAAAATGGCACTCTAATGGTAAGTGTGGGGTTAAAAGAAAGCAGACTTCTAATGTTGTAGGCCAGCGGTTCTCAACATGTGGGTCACAACCCCCACAGAGGTCATATATCACAGATCAGATGTTTACATTGCAATTCGTAACGATACCAAAATTACAGTTATGAAGTAGCAATGAGATAATTTTATGCTTCAGGGGTTACCACAACATGAGGAACTGTATTAAAGGGTCACAGCATTAGGAAGGTTGAGAACCACTGCTATAGACTATTAGACACTACTAGTCACTGAGTCCACTTGTCCCATTGACCCACTTAGGAAGGTGATTTTGTCTGTTTGCCTGCTTGCTTGCTTGTGAGGACAGGGTTTTGTAAATCTACCTTCTTTCTTCTGTTTAAAACTGTACCAAAATATTCTATCATCATGTTAATAAGCAAATTGTACTGATACACATAAAGTATAGCCTCTAAATTTGTTGTTTGTTTGCTTATTTTAAAGAAAGGATCACATCAAGCATCCCTGAATGTCCTGGAACTCCTTAAGTAGAGCAGGCTGGTCTTGAACTCACAGACATCTGCCTGATTCTGCCTCCCAACTGCTGGGGTTGAAGGCATACACCACACTTGGCTGGTTTTAATTGTAAAAGACAGCACATATGCATAATTTAAAAAGATAATTGAACAAATCAACAAAAAAAGGACTCTACTGCTTGGAAGATTTGGAGGGCAAATTTTGAGTCAACACTGACATGATCCTACAAACTCAAGGAGAATGCTATTGTTTTAAATTGTTAGGGTCCACATTGGTTACATTTCCCATTGCTGGGGAAGATACCTTAAAAAAATCTTTAAAAAGGAAGAGTTTATTTCAGTATGAAGGCTTCAATATACCACAGTGGGGAAGGTGTGGTGGTTGGTTCTTCCTCTCTTCTAAACCCATGTCCCTCACATGTCCTTTTGTACCAGCCCAAGGGGACTCAGTTGTCCTTGACAAGAATGGGACAGAGGGAACCATGGGTTGTACAGAAAATGGCCAAACAGTGGTAGCTCCCCTGCCAAATGCCATCATGTCTACAGCTCAAGGAAAAGAGCAAAAGAGTTGTTTTTACACCTGTGCCCATGCTGGTGTTATTATTTACATTAGCCACCTTCAGGCCATTGACATATGAGTGAATAGACACACAGCCACATACCATGAAACGTTGTTGTATTTAAAAAATGATATCTAGACATAACCCATCATGGCAGGCAAGATGTGGAGGCAGGAGCAGCTGTATCATGATGGTGGTGAGCCAGAAAACAGAGCATACCAGAGCTAGGGGCAGAGCAAAACCTTTCAAAGGCTACCTTGGTGACTAACCAGACCCTATCTCCTAGAGGGGCCCCTCATAACAGTGCCACCAGCTGGGAGGATAAGTAACAGATATTCCACATCCTATAACCTGAACAGGGAGCTAACTCTATAAAATCAGGCTGAAGGAGCCCGATTCAGATGAAAGAGCCTGGAGAACTCAGGGGGAAAATCATCCCCATTCCTTCCAGTGTAACAGGCTGTGCCATCCAGACTGCCCCAGGAGTTGTAGGGGTTCCAGCCAATGCCATCTCCCTGTCAGTATATAGACATGGGTAGACCAGCCAAGCTGAGAGTTGCTGTATTGATCTCAGGGGATAGACTGCTGGATTTCTGTCTTTAGCACCTTGCCAAGAGCTCAGCTGACTGGCTTACGAGCCACATTGGCAATGGTCACTAAGAGCAAGTGCCACTTCACTTGCTGTCTGTTTTGATAGTATCTGGCTGGCATATTCCTGATTCCATAACAGGGGGCTTTTCCACATTTGTTTTTGTTTGTTTGGGGGAAAGAGTCTCTTTAGCTTACATAGGCCTTGAATTTACCTTTTTCAAGGCTGGCCTTAAACTGATTCTCCTGTTTCCTCCTCCCTAGTGCTAGGACTATAGGTGTGTATCTTCACTCCTGGTTGTTAAGAATTGCTGACTGAACCCAGGGCTTCCTGCAAAGAAGGAAGTAATCTATCAATTGAGCTACTTCCCCAACCCCATATTTGGGATCCTTTATCTGCAGGTGGCCTCTTTGATTTGGCAAGCCACCAATTCTAGTTTTTTGGATTTAAGATCTTAGCACAACCTGCAAAATTCACTCCAGGTCCTTCAGGCCCTTTTGATAAAGACTAGTTAGTCCTCCGATTCAATACCAGGCCTTAAAGGTAGAAGGGAATCCCTTTCACCCGAGCTGCCTGAGAGGCAACAGCCTCCCACCTGTGTTGTTTGAGAGGCAGTCTAGAAATTGCACATGGGGAACAGGAAGAATGTCAGGCTCGCTGACCCATCACACAGAATCCTGGCTGTCAGTCAGACCCAGGGACCTGAAGAATTGAGAAAGCCTGGAATCTCTGCTGGGAACACCACACAGCATCCATGAGGTGCTGCTTCCCATCTTTGCCATACCCTTCTCAGTAAAAGAGGTTCCTTCCCCATCTGGTCCCCAAGGCCACTTCCAACCCTGATGGTGTCTCCATCTACTTCACATTGGACACAGCTGCATTTCAGAGGAAACCGATCCAGCAACCTGTCCGTTCCCTTTGAGTGGTTGCCTGTTGGCCCAGAAGCTGTTGGATATCTACTGTGGGTGAAATTCAGCCAGGCACTCTGCAGGTGGCACGGTCGCTTTCCACACTGAGAAGCTAACTTGGCTTCTAAGTCCCAAACCAAGCCCACGACTGTAGCCTGTGTGAAAAAGAGAAGAAATCGACACAGAACTGCTATAGGTTCATAAAAGAATCCAATAACCCTTCCTGAGTTCTCTTTAAAGGTATCCATCCAAAGAGCCTACACATTCACAGCTGTGACTGTGAACCAGCTGGCCACCCACAGCCCACAGTCCCAGATGCAAAAATGCATCTATAGATGGTAAATCCATACATATAAATACATGCGTATACAGAATATATGTGTCATATATATGTATGTATATATGACAGACACATGAAACTCAAGGACTTAGTACTACAATGCAGGCTCTGCTGTAAGCACTTGACAAGCATGAGCTCTGATCTCCTAGCAACTCCAGCCACACTGCCATATCCATATTTTATACAGGATACTGATCCACAGAGAAACAAAGTAACTTCTCCAGTAGCAGAGGCAGAATCAAACCCAGGAAGCTTATCCCTAACCACAATGCAGGGTCTAATCATTTACATTAGACTCGAATGTAAATCACTGGGCACCAACAGGAGCTTGACAGGTGGTTGCAAGCCCGGATACAGGTGTGATTCCTTTGTTTTTGCAGGGAGGCAAGCCAGGAAATGGGTGCTCCAGACACTGCAAATGTCTCACAATGGAAAGAACTGTTCTAACCCTCCCTGGGATGTCCCTCTCCCTGCCTCCCAGGCACAGCCAAGGAGTCGGTCCAATGCTTCTCCCAAGCCTCCCACATCACCACGGCAACCCAGACATCTGCTCCACCAGCAGTGGGTTCAAGTCCAGCCTCTGCACTTGGCCTCAGATTGCCTCAATGCCCTGCCTTCCAGAACCCCCTGCTTTCTGTCTCCAGTGTTACTGCTGGTATTTTCACTGAAAATGGGGATTCTGAAGACAGTTTCAGTGTGCTCACATGCATGCTCATGGCGGGGATGATTGGATGGTGTCGGCATTTAACTTGTTGAGAGTCAACGCTAGCAGCATTAAGAAAGACAATAAGCCAAGGAATCTTTCAAAACCAGAGGTGACTAGTGGGCTAGTTAGGCACAAATGTCCCTTTGTCATTCTCACCAAGGTGAACAAAAGTACCTCCAACTGATGGGCCAGCAGCCAATTTAGTGAAATATCTACTTTAAAAGCAGAACACTTCAAACACTTGCCGGCTGCAACAGGATGGAACTGGAAGCTTTGATTGAACAGGCACAGCAGACGAAGTATTTACACACCTCAGCAGAAATAAATGCATGGATTTTCATTTTTGTAGAGAAAATGCACATATGGCTGTTTGAAACCCACCCACCCACCCTGTGAGTGCTTGATGCCTCTGAGCTGGAGAGCGCTTGAGCCCTGAGTACAGGAAGAAAGCTTTGTTAGGGAAAAGAAGAGCAGCACCTGCTGGCGTGCTCAGCAGCCCCAATGGAACAGGGAGATCGGCCATGAGTGGGGCTCCATAAGAGTGCCGACGATAAGTTCAGAATGATGAGCTGTCTTTTTAATGTATTTCCACTCCAAATATTACATAGGACATGCCCACATTAAAATTTTGTCTTTTTATCTGAAATTTAGACATATCTGGGCATGTTAGAGTTTTAGTTGCTAAACACAGTGACTTTGAATCCAGGATGGGTAAGACCCCCACCCAACCCCCCAGGACCCCAGGAGTAGAGAAGCAAGCAGCAAACAGAAGCAGCAGAAAAGAATTGTAGTCAGGGCTGAGGCTGGAACTCAGTTGGGGGCCGGGGGTGGGGGGGCTTGCCTAGAATGCCTGAGACTGCATGCACTTGATCCCCAGCACTGCATATAGGCACACACCCTATAGTCCCCACTCAGGAGGTGAGAGCAGGAAGACCAGGAGATTGTACAAAGCTACACAGGGAGCTGGAGGCCAGCCTAAGTTCTGTGAGTCCAGGTCACAAAAACCAGAATGCTCTCCTGCCGTGGCTCAGGTATGAAGGGGAGTTGGATGGAAATTCAAGCCTGTAATTTTTTTTAACTGCACAGGGTGGGGCAGAACTTGTTGGGAGGGCTATCAGTGAAGTCATAAAGCACAGGGTTGTCAGCTTCTGGCTGTGTGCTGCTGGCAGAGTAGCCATTATTGGCATGGAGAACGCCCATAAGGAACAAATGACACACAGCAGGCTCTTTGAATTCTGCTCTGCAATCGGAAGAGAGCCAGTTAAGTAGGTCATAGTAGTCACCACTCATGAGGACCTTTACTATGTGTCAAGAACTTTACAACAAAGTCACATAGCCTCACAATAGCCCTTCGAAACAGACTTGATTAGTGTCTTCTCATGGGTACGGAAACTGAAGAAGGCCAGAGGCTAACTTGTTTACCTAACATGATTTGCAGAGCTAGGTCCAAATCCCATGTCCTTTTCAGGGCATCAGTCTATCCTGGTCATCTGATTCTAGGCAGGTAGAATCTTGCCAGAGCTGCAGGTGATCCCATTTGCCACAGGACTGGCCTCTGCTAAGCCTCCTCTTGCGGTAAAGCCTCATCTATGATTACTGAGAGATCTTTCTCTTCTTGTAGGAACACATCTGTGGTCATGATGAAGTCAGTAAAAAATATTTCCTATTTTAGAAACTCACTTTGTCAGCCCCGGGAAATCTAGTTTTGCATAAAACAACAGATCACTGGGAAGTTTTTAAAGAAATATAACACATAATCCCTTTAGAGAACAGGGCAAGGAGGTGAGGTGAGACTGTGGATGCTTGAGGAGGAACTTGCGGTCCCAACCATCTCAGCAGCAGCAGCAGCAGCAGCAGCAGCAGCAGCAGCAGCAGCAGCAGCAGCAGGAGCAGCAGGAGCAGGAGCAGCAGCATTTTTCTCAACTGAACTAGAAAAGCCCTTTCATTCTTTTCCCATTTGGGTTTGACTGGTGATAACAAAACAAAGCAGAGGCAGGAAGGCTGCCAAGCTGCTGCAAAAAGCACCTGTGGAGGCAGCACTTAGAAAAAAACTAAGGTCAGGCAATGTCCCCAAATCTATATGTTAAAAAACTACTCGCTAAATCCAGGGCTGATAGAGTGCTGGCCTCCCGTGCAAGATGCCCCACAGTCTCTCCCCAGTGGTGCCAAGGAAACAAACCAGCAAACAAACAAAAAACAACCCCACGTTGAAAGTACCAAAACATCCCACTTAATCTCCAAATTCATCCCACTTAATCTCCAAATTCATGTTTTAAGAATACTCCTTGACTTCCAAAAAAAATTTTATGGATTAAAAGCAAACAAACAACTCTAGGCAGTAGCTCTCAACCTGGATCGGGAACCATTTGAGGGTCAAATGATCCTATCATTTCACAGGGGTCACATGTCAGATGTCCTGCATATCAAGTACTTACATTGTGATTCATAACAGTAGCAAAACTACAGCTATGAAGTAGCAATGACAATAATTTTCTGGTGTGTGTGTGTGGGGGGGGAGTCACCACAACATCAGGAACTGTATTAAAGAGTCACAGCATCAGGAAGTTGAAAACCACTGCTGTAGAGGCTGGAGAGACAGCCCAGTGGTTAAGAGCAGGAGACCCAGGTTCAATTTCCAATACCCACGTGGTGGCTTAAACCATCTATAATTCCAGTTCTAGGGGATCCGTGGGGAAGAGAATGATTTGGGAGATGATCAGGGTTAGATTGGATCATGAGGCTGGGGTCCCATGATGATAAGAATGATGAGGGGGAGAACTCTGCATTGATGCCTTGGTTTTCTCCACCATGTGACACCTTCTGTCACAGCTCAGGAGGAGGGCACTGGTCAGATTCCAGCAGTCATCAGCACCCATGCTTAGACTTCCTGTCCTCTAGAATCAGTAGCCCAACTTCTACTTCTTATAAATTAGCAGGGCAGTGAGAGTTGGTGACAGCCACACAATTGACTGAGGACAGAAGTCATCTTTTTAGAGTGGCCACAGGGATCCTAGCTAGAATTAAAAAAAAAAAAAGTCCCTTTTTTGAAGAAAACACCAGTATGGGGGAAATATCACCCAATGTTACTTTTTACAGAATTGAAGGCAATGGGGAGACTTGGTGAAACACAAAGACAAGTGTCATGTAATCACGACTATTATTGTGTTATTTCGCTTTGAGACCGGATCTCACTTTGCAGCCCGGACTGGCATGGAACTTACTATGTAGACCAGGCTAGTCTTGAACTCATAGAGATCCACCTGCCTCTGCTTCCTGAGTGTCCCAGTGGTACCTGTAATGGGAGTTAAAGATATAAAGCCATATCTGGCATGGCAGTGCACTCCTGTAATCCCAGCACTCAGTCATGGGGATCAAAAATTTGAAGCCAACCTGGGCTTCCTTTGAGGTTCTGGCTAGTCTTGACTACAGAGTAAGATACTGTCTAAAATAAATGAATAGGATTTTGAAATATAAATCCAAACTAAGCATATTTTTTTAAAGACACCCATTATTTATCTTCCCCAGTGACAAGCTTACTTGTGTAAAATACCAAAGTGAGGAGAGCCAGGCATGCATGTTCAATTTGTACATTTCTAGTAAGGCTTTACTTCCTTTTTGTTGTTGTTGTTGTTAGGGTTTCTCTATATAGCTTTGAGCCTGTCCTGGCACTTTCTCTGTAGACCAGGCTGGCCTTGAACTCACAGAGATCTGCCTGCCTCTGCCTCCCAAGTGCTTTGATTAAAGGTGTGTGCCACCACTACCACCCGGCTCCAATTCTGTTTTGTTTTTTTTTAATGGATAAAAAAGTACTTAGAGGCTGCAGAGAGATGGCTCAACACTTAAGAGCACTGGCTGCTCTTGCATTGCAGAGGACCCAGGTTCAATTTCCAACACCTACCTGGTAGCTCACAACTTGTCTATAACTCCAGTTCCAGGAGTCCCAATGTCCTCTTCTGACTTCCATAGGCACCACGCATGAACATAGTACACAGATACACTTAAAAGCAAGTCCTCCTCATACACATAAAATAAAAATAAAAAACATAAATCCCTTTAAAATACACCCTATTATTGGGATAATCCTACATAGACCCTTTAGCCACTCTCATTGTTTGTGATAAAATACATAAACATAACATGTGCCATCTTAGCCAGTTTTGGGGTGCAGAGCTGAGGTCTTACATTCTTGAATACCATGTGATCCTCACCAGCACTGCCAACTGTAATTGCACAGAACACAAAGGGCCACGTTCATCCGCTGTCTCTGACAATGCCAGCTCCTTGGGGAGACAGACTGGGCTGCTCCCGAGGCTCCACTGCACACTGGCAGTGTTCTGTCTCTTTATTCCATTTCACTCTCTCTGCTCTGTAAGTGACACGCTCCCTCAGTGAAACCATCCCAGCCCTTACACGAAGGAAGTCACATTGGCTGGTCCCACACCCATTCTTCTCCTCTTTCATGCCACTTGTTCTCAGGTCCCTGGTGAATCGGCAAACTTCCTGGGAATCCCTTCCCCTGACACAAGGCCAGGAGGTGCTGGCTCCGGACTCTGGGATCTGCAGGCACTTGTTTTATTCCCCCGCTTATGTATGAGTGTCAGCTGCAGAGCTGTTTACATGTCTGTGGCCCCCAGAGGCTTGTTTGCACAGGGCTCTTACCTAAGCAGTGCTGGTTAGGAGCCCAAAGGCCTCTAGAGCCCTTCCAGACCTCCCCAGCAAGGGTGTAATTAGGGAGTGAGGACAGCTGCTTGAGTAGCTTTCTAGCTTCCAAAAAACAAGTCTCCTGTCTTACTAAGGAGCCTTTCCCTTGCTGATCATTGGAGTCTCAAGCCTGAGGTCCTCAGTGGAGTGAGTTCCTCTGGTTTTTGTGGGGAAGGCATGGTCTAGAGTGCCCCATCTGTGGTCTCAGGCCAAACCCAAAGACATGCATGCATGTACTGTGAAGCCTGGGTCTGCCAGAACCTTCTTTTTCTTATCCTGGTGTGCGAAGAAAGCTGAGCCTCCTTTATATCCACACTGGTTTTACAGGGACTCCAGAGCCTTAGCTATGTGACCCAAAGCTGCTTTTTTGTTTTTTGTTTTGTTTTGTTTGAGACAGGGTCTTATATAGCTCAGGTTGGCGCTGGAACAGCAGGTGTGCACCTCCATGTCAAACTGTTTTTGTTTTTAATGGTGCATAATCTGATATCTAGTTCATGATTCCAGAAAACAGTCTAGCACAGAGTATTCTTTGGAGTGGAGGCAGGCATGTGTAATGCCCATAAACAAAATTTAATGGGTAACATTGAAATGGTCCCTATACACGTGATGGCATCTGTGGTGTTATGGGTGACAGTAGTGATGGGGTGTTAATAACGCCTGTGATGACAGTGCCATGTCAGAGATGGTAGGATGCAGTTGGTAGGGAGGAATCAGTCAAAGCTGGTGATGAAGAGGAGTTGTGACGAGAGGGACATGTTGCCATTATAAGTGCTCCTGATGGGTAGCCCTTATCAACTTGAAAGATTCCTCCAAATATCCTCTCCTTCCACTGACTCCCCATGAACAGACCTTAGAAGCATTGGAAACTCCATGGTTTTGTAGATAATGGTGGGGTCTGAAGTGAGAAACTTCAGGGTATTTCTCTGGTATCATACCTGTACAGGTTTGTACCTGTCATTTTTAGCTCTTTATATACAGGAGGAAAAAATTAAAACAAAATAACAACAACAAAAACCGACACAAAGAGAATTACACATCCTTGCTGTACCAGAACCAGAGTAGAAAAGTCACATGGGTGAAAGATACAGTTTTAGGCTTCTATTTCCCGGTAACCTGGACTCCTGGAGCCTCTTCTCCTTAGATGGGAATACTACCTTGACTTAAGCAGCCAAAGCAGGTGAGAGAGACAGGGCCTGGCATACCACCGTTTTGAAGGAACACCAGCTTCTTTGGAACATACACCACACCCAGCAGAAGGTCCATAATGAGACCATGTTGCCTGGGGCAGTTTCAAATATTCATGTCCCCAGTGCTCATTGCTTGCCTTGAGTGCTTTCCATGAGCCCCAGGATTACTTATTAAGAACACATTTTTGCAGGCTGGAGAGATTGCTCAGTGGTTAGGGGAGCATACTGTTACTGCAAGGGAACAGAGTTCCATTTCCAACATCCACATAAGGCAGCTCACAATTCTCACAATTCCTGAAACTCCAGCTTCAGGGGAGCTGACTCGCCTTTGATACACACACACACACACACACACACACACCTACATACAGATAAAGAGGGGGTAACATTGAACTCATTACAGTATCAGTTAAGTGTTTGGAAAGAGTAAGAAATACTCATGCTGAGTATTTAAATATACCCTATAATTATTTCATTGTTGTTGGTCACAGTTGACTAATACAGCTCTTCATTTCTCAGTTTTATTTGTGTCTTAATTACTTTCTATTGCTGGAACAAGATGCCATGACCAAAGAAACTTATTTTAAAAAGAGTTTAATTGGGCTTGTAGTTCCTGTGAGTTAGAGCCTGTGGTGGTGGAGTATGAGAATGGTAGCCAACAGCTGGAGTGGCAGCTCAGATCTGACACCCTAATCCCAAAGCAGGGAGGCAGAGAGAGCTAACTAGCAATGCTGTGGGCTTTTGAAACCTCTAAGCCTGCCTGCCCCCAGTGACACACCTCCTCCAATGAGGACATACTTAATCATTCTCTAACAGTTTCACCAACTGGGGACTCAGTATTTGAACACATGAGCCTGTGGAGGTCATATTCATTCAAACTACCATATTTTGCAATGCTAAATATCACATTTTTCATGTTATAAAGTATAATGATCAATCAATCTCATGGTTTCATCCTCTAAGTATCAACTTTGCATAGGGAATTGGTTGGCACCAGAAGTGAGAGAGGTCTCTCATTACTTACATGAAACCTAGGCCATGAGTCTAGCTCTCCCAAATCTATGGATTATAATTAATTAGGGTTTTATAGGGCTGGTAGATGGTTTTGTAGGTAAAGGCACTTGCTGTCAAGAGTGACGACTTGGGTTTGAGCCCTAGATCTACAGAGTGAAAGGAGAGAATTGGCTCCTGCAAACTGGTCCTCTGACCACCATATGCATATCATGGTATACTCATGCCCCATCCACCACATACACAATAAATACGCCAGAAGGTTGTGGAACTGTAGAAGGTGGAATTTAACTGGTAGAAATAAGTCTCTAGTGTGGGTCTAGGAAGTCTGGTCCCTCTGTGTTTCCCCTTCTACCAGAGTGTGAATAGCCTGCACCCATACTCCTCTCATCATGAATCAGGCTGCTTCCCTACACTTTCTCCACCATGGTAGACTGAGATTTCTGAGAAAAAATATGAGCAAAATAAAACTTTTCTGTAAGTTGTTTCTGTGGGATGTTGGGTGGTGGGTACCAAATTCAGGGCGACTGGAAGAATTTGTTCTAGTGTTTTATAGCAAGAGAGGGTGACTATAGCTGGCAAATTAGTATACATTTCAAAGCATGGAGAAATATGTTGGAGATTTCCAAACACAAAGCACTGGTGAACGTTCAAGAAGATGGAAATGCTAATCATCAAGAACTGCTCTTTTCCTACTGTGTTCATCAAATTATCACACAGAATATAATTTGTTATCTGTCTACTAAAAATAAAATGTTCATGTCTTCGTTGGGCTTTGGTTATATGTAAAGCCCACAAATAGATAATATTAAAGGAATATAAAAATATAAAAGGAACCAATCTAGATTCTAAGTGACTTACAGGTGATTCTAAGTCACTTGCTGCTTTCACCCTGCCCCCTCTTATTTATTATTCATTCCTTGAATAAATATTTCATTGAGCACTTACCATGTACCACTTTGTGCAGAGCCTTGGGGCACAACAGCGGACAAGACAGACTCATCCCTACATCACAAAGTTTGGAGTTTTGTGGGGATACAAACAGGACCCTGGAGATTACAGGCATGTGAGGCTTATGATAAGTGCTATAGGAGGGAAAGAAGGCTACTAGACACACACTCCCCATGGGCATCTAGCCAGCCAGGACTCAGATGTCCTTGCCAGGAAGCTCTACTTGTATCTAGGGCCATTGTTTTTGCATGGACTGTGAATTTATTCAGATAGCCTGTAGGAGATGCTGAGGGCATGGCCCCATTAGCCCTTGGCACACAGAGGGCATTCGGGAGTATTGCTTAACACATACACTTGCCTCTGCATTAAACATCTTCCTTCATCCCTCAACTAAATTCAGCACCCTTGCAGCACCCCAGGTTTCACTGAGTTTATGGTCCATTAGAGACTCTACTTGAGTGGCTGCCACAGCCCCGATAATCCCCTAACATCCTATCCACACTTTTGCTCAAATATGTCCCTCATCAGGTTTGGAGCACTTCCAAGTTAGGGCCTGTTTAATTGACCTGTTCTCTCTGCACCAAGCAAATGTCTGTGATGTCATAAGAGCAGGATAAACATTTGTTAATTGCACACATGAATGAATGCCCAACTTTTAATACCTGACTGAGAAGTGGCAAGCTGAATATATATTCATTCATAGATGTAAATGAAAGCATTTGCAAATGACTAGGTCCAAGCCAATACCCCTTTCCTAGCACTTTCATTCCTGTGGGGTATGCATTGTGTACACATTGTGTGAAAAGGGAGCGAGCACACATGGTGTGTGTATTTTATCTTCCTGTACAAAGAAAATGTCCCGGAGTTATTAATGGTATCACTTCCATTTGGGGGCCACCACAGGTTGAGGATGCAAAACTACGGACTTTATAGGGAAGTTTCCATTAAAAAGCTGTTCCACAGGCTGGAGAGATGACTCAGCAGTTAAGAGCATTTATGGATCTTGCAGAAGACCAGGGTTCAATTCCCAGAAACTGTGTGAGGTGTCTTGAAAACTCCTGTAACTCTAGCTCCAAGGGTTTCAGTGCCCTCATCTGGACACCTGTCCTCATGCATACAAACACCCTCACACAGACACACAAATACACATAATTTTAAAACAGTAAAAATAAATCTTAAAAAAAAAGCACAAACCACCGGGTGTTGATGGCGCACGCCTTTAATCCCTGCACTCGGGAGGCAGAGGCAGGAGGATCTCTGTGAGTTCGAGGCCAGCCTGGTCTCCAGAGCGAGTGCCAGTATGGGCTCCAAAGCTACACAGAGAAACCCTATCTCAAAAAACAAACAAACAAACAAACAAACAAAAAGCACAAACCAACAAGACAAAAACAACAACAACAACAACAAAACCTAAAAACCAAAAAACCAGGGTGTGTTAACACAGCCTCTAATTCAGGTCATTTGTGATGCAGAGGCAAATAGATCTCTGTGAGTTCGAGGCCAGCCTCATCTAAACAGAGAGTTTCAGACCATCCAGAGCTACCTAGCGAGACCCTATCTCAAAGAAAAAAAAAAAAAAAAAAAGCCAAACCCAAAACAAAGGCTTTCATTTGCCAAGCTAACACCCAACAGGGCTAGGGTGAGGCTAAGGTGAAGGCAGCCTGGTCAAACAAATGGGAATCAGATGTTGACTTTATGTGTGTTTTTGTTCATTTCTTTTACATGTGTGGGTGTTTTGCCTACATGTATGCCTGAGCACCACATGCGTGCTGGTACTAGCAGAGGTCAGAAGATGTGTCAGATCCCCTGGAACTGGAGTTACAGATGGTTGTGAGTTGCCTCATGGGTGCTGGGAACTGAACCCAGGTCCTCTGCAAGAGCAGCACATGCATTTAGCCACAGCTGCAGGGGTCTCTTCCCTTCCCAGTGTGGCTGTCCTTTCCCTTCAGCAGTTGAACTTTTTGCACTATGCTCTCCCTGGACTTTTTATGCTGGCTCACGTCTCACCTGGCTTTGTGTTCTCCATAGTGTAGGTTGTTTCAACCTCCTTGCCCTTCCACCCATGACAAGCCTGCTTTTTCAGTAGGACAAACTTTTCAGTGCCTGCCACGAAATCGTGTAACCTGGGCAGGAAAGGACAGACCCGGCCCCCGAGACTGTCATCCTGTGGGAAACAGATTTTAATCTTCTACAGATCTCTCCTGCCTCCTTTCCTCAAGTGTCAGCCTCACAAACAGGCTCCAGAACCAGGATATGGGGTGTTTGCCTGGATGACTGTGGAGGTCATGTCCAGCAGGTTCTATGTCCATACTCTAACCCATGTCTTTGTTTGTTTGTTTGTTTTGATTTGGCTCAGGTTTTGCCTTAAGATTTATACATGCATTCATTTATTTTTTTATGTGTATAAGTGTGAGCATGTGTGAGTTATGTATACCATGTACAGGGAGGAGCCTGCAAAGGCCGGAAGAGATGTTAGGTCCCCTGGGAGCAGGAGCACTCTTCTCCTTCCAGCCCTCCCACCCTTACCCCTTAAGAGATTGGGTCTGACTGTGTTGCTCAAACTGGCCTCAGATTCCAGCCTCAGCCTGGAGTTGTTGGGATAAACAGACGTGTCACTGTTTGCAATCACAATTTCATCATTTCCACACTGTTTACATATGACAGGTAGAGAAATGAGTACCCTGGTGAACTGTCACACTGACCAACTGGACAACCAATTGTGGACAAAACTGAGATTAGATCTGAGGTTTGACCCTCAGCTCTGTGTGCATGCCATTATGTCCACTCTACCCACAGCTGCAAAGTGACTGGATGTGGGCCACATTAATGCTTTAAAATACAAAATTGTAGGCTTTAGGAAATCAAGATAAGACCTCAAGGACACAGGTAACAACTCACCCCCACTTTCCCCTCCAATCTGAATTTACTCCAGCACTTTCCTCCTTCTCATGTGGGAGAGGCTTTTATAAATTCCCATTCCTGAAGATCCAGCTAATAGTGGACCATACAGACACACTCCTGAGGCTGTCGGGGCCTGTAATCCCAGTACCAAGGAGGCTGAGGCAGGGGGATGGTAAATTCAAGGACTGTTGAGGCTACAAATTGAGTTCAAGGCCAGCACACACACACACACACACACACACACACACACACACACACACACACACACACACACACCACACACACACACACACACACTTGTCCGTGTGTGTGTGTACACTACATTTCTCAGCTGAACGTCCTCTGAAGTTACAGGCATTATTTTCCCAGCCAGGCTGGTAGCACTTGTGGTCCCTGAGCTTGTGGAGGGCAAAGTCCTGTGGAGAGGCCATTGTTTCCCTTGCCTTTGCTGATAGCATGAGATCAGCTATAGGACATGGCAGGTCTCCAGGACCAAGCAACAGGGGCAAGCAAGCACTGGGTATCGGGAAGCAGTAAACTGTAGGAGGCATTTGTAACAACAGAAGTCCTGCCCTTTCTGGGAAAGGCATTGAGTACTGAATGCTTGAGTGCCTGATGGGTTTTGAGGCCCCTGTAAGTGTCTGTGGATGGGTGCCAGGAGCAAACAAATCATTGCAGCCACAGAGCACTCAATCCCTATCAAGCTCTCTGCCGAGAATGCCTGGACTAGCCTGATGACGGCAACCTGGGAGGCCCCGGGGACATCCAGCCTCATGCTGTCCAGGAGGCCATGCTTACTCTATACCTTGCTGTCAAACATGTATAGGGCTGCTTACACATCGTTACAGTGAATCCTTATCATACCCTAATGGTGTAGGGGTTGCTCTGTTCCTGGGCTACAGACATAGAAAGTGATGCCGAGGAAAGATCAGACATCTGCTAAGAGATTGGGCAAACTCAAAACTGTTTTATCTGCTTCCAAAGACTCCTTTTTAATTTTTTTTATTTAGTATTGTTTGTTTGCTTTGAGACAGGGTTTCTCTGTGCAGCCATGGTTGTCCTGGAACTCACCCTGTAGACCAGGCTGGCCTTGAACTCAGAGATTTGTCTGCCTCTGCCTCCTGAGTGCTGGGATTGAAGGCATGTGCCACCACCACCCGGCTCAAAGCACTTAACTACTTCTCTATTGATGTCAGAGCACTTGGGCACCACTTATACCAGGTGTCCTTAGTTAGAAGAACCCTGCCAGGATTCAGTCATTCCAGGTTCAGCAATATTAAGTATGCCAAACTTTTACTAGGCCCTGTGGCTTCACCAAAGAAAAAGCCATGGAACACACCCTATTGGAAGTTGGAAAAAAAGCAGATGAGTGCCAGGGCTTACCACTTTCAGTTGGATACATTGTGCCCCACACCAAGGTCCCTGGCCAATGGGACAACTGCACTCTAAACCCCAGCCTGTAAGCAACTGAACCTTGTGCCCATAGAGTTGTATCATACAGAAGTAAACTAAAAATTTCTCCAAAAGTGGTACATAGGATATATAGTAATGCCTACATCCTCTAATTTTGCATGACAGTGACACTGAAAGTAGCCCCTGAAAATAACCTGCAGTGCCCAGGGAACATAAGTATACTGTGCAGATTCTGGAAGTCAACCTGAAATCTAAAATGGTATAGTCTGGTCTTTGGCTCTGTTTATAGCCTCTTTGGGAAACTCCTAATCAGTTAATCATGGTTTAAAAGCTAAGTTCCCCCACCAGAGTGCCTAGAAAACTGAAACAAGTGATTCCCAAAGGCAGCACTCCATCTCAGCAGGGAGCTTGGTCCTGAGCACAGGCCATAGGCCCTTGACTCACCCCCTAAGAACTGAGAGGAAAGCTTTGTAGAGGGCACTGCATGGCAAGGAAAGAGAAGCCAAGGCCCAGCGATTAGGCATCATGTTGCCATCCACAGGAGTCCGAGGGAACTCCTTGGTAGAGGAACAAGTTCTTTGTGCATGCCTGCCCTCATGTTTAAACAGATACAGACTTGCATTCCCACAGCCCTCATGGAAGAGGGCCTGCTTGTAAATCTCACAAAAGCCCTAGCCCTTATGACAGATGAGGACACCAAGCTCCAGAGAAACCAAGTAATTAGACCTGGGTCACATGGCTAAGAGGAGGCAGCCCTGGACAGTGTCAAAGGTAAGTCACTGAGACTCCACAGAGACACGTGATCAACTTGCAGCCTGGCTTAGGAGTCCTCTGCCTTAAGATAAAGGAAATGAGTAAGGACAGGAAGGCAAGAATGGAGAGAGTACAGAGAAGGCAAGAAGACCAAGTGGAGGAGGCAGACAGTAATCTCAGAGGTGACAAAGAAACACAGCTCTGCCCCAGAATAAACAGAGCTCAGCCACTAAAGTCAGAGCAGGACAGAATCCTGTGGTGCTATCAGCCGAAGAAACCCGGGGCATATTGTGGTATCTCCAGGATTCCTTGGGCTACTATGGCAGCTCAGCCCCAGTCAGGTCTCTGGCCTCCTGACATGCAGGCCTAATCATTTCCACCATACTGCATCACAGACCTTAGTCTCCTTAGCAACCCAATGCTGTAAACAGCTGTGGTCAGCATCCAGTTATTTAGCACATGCCACCCTGCAGCCATCTTAGTTGTGTGACTTCAAGGAAACACTGCCCTGGTCATGTGAGCTTAGAGGAATGGAAAATTCCAGGTCAGTGAACAACACACCCTCCAGGTATCCTTTCTTCATCAGCCCTGCCTTCGGAGGCTCCCAGGCCCTTTAGTCCCACCACCTGTTAATATTTCACTCTGGGGAGACTTCAGGGAACAAAGAACACGGAGCTGGCCTTGAGGGGCCAAAGGTAGGCAGTCCAGGACTCAGCTCATAAATGGGAAAAGCATAAATGTACTGAGAATGAGAACACAGCAGTCTGGCCTCCTGGGAACAACAGAGATGCTATTCATAGAAAAGTCTGAGCTTTGCCTCTGACTGGCTTTTGAGTTAGGCTCACCTAACTGACTTCCCCACACATGGAAGTCACACTCCTCCTTCTCAAGCAAGGAGTGGCCAGGGGGGCAAAGGGGAATGCTTATCTGGGCATGCTGAGGGAAATGTGGGAGTCAGGAATGCCACGTGCAAGAATGTCTCCTTCCCCATGGCAAGGAGAGCCTATGATCCAGAGAATTCATCCAAGACTCACAGCAGCTGAGCCCCCGTTGGGTGCCTCCCTGGGCTCTTAACATTACTCCTGGTCCAGGTTTTTGACAAGCATAGGAGACTATCCACAACCTGCTCACCTAGTGACATGGGCTGTCCTTCCATCCCTCTACCCCAGAATTTCATGTTCCCGGAGTACGTTTTGCTGAGCTCATATGGTGAACACTGAGGGGCTGTGGTCATATGTGAGTGAGTGAAGCTGCTATAATCACCCCAAAGTCCTGAAGACATTCATGATCTGACCTCCACCCGCACTCCTGGCACCTGGAGAGTCACAGAGGTCCTAGTGTGATTTTGAGCTGAGGGCAGGTAAGAATCTGGGCCCACTGTAGTCCAATGTAGCTAGGGCTGTGGTTCTCAACCTTCCTAATGCTGTGACCCTTCAATACAGTTCCTCAGGTTGTGGTGACCACCAACCATAAAATGATTTTTGTTGCTACTTCACCCGGCTATAATTTTGCTACTCTTTGAAAAGTTTCTACACACCATAAGCCTCTCTGCTGACCCAGAAATCCAAATGAGACCAAATCAAACCAAATATGAAAAAGCCCACTGTTAATGAGTAAAACACTCCTGGATGATTTTCAGGCCCCTCACAGAGGAGATGGGAAGAGAGACCAAAAAATCTGTCTGTTTTCTGGGTGGCAGTTTAAATATCCTGTGGGAGTGGTCTTGAGCATCTCTGGGGTCTGTTTGGTGGGCTTTCTGGGATGGGGCAGGGTTTTGGGAGAGAAAGATGGGAGAGGGAAATTGAGGTAGATCTTTCACCAGAACACTGTGATGAGTCATAATGTAAATGTCTTACATGCAGGATATCTGATATATTATCTCTATAAAAGGGTCATTTGACTCCCCCAAAGGGTCATGACCCACAGTTGAGATCTTCTGGGCTAGGAATTTAGGTCTATCAAATAACCGTCTTCCAAGGAAGGGAGTGGTCCCATGGCCTAACTTAGGGACCTAGCTCCACTCCCTAGAATCCTGATAGGTCAGGTCCATCTTGGTCCCAGAAAAAGGACACCAGCCCTGTACCCCCAAAAAGTGACCTCAGGAATCCCTGAGACCTGAGCACCAGCAGAGGTGAGTTGGTCTCCCATGGGCCACTCCTCTTCCTGCCTCACCAACCTGTGGAGTCTAGAGAGCAAGAGAGCAGCTGGTGCACCTTGGTGCTGGAGCCACAGTCGCATGCTTCTCTACACACCTCAGCTGTGCTTTGGTGTTTTCATCAAGGGAACATCCTAGACGGACTGTAGTCTCTGACAGAAGTACGCCATGCCTGTATCTCCATGTCCCCGTGTGCTGGTGCACAGCCAACATGTGAACAAGGACTCCATGTGCTCTGTGCCCTTGAACATCTGTCTATGGCAGCTGGATTGCTTCTGCAGGGCAATCTCTGCATTTCTGAAGGACATTGTGCTGCCTCTGACACAGACTAAGTGTGTCACTGAGGCCATTGATCTGAGTTTTCTAGTTTGAGTAAATTTTCTAAATGAGTCAACCTGATGATATCATAGACATAGATGTGACCGCCTGATGTGTCTGACATTGACATAAATGGACATGCTATGGCATATGCTGTGATATATGAAAATGTTCACCCTCTGGAAATAAGTGACCCATTTAGAAATGATTCTTTTCATCAATACAGATGATCCATGGGTGGAGTCCATGACACTGATGTCCTCTTCCAAGTCTGGCAAATCACTATTTCATTTATTGCTCATGGGTCCCTGTGCTAGGCAATCAACTCCACACTTCACAGTCAACAAGGCCTAGTGGCTGGTATGAAAAGCCTACAATCTTGAAACAGGGTCTAGTAAATGTCCCAGGCTGAAAATGAACTCACTCTGTAGCCCAGACAGGCCTTGAACTCTCAGTCCTCCTGCTTCAGCCTTCTGAGTGATAGGGTCATAGGCCTGTGCCACCAGCAGCATCTCACCCAACGAGAAGACATCTATGTGCACAGCACATTCTTGGCAGCGTCCTTTCACTTACACAGAGCTCTACAGAACAGCTGGCATAAGTTCCCAGAACCTTGTGTTGAGGCCTTGGTCCCCAGCTTGGGACACTAATTGGGGCATGATAGAACCTCTGGTAGGGTAGGTACAGCCTGGTGTCAGGAAATCAAATCACTGGGGTGTCCTCAGAGGCTGCAACCATGGCCTCTTCCTGATTCTCTGTTGCCTGCTCACTACCAACTCCTTTACAACACGCTTGTGCCACTTTCTACCTCACAACAGGTCCAAAGCCATGGAGGCATGAGTGAAACTTTAGGGGCCTTGAACCAAAACACACCTTCTTTCCTGTCAGCCAATTCTCTCAAGAGTTCTGCTTTCTTACGGAGCCACCTGAAGAGGCAGGCACCCCTCTAGAGGCATGTCCCAAGCTCTGTAGAACTCTCCCTCAGGTAGGGAAGAAAGACATAGTAATGGTTTTCCAGAGAAGATGGTGGAAGGCTGGACAGACCCAGGTGGCCAGTAAACAGTAATGAAAAGATTCACTTGGGAATGAAACCCCAGCCCCTGCTGCTACTGTAGTGGGTGGCATGGTGGAACTCCAAGGGCAGGGTGACCCTTTTGGCCAGGGCATTTGCTTCTATCTAAGTCAGCTTGTCCCAAGGGCTTTTCTTGTCTGAAATAGCTGCCCAGATCCATTTCCCTATCAGTTCCAGAGGCCAGAGATGAGAGAACAGGCTTTGTCCACGTGCAGGGCAGAAGATGTAGCTGGGAAGCTCACCCCACACTCAGCAGACAGCCTCAAGAGTCTGGCCAGAGGCCAGGCCTGACCACACCCCAACATCCGACCAGGAAAATTTGGACAGACCCTCCCTAGCTCTTTTCTCCATGTGACTAAAACCCTTATCACCCTGAAAGTTGTAAAAACGCCAAAGTTTAACCTTACTGAAATCACATTGTTCTGGTCTTGGCAACCCTAATGGGATTTTACCAGTTGGCCTTCACTGGAGTCCTTGACCAGCCAAGGTCTGCCAAGGTCTATGACGGATGACCTTCAACTTCAGGGACTGCAGCCCACCCACTTTCTCAGCCTCCCGTGTCCATCCAGCACCCGGGTCACCATGGCCTTCCATAAAGGCCTTCTTCTGTTTTGTTACTCATGGAAACAGAGACAGTTCCAGGATCCCGGGCCCTGGGGAGGGGAATGAGCACTCAGTGGCTGTTGGTATTTTCTTGTGGATTAATGAAGCACAGTGGAGCATTCAGCTGCTGTTGCAATGATTAATAAGTCAAATCGCTGCCACAGGAGAAGAAAGCAGGAAAGTGAAGTTTGGACAGGGGACAAAGAACAAAAGAACCAAAGAAAGAAAGGGGAAGAAAAAGTAAGACGGCACAATGTCCCCTTCCTTGGGCTGGTGCCACCAGGCTGAGCCCCAAGGGGGAAGGTATAGGTCTCCTCTGCCCCCAGGCTGATGGGAAAGAGGTCTGCCATTGAAGAGAAGACTCTGGGATACTTCTTAGCTTATCTGTCCACATCCTGGGGTGTGAGAGATGCAGAGTTCTTGAAGCCCTCCTCCCCGCCGCCAGAAAAAAATTTGCACAAATGCAAGTTTTGCTTCCAGTGTTAAGAGGTTCACTCAAAGTTTCTAGATCTCCAGAAACAAGAACAAAGCTGCCTTCCAACTGGCGATGCTTTGGCCATGTCACCTCTATCAGTAACCCCTCTGTAATATTTCTCAGTGATGAGTTTGGGAAGGTGACAATGGCATCCTCTACTGAGCCCTGAGGGGCCCAATCTTCCCCTTCTCCCTTTAGGCTACAGAGGAGTCAGGCAGTCGCCCAGGCTGTTCATGTACCCCTATGAAGCACTGTCCATGCTGTGTGTGAAGGTACAATGGTGCCATAAGACTTCAACATTGATGGTCTGAGAGACTGACAGACAAATGGCCAGTAGGAAAGACACTGGTGATGTAGACAAATCTTCCAAACATAGGCTTCTCTTTTCTGCTAAATATGATTATCAAGCTGTGTTAAATTTCGAGTTCTGTTCAACGAACAAGTAGGTCCATGTGAATGCCATTGTCTACTGAAATCACCTGTCAGTTTCAACAGGGCCCTGCATTTCCTCTCCATCTTGTTCTAAGCCAGAATGATCTAAATTACCTGGACCCCATGCCCTCCGCCATGGACATATGTGTCTCTAATCAGACAGGAAAATTCAAGTTTGACATGCCCTTAAATGGTCTGCCATGGGAATCTGCACAAAGGTCAATTAACTCTAGTTTGTGTGATCAGCTGAGGAAAGGGTTGGCCAATTCCTGAGGTTTATGTCTGATTGTATTTTTTAACATTTCATTTTGAAATAATTTTAAGTTCATGAAAGGTTGCAAAAGATCTACAAGGATCATAACAGCTAAAGAGTGAAAATAAAATGACCACCACTAGATATATGGATGAAAAGAACACAGCCTTAGCATGTCAACATGCTCTGACATATGCCACAACATAAAGACATTAAGGTAAGTGAAATGAGCCAGCCACAAGGAGACAAATGTTGCATGATTCCACTTTTACAAGGTTCACCAAACAGATAATGTCAAAGAGATTAAAAGTAGAGTGAAAGACTGTCAGGGGTTAGATAGAGAAATAGGACTTGTTGATTGTGACCTTTCAATTTGGGGGGAAAAAAAGGTTCTGGAGATGGTTGGTAGTGTTTATATCAAAATAATCTGAAGATACTTAATGCCACCCATGTTAGTCAGCTTTCCATTACTGTGACAAAATCCCCTAGAGAATCAGCTTATAAGGAAGGAAGGTTGGTTTTGGTTCGTGGCTGTGGGAGCCAAGGCAGTCCCAAGTGAATGTGTGTTGTGGACATAGACACAGCCATGTCGAGGACACCAAAACCTTGTTGCTGGATTTCCTTGTCCCGCCAGGTCCCACTGCCCTCTTTTCAGCCCCAAATAAGCATACAGAGACATATATTAATTATAAAATTATTGGCTGATGGTTAGGGCTTTTTATTGTCAACTCTCTTAATTATTAACCCATAACTACTAATTTATGTATTTCTACATGGTCTCGGCTTACTGGAGAATGCCAGGACCTGTGACTCCTTTGGCGGCCTACATGGTGTCCTCTTTTTGGCGGGCTCCCTCTGCCTATCTTTCCCAGAGTTCTCCTCATCTCCTAGTCCCACTTATCTTCCTGCCTCATTGGCCAAAGTGTTTTATTCATCAACCAATAAGAGAAACATATACACAGAAGGACATCCCCCATCAAAGCCTCAGAAGCATGAGAACTGGCAAGTCTTCCTCTGGTCAAGCATGAGAGTCCATGAACCATTGAACGTGTGTATAAACTAGCGCTGCAGTTCCTCCTTCCAAATGACTGCCGCCTCAGACTGCTCCCTTGCAGAGACCTCCTATCAGTCTAGCTGCCTCCTCTTCCTATGCTGTACATGATAAAAACACTAAGGTCCTGGGTTGTTGTGCATAGTAGGTGTGCTGCATCAGATGGAGCATAACCCGCCTGATCACAGCTTTTCTGTACACGTGTCTATGTATCTGTCCTTTCTTCATTCCTTTACTGCCTCAGTCAGGTTTCCAGGACCAAGCCATGCTGGACATAGTGCAAGGCATCAGAGCGTCATTCACGAGACCAGTCTACTTTGCCCCCATGGCTTTGAGCCTCTGGAGAGGTACAACATGACAAGAGTGTGTGAAGAAGCTGCTCATGAGACTGGAAAGATGTGTTTGAGGAGGATGCTCGTGAGACTGGAGAGATGGCTCAGCACTGGCTGTTCCTCCAGAGAAGCGTCATTTGATCTTCAACACCCACACAGTGCCTCATAACTCTCTGTAACTCCAGTTCCAGGGGATCCAGTACACTCTATGGCCTCAATGGGTACCAGGCATACATACAGGCAAAACACCCACAAACATAAAATAGTAAATTAAAAAAAAAAAAAAAAACTGTTCACCTCATGGTGACCAGGGAACAGGGAACTAGGAAAGGGCAGGGTTCTAGCACCCCTTCTAATGACACACCCCAGTAGCCTGACTTCCTTACATCAAGCTCCACCCCAAAAAGTTTTACCATGTCCCAGTAGGGTCACAGGCTGGAGACCAAGCCTTCATCACATACGTCTTTGTGGAGAATTCAAGATCCAATCTATAGTGCTATGTACATATAACTAACTAAAAGGTAAGTTTTATGTTGTATGTATTTACCACAGACATGCAAAAGTGCAGAGAAGTCCCTCTACATTCTTCACCCAGCCCCTCAAATGGTATCACATTGCAAAAGTACAGTGTCATTCAAACCAGGAAAATATGTTGCCGTAATCCATAGCTCACTCAGACCTGGCTAGTTTTATGCTTACACACCCCTGTGTGCAAAAATAAATTGTGCGTCCCTCTCTACATGTGTGCACTTTTCTGAGACTTAACCACCTGTTTCTCAGTGTGAAACCACATTCAAGATCCACAACCATTGTCACCATTACAGAGCCAGCTGCCCCCAACATGGCCCCTTTCCACAATCCTTAATTATACTAAGAGGATTCTCATTCTTCATCTCCAGAATTTCAAAATATAATAGAATGAGAGCAAGAAGTATGTGACTTTTTGAGGCTGGCTTTCTTTGCTCAACAGAATTGCCTTGAGATACATCCAAGTTGCCGAATATAATAATAGATATCAGTATTTTGTCATTTTTATTGCTAAATTGTATTCAATGAGGTGGATACAAAATTTTAATTATATTAGTATTTCCAAAATTAGCTTTGAAACTCAGTTTTCTGTGCTCATTGGTAAAGAAATTTGATTCCACATGGCCATTGCAGGAATCACTGTCCCAGAGGGTCACCAGCACATCCTGGTCCTCACCCACACAGCCTTTGTCTCAACCTGGGGTTGTTTCCTTGAAGCCAAGAGTGCTCTGGCAAAAGTAGTCCTAACTGCAGACTCTCACCAGTGAGGACCTCATGGGCAGGCAGTGTGACAGGAAGGGAGCCAGCTTAGGCAACAGTTTCTACTATTCAGATGACCCCGCCTTGGATACTATGACTCCTTTAAGAAAATGGTGTCAGGCCCGTGTGTGGCTCAATGGTGGTTCAATCCCTAGCATTTATGTCTAAAACATCACACTAACTCTCAGAAGAGAGTTTGTATGTTTCCACCACAAACTACAGTCTGAGTTTCATTGTGCTAGGACTTAGCTGTGTCCCTTACTGTGCCCTCAGTGTGCCCAACATGCCCAACACCCAGTGAACTCTGCTGCAGGGAGTGGTGTTACTGAAACAGGCAGGACAAGCCAAGGGGGCGGAGCTTATGAAGATGACTAAATCCAGCAAGCAGGAGTTCACTTCCTATCAATGAAAAACCCCTTCTTTCACTCTTGGAAAATAGGTGGGAGCCCAGAGTGCTCCGGATGGGAATGACACATCCTTTTCTTCCTGCTTCTCACTTCCATCTTGCACCACCCTTCCCCCAGACCCAGAGAACCCCATATTCTGAGTAGCATGGGGTTTCCTACTGAAAAGCAGGCAGCAGGATAGGTGAAAAGGTCAGGCTAGGTGGGGGTAGGAATAAAGGTGAAGAGAGGTAGTTCCGAGGACCTTCAGCCAACTAGAAACATAGAAGCAGAATTAAGGTCCCACAGGCCATGGTGGTGGTATCCACCCCTAATCCCAGCACTCAGGCTGGTTGAGACAAATGGAGGGGGGGTAAGGGAGGGGAGGGAAGGGAGAGGGAGGGAAGGAGGGGGAGGAGGGAGGGAGGGGAGGAGGGAGGGGGGAGGGAGGGAGGGAACACTCCAAACGGTACACACCTGTAATCTCAGCACTTGGGAAACTGAAGTAGGAGGGTCAGGGTAAATTCCAGGCCAGCCTATGCCCTCTCACCCCCCAACCCCAACCCACCCCCAACCCTCACCCCTACCCCCTGCACATCAGAACAGGAGCGGGGGAGATGGCTCATCAGTTAAGAACTTGTACTGCTTGGCAGAATACTGCCATTCCATTCCCAGCACTGGGTGGCTTACAACACTTGTAAATCCAGCTCTAGGGGATCTGACACCCCCTTCTGGACTCTGTGGGCATCTGTACCCACACAGGCACATACCCAAACATAGACATACACATATACACACAATTAAAATGAATCTTTAAAAAAGATAGAACAACTGGCATGGTGGCACACACCTTTAATCCCAACACTCAGGAGGCAGAGGCAGGCAGATCCCTGTGAGTTCAAGGCCAGCCTGGTCTACCACAAGTTCCAGGACAGCCAGGAAGAAGTAGAGAGCTGGGATTATAGGTTGTGGCACCATTCCTGACTGTCATGTGGATGCTGAGGAATCTAATTCAGGCCCCCATGCTTGCTTGGTGAGCATGTTACTGACTGAGCCATATTCCTAGCCCCCTGGCCTTTGGACTGCTTATTTAAAAATCACCAAGCCCTTAGCCTCCAAGATAGGCTCCAGCAAATCCAAATGTTGGCCAGGAAACTGGAGTCAGCAGGATGCTACCTGCATAGTCAATTTTTATCCAGAAAAGGACTTTGCCTGTGTTAACTTGTCATCAGCGGGATGAAATATGAACCCACTGAGCACTATGGAGTTTGGTGTGAAAAGAAGCTAGTTACACAGAATGCAGAAGCCAAAAACTCACGAGAAGTCTGTTTCTAAATACTTAACATCTCTTTCCTGGTGGGTGACAGGAGATCGGATGCCCCATTTAGAATGTGTCAAGTCTGTCCCTGCCTTGGCTTGATGATGTATCCCTCTTTTCCTCTTCCAAAGCTTCAATGGTTCCATTTCTCAAACCACCAGCTATTCTCAAGCAAGCAGAGGGACCGAGCTGAGCAAACAGGTTGATGGGAGGGAGCCTGGAGCTCTTAGGGACTGGCACAAGACCAGGATGGCCACCAGAGAGAGTGCCAGGAAAAGCTAAATGAGATAAGCTCAGAGACTAGATAAGGACAGTCTGTACGGAACACGAGCCCTGGCAGCAGGGCTGTCCTTTCTCCCAACATGCGGAGCAGAAAATCCTCAGATCCCTTGCTTGTGTCTAGGTTTAAGAAAAGCTCTCTGCCTTCCTCCAGCATCATGGCACAGTTGTGGCCTGACTCTCCAGAGCAAGTGGGACATAGAGAGGAAAAGGAAAGTGGTGGACAGAGGGGAGAAGGGGTCATAGTTACAGAAGCAGACATGTCATACTATACCAGGATTCAGTCCTGCTACTCCATTCTTCAGTAGCTGAAGCCTGCCTGGGCCCTCTTGCCTGCCCTCCCCCCCCCCCCCCCCCGTTACCTTGCCTTTGTAAGTGGCCTCACTCTCCCCTAGAACATAGAGTTCTCTATGGCTAGACTCCGGGAGGGCTAAATGGCCAATGGACTTTGTGCATGATCCAGGCTGCATGTGTGGGAAAGAGGGGGAGGTCAACAAAGATGGGGAGGGTGGGAAGGGCACACTGTTATGGGCTCACTGTCTTGCATTTGGGCCCCGACCTCTGGGGCGGGGGGGAAGCAAAGGGAACAAGTTTTAAAAATGGAATGAAATCCAATCCTGTCTGTGGATTTGGGCCAGCCCTGACCTTGCTCTAGACCCGTCTCCTCCATGGCCATGCCTACAGCAGTTGCCATAATGCCTGTTTGGTAGGTGCTATACCAGGACTGACACACGCATGAACACACACACACACACACCCCTCCACACACACCCAGGATGATTAAAGGAGCAGGACAAGGGATTTTGCATATTTATTCTATGACTGCCTGGGACAAACCGGAACAGCTGCTCATCTCAGTAGAAAGTGGGTACCCAGAGAGTGCATAGAGGTGACTAGCATTCGGTATGGCTATAGCAACAGCTGAGAATGACAAGAGCCTTCCTGGAGCTTGAAACCCCAACTGCATTCAGTTTTCTTCTGGTCTACACTGTGTGCCTGTCCCTGTGATGGAAGCCTGGCTGATACTGAGCCTTTGGGAAGGGCAAAGGTGTGTGTGTGGGGGGGGGGAGTGTGTGTTTTTGTGTGTGTGTGTGTGTGTGTGTGTGTGTGTGTGTGTGCTGTCTCCACTATTTGCTTCAGTGGTCTCATTCTGTAAGGCGGCTGGGACCTGTCTACTAGGCTCCAGGAGGTGAAGGTCAACTAAGGACAGGCTGATTAGCCTGCCCTGTGAGGCCTTTCTCTTGGTGACACAGCCTCTGGCTCAGAACAAAGGCCCCTCATTAGGCTGCGATGCAGATCTTTGACCGAGAGATTGCTGCCATCTGCTGTCCACATGGTTGTCCTCCTTCACGGAGTCCTGCATAGTCTGCCTTGCTCCATCTCCAGCCCACTGCGATGGCGACCCCTAGAGAGGTATAGGGAAGGGGTCAGAGCACAGGCTTGTGGAGGCCTTGAGGTCCTGTCATTCAGACCCAGACAGGCACTCTTAGCTGCTGTGGAGCTCCTGGGCCCATGGATCCACTGAAGCCTGCTGTACCGCAGTCAATTATTAAGTATTCAGGAATTTTACAGGGTGCGTTGTCAGCTTGAAATGATCTCAGCAGCAGTATTTACATGATGGAAATTGGCAAATGGCACAAGTCAGAGCTTTCTCCCAAACCCTCCAGCTCATTTGTCAACTCTGTAAGAAGCCTTGTGAACCTTCAGACAGGCTGAGGAGTCGGGGAGGCTCAGCACTCGAAGGGCTTATGTGTAGGCCCTCAGTTGATCCCAGCAAAACAGGAAACTGGAACCCTGTTTCCAGGACTGTTCTTGGACAACCACCCAGTGTGGGACTGAAAGCACAGAAAATGCAGAGGTACGCTCTGATAGGAGGGTGGTGACATCCATCCTGATAAGAGGGAGTTTGCAAGGAAGGAACTGCTTTAGGGTTCAAAGAATAAACTTGTATATAGTTGAGGGCTGTGGAAGGGGAAATAGGGGAACTAGAACAACGATGGTTCCCCTGAATCCTAACTGTACCGCTGGGCAAAGGGCCTCACCTTTTTCAGTTCCCAGATCCCCTGCCTTATGTGGTGGCAGCAAAGTAATACATTGAAGGGCTAGGACATCACCAGGTCCAAAACAGACACTTAGCAACGATTAGATGCTATCAGTCATTGATTGGAGCCTCGGTAGCTCTGTAACAGCTTGCAGACTCCCTCCTAAAACCACTGTCATGACTGGTGTGGTAGCACATGCCTTTAATTCCAGCACTTGAAAAGCAGAGGCAGGTGGAACTATGAGTGCAATGCCAGCCTGATCTATATAGCAAGTTCTAGGACGGACAGAACTACACAAGTGAAACCCTGTCTCAAAACAAAATAAACTCAGTGTCACTCTAAATGTTAGCCTCACACTTGGCAGTTTCTTCTGTAATTGTCATTTCCCCCACTCTGTCAGTCAGGACGAGGGACAAGGCATCCTTTAGGACAGAGATCATGTGATATACCCCATCATGAATTAAGAAAGCACTGACAACTAAACAGTGGCAACTACAGAGGCAACCAAAAAAAATGTTCTATCTAGAAGCCACTGGTCAGTTATGAGATCCAGTTCACAAAGGGCAGTGTACACACCCAGTTCTAACTTTGAGAACCAGTGTTCTCACTTTATTCACAGAGGGAGTCTGTGTAGTCCAACCTGGCCTTGAACTCAAAAATTTCCTGTCTTGATTACAGCTGTAGTACAATACCAAGCTTTGCCTTCAAGTCTATTGCACCTGGTTGGAAGAGAGAGCATGGCAGCTAGGAACAGATTGGCTAAGATCTAGGGAAACAGAGAGGAGTGTCCTTCTGGGAGGATGAGGACATAGAGGACGTGAGCTTCCCTGGCATAAGAGGATGACTAAGTTGTACACTGAGGAGAGGTGTCTATAGACCATGATGACCTGGTATTGGTGCCTCTCCTGCCTCCAAAACTCTATACCCACACAACAATCTTTTGATGAATAATTGGGCCTTTTGATTGCTGAGAGCCATGGAAGATGATGCCTTGTGGACATACACATTTCTCTTCTGAGAAAGTTTAGATGGATGTGTACCCCTTTTCTATGTGGCTCGTTAAATAGACTAAGACTAGATTAATTTGGTTGCTGAAATGGAAGACAGAAGCACGAACACCATCAACAGTTATTTTTCTCCCATGTCAATAAAGTCCTGAGCTCAGCAGTGTGGAACAGGTATGGCAAAGCAAATTCACCGTGAACCATCATCATATGGCTCCATCATTCTTGGCATGGAGTTTTACCTTATTTTTCAAGACAGCCCCTGAGTTTCAGCCATCACCTGCCTTCTAGTCCATGGGAAAACTCTTTTCTAGATGTCACCATAACTACATGTGTAGTTATGTGGCTTTACCTAGATATAAGAAACACACTTAGGATGCATGTGTCTGGCTAAAATCGAAGGGTTCTGTTTTTAATAGGAAAGCAAATAGCATGGAGTCAGTTCCCCTACACCTGTTCATGGATCCCTCTTTACAACAACATTCCTTGCCAAAGCAAGACAAGCCATCCCATAAGCCCAGTGTGGGGAGGCTACCAGGTTCCCGCTACAGTATATTTCCTGCCTCAGGCTGACCAATCTGCTGCCTCATTAGTCTTCCTGAAGTTTCCCTGCCTTCCAGTTCCCCTAGTCGCCTTCCATGGCTGGCAAAACACTAGTGGCAAAGAACTGAAGATTCAGAGTGGGTTAGCGTGGGAGGTTTCAGTCTGTGGACAGCCGGCTTGATTGCATTAAGCCTGTGGCAAGGCATGTTGGAGGAAAGCTGCTCAGTTCATAGCTACCAAGAAGCAGCACACAGAGAAGCAGAGAAAGAGGGAGAGAGAGGAGGACGGGGATAGAGGAAGTAGAGAACAAGAGAGGAAAGGGGATCGGGAAAGATGGGGAAAGGGAAGCGAGGAAGGAAGGAAGGAAGGAAGGAAGGAAGGAAGGAAGGAGGGAGAAAGTAGGGGAGCCCACATGCTCATTCAGGAAATGATATACTCTAGGAAGGCTCACCCTCCTGAGACCCACGTCCTTCAACTAGGTTCCACCTCCCAATGATCTACTCAACTATGACTCATCAAGGAATTAACTAATTGATAAGGTTGCACCCTCAAGATTTGATTACTTTACAACATTGCCACAAGCTGGGGAGTTAGCCTCCAACCCATGAGCCTCATTTAAAGATTCATTTTTTATTTATTTTTTGTGTGTATATGTATGCGTGCATGCCTGTGCATGTGTGCACAAGCCCATGCATGTGTGTATTGTCTGTGTGTATGTATGCATGTGTGTGCGCACCTGTGTGCACAAACTCATGTGTGTATGTTATTGTGTGTGTATGTGTGAGTGTGTGTGCAAGTGCATGCGCAAGTACCCACTAAGACCAGAAGATGGCACGAAATGCCCTGGATCTGGAATTACAGGTGTCTGTGAGCTGCCTAACATTGGTGCTGAGAAAACAAACTTAGGTCATTTGCAAGAGCAGTATTTGCTTTTAACAACTAAGACATCTCTTTACACACACACACACACACACACACACACACACACACACAGAGAGAGAGAGAGAGAGAGAGAGAGAGAGAGAGAGAGATGCAGGCATATACACACGAGCCTTTTTGAGTGGTACCTTCATATCCAAACTAACTGTTCTCTTCACTGAACTCAATGGCCATTGGCTTGAATTTACTGTAGTGCTGTCCCCTGGATCTCTCCAACTCCACACATATTCCTTTAAATGTACTCTCCTAGGACCCAAATCGCATCACTGTATGGCTCTGATAAAGAATGTTAGTTCATGCCCTTAAGTCCAAGGTCATAGAATTCTGGAAACTCTAACTGCCTTGGCCTGAAGCTCACAGCTCAGCTCAGCTCCACTTGAAGCTCCAGCTGAAGGAACGCTTGTTACTGACCTGTGACATATGCTGCTTTTCTACTCCTGTGGCTCTGTCCCAGGCTTGGCACACTCTCTTTTTCCTTTGGCAAAAACTCCTAAACTCTGCCCATTTCACAAGGCTCAGCAGCAAGGCTTCCTCCTCCCGGAAGCTGCATTCTGTTTTTCTTGGGGCTGGATGGCAAGTACTTTGTTTCCTGCTAGAAGACAAGCTTCCTCAGAGCCAGCCTCCTCAGGGGTTGCAGAGAGCATCTGAAGAACGGAGTGGCACAATGAAGCTGGAAAAGAGCAATGGGAAATGGCTTTGCATATTAACAGCTCATGGAATGATCTGCTGGGTATTCTGGAACTCAGAAAGTCAGAGAGGTTGTATATAGTGGGAACAAGTATTTGGACTCCATCTGACTATAAGAATGTCACATGGAGTCTCTTCCAGGTTTGTGTTTGGGGGAGCTGGGAAGTGTGGAGTTGATACCGGTAAAGATTGCTGTCATCTCCATACTTTCAAAACAAAGTCTTATTCCACTTTTTGAGTAAAGACGAGGCTGGGAAATTAGCTCAGTTAACAGAGTACTTGACTTGCATAAGTGTGGCCCTGGGTTCAGTCCCCAGCACCACATAGGCATGGTGGCCTGTGCCCATAATCCCAGCATGTAGGAGATGGAGTCAAGATCGGCCCGCTTAATAGCATCCTTAATTACATATTGCGTGAGTGTAAGGCCAGCCTTGGGCTACACAAGATGCTGTCTTGAAACAAGGGGAGGAAAGAAGAAAGGGAAAGAGAGTGAGGGAGAGAGGGAAAGAGGGGAGGAGGGAGGGAGGAGCGGAGAAGGGGAAGCAGATGGAGAGCTCACTGATAGCCCAGCTCTGTCTCTCATGCTGGAATCACAACTATGCAATTACAGTTATGTTTCACCTTTATGTATGTATTTGTTTCTAAGGCTCTGTTTTAGTAGCCAAGAAAATTAGAGCCTGGGGTAGTGGAAGTATTTGAATCAAGTGATCTAGACAAACCACTTTTCAGATGTGGAATCCCAGTCTTAAGAGAAGCAAAACTGTGCAAGGTCACATAGACAGAGAGGAAGGCAAACTCACAGGTCCCAATTACCACTTAACCTTTTGTTGCTCCGCCACACTAGCTGTCCAGGCTGCAGACCTCATCTGTCCCAAGGTCACATCTCACCCTGGGAGCTACATCATGAAGGTCACACACAGATGTGTGCACTGCTGAGCTCTGCTTTGTGTCTATGGTGATAAAATGGCATGCTTTTACACTGGAAAAAGGAAGACACCCAAACTATTCACAAAGCTGTACTTTCACCTTCCCTGGTCACTCCCCCTTTGTCTGGGGAGGGAACCCACAAGTTTTTCCTTGGGACTCAGGACTCTTAACAGCCCCAGTCTTGCTCTAATTTGCAATGGCTAGATTGGAAGGGAAGAGATAAGATCTTGGGGATTGAGGCCCTTTGTGTGGTGGTCACAAGCTGGTCATTAGTTTGTCCCACTCATCATATAGTCCTCTTTTCTTGAATGGCAAGGTCAAGGCCTGGGGCGAAATGTCCATGAAAGGGAACTGAAGCCAAGCTGTACTTTGTGTTCATTCCGGGCCACATTCACCTCTCTCAGCTGAAGGTTATGACTACAGCTCAGTTCTCGAGTGACTCATTCCAGGAAAATGACATGTGACAAGAACCTGGCTGTCATGGGACAACTTGCCAGGGGTGCCAGGACAGTAGTGGCATTGTTTAAGGAAGACTCAGGAAGTCAAACATCCGGAGACAGTGTGCACAGTCAACTCTCCCAACTCTCTTCTCTGAGTTGATCAGTCTATGGATTTACTTGTAAAGGGCACATGGATATTTATTCCCTCAGGTCCCAGATGGGATATTTCCCAAGGCAGCATGACAGGTAGCAGGGACCATTATCCTTGAAAGTGTCTTACCTGATGTCCCAACAGCCTTCCAGATAAGCGGTCATCACCAAATCCTGGTTTGTAGCTGAGGAAATTTAATATAGATGTGAAAGCATTTGTCCAGGCTGTCTGGCCACTGAGTGGCACACTGAGCATGCCAGCCTAGGTCTCTGTCGACAGGGAACTACACTCTCCATGGCAGGAAAGCTCTGCCCTTCCTTCCTTGTTAGCCTTCGCCATTGCTAAAGCCCACTTCTGAGCCTGTCCAAGGCATCTTCACTTTGACCTCTTTTGTTCATCTACCCTGCAAGCCCCACTTGAATCCCACTTTCCTTTCACAAAGATTTCTTGACTAGCCAGTCTCAAGGGAATTCCCATGTTCCCCTACCCCAACCCCTAGGACCCACTCTGCTTATACTCCTGACTTAGCCCTTAAATCATACAGCTAGTTCTTATAAACTTTCATGGGCATATGCAACTCCTAGCCATATTCCCAAACCCTTGAAGGCACGGACAGAGCATTTTTAGGCTGAGAATTCTTAGCATAATGGAAAATACCAAGGCATTGTTGGTAAATGCATACTGGGAGATGACTGGAAAGCATGGGATGGCCCCGTTATCAAGACACGGGAGACTCAGGGTGGCTATCCCCTGGAATGAGAGACTCACCTTTGGCCACAGAACATCATCTTTTCCTGAGTCCTTCCTGGGTAAGGGTGTTGATATTGCCCTGCCCTACAATTGTCCATTGCCCCTGTCATCTTTAGGGAGGATGGAGCAGAGGCCAGCCAAGCATTCCAGGCCTTGAGCAGTTCTGTTTCCTTAGTATTCATGGCTCCTCCCCAGGTGCCCATCTCTCAACCTTACCCCATAGCCTTAGTGATGACAATGGCCTCAAGTCTCTTCTAGTGGCAAATTGACCTGCAACCTTCCCTCCCCCATCTTATCCTCTTACCTCCTGCACCTGCCTGTTTTCTTCCCCTAAAAGCCATCATCCCTTCCTTTCTGTGTGATATGTCCATCCAGACGATTGATCTCAGGGAAGAATAAAGATGTCACAGTGTTGCTCCAGCATCCTGCTTGCCACTCTGAGGTACCACAGACATTTAGTTCTGCCCAACACCATCCTTCCTGCAGACTTGCCACTTCCTGCCTTTAGTTTTCGGGCCACCTGGGGCATAGAGCGCTCTCTCCAGCTACTGCCTGGGTATCTGTTCACACCCGAATGCCAACCTGGGCCCTGAGGGTCTCAGTATGTGCCTTCTTGCTCCCTCCTCACCTTGCTGTGGAGGCCCCAAAGGTGCCATTACTTTCTACCTTCATTCCTGGGGCCTAATATTGTCACATAGGTGGCCAGTCAATATTAACCAAAAGTAGAAATGACGGATAAGAAATGACCTTGTGGAAACATTTGGAGCAGTTAGCAAAGTGCCTGCTATGCAAGCATGAGGACTCAAGTTTGGATCCCCAGCACATAAAGAGCCAAGTCTCGGCAGCAGCATGAGCCTGTGACCCCAGAGTCAGGAGGTTGGAGACAGGAGGGTCTCTGTAGCTCTCTAACCAGTGGGTTCCAGGTTCAATGAGAGACTCTGCCTCAAAAAATAATGTGTGGGCTGAGGCTGTCACTCAGTGATTGTATGACTGACTAGCGGTTTCTAAGGCCCTGGGTTCAATCCGGAGTACTGGCCAAAAGTAACTTTAAAAAAATGATTGCTATAGATGAACACACTGACATTGAGAGAAACAGTCATGAACACACATACCCCACACAAACAACACATATTTTCAACATATATTGCATTCATACACACACGAATATACAACACAACTTAAAAATCTATTCCGTGTGATGTTTATAGTCTCATCATTTAAACAGGCCTCTGCATTAGATGGAACCTAAGTGTGCAACAATCAAACCACTTCATTTACAAGATGAGGCCCAGGACAGGTGGGTGCCTGGGTGCCTGGGTGCCTGGGAGACTCAGCTCTGCACTCAAGATCAACAGGGTGCCTCCTCCACCTAGGAATGCATGCCAGTCTAAAGGGACACCATCAATGCACCATCTCTCTGTCAACCCATGGGAGCTATTCCAAGGCACCTCCGCCAGCTAGTGCTGTCCTTTTGAGCCTGTTAGATTGTTATTGCTGTTTGAGCAAACAGATAATACCGCATGAAAAATTTAACACTTGCTTATCCCATTTCATTCATTTTCTTTGGTATTATCAGAGGCACCTAGAAAACTAGGTCTCTGTCACTAGTGGTTTTATATGTCAATTCTGTTATAACCCACCTGGAGTTGGAATCATGCCTCTGTAACAGAACAGTTGGTTGCTATGGAAATGCCTGCACCACCCAAGGCATGAACCTGACAGAAGCAGTGATGCACACATGGGGGCAGGGCAGTATGGGCCTGGGGCTGCAGGGATCCTAAACTTGGTTTAGGGCCTGATGTATGCCAATCATCTATGAGCTCCCAGTCACTGAACTATAACCCCAGCCTGAGTAATACGTATGTATTCTCTCTCTCTCTCTCTCTCTCTCTCTCTCTCTCTCTCTCTCTCTCTCTCACACACACACACACACACACACACACACACACACACAATGTATTTTGGCCATATTCCTATTTTCCTCTCCATCCCATTCCCACTCACACCAAGCCCCTCCCTCCTATCAAATGCCCCTCACACTTTAATGTCTTTGGGGCCACTTGTTTGTTGGCTGCATGAGGATGGGAGTGTGTTTACTTGACCAAGGACAATCTAACACTGGCTTCACCACTGAGAAGTATGACTGGCCCTCCCCCAGCAACCATTAACTTGCCTGTGCTCCTCGGGGAAGGAATGGGCCCTTATGAGCCCCTCCCCATTTGTGATGGAATGATAATGGACCCATTGAGTGTGGCTTCCTATACAAGATTTGGTTTCGCTAACCACTTCCTACCTAAGGCTCAGTGTGTGCCTTGAGTTCTATGTGCATGTGTGCACACAAGACTTCATTATCCGTGTCGGGGAGAGGTGTCTGTTGGACACCATGGTCATCCAAGCTTGAGTTCTGACATGCACAACTAACCAGTAAGACATGATCCTAAGGGCCTGGATGCTGCTGGGAAGGAAGTGTAGAAACACCCACAGCAGCAGGGCACCCATTCCCACAGCTGTCTATTCATGCCATGACTACTCAGGACCTCACTAGATGAGCACTCAACCCGGCAAGCCAGAGAACTGTGGGGGCGGAGCACAGGACAGTTCATGGGGACAAGGGAGGGGCTTAGTGCGTGCTTGAGGCCTGGTTGAGAGCCAAACCTGGCAGGCAGCGTTTTCTTGCCCTCGGTGCTCCTTCAGTGAAGGAAGGGGCTGAGGGGGTCTTCCTGAAGCCTGATGTGTAGACAAGGGATCCTTACCATGCAAAGGCATCAAAGCTCAAGCCTGGTCTAGCAACCGTGGAACACACCAGGGCTGCTTTGGCCCATGGTTGCTGGCCAGGTTAAAACCAAGTTTCTCTCACCCCTTGTTATCCAGAGCCCTGATGGGAAGGCCGTCCTGAGGCACCCAGCCTGCTTGGGACGGGCAGGTGAAGCTGGTGAAGCCAACCCCCCCTTCCCATGCATCTCTCCTAACTAAACGTCGTAGCTCTAGCTCATAAAGTGGGGGCTAGAGTAGTGACTTTTACATTTTTATTAGCTTTCTATCCTGGCATGTACAAGAGAAAGGAAGCCCCGCCCCCCAGTTGCTGTCCCCAGGGAACAAAAGCTCTTGCAGGCCCTCACTGCTTATGTTTGGTTAGCCAGTACCAAACTGCAAAGTCCAGCGTTCAGCTCAGGCTGTGTAGGCTGCCACAAGATGCCACCACAGTGTTCCCTGTAGTGGTTTGCACAGTCTGATGATTTTACTCTTTTGGCTCTTTGGTCTTTTTGAGGGACCCGCCACCCAGCTCCCAAGTGAAACACACACACAAACACACACACACACACACACACACACACACACACACACACACACACACACACACACACACACACACACACACACACACACACACACACACACACAAACACACACACACACACACACACACACACACACACACACACACACACACACACGGAGGCTTATTACTTGTGAGTGTATGAGCCTCTGGCCTTAGCTTGGCTTGTTGGTAGCCAGCTTTTCTTAACTTTAACCTGTCTACCTTTTGCCTCTGGGCTTTTATCCTTTCTTATTTCAGCATTATTTTACTTTCCTTTTTACTCTGTAGCTGACTGGGTAGCTGGGTGGCTGGGTGGCTGACCCCTGACATCCTCCTCTCGTTCTCTCATTCTCTCGCTCTCTTCTCCTTCCTTGTTTCTCCTCATGCTTATCTTCTCTGCCTGCCAGCCCTGCCTGTCCTTGCTCCTGGTTTGCTATTGGCTGTTTGGCTCTTTATTAGGCTCACTAGATGTTTTCAACAGGCAAAGAATCACAGCTTTACAGAGTTGAACAAATGCAGCATAAACAGAAGTCACACACCTGAAAATAATATTCTACCACAGCTCTCCAGCTTAGAGGCAGAGTCACAGGCCAGTGTTTGAGCTGATGGAAGGGCCTTTCCATGCCCAGCAGGAACCCAAGACAGGCAGGGTCCAAATGTTTCCTTCCTCAACATCTGGGCCTGAGGCATCACACTTTCCAAACCTAGGAGTTCGGTGGATTTTTCCTGGGAGAGTAAGAACGAGGCCTCGACACCAGTACCACACCTCTGACCTGAGGCCCATTAGCTCTGACAGGCCCTAGCCATTTCCCACCAAAAGCCTCCTCCATGTCAAATAAGAGAGGCGGCCTGGGACCCCAGAGCACACGACATATTCGGCATATTCCCGAGGCTCTACTGCAGTCAAGTGGCCTCTTCATAGCAGGCTGAGGGAAACAGAACAAGTTGTGAGGAGAAGGGCAAGCAGCAAGAGGAAAGTTCTAGGTCTGCTGCAGCTTCTAAATCAGATCCAGCTGGAATTGGAGGTAACTGCATTATAGGCAAGATTGAAAGGTTAATATGAAGCCAGCTGATACAGGAGAACAATTAGGAAGGTTAAGGGACTTAATATTAGATTAATGGCTGCTGAGCATAAAGTTCACAGTTTCCGGGAAAGGAGTCTGAGTCAGAAATCATTTTAGTTGATGACTCTGGGTCTGTTCTCTCTTCCTAATACCCAAGGGGGGAAAAATACCACTTCTTCACGTACAATTCATGTTCCCTCCCTGCTCTTTCTCTACAGCTTGGGAATGTCTGGGTTCCTTCAGGTTCTGGACTGTGGATCCTACCCCATATTGGGTTCCCCTGGCAGGGTCCCCCCTCGGTGTGATCTGCGATGCCCTGCATCTCAGTGATGGCTGGTTTCTCACATCAATAGCTATGCCCAGGAGAGATCCAGAAGTTAACCCAAACACGGGGAAGTGGGGTGGGCAGCTGAGATTATTCACGTGCAGATTTCTAGGCTGAATCCAGGCCAACTGAGTCAGAATCTAGCAAGGAGCACCATGGGAGTTCGCATACCCTCAATCTCTTTGGATGACATCATGGCCAGCCTGGTTTGGGGACCACTGGCACAGAGTCACAGAGAAAGAATGTAAGGCAAGGAGGACCAGGGATGCCTCAGATATGGAACTTGGCCGTTTATGTGACTTCCTAGTTTTCATCCCACAAGTGAGTTTCTCTGGTCTCTCTTCACATTGTAATCCCCACACAGGGTTCCACATGCAGTTTGTGGGAGCAGAGTCAATTTTCAAAATCCCTCTCCTTCTCAGGCCCTGAAACCTGTCCAGTTTTCAAAGGCCTGGCTACTGGAGGCCAGGCCCACTCCTCTGAATGAGCTGGTCCCAAGTGATCCAAGAAGCAGGATTACACAACATGGGAACCTGGAACTGAACGGACTCTTAGAGACGCTCCAGACTGTCCATTTCTGAACTGTACTTCTAGTTCCACATGAACTGGCAAAGACCATGCGGAGGAGAAGGCAGGGGCTCAATGGGAGGGCTGCTGGCTTCCCCTGCCTCCGTTTGCACCACTTTGGATGTTGCTGTTGTGATCTCCTCTTAGGCCATTTCCCAGATGCTGCCATTGCCAGGCCCTAGTGGGGTTCTTTCCATCCAGTGTCCAGAGTGGTTATTTTAAAACCTGAGGCCAGTCACATCGCTCTTCTGTTCGCAGCCTTATGCTGAGTTTCCATTTCACCCAATGGCAACCCAAGGTCATCACTGTGGCCCATATATCCCCATATGTTCGCTCTCATCTGCCTTGTCTTTGATCATGCAGGCTTCTCCCATACTCATCCATACCAAGCAGGCTTCTACTCATCTCCTGGGTACTTCCTCTTCCTTCTGTCTGAAGCTCTTTCCTTGCATAGTCTAGGCAGGTATTCTATCACTGAGCTAAGTCCCAGGATGGTCTTGAACTCACTCTGTAGCTCAAGACAGACAAGCTTTGGACTTGTAATCTTCTTGACTCAGCTAAGTAGCTGAGATTATAAACACACCAGGCATAGCTGCTCTTTTGTTTTTCTTACAGCCTTTTAGACACAAAATCCACTCCAGGCTCACGTGCCTTTCCAAAGTAGGCACGTGAAATAAAATAAAGCCCCTAGGCCAAACACAGCTCACTGCCCATTTTAATAAAATAAAATTTTATTGAAACATAGCCATACTAATCTGTTTATGTATTGTCAGATTATTCACTGTCTGGCCCTTAATAGAAAATGTTAGCCGAGCCCTGCTGGAAGTAATAATGTGACTAACTCAATGTATTCCATTTTAAAGGTGTTTCCCATTTGTGCTGGCTAGTTGATGTCAACTTGACACAAGCTAGAGTTATAAGAGCAGACAGAACTTCAGTTGAAAAAATGCCTCTATATGATCCAGCTGTAGTCAAGCCTGTAGGGCATTTCCTTAATTAGTGATTGATGGGGGTGTTACCAACCCATTGCTGGTTGGCAACATCCCTGTCTGCTGGTCCTGGGTTCTATAAGAACGTGTGCTGAGAGCCGGGCATTGTTGGCGCACACCTTTAATCCCAGCACTCAGGAGGCAGAGGCAGGCAGATCTCTGTTAGCTCGAGGCCAGCCTGGTCTACAGTGCAAGTGCCAGGATAGGCTCCAAAGCTACATAGAGAAACCCTGTCTTGAAACAAACAAACAAAAAAGAATGCATGCTGAGCAAGCCAAGAGGAAGAAACCAGTAAGCAGCATTCCTCCATGGCTTCTGCATCGGCTCCTGCCTCCAGGTTCTAAGCCTGCTTGAGTTCCTGTCCTGATTCCTTCAGTGATGGACTGTGGGTATGTAAGAATAAGCCAAATAAACACTTTCCTTCCCAAGCTGCTTTTTGTCTTGATGTTTCCTTACAGCAATAGTAGACCCAACTAAGCCACCATTCATCTCCATTTAATATTGGAAACCACTTTAAAATTAGTACCAACTGCCCTACCGATGACGAAACTGAGGCAGATCATGGCTTGTCCAAGGTTACACAGCCAGCAAGTGGCAAACCAGATGTCAGCGCTCTGAAGAGGGCTTTGTGAATAGTGGCAGCTGAGAGCTTTGTGAATAGTGGCAGCTGCTACCAGAACCTGAATGCGATTCTTGCTTGGCCCCAGCAGCAGGGAAGCATCAGGTCTCAGTGTTTCATGTGAGAGAAACCGTCCCAGGAAGCAACTGCACACTGTGTACACACCCAGGAGAGAATGTCACCAGGAGCTTTCTGTGCAAAGGAAAGAAGGCTGGCTAAAAAGCCCACTAAAAGCCAAGTTTGGCTTCTATAAATCTGTAACAGACTGTCACACGACTGTGACCAAGCTGCAGCCGTCTTCCCAGCCAGGTGTGGGCAGGCCTTTCAAAGCTTGCCAAGGGCTGCCATTTGCTCTAGAACCTGAATTGCTACCACATCGCTTGTGTGAGAGGGCCCTCTAGTGTACATTTATGGTACTGCATCCCTTACCATCTGCTCTCAACCAGGACAGTTAATTTCCTAAACTGGGGGATGATGGAGTGGAGGGTAGTTTTTATAGGGCTACTGTTGCCTTTGAGGTACTGCCCTAGTACAAAAAAACTAAACAGCGTTGCTCTTCAATCCCCCAAGAGGGTCTTGCATGCATTTCCTAGCAACATTTCCATTGCACATAGCTCGTTTGCAGGGTTTCCTTCAACCCAGACTTCATGGCCTTCCAGGAGCTTTGGAGTTTAGTTTGTGGACAAATCTGACCTTCGACAACAACTTGACATTTGGGGAGCTGTCTCAGCTACCTCCAGCTCAGCTTTGTTCCAGAAAATATTTGTGTTGTCAGTTTGGATGGTTAATTTTTTTGTGGAGATTTTGAACCATTTCTGTTATATTTTATTAATTTATTTTGTGTTGGGGTACACACGTGTGCTGTGTCATACACGATCGTCAGACAGAGGATAGCTTGAAGCGTCAGTTCTCTGTATGTGTCCCAGGTATCAAACTCAGGCTCGGTGAAGAGCCTTTAGCTGCTGATCCACCTCACTGTCCTCATTTTTGAGGATAGGGGTTGTTTTTGTTTGAGATAGGGTCTCACCATATAGCTCAGGCTGGTATTGAACTCGCCATCTACCTGCCACCACCTCCTTTGTACTGAGATTATTGATGTGAATCACCACCATTTACCATTATATTGTAATTGCATATCGACATTATACATTGGGATTACCAGCATGTCTGGAAGAACCAGGTGATGCTTGTTTTGGGTCCTTGTGCTGTAAAGTACTCAGAAACCAGTAGCTGAGGCTGAGGAGCTATTGCTCTGTTTGACAGGCAAGGATTCTCTAGAAGCAAATGTCCCCAACTTCCCGTCACCGATCACTTCCCACTTATCACGGAGAATTGTCATTATGATAGCTGCTGCCACAGGGAGCAGATGCCATGTCGAACCCCTGTGTGTTCTCATTTCACGCACTGAGCCAGGCATCACGATTCCCAATTTGCAGATGGGACTCAGAGTCCGCATCCTAAGCAGCTTCCCCATGGCCCAAGCAAGCATTCCATCTGTGTGCCAAAGTGCTGTGGCCAGAGAGGCCTGGATTTAACCCAGAAAACAGCAGCCATCAGGCTACATCTCCCTCAGCGCCCAGGGTTGACCTGAATTTCAGCTATGGACCTGAGCATCTTCCCTGTTGGAGAATGGGCTCCCCGGTAGTTTAGGTAATGTGTGGTCAACTCAGGAAGGGGCCTCCTGACTTGGTGGTAGCAGGCATGTGGTCTTTGGGGCTGCTCCAGCTTCTGCACTCAGGGCACCTGCTACTAAAGAGGCTCCCTCCCTTCGCCGGTGGGTCATAGCCTGTCTCAATTTCAGATCTCTCTGCATTTTGTCCTAAGAGGTTCTCGTCACAGGAAAGCTGATATGGGGGTGGGGGAAAGAAGTGTCAGCAAGAGCAGAAGCATGGATCACAAGACTGTTCGCTCTCTGGGGCCTGAGCCAATAATAGTGACAGTTCCTTAAATACTCTCATCCTTAAACTTACTATGACATCCTGAAACTTACTTCCCCAAGATGATCAGCTGAGGGTGTGGCGCAACATCTGGGCGGGTTGCTATTCACTTCATCTGACAGAATCTCATGTGGTACAGTGACCCTTGTAGACAGTATGTCCGTTACCCTTCCTGTGCCACCTCAGGCCCTGGGAAGCCTTATATGGTTAGAACCAGCCCTCTGGTCCCCATAGAAGTCTCAGGAAAGTGACCACACCAAGTATCAGCACTTCTGGTCCTTCCTGTTCTCCTTTCAACCTCTGCCCAGATCCAGCTTGGAACCCAGCCTCAACCTTTTGGTGCCAGCTTAGTCCCCACTGGGGACAGCCCTTCTAGGTGGTGCTCAGACTAGGAGCATGGGGAGGGGGTCAGGCACTCTGGGACTAAATGCAGTTTCTATACTGGCTGGGTCTGACCTTTGCCCTGCTTCTTCACATCTATGACCCTGCTTTCCCATCTGTACCCAGGCCTGATATTGCCAAGGCCTCAGAAACGGTGAGATGCAACCAGTGCACTTAACATAGAGCCTAACTCACAGCCAATGTGCAGTGAACAGCAGTGCGTGTGTGTGTGTGTGTGTGTGTGTGTGTGTGTGTGTGTGTGTGTGTGTGTGTGTGTGTGTCTGCCTGCCTGCCTATGCTTTCTTTTTGAACAACTGACTTTACATTTTCATACCATACTAGTTTGTGTCCCACGTTGCTCATAATTTCTGTCTTTGCTTGTATCTTGATTTTTCATGTTTCTTTTACTTTCAATTTTCTAGCCTCTTCTACATTATACACAGGCCTTTTAAGCCTTCATTTCCTGTTTGTTTTTTAATGATTTCTGATAGCAACAGACTAATTTATTACATCGTAAGTCTTACCTGTCAGCACAGAACTAAAAGTTCTGATTCTGTGCATTTTGAGTTTTTCCTTATTGCTTGCACTTGAAATCCACCTGCCTTTTTCCTTTCCCCCTCCCTTCCTTCCTTTTCCCAATGCTGGGGACCGAACCCAGGGCCTTGTACATGCTAGGTATGTGCTTTAACACTTTGCCATTTAAAATATAAAATGCACATAACTTTTGACATTGCATATCCATAGAAGTAAAAAGCACCAGAATATGTGGCTATGCACATGCTGTCTATGCTACACTCTTGTTTATGGTGGGAGACAGTCTAGACAGAAAGCTAAGGATCTGCAGAATCAGAGTGTTTGGGACTGTTCTTCAGACACTTAAGAGAATAATTTGGCACTATCCTTGGAAGATTTGAGGATTTTCAGGAATAATGGAGATGAGACCAAGTGGAGAAAATTGGCTATAAATTTACCACATTTATGAAGTCATGATGCTGTCTCTATGCAGGTGTGTGATTGACACGTGAGTGGAGAAAGACTATCGGGATCCAGACCACATTGCTATCATGAGCTCTTGGGGCTGGATAGACTTGGTAGGAGGAGGGCTGGAGGGAAGGAGAAGACAGAGGAACACACAGAAACAGAAACAAAATGCATGCTGTAATTGCACTCATCAATAATGTAACTTGACAGGTATATGAAGGGTCACATACTTTTTTGTTTCTCCTGGCTGTCCTAGAACTTGTTCTGTAGACCAGGCTGGCCTCAACTCAGAGATCCACCGGCTTCTGCCTCCTGAGTGCTGAGATTAAAGGTGTGAGCCACCATACCTGGCTTTAGGTTCACATCCCTTCACCAAGATCTCAACACAGAGCCCAGGTCTTCAGTGAGAGCAAGTCTTTTTGGTGGGCTGTGCAGCTTTCATATAAAAAACCACATGCCTCGTGCCTGTGTGTCATTTCTAATTTAGTTTCTATAGAACAAGTGAGAATGTGGAGGGCAACTCAAGCATGGGAGCGTTTGAAAGTGCACCGGCTCCCTCCATGTCTTCTGTTGTCTTGCCTACACCCTATCCAACAACAATCTTTTGGCATCTTCCCTCTAGTATGCCTTTGTGAACCTGTCAGCTCTCTTTTTTTTTTTTTTTTTTTTTTGGCAGAAACAATACCTCCCTTTCTTTTGCAATCATATCTCACCAGTTTACCTGACATGGATGAAAATAGAGTGGGCACAAAGGAGGCTCGGGAGCACAGCTCACCTAGGCACATACATTAGCAACAGAAAGATGTCTGCACTTGGTGGGTGATGTGGGCTGCCTTCTGGCCTGAACATTTAGTGCACCCACAGGAGGCAGCATTGGGTATGCCTCAGAGACGGTGTGCAAGGTCATGTGACCTGGCGAGTCACTGCTAGAAGCAGAACTTCACCAGAAGCCCTGTGTGCTAGGAGTTGGGTAGCTCCTAGTCCTTTCATTCTGTCTCTGTCATTGCTTCCATAGTTGAAATATCAGCATTACAAGGGCATGACTACAGGCGGTAGCTGGATTTTGACTATCCTCCAAAGGCCGGTGTGTGGAAAGCTTAGGAAAGCCTATGGCACTCTTAGAAATGAGGGAATCCTTAGAAGATAGTGCCTAGGGGAAGCAAGCTGGGTCACTCAGGTGTGTCCTTGGAGTAAATATTAGGATCACAGGCCTATATCGCCAAGAATGACCTTGAACTTCTTCCCTCTACCTCATGTGTGCTGGGATTGCCAATGTCTGCCTCCATGCCTGGTTTACATGGTGCTACAGAGCAAATCCAAAGCTTTTCATGCTAGGAAAGCATGCAACTAAGATATACCCAGGCCTCCTTTCCTCCTTGTAAGTTGATTTGTCTTAGGTACTTTGTCATAGTAACAGATAGCTGCTAAATATAGTGGCTGTGGGTTGGGAGGCGTGGAAAATTACTAACTTTTATTTTTTTTTTTCAATCTGCTGCATAGCACTTCACTGATGTGGCATATTTGGGGTAGGTGGCCTGGCTTTGATGGGGACAGACAAAATGTCCACCATCCTGTCTTGGGACAGGCAATATAGTGTAGGCACAGGACACTGGCCCGCTTCAGATCCCAGGTTAATACTGGGTGACTTCAGATACCCTATCACATGTCATCACTTCTGACCCCTTGTCTATAAGAAGGTATGACCCACTCTGCCTGACCCACTAAGTTGTTCTGAGATTTGAGTGAGACAAATGTTCTTAAAGGGATATGCTACAACAATAGTAGCCTCTGGTACATCTGCAGCAACAAGAGGGAGCTAGGAACTCTACCCCTGCCACAAGGAGCCATGTTCCTGGGGGAAGAGCCCACTCTAGGGGTAGAGGTGAATCTCTGGGAATCGATTTCTGGGGAGCATCCTGTTCTCAGTCAATACATTAATATCTAAAAATATCTGACAGCCCCTAGTTTCTGTATAACTCAAAGTATTTCTCACCCTTGACTTCATATTTCTCTTGGCTGGTGGAAAACTGAAGCCCTGGCTTTTCGGGGGAGTCCCTGTCCTAACATAGTGGATAAGACTTTCCCATTATGAAGGAGCTGGGTGTGTATTCCTTGCCCTGCCCATCTGTCCCGCCATGCCCTATTGCCCCCAGGATATAGTTGAAGCTTGAACATCTTCAGAGCTTGGAAGCCAGGAAGGAAATGGTCTGATGGCCACAGAGAAGAGGCCTCGTGGGGAAGTGCAGGTAGATGCCCACTGCATTAGTTACGTCTCTCACTGCTGTGATTAAATGTCTGAGCAAGACAACTTAAGGGAGGAAGTTGCTCACAATTCAAAGGGACACAGTCAGTCATGGTGGATGTCATGGCAGCAAGGAGCAAGAGGCCAGCTGGTTGCAATGTACCCTCAATCAAGAAGCACAGGGTGAGGAATTCTTGTGCTCAGTTCAATTTTTTTCTTCAGCCAGGACTCTAGCCCATGGAATTAACCACCATACCCATCTAAAGGCAAGTAATAGATATTTAGCACTGGGGAGGGGGGGCAAACTGAACGTGGTAGGCATGGAGCCTCCTCCATGCTCTGTGAACATGCCAGGACTGACTCTCACTGCCGGGTTCTGCTGGGGTGCTCATGAGATTCCATCTTTCCCTGAAAGTTAACAGTGAGTCTTTCTCTAGCATTTCTCACTGGTTTCCCTATTTCATTCTTCTCTGTGGACCTTTGCATTCTTATTTCCTTTAATGTCTACCTGTCCTCACCAGAAGGCAGGTCCATTTTGTTGTTGTTTTTGGACTCTGAGTTATTATCTTTAAGAATACCTGACACATGGTAAGTCCTGGTATGTACTGGGCAAGGGCTGGGTGAATTCATCACTGGACAAATGAATTGGATTCCTTCATTCCCTCCCTATGATAATGGTGTTAAGCCTAAGTTGCTCAGCAGGGCTAGGGCTGGGATAAAGAATGACACATTTGCCTTGGGCACAAGGTTTATGGAAGCATCAATAAACCCCAGGGAATTTTACTTTAAGATAGGATCTTATGCTGCCCAGGCTTGCCTCAAACTCGTTTTGTAGCTAAGGGTGGCCTTGAATGTTTGATCCTCCTGCCTTTAACTGTGGAGTGCTGGGAGTGTGGATGCATGTCAGCATACCCAGTTTCTAAGGTTCTAGGGATGGGACATGGGCTTTTGCCTTGAGGGCAATTATTATCTGCATCTCCATGCCAAAATGAGCAAGGTTTTAATGCAACTATTTACCAGTAGTGAGATTGGATTATGGTTTCACATATGCTAGTCAGGCATTTTACCTGATCCTTAGCCCTCTACCCACTTTTTGTCTTGAAAAAGGGTCTCACTAAGTTGTCCAAGATGGCCTCAAACTCACTCTGTAGCCCTAGCAGCTCTTGAATTTCTTATCCTCTTGGCTCAGCCTCCTGAATTGTTGGCATTATAGACCTGCCTGTTGTCTCAAGAGTTTCCTCCCTAGGCAGGAACTCGGCAACTTCTTTGCTGTGGAATAATCCTCTTGTACACTGTGAAGATTTGTCACTTGAGTTGGTTTAATAAAATGCTGGTTGGTTAGTAGCCAGGCAAGAAGTACAGGTGGAGGACCAAACTAAGGATGATGGAAAGGAGAAGGGTGGAGTCAGGTGTCACCAGCCAGCCACAGGGGGAGCAGGAGATGAATGTGCCATGCTAATAAAGGTACCACCATGTGGCAAAGCAAAATAGAAATATGGGTTAGTTTAAGTGTAAGAGTTAGCTAGTAACAAGCCTGAGCTATCAGCCAAGTATTTATAAGTAAAATCAAGTCTCCAAGTCAATTATTTGGGAAGTAGCTACCAGGTATTTGGAAACAGGCAGGCAAGAGAGAAACATCTGATTACACTTTTTCCTTCTATGGTTCCAGTGACAAACCAAAGTTAGATTCCATCAAAGTTGACCCTGGGGAACATATGGGTTTTACTAGGTTTACTTATAGAGCAGTGGGCAAGGAGTCACTGGCAGGAGTGTGAGTGACCTTTGGCTGCACAGGTGGAGCTCCCTTCCTTCAGCCTTCCCATCCCCCAGCTCATATACTCTCGCCTCTCCCCAAGACCCCAAGAGTAAGTGAAATTAGGGCAAAATTGAATCCAAATGACCGACAGAGATGACTGGATACTAAAGTGAGGGTCCAAATACCCTTCCCAGAACATCAACAGTCAACAGGCCCAACTACAATGAGCTTTTGCAAGCAGGCCCAGCTGAACTCACAAAGATGGTGGCTATTTGGTTCAGAGGATAGGACTGTGCAATAGTAATTTGTAGGATAGGGAGTGGACTTATTTGGCCTGTACTTCCACAGCACTGTTAATCATCATAGAAAGTCAGGAGAGGAACTCAAACAGGACAGGAACCTGGAGGCGGGAGCTGATGCAGAAGCCATGGAGGGATGCTGCTTACTGGCTTGCTTGTCATGACTTGCTCAGCCTGCTGTCTTCCTTTCTTTTTCTTTTCTTTTCTTTCTTTCTTTTTTCTTTTTTGCAGATTTTTTTATTTGAATTAGAAACAAGATTGTTTTACATGACAATCCCAGTTCTCTCTCCCTCTCCTCCTCCCCTACCACCCCCCCCACACCAACTAAAACCCTACCTATCACATATCCTTTCTGCTCCCCCTGGATGGTGAGGCCTTCCATAGGATGCCATCAGAGTCTATCATATCCTTTGGGATAGGGCCTAGGCTCACCCCCGTGTGTCTTGGCTCAGGGAGTATTCCTTTATGTGGAATGGGCTCCCAAAGTCCACACCTATGCTAGGGATAAGTACTGAACTACTGCAGGAGGTCCCGTAGACTTTCAAGGTTTCCTCACTGAAACCCATGTTCCTGGAGTCTTGATCAGTCCATGCTGGTGTCCCAGCTATCAGTCTGGGGAGCAAGAGCTCCCCGATGTTCAGGTCAGCTTTTTCTGTGGGTTTCATCAGCCTGGTCTGGACCCCTTTGCTCTTCACTCATCCTTCTCTATAACTGGATTCCAGTTCAGTTCAGTGATTAGTTGTGGGTGTCTGTTTCAACTTCCACCAGCTACTGGATGAGGGCTATCAGGTGGCATATAAGTCAGTCATCAATCTCATTATCCAGGGAGGGCATTTAAGGTAGCCTCTCCTCTGATGCTTAGATTGTTAATTGGTGTCATCTTTGTAGATTTCCAGACATTTCCCTAGTGACTGATTTCTTTGTAAACCTAAAATGTCTCCCTCTATTATGGTATCTCCATTCTTGTTATCTTCTATTCTTCCCCTGACTCAACCTTTCTGCTCCCTCATGTCCTCTGCATCCCTCCTCTTCTCCCCTTCTAATTCTCCTAGTTCTCCCCCTCTTCCTATATTCCCAATTTGCTCAGGGGATCTTGACCCTTTCCCTTTCTCCAGGGAACCATGTATGTCTCTTAGGTCCTCCTTGTTTACTAGCTTCTCTGGCAGTGTGGATTGTAGGCTGGTAATACTTTACTTTATGTCTAAAATCCACATATGAGTGAGTACATACCATGTTTATCTTTTTGTGATTGGGTTACCTCGCTCAGAATGGTTTCTTCTAGTTCCATCCATTTTCCTGCAAATTTCAAGATTCCATTGTTTTTTTTTTTTTTTCCTGCTGAGTAGTACTCCATTGTGTAAATGTGCCACATTTTCTTTATCCATTCTTCAGTTGAGGAACATCTAGGCTGCTCAGCCTGCTTTCTTATAGAACCCAGGACCACCGTGCCAGGGATGGCACCACCCACAATGGGCTGGACCCTCCCCCACTAAGTAAGAAAATGGCCTACAGCCTGCTCTTGTGGAGGCATTTTCTTAATTGAGGTTCATTCCTCTCAGATGGCTTTAGCTTGTGTCAAGTTGACATAAAACTCTCCAGTACTATTATCTCCTTGTCAGTTTGACACACAAACACATCACTGTTAAGTTTAACCTTTCTTTTTCATCCATCTCCAAATCTCACACTAAAAACATAAGTAACTTTAAAAGTCCCACCACAGTCTTTATAGATTCAAACGTATTAAAAGTTCAATCTCTTTAAATAGCCCATCTCTTTCAAATCCAGAGTCTTTTAAAATTCAAAGTCTCAGCTGTGAACTCCTATGAAATAAAAAATAAAGTAAATACTTTCCTACTTCAAGAGGAATGAGTCAAGGAGCAGTCACAATCTAATCAAGGCAAAACCAAACTCCAAAAGTGTAAATAATTCAATGTCCAATGTCTAGGATTCATTAGTGATCTTCTGGGCTCCTCCAAGGGGCTTGGGTCACTTCAGCTCTGCACTCTGCAGCTCAGCTTGTCTTCTAGGCTCCAGCAGGCCCCACTCCACCGCTGCTGCTGTTCTTGGTGGTCATCCTATGGTACTGGCATCTCCAAAATGCTGGGGTCTTCTGCTGCAAATGGACTGCACTTTCACCAATAGCCTCTCCTAGGCCCTCTTCATGGTGCGAAGCCTCAACTTCTCTGCATGGCCCCTTCAATCCTGGGTCTTCAACTGCTACTGAGGCTGCACCTTTACCAGTGGCCCCTCCTGGCCTCTCACAGAAAGCACCATTTTTTAAAAGATCACAATGAATGCAATGAAAGATGAACGAAATAAAATAGAATACCATCCCGAAAACTTACAGTGGAGCGAAAGTTAATTAAAGATCATTAAACATCACCACTTGTTCAGGAGAAATCCCCAAAGATAGCAATGCTCTTAATTGATTAAATTAATTAAAACAAGATAAGCAAAGAGGTACATATTGAAGTTTTTATTAATGGCTTTTCTTCCATTAATGCCAGGAAAGTAGCATTTTAATGTATTCTCGTTTTGATTTTCTCAATAAATAAAATATTTAAACTTAAAATAATGAAGAGTTTTAATATACCTACATTTCAATATTTTAAAGCTACCTAAATATTTTAGAACAATTAACTATTAATAAGAGGCATAAAGATATGCTCATGAGGGCACTCATATTTTTGTTTTGCTCCAGGCACCAGGCGCTGTCTGGGCTGGCGAGATTCCAGATCTCAGGAGACAGGGGCTGATGAAGTGACTTAATGAGCTGTCCCTCCCAGAAAAGTCCCTGCAAAGCTCAATGTCACATCACAGACCTAACACACAAACTGAGCTGCTTTCCTACAAGGAGAAGTGAGGAGATCCTGGAGGCTGGTGCAGGAGACCTTGGGGGTTGGGGTGCTTTCCAGCAATCTCAACATCGTTATGTAAGTCAGCTCCAATGAGTTCTAGCTTTTCCTCTGAATAAAGAATCTTTGGAGGGGGCATGTTGAACTCAAGGAGTTGGCTCACACCTGTAATCTCAGCCCTGGGAAGGCTGAGATAAGAGGAGCATCATGCTTTTGAGGGTCGTCTGGGCTGCACGAGAGACCAAGTCACAAAAACCAACCAACAAAACAGCGAGAGGGAGGATGGCAAGACATTCAGCTAAGCTAGAGGTACCGGCCTCTGCCCTTTAGCCTGGGGGTCTTTGTTTTACCTCCAGAATCTACATAAGGAAGAAGAGAGCACATTCCCATTTGTCCTCTAACCTCACAGTGGGACAGTTGCGTGAGCATACATACATACATACGTACACACACACACACCCCACATGAAACGCAATTAAAGTATTAAAAAGGAGGAGGGAGAGAAAATATTAAAGAAAAAAAAAAGCAATTTTGAAAAGGAAGAAGTCCTGAGGAGAGGAAGGACACTCCTTGCTCCCTAGCCATCCAGCACCAGTTCGGGCATTCTGGCAAGTGGCTCTCTCTGTTCTGACTTCTGAGTGTCCACTCCTCCCATTCAGACCCAGAGGAGCTGACATCCCTCAAGATGGCCAATGCTGTCAGCCTCACCCAGTGCTGACCACAGCCAGGCTTCCTCTTGTGTGGCTCATGGGCCCATGCTGTGTCCTCAGCTTGGGGCAAGGCAAAATCTGACTCAGTGGGATGGAGCAGAGTGGAGTAGAGGGCTGCTGTGGAGGGCAATTGTTGCAAGGCATGCTGGGAGGTCATGATAAGCAAGGGAGTGGAGGCCATATCATGGAGCCTCCTGTGGATTGCACAAAATGAGCTCTGACACCTTGTCCAGGCACTCGCCTCCCTGGGTACTAATCAGTTGATAGGCCCAAGGCCTCGCCAGTATTTAGAACTATGAAGTTGGGTGGGAACCTTCTATGCGTCTTTGCTCCCTGTGCAGCATATGTGGCTAGAAGGAAGATGCTCTTTAGAGAATACTGAAGTCAGTACCGGTTCTTTCGTAGAGAAACCACAAAATCTAGCTTGGAGACGTGTTCTGGCGACTCAGAGCTTTACACAGAAGACCGGCAGCACACGCTTCTCATAGGGCAGTCTCTGGGGTAGCACTGCCTGGGTTTGAACCCTGGTTCTGCTACTTATAACCAAAGGACCTTGGGTGAATTCTTGTCTTGAATTCTTCTCCTTCCTTGTAAAACGGGGTCAGCAATAGCTTTCAAGGCCTTTACCACTGGAAGGAGCTGTGAGTGAGGAGAGTTGGAGAAAATGCTGGGAGCTGAGAAGAGGTGATAGAGAGGGGCCTGAGGTTGTGGGGGGTGGTGGCAGCGGTGGCTGCTGGCTGGACTGGAACTGGCTGGAATGTTGGCTTCACAGAGGACAACTTAGGAGGAGGGGGAGGATTGGAAGCACACAGTGTGATGGGATGGAGTGAGAAGACAGGAAGCCCTGGGACTTGTTTGCTGGGTGTAAGGCCCAGGAGAAGAACTGGTTAATCTGTAGGCATTCCAGTTAAATAGCCTTCCCAGGCTCCCCAGCCTGTGTGTGCTTAGACTGTTGTTGGCACTGGGGCTTCCAACAAAGTGCTTCATACCCTGGAAACTCCCTTCCCTAGTAGTGCAGAGAAAATAACCAGAGTCCTGAAGGACCCATACTCGCCTACACAGCCTTCAGTCTCCAAGAGTTCAGTCTCGGGTAAAGAAGCTGACAGGTGAGGTCTGAATGAGAACCTCTTCCCGCCTCTAATCCCTTAGCTTTCGTTGTGTTTTCTTCTTTAAAACCAACAAACAACAGCCTTATTTTGAAGCATTATTCACATACTATACAATGCACCCATCTAAAAGGTGGAAATCTATGATTTTGAATGTATTCACAGCTGTATAATTATCATTATCATCCACTTTAGAACATTGTCATCATCCCACAGGGAATGATATAGTCTTATTTCTATCCGTGTATTAAAAGTGATATCATGTCAATAAGCAAACAATATAAACATTGTTAATTAGGTATTTTACATTTTGCCAGACAAGTCCTAAAATTCCATTGTCTATTTTCCACTCACAGCCAGGCACACTTGGACTGCCACCATCCCTTGCTCCACAGCCACTCAGGCTAGTGCAGATGATCCCAGGCATCTGGACACCCGTCCATTATGTTTTCTCCCCATAGAGGACACTGGACTCAGCCTAGAGCTGGGCCAGTGGTCCAGAAGCCCCAGCCACAGGGTTGGCTACAGTGTGCAGAGCTGTCTGACCCCTACAACCAGCCATCTGGGCTGTTGACACTCTGCTTCTGCCCCTCAGGAAGTCTCTCTGTCAAAAGTCACCCTGCTTCCTGGTTAATGGCTTTAAGGTTAAGTTGCTTCTGGAAGGAAGTGTTTCTGAAGGACCAGTTCTTGGAAGTTCCTCGGGATGAACCTTACTAAACATAGGGGTCATCTTCTTCACCTTGAAGGAACTTTAACCAAGTTAAACCAATGTGTTTCGAAGTCCTGTGGGTGCTCAGCGCCCCTCCCCTTAGCTAAGGCATCCTGGGAGCAGGGAATGACCTCAGCTCCTGGAGACCAACCTGCTAAGAGACAGTAATTATCACACTGTGGGGCATTATAAATACTCTAGGGCTGGCTCAGCAGTTAGGAGCTCTTGCTGCTCTTGCAGCGGATCAAGGTTTGGTTCCTAGCACCCATATGGTGGCTCAAAACTTTCTCTAATTCCAGTTCTCAGGGATCGAACACCCTCTTTTGGCCTATGCAGCCACAGCATGCATATGGTGCACTTACATGTAAACTAAACACTCACTCACACACACACTTGCATCTTAAAAATACATATATTTAGAAATTCGTTCTCACACAACATTTTACCCCTTGTGTAAAAACTTTCTTTTGACTGTCTTCTTAACATTGTTAGTGGACAGCCAACAGGATGCTAATGCACTACCAAGGGGGCTTTGTGCTATTTGTAGTTTATAATATGGAAACAGTAGTTTGGGAAATTACATTCAAGCATTAGTGCTCCCAAATAGTTCCTGTCTGAACTGGCCAACAGAGCTTTCTGCACTGATGGACTGGGCCTCCTCCAGGACTAACCTGTATGCCAGCCACCATATGCCACCATGCATCAAACACTTGAAATGTGTCTATCTTGAGACTAAGGACTGAAATGTAACTTTAGATGTGTGTGTGTGTGTGTGTGTGTGTGTGTGTGTGTGTGTGTGTGTGTGTGTGTGTGTGTGTGTGTGTGTGTGTGTGTGTGTGTGTGTGTCTTTTATTCTTGAGGCAATATCTCACTATGTAGCCTTAGCTAGCCTGCAATTAAAAGCCAGGCTGGTCTCAAACTCATAGAGATTCACCTGTCTCTGTCTCAGGATTGCTGGGGTTAAAGGCATGTGACACCAAGCCAGCCTAGTTAAAATGCAAAAGTATGAAAACAGGATTGTGTAGGGGACAGTGTAAGCCACGTCTGCTAGAGGCTGGCTACAGGTGTGCCTGACCACGGCCATGGGGCGTGGTCAAGGTGAGGTCAGGATGATGCGTGATAGAGTTTATAGGGACAGACAAGGCACATGGGAGCCCAGCTAATAAGGGAGCTTTGTAACCTGTGAGGTTAAGATATCCTTTATTAGATAAACGCCAGCCAAACGCAAGCCAGAGCGTGCCAGGGGCAGCAAGGCAGGGAGGCCAGAGAGAAGAGACTCCTATGTGCCTTGTCTGTCCCTTTAAACCCTATCATGCATCATCCTGACCTCACCTTGACCACGCCCTGACAAGCGTGGTCAGGCACACCTGTAGCCAGCTTCTAACAGGCATGGTTCACACTATCCACTAGAGGATTGTATTAAAATGTGAAATAAGTACTTAAAGATGAAAACAGGATTGTATTAGGTCACCACATGTGGCTCAGGAAAGCTGAAATCTGGTTTGTAAATTTAACTGTAGTATCCCAATGTGAAATGACACAGATCTTAGATGGCTCTCATGACCTCGTAGAAAATCTGCTCTGCAGCGTTTCCTGTGGAGGAGAATCAGTCGGTAACTTCATTTTGGTGATGACTGGTGTGAATCATATGCCCTCCCATTTTCACCCTGGTTGATGTCTTTTAAGATTTAGGGGTTCCTGGTCAGCAGAAAAGGACAAGCTGAGGCCAGGTCACCCATTCCTCAAGACACATACATGTCATGCTCTAGAGCTCCCAGAGGACAGAGAAACAAGGAGGAGCAATACCAGCAGGATAACTAATGCTTCCAGTTAGCATCACTCAGTACAACCCCTTTGGTCCCTGGACACTCACCTGTGCCATCACATGGAAGTGGGTGAGTGGCAGGCAGGAGGAAGGGGGCTTTGGCAGAGTCTGGCTCTGAGTCAGAAGTAGATGTGTTGAAACAGAGCATGGCCACAGGGAGGCTTTGGAGCCAGTCCCAGGAGCACTAGGCTGTGTTCCCAGGCCAGCAAAGTACTCTATGACTCAAAGCACTGGCGTTCTGTGAAGGGACCTGGCATGCGCAGCAACTCCAGGCAACAAAGAAGACAAAAAAGCTTTTGTTTCTTTTCAACTGTCTAAAACGTCAAACTTTAAATTCTTTGAGACATTTATTTTCTAGTCTTTGAAAAGTCAAGTTAAGTTTGAAATTAATTTTCTTAAGAAGCATTTGCACATTTTAAAAACAGAAAAATACTGGCCACAATGACAAGTAATGGTGCTGTTGTGAACAGCAGCCTGTGCCCTGAACAAACTGCATAAGTAAAGAAATAGAATTAGCTGAGTGGCAGTAGCCCACTCCTTTAATCCCAGCATTCTGGAAACAGATCTCAGTGAGTTTGAGGCCAGCCTGGTCTCAATGAGTTACAGGACAGCGAGGGCTACACAGAGAAATCCTGTCTCGAAAAACAAACAAACAAACAAGAATTAGCCAGACTCATCGAAATAGACACTGTCAAAGCTGGGCATGCTGCTATACCAGCATGGAGAGACTGAGGCAGAAGCAAAGCCATCATGGGGCTACATAGCAAGACCTTGCCCTTGTTACAAACAAGATAAACAAGCCACCCACACTGGAGACCAGAGAGGTAGCTCAGCAGTGAAGAGTACATACTGCTCTTCCAGTGTGGAACCTGAGTTCAGTTCTCAGCATCTATGTCATGCAGCTAAAAATACATTAACTCCAACTCTGGGGGATCTGATGCCCTCTTCTGGCTTATTCAGGTACCTGCATTCACATGTATGTACACACACACACACACACACACACACACACACACACACACACACTTGCCCCCTTGATAATATTTATGTGTGCTCTTTGAATCAATGTTCACAACAGCCATTCTGAGACATGAGCAGCGCCCTGAGTCCCCCCAGTACACCATCCTCAATTGAGGTGGAACCCACCAAAGAGCTACTTTTGATTTCAGCTGTTGTCTTAACAAGAATTGGGCTTACAGTCCATTTAGAACCATGCTTTTTACATGTTTATGATTTTTGTGTTAACTTAGTGGTCTTAAAGGGTTCCTATTGTGAGAAATTACCAATATGGAGCCAGGTAAAAATACAAGGGAATTTAATAGGGAAAAGCCTTACTTACAGAGCAACCTAGCCAGCTGGCAGGGCAGCAGTAAGTACAGCAAGCCGAAGATGAAATGGAAGAAGGGGCCACCACATGAGCGCCCCTCATTCTTAAACCTTCCCTACATCACTCTGACCACACCCTCGAAGGCATGGCTACAGTTTCCCCTACAGGTTTCCATGTGTGGTGTTGAAGCACAACTAGTTTCTAAGTGCAAGAAGGCACTTCCTAAGAGAGCATGAATGTTAGCCAAGCTTTGTCCAGCATTAGCTGTAGTGTGGTTAGCTGTGAGTTCATTACTAATGAATCAACAGTGTGTCTGTTTTGGTTGCTTTTTTCATTGCTATCACAAAATACTCGACAAGAGTAACTTCTAGAAGGAGGAAGGTTACTTTGTGTCATGGTTTAAGGATGCAATTCATCATGGTGGGAAAGGCATAGTAGCAGGGTGTGTGAAGCAGTTGGTCACTTAGGGACCATAGTCATGAAGCAGAGAGGGGTGAATACCACTTAATCACTCTCTCCTTTTCACTCATTCTGGACCCCAGCCCTCAAGCTGATGCCACCCACCTTCAGAGTAGATTTCTTCTGCTCTATGAAACCTTTATGGATACACTGCCATAGACATATCTGGAGTTTGTTTCCATGGTGATTTGAAATCCCATCAAGTTGATAATCAAGATTATTTGTCTTTTATTATTTTACTAATGTAGAGACAGATGTGTATCACATATATGTGTTTGTGTGTGTACATTGTTTTTATTAAAGTGGCCTATGTATATGTCCTTTTACCCTACCTTTCTCCTGTTTCCTGTGTGTGTATGTGTATGTGTCTGTGTCTGTGTGTGGTGTGTGTGTGTGTGTGTGTGTGTGTGTGTGTGTGTGTGTGTGTGTGTTCAAAGGAAGAGTCTCATTATGCAGTCCTGATTGTCCTGGAACTCATTCTGTAGACCAGGCTGGCCTTGAACTCAACAAGATCTGCCTGCCTCTGCCTCCTGAGTGCTGGGATTAAAGGTGTGTGCCACCATGCCCTACTCTCACCAATAATCTTATAACCCTACCAAGTCAACCAATCTAGCTCTACAGTATTCTAAGGTGTTCATGGATCATAACTGATTGGCATACCACAACTAATAAGATGCATCCCCACTGATGTATGGGTGTTTGCCTGTATGTGTGTCTGTGCACAACTTGTATACCTAGTATCTAAGGAGGACAGAAGAGGCATTGGCTCCTCTGCACCCAGAGTTACAGACAGTTGTGAACCACCATGTAGGTGCTGGGAACTGGACCTGGATCCTCTGCAAGGGCAGTGCCCATGCTCTTAACCATTGAGCCATCTTTCCAGCCTGTGAAGTGTCCCTTTTGTCCCTGAATTTGTCCACTGCAGTAACACTGACATAACTTTCTTCATGTGTGTATGGGGTTTGTATTTATAGAATGATGATCCATGAGCGGAGCTAAGGTTACTGAATCAAAGAGCAAATCAATTTTGTGTTTTAATAGAAGCTGTTGTAGTGCTTACAAAAAAAGATGCTGCAGTTCCCATTTCCATTAGTAATGTCTGAAACATATTTTCTCTGTGCCCCTTGGTTTAGATTCTCACACTTAGCTATTGGCCACTAGCAACCTTTTGCTGCTATTTGAAGATGTGCTTTTCTGACCTTCAGGCTGGAAGCATCTTCCCCATTGATGGTTTATGTTGCTTTCTCTGAGATCAATCTTTTCACATTCTTTGTCATTTTTTTCTGTCAGATTGCTAGTCTTTTTCTCATCAAAGTTTAAGAGCTCCTGGTAGGATATATACATACATACATATATATATATATATATATATATATATATATATATATATATCAGTCTTCCGATGTTTTTAAATCTAGCTTTGTCTGATGACTTTAGTAAATGGATGTCATCTATACAAAGCTTCTAAACTTCACATAATCAAAATTGTCTGTCTGTTCTGGCTTGGTGTGGGAGACCATGGAAGAGCAGGGTGAGAGAATGAGGGACCAGTCAGCAAACAGATCCCATGTCTGTGTCAAACAATGGTCCCCTGGTCAGTCTGGAGGTGGCATGGGACTCAGATGAGTGGTTCAAGAGACATCTGAGAGGTAGAACTGACAGGACCAGAGGAATGACAACATGTGAGTAAGGAAGAGAGGGGTCTCAGGTACCTTGTCCCCAGGGTGTCAGTGATGTCATTTCCTATGAGAGGGAAGGCAGGGTGCTGGAGCTAGGCTGGATGCTGGTGCTCTAAGTCGTGGGTAGTGAAGTGTAAGATGCCTGTAAACACACAGTGTAGGTTTCTGGTGGCTACTTGGTAAGAGGGAGGTGTGGGCTTGAGAGAAAGGTGACTCAAGCAGAGCACATGAGGACCATAATCTAGAGAGGGCATCTGAAGTGGGAGAGGAAGACCTGTGTATGCCGTTTAGAAGTTGGCTGGAGAGAAGCAAAGAGAACTGATAGTGGTCTGAGATGTAGACCAGGAAGGGTTGACTCAGTAACTGTTTAAGTGACAACACACGGGGCTAGGGAGCTGGACAATACATGGGTAACTTATTCAGAGTACTAGCTCTGCAATTTCTAGGATCAGAGTTCAGATCCAGCGCTTTGGTAACCAGCTGGCCAGTCTGCATCCTACAAAGGCCTGTAACGCCAGCTTCTAGGAGGACATGGAATGGTTGCCGGGCTGGCTGATTTCCAGCCCAGCCAAAAGTGAGTTCCAAGTTTAGGGAGAGACCCTGCTTCAAAAGGAATAGATAGAGAATGGCAGAGAGGGATACCTAGCACCCTCTTCTGGCCTCTGCATGTACACAGGCATGCACACTTGCACATACACACACAGACACATGTACACAGGTAAATACATCTGAGGGAGGCAGAGAGAACAATGGAGATGGAGATGAACGAAAGGCACTAATAATGGGACTCAGGAAAACGTTCAAGAAAATTCAGATGCAAACAGGACTGAACACATCACATGCACCTACACACACACACACACACACACACACACACAGAGAGAGAGAGAGAGAGAGAGAGAGAGAGAGAGAGAGAGAGTTTATGTATTTATTTTTAACTAAAAAATTTCACCCACATGGTGCACATGGTGGCTCACAACTGTCTGTAACTCTGGTTACAAGGCCCTCTTTTGGCCACACAGATACGCATACAAGCAAAACACCCATACACATAAAATAAGAGGTAGCTCAAGGACAGCCTAGTCTATGTAGTGAGCTCCAGGTTAGTTGGGATACATAGTGAAACCTTGTGTCAACAACAACAAAAGGTCCTTACAACACCCGCAGTTCCATAGCTCATCTTATAAGGATTCATGACATAAGTGCAACTAAGTTTTTAACTTTTTCACTTTGCAAATATGAGCACCATATTTTCAACTTTGCAGTTAATGAATGAGAATCCCTCAATGCCAGTCACAAATCCCTTTGGCAGTTCTCACCTGGGTCCTGAGGTTGCAGCTGACTGTTGTTTTTATTTATTTAATCTAAGACTTGTGTGGCACCTGCTTAGGGGAAGGCTTAATTGTCTTACAGAATTTGAAGGGCAGGATTTCTTTGAGTTTGTTCTTAAAAATGAATGATGCAAGTATAAAAATTTTATTCTCATGTTCTCTGTGGCCTGTAGGTTTAAGCAGCTTTGATGCTTAATTTTAACTGTTGGTGTGACACAACCCTGAATCAGCCAGGAAGGGGTCTCATAAGGAATTGTCCAGGCTGTGTTGGCCCTTTGGAGCACCTGTGACGGGTTTTCTTAACGGGGTTTTTGAGGAGGTGGAAAGACCCACCCTGAATGTGGACCACATCATTCATGGATTGGACCCTGGAGTGAATGAAAGGGAGTGAGCCAAGAGTGCTGGCAAGGATGCACGCATGCACTATCTCTCTGCTCTTATCATGGAGACGATGTGGGTAGTTGTTCTGTGTTCTGGCTGCCTTTGCTTTCCTCCTATAATGGATGTAACCTGGACCTGTGAGCGAAAATAAGCCCTTTCTCCCCTAAAGTGCTTTTTGTTGGGGTATTTTATTACAGGGCAAGAAATAAAACCAAGGCAGCCATTAATTTTTTTAAAAATCATTCGACAACAAAAAGTCTCCCCAGAGTTCCAACACTCAACTCTGTAGACCCTGATATTTCCTTCTGGATATTGGCATCACAGGTTAAAGTCTTGTCCCAGCCCCGATATCAGGGGTACCTTGGGGCAGCTTTGGGATCCCACAGTGGCTCCTCTCTGCTCTGCATTGTCACAGCACACTTCCGTGAGACGCTCTCCTGGATGGTCAGTACAGTGGGCACCTTGGAAGAAAAGCCTCCCTCCACCATCTGCATGTCCACATACCAGCAACAGTTATGCTTTCAAATTCTGGGCCAGCATGGATATCAAATAATCGGTCCTCTGACGTCCAGGAATTCTCAGGTGAGTGGTTCCCAGTTCAGGGGTGAGCATGCTCCGTGGGTATGCAGACAGAAAAGAAGGGGTACCATTGTCTTTATACTCTGTGTGAGCAGCCTGCTTCTTCCAGCAAGCTCTACAGAAATGCACTGCAGTGAGACTGAGGCAAAGTCCCCTCAGAAGCGGTGTTGAACCATGGAAGCTGCACAAACATTTACAGAAGGCTCAGCATGTGCCAAGCTCTTCTTCTAAGAGATTTACTTATCAACTAATTTAATCCTCAAAACTCAGAGAGTCACTCTTATTCCTTTATTCATTAATCAAATGTTTGTGGAGTCCCTCATGGGTACCAGGCACTGTAATAAGTGCTCAAGGCACACTAGAGAGAAAAAGACAAACCCCCTGCCCTCTTGGAGTCTATGCTGCAGGGGATGTGGAGCACACAACAGCAGAATCCCCTGTGATGGGAGATGTTAAAGGCTGGTGAGAAAACCAAGCAGATAAGTTCAAATATGGGGGGTTGTGATTGAGCAGAACCCAGTAAAGTAACAGTGAATCTGAGAAGATGGGGTAGGGGGTAGAACACCCAGAGAGTAGGAATTACCAGGCTATAAGGGAAGACTGTCTTAGTTAGGGTTTTGTTGCTGAGAAGAGACACAGCAACCATGGCAACTCTTATAAAGGAAAACATTTCATTGGGGCTGGCTTACAGGTTCAGAGGTTTAGTTCATTATTGTCACAGCAGGAAGCATGGTGGCATGCAGGCAGACATGGTGCTGGAGGAGCTGTGGGTTCTATATCTGGATCTGCAGGCAGCAGTAAGAGAGAGTGCCTCTGGGCCTGGCTTGAGCTTGTGAAAGCTCAAAGCCCACCCCCAATGGCACACTTCCTTCAACAAGGCCACACCTACTCCAACGAGGCAATGCTTCCTCATCCTTGTCACATAGTACCACTCCCTGATGACTAAGTATTCAAATATATTAGCCAATGGAGGCCATTCCTATTCAAAGCACCACAAAGACTGAGCTCAGATGAGCTGAGAAGCTGATGGCAAGCACTCAGCCAGTCAGGTGCACAGCTGATGTCCAGGCTCTGACAGTAGCTTTGAAACTAAGTGTCACCTTTGTTGGGGTCATCCCTGTCTCGCCTTGTCATTTTACCCTCAGTCCAAGTTCATGAGTTCTCTCTGATGGCCAAAGGCAAAGATCTTCCTCTTTTCTGCCATATCATCACAGCTCTTCTGCCTCCACTGTTTCAGACTAGAACTGCAGCCACCTGTTCTCTCCCCCCCCAAAAAAGCAACAAGTCCCTTACACCCCAAGATTAAGACTTCCTGAAAACTTGCCTGGCATATACCTTTGGCAGCCAATATGTTTCTGGAATGGCTCATGCAGAACTGAGCTGCTAAACCAGCATCCTTTTGTGCTCTCCTTTTCTAAAAGTTCTTAAAAGACTCATTTTATAAGTGTGTGTGTGTGTGTGTGTGTGTGTGTGCGTGTGTGTGTGTGTGTGCGCGCGCGTGTGCGTGTGCGTGTGTGTGTGTGTGGTGCGTGTGTGTGTGTGAGTGTGTGTGTGTTGTTGTGTGTGTGTGTGTGTGTGTGTGTGCGCGCGCGCACGTGCGTGCGCGCATGTGAACTCACAGGCACATGAGTGCAGGTGCCTGAAGAAGCAGGAAGGTATCATATCCTCTGGAGCTGGAGTTTCAGGCGGTTGTGAGCCACCCAATGTGGATGCTGGGAACCAAACTCCTGTCCTTTACAAGAGCAGTGAATACGCTTAACCCCAACCCATTGCTCCTGCCCATTTCTGTGCTTTCCTGTCCCCTATCTAGCTGAATTTTTTTCCTTTTGTTTCTTTTCTTTCTTCTTCCCCCAAGAAAGGTTTTTTTTTTTTGTTTGTTTGTTTTTTTCTGTATATCCCTGACTGTCCTGGAATGAGCTCTGTAGAACAGGCTGACTTTGAACTCAGAGATCTACCTCCTCTTGCCTCACAAGTGCTGGGATTAAATGCATGACCTACCACTGCCCCCATCCTTTTATTTCTTATCCTGGGTACTTAAAGTCTTTCTCCTTCTTCACGATGTTCCCCTTTAAATCTGCATGATCCAATGCAGCAGGCACTAGCCAGTCACTGCTAGGACAAATTGGAATACAATGTGAGCATATAGTACACTTCCATCTGAATGCTTAATATGAAAGAATAGAATAGAAAATCTCTCACTAATGTTTTCTTACCACGAAATGTTGAAAGAAAGTGTTGTGGATTGAGGTTAAATAAAATGCATCATTAATATTAATTTACCTGCTCCCTGTTATATCTTTATTTGATGACTCTATTACAGCCTGTGTTTTCAAGATACTGAATCCCATCATGCTTGAAGGTCACATCTACGTCTGACTGTTGCTGTGTTGGGTGGGACAGGGCAGAAAGCTACAGCCTGCCTTGGGGGATCCGACTCTTAGAGGGCCATTTAAAACTCTACGAGGCTTTTCAAATCTATTCGTCAAAGTCTGACTCACATCATTTCAATACATTATTGATCATTTTATTAAGATTCCTATAAAATCCCTGCTATTTTCCAGATACTCGGTCCCTCACTGGGAATTTCCACTGTAACTCATTTATGATGAACAGCATTGTTACTTTCATATTACTCTGAATGCTTTATTAGTTTCTGATTTTATTTGTGGGACTTTTACTTTCTTCTTGCTTTTAGTTGTTGCATAGGGGAAATGCACCCAAAGCTATGGGCCAGCCAGCCAGCACAGTGGAAACTCAGGCACATATTAGAGAACCCACAGACATAGAGGAGAACAGTGGTTTTTTTGTTTGTTTTTTGCAGTGCTAGGAATTGAGTTCAGGGCCTTGAGCATGGCAGGCAAGTACTCTTCCACTGAGCAACATTCCCAGCTCTTTTGATGAAAATAAAGCAAAAATTAGTAGGATCAAGATGAGCCCATTTCCGGAGAACAAGCCTGCATGGATCCTTGTAGTGGACATGGATAGAGAATATAATTTAATCTGGTGGTCCCACTTCGAAGCAGGGAACAGACATATAGTCATTCCAGTGACCTGGGGCAAGAGGTTCTTTTAGCTCGCCTGGTTTCAGTTTGATCCCAGGAGCCATCGACTAAGAAATCATCAGCACAGGCTCAAGCAAGAGGTGGGAAATGCAAGAGGCCAAGGCAGCCAGGGGAGGGAATGAAGAAAGAATGAGGTCAAAGACGGTCTAGCTCTACAAGAGGGTGCAAGGCGTGTTCCTCTCAAGCTAGCCGTAGATGTTAGTTGACCTCAAAAGCTCCACAGCTCTTTCCTGAGGGTTTCTTGGTCACATGTCATATTCAAATGGCTGTGTCCAGGCTTCACTCACAGGCCTGAGGCGAAAGGAGGGATATGTGACTGCAGAATGTGACAGGTCCCCTCAGGTACGAGTTTCTGGTCACCCCACAGAAAAAGCTACGACAGCCTCCTGTACCCGAGCAGAAACTACCAGAGAAGAGGCAAAGGACAAAAAGTGTGCAAAGTTGTTTATCTAGTTCTAACTCTGCAGGGGACTTTTTGTTTTGGTAGTAGATATGTTCATAAAATATATTTGATATTGAAACTGAAAGATGGAGCCAGGCATGGTGTCGAATGCCTTTAATCCCAGCACTAGGGAGGCAGAAGCAAACAGATCTCGGTAACCTAGTTTACAGAGTGAGTTCAGGACAGCCAAAGATACACAGAGAAATCCTGTCTCAAAACAACAACAAAGTGAAAGACCTAGTGGGAAATTCCATAGCTCCCACTCTGAGTGCTAATTCTAACTGCACATCCATTCATTAAGTTGTATAGTCTTTGAGTCTGCTTAATTTTAGTGTGTGATGCTTTTATTTATTCCCAAGGTTTCTTTTCTAATAAAGAAGAAAAAGGGGGAGAGAGAAAAGAGAGTAGATTTGCTTTATCGCCTTCCTCTCATCCCTAGTACATGTGTGTGTCTAGAAAGTCTAGGTAGGTATTGGTTTCTCTGCTCCGAAGCAGGAAGTCCGTCTGCAGAAACTGCCCCGCTTTGCACATGTTCTGCCTTTGAGTATCATGTGTGACCAAGTGCAGCAATGAGTTGACTAGGGTTGCTTACGTCACCATGGGAGACAACTCAGGAGAGCTGCCTCCCTGAGGGTTTGCTCAGTTTCAGAGGAGAGAGTGCCCCAACCCCAACCTCCAGCAATTGCTGTACTGTTTTTGTAACCCTTCCGGGAGGAGTGTGAATCCTGTAACTTTCCAAACTTCCTTTCCTCCTTCCTCTTCCCAGGAAGGAAGTTTCAGCTCAGAGGAAATAGCTACCTAACACCCCTGCCCTTCCTCTGACTCACACACTCTTCCACAGTGTTCCTTAAGGCATGGAGTGGGTAATATAGACATCTGATTATCTCCTTCCTTTTAGTTATGAGTCTCTATGGTAGCCTCCACCTACTGTACAGGAGCAGTTTCCCTGCCCGAGCAAAGGAAGCCGCCAGCATCTGTAATCTATGGGTACAAACAAACTATCAGAAGACATACTGACAGGCACATCACACCCATTTAACTGAACAGCAGTAACAGCCTCCCTAATGGGGCCTATGACCTCACTAGCCATGGCTTCTGCCTCATTTTATCATACCAGGCATGAGTTCCGTCCTGTGAAGCGGGCCTTAAATCCGACCAGAAAGCCACGGCTGCACTCCTAATGATGGCGTGATATCACACTTTGCAGGCACATATTTCGGGGGGGGGGGGTGTTGGTAGTACAGCAGCCAGAGCCCATAACCAAGTAGGACAGTTGGTGACAACCCTCCCCGGCAGCACACCTAACACCTTCTCTGACTACAGATGCCATTATCCGTCAGGAAGGGAGCCATCAGCTGAGTCCCGGCTTCACTTCCTGCAACTGAAGCATGCAATGTCTTCAGTAGTCGCTCTAGCATAAAAGCAATAACTGTGGCAATAACGTTCATGGTTTATGGAACTTCAGGGGGCCTCCATGGCTAAAATGTATAGGGAGGTTAACTCACCCTTGACATTGTGATTTTTTGCCTAAATGTATGGGTTTTGAGACTGCCTCTTCCCACCCATGTAGGATGCCTTTGTTCAAATGCTTTAGCTTCTGTTTTCACTGTTTTTCAAATGCTTCCAAATCTTCAGTGTACTCAAGTGTTAGTGTTATATAATGGAACACTTTCGTGGAGCATAGACAGGATCACAGAAGGCCACCCGGTCTGACAAAGAAGCTCCTGCTGGTCTGGCATGGCTAAAGAAATATTAAAAAGGAAGGGTTATTGAACTGAACTGAAATCCAGTTGCAGAGAAGGAAGACTGATGATGAGCAAAGGGGTCCATACCAGGATGGTGAAACCCACAGAAACAGCTGACCTGAACAAGGGAGAGCTCTTGGTCCCTAGACTGATAGCTGGGAAACCAGCATGGAACTGATCCAGACCCCCTGAATGTGGGTGTCAGTGAGGAGACTTCAGAAATCTATGGGTCCCCTTGGAGTGGATTAATACTTATCCCTAGCATAGGAATGGACTTTGGGAGCCCATCCCACATGGAGGGATACTCTCTGAGCCTAGACACACAGGGGAGGGCTTAGGCCCTATCCCAAAGGATATGACAGACTTTGAAGACCCCCTAAGGAAGGCCTCACCCTCCCTGGGGAGCAGAAAGGGTATAGGATAGGTAGGGTGTCAGTGGGGGGTGAGGGGAACCTGGGATTGACATGTAAAATAATCTTCTAATTAAAAAAATTTTTTTTTAAAAAGGAAGTGTTATCAAGGTCCCATCACTTTGGCCAAGTGTTTCATCACAAGAACAATGGGTGAAAGGCATTACAGCCATCTAGCCTTCTGAATTTAGTCTTTCTCCTCAATGCATCCAGCTTCCCAAGCCCAGTACCATTCATTGCTCTTGTAGGGCTAGTATGCCATTACTTTGTACGGCTACTATGCCATTGCTCTTGTAGGGCTACTGTGCCTCTCTTCAACACTACTGGTCTCAGTAGGACTGGCTTATGTTGCTTAGACTAGCCCACTGTGCCTGCCACTGGTGCTGAACCTGGATCTGACAGACTCCAGGCCAACACTATGGCTCTTGCCTTTCCTCTGACCACACCTGGCTGGTGAAAGAGTACGGATCTGGGTGAACAACCTCCCCTCTCACCCCCCTGAATACTTAACCTTTGGGGAAAGAAATGTCTACCTCATACTATCGGAGGACCCCTGTCCACTCCTCAGGCAAGCTGCAGGTGACCCTAGTAGAGCAGCCCCTCTCTCCCAGCAAGCACTCTCTGTTTTTATAATCTTGGGGCAGGACCTTAAAAATCCTGTGACTTCCTGCACTTCCTAAGCCTTCTAAGTTGTGAGTCTTAAGACTGCTCCTCCCACATATCCAGGAATGCAGAGGCAAAAGCTACACACAGGTAGGATCAAGATACTATGGCATTTATGTACTGTGTGAACTTGGATGAGGTACTTAACCTGCCTGAGCCTGTTGTCTTCACTCAATAAAGCTGGTGTTATACCCAGGTGCAATGGCAAGCACTTATAGCCTCAGCTACTTGGGAGGCTAAGACACAGGATTGCTTAAGATCACAAGTTCAAAGCCAGCCTGGATAACATGGTCAGACTTTGGGGGAAAGGGTGGGAGAGCGAAGGAAGGAAAAGAAATGAGAAGGGGGATGGGGGCTGTAGAGATGGATCAATGCTTAAGAGCATTGTTCTTCTTCCAGAGGACCCAGCACCCATATGGCAACTCACAACCCTTTGTAACTCCAGGTCCAGGGGATCTGATGCTCTCTTCTGACCTCCATGGACACCAGTCATTGCTTGTATCCACTTAAGTAAAAGAAAACACACATTTTTATAAAACATTTCAAAGAATAAGATTTAGCACATTTTAAAAGTAAAAAAAAGGCAAAATACATGCAGGTAAAACACCTGTACAAACAAAATAAATTGAAAAAAGAAAAAGGTGTCTGCACAAAGCATACAATAATATTATGCCGTTACAAAGCCTTACTTACTTACCCACCCTGCTATAACAGTTTTGATCTGACTTTACTATTTCTCAAGAAAACCATAAGACTATCTGAATGTGACTGTAACAAATTGTGCAGACATGTGTCGTGTGAGAATGTGAGCTAACCACAGATGGAGAGACAACTGACAAACTTTATCCTCTAATGCTCCCATTGAACACTCTGTAGTGTGGAAGGAAAAATTTAAAGCAAGTCAATGAGGGGAAACTCTAGAGAGAGGAATCAATGCCTGATTACAAGGAACTCAATTTCTAGATGGGGAGACAACTGGAAAATGCAAGGCTCAAACACAATCACAGCAGAACAAATAGGTCTGCAAAGGGTGGTGGACAGTAGTAAATAAACCTGCTAAGTTGGAGAGCAGGTTAGCTTTTTGTTTTGCTTCTTGCATTTGGGTTTGGTTTTTTTTTTTTTTTTTTTTGCTTATTAAAAAATACTAGACATTTCAAAGAATAAGATTTAGCATATTTTAAAAGTAAAAGCAGAATACACATGCAACAGATTTTTATGTTGTATTAGGTATCATTTGGACTCCCTACTGTCTTTTATTTGTCTTTTAATGAATTTTTATTACATTGGAGTTTCGCCTCCATGTGTATTTGTGTAAGGGTGTCAGAACCCCTGGACCTGGAGTCACAGACAGTTGTGAACTGCCATGTGGGTGCTGGGAATTGAACCCAGGTCCTCTGGAAGAGTAGCCAGTGCTCGTAACCACTGAGTCATCTCTCCAGACCCCTGATTATATTTTAAAACAATTAAAATATTCACATCATTACCTGTTCCTTTTCCTCTCACTGGTCCCTCCCATGTCCTTTCCTCAGGTCCTCTCAAATCTGTGGCCCCTTTTTCTTTATTATTTATGTGCATTATATATTCACATACATATGTATATGCATGCATAAATATATAAATCCAACATCTGAATCTGTTTACTGTTGCTTGTATGTGCCTGATTTCAGGGCTGACCACATAGTTTTGGATAGCCAATTAGGGGACTCATTTGTGGGGAATACTAATTCTCCCCCTCAACAGTTGTTAGTCGCCTGTAGTTCCTTGTCTGGGGTGGGGCCCTTTCTACATTAGGTTAGCGTGTTTACTAGTGTTTTCATTAGGTTAGTGTTTACTAGTGTTGTCATTGCTTGGGTCTTGCTTCTGCAGCCATATGGTTGAAGTATCCTGAGAATAGCTTCCCTGTCATTGCCAGGAGACACAATTGCAGGGCAGACTTCCCACTCCTCCAGACCTTACAATCTTGGTGTCCTTGAGTCCACAATGAGGAGTTAGGGAGATAAATATGGGTACTCAGTTGGCTTCATTTTTTCTTCTTTATTCAGTCTGAGACCACACCCAATAGGACTCAAGACGGAGCTTCCCTGTTCAATCTCTCAGGAAATGCACTGATAGGCTTACCCAGAGGTGTGTCTCCCAGGTGACTCCAGTCCATCTGAGTTGAGGAAGTTAAAACACCAACGAACATTACTACTTTAAGTGATTTCCATTCATGTTTGTGAAGTATTACTATTCCACCCCCTCTTTCATGTAAATGTTATGTTCATCAAAGGTGAAGATACTGAAGGACACAGAAGTTAAAGTTGTTGGGTAACTTATTCAATTTCATGACTGAGATACAGAGGGAGCCAAGATCCACAACTACAGTTAGGACTGTTCACTACTATGTTTTTCAGGTTTCTGGGGATGCAGGTTAGGCTCCCAGAGGGCTCACTTCTAATGGTGCTACCACACTCGATTGCAACCACACTTCATTTACAGCTATGCAGAACAGATCCTATACACAGCTTTGCTAGATGAAATGACCTCTGGATGGATTCATGGATTCAAGGAGACACCATTTCAGGAGCTTTTAAGGTACAAGCCTGGGTTCTAGAAGTTTCAAAAAACAGGAGTTCAGACACTCATCCCAATATGCCAATGAAGAAGGAAGAAAGTGAGGGAGGGAGGAAGGGAGGGAAGGAGAGAGAGAAAGAGAAAAGGGAGAGAGGAAGGGAGGGGGAGGAGGGAAAGAGGGGAGGGAGGGAAGAGAATAGAAGGCTGGAAAGGGAGGAAGGGAAGAAGGGAGGGAGGGAAGGAAGGAAGCAAGGGAGGGACAGAAGGAAGAAGGAAGTTAGTTTGATGAAAAGCAAAGGGAGACTGATTCAATGTGGTTGTGTTGGGAAGAGGAACAAATGCAAGGGTCCAGTGACCCCCCAAGTCCATCTTTGGAGGTCCTGACGTGAGTTTAGTTTTAAATAGTAGGCACAGTGTATGCACACAGACCATCACTTCTACTGTTCAGTGAGGCCCTCCTACAGCCACACGGACCTGATGAGGGCAACTAGAACTGGAGGGTCAGGCTGGGGCTGTCACCCCCAGAAAGCTGCGCCCTGTGGGGCTGGTCTTGAACAATAGGCCAAAAGGTTTCATTCCATCAAGAGGTGCATTTTCTCTTCTCCCATTACTCAGCCCATACAATCTTTCTCCTACCTTTTCCTCAAATAGTAGATAGAAGGGGGCCTTTGAGACAACTGCTAGAATGTGGGAGGTCCTTGGAGTGCCTCATACAAGCACTTCTTTTCCTTAATCTCCCAAGGACCACCAGGAGCCTTGGCTTTTCTCTTTCATTGCCCCATTGTTGGGTGTTGATTTGGTTATTTATTTCCACATCTATGTGTGTGTTGGTGTGAGTTCATGAGCACCATGTGCATGCAGTAGCTCTAGGAGGCCAGAAGAGGGTGTCAGATTTCCTGGAACTGGAATCGCAAGCCCTTGTGAGCCACCGGTAGGTGTAAGGAATTGATCTTGGTCATCTGTAAGAACAGTAAGCACTCTTAACCTCAGAGCTATCTCTGTAGCCCCTTGTTCTCTGTTTACAGACAAGGTCCTTTGTAGCCCATGCTAGCCCAGAACTTGACATGCCGTGAAAGGTATCTTTGAATTTCTGATCCTCCTGTCTCCCAAGTGCTGGGGTTACAGACTGATTTCTCAGTGCTCCCTGGAACCCAAGGTAGGAAAGCACTGTCAACAGAGCTGTATCTCCAGCTCCTTTATCTTCAACTGTGCTCGGGCTGTCACATCCATTCTCTCCCTTGGGAGCGGCCCCCTGACTCCCTGCCTGAGACAATCTGTTAATTTACCTTTCACAGGCTTGGACTCGTCTAACTCACCAGATCCCAGGCCAAATTACTATTCTCAGACCTGGCTTCAGATCCTCCTTCCTGGCTGTCCCATTCTTGCAAAGAGAAGCAACAAGCCCAATCCTATGTAGCTGAAGGAGTGAGAGAACACTTGTCCTGTAAGTAGGACTCTCTACTGTCCAAACAGACACCAAAGCATGTCACCAATTGTGACATGCTTCTCGCTATCATCTCCTTTACCCTCAGGTGGGGGCCCAGTCACACAGGGATTCAGGGAACCATGTCTCAAACTAGCCATAAAATCTTAAAGGTCTTTCTGTCAGTGAACTCCTGGGACTGAAGCCCCACCCTATGAAACCTACTTTATATCACCTGTAGATCCTGGGAACCAGGCAGGTGCAAGGTGTGGCCCAGAAAGGGAGGAAATAAATTCTCTCCCCCACCCTTGACAGTCAGAATGTCCCACCTGGGAAGGCAGGAGAGGTCAGACTTCATATGCCAGCCAGCTGTCAGAAGTCTGTCTTGGAGCTGGGGAAGAACGATGAGTGTGGGGTGTGTGTGTGTGTGTGTGTGTGTGTGTGTGTATGTGTGTGTGTGTGTAGGATAAGCATATCACCTGGCTGGTTTTCACAGGATTTCTGATCCTATCTTTATTTCAAGAAAACTGGCTTGGAGAAGATAAATGGCTTGCCTAAGACACAGTGAGGGGCCAAGTCCAAAGCCTCCCCTTTGCCCTGCCACACAGGTCTGAAATGAATGGGGCTTTGGGACTGAGCTTCAGTGGCTGTCAGTATAGGCAGAGGCAAGCTTCAGAACAGACAGCCCCATCATCTAGGGCTGGGGAAGTGCCTTGGGTCATGGTCTCCACGTACTGGGTGAGGGTGGACTTGTTAGACCTTCCTTGATTGCACTCTGACCAGAGGCCAGTGCCAGCCCTTTTATTAGGAGAAAGGCTGTTTTCATTGAGAATCTCTAGATATGCCAACGGGCTCTGCCTAGCCGACTTCAGAAATCAAACGTGGTTCAGGATACCCATAATGCATTTGGCAGAGCCAACAAGTTCCCTTCACATGCTGAAAAATGTCTCTACTTCTCTTTCTAAAAGGATTGCTTGATGTGTGTTCATCCTGTGACTGACATTGTGTGGTCCTGTTTTTCCTTCTTGTCACTGTGGGAAATAGTGGATAAGAAAGAAAAAAAAAAAAAGGCCCAAGAGGCTTGGACCACACTTTGGGGCATGCCACTCTCTGTTGCTCTGGACTTCAGTTTTTGCCAAATACTTGGAATTAAAGTGTTGGAATCTGGGACACAGTGACAAGACACAGCCCCTAAGCCCAAACACACAGGTGGTCATTTGTATCATTTGCCTCATGGGGCGGTACATGTGTTCATTTAGCCGCAGGGCTTAATAGGGGTAATCTTATTCCATAATAGTCGCCTTTTTAAAATTCCGTTCCTGGTAGAAAGAGGGCATTTGGGGGAGGGGATCATGCAAAAATAATGTGTAAGACTTAACGGGGAACCATTTGTGGGTACCTAAGAAATAGTCACGTTTTCACCTCATAAGCAAAAATAATGTGTAAGACTCAACATGGAACCATTGTGGGCACCTAAGGGATAAGCAGTGACAGTTTTAACCGCGGCCAAGCTAGCAGCTGCGCAAAGGTGATAAGAACGCAGCAAATGGGACTAAGAGCAGAGGAAAGCACATGGCTGAGCCTTGGGAGGGCGACTGAAAATGGGAGGTGGGAGGGAGGGGAGATGAAGAGGGGAGAGCATGGGAGGAGCTGCTTTCAGCCTTCTGTCCCCTCCTCCACCGCATCTTCTATGAATTGTAAAAACCCAACAAATTGTGATCAATGCCGGAGCCTACATTACACCAGTGCTTCTCAGCTGGCATCTCTGTCGTCACTCACAGCCCGATGGTGCTCAGTCTCACTGCCTGGGACTGTCCAGCTCCCAGACTTGTGTTTCCCCAAGAAATGCCTGCTGGTCACTTCCATTCGTGGATGCTAACGGGGCTTGAGAAGGGACAGTGGGGTCAGCGGCAGAGGCCCCAGTGAGCTGGCAGGTTCTTTTCATCGTTGTCTTTTTACCATAAATTGCCCACCAAAGAAAAACCAGTCACATGACCCATAGCAATGTTAGCTTCTTGGTCTGCCTAACAGGGCCCCAGGCTGAATGTGTCACAGCTCCTGGGGCAGCGTCAATGGTGTAGGTGTAGAGTTGTAATACATTTCAGCATGTGGCAAAAGTGTCTTGAGAAAGATTTTTTATCATTTGTACAAAAACATAATTTAGACTGGGTGAGGGCATGCATAGAAAAGCTACAGCTTGTAAAACTCGAATCTGGAACATCAGTGCCAAGGGCAGAACTCCAGGCCACCCACCGTGCACAGTCCCACAGCTGGAGGTGAGGGGCAGGAGACCGTCAGACTCCAGAAAATGTAAACAGCGTATTGTCAACATAATTTACTCCAGGTCTCTGCAGTGTATATAAAATGTCTTAGTGCAGCGGCTTACAAATAAGTTTCTCCTTTTAAAAAAATGAAACAAACCAACAGTTCTCTACTTCATGCACGGACAGTCTTCTCACCCCATCTCTCCAACAATGAATGCAGAGAAACCATTGTTTGAAACGAATATGAAGACTTGCTACAGAAACACCCTGGTGAGAGAGGGTGTGGTCGTATAGTGTCCTGGGACATGCCTAGCACAGTGGAGCAGATAGGTGTCAGGAGTCTCTCTCTGTGAGTCCTTTTCTCTCTGAACTCGGAAGACCAAAGCCTCAGCACACAATGTGCAGTGAGGTCTTCCAGCCACTGGAGGGCACCATCACCATTCATCTAACAACACATGTCCATAGACCTAGCCAGAGAGAGGCCCCGGGTTCGTTTTTGTTTTTTGTTTTTTGTTTTTCATAGAAAGCCCAGAGTTCAACCTTTGATTGAATCCCCCAGACCCGCAGAACATACACACACAAAGCAGTTGTTAAAATACTGACTTCGGTTTCTTTTCTCCTTGCAAACTCCTGCAACTGCTTCACGTATTTCCATGCAGCATCATTTTCTGTTTTTCCATTCAGAGGCAGAGTCAATCTCCCTGGTTGACTCAGCCTAAAAACCAGGAGTCAGCAATTACCCACCAAGAGCCCCACCAAGAGCCCACACCCACGAAAGGAAGGGACAGAACAAAAGACATTCTTTCTTTGTGACTGAGCCAATTTGGTCCCTCTGATGTGTTGATGCAGCATAAATGAGAATCAGCAGGGTAGGCACCCGAGGGATTAAGGTGGTGGTGCCTAAAAACTTCTCAGAGAGAGAACTAGAGGACCAAAAGGGAACAGGAAAGTTTGTCTTGCCTCCCCTCCCCTCCACCCCCTCTGCCACCCTGCACTCAGCTTACACCCAGTGGACCCCTTGAAAGGACCTGTAACCACATGGCCCAGTGTCCTGGAAGACACTGGAACAGCCTCTGTGTTGTCTGTTTGTTCTTGTTAGATTTACTTCCACAATCTTGGGTGCCTTTTTCCAAGGGGCTCTATCTTGGGATTCCGGTTGCAAATTCCCAGGGGAAGGTATGGCTGGTGAGGATGGGGGCAGAGGGCAGTCTTCACAAGATCTTCAGAGTGAGCAAAAGGCAAAAGGGAAGGATTTGTAATTGATGAAGCTCTAGGGCAGCTAAACATCTGACCTAACTGAGTGGAAGCAGTTGATTTTGGAACTGTTGGCTGAAAATTAAAAGCCACCAGTACAACCAGACAACCTAAACACACACACACACACACACACACACACACACACACACACTCCCCCCTCTCTTTCTCTCTCTCCCTCTTTCTCTCTCTCTCCAACAAAGGGAAGGGACAACCCCTGACTCAACACCTGTGCTACCTTGTCTGTTGAGACTAGGGGACAGCAAGGGTCACAAAGGGCTGCACCTGGTCCTCTCCTAGGACAATATCCCACAGCAGTGAGATGGGGGGGGGGGAGTAATGATTGTAAGAAAGACCTCATTATCTCCTGGAAGGAAGACAGAGAGAGGTAAGAATTCCTCCAGCCTCTCCAACATCAGGCTCTAGAGACAGCCCCTCCCCTGGCCGCATCCACTCCTCCCAAGCTCAGTATGAGAGCTCAGCACCCTCCATGGGGCCACGCACAGTGGGCATTTTGCCACAGTGCTCCACTCAGGGAAGCCCCTTCCAGGGTCACTGGACACGTCCCCTTTAAGATTTGGCAAAGCACCTGCAGATGAAAGCTACCTGCTCAGGGGCATCGGTCAAGCCAATAGGCAGCTTCTCACCCGCCTCCCCCAGTCACTGCTTTGGCCACTACAAACATACTTATGCTAAGGGCAAATCTCAGACACTGGGCACTGTCTGGAGCCCTCCACCCATCCTCCAGATTGCCTTGCTTCTTTCTTTCTCTCTTTCTTTCCTTTTGGCAAGGACAGGATCTCCTTTCACCTCCCCAGCAGACTGGTTGGCTGGACACCATCTAATCCTAACCAGGTTCCGCAGGATTTCTTCTGCACATGTGCAGTTCTTTGAAGCAAAATTCAATGCTTTCATCTTGACTATAAAGTGGCTCCAACAACTCCAGCTGAGGGAAAAGATAAGATACAAATTGGGCCCACGCTACACATATTTTTCAAGTCTTGCTAAGAAAGTAAAAAAAAAAAAAGAAAAAAAAAGTTTGGGTGTATTTTGATCCATGGGTGGCATTTTCAAATGTACAAAAAAAAAAAAATGTCTTGGAAGAGATTTCTTGTTACTATAAAGTCGTCTTCCTGTTGCTTTTCAGTTGTGAGAGAAACTCTTCCACAACATTATGAGATCCACATGGAGAGGACCAAAGGGGCTTAAAAGAGTACATTACACAGAACAGGAAACCCCGTAGCACCGATCTGAAAACACTACACAGACTGGTGAGTAGATGCGGCACCTGGAGCTACGCACTACATTACCAAAACCAAAAACTAGAAACCTAGGACGTTGGGATCACAACACCTGGCTACAAGCAGCTAACCAGGACTGCTGCCTGGAGGCAGTCATCTCCGTGACTGGATCTTCCAACACGTTCCAGGTCTGACTGGTTCCTGCAGAGAAACTGCAGAGTTCGGGTGCTGTCACCTGTCTAATCACAGAGCGCGAAGCAATGAGGCTCCTCTGACCCGACCCTGCCATGGGCACCATCTGCTGGGGGTCACCCTCCTTAGTCTATGGCTCCAGGATGGATGCTGAGCACAGGGGGCTCCAGGCAAGTTGGAGAATAGTTGAGGTGCGGCTCCTTGATCCACAACAGGGGCACCCCATTCTTCCCCTCTGAGTTCTTGCTGGAGTTCCGGCTTTTGAAACGCACCAGCAGAATGGTAATGATGAGGATGCCAAAGATGGGGAAAGGGTAGAAGAAGACGAAGTAGAAGAGTGCATCGTTGGAGCAGATGAGCGACTGCAGGGTAGAACCTGAAAGGCAACAAGGAACCATGAGGGTAGAGCCTGGACTACATGGGCCTGCCCTGATGATGCAACCCCAGACATTCTCCTAGCCACCAAACTGGGAGGCTTTTCCCCTCTTATTTTCCTCACAACACCCCAAGTATTCATGCGTCTTATGTTCAAATGATGCAGTGCCTCCATTTCCACTGAGATCCCTTACATCTGCTGGGAAAGCCATGCACTAAAGTTGACCTTGTTGACCGTGAACTTGACAGTGTCTAGGGTGATAGAGAAGCTGACTCGCATTCATTCTTACCCTCTTTCATGGTAAAAAGAGTATTGTGTCTTCTGTGCCTAGTTCTACTGTAGACTTCTATCTTGGGGAATCTAGCACATTCCCTTCCTGCTTGTTTCAGGGAACAGTTGTACTAGAAAAGACACTTGCTTAACACTATGAACTCACATACCATTGTGGGCCATTGCCAGTGTTAATGTCTGGCTGCATAGGGTGGACATGGAAGAGAATGAAGCCAGGCTCTCACAGAAAGGAAACTGTTCAGAGCCATTCTGAGGCAACGGGCTGCTGTTGTGTCTCCAAACGCTCCCAGCTCTGTCCTAAGCTAGTCCCAGTGACCAGGCAAAATTGACCACGCCACCCCTAAGTCAGCCTCCAAAATAAACGTAGCCCAGAAAAATGAGGGAAGGCATGATTGGCAGGCTTTATTTCTTTGCTCCCGCCTGTGAACCTGGAAACACTTGCTAAGTCACTGCAGACAGATTTGGCATTCTAATGTGTAACAAAGAAACGCCAAGCAAGACACTCGCACAATGAGACAGACTCGGGTAGAGGTCAGTTGATCATGAAAGCCACATGGTGTCTCATCACTAATTCCTAGCCCTGTTTTTTCTTGTTTGTTTGTTTTCCCCCATGGGTAACTGAGGGTGTCAAATTCTACCACATCTCAAACCCTACTAGTAAATGCCCACCGCAGTTAGGAAAAGTGCTATTAGCCCACAACTACACTCTAAATTTATTTTCTAGGCACTGCAGGGACAACAGTGACACGCCTCTTCTGTAACTGGAGAAACTCACTTGTGTCCAGAACCCGGATGCCGATGGGGGCCGACTCCTCCTCTGTTAGCCGGTACCATTCCTTCTGTGGGCTGGGCAGCCACTCCTCCACATGGCAGGAGTAGTTGCCTGTGTCATGGGGACTTGCCTCAAGCACCGTGAGCCGGTACAACAGGGGCGAGAGCCTCTGGAAACGCAGCCTGCCCTCCCAAGGGCTGCCTTCAGGACCAAAGACAGCATCAGGACCCACGCTCAGCAGGGCTATCCTCTCTGTTTCGTCTTCACTGTCCTCCTCTTCCGATACCTCCTCCTCCTCTTGTTCTTCAATGCCAAGACTGCCTCTTTTTCCTCCATCTTTAGTCCTGAGAGAATACCAGGCCACAGCAAAGCGGGAGTCCTGACTTGACCGAGACAGAATGCTGCAGTCTAGTTGAAAGGCTGCCTTCTCAGTCACTGTGGCATTGGGGACTACTGTGTCCACCTGCAGGGCAGCATCTGGGGAGGGACAAGGGACAGAGAAGGGAGAAAAGGGTGGTTCATTTACCCAAAACAAGCAAGACAGGCCAGGAAGGTGGCTCAGAGGGTGAAAGGGCTTGCCACACAGACCTGAGTTCAAGCTGCCCAGAACTCATGCCAATAAGCAAACGCCATGGGTTTGCAGGAGAAGCAGGGGGGGTGCTGGAGAGATGGCTCCATAGTTAAGAACACTTGATGCTCTTGCGGAGGACTGGGACCCAATTTCCAGGAGATACATGGTGGCCTACAGCCATCCTTAACTACAGTTCCAGGAAATCCAATACCTTCTGCTGACCTCTGCGGGTACCAGGCACACATGTAGTTCTCTCTCTCTCTCTCTCTCTCTCTCTCTCTCTCTCTCTCTCTCTCTCTCTCTCTCTCTCTCTCTCACACACACACACACACACACACACACACACACAGACAAAATACTCATACACAGAAAATAAAATTACAAATTTTTCTTGTAGGGCATGGTGGCCCACATCTTTAATCCCTGCACTTGGGAGGCAAAGGCAGGCAGATTTCTATAAATTCAAGGCTAGCCTGGTCTAAGAATTCCAGGACAGCCAGGGCTACATAGTGAGACCTTGTCTCACCACTTCCATAAGGAAGTTAGTTGAATAAATGCATAAACAAGCAAGGGAGAGAGAGGGGAGGAAGGAGGGAAGGTGGAGGGGGATCTAGCCGTGTACCTCTCAGGCTCAGGGACCACACTGGGATCACTCATGTGGCAGGACGGAAACTTGTGTCCACTCTGTCTGCTCTCATCAGCTGTGCTGAAATTTCCTTCTGGCTTCATTTCCCTTGTTAGAGAAATCTACCACTGGGGTTTTACAAAGACTAAACATCAATCTAATGGGCAGGGATCTAGCTGGTTCTCCATAAATGTCTGTCTCCTCCCACTCCACAGGGGGCTTCCCCAGTGATCTGCCAAATGGGTGGGAGTTGGGGGAAGTGTGTTCAGCTGCCATTCTCTATGCTTTACTTCCAGGGAAAGACAAGTACCAGCCTCCAGGCAAGGTTTCAAACAGCAGCAGCAGCAGCAGCAGCAGCAAAACTATGTACATAAAAAACAGAAACTCAGAGAGGATTTCTCCTCCAGCATAGACCAACACAGGTGAGGTCAGTCAATGCCCCTCTCCTGAGACAGAATGGGGCACAACACAGCTGTGACTCTCCAACATCAGCCCAAATTAGATGTGACACAAGGAGAAGAACTGGCAATGGTACAAGGATCATGAGAGTGAACATCAAAATGCCCAGAAGATACGAGGCTAGGCGTTCGCACTGACAGACATGTTGCAAGTTCAATTCCGTGCCATGTCCTTAAGGGATGGTTGACTCTTTGCTCTGATAAGGTTCAGTGTCACTATGATGCTGCAGGAGGCATGGGGACTCTGCACATCTTAGCCTTAATTATGTGTTAAATGTAGCAATAATTGCACCCAGTAATTATATGCGTTTACACACTTTAGAAATGGCAATAGAGACAAGAGGAACAAAAGGCCACATGGAAAAGTCATTAGTGCCAATAAAATGACTAGAAGTGAGGGTGGAGGCTAGAGGTACTTGCTGCTTTCTGCTTAAAGAGTCTAGTCTTTTGCACTGAAAACCCACCAGCATAACTTCTGAACTCACAGCTACTGTTTCAAGGTTTCTGTCGTATTAGCCACCTGTTCCAATCTGAATGGATGCTTTAAAAGGAAAATATTCTTATGACCTAGAATAATTAACTGCTGGCTTTTGTTCTAATTAAGAAATCTAATCACTTGAGGAGAAAGCCTGATGTGCAATTTCCCATTCATAGGAAAAACAAGTTGAGAGAATTTAGAATACGAATATACAATATAAATGTTCATATGCTTCAATGCAAGTAATTTCTTCCTTTTTTAATAAAAGGATTTATTCATTTTTATTTTATGTGCATTGTTTGTGTGAGAGTGCTGACTCCCCCTGGATCTGGAGTTACAGACAGCTGTGAGCTGCCACGTGGGTGCTGGGAACTGAACCTGGGTCCTCTGGAAGAGCAACCAGTGCTGTTAACCGCTAAGCCATCTCTCCAGCCCCTACAAATAATTTCTTAAATAAACTAATTTTATTTGGGACCGTATAGTTAACCTTTATTCTTGACTGTATCTGGAATCACTTAGGAGACACACCTTTGAGCATGTCTGAGAGGGCATTTCCAGAGAGGATCACCAAGAAGGGAAGACCCACCTACCCTGAATGTGGGCAGCACCACCCTCCAGGCTGGGGTCCTGGTGGACAAAAGGTAAAAAGGGAGAGTGCCAGCTAAGCAGCAGCATTCATGTTCCTCAGCTTCCTAACTTGATGGAAATGGACCAGCTGCCTCATACTCCTGCCATCATGACATGCCACCATGACAGGCTGTCTCTGTCAAACCAACCCTTCCTTCCTTCAACTGCTTCTTTGGTCACTGTGATGAGATAAGGATCTATACAAACATCCAAAATATTTTTAACAGGGAAACAAGGAAGGCTAGGGGCCTTACCAGGTCGCATGACTGTGACGACTGTCTGCCCAGCTGTGTCCTCAGCCCGTTTATACCACACACCACTGGGGCTGGGCAGCCACTCCTCTACTCGGCAGCTGTAGGTCCCACTGTCCTGGACCGCCACATTCTGGATGAAGAGCCTGTACACGCCAGAAGACGGGCTTTCCAGGTGCAGCCGCCCCTTCAGGTTGTTTTTGGCGGCCTGTTCACCATAGTGGAAGGTAGCATCTCGGCTCAGGTGGGCCACTATTTCCCGCTCTGGATGGTTGGGCTTCCATACAAACCATTCCACCATGAGCTGGGAGGCCATGCTGGTACGGTTCAGGACCACACACTCCAGCTGTATCTGCCGGGTCTCCAGAATAGACAGGTTCCCCTGGGCTTGGCTGAGCTTCAGGCGGCTGTCTGAACAGGGAGAAAAAGACACTGAGACATAACTGGAAGCAGGTCACAGCACCCTCGAGAGGGTGGTTGAACAGGTGCCCTTGGATCACAGAGAGTATCTTATACATATATCTCAAACATGGCACCCTAAATGCATTGAATCCCTGGTGCTGTGAGAGTCCAATGTTCAGCAACATTGTCTGTCTCTGGTTCAGAACCCTTCCCTAAGGGGTTTAGATGTTTGGGGGAGGACAAATGAGCAATAAAAGTCTAACAACACAGACCTCAAAATGTGTGGTTGACTGAAGAGGTAGCTAGCAAGAGAAGGGGCAGGCAAAGGCAGAGTGACAGCCCTCTCCCAGCAGAAGTAAACTTGAAGTTGAATCCAGGGTTCCATACATGCTAAGCATGTACTATACTACCAAAATAACACTCTGGTGTTTTGAATGGAAATGGCACCCATAGGCTTATATATTTGAATGTTTGGTTCCCAGTCGGTAGGATTATTTGAGAAAGATTAGGAGGGGTGTCCTTGCTAGAGGAGGTGTGTCACTGGGTGTGGTCTCTGAGGTTTCAAAACCCTATACCATTCCCAGTCTCTCTCTCTGCCTGGGGTTTGTGGATCAGATGTAAGCTTTCACCTACTGCTCCAGCACCATGCCTGTCTGCCTGCTGCCATGCTCCCCTAACATGATTGTCATGAACTTACTCTCTGAAACTGTAAACAAGCTCCCAATTAAATGCTTTCCTTTGTAAGTTGCCTTGGTCACAGTGTCTCTTTACCACAATAGAACAGTAAGTAGGACAATCACCAACCCTTTGAAAACTGTGTTTTGAGACAAGGTTTCACTACATTGTCCATGCCAGCCGTGAGCTTCTGTAGCCTGATAGGCCTTGAACTCGGGATCCTCCTACCTCAGCTGTCTGAGAACCTAGGATTATAGGCCCACACCATCAGGCCTGTGATAGGAGTAAACTTTTAAGTCTGACCACATGATAGAAGGACTACGCAGAGAGCCAAAACCATAAAGGAACTGGCAAGGAAAACTCAGTTTAATATGCACAGACAATGGGCCTCCGAATCACTTTGTTTTCATGGCAGAGAGAGGACAATGAGACATCAGCACAGAAAGGATGCTATGATGGGCTGGGGGTGCACACAGCCACAAACAGGTTTCCCTACATGGTAGATGTGTCAGAACCATCCCTCTTGCCAATAGTGTCCCTGCAGCTTCACAAAGGACCCAATGAACCTCTGTACCAGAAGATGCTAATAGTCATGACTATAAACACACAAAAGAGCCTTGGGACCAGCATCCCTGAGTGACTTGTAAAGAGAAAGAGAGCCTGACACATTCACCCTCACTACAGTGTTGTCTGAAGTGTTTTCTACCACACAGAAGATTGCTGTTGCAAAGAAAAGGCTAAAAATCAAAATGATTCTATTTTTAAACCGTTTGGCCAAAATACACATAAGATTTAATGCTGGCACTATATCTGAGTTGCAAGACTATGATGTTTTCCATTGTGGGTCCCCTTCAAAGATTCAGTAATGTATGCTTTCTCATCAGGAAAAAGGGGACAGGGACAAGAAACAAAAAGAAAGAAAGAAAGAAAGAAAGAAAGAAAGAAAGGAAGGAAGGAAGGAAGGAAGGAAGAAAGGAAGGAAGGAAGGAAGGAAGAAAGAGATGCAAACCATAAAACCAACTGAAAAAGCAAAAGCTGTTGTGGTCATCATCCTGTGAGTTTTCTGTACTAATATTCACTATAGGAGAGATGACACTGTGCTTGTTGACAGAGATCCTTGTGGCCCTTTTGTATCTTCTCACTTAGCTTAACAGCAGCCTTAGATAGCAAAACTCCTTCAATATATTTAGGACCTACGAAGACCTTCTTGGCATCAAACCAAAGGAGGAAAGGAAAAAGACTGGTGACTAGAGAAGAGATCTTGGGAGGTGGGGATCAGAGGGGCAAAAATAACATCATCCTTGGGAGGTAGGGATCAGAGGGGCAAAAGTAACATTATCCTAATGGAGACAAGATGGGATAGAAGGCAGAGGCAGAGCAAGTAAGAGCTCGGGTGGGCCTGGCAGCAGCTGTCAGTCAACTCTCAGAAGACCCTTCCCAGTGACACACTGCAGCATAGGCTGCGATCACAGCTACTTGGGAGGCTGAAGCAAGAAGGTTTCAAGGTCAAGGCCTGCCTGGTTTACATAGTGGGTCTGAGTGCACCTTGAGTAATTTAGATGATCAGAATGTGACCTGGCAGGCAGTCAGAACCCAGACCATGGTGACAGTCACACAAGTCACTCAATGATGGACTTCCTGCTTTATGCACCAGTGGCACAGTTAGAACATGTCACTGTGTGATCAGACAGATCCCAGAACACAGGACATCCTCAGGGAAAGGAAGGGAATGGTGTCCTTGCATCCGGAATGTATCAGACCACATATGGACTTCTATCCCTGGTCCCACTGCTTTGATGGCCTCAGTATCTCATTGAAGAAGCTCCTATGAGAGAGTTGAGGATGCTCTTGAATCCCATCAGCATCAGGAGCAGGACCATAGCAGATCTAGTACACGGCCTGCAGGGCACCAGAATTGACAGTCTGTGTACCTGCAACCATACCCAGGGCAGCCTCTGTGTGTGTGTGTGTGTGTGTGTGTGTGTGTGTGTGTGTGTGTGTGTGTGTGTGTGTGTGTGTGTGTGTGTGCTGGGGGTGGGAGTGGAAGGGGGTGGTAGAGAGCTCCCCAGGCCCTGGGGTCTCTACAGGAAATCAACATGTCCACGATAGCCACTCTCCCCATTCTTACCTGGCTGCTTCACAGTGACCTCTGTGCGCCCTGAAACCTCCTCGGCCAGCTTGTACCAGGCATAGTTGGGGCTCAGCAGCCATTCCTCCACGTGGCAGTAGTAGCTACCACTGTCGCTGACCTCAGCTCTCTGCACAGTGAGGCTGAACAGGCCCCCGGATGCATGCCTCTCGAACTGCAGCCGGCCTCTCAGGCCCTCCTCCTCAGCATAGGTTCCATACTCAAAGGCTGAGCTGTGCGTGGTCTTGAGAATGAGCTTGCCATCTGCGTCTGAGGGCTTGTGAACATACCACAGCACGGCAAAGTGTGAGTTCTGGCTGGTCTGGGACTTAACTGAGCAGTTCAGCTGAATTGGCCGGTTTTCCACCAGTGTGAGCGTTCTCTTTGACTTGCTCACCTGTAGCTTTGTCACTGTGAAGGGAAGAAGGCAACTTAGAAGGACTGACACAGTCCTGGAAATGAGGCCCATCCCAAGATCATTTGCTGAAAGACTGGGTCTGTCCAACAGGGAATATACCATGAACATCCTTCAAAACCTCACCCAGTGTTAGCCTCCTGTCACCTCCCGTGCCCTGTCCATTCTTCTTGCACCACTGCCCACCCCCAGCTAAGAAGCCAATCTGCCCATACCTTGACCTTGCTTAAAAAGTGTAATGGCTCCCAATTGCCTATAGACTCTAAAGAATAAAAGTCTGGCCAGCACAAAGCACCTCCAGAACTTGACCCTGTCTAACTGTCTTGACTCATCTCCTAGGACTCAGCCCCCCCCCACCCTCTGGCTCCCCTGACCCCCCCTTTACCCTGAGTTCTGGCCACTGCCCCTGTTGTTCTGTCTTTTCTGCTACCTTCCTGCCAGACTCTTCTCTCCACTCAATCTCTTGACCTTTTCTGTCTCCCATCCCACCAGGCAAGGTCCTTTCTTGCTGTCCTCTGATACCCATGCTGGTATCCCCCTCAACCCCCATCTCTCCTTTCCCCTAGACCAAGCTCCCAGAAACAGAGACCAGGCTTTTCCATTCAGCCAGCTGATATTTTCCATTACCCACTGTCCCAGTAAAGCTGAAAAAGCTGAGTACACCCTGAGAGTAGGATAGTCCCAGCCTCACAGTGCTAACTGCTGGTGGAATTCCTCATTTCTGTATCCCAAAGCCTAGCAGTGTCTAGGCTTTGGAAAGCAAAAAGCCCTCCCTTGATGTTTGCTAGGATATTGGAAATGTAGCTACAGTTATGGGAGGTTAGTTCAGAGGACAGTAATGGACAGAGCCAAGCCAGCACCAGCCTCACTTCCCTTACTATCTCAGTCCAGAAGCAATAGGAATTATCTGGCTAACTTTATATAATAGTAATAGGGATGGCCAACTTCAGATATCCCTGCTCGATAATAGAGACGATATTCACCTTTAAGATGCCAAGAAGCCAAACTCTAGTAGAATATATCTAAGGATGATAACTGGAGAATCTTACCCTACAACCTACTTCTTCCTACTAAAAACAGAATACAACAAAAAGAAGAAAAGACAAGGCAATTCTCTCAGTGAACTGATAATGAAAGCAGGGGTTCACCCTACTCCTCTCTTCACCCTTGGTTCTAGACCACTTTGCCAGCTGAGAAAAACAGGGTACAGTACAGGACGAACAGCAAGGAAACAGCTAGGGCCTCTGCTGACTGGCCAGGCCCACCTCCAAGCCAGGCTGGGCAGCCTGTTTCCTCAAGGTTTGAGTCCAGCAGTTAGAATTCACAGAAACTGCCCAGGGTTGTGTCCCTGGGATTCAGACCAGCTATCTGGCCTGTTTCATTAGAGGTTTCAAGGGCTGAGTCCCGTATGTGAGGAAAGAGAGCTTTGACATCCATAAACGGCTCCTCTGTGTCGGGTAACACACAGACAAATATTCAGGATGGATTTGAGGCTTTGATGAGAAGGAATAGCAGGGTCCCACACAAGCACCATTACTACAAAAGCATCTCTGAGGATCTGTCTTGTGTTGCTGAGGTGGACTTTCTCCTCATGAAGGACCTTTGAATTCACACACAGACCTCGAGCCATGGAGAACTCATCAAGATGGGCCATGGCCTCATGCTCTAGTTAAATCTATTTTCTCCAGTCTTCCACTTTCTCCTTTCTTCAAATACAAAGTCCTTCGGGGCACACTGGGAATCCTGGAGACTGGGCTGGCATCAGCCTGCTGGTCAACTTTTCTGAGTGGACTCCTGTGAGGCCTGAAACAACCTGTTCCCTTTCATCCCTTTCCGACCCAATTCACCACATGCAAATGGTATCTCAATCAGTGCAGACAACACCACCTGAATTAGCTGGTGTGTGGCCAAATGAACTGGGTTGTTCTGTGTGGAGTAGAAAGAGCTTTAAAATGTATTATTAATTGGGGCCAGATTATTTTTGCAACTGTTACTAAGGAAACCTCAATTGCTATAGTAACCGCATATGTTAAACTGGAATCCTATGACTCAACTTCAGTTCAGTCACATGGTCAGAAAACCAGAAGCCAAAGAAGAGAAATATTTCAAAGCATTTCCAATTTTTCTTTTTTTGCCATCCCATGTCAAAATATTATGAAGTGTTGGGGAGCTTAAAAGAGGGGCCCTTTTGAAATCTGGTGAATGTCTGACTATGGGCAGGGGGTCAGCTCTTACTGTAAGCTCTGTATTTCCTCCCATATTTCAGGGGTATGGGGACATGTCCTGAAGCCTGGAGGAGCTAGGACTCTCCACAGCTAATTAGGAAGCATTCACAAGCCTGTTTCAGCATTGCCCAGGGCAAGGTGCGTCTGCCAGCCTCATCTCTCTCCACAGTTAGGACAGCCTGGACTTTTTAAGGACCAGTGTTTTCATGTGCAAATAAGAGCACCAGAAGTGTGCATCTAATTCACCCTGAGTGGCCCACAGATTAAATGCAGTAGCTATAGAGTTTAGTACCAGGCTGGGTGTCCCCTGAATACTAGGGAAGTTTTAGCTCTTCTTATTCCCTTCTGGTTTCTATTTCTGGTCCCAATATCAAAGCTCATAATTAGATGGGACACTGATATAAGTGGCAACTGAACTTTTTAAAAAGTGCTGTAGATAGTGTCATCAAGTTGCTAAGAGGATAAGGGCACCTGCTACCAAACCTGGAGACCTGAGTTCAAACCCAAGGTTGCAAAGAACTGACTCCCATCAGTTGTCCAACCTCCACGGGTGTGCTATGTCACATACCTACTTTCTCTACCCCATACACACATGCACACGCACACACACCGACAGACAGACACATACACTAAAATAAATCATAAGTCTGGAGAGGTGGCTGGTTTAGTGGTTAAGAGCACTGACTGCTCTTCTAGAGGGCCTGGGTTCAATTCCTAGAACCTACAAGGAGGCTCACAACTGCTACAACTCCAGGTCCAAGAGATCCAACACCCTCTTCTGGCACCAGGTATACACATGGTACATAGACATACATGCAGGCAAAACAACAATATACATAAAATAATTATATACAAAAAATTCTAAGTGCTGTGGACCAGTAGCATGAGATCAAGTGGGTGGGGGTTTCTCAGAAACAGACTCAGGCCCATTAAGTCAGAATCTCCATCCTTGGGAGGAGATTCAGACTTGCCTTCAACCAGAGAAATGCTGGGCCTGGCTGCTCAGCAAATGGACTTGGAGAGCCCACAAATGCAGAGGCAAAAGTAAAGACTCAGAAGTGAGGCTCAGTTAACCCCCCAGTCAATCAGCGGGAGAAGAGAAGATGCAGCAGGAAGCAGGAGAAGGGTCGGGGGGGCCGGATGTCGATGGCCTGCCGGATGGCTGGCCATGCAGCACACTCACACACCAGCAGCAGCTGCCGTCCAGCTGCTCCCATCATTCCCAGGAATGCCCTTTCTTGCTGCAGCTGGAAAGTTTTCACCCCAGGCTTTGGATCAAAGCTAGGAGAGTCTGTCAGTCCAGGAAAGGACAGGCTGCCGAGCCATGAGAACAGCGCTACATGGAGGAAGGAGCGTGAAAGCGGAGGGCTCAGTGGCAGAGAGTAGCAGCTGCTTCCCAGACTACCTACCCATCCTTTTGACTGGCTTTACACATGTACTGCTTACACAAAATGTACTTACTCCATCAGTAAACGATTCTCCTTAAACGCAACCATAGCTGCCTTACACCAAGGGTCATTTTTAAAAGGGCCTCTCTTTTTGCAGATGGCTGGGCAAAAGAGCTAAGAACCAATCATTGCTAATCACATTAATAAATGGGTGATTGAATAAAAACCCAATTAATCTTTTAAAAGAGGCTTCATTAATTCTGACTGTGATGAAAGAGAGAGAACCTTGCAAAAAACTGCAATCCCTGTGAGCTGGGCCCTGAAAAACAAATGAGCAAGTGTTCAACAGGTGAAAATCCAAAGGGAAAGGGCATGCAGAGCAGGCAACGAGGCCAACTTCTCCGGGTGCTGGTCAGGGAAGAGCCAGTGGTCAGGCACGGTGGTGCAGGAGTGGCCGAGACTGTGGGGGTCCCAGGACTGGTTCTTGATCCTGCCCACCTGTAGCTCTCAGAGAGGAATTGGTGCATAAGTAACAAAGCTACCTGGGAACTTGCTAGAACTATAATGGGTCAGAAACGTGGAAGAGGGATACCCAGGGACCTGTGGGTTTACGAGCCTGAAGGCTCTTCTAGTGCATTCAGGTGTGAGAAGCCATAGTTGAAACAGCATGGCAGATTCTGTGCAGCAAACAAGGAGAGAGCAGGAGAGAGGTGAGGAGGGATGTGTAGAGAATGAGATGAGGAAGGGAGACTCCGTTCTCTCTAAATCATCTGACAGGAATTCCAGGGATGGAGGGAGCCAGTGGCTGGGGCAGGAGAGATGCCCCACATGCATGGAAACATGTCACCCAGGAGACTAGGGGAGAATGGAGAGCTCTGGGGACAGCATCCCTCCCTCGACACACACGAACACATGCACGCACAACCTGGGAAGCAAGCAGCAAAAGCAGCTGCCACTCATGAAGTTACTGCAGTTGAAGTGCCACTGTCCCTGTCATGCCCCAGTTACTGCTATTCTCCCTCTGCACAGCCGTCACCTATCCAGTCCCTAATAAGCTCTTCCTCAGCCTGCCAGCTCTGCCTCAGCCAGGGACATCTTTCCAAAGGGTAAGCAGGGGAGTAGCCACTCCCAAGGACAGCAGTTCTCCACAGGGCAGACAACTCTGCACAAAGCACATATTCACAGGAAGCTGGAGGCAGCAAGTCTTTTGAGTGGCAAACTGTTTTAGGGAGTGGGAGATATTTAATGGCTCAAATTTTCTCCAGGAAAGCTCTGTCCTGTGTCCTGCATCACTTTCAAATGACATTCATAAGAGTGAGAATTCTGCCTTTGAGCCTAAGGCTACTTCACTTTTGCAGTAAACACAGCACTCTCTTTCCCCCAGGTTTTTAATATATAGGGTCAGCCAGGAGAGATCTTCATCTTCTTCAGTCACCCCTTTATAGTGGCTGTCACTCACTCTGCAGTTAAGGGCAGCATTCACAGCCCCTCTGGCCAGGACTGTGCTCCCCCTTGCCACTGTCTTTGGGTACTTATTTATGCTGAGATGCATTTTGCTACAAAAACTTTAATATATATATATATATACACACATACATGCACACATACATATATATTCCTCCTAGCCACATGTGGTGGCACATACCTATAGTTCTGGAACTTGGGAGGCTGAGGCAGGAGGATCACACATTTGAGGCCAGCCAAACCGAACAAACAAAGAGCACCACTGGGGAACCTGACCCTGTTTAAAAGTTATGTGACTAGAAATGTTACACTGAATTCATTTAACTTCATTTCAGGTTAGTAAGACAAACTGTCATCTAAAAGGGGGTACATGAAGGCTGGCAAGGCGGCTCAGCAATTAAGAGTGCATACTGTTCTTGCAGAGAACCTTAGCTCAGTTCCCAGCACAGGTCAGGCAGTTCACAACCACCTGAACTCCAGCTCCAAGGGATCTGACAACATCTTCTGGATTCTCCGGGTACCTATATTCCTAGGTGCACACACATAGACATATAAACACACACAGTAAAAAGGAAATGTTTAATAGGGGTATATGGTCTACATATGACCAAATGCCTAATTCCCCAGTTTAGGGCACTCCCACTTAACAAACTCATCCCATGCTACCTTCTACCCTAAGCTCTTTACAAATATTAACTATGTGCTCCTTGCTCAGCCTATCAAGTAAGTATTAGTCCCATCTCTACAAAGATTCTTTCTCAGTCACAGTGATCTGGTAGACCTGGAACTCCACTCAGGCCATCTGGTTCATCCTCACTTTTAAAAAGTATGCATGCCCCACCCCCACACGTCCATTCCCTGTGCTGGCTCAAGTCCACATCCGGAAGATCTGAATGCACTGCCTACTCCCACTTGTAAACTCTTCCAGACAGTCTGAACTGGAGTCCTGTGTGACACCCACTTCTGCGGTCCCAGCACATGCTCAAAATGCCCACGGGGGTATTGGAGGGGTGAGGCAAAGGGAAAGCAGCAAGGGTTGGGAGGTGAAACAGCTAATTAGGAGAAACCCAGGCACACCCTTCCCTGCCTGACTGTCAGCAGACAGAGCAGTGACCCTAACTAGCTGACACCAGTAACAAATATCAGGTAGACACCTGCTGCCACAATGGCAACAATGCTGAAGCATGAATGACACACTGAGAACTCTTGGGCTCTTATACTCAACGCTTGCTCCGTCCTACATAGACAACAAGTAGGCAGAAGCTGTGTGGAGAGGAAGGATGAGAACCGAGGCTGCCCTGGGAAAATGCAGAGCCACTTATCTGACAAGGACAGCCCATGTTCACATACCCCGACTCCCACAGTCAGAGAAAGGGCCCTCAGCTAGCCCAATCTGCCAGGTCAGCAACGCAAATGCAAAGAAAACGGATTTGGCAACATGCAGAGGGCATTAAATATTCATCCACCTGCCCATCAGTCCGATCCCAGCAGAATACACCCACTGACAAGCAGCCTTCTACCACCGGACGCTGTCCGCCTGGAGGCTTGTTTATTGCTTTGTCAATTTTAATGCACAATATTTAATAGCCAGACCAAGGGATAGTCATAAACATTCGCAAAGTGAATGCTGACATTTCCCTTATTGCTTCTGTATTTAGCCATGTGAAATTGGAGGGTGTTTTTGGAACTGAAGGAAATCAAAAGGAAGCAAGATGATGCTTCACAGTCGAAAGAAAAAAAAAAAAAAAAAAAAAACCTGAACGAGAATGGAGCGCACTGGATTGGCCAAGTCTTGCCTAAATGCCCCATGGGATCACAGTATGGGATCATTCAGGTAAGACTCCACTAAAATAGAGGACAGAAAGGGAGGCTAACAATTGCCTTGGGGATCACAGGATCCTAAGCATGCCAATGGATTGGAAGTGGCCAATGATAAAGCCATGGCAACTCACTTCTGACAGCAAGTCACCCATGCCAGTTAACCAGGGAGCTGGGTGAAGTAAACAGCAGTGATGTGATCACCACCAGTGGCTCTAGAAGGAAGCAGTCTGGGTACTTTGTCACTTACTCAGACAAAGGACTTGGCAGCGGTGGAAGCTGATGATAAATGGACTGTACCAGTCACCAGTGCCTGGGTTCTTGTTGATTCTCCTCAGATAAGAACATTCACTAAAATAGTCTTTAGGGGTGGATAGCATCACTTTGGAAGATGCTAACCCAGGCTTGGAGGGGAAGGCTCCATGGGGAGGGTGGGAGGAAGGAGTCTGGCACTGGTGACCCCTTGGTCCTAGAGCCACCTTGTGGCAGAAGTTAGAATAAAGGAACCTTTTGTCTTCAACTCAAGGAAGCTCCAAATGCTTTGTGACCTTAATTTTACAAAGCAAAGATCCAGGGAATCTGGATGGCAAAACCAGACAGGGGACCCATAGAAAGTGCCTGGTGCTGAGTGCAGCCTGGGAGTAAAATGCTTAGTACACACCAAGTCCTGCATTACACACACACACACACACACACACACACACACACACACACAACACATGCGCACGCGCACACACATTGTACTAAAGGATGCCAGGAGGGAGAAGAAAACAAGTATAAATTTGGCTCATTGTCTACAAAGTACATAATATAATAAAATTCAAAATTTAGCTCTGCAGCCAGACTGCCTGTTTAGGCTTGAATCCTGGCTCTGCCACTCATGAATCACTGGGCAACTTATTCACCCTGGGTGGCAGAGTCCTCCTTTGTAAGCTGTGTCAGGCACCCACACACTGACCCTACATGGGTTAAGGAAGAATGAAGTAAGTTATCAGAAGTAAGGCGTTTACAATGGTGACAGCCACACCCTGCTACTGTTATTAATCCTACCTAGTGTGCTGCTTCCACACACAAGGGACCTGCAAGGAAAAATATCCTCCATAAAGGATGTCATGAGGTTGAATGCAGAAGGAGCAAGATGTGATTACGCTGTTCCAAAAAAGGGCAGTCTTTCCACTACCAGTGCTTTTCCTTAAGTCATACCTGGGTTCAAACTTCAATCTCCCACTCACTGCTGATGGTGGTGAAGTTGGGGGCGGGGCACTGTTTGACTGTTCACTCATCAAATGGAAACTAAATACTTTCCTCCTGGGGTTACTGACACAAAGACCCAGTAAGAGAGCACACGCCAAGGCCCCAATACTGTCTCCAGCACACAGTCTCCTTGTCCCCAAATGAACAAAACTGCACTAGCTGGTGCATTTTAGGGAGAAGCTCTCTGCAAGTATTCAGTGATAAGTGCATAAATAATTACCACTTACAAGATGCACTCTGTGGCGCCTTAGCCACACTGGGAACCACACGCTGCTCCATGGCTTCCCTTTGCTCTTCCCAGTCTCCAGAGGGCCAGCATATATGCTTCTGTCTACCTATAAGAGTGGGCCTTGTGACAGCTATGGCCAGAACCTTTGCCCTAGGAAGGACAAAGTGACACTTCTCCCCCTCACCTTAAGGTCCCAATAACAAATCAGAATCCAACACTACCAAAGCTCACCTGGAAGAATTAGTGATTTTATTCAACTTACTTACAGAGCAGTAGGTGAGGGGTTAAAGACAGGAGCAGGGACAACTGCAGAGCAGTCACACTGGAAGGTCTGTACTCCGAAGGGATGGTGGTTTACCACACCTGTGTAGATGTAGTCTACTCTAGCCTGCCCATGGGACCACTGGCAATCAATGCAGAACTGCAATACAACTAGTTGGGAGGGGTTCCTGGAAACTCAGGTGAGGGTCCCATGACCCCTTCCTGGCCCTCATTCAATGAGGCAAAGTCAAGCGCCAACAAGCCCAGGTATAGCTACCTTTTGCAGGTAGGCCCAGCAGCCTCCTAAAGATGGTGGCAGTTTGGAATGCTCAAAAGTCCCCAGTGTCAACCACTACTTGTAGTCACTTCCCAGGGAAACCACAAGTAGTCTCAGTGGAATGTTGATGCTCAGGCAGAGGCTGTTGCTGGATTCAGCCTTCTCAATGGCAGTCCAAGTTTGGAAAGTAGGACTTGCCCCTCACTCCCATGTGTATGTGACATGAAGGCAGTCCTAACCCTGCAGTGATGGGAGCCAATAAGATGGTAAGATGGAAAAGGCAGATATGTGGAGTCAAAGGGATCTGGGCTCTCATCTCAGGCTGAGACTCAGCTCCGCCACTTAACTAGCCTTTGTCACGCTCATAGTGGTCAAAGAGGTCACCATAAATTTGAATCAGAATCCAAGCAATGAGAAACTTAATGAACTAAGTGTACACATGTGCTTTGGGGCTCTAGTTGATTCCAAGTAGTAACAGAAACAAGCAAACAGTAGGGGCTTATTCACAGGGGCAATGGTAAGCCAGGCCTGAGGGTCACTGTCTCTGCTACCTCCCCAAGCTGCAAAATCACGTGACAGGTACTGCTGCTCAGAACACTGACCTTGAATGACAGACAACAAAAATGCACAATTACCATCCATAAGTACTCTGCTCCGTAAGGCAGCTGGTATGTATCTCCACATCTTCCACAAGTGCTTACAGCAAATGGGGTCTCCGATTAACCCTCCATTAACCTGAACATCCACTGAAGAACGGCCTCTTCCTCAGCATCCTGTTGGCCCAGTTCAACTCTAATTGGCCAGATACAGACTCAACATTTAGAAAGCCCATTTGTTCCAAATGTGGTAACGAAGAGGCCTCTGTGATGGGGTCAGGCAAGGAGAAGGGGAAGCTCAGAACTTACCACGTTTTAACCTCACACTGCTGCAAACTTCCCCCCATCTGTGGCCCTCTGCAGTGACCTGGTGGGCACTAATCACAGTAGGACAGGTCCAAACCATGTTTGCAAAGTGAGTGGGTCAGAAAGACAGGGGAAAAAAAAAAACTATGTATAGGGTCTATCCACCACCATTGGCTGTGTGGGTGCCTCTTCTATTCTGGGGGTGCAGTATCCTAGACTGGGCGGGCTGTTCCATCAGGTTCCAACCTAGCCAGCCACAAGGACAGACAGAAAAATTCAAGTTACTCCTCAAACCATATGACAATCTAATAAAGGTGTCTGGAGGAACCCCCACTGCAGAACACTCCTCAAGTTAGTGCCTTCAGGATGAACGGGCTCCCAGAAGACAAAGAAATTCAAACTCAGCCAAAAGAAGACTACAGAAAAAGACCACATGGTTCCTTCAGCGACCAGCCCCACAACTTCAGGCTAGCCCCTTAATTCTTCTAGGGAATATGAAATTCTAATCAAAGGGCTGTTCTTCTCTATGGGGCAAAGAAGCTCAACAAATGCCACTGCCTTCCTTTTTTCCTCTAAGTTCCTCTATCTAAATAGCAGACAAGGAAACCTACCCCACAAAGTTACTGCCAGGATAAGAGACCGGTTTAAAAACTGAAGTGGCTGCCCATGTTTTAATGCCAATCTCTTAACACAGGGGGAAGAGGGTGCTGGTGACCATTCTAGATTAAGAAAAGTGCAAAGAGATAATATAACTCAAAGTGCCATATGATCCCTAACTGAGGTCTTCTTGGAGGTGGGGGGTTACCCTGAAGAACACTGATGAGACAACTAGGGAATTGTGGGTAATAAAACTGTACCAATGCTGAATTCCAGAGTACGACAATGGGGTTGTGGCTGGGTAGGACAATGTCCTGTTCTTACGGGTCACATGCTGGAGGATCTATGAAATGTCCTAGTGCCCTCCACCTACTCTGGAATGCAAGGGAGGGGGGGTATACACAGCAAGCAGAAAACATGTACAGTAAGACATGACCTGTCCACCAAGGAAAGGAGTCCCTGTGACTAAATTTCTCAGGGCTGGGAAACAGATGCTGCACCAGGGCTCAGAACATTCCTTCTTTCTTCACATCTCCCAGTACTGCAAGCATATGCCCTTCATGCCTTACCATATCACATAAACAGGCATCCTCATGGCTCATGTATCATGGAAGAACATGCCTTCACATACTATACTATGTCAGGTAAGAACATTAGTATCTCATGTCATATGAGCACACAACTTCATGTCTTGTGTCATGTAAGCACACATCCCTGTGTCTCACTGTATCACATAAGCAGCCATCCCCCTGCCTCACTCTGTCACTCCACAATATATCATGTCTCCTACCACATAAGCATACATCCTCACAGTCCCACCAGATCACATAAGCACACACCCAAGTGTCTCACCACACTGTGTAGATACACATAGGCCCTACAGCAGGGAGACCCTGGAGCCTGAACACCTACCTGGTTGCAGTACCCGAATCTCCAGCAGGTTGGAGGTCCTCTCGGCCAGCCTTGTCCAGGTGTTGTTGTAGTTCCTCCGCCACAGCTCTGCCACACACTGGTACTTGCCTGCCTCTGTGTCACTGGCCCGACTGATGCTCAGGCGGACATTGTTACTGGACTCAGCCTTCTCGATGGCAGTCCGAGTCCGGAAAGTGGATGACCTGTCTCCCCACTGAACCCCTCCATCCCGAGTAAAGGTCACCAGATCATGGAACTCAAGTGTGCCCACTGGCTGGAACCGCCATGTCACTGACACGGGGACTCGGGAAGGGTAGTGGGGTTTGATGATGCACTGCAAGTCAAAGGAGTCGCTGTAGGTCACTCCTGGCGTCCGGGAGATGGCTGTGACCGCAAAGCCCGTTTCTGCAGGAAGAGCAGAGAAATGAAGAAGAGACAGCATCTTGCTTTTCTGGGGCAGTGTGTCATCAAATATGGGCCTCCTGGCAAAGCTGGCAGTCAGAGCAGAGGCTGCAAGTTCTCAAGCTTGCTTGTCATGAGCAAGCTATTTCTTTAGGTACTGTGTTGAGACCCAACTCACGATTCTTCTTAAGACTTCATGCAAAGAGGGACTGGCCTATTCTTCTGAGCAACCCAGCCCTATTTCCTCCCAGTGACACCTAAGATCCTCATGTGGGTTTACAGTACATCCTCCTCTAGGGTGAGACACCAGAGCCCTCCCAGGGCTCATACCACACAGCCAGGATCATTCCTAGCAATCCCAGGATTCTGTGCAAAACTGGAAGGAAACAAAAACCTTCCATAGCCAATTTCCTTTATTGCACGTACCCAACAGATACCTGTCCCTGGTCCTCTAGTGCATGACATCCTGAAACAGGCAGGTGGAGAAGCCTGCCAACCCCTCCTCTAATTCCCCAACAAAACCTAGGTTTAGAAAGGTAGTAAGGGACAAAGGACAGGAGGGCCTGGTCTTCAGCAGATGGACACCTGAGGTAGAGTGAGGCATCATTCCTAAATTAAGGTCCCTGCAGTCTCAGTGGGCTGTGGCCTCTCAATATTCCTTACTGATGGGAAAGCATCTCTGGCCTCTAACACTCATTTTCCAGTGCAAGGACTCACAGTTCCTTCAGTGTGGATGAACACTTCGGCTATGATCAAAGCAGTAAGGGTGGCAGTATGTGCTGAATGCTGCATGCCAAGCCTGGTGTCGAAGGCTCCACCTTTACCCCTCTCACTGGATCAACACTTATAGTTCAGACAGGCTTTCCACCCACCCCTTTTACAGGTGCAGAGAAGTCAAGTAAACTACCTGATATTGAGTGTAGTAAATGGTAGAGTCAGGCCACAGACCTATGTGCACCTCACTCCAGGGCTACCTGGGGTTGCTTTGCCTGGTCAAAGGCACCAACTCTGTAGGCAGTCAGCTTCTTGGGACACTTCCTAGCTGCGTGACATTAAGCAAATAACCCCCTCTGCCTCTGTTTTCCTTTCCATAAAGGGCCCTTGTGAAGGTTGAAAGAATATGCAGCACACTGTATATTGTCTAGAAAATATGTAGCTTGTTTAAGAAACCAAAGGGATGAAATACTGTAAAGTCTGCCGATGAAACACGAGGCATACAAAGAGTCTTCAGGATTTCCCCAGGGAATTGTTAGAGAATAGGCTGTCAAAAATTGCTGAACTCTATGGATCTTCAATTTAAAAATTGAAGACACAGAGACTGACCCTGTGTGGCTGTGACGGTCACTTAGGCAGTGGTGTGTAGCACACATGCCACAAGAGTGGTGCAGGTTAGAGATGCCAGGGAACAGGCCCTGCACTGGGTGTTCCTGGCTTCACATATGAAGCCATGGTGCCCAGGCCCAACACAGGCCTACACTGTGGACACAGACCACAGTGCACGTGGCTGAGGTAACCCTCCACAGACACAATGCTCTGTGGTGCGGGCACCCTATTAGTTCATCCACACATCTGTCACCACTGAGGGAGATCCATACCTAATTGTAGCAACACAGAAATTTTTATGTGTCTCTGTTTAATTTAGATAAAAGACTATGGCTGGCAGGACAACCATGGTCCCAGTTCCAAAGGGGATCTAGAGAGACTGTCAAGTGAGCAGATCCAGCCTCCGGATTCTGGGGAACAAGACTATTCAGCCTGCCCTGGCTGTGGGAGGAGTTTAAGAATACTCCCAGGACAAATAAACTAAAAGTGTAAAAATTACTTCCAGGGAAAGAACCCTGAATCACCCTCGCCTTGATACCCCTAACCTCCCAGGATGGAAAAAAAAAACAAAAACAAAAACACTACATGTAGCAGATCCCAGAACCATCTCGCAAGTTACCCTGTCTGAGTCCACAGCAGTGCCAAACATAGGCAACAGACACTGCAATCATCACTGGAGGAAGTTTCCAGAAACAGGAATCTGAGCTGCCTCATGACTGCAGAAGGCAAGCCCATCTTTCGTATGAAGCTTTCAGAAAGCAGATGCAATCGCAGTGAGGTGGATGAAGACACAGGCTGCATCTGGGTTTACATGATGCTGTGTCCATTCCAAGTCCCAGACAGCAAGCCAGTCTGACCAAACGGCACCACAGAACACCAGGGGTCTAGAGCAGCTTACTGTTTTCCCTACTGCGTGTTTCTTTCTTTTTACTGAATGTCTTGTTTGAGGAGACACCTTGCTACCCTGAAAAGCTCAAGGATCCATGTGGCATGTAGCTTTCCCCTTTTCGAGGCAGCCTGAAGGAAGCCCTGACATGGGGGGTTTAAAGATCGAATGGAAAAAGTTTTATTACCAGACAATTGAAAACAGACATTTAAGAATAAAGGAAATGCAATCCTAATCTTGGAAGGGAGAACACGGACTTGATTGTGAGCAGCTCTACCTTGTGCTGTCATCTTTATTGGGTGCTCAACAGCATCACCAGCCTTACCTGAGGGAATGGGGACTGACAAAGCTTCTTGACAAACAGAAGGCCTGACAAAATAAGTTATCTTCCCAGCAAAGTAGCAGGCTGGTCTTTTAAAATGTGATAGACCGATTACATCTGGCAGATAACACGGGTAGAAGCCGTTTTGGATACCCCGTGAGAAGCAAATCTAATATTACTTGGTTTCTGCAAATCTCAAGGTATCTTTTCGCTCCGTGCAAATGAGGAAATGTTTTTTTCTTAAGTGGGGGGCTTTACAGAGGAGGAGATAAAAACACACTAAATGGGACAACTGAGATGAGTGCTGAGACACAGGGCAAATGCTGTATTGTTGGCAATGGGATTTCCATCCTGTTCAGCCACTTTTGGGAGGGCTGGGCTGTGAGCAGCTGGGCAAGACACCCTACAGACAGAAGAAACTCGTCACTGTACCTGGTCATTTCTGTCTTCCAGGCCAGTTTTGCCACAGCCATGTCCTGCTAGTTGCTGACACTAATCTGGCTAGAATCCTGACACCCCCAGCTCCAGGGGTGGTAACAGCCTACAGGAGTCACTAGCCCGTATGTCACCCCCCATCTACTGTTAGTTTCCTCAGCTCTGCACATACTCACCTAGAGTCCCTTCAAGGAAAACCTCTAGAAGATACCATTATCTCCAGTCAGAACTTGTTTCCCTTTTTACTGTGTGTGTGTGTGTGTGTGTGTGTGTGTGTGTGTGTGTGTGTGTGTGTGTGTGTGTGTGTGTTGAGATGCATATATGAGTATATGTATGTTTGTATGTGGTTGTATGTGTATATGCATGCATGCACAGGCCTGAGATTGATGTCAGGAATCCTCAATTGTTCTTTCCCCTTATTCGTTGAGGCAGGGTCTGTTAATCAAACCCAGAGTTCACTGGTATGGCTGCTCTCGATAACTAGCTTGCTGTAAGGAGCCCATGTCTGCTTCTGAGGCTGGAATTACAGGCATGATGTCCAGCCCACTCAACACTTTACTGGGGTTCTGTGAACCTGAATTCCAGATCTCCATGCTTACAGAATAAACACTTTAACCACTGAGGCATCTCCCCAGGCCCTCCCTCCAACCAGAACACTGCTAAGAAGAGAAGGAGCCTGACACAAAAGCATCTGACATGGTCCCACTGCTCACTCACCAAGAGCTGTGATGGAGACAAGGGTACTGGCACGGCGTTCTCCCACGATCTGCCATTCTCCATCCACGGCCCGTACCCACTCCGTCACATGGCATTCATACTGGCCCTCATCTTCCTTCCTGCTGTTGAAGATGCCCAGGCTGAAGGAGTTGGGCTGCACCTGCTCCATCTGGATGCCCCCAAAGCTGCTGCGCTCCCAATAGGATGAGCCTGGCTGCACGGTGCCATCCCGGTCTAGCCACATGACGTTGCTGCGGCGGTTCTGCCTGTCCACAAGCTGCCAGATGACAGAGAAGCGGCCCTGCAATCTGCCCACTGTGCGAACACTACAGGAGAAGTGCAGGTCCTCACCCTCAAGGATGACGCTGGCATTGCTGGCCACCTCCACAGAGATGCTGCTTTCTGAGGAGAAGAGAGAGTGCCACACTGGGGGTTTACAGTCTCCATGGTGACTACCTTACAGATGACACAGGAAGAAGGGCGCAGACCAAATCCCATGATCCTGACAGGGAAGCCCAAAAGATTCAAAACACTGTGATTTGTTCTGAAACACAACTTACTGTTATAAGATCTGGATGGTTCAAACTGAGCACTGCTCCCTAGATCAGGTAGCCTAGACTGTTCTTTGCTTTGGGTAGTGTAATGGGATAATGAGGTCCTAAATGCTAAGAGTAAATCAGAACCTGAGAAATATAATATAATGACAGGATGTTGCTAGCATAAAACGATTCATGGGTGACCTGTTCAGATGCAGTTCAGGGCTTTGGGCTTGGAGTTTCGGTGTGAAGAATAACTTCCAAATCCTACTGCACCTCAATCTTCCACAACTTGGAGCTACAGCAGTCAAACAAAAGCTATAAACATCCTTAGCGTGCCATTTGAATCCTTCAGGGAAATATTAGGAAGTAGGAAAAAATGTCAGGAAGTATTTGGAAGATGGCATGTGCTTGCGAGTGGAAATGGGACACAGATGGTTTAGTCTCACAGAGTGCGTGGAGAGCAGAGTGTCACACTTTCATTTACACAGAAGAAAGAGCCCCAGCCAGTGGCTCACCATCTACCGTTCTCCTATTATACTCGCTCCCTCAGGCTTGGGGTACCTCTGCTCTCCACCCTGACAGTCTGCCAAGCAAAGCTTGGGGGTAAGAACCCCACTCCCGGGCTAGCTTGGTCTAGCCTTTGCCGCTCCTTTGTATAGCTAGTCTCAGTCAAGGGGATAATTTAAACTCTATAAGCCTCAGCTTTCTAAGATAGCATTTTTAACTTACAAAAGATTAAAAGACAAATAAGACAATGCACACAGATTGTGTAACACACACAGTACTTTTTCAAAGGCGCTACCCACAATCATGACTGATTTTACTTATTCCCTTTCATAAACAGGATGGCTAACACTTTCTTAATCATGCATATATTATTCTGTATAATTACCTATATTGAGTTCAATGAGCTCATAAGAATTAACCAACACAAAACATGGTGTCATAATCAATTTGGATTCAATTTTCTAGGCACCACTGACAATCGATTAAGTCAAACCCCAGATCAAGAAGCACACCCGATTACTGCAGCCTTTGATCCACTTTATTCTTCTCCCCGTCATTTCCCCCACAGACAGAAACAGAAGAGAAGAGCACCAGGCCTCCGAGCCTAGCTTTTGTCATAGTGGGTGTGCTGTGCTTGTTTCCCACAAAGGGGGGTCTGGACAAGGTGGGAACAGCAGTCTTCAGGAGGACAGATGCCCAGGACAAGGCTCTTATAGAGCCATTGTCCATAGCACTGGTGGTTCAGAGCTGGCTGCGCCACCTTTTGACTGTGGAATCTTGGTGTTCCTCCCAAGAGTCAATTTCTCATGTGCACAGCTGGAATTCTACTAGTGCCTACTTAGCGTCATGACACAGAGAGAATGGAACGGGGAGGTGGGCAGAACTGAGGGCTGAACAGTGCTCTGCAGCCATTCTACTACTGAGTTACAGCCCTGTGCTTTATTTGTCATTGTCAACACTTTTCCTCACTACTTTCAACTCAAGGTGGGAGACGAAAAAGGCCACTTCAGCATCAAGGAAGAAAACCTTCTGTCTGTCTTATACAGAATGACCTGTAGGACATCAGTTGTATGCCCTACTGTCACCCCAATGAACTCTTAAGGACATTCTGGATGGCTTTTTGGAGAAAGGCTATAAACCTGGAGAGAAGAAGAGCCTTCTGGCAGCCACAGCATGGGCAAACACAGATCTGGTGCTGCACTGCCCTTTGTAACAATTTATACAGGTTCCCAGGTTTATAACAAGGTAGCCAACAAGTTAAAATCCTCCACACTGAATGAAAACTAAGACAGAACTAATGAAAATCTGAATGTGTGTTCATAAATGAAATTTCCATTCAGGAGGCTGCTAGCGGAGCACAGGCTAAGCGCAGAGCAGCGGGTTTGGAGTTAGAGCAAATGTTCCTAATGCAATTGCAAGCTCAACCACTAACTGAACAACCGGATCAGACACTTCCCTGTGTGTGTTCTGACGTCTCCGTTCACAAGATGGATGTAACACTAGCTTCTACAGGGATTGGAGGCTTGAGAGCAGAGAGATCATTTATGCAGAAGCACTTTGGGTTCTTAGGAGGAAAGGTGCCATTAAAGTCCAGGGCATTATCACCATTACCGATTGATTGTTGTTCTTCAGTAGACTTACCCAAGTGGCCTTGGGGCAGGATCTGGTGCTGCTGGGGGACTTTAACTACCCAGTTATCTGCTGGAAAAGCAATATAGCAGGCCACAGATCATCAAACAAGTTCTTGGAAGGGCTGGGGGAAATCTTTTAGTACAAAAGATAAAGGAAGCAAACAGTGTGGCTGCCCTTCATGCCATCCTTACGAAACAATGAATGATTAGTTGAAAGTATTGAGTCTGTGGTTAGGGCAAGCACAGGACAACAGGATAAAGAGTGTGGGCATTCAATTTGATAGTTCCAACTGTACATATATTTAGCAAGCACCTACTCTATGCAAAGCACCATGCAACTGCGAGGAAAGCACAAGAGTTCAAGGGGTGTGTGTGTGTGTGTGTGTGTGTGTGTGTGTGTGTGTGTGTGTGTGTGTGTGTCTGTGTGTGTGTTCAAAGTACAATCCCACTGATGAAAAAAGAAAGAAGGGTGACAGCCCCCCTCCATCTGCTCTGGACTTCACACTTAACAGAACATTTTGAATACACAGATGTGTAAATAAAAATGTAAAGGAAATCATTACAAAGCTAAGAGGAGGAACAGTCCTGGGAGCTAAGAAAAGTTAAAGGTTAGTTCTTAAACTAGACCATCTTGTTTAAAATCAGAGCATTGTTAAGTTTTGATTAACTTTTTGCTAAAAACAGAACTGTGAGAGGAAAGAGATTAATAAGAACGTCTTGACACTATGAACATTTAAACTCGGCATGCATACACTGTTGTTCTCTGGAGTTCCCAGAAGAGTACCACCCATCCTGACACTGTCAGTGTGCATGGAGGCAGAGTCCCTGGGACTGCCCTGAGAGGTCCAAGCTCTCGAAGCATATTCCAGGAAGACAGAGACCCCCGTCCACTGACAAACTTCGTCACATTAGGATGAACCTAACAATTCATCTGTGCTGGCGAGTGATCTACCACCCACTGACTTTTAGCAATGCAATTTCAGTGCAGAAGAGACAATTAGGGAAATACCTGCCTTGATACCTGGAAAAGCCCAGACAGCAAATCCTTCTTAGTAATGCAGTAGATGATACCCAAATCCTCCCGTAAGAGATGAGCTCTCCTTAAGTGAGATTTCAAGGCAGGCCTCTGCCCAACTTCTTCTGGGATTTAATTCCCCCAGAGAAGCAAATGACTTCCTGGTCTTCCTCCAAGCTGAGCTGGCAAGGCTGATGTTTTACACCAAGCTGTTTGAGCTCAAGTCTGCAGGTACCATCTCCAGCCAAGACATCTTCAGCTCCAGGTTTTGTAGACCTGGGCCTGAAGGAGATGGAGAGGCCCCTCTCTCTGGTCATCTTTAGCCCAAATTCTGCCCCTTGTCCCTAAAGCTATCCTCTCTCCCATAACTTCTCCAAGATGTCACTAGCCACTGCACTGGGAACTAGAAAGCGACGCACTTCTACTTACTGAGAGGAAGGACGACAATGGGGATGTTCTTGGGGCGCTTGCTTTCCTTGTCGATGAACTCGCCAGTGACAGTCTTCTCTCGCTCAGTCACCCGGCAGTTGTATTTGCCACTATCTTCCTGGCGGAGGTGGTATATCTTCAGCACAAAGACACCATCACTCTCTTTGGCTACTTTAAGCTGTCCTTTGGCTTCACGGTGGGCAAATTCACTGTTGAGGACTGGCACAGCATTAGGTCCCATGGTGGCGATGAGTGAGCTGTTGAAGGCCCAGGAAACGGCAAAGTAGCGGTCGGGAATGTTCTGAGCCTCTAGGATACATCTGAACTCCACCGGCTCACCCACTGTGTGCAGCCTCTTATCGGTCTCCAGACGCACAGTAAACTCTTTGTCTGGGAACACAAACAAACTGGATGCATTCTGGGCAAATGAGGGCTGCAGTCCACCAAACTGCTTCAGGAAATCCTCATTCCCCTGAACTTCTTCATGATACTAACCACAGAGATGACTCAGTATTCATCTTGAGAGAAAATCCAAATCCAGCCATACAAATCCTTAAATACCAGAGTCCCAGCCAAACCCAGGCAGTCTTAGGAGCTTACTGCTTCCATCTAGACCAATAAAGCTTTGTCAAGGAGTATGTTACTAGATTACACCCTTCAGTGCCTGAAGACAAGCCTAGCCTCACTTAGGTGGCAGGCAGAAAAGGTCAGGCCTAAGCTCTGCTAGAGAAACATGATTACATGTATGTCTGTTTGTTCAGCAGATACCTCACAGAGGTCTATGAGACAAAATTAGAGTGGTCTAGGTGCTGACCCCAATTTTAGTCAACAGTCAGATGAATTGATTGAGCTTCTTCTCTCTACCACTCTAACAAGAACACTGAAAACTAAATATGGGCAAGGCAAACTAGCTGTATCACACAGAATGTCTTTGTACTAGCCTACAACCTGCCAGGTCATGACTTTAAGAAGACAGCAGAAAGAATCTACTGCCACTAACAGCCAGGCACCTCTGAAAATGGCCAAGGATCAAGGCAGGAATTCTTCCAAGAGCTCCATCTATCTAGTAGCGCACGGGGCGGGGGGCGGGGGGGGGGCAGGTATCATCACTGCAAACAGCATCACACATCTCCAAGAAACAGTACATGGTCGACTCAAGAAACATCACCTTGTATCAGGAGGCACACTCATGGTGGAAGTGAGGGGATAGGAAGAGAAGTTAAGACTGGGAGGAAGTGGCATCATCTCCCCTTGCTGTGGGAGCCTGTAGCTCCTAGCTCCTTCCAGTTCTAGCTATGTTCTTGTAGAGACAGACTATGGGAGGAAATCACATTACAGTGGTGTGTGAACTTTCTAAGGAAGGATTCCACACCACAATGGCCTTCTCTCTGGGGCATTTCCAGGCCATCACTACCATATTCAAGATCCACGCCTCAGGCATCTCCAACCCATCCTCCATGCTCTCGAAGCATGTGAGAGTCCACTTTCCCTGTGGAAATGGATTGTGTGAACCAAGCAAGTACTTCTCTACTCCAGTCCAGCTCACACAGGTCAGTCTCTTGAGCCAGACACCATTTCTTGCCAGTGACTAATTTTTCCCTGTATTACCCAAATTTCTTGACAGAGCAAAGCCCTCTCAACAACACCTCAGATATGTCAGCTGTGGCCTCCTCCCCATCTCAAACAAAACAGTCCTGGGAGAGAACAGCAAAAAGCAGCAGGTTTTATTCTACTACTGTCTGCTAGGGGGACACACCCAGGTAAGACGGTATCCATGTTATCCATTGTCATTAGGCCTCTGATCAATAAAATATAGTAATTAATAATCCACCAGTAACCCTAAATCCAGGTGCCTGCCAGAATGGTATACCAGGGGATCCCAGAACCTCAGATCTTCTCCTTTGTCCTAGGCAAAGTGGGTTATCACTCTGGATTTCCTCTTTTGGCAGCCCTAGACACTGCTTATCCCATGAGAATGCCCCATGTTCCATGTAGCTTTCACAACCCTGGCTATAGATGCAAACCCCCTTTCTGCAGAGCAATTTGCTCTTGCTTATGCCCAATTGACTATGGAATATGTTAAGCTATTCTATATCCCTTTTTCCTAGCCTACTGAAATCCGGCTTCCTGGTCCCTTGGCCACTGACCTAGTGAGCGATGTCAATGGTTGACCTGATCCTCACCCCCCCAAGAGCAAGCTCCAGCCTCTGGGATTGCTCTCCTCCCTCAGTTCCAAGACATGTCCCTTCTGCCTTTCCCCTGCCTTGCCTGACCGTTCTGCTCCATTCACAATGGGGCCTGTTCTCTGACCACCTCCTACTGCCATGGATCTCTCTAGCTTGTTCCTATTCTTGCCCCATGAGCTTTTCAGAGCCCTCCTCACTTGCAGGTTCTGTCTTTAACAGCTCCAGATGTGCATGTCCAATGACACAACGGCTATGTGGTGCTGTGAATGTCTCTGAGAGTCTGCTTACAAGGTAGATCCCTCTACTTGGTTACTAAGACAACCAGTGCTGCCACTAACAAGTAAGCAGACCTCCCAGCAGGGCTCTGCTTGTCCTCATGACCCTTCATCTGCTTTTTCTTCCCACAGTTCAGTGAATCACAGACAATTCCTTCATCGCCTCTCTTTCCTTCTGCCTCTAACACCAGGTCCCCCCTCCCAGACCACCACAGCCTGGCCCTATGAGTTCTTCACAACCCTGTCTCTTGACTTCATAACCACCCTTTCTAATAACTTTACACATGACCCACACACACACAAGCCTGAGCTCTTCCTTCTAAATTACCGAATCAGGTGGTCAATTCCTGGTCAAAATCTCTATTCCCTGCAGTGAGAGTTTTCAAACTTCAAGAGGTTCTTCATGTAAAATCTTCTACTGATCAATAGGGCAAACATTTGGCTAAAGCAAAAGAGGGGTAGACAGGTTCTTGTCCTCTACCCATTAGTTCCCACACGTGCATGTGACCCCCTATAGTTCCAAGAATTGCTTGACAACGCCTGATCCAGTGTCAAGTCCATGCTCTACTTCATAGCACATAGCTGCAAGTACCCTCCCTTCCCTTCCCTACTGCTCAATCTAGATCTCAACATCTGGTCACTTGACTTTCTTCTGCCCGCCACCTACCAAACGACCTATTCCCTCCCACATTTCCTGCTGCTGTCTGCTCAACCTTGACACAGATCAAGTCACCAGAGAAACTGGAATTCCCAGATTTGCTATAACAGCCACCTTATGCAAAGAAAACATAGAGCAGAAACAGCTTTCACTATTCACCCAGCACTTAGCACCCTAAGTGCACAGAGCAATGTCATTCACCTTGGCATCCCCCGATGCTCGCACCACACCTTCAATGCAATAAAGACTAATGTCTGTGAAAATAAACATGAAGAAAAAGACTGGAGTGAAACTCCTGGAGCCTGTACAGAAACACACAGTGAAGTTATCAACATTTTTTTCCATTAATATTTTCCTTTGCTGGCTTAGTCTGGAAATATTTGCAGGACAAATTCAAACTATCCTAATTCTAAATTGGTAAGATTAAAATAAAGAAGATTAGCTGATGCAACCTAATTTAAAAGCATTAAGTCCTGAAATTAGGCCCAGACTTTTTTGACACTGACCTTAAAACCAACCAGGAAGGAAAATGATAAACAGGAACTAAAGCCTCTTGGATAAATTTAATATTAGAAGATCCAGAAGCCACTAAGAGCCCTGGTCCTAAGTATGGATCAAGTGTGCCCTTCTCACCAAGAATCCAACCTTCTTTTGCTTTCTTTCATACCCACTAGGTGTCCAAAGGATGCTCTTTGCCCTGCTTCCTCTAGAGCTGTGCAAGACAAAATGTAGCTGTTAGTGTTCAGGCATCTGTACTGGCCTGTCCTTGGGGTTCTGGCAGGATACACCCTCAGCTGCAGCCATCAAGAGAACCAACCACCTGTTCAGGGGACAGTCTCCCCCCTCCCCTTTCCATTTTATATGATCTCTTTCCCTAATTAAAAAAAAAAAAAAAAAAACCGCTCTGTTTGAATCCTGTCAGACGGTGTCCTTCTCTCTCTCAAGCTACTGTTTTTAAATTACAACAGGAGACAGGTAAAGAACAATGTGGGAAGTCAGTACATCAGAAACACAGCTTCCCAGCCCCACCCCCAGCAGTCTCTGAGGAGGGTTTGGTATTAGGTGACTCTGAAGCATTGCTCTCAAATGCCACAGCACCGTGCAAGGACCAAGGTAAGTGACCACCAGGACAGGGGGACAAGAGGCAGGTTCTGACAAGAGCGCCACCACCTGTGATGCAGAAACTTCCTCTCCTCATCAGGACCAACAGCCCTCAGCAGAAAGAGGAGAAAAGGTCCTCCACCACCCCAGTGACAACACGATGACCATCCTCCAACCAAAGCCAAGCCCACAGGAGAGCCTGCCCCAGCTCGGCCAATGCAGCTGACAACACATCCATTCTAACTGGAACTCTGCAGGGGCAAGAACCTGGAGTAGAACCTGGAGTCTCAGGAAACACCAGGAGAAGCTGTGGAGGACTTCGGCTTGCCAGGCCACCATCACTACCTCAGCCCTAAGAACACCAATCTTCCACCTCAGGGACCCTACCCAGGCCTTCCCTTGACAAAATGTCCACAGCAGAACCTAATACTCTACACCGGCCTCATGGCACACAATCTGATTATTCCCCGGGTCACACCACACAGCATGTTCTGCATTCACTATGTTCACCTACAGTGTGAGGAAGCCATATAATTCGCCTCACAGACATGACAATATGCCTTAAAACATTTTACAAGTTCTAAAAAAAAAAAATGGCAGGAATATTCATATAAAAATAATAATATACTAACATCTCCCTTGTTTGTCATTTCACACATCCAACAGAAGGCTTTTCACCTCAAATGTCCTCTACAATCGAAACATCATCAAACTGAGTGGCATTCATGGCTAACAGGAATGGGACACAAAGATTTTCTGTGAAATCTCTCATTTAAAAGAAAAATTATTAAAAAGGTTTACTCATTTTATTTTACATGTGAGTGTCTTGTCTACATGTGTATGTGTATATCACATGTGTTCTTGGAGATCAAAAGAGGGCAAAGGATCCCCTGAACTGAAGTTAGGAATAGTTGTGAACAACTAAGTCGGAGCTAGGAAGTGAACCTGGGTCCTCTACAAGAGCACTAAGTGCTCTGGGCCACTCTCCAGCCTTCTCTCCAGCCACATTTTTCTGCAAAATCTCTTATTTGGTAAAAAACAAATTTCTTATTAAAAATAATGTATGATGCCATATAGTAAAGAAACATGGCAATGAGCAGGGACCCAGTATGGGCAGCTGTCTGTGGCTCATGGCAAGTTAGGTCTGTGTATGCTTGTTTTCTCCAGTTGACATTACAACCATCTCTAACCTCACGAAAAACCCTGCTACCTGGTCATGTCACCCAGACAAGGTGTCCCCACACCCTCCTCGTGTCTAACTCCCCACCAGGTAAAGGATGAGAAGCTGAGAGTGACTGACCGGTAGGCTGGATGTTGACGACAGCACCCTCAGAGCGCTTCCTGGTCATGGCGTACCAAGAGCCATCTGGGTCCTGGATCCACTCAGCAGCCTCGCAGTAGAACTCGCCCTGGTCCGAAGGCTGCAGGTGGAAGATGGTGAGGCGGAAGGTGGTTCTCCCTAGCTTGTCCAGCCGCACCTCCCCGAGGCTCTGCCTCTGGGCATATTCGCTGCTGGAGTGTAGGATGAAGTCTCGGCTCAGGGCAATGACCTCCACAGGCTTCTCGCCACCCTTCCGCCGAAGCCAGGATACTGAGAGGTGGCTGTGCTGTTCGCTCTCAGTGGCCACTTCGCAACTGAGCTCCAATGGGTCGTGTTCCACTTTGTGCAGAGTCTGGGGGACAGCTGTGGTCTGCAGGGAATCTGGGATCACTGTAACATAGAATGTTCCCACAGAGGATAGTTACAAGGCTACAGAATCTGAGACTTACTTTCCAAGAGGTGAGGGCCCTACTTCACACAGAAACCACTGTTACTGCCTCAACAGAGGCAGCTCTGACAATCAATTCAAGGCCACAGACAACCCCAAAAGGCATATAAACCTAAATACCCTTTTGTATGATAGCCAATATTTTTGGCATTGGCTGATGCCTGCTTAATATTTTAATGACACTCAGAGAAAAGATGGATTTTATTTTGAAAATGTATACAACAAAGAACTCCCTGAGAATATGGTATAAGAGTAATCGCTGAGATCTGCATTGTTGATTTGGGTATTGCTTTGAGATACCTTAATCTCACTTCTGACTGGGAACGGCTCCTGGGCCTTTTGCCTTTCATTCCCATACTAACCTTCCCTTTTCCCTTCTTGGCCCACTCTCCATCCCATCTCCCACTTTACTTCATCAATTCATGGTGCTCAGAACGACAATGGGGAGTGGGAACACAGAAAGCCATCAACGTTCCCTATTTTCCCCTTGTACAGGGGCAGGGGAATAGAACCTAGGACTTCATGCCTAACAGGCAAGTGCGCCACCACTGAGCTACAACCCAGACTCTGCCTCTTCAATTTGTAGACAAAGTCTCACTATGTTGTCCAAGGTGGCCTTGAACTTGTGATCTTCCAGTGTCAACCTTCCAAGCGGCTGGATTACAAATGGGCACCACTAAGCTTGGCCTGTTCCCCTGTGCCTTCTCATGATTCATCAATGTGGCCCACAGCAGAAGGAAGCCACAGCACTCAGAGGACTCAGGCGAATGAAGCCACTGCTGGGTCCCATCACTGGAGTTTTATTCCGACCTTTTATCTTTCTGAAGATTAACTGCCACCCCCACTCTGATAAAGGCGCTCCAGTCATGACAAGGTAGGTTTTCCTCCCTATGCCTGTCCCAAGATTGAGGCTTAAAGTCCTCTTACAAAGATACAGGCTCATTACAGAAGTAAAACATAAGCAAAGGTAGTGTCCTTATTGACAAAAGACCTACCGACACATGCTGCTTCACCATGAAAATGAAAAGTAGAGATCAGGACGTGGGTACAAACCAGAGCAGCCTTGCTGTTGGCTGTCCTTTCTCACCAGCACTGGGTAGCCAGGGCTGTCCACACTAAATGTTCCCCTCTCTTCCAGCTTACATCTTCTCCAGCATACAGAGAGCATTGAGAGAGACTGGCAGTTCACAGCTTCTTAGCATGCAGCCAGGGAGCTCTGGGTACCTGGAGCCCTACTCTCGCCCTGCACCTCAAAACCTGTCCTTTTTGCTCATCATTTCTGAGAGATGGAGTCCAGGCCATTTCACCCCGAAGTAAGGACCCAAAATTGAGTGTTCCGATTACCTCATATCAAAGTAAGGCCCTCTGGATAGTGGTAGATGCTTCAAGCAGCGATATTCCAGTGCCTGTCTGCCCAAACATCAGGCCTGCTAAAGCTCTTACTATTTCTTGTCTGGATTTGCTATTAAACGCATATCGACAGGGCAGAAATTTAAAAAACACACCTGCTCTTGGTCAGCTTCAGTCACAAGCTACTGTCTGTCTCTGAAATCCACTTGGTTCCTAAAAGAACCATTACTACGACTGTCTGAGAATCCACCCAGGCTGTCCACTAAAATCATTTACTGTACCTCAAAATAGTCTCATTCCCTTCTCACTCTCTCTCCCCTCTGAGCATCTGGAACTCACAGTATGTGAGCAGAAACTCCCCTGAGATTTCCCTCATACACATTACTGCACTCCTGTTGTGATCTTCCTGTTAGATCTACCGTCGCTTCCTTCTGCAGGGGTGGGAGCTTTGCCCTTGCTCTACAGGGGCTTTGCCTCCTTCCTGCTGATCTCACCCACTTTACCTTCAAGCCATGCATCCAAAATGTCACCCACAAACGTCCTTGCTACAGGGCAGTCCTGGATGCTGAGGTTATAGGCATGCAGCACCACACTCGGATCTTGCCTTTATATACTCATGTTGCCTTTCACCAGGAAAGGTCTGGTTAACTACTGAAGTTCTTAATGTTTGCATGAGAACTTTCCCAAGTGCCAGCCTTAAAACAGTGTTCACAAGTGTACACAGAAACTGTATTCACTTATGCTTCCTAATGCATTCTAAGATATTTAGGGAATTTTTTTTTTTTTTTATTCATACAGTAGGTAGCAAAGGTGTATGGCAACAGAAGGAACTCAGGCCTGACACTGGCCACCCAGAAGTAGTGTTTCCTTACCCACTAGGTTCATCTTGGCACTGTAACTTCCAAAGTAGCGCTCATCAGTGTTAGGGGTGTGACATTCATACTCCCCTGCATCCCGGGCTTGCAGCTCTGTGATGTGAAGTAAGGCTGAGTTCCCCTGGATTCTCTCCACGTAGATCTTCCCACCTAGGACTCGTTGGGTGTAGATAGCATAAGGGAAGGAGGAGTCCACTGTGCTAACAATCTGCACTTCGCGTTCAGGGGCAGAGGGCAGGTAAATGGACCACTGGAAGTTCTGCTCAGAGGGGCCCTGGTAGCCACTCACATTGCACCAAATGGTGATGTGGGAGCCCTCTGTGCGATACAAGGGTCCCTCCTGGACGGTGACCTGTCGCTGTGCTGACACCGCACCTAAGGGGAGACAGACACAACAATATGTTTACTTTTCTGACCAAATGCAAAACAGACCACAGTCCCCAGAGGATTTGTTATTTGTGTGACATTATGGCAATATAAATAGGTTACTGGCCCTTTCTAAGGCACTCTGTGATTTATAAATATTAATTAAAACACTGTAGTAAAGCTCTGTATCTAATTTGCATATATGAGAATTTGATCGCACAAGGACGAGGCTCTGTTACTTATTCAACACTGACCCTTGTGAATTTCATTTGGTCTCTCTGTCATTTATAAGGCAGTTTTATATCTATTTATTAATGCTGTTTATAAAGTTTTTAATAAAATGAACAGGAAAAGTTGAATCCTTGGCACAAATCCAGCCAAAAACAAATAAAAGCAACTGTCTTGTAATCTGGCTGAAATTAAATGTTTCTCCCATGATTAGCAGGGCTGGCCCAAGAAAGTCATTGAGTCTTTCTTTGGCTGCGTTCTTTATTTCCAGCTCATCCCAAGGAGCATCTCCTTTTCCCTATACAGATGGAGGCAAGCAGATCCTGCGATGGCTGCTGGTTTATAGGGAATGAGGAATGTGAAACTGAGTAGACTCCCACCAGCTGACAAAGCAGAGAGGGACAGGGCATGGGAAGACTAGAAACACAGTTAGCTGCCCTTGGGCCCTTAGCTCTGACTGGCCCACCAAGCCCCTGCCTCCTGGTTCTGGCATAGCTCCCCAAGGTCACTTCTGACTCTGCCTACCCCCTCTATGCCCCTCACATTGTATCCTCTTGCAGGGGCAGAAGTTAAACATGGAGACTGAAGTTTCTCGGCCCATGCCATCTGCTATGCTTCTGACAGGGTCTGAATGTACTCCACAAGGAAGGGGTTCATATGCTGGAAGCTGAGCCTTTGCAGGGAGAAGAGAGTGGTTTGGAACCTTTAAGAGCTGGGAACTAGGGCAAGGTCAAGAGGTCAGGGGAACACTGGAAGGGATCAATGCAAATAGCTGGGATGAGTTAGCTTCCACAAGGGTGCACTATTATTGAAAAACAAGCAAACAAGCAAAAAACCCAAATCCTCCATCTGTGGCTTCCTACCTCACTATAAGATGGTTCCTCACTCTTGCACACTACATTTTCCTGCCAGGGTACCATCACCACATTGTGACACAGTCAAGTGGGTCCTCACCAGAAACTGAACACATAGGGCCAACAAACAGTCTTTGGCCTTTGTTCTCTAAAAGCATGGGCTAAACAAACTGCTTTTTAAAATAAAACATTCCGCTTGGGGATTTTATTACAACAGTAGAAAACGGATTGCTAGTTGGGTGGTAGAGGCAGACACCTTTGATCCCAGCACTCAGAAGGCAGAGGCAGGTGGATCACTGTGAGTTCAAGACCAGCCTCAGACTAGAGACAGAGCAAGTTCCAGGACAGCCAGGGCTACACATAGAGAAACCCTGTCTCAAAAAACTAAAAAAGAAGAGGAAGGAGGGTTAAGATGGGAGGAGGAGGAAAATGGATTGCTGTAGCTGACCATTCCTGAGCCACTCAAACATGGAGAGGCACCTCTCTGCATGCTCCCTGGGCAGCAGCTGGGTGTGGCAGATGGCAGAGACAGCAATGCATGGCAGAAAGAGCATCTGAGACCTGGCCTCAGAAGTCAGCACAGCTCAGACCAGACATAGCCGTGTCATCGTGGGCATGCATTTGTCTCCAGACCTTGGTCTCATCTTACAAAAGGACTTCAGAGAAGACAATGTTGCAACACTGGCTTTGTCCCTTACCAGCTGAAACCTTGGATCAGTTTCTTAAGGCCTCCAATCCTCAGTTTCCTCGTGTGCAAGATGAAAAAGATGGGATGTCTATAAAGCCTCTCACCAATCAGTACTCAATAAAAAGATGCTGTCTCAAAGTGGCTGAAGCACACAAGGGACCTGGATCTGGAGACAGACCTTGTTTGACAACCACTCAAGGACATTCTGGTAGCCTCCTATGAATGAGCACATCATGGTTGCTCACACTACCCAAAGCTGCAGCCCACTGCCATGAAACCTTTCCTTCTGCCCAGCAGAAACTTAGCTCAAGCCAACTCGACTGTTACAGAGGAGGGATAACGTTAATCCTAAGCGGCACAGCTCAGTCCAGCCGAGAGGGCCTCTAGTCTGCAGCACAACAGACTCCCAAAGGTCAGCTATGCAAACAAAAAGAAATAATAATTTGTTTTTGTTTGTTTTACAAAGGGCAGGGAGGGGTTAAGGAGAGAGCTTAGTTGGTTACCACACGAAAATAGGGAGCTGAATTTAGCTCCAGCACCCACTGGCTAGGCACGATAGCCCACATCTGTAATCCCAGCACTGGGAAGGTAGTGTTAGGAGGCTGCCCTAGGGCTTGCTGGCCAGCAGAGTTAGCCAACTTCTGTGTGTGGGCACAGCAAGGGTAGCTCCAGATATAATAAGAGACTTTGTCTCAAAGAATAAGGTCTAAAGGTGATTAAGGAGCCAGGCGGTGATGGCACATGCCTTGAATTCCAGCACTCAGGAGGCAGAGGCAGGCAGATTTCTGTGAGTTTGAGGCCAGCCTGGCCTATAGAGATAGTGCCAGAATAGGCTCCAAAGCTACAAGGACAAACCCTGTCTCAAAAAACCAAACCAAACCAAAACAAAACAAAAAAGTGATTAAGGAAGATACCCATCATAGACTTTTCCCTCCGTATACATGTTCATGTATGTCTATGCGTGTGCACACACACACCCTGAACTGAAACTCCTTCCACCCCAGCACCCCCTGCACACACACACACACACACACACACACACACACACACACACACACACACACACACACACACGGGAAGAGACTACCTAAGCAGGACAAAGTAACATGTAAATCTGCTTGGTGACAGTCATTACTATATTTAAAGCCACAGAGAAGACAAATTTTCAATGTTAAAATTTGGCACCTATTAGGTACATTTTTGTTGTTTTGTTTTTCAAGACAGAAAGTTTCTCTGTGTAACAATCCTGACTGTCCTGGAACTTGATTTGTAGATCAGGCTGGCCTCAAACTCACAGAGATCCACCTGCCTCTGCCTCTACCTCCCAAGTGCTGGGATTAAAGGCTTATGCACCACCTCCCAGCAAGTTTTGGGTACTTTTATGAAACTTAAATACGCACATACACATACATTGTGACAGTCCAATCAAACACTTGAGCACTCCTGGAATGCACAACAGTATGAAAACGACTTGACTACAATCATAACCTTAGGCTCCTTGTACTTCAGTCTGCTTTGTATGATCTGCCCCTGAAAAGCTACAAACATGCCCTGCCCGTTGCAAAGAACAGGGACGGGGCAGGTCAGAGAACTCTAACACCTCCCTTTCTGGACTGCTGCTCATCTTTGAACCCACGATGGAATCAGAGAGGCACTGAGGTAGGAGAAGCTTCAGGAAATAACAGTCAGTGCCTTGATGCATCCTATGATGTCATCAATCTGTGCTGCAGCCTGGGGGAGCTGATGCTCTCCTTGTACCATGTGGTTTCCAGGGATTGAACTCAGGTCACAAGGCTTGATGGCAAGTGTCCTTACCATCTCATCAGCCCCATGAAGTTTGGCATAGGCATCAAGATTTTTAATTGTCCCCAAGTAGTTCTCTGCATATCAGACTTAAGAACTGTGTGCTTTGGGGTTGCAGATGACTTCATTGTCCATACAAGCATAAGGACCTGAGTTCAGATTCCCATTACCCATGTACAAGCCGACACAGGGGCACACACCTGTGATCTCAGTGCTGGGAAGGTGCAGATAGGTGCAGCCCATCTAGCAGAATCAGTGAGCTCCAGGCTCCGTAAGAGATCCTGTCTCAAAGGAAATAAAGCTGAAAGCAATCAAGGAAGATATCTGATGTTGAATGATGGCCTCAAGTGCATACTCACGTGTGTGCACATGCACACACACTCACACACACACACAACTGTCGGCCTTAAGATGTCTCTTTTCTGAATAGAGCCAGTCAGGTGCCCAAATGAATGAATATATTCTAACTGAAAACTCTCAACAGTGGGTTTTGAAGATTGCACCAAGTGCCAATCTCCTTTTGTCTTTTCTTGTCCAACAAAGCAGTTGAGCCCCAGCTGATACAATATATGACAATGAGCTTAACTAGATCTTACACAGGCACAGATCCTATACCCCACCCCCACAAAGGGTCAACAGTGTTAAGTGTCTGAATGAGCAAGGCAACGGGATCAGAACAACCCGTCCATCCAGACAGGAAGCAGATTACAATCAATCCTGACAAACAAACAAACACTGTCCTGGAAATTAGCCACACCAGCCATACCTGTTCATTAACTCTGTAATTCCCTCCCACCCTACAAATAGCTCTTCATCCCTGAAAATGGGGTTGTTCTTAGAAAGGTTTTTTGTTTGTTTGTTTGTTTATATTTGTTTTTCAGATATGGTCTTGTTCATTAGTTAGCAAGGCTAGTTTTGAACCTTTGGCCATCCTCCTGCCTCAGCCTCTCAAATGCTGGGATTACAGCAGGGAGTACACCTTAACACAGAAATAAAGTGAACTTTCTTAATAGACTAATCTCTTCCACACTCTGCAGTCTTCCAACTCTGCCCATGGCATCCACCTGACCCTTCTCAGCCTACAACAGCAGGTTCCTCCCCATGAGGAACAATTCTTAAAAAAATAATAATTACAACTTCAGGTGTTCTGTACTCTTCAGATTGCTTTGTAATAGGCAAATACCACTTCTGCAATGAGAAGAGCAAGACAGAGTGTCATATATAGTCATATAAAAAGGACTAGAAAATAAATACCAGGCAATAGGATGACAAGTGATTTTATTTCCCTTTTTATATTGCACTCCTCCGCAAGGAGTATAAACCAAAGCTTTACCCCAAAATAAAAATGATACCTGACTGCGGTACAAAATGTCCTCTTTAGTTACTAGTATAGTATAAACATTTGCATGCACTATCTATATTGCAGCACATATATATGTGTGTGTATATATACATATACATATACATATACATGATATATATGCATAGACTTCATACCCTTGGTTTAAGTCCTAATTCCTGAGCTCCTAACTCCCTTGCAATATTAGTGACAGGAGGCTTCTAATACCTGATGAGCCTCTTCCAACCATGTCAGAATTTGTGCTAATGAAATGAATCAAGGTGGGCCCTTAGAGTTTTCAATAAGTTGGCAATGAGTAGCAGGTTGGAAATTTCAGCTCCATCTGAGACCTACAGGAACAAGAGGGGGCTAAAGTAAGTTTAATTGCCAATAGCCACTGATTTAATGAGGCATGCCCATGTAATGAAACCCTACACAGAAACCCTCAGTGATGGCCAGGCATGGTGGTATACATCTTTAATCCCAACACTCTCAGGAGGCAGAGACAAAAACAGGCAAGCCTCCATGAGTTCGAGGCCAGCTGATCTACACAGCTAGCTCCAGGCCAGTCAGAGCTACACAGTGAAATTCTATCTCAAAAATAAATAAATAGGGGCTGGAGAGATGGCTCAGAGGTTAAGAGCACTGACTGCTCTTCCAGAGGTCCTGAGTTCAATTCCCAGCAACCACATGGTGGCTCACAACCATCCGTTATGAGATCTGATGCCCTCTTCTGGTGTGCAGATATACAAGGAAGCAGAATGTTGTATACATAATAAATAAATAAAATCTTTAAAAATTAGATAGATATCTAGATAGATAGATAGATAGATAGATAGATAGATAGATAGATGGATGGATGGATGGATGGATGAGAAAAAGAACACCTTGGTGGTGGATTAGGATGCCTTCTAGGTTCATGGATACACTATGCCAGGAGATGGTGCCCAAGAGAAGCACAAAGGTCCTGCACTAGGGGCATGCCTCATTAAATCAGTGGCTATTGGCCATTGAACTTATTCTAGCCCCCTCCTGTTCCTGTTTTATTGCAAAAGTCTGAGGACCTTAGCTCAAGCCCCACCCTTCAATGTTCACTCAACACTCTGGATTCTGCATGACTCAGGCACACTGATTTACCAAAACACCAGCTCAGTCAGCAAAATGCTTGACATGTAAGCATGAGGACTCAATTCTGATGCCCAGAACAACAAAAAAAGCTGGGCATGACAGTGTCCACTTGTAACCTCAGCTTTGGGGAGGTAGAGATGGGCGGGTCCCTGGGCCTTGCTGACCAGCCAGTCTAACCTACTTGGGAAGCTGCAGGCCAGTGAGAGATTCTATCTCAAAAACACAAGGTTCATGGGTTGGAGAACTAGCTCATCAGTTTTAAGAACACTGGCTGTTCTCTGAGGATTTTGGTTCAATTCCCATCACCCACATGTTAGTTGACAACTGTCTGTTAACTCTATTTCCAGGGGATCCAACAACCTCTTCTAATCTCTGCAGACATGAGGCATGCACATGGTACACAGACATTCATGAAGCCACAACACCTATACATATAAATGAAAATTAAAATAAAAAATAAAAAGGTAGAGAGAGCAGGATGAGAGATACCATATTAGATGGAACAACTATAGGTCTGAGAAGAGATCTGGAACTAGGGAGATCTCCAGAGACCTACAAGGATGACACGATCTGACAATCCAGGCAATGGTGGAGAGGATAACCTAAAAGCCCTTCCCCTAAAATGAGATTGATGACTACTCTTTATGCCATCCTAGAGCCCTCATCCAGTGGCTGATGGAAGCAGAGACAGACATCCACATATATACACTGAGCTGAAATCTGGAATTTAGTTGAAGAGAGGGAGGAATGAAGAGCAAAGGGGTCTGTACCAGGTTGGAGAAACCCACAGAAACAGTTGGCCTAAACAAGGGAAAGCATATCAACCCCAGATGCTGTCTGGGAGGCCAGTACAAAACTGATCCAGACCCCTGAACATGGATGTCAATAAGGAGGCCTCTGCACTCCAGGGAGCCTCTGGTAGTGGATTAGTATTTTTCCCTGGTGTAAGAAGGGACTTTGAGAGCCCATCCCACATGAAGGGTTACACTCTGGCCCTGGACACATGGGGAAGGGCCCAGGCCCAGCACAGGAAGATTTGGTGGACTTTGCAGAGCCCCTGTTGAGGGCCCTACCCTGCCTGGGGAGTGGTGGGTGGATGGGGTGGGGGTAGGTTGGGGTGGGGAGGAGGGATGGGGTGAGGGGAGGGAGAGGGAGAAGGGACTTACATGTGAAACAAGCTTGTTCCCTAACTTGAACTAATAAAAATAAATAAATAAATAAATAAATAAATAAATAAATAAATAGGTTAACAGTGCTTTTGGAATAACACCTAAGGTTGACTTCTGACTTCCAGGTGTGCACATGTATGCATACAACACACACACACAGACACACACACACACACAGACACAGACACACACACACACAGACAGACACACACACACACAGACACAGACACACACACACACACACACACACACACACCCCAATGCATGCATATATAGATACATACATACATATATGCATACATATATACATGCATAGAAATGAAGTATAGGAATGATGTAATGCGCCATGTACCAGTCTCCTGGGGAACCCTGAAGAGCAAATAATACTGGAAAGCCAACAAATGAGTATTTTAAAATTTCATCTCACTTCTACCAGCATGAGATATCGATCTAAAAATGGGTCTCATGACAGCTCTAAGTATAGGCATAATAAAAGGAACATTAATGTTTAACTTTGGGCTAAAGATGCAAAACAGCATATGTACACAATGAAATATGCTGGAAACCCTGTCCCTAGAAAATAACAAAGCACTCACAATATTGTATTGAGTTGCTAAGTAGTGAGGGCAGGGTTGCCTCTCACCTGTTAACAAAAACCAAAACATCTCCTGCTCCCCATTTTCTCATTTTTCTCCAGGTTTTAAATTTAGCAAGTATATGGCATTTGAAGATGAAGATGAATGAGGCCAGGGAAGGGCCCTGCCCTCACAGTTTGCGGACCTAACCTGGACTCATCCTGGACTGAATGAGGCCAATTTCATTATAGCTACACTTACCAGAGGAGGAAATGGTCTTCGAGGTTAAGTAACTTTCTCCATTGCACACAACATGACTAATGGCTTTCCCTGGCGCCGAGGCTCGAGGAGTATCAGAGATGAGTGATAAAGCACCTATCTGCCTCCTAGCCTAGTTGGCCTGAAGGAAATGATGGGGAACCTAGAGAGCCCAGATGTCTAGGGGAACCTAAACCAGGCCAGCTAAGAGAGTCAAGACAGTCTCCAGATAGAAAAGACCCAAAGGGCATTTCAACCAACACATCAGTGACAGCATCTGGCAAGTCCGGACTGTGAGCCTTCAGCCAGGGGAGGACCGGAAATGGGATAAGCTAAACTGATCCTTTGTCAGACCCTCTTGCAGGTCAGGGGACAGGCAGACACATAGCTTGTCAGCTGGTCACACTGAGCCCTGAACAGTATGTGGGACTGTTCTACATCCTCTGCACAGATGACCTGATTTAATCCTTATGGCAGGTTAGGTGAAGGTTAGGGAGTGAGAGGAGTAGGGCTAAATGTACCTGCACTAAATAAAGTACATTCAAAATGAAGGTTATGGCTTGGTCAGTGCCATGCCCACCCAGAAACAGGCTAACTAAGTCCAGATATGACATGTGGGGTGCAAAGATAGTCAAGGCTCACTGTGCAAAACCACAGGCACATGGACATGTATCTGAGTCCTCACTTTCATCAAAATGGCCCCTTCAGAAGAGAACAGAGGTGGGGGAGGAAAGACAACAAGATTAGGAGTGACAAATATGATCAAAGTATGCAATATATCTCCCAGCTGTAGGAGCCTCCCTGGCTAGGGCCTTAGCCAAGTCCACTGTGCTGGGCCTAAAATTTCCAATCTGCACGTTCTGGTTCTGTAAGCTCAACACAGTTACTGTTTTAAGTCGCTTGGTTTGGGGATGATTTGTTACACAGCATAGATAACCAGTGCACATGCTACTCTTTCACTCACTGTGCTTTCAGAACCTACCAGATGATGGATACCAAGACAACAATGTGAGGGAAGAATAAATAAAATGGTTTCATCTAAGCTGTTATTCCTGTCAGAAATGACACTGACGACTGCCAGCCAACAGGGCATGACGGCGGCAGCGAGGTCCCAGGTGAAACCACCGTGGCCTGGTCCACAACAGCTCCACAGACTTAGTGGCATCTGAATTGTTTCAAAGCAGGGCATGCCACATGAGAGCATAGCTATAGTCCCAGGCTGAGCAGGAAGCTGGCCTGGGTCTGTCCTGTGACTACGGGGCACCTCAATTTCAGTTAGGAGAGGGCACTGAGAGACATTAATAAAGGCAATCTTCCTCCAGGACTGGAGAACTGAGGAAGGCACAAAGGTAAATAGGGAGACAGAGCAGATTCCTATTTCTGAATCATTGCTCTAGGGGCAGCTGGAAGACAGAGCAGAGGGCAAGGCTAGAAGCAGGGATACCAAATTAACAGTCAAGGCAACCAGCAGGAGACTTGGCCTGCTGAGAGATTCAAGGGCACAAGTTTCATCCATTCATCTTTTCAGTCTTAAAAAAAAAAAATGTGAATCTCCTCCAATGGTGCCTAAAATAGAAATGGCCTAAAGATGATTAATAAATGTTAAATTATTAACACCATTTCTAAGAAGGTATAACTACCAATGACTCATTTTGCCTCAGATGACTTTGTGTCATGACACCTGAAGTGCTGAATGACTGGCACATGGCCGTTCCCACACACAGGCACTCAGCTACTGTTTTAGGCAGGGTCTCTGCTTCCATGCATTCAGTCCATCATGAGTGAACACTGGCGCTGCGCTGCTGCTAAACTACAGCTGGAGACACTGCACTCTTTACTTAGACAGAAGACTGGTTTGACTTTTTTAGTTTTTTTAAATCAGAGTATCAAAAGTCTTCTGATCACTATACTGATCCTGTTCTTCATCTTCTCAGATTGTCACAAATGTACCTTAGGGACAACACTCTCAGACCTTTGATACAGGGCTGTGTGTATATAACTACTGAAAACATACAGCATTGCTCAGAATTCTCCCATAACTATTATACTTTAGGGACTGGAGAGATGGTTCAGCAGGTTAAGAGCACTGACTGCTCTTACAGAGGACCCGAGGTCAATTCCCAGCACCTATGTGGTGGCTCACAACTGGCCAAGACTCCAGTTCCAAGAGATCCAGTACTCTCTTCTGCCTCCGAAGGCACCAGGCATACATGCGATGCACATACATACATACAGGAAAATAAATTTTTAAAAAATTAAATATACTTTATAATGGTGTACACTCCTTATATAGCTATAATATTCCTTCACAGGGTCATCTCATATTGATGAGTATATAGATCATATACATATGTATGCATTTTTTCTTATTACTGATAAACCTTTTTGTGTGTATGTGTGTGTTTTCCTCATCTGAATTGATTCGGTCCCCCTGCTTTTGTCAGTGACCACTTAGTGTGAGTTCAAGTAAAGGACCATCCCCAAAGCAACATCTGTCTTTCTGCTACTCAGGCTCCCTGGTGGAGGACCTCACATCAGGCTGAGCATCACACAGCCTAAAGACCACACCTCCTGCACTCTCAATTCTGCCCCTCCTGAAGAGGTAAGGGAAGTAGCTCAGAGTTCTACTTCCTTCCATCCCTCTCTCCCCCTCACACCCATGCTAAAGACGGCAGGAAAGAAGCTTCCAGAAGGATGGGAAGCAGTGAACAATCTGCAGTCTGTTGCCAACCCAGTGCCTACAGCTACAGGGCAGACACTTCCCTCCACCCCACTTACAGACAACCGCAGTGTTTCTGTCCGAATATATCTATATGCTGGATGCTTCTGTATCTGAATGCTTTCTATTTTCTAGATGGGGGAATTAACAGATGGATCAGATTACTTGCCTGTAAATGTGCGCCTTATAATTACCCTGCCCACTCTTTCTCTAGTCTCAGAAATGACGGAAATGGGCTGGGTTTGCAAAGGGCAGCCTCGTGGCACCACTATCTGGGAGTCATGGACCACAAGCTTTGTGTGACTTCCTGTAAAGGACTGCCCAGAGAACCAGCACAAGTCAGACTCCCTGTCACAGGTCATACACAACTCCTGCTGTCACTCTTTCAGGCTTTGGACTTCAATATCCCCAGTCTGGCAAAGTCCCTGCTGTGTTTCTGTTCCTTCACTGGCCCCACCACCCCACCTAAACAAGGAGCCTCAGAAGAACTAACCCCTCCTCAGCTTCTGCCTTTTAGTACTTCCTGTGTGCCCTCCCAAAAGATTCAGGGTGTTATCTGCAGGTCCCTAATGCAGGATGCCCAGTGTGGCCACTTGAAGCTAGACCTGGCCCTTGCTGAAAACAGACTGGTGGGCAGTCTCCCTGGGCAGTGTCAAAAGGTCACTCACTCAGGCACCAGAGGCAGGCAGCAGGCTGGGAAGGGCTTCTCCAATGGCCTCAGGAACAAGGCCTGGCTATGAAGAGGTGTACACTGCTCCAGGAAACCAAGGGGAACTAAGTCTGCCACATTCATCAACACAGTCTTCATTCTGTCCCCTGGTACCAAGAAAATGAGGTATATAGCCCTCAAGGAATGCATAGGCTCTCAGGAGGGATGGTCAGAGGAGCGGAGCATTTCCTACTCCAGAAAGCCCCTCTAGCTCTCAAAGATTCCCCTGTGCAAATCTCCAGTGCTCTTTGCACTCCATGGTAGACTCTGCTAGACAGTGCCTTCCTGACAAGGTCCCTCTGGTGCCCTGGAAGCGCTGCACTGGGCCTCCCGGTAGTTGGGTGGAATGACCAAGGATGGGCCCATACTGATAACCATTTAGTGTCTGAGGTGAGGGGAAAAACACAGAGGACAAACAGCAGACAGTGCACATGAGTCAATGCATGGCAATCTCAGAGCAGCCCAAAGGATAACAAGAGAAAAGTTCTAGAGCTCGGATCCCTGCTCAGCCAAGCGTCTGTGCTGTAGAAGGTACAATTTCGAGAAAGCATTGGAGGAACCAGGCTTGTTAAACACATGGACCTATTTTCTTCAAAGGAAGAAAATGACGGAGGCCCAGTCACTGGGAAGGCTGGAGTGGCTGTTGTATAACCTAGTGATCTTTCTGCTATTCTATAGAGCCAGCCTTCCTGAAGCCCCCCAAATCCTGAGCATCATTTAGGCCGGGATCCAGAGCTTTGTCTCTCATTGAGTAGATCCCACCCTTAAGAAAGAGGCCCACTGCACTTTGCATCCTCCATAAACAAAAATCTATCTCTGTACTTATTAAAAATCTTCCTTAGGCCTTTGCCCTGAGCTCTGTTGATCAGCCAATACAACCCATTCTTATTGTAAAGGTGGAAGGTGCTTTGCTAGGGAGTTTATGTAGCAATGCCTAAAGCTTTGTGATAACTGTTGCATGGAAACCTCTTTCCAAAGTTTTATTATGCTCAAGAAATAAACCACAAGGTCAAACTCTGCATATTTGACCTGGTCCTGCTAAAGTACCCCGACCCACATTTCATTCTTTACCTTAAAATAATTGTTTCCCCCACCAACAGTGAGGCTTGCAGGGCCTCCCTGACACTCTGTCCTCTAGGGCATGTCCTTCACCCAGCCAGTGTGAGCTCCAAGGGCTCTGCTCACACATGCTCACTGCTGTGACTGTTGTATCTACAAATTCTCTAGGCCAAGCTCAGGTATCCAGACAGCTTCAACATGGCCATTAGTAGTTGTTTTTATTAGTGCATGTATTAATGTGTGCGTGATTATGTGGGCAGGTGTATTATGGCACATGTGTGGAAATAATGGGGCAACTTTTTGGAGTCTGTTCTCTCCTCCACCGTGTCTTCCAGATCTCTAAGCTGTGCAGTAGGAGCCGTAACCCACTGAGCCATCTCAATGGCTCAGTTTTGGGGGTTTCCCCAAGCTTTTTCTTTTAAAATGGTCCTCCAAACCATGGATCCATTATGGCATGTATTTGTTCTACCCAAGTCAAGCAGTGTGTGGTCAGATGGGCACCTGGAGTCTTGTCAACCAGACTTAACTGCTTAGGGCAGGGATTTAAGCACGGATGGTTAGGCCCCTGAAACACATTTAGCATTTTCCAGAGAGCAATCTCTGCACTCAACAGAAAAATAGTCTCAGGCACTGATACAGATCCTCGGGGACTTCCCACACACCTGTTGCTTATGGTGACATTCATCATTCTTCCCTTTCCCTCATCCCTGGTGTCTGCTGTTAGTGGTGCAGGCTGTTGCACACCGCCCTCATCTGTGAGAAGCCCTGGGGTCACACAATTCAAGGAAGATTTGAGCGTGACTACACATAGGTAGTGAGCTGTGGGCCCATCTGGCTTGTTCTTCTGAGGGACAGAAAGTAGTCAGCATCATAGACATGCAAAGTAGCCCTGGGGCAGAGATGAAGTCTGCAGCAATCCAGACAAGACAGCGGTGGATACATGGGGTGAAAGTATCAGACTACACCATGGGAGGAGCTCACAAGAGAAAGCAGAGGTCCACTTGTTAGACCCCCGGAAAACTCAGGTATCCGGGGTCCCAGGCCACAACCGCCATCACCCCAATCACCAGGGGGATTCGAGAGCTTGCTGCAAACTGCATGAGGCTTTATTGTTTTTTTTTGTTTTTTTGTTTTTTTGTTTTTTTTTTAACGAGCTAACCCTATGTTAGCGCAGGTCTTTCACCCACCCGCCATGGCGGATGGCTAGCAAAGACAGCTCGAAGGGGCTGCATAGAGATCTTGCAGGGCAGCGTAAGGGGAGTGTCTAGGGGTACACACAGGCTCATGATTGGTGTGCCTCCAGACTTGCCCTGTGTTGATTGGCCAACTGGTTGTTATGGCCCATAGTCCCTCCCAGGGTGGTTGCTATGCTCTGTGCATCATTGCTGTGTGCTTGTCCGTAAAGTACACCCAGGGTCGTAAAGCATTGTGCCACCAGCTAACTTCTGATTGGTTCCTTGTCATGAGGCAGGCATCTGACTTTCTAGTGTCTAGGACAAAGTCAGACAAGCACGTGTTCGGCCGTTATGGCTGCCGAAAGGGGAGCTTGTCCCTTCACACTAAGAAACAACAGTTCAGACAGGCTTGGTGGTACACACCTGGAAGCCTGGCACTTCAAAGACAGAGGCAGAAGGATCAAGAGTTTGAAGCCAGCCTGGGCTGCACAGTGAGACCTTGTCTCAACTCCTTGGAACAAAAAAAAGCAAGCCAGAGAACATATTAAGTAACTCACAGCATCTCTTCACTAGTGATCTGGCCATTAAAATCACAGAAAAAATACTGGGGGTTTAGCTCTGACTGTAGCAGGGTGCTTGCCCAGCATGCCCTAGGTTCAGTCGCCAGTACCCACTCCCCCACAAAAAAAAAAACAAAAAATAGAGAAAATATAAACATCTGACAATGCTTAAGTCATGTTACCAAGTAGAAGGGAAAGAAAAGAAGCTATAAAAAGACTTGAAAGTATTTAAAAAAAAAAAAAAACCACTCCCCCACCTCCAAATGCATGATGGAGGAAGTACTGGGCTTTTAGCATCTGCAGGGAAAGGAATGAGTAAGGAAGGATGGGCTTCTTCCTTGCACGGTGTTTTCTAATTCACAACAATGGACCATAGCCAGTTTCTCAAATCACTTGCTTTGTAGAACCCACGAAAGGAGTCAGAGGGCAGTATTTTGATGCAGACTACCCTGAAGTTGTGAAAATGTGACGGGAATTGTGACCAAAGGCTTGAGGTAGGACAGGAGAGCAGAGCTAGGAAAAGGATGGCTGGGGGCTGGAGAGATGCTCAGAGGTGAAGAGCACTCACTGCCTGCTCTTCCAGAGGTCCTGAGCACAATTCCCAGCAACCACATGGTGGCTCACAACCATCCTTTATGAGATCTGGTGCCCTCTTCTGGTGTGCAGATATACATGGAAGCAGAATGTTGTATACATAATAATTAATAAAATCTTAAAAATAAAAAAAAGGATGGCTGGAGCCAGCCTGGCCAGATAAGCTAGGCATGTCCGTTGCCTTCTGCCCGGATTCTAACTGCTCAGGGGCCTGTATGAACAGATATGACCTCATTACTTATATTTTTTAAGCTCAGTCACTTTCCTGAAACTCCTTATTTTCTGAGTTATTAAACTTTCAATTCCACGTTGATCCATTCTGAGCCTTGTAACACAGCTCTGCTGCTGGCATCTCCCAATCGGATGTCTCCAAGCAGCATCAACAGACACCAGGAGCCAGGATTCAGATCAGCCTTCCAGGACAATAAAGAGGGCACCTGAATGGCAGATGGCCCGAGGAGCCCTGAGAAAGCAGGCTTCCTCTGGCTGACTGTGACAGGGCCAAGGATGTGACACACAGTGCAGGCTGTTTCTAAACCCCAGGTGAGCATGAGGGCCCTGTAGCAACTGAGACGGCCAGATTTGGGTTGTGAACATCTGCAGCAGGGGCAGACCTAACAGTGAGGGTTCAAAGCCTCCACCCACCACGATGCAGCAGCAGTTCAGACTCTGACAGGGGCTTCCCAAATTGTGCTCTACAATTTCAGGTAAATTAAGCCTTCTTTGGAAGACAACAAAAGATATGAAAGGCATTATCATATGGCCATCTGGACATGACTTTGTTCCTGGTGGGTTGTTTGTCTTTGTTTTGGGGGGTGGGGATTGAGAGAGGCTATTACTAGCCCTGGCTAGCCTGAAACACTGTATGTAAACCATGCTGTCCTACTCACAGAAATCAGCCTGCCTCAGCCTCCTGAGTGCTGGGATTAATGAACCATGAAGCTGGATCCTGGAAACCAGACATGGGGAACACTGGGATGAAAAAAGGACAGGTACAGACATGAACAGAAGAGCTGGGGTAGGGTGAGTGCTGAGCTCTGATGGAGACACACTGGCAGCATCTCAGAAACTCATCAAGTTTACGATGAATGGAGGAGATGGATTTGGATTTATTTTAGACAGGGAGTGAGGAAGCAGGTTTAGCTCATCTCAGGAATGGGTGTCTTGGAGGGGGAAGATACAGTGACATTTCCCCCACACACTGTCAGTAGCTATACAGAGAACAAAGGAAGGCTTTGCCATACTCATGGGTCTGAAGAGATGGGGGAGGGGGTTGTCCTTGACATGGTAATGCTCAAGTAAGCAAACACATTCATTCAACACGTCACCGGCTCCCCAGAGGCATGTCCCCGCTTCTCCCAGCTTTTTGCCAGGTTTTTCACCAGAAGGAGAAATGGGGCTGAGTCCCTGTCTTTGCAGACACCATCCAAACCTACTACATTACCAGTTCCCCGGGGGCCTGCCTCAGGCAGCTGCATAGCATCTTGTGGGAAAGTATGCTGTTCCCATTTTACAGGTGACATAAAGGAGGGATGGAATAGGAGTCAGGAAAGACTTCACAGAAGTAAGGGGGAGGGGGGAATGACATGTGCCAGGCTTAAATTCAAATTCAGGAAACTGGTATTTCCACACAGGGACACAGGATCTCACCAGAGGCGGCCTAAAGACAAAAGAGCCACAGTGGGGAACTGGAGGTCCAGAGGACAGTGGCTTGCATTGTTGAGTGGCAGGTGCACACAGGCAGAGGAAAACCATGAAGCAAGAGCAGAGAGCAGCCAGATCCATGTGGGGCCCAGGGGGCTGCCTGACAATTGGAGCTTCAGCCGTGCACAGTGAAAGGCCACTGAGGAGGAAAGGTGTGGGGTGTGCACTTCAAACTGTGTCTCAGAAGATGGATCTAGAAGAAATGATCAAGTCTAGAGCTGCTCAGGCTGGAACTGGGGATAGTGGTAGGCAGTGGGGCAAGAGAGATTCATGTGGACAGGAGTACAGAGGATGTCCTGAGGGCCACCTCCTCCCAGGTCTTGAGTGACTGACTGCTGCAGGGAAGAAATCCACCCTGCCTTGTAGCTCTTCGCCTGCAGCCAGTGCTCAACAACACAGAGGGAGCAGAGGCAACAATCATAGAGCTGACAGGATGGCAAGCATCCTGACAGTTGGTGCCTTCACGGGCCACAATAACCTGTCCATCGATTGCAGAAGGATGCCAGGAGACAGTTAACTCAAGGCTGCTCTAAAATACCTGCCATTCGATCCCCTCACAGTCCCTATCAGCTGCACACCCTGAAGCTCCCAAATAAGCATTGCTGGCCACAAAGGTCAAGACAGAGCCAAAGTCACCAAGGCAGAGTCCATTCCTGGAAAGCAGTGGACTCCAAATTTACACATTCAATCAAGGAAGGACTCAGAAAGCTGGCAGAGAGGAGAGGGAAAGGACAAAGGAGACATTCATGCTGGAAAATAACGCTGACGCTGAGGGATAGTGGGGGGTTGGCCTCAATGGCAGGCCATGTGCCTAGCCTAGGGGAGGGGACCAGGTTCCATTTCCAGAAACACACATACATACACCCCCCCCCCAAAAAAAAAAAACAGGACCAGGAGAGAAAACCATCCCATCAATGACTGGCAGCTATAAAGGTCGACATTCTGATGGGGCAGCACATTTGAAATGCCTTCCTGGAAACCAAAACTCAGAACCAATCAGCACCCCTGGAGGACTCCCACTCTATCTACTGCTGGGGGGAAAAAAAAGGTTTCAGAGCTCTTCTGTGTACAGCAAGGTAAGATAGGGATCTGAGAAGGGGACCAGTATCCCTCCACAGCAAGGCAGACTGCAATCAGGTGGTGACATGAGCACTAGGATTTAAGCAGCATCTCAGGCAGCAGCTTCAAGATAACTGCTACCTAAGGCTTCTGCATTCCGAATGAGCAGCCCTAGGAGTCAGGGACAGACAGGGCAAACTCACAGAGCAATGAATGGGTATGTGGGTCTGAAGTCAATTCCCCACTCAATCCTTTTCAAGATTTAGGCAAACCATCAAAGGAAGTTCTGGCTCTGGGGGGTGGAGGTGGAGAGATTATGCCCATTAATTGTTGTTGGCCTTGTCTGGCAGGATTAGCTGGCCATACCTGTACAGCTACAGGGCCCAGATCCAGTACATGGGGGAAGCAGGCCCAGCCTTGGAAAGTCAAAGGCCACAGTGGGGAACAGACAAGGCTACCCTTTGGAGAAGTTCTAAATCTCTCCCGTTGAGGGATGGTGACACAAGTATGTTTACTGTGTATTTGATTTACTTGCCAAGGCAAAATTCCAGAAGAAAGAGAACCTGGGAGCCGTGTAGAGTTTCCCACTGCTGTGATCCCTGCCAGGCTCATTGTAAAGTAATGAATTTTGTGGACGCTTGCAGAGAAAAATAGCTTCAAATGCTATGGATCGATGATGCGCACTGCAGAGACACAGCTCTCGGCTTCCTCGAACTACATCTGGGTATTACCCAGAGTTCAGTGGCAATCTGTCCCTTTGAAGGCCAGCTAAGAAATCAGCCCCAGGCCTAGGCAGGGCACACTGTCCCACAATCCAACCATTGAAGATGCCCTGGCTCAAACATTCCTGTCATAGCTGAATCAAGTGTTTCCCTCCTCCTACTCCAGTGTTGGTTGGGGGAGGGGACAGTCACAGAATGTCACCATCTACTCTACAATGTTCAGCAAGGTTCCTTTGGGTTTAAGGGCATTCTGTATTTCGGGTACAGGGATTTGATATTATAACTTCCTTTCTAGGGATGAATTCTGTATATACCAATTTTAAAAAACGGAAAAAGGAAGAGAGGTAATCCTTAAAATCTCTTCTCAGCTCTACGATTGTGTAATTCCAGGAATTGAACTGTGCAATTCAAAGCACCTGCGTTTCCCTAACTTATACACTCCTCTATGCCAGGAAAAGGCGCTCCCTTAAGTGATGGGAGGGGGAAAAACTGCAGAATCATGAGCTCAGGATCAAAACAACACTGAGAAACCATAGAAAGCCAGGATGAAGAGCATCGTTGAAGGAAGGATCTGACTGGAATTAGAAGCAGCACTTAAAATTGAAGGTTTAGGAAAGCCTGGACAGAATCCAGAACCAAGGTTATTCCTGAGCCTGCAGGCTGTGCCTTCTCTGAAGGTAAGTAGCCCAGTCTGGAGTGGATGCCCATGGCCGTGCAAGGCCTCCATGCTATGGAGCTGAACCTAAAGGGTCAAGATCAGATCAGCTCTGCAGACGTGGGCAGTTCACATCAACATCAAAGAGTTAAAGCCGATGAAGGATATGTGTAGAAACAAGGAGGTGGGTAGGATTAGGGAAAGGGGGAGGGAGTCATGAGAAGCTGACTTAATCTGTGCTGACTGCCTATTTTGTACTTTTTTTTTCTTTTGAGGCATGGTCTTACTATGTAGCCCCTGGCTGTCCTGGAAGTAAGTAGACCAGGCTAGCTTCAAAGTCAGAGAGATCCACCTGCCTCTACCTCCCACACGCTGGGATTAAAGTCATGTGCCATCCCACCCGACTCTTTCTTGTACCTTTTAGGCACTGCCTACTCAATAAATGAATAAAAATTCAAGCTAAAGTAATATATGGAGATGGTAAAAACAGACAAAGATAAATTTAAACTCTTTCCTAATAAAATACTGCTTAAAAATCTTTGGGTAATAAAAAAAATGAGGTGAGGGGGTGGTTGGAGCAAGCAGAGAAAACACTAGAAAACAAGAGCACATGGTCCTGCCCAAGCCCATCTCCTACCATCCTCACTTGCTCTATAAGTAACCATAAGTAACCTATAAGTAACCATATCTAGCCTAACTTGTGCCCAGAAGACCTCCTGGTTTTCCTCCTCCAACCCCCTGCAGAGCCCTCAGTTATCTGCTGCCTTCATTCCTGTCTCTTGGCTGCCACCAATCCTCGGGCAATGCCTGGTGCTCTCCTCCACCCCAACTATGCAATGAGGCAGCTCATCGTCTTTTCCCCACCTGGACCCAGTGCTTCCCAGGCCAGTAGCAACAACAAACACCCTTCCTCACCCACCTGACAAAGGACATTGATTTCCACTGCAGGAGTGGGCTCTGTGTTTCCCTCCTCTTTAACCTGATGAGCTATGACTCTAGCATAGACTCATATTCTGGGACTTCAAGCCTAGATAATAAAAGCTATACAACTTCTACAGGCAATCTGGGATGCTCATCTGACACCAGGTGCTGCTTCGTACACTGACTGCTCTAAGCTCACCATACGCTGAAGAACCCTGGGCCAGCACCCAAATCCAGTTCCCAGTGTTCCCACACCTGTCTGCCACTGGAGCCAGAACCAGTACTTTCCTCAAGTCTTATTCAGAATTCATGAAAGTCACTAAGACTTAAAGTAGTACTAGGTAACTGCAGCCTTTGCCTCTACACAGTGGACCAAGAAACCTAGCCCCTTCCTGACTCCCTTCACTGATTATTGCTTACTGGTTTCAAGGCCTTGAGCCACCAATTCCAGACACCTACTTAGATAAATTCACCACTTTAGTCTGCTCTGCCTGTCCCTCCAGACAGTCCCACTATTGTGGTTCCCCGACTCTCCCCCACCCACTGGCCTTCAAAAGTCTGTTCTTTCCTAACTTGACCCTCACTCAGGAGTCATCCCCGGGTTTTGCTCAGTCCTGATACCTTTGGCCCTGGCCCTCTTCTCCATCCCCCTGCCTCAGTGTGGCCACTTCCCCAGCCAGACCCCTGCACCTGGGGCTGCGGCCACTGCCTCCCAGAACATCACCCTCTCCAACTCCCCACACAGACAGAACAGGGCTATTTTTTATTTCCCACCCACAATGCTCCAGTAAAGACTTAAGGCAATAGCTCAAGCACCAAGAATTCTCCTCTTTAAACACAACAATGACCATCTTGGGGGTAAGGGGCAATGAAATACTGACCCATCTTTCCAAGAATTAAATGGACATCAGCCCATGAGTCTCTGGCCTGCATCCACAGAGGCCTCAAAGCCCCTGAGGTCTTCACCTGGGAGAAGGCTTGTTCTCCACCCTGACCCTAGCTCCCAGCTAGTTCCAATTTAAAGCCCCTTTGTCTGCTCTGCCAGGAAACAAACCACCCTCACCTCCTTCATCAGCAAGTCCTCCTATGTTGTGAGTCCACACCACATAAACCCCCCCCCCATACCCACCTTCCTCCCTGGGCTGAGGGCCACCACCATCCAGAGCCTTATCTTGCCTCGTCCTATTGTCCCCTCTGTGTCCCAGGAGGCAGATGCCCAATATAAATGCTTTTGAGAAAATCACCAGCAGCCCAGCCCAGTACACAGCAGTGCAAACTCCAGCACCCCATCACAGGTCCTCCCAGAAGGCATCCCATCAAACAAAACCCCTGTCCCCAGAGCCCAGTCCAGCAGCCAGCTCTACCCTTCTCTGACTGTCACCATACACCTGTTCTGCTATCCGTGCCCTCATGAATTCTTCTCATCTTCCTGTTTAGGCATCAAGAGCAAAGCCTAGAGATTTCTGAGCTCAGGTCCTCACGTCTAAAGAATTGCTTTGCTGAAGCAACATTGATAAAATAACGGTGATACATGTGGCATCTTAGGTCATAAGGCTAGAAAGAAATACTGGTACTAGTTTCCCAGTCCCTAGAATGTAGTGTCCCACATAATAAGAACTCAAACAAGCAAGCAAACAAAAACGTCACTTGAATGAATGAATGAACAAATGAACAAACAAATCATCACCCTGTTTTAGAAAGGATGGGGTCTGCCCAGACCCCTCTGCACCAGGCACCATGGCAATCACCAGCAAGCCCATAAGGAGATACCAGGTACCTCTTTCTGGCAACATAGCACCCTCCTCTGTCCAACCCCGGGTTTCTCACTGCCCGCCCCTTCCAGGTCCAAATGTAGGGTTCCATGGGAGGCTCTGGACAGCTTCCAGGACTATTTATCTTCCAGGCTTTAAAACAAATTGTGACAAATGGCTCTGCAGATCTACTGGGCCATGGAACAGAGCAGATGGGACTGCAATTCACACTACTAGCTTAAATTCTATCTAGTGCTGTTTCAAATTAGGGCATTTTACCTAGAAATGTTACAAAAAAAAAAAAAAAGCATTGTTTGGGGGTGGGATTACACCTGTAAGTTTGCCAGTTGCCCTCACTGATCAAAGAGTTCTCTTACTCTCCTTTATGTTCCCTGACCAAAAAGCCCCAAAGTGGAGAAGGGATGGGTTTCTGAGGTGTAGGGTTGGAACTACCATCCAAGCTTGGCTGCCCTGTCTCTATTATCATCACTCCATGAAGCTGAGGTCTCTATTGACAACAGCCCTGGGGGGAAGCTCTTCCTTTGGGGCTGGGGATATTGCTCAGTGGTAGGGAGCTTGGTTAGCATGTGTAAGATCCTGGTTCCAGCCAGGGAGAGAAGGAGGGAAGGACGAGGAGGAGAAAGGATGGAAGGGGAGAGGAGAGAAAGGAATGCAAGGGGAGAGGGGGAAAGATGAGAAAGAGGGAAGGAAGGGAAGGGAAAGAGGAAAGGGGAGAGGAGGGGAGGAGAGGAGAGGGGAGGGGAGGAGAGAGGAGGGAGGAGAGGAGAGGGGGGGAGGAGGGAGGGAGGAGGAGAGGAGAGGAGAGGAGAGGAGAGGAGAGGAGAGGAGAGGAGAGGAGAGGAGAGGAGAAAAGAAAGTCCTCTTTTGAACAGACACCACCGGGGCTCTGAGATCTTGGAAATGGGACAAGCACAATCTCATGTATCTATTCAATGGGTAGCAGCTGAGTGCATACCATCAACAGGATGCTGGCACTGGCACTGAGACTCCAGGACATTCATGGGCACAGTCTGCTGGCTGATGGGCCAGTTCCGCTCCCCACTTCTTGCAAACAGGCTCCAGTCTGTCGATGGCCCTCAGTGTGTTGTCAGAACTGCATGCTGTTTTTCTTCAGGTCTGACCAGGATGGAGCAAGCAGATCCAGGGATACAAGACAGCTTTGTTTGGGGGCCTCATTGCATAGCCGATGTCTGCCAAGTAAAACCCTCTATCTATCCCATCAGTCTCCACCCCACATACAGTGTGCATCTGGAGTCATAGTCCAACAGACCCAAACTGTCAGCCTTTCTCCTTACTTGCCAGCCTGTACACCTGCTGCCCTTCTTGCATTACAATCATACTCGTAAGGGCTCGGGAATGCAGCCTGGTGGTAGAACACTCAACGGCATGGTGACACTCTAAGTTTAATTCCCAAGGCCACGAAAACAGACAGACAGACAGACAGACAGACAGACAGACAGACAGACACACACACACACACACACACACACACACACACACACACCCTCAGATTAGTGTAATCCCTACTTTCATCAAACTCACTAGGAAAATGCAGTTAAGGACAGAATCCCTCAACACACCAAGAGTCTTCAAGGTTTTTCTGTATTTTGGAAGCAGTATCACTGCCACTGTCTGCACTGGCTCCATCAATCCACCCTACCAACCACTGCTAGACAGGTCCACCCATGGTGAACCACATCAGGTACAAACTTCTCTGGACACTCAAGGCTTTGCATTTTTAAAAATAGGATCTCTGGTATCCCAGGCTGGCCAGGAACTCACTGTGTAGGTCCAGATGATCTTGGAGCCTGAGTCTCTACATAACAGATCAGATCACAGGTGTGCACTAATATACCTACTTACTCAAGGCTTTGATTTTCTGGCCCCACTCCATCTCTGCTGGACTCACTGACCCCTCCCAACACTCCTCTGTGAGCCTACCATTTATAATTTACACCTCTAGGTTTTTCCTTATTACTGTGTCTGTGGGCAAACGAAAACCAAGGACGAAAAAAGAAGAAGAGAAGTACAGAAAGGAAGAGAGGACAGAAGAAACAATGGAAAAACAGCAACAGGCTCTGACAGCCCAGACACTCCACTATTGTTACATGTGTGACAATATACAGCTCCACCATAGTCATGGGATGCAGATGCCACTCGTAGGCCCAGGAGTCCAGCTGGGCCAGTCTATCTGTCCAGAGTCCCTGGCAGCATCTGCAGCCTGAGCCAATCTACCTAAATGGTTTCCCAGAGAAGTCCCAAGAAAAGGAGACAAGCATGGAACTAAGGACAAAAGCTGATTGGGTGCCAACGTATGAGGTACTGTGGGAGGGTGGGTCACTCAGTAAACACCTCGGCCAGAGTATGAAGTGAGCAGTCAAGTCTGGCAGGCAGCCCAGGGGCAGGTAGTGCAGGGGCAGGCAGCGAGGACTGCAGTCACTGAGATGGGGTGTGAGGTCTGCTGGGAGGGAGGGAACATGGGAAGCAGCAGAGGGAAGAGTGGACAGACAGAGAGGTCAACTGTTTGTGACACACTAAAGATAGGCCCTGCATCCTGTAACGTCTACTCAACCATTCCTTCTTTCCCATCTATAGCCTACTTTCCCTTAGCAAGACTCAGCTCAGGTCCCATCTCCTGCATGCCCATCCTCCCTGCTTCTGTGCAACCACAGGTGTGGAGACAGGTGTGAGCAAACTGCAGGAGACGGAAGGGAAGCTGCCTTTCGGATGGATCCGACTCGCAGAGGCCAGGAGCATTCCACTCCTGGCTCGGCCCTCTCCCTCCACTGTTACCTTCTCCGGGAGGAACAGTGAAAACCCAAAGACACAGCTTCTTCCCCAGATCACTGGAGCTGCATAGCTCTGTTTTCTCTACTTCTCACAGACCTCCAGGAAACACCTGGAGTCATGAACCTCTAGGAACTCATTAAATGTAGGCAAAACCATGAGCAATGAAGAAACACACATCCTTGGGATCAGAAAACAAAAACGCTGAGTTATGTGGACTCAGTCAAGAGAGTAACACCAGAAGACACAACGTTCCCATTCACCACCCTTTTTATTCTGGGATACGGATTCCCTACACTACTAATTTTGATCAAGCTGGTCTTAAATTCAGTTCTCCTGCCTAGCCTCCCTCAGTAGCTCAGTAGACTACTATAGGTACATGCACTCTTCCCACCCAGTGACCACCAAGCCATTTATTTATTATTTTTATTTACTTATTTATCTTTTTTTTTGAGACAGGGTTTCTCTGTGTAGCTCTGGCTACCCTGGAACTCACTCTGTAGACTATGCTTTGAACTCAGAGATCCACCTGCCTCTGCCTCTCCCTCTTGAGTGCTGGGATTAAAAGTGTGCACAACCAGTGGCTAGCTTACTTTTTCAATAGGGAAGATTTTGAGCATCCAAAAAGTGTAAATAAGAAACACCTGTGCACATTCATACTGTGCCAAACCCTAACATTTTGCACCTTTTGCTCTAGGCTTTTTTCCAGGGAAGAATACATTATAGATTCTGCTCAGGTCCCCATTTTGCCACTTTCTCAACCCTGCCACTCCCACCTGCCCCAAAGTGGCCATATTTATCACTCTTACACACTTACACTTTTACTACATAGTTATAAACAACATAGAGCTTTGCATGTCTTAAAACTGTGGGAAATGGCATCACTCTGCAGGTACCATTCTGCACTTCTTTTTTTTGACTTGAGGAAACATTTTCCAGAGTAGTCCTCGTTGACACCGTTGGAGCATTTGTTTCAACCACTGGGTATCACAGCCTACTAAGTTAACAGCAGGTGCTGCCCAGTGAACTCATTTTCCAACTGATGAACTTTCAACTGGCCTGCAACTTTCCTTTGCAATCTGGAGTCTTCTAACTGTCCCCAAGGGACCTTTCACCCACACCAGGCATTGTTCAAAGCTCTGCAACAATGCTGCTCTGATTTATAGTCCCCAGGCAGCGTTCCCGTATCCTGACTTATGTCTCCTCAACTCTTGGTATTGTTTGACATTTCCACTGATCCACTGTGGATGAAAGGTTACCTTCTTGTTACTCTGAAAATGAATTTTTTAATGGAAAAATAAATGCCTAATAAATTCAGTTTAATAGACAAGAGTTTTGAACAGCACATGGGAATATACTAGCAGGCCTTGTGTTTTCTTGGAAATCATATTGGGTGGTGGTGCACATAAAACAAGATGAGCCATGAGCTGGCAACTGTTAGTAGCAAGTACATGGGATTTCATTATCTTATTCCCTCTCCTTTGGTACCCATTTGACATTTTCCACAGTAGTAAGGTAAAAGAAAGCAAGCTGTGGCATCTGCCAAGACTCTCCAGAGAAGAGCAGTGATGAGGCAAAGGTTCACAAAACTCTCTGGAGAGGATCAACAATGATTGCTGGAGGCAGACGATCCTACAAGCAGAGGTGGAGCCTGCTGCTAAGGGCAGGAAAAGGAGGCCAGGAGAAGTTTGGGAGTTGTGTTATGTTTTCATTCAGAAGTTACCCACACTAGCAAATTCACATTTCTAATGATCCTGTACAACCTGGCAGCACCTAGCAAAATACTTTGAGATGTTATTAAAAAAAAAAAAAAAAAAAAAAAAAAAGCTAGTAAGATTGTTCAGTGGTTGAGAACATGTACTGTTCTTGAGTTTAGTTCCTAGCATCCACATTAGGCAACTTACAACTTCATATAACCCCAGCTCCAGGGACTCTGGCACCTCTGGCCTATATAGGCACCTGTACTCCTCTGCATGAGCATGTGTGTATGTGTGTGTGTGCACGCGCGCGCGCGCGCGCGCGCGCGCACACACACACACACACACACATACACACACACACAGTTAAATATAAAATGGATTTTGAAAACTACATAAAATAAATCTTTAAAGAGAAAACCACTGAAGTCAGGCATTGTGACATATACTTTGGGAGGCAGACACAGGCAAATCTCACTAAGTTCAAGACTAGCCTAGTCTACATAGTGAGACACTGTCCAAAGAAAGAGAGAGGGAGGGTCGGATGGACGGACAGACGGACTCAAGTTTTTACTACTAAAATTTTTTATTTGGCTAGGTGCTGGTGACACATGCCTTTAATCCCAGCACTTGAGAGGCAGAGGCAGGTGATCTCCAGTGAGTTTCAGGCCAGCCCGATCACAAAGTGAGTTCCAGGACAGTCAGAGCTATACAGAGAAACCCTCTCTTAAAAAACCAAAAATAAACAAATCAATAAATAAAATTTATTTGAAATACAGAATTATTATTAAAACACAGAGACCAGAGACATGTCTCCACATGTAAAAGTGCCTCTCACACAAGCATAGCAACCTGAGTACAACCCCCAGAACCTACAGATGTGCCCATCTGTAATCCCAGCACTCGGGCAGTGAGATAAGAGGTGGAGGCAGGAATCACCTGGAAGTCACGGGCAGATAGACTTGAGCATATGGCATAGTGGCAGAAGCAGGAGGACAGAGTACCCACTCTCAAAAGTCTGTCCTCTGACTCCACATTTGCATACAGTAAAAGCACGAGGGTGCACACACACATATACACAAACACACACACATAGATACAAAACTCTTCAGTTGTGGGGGGGGTGGGCATCTGAGTTTGCTGGGTTCTGGGAGAAGAGGTTAAGTCTGGGATCACTTGGCAAGGATAAGATGTCTTCCAAATGGAAATGCAATAATGGTTAAGAACACTGGAATTCTGGGTCCTCCTGGAGGGAGGGAACCCTTGCCTAAGGAAAAGGGTCCAGGAGCTAGAGTTGGTTAGGGCTCCCAGAAGGTAAAAGATGAGTTGGAAAAAATGAAACAGTGGGGCATAGTGAATCATGCTGACGACCCAGCACTGGGGACACTGAGGCAAGAGGAATGCCATGAATTCCAGGCCAGTCTGGGCCACAGAGTGAGACTGTATCTAAAAACAAACAGACCAAGCGAGATTCAAACCATTTTCCCTGGAAGGAAAACAAAATGTCCTCTCGTACCAGTAAGAAGTGTACTGGCTCGACAGGGCTCGGAGGTTCACAAAGGAGAAGCCCTAACAAGGACTCAAATGCATGGTTTGGAACAGGGAACACAGAGGCCATCAACTGGTGTCCTGAAGCCAGGGCCCTGGCATGCAGCAGACACAGGGCTGCTCTGCAGAAGCACTGCAGGGGCAGCGCCATCCATCACTTCTCTGTGCTAAACCCTGGGAGCTCCAGTAACAGATGTCAGCAGAGGCCATCGGGGCCACTTGCCAACAAAGCTATGGGTAAAGTGCTTAGCAGCATCATTCTAGGGTGCCTCTGCCTAGTATGGCCTGAGAGCATCTCTCTACCTGGGCCCTATCTGTCCCAAAGCAGCAATCCTCCCATCCCACCTCGGCCCCTGAAGCAATTATCTACTAACCACTGGGACTTCCACCCAAGAGGCTGCTGTGGGAAGCAGCGCTTCTGTGTAGCTTTACTCCCCAGTGCAATGAGCTCATCTGACCCTGCCCTCTCATCTTACACAAAAGGGACTGTGGGCCAGCCTCTGCAAGGTTCCTGCCCCTACTAATTCCCAAGAGGCCCAGGGAACCTAGATTTTCTGTTTCCCAAATCCATGCTCTTGTCTTTGCTCTCCTGATCCATCCAGCTCCACCATGTTCGTCACAACTGTTTCTCCCTAATACTTCCAGGCCACTGACAAAGCCAAGGCAGGAGGGTCGCTGGAGTGACCTTTAAGAACCGTAACTCTCTGGATGGTGCTCTGTATCTTGCCACTTCCCAGCTGCTCTGTCCTTCTCTGACATTTATTACTGACATTGTCAGTCAGAAGATGCATCAAGACATTCCACACCTGCCTATGTCCAAAGGCAAGAAGGGAGCATTCACTGCCAGTGTAACTCCTGGACACTTGGTCCTCCTGGGTGGACAGGCACAGGGACCAACAGAATAAGGGGAGAGACAGCAGGTGGCTTTCTGGGTGCTAGCGTTGCCTCTGTAGCTAAGCACACACAGAGACATAGCCACCTCTAGATGTCACACTGTCACACAGGTTAAAAGGCTTCTGATGTGACACATCCTCTATGCCCTTTGAGACTGAATGGGACTTCTCCATAGTAAGGAAGGCAAAGTCCAGACAGGTCACGTGATCTATCCACACTCACAGATACTGGCAGGAGTAAGGTGGGGCCAGGAAGAACTTTCACTCCCAAGGCCAGGTCCAGCAGGCAGGCAAGATCACCTGCCTTTCTCTGCCTTTCTCTGCCTTTCTCTGCCTTTCCCTGCACTGGGTTGGTGGAGCTGCTTCCAGACACACACAGCAGGATGAGCTTCCGCAGTAGGCACACTCTGCTGCAACAACAGTCCTTTAGAAAACATGACTCGTACTTTCCTTCACGGGAGCCTCTGATTCAGAAAATACCTAGTTATCAGTGAGCCCCACTCAGGAAATTCTGCCTCAAAGGGGGAAAAAAAAGTAAATCAAACCACATGTTCCTGCGTCCCCTCTCCATTTCAGGCTCCACACAGAGCAGAGCTGTAACCTGATAGCGCCCCTGTCTGGTTTTGGCTCTTTCAAAACACAGGGGACCTAACAGGAAAGCAATGCAGGAAACTGCAGTCTGGCTTCCAGTCAAGAGAGCCCTGAGCAGGGAGAGCCAGGCCTAAAACAGGCTATAAAACAGGGATGGCCTCTCACAGCCTGCACACCAGCAAGGAGCACCCCCCACCCCACCCCCTCTCTCTCTCTCTCTCTGCTACAGAGATGCTAGGGCAGTGTCCCCAGCGTCCCATGACTTCTGTGCTCAGGTGTCCTCTCTAACTGCAGCTCTGGCCAGAAGTCAGCATCTTAGGTGGGGACAAAAACACAAAAACATCAGAAGTAAGCCACACAATGCATATTGTCCCAGTGTCCACAGGCTGCAACTGGGTCCCCATCAGAGCAGAGGGAACTCCACCAGTAAGTCTTAACGACAGCCAAGGCTATAACAGAGATGAAAGCCAGCAGGAGAAGGGGGTAGCCTTTGGGGAAAGAAGCTAAGGGTTTCCCCAAGGAAACATCTCCATCATCAACCGACTCCCCAGGGGTTACACTGTCCCTGACACCCCATGTTAAAAGGCAGGCTCAAGGCACAGGGACACTGTAATATAACAGAAGAGGCTCAGTTCTAAATTCCAGGTCCTTTTCATATAGGACTGATCAAATTGTGGGATGGTGTAGCCACTTTGGAAAACAGCCTAAATATTCCTTATAAGTTAAACATAAAATTACTGGATAGCCCAGAAATCACATACCTAGGTATCTACCCAAGAAAAACAAAAACCTAAGTCCACTCAAACACCTAAGTAAGTGTCACAACAGCTTTATTCTTAACAGTCACCAACTGGAAACAACACCAATGTCCAACTGCTCCTGAATGTGGTATATCCACACACTGGAACACTATTCTGCAATAAAAAGGAATAAACTAGACACAGCAACATGAAGCATTATGGTGAGAGAAGACAGACCTAAAAGTCAACACAGCAGTTTTCCATGCCTATGGCATATGGGACAGGGCAGGATTCATATTCTCTGCTCACAAGTACCTGGAAGTTAGGGAGGAGGCCACCTGCAAGAAAGCACAAGAGAACTGTACAGTGAAATCTAACAAAGACATGGCCATGCTGGCTGTGACCTGAAGAAATGGCATAACTTTCTGGGCCTCAACTGCATGGCCATCCATGGGTAGGCATCTGTAAGGCTAAATGGAAGACCATACTTGAACACACAGAGCCTGGACTGGTGTGCGAGTACAACAGACACCCACTCCTGCTTGCCTTCTTCAGGGCAGTGTACCCCAGAGAACCACAAACCCTCTAGGCAGCAAAATCAGAGATGCACTGGAAAACAAGCAACAGATACTGAATACAACCAGACCTAAAGAGCAGTGTGGGTGAACCATCTAGGGACTCACGGAGGTCCTGGACTTGGGAAAACCCTAGACTTAGGGAAACCAAGGACATATGAAGTCACAAATTCTGCTTGCTGGAATGTGGGGTGCAGGAATAGCGCAAAGCAGAGAGAGGTTTGGTGGCAACAACTTGATCATTCAGTTCAGGGTCAACCAGCGGCCTCAGCATCTCATGTCCTGGGCCTTAATGAGGGGTTGTGCACATGCCCTCCCTCAAATGCAACACAAAGTTCCCTTTATAACTCGCTGTGACTTGCAGCTTGCTCGCACTGTCTCCATTTGAACCCTGCGGCTGAAACATGGATCGCAGGCTTCAGCAGTTCTGTCATTTCCCACAGGCATTGTTGCATACAAACAGAGTACTCCTTGGTCTAGCCTCAAATGAAATGCTGTTTTATACAGGAAGACAGAAACCTTGGGAGATGGGCCAAGAACAGAACAGCTCCAAAACTTCTAGAAACTTGAAACTGTGAGGACACACAAGTTCACACATGGATCATTCCTTTCAGCGCAACACAAATTATCCATCAAGGCAAGGTCGGTGCTTGGCTCGCCAAAGTGAAACAACTTTCCTCAATTAGCTGAAAGAGAGCTGGAACCAGGCAAAAGTGGTATTGAAACATATTCCAGGTAACCCAGATGGCCAGGGGCAGAAGTGAATGAGTTGTCAGCTGTGACACTCGGAGATAGAGCTCAGATGAGATGAGAAAGGCAGCTGAGAGAATGTGCCTAAGGCCACTGCCACTAGGCAGGACAGCCTGACAGCTGACCAGTGCGCTTGCCCATTACCTGCCTATGTTTCAAGCAACTCTAACTCAGATAACAGAGCCTGACCCTCCCAGCATCAAGCATGGACCTTCTGCAGATCACCTAAGTTAGTGCTCTGATGCTGCCCTACACTCAGAGGGCCAATGCTGGTTTCGGCCTCACACACAGCTTGGGACATGATGGGTCAGCCCTGTTCTCAGTGTACAGGGAGAATAACAAACAAAAGCAAGCCTCCCAGAAGACAGGACTGGCAGGAGTCCAGGAAGACAAAGAAGGGTAAAAATAAAAATGTTCAAATCCTGTATAAGTCATAGTGTAACAAGTGGCCAAAAAGGTGACACTGAAGGACAAGGGAGACACAGGCACTGACACACAAAGGACGAAGCACAGTAGCCACCTCAAAGCTGCCTGCAATCACCCATCACATTCAGGACTGGCAAGCACTCAGTGGCAACCAAATATGGGCTCAGCCTTCTGGAGTGAAGTCACAATGGTCTTATCAAAACTGAAACAAGAAAGAAATCCCAAGGGAGATGACAATGTGATCAAAGGTCACATCTTTATGGCTTTAAACTATGTACCACAGCATAGATCCAATCTCCACATGGTCATACCATGCTGAAGGCAACTGTGGCTGGTCAGCTGAGGAGGGTGGCAACCCTGGCTTGGCCAACACTAATGGTGCCTATCACTGATGAGGACAGAAGTTGTGTACCAACCCCCTGCCAAATGCTTTCCCTAAGGACTCTCACCACTGTGCTCACACATCATTTATGGCCTAGGAAATGAGACCTTAGAAGAATTCAATAGTTTGCCCAAATCCATGCTGCTGTCTCCAAAGCAAATGTTTGCGGAATGCTAGTTGGGGGAAAGAGGGATGGACGACTAGAAAGACAGACAGACAAATGAAAGTCTGGGCCAAAAGTATCACCCTCTTCCAGGGAATAAATGTGGCATGGCCCTTCAGAAGAAAGAAGAAAGCTTGGGGTATGAAATACGAGCGGCTGCCAGTGAGCAAAGCGGACTTGACAAACACTCATGAGGACACCCTGGGTTATGGGAAAGCAGAGGGAAAAGAACTCGAGCGCTCCATTAGGAAGACAGACGGTGCTGTCCCCATCTCAAATTTTTCAACTCAAAGAGAAAAGTCCCAAGTGGGCAATGCCATCTGTCTCCTGAGCCTGAAGGGTTTTCTTCTGGGTGCTGCTTCTGGAGTCAACAATGGGAGCTCCCACAGCCACACTGTGAGAGAGAGGGTCTCGGCTCTGCCTTGGCTTTGTTTAGAAGGAGAGCCAACTCCCCCACGTGCGCTCTCACTTGCTGCCTGACAAAAACCAGATGTGAAGTGCCCCCGGCACTCATGGGGCCCTGTGCTCTCAGGAGAGTAATAGGAGCCAGACAGCAGACAGACTACCCCCTAACAAGTGTGCAGTGCAGACTGGCAGCACCTAGCTCTGGACTCCAGAACCTTTAAGAAAAGGTGCCTTTGGATGTCTTCAGAGCAGGGAAAGATAAGATATGAGTGACAATTCATCCTATTCAGGGACTAGAGCATTTTCTTGATGTTCCACATTTCACTGATTGACATGCCCAACAGTCACCAGTAGTCACCAAACAGTGCCCTCGGCAAGACACTTGACTCTCTAGCAACCATGCAGAGAGTGGCCGCATTACTCATCAACAAGAATTCGGTCCCCTGGATAGCTGAAGGGTCCTGAAGCTAGGATGTAAACCTGCTGTCCAAAACAATGAGAATGCCAGGGAGGAAATGACGTTGGCCTTGTAAGCTCTGGCCTGTTCGCTGCAAAGCCCTGAGCAAATCAAGACAGGGAAGGAAAGCAGCTACAGCCCCAAGACCACATGCCACACAGATGCTGCACCAGCAGCAGCCAGTGGTGCCCACCACACTTCAGTGTGTGTCCACTGGTCCATGGTCTGTCATGTAACAGTCCCTCCTGGCCTCTCATTCTCAGAGTCTAGCCCACCGTCTCACTGAACTCAAGGTCTCTTGACTTGGATATCCCATCATTATCTCAAAGCCCCAGTGGCAAAAAGCAAATAACATCTCCCTAAAATCCTACTCTCCCAAATTTCCATTGCATGTCATTTTCCAAGTCATTACACACATGCCCCCAGAGTCAGCGTGCAGGTTTCACTGTCACTCAGTAGCCAAGCCGCCTTTCACTGGTTATTCTATTCCTTTACAGTCTTCCTGAGATGTCTTCACCATCACCCCCATCCCCTACACCTCCCAACTCAGAACTCACCCCTACAAATGAATGCTTTGGGAGCTTAAACTGTCCACTTTGATTCCTATCCCCTCCAGTCAGCCTGGTTCACAGCTCCTTAATCCCACTCACACCCCAGGTCCATGCTCTCCCAGGTCATCAGCCTCTCCTCTGCCCAAAGGCCCACAATACTTTCATGTATAAATCAAGTGTCAAAGTCTACATGCACCATCTGAGGTACTGTCCAACCCTGATGAAACTGGGATATAATGCCACCATTCCGACAATGCCTCCTCCACAGGTCTGCTCAGGTTAGCCCCCTCCTCAGACACCCTCCTCCTCTTCCACACAAATCCTAATCCCTCTTCAGAGTCCATCCACTCCAGATGCAATCACTCATGTGTTCCCAGTCAGTGTATTCTCCACTCTTCTTTCCGGCTTACCACAGGCCTGAGCGCTGGCTCCTAACAATATGCTTTTTGATGACAATCTGAATGGCACTGTTTCATGAAAAGAAATCCCATTTCATGCTCACTCAGGGAGTTCCTGATATAGGTTGCCTCCAACTATGAGCAGCCAAAAATATCAACTTGTCAGATAAACACGGGGAACAGCAAGTATGGAGACTGGACTGCTCGTTCTCCAGGACCGCAGTCAAACACCTTAATCCCTCCCACTCCCTTCTCTCTTGACAAACCTGCCTTCCTCATGGTGACAAAACAGCTGCCTTGCCTCCAAGAATCTAGTGGGAGGAGCTTTACCCTTCCCTGTGATTCCTACGAGTAAATGTTTTCCCCAGAATCCCCCAGCAGATTTCTCATCTCATTGACCAGTCTCATTGACCCCCAACTCAGTGACGGACTGCTGTGACTAGCTTAGACTGATAGCACTTACTACAGCACTGGAAGGAGGGTCACCTTTCCTGGAGTGGTGTGCAGGGAGTGGTATGACATCCAAACCAAACTGCGCCGCCCCCCCCCCAGAGAAAAGAATAGCTGTTACATGAGCAATCAATTATCCCTGCACCAGCAAAGGCCAGGCCATACATCTGTGTTTCCCCTCACACTTCAGCCCCATCCTGTGCTGGCACAGGAGAATGCTCGGCAAATAACTGGGCTTGAGCAGAACTAGAAATTACCCTGTGCGTGTGAGAAAATGCTGAGCATCATAGCATGGTGGTACAATTGGACATTTGTATACAGAAACCAGAAAGACAGCCATGAAATCCTAACAGATGCAGAGACGTTCTCATAAGAGAAGGTTGGGGTAGCTCTGATCCAACTCTAGCCTGGGCCCAACTCCCAGTTCCACAGATAGGGAGTGGGACCCCAGCCAGAAGCTGGGCTTCCAACAGGCCCAGCTGGGCCTTCTCCTTGGTTCAACCCTTGCCTCTGATGGACTAGTGGGCACCAGTCCAGCCCACAACTCCCCACACATAAGTTCCAGGCTCAAAGGAAGCTCATGAGGAGGAATGGTCATGTCCATCAAGTAACGGAGCATCCTGTATATCCCTGTCAGTTTTCCCTTACTGTTACAAGATAGCCTTAACAATCAAAAGAAAGGAAGGCGATTTGGGCTCAGGATTTCAGAGGTTTCAGCCCCTCGACATTCGGGCTTATGGGGAGACAGAACACCATGGCAGGGGGCAGGGGTGGAACCAAGGGACTAACCTCATGAGGGCAAAGAAATAAAGACATAAACAGGAAGTAGCCTTTTGAAGAGCATGACCCCAAAGACATAACTTCCTCCCATTAAGCCACACCTCCTAAAAGGTTCCATGGCTTCCCAAAAGCATCACAGGCTGGTGACCTAATCTTTATCACTTTGGCATATGAGGGACATTCAAGATCAAAACCACAACAGCTCTGTGGCCACACAAATCTGTCAGCAAATGCACAAGTTCAGCAGGAGTGTTGGCCTGGAGAGATCCTTCAGCTGTGATATGCCTTCTCTCCTGCCTTTTTCCTGCCCAGGCCAGTCAACCCCTACCCCTGCCTTTCAGTTGAGACTTTCTGCATACTCTCCCAGCTTCTCAGGCTATTGACAGCACTGCAGGCCCCAAATACACATGTCCCCATGTGGGGCTGTAAAGGGGCCTAAACCCTTCATGGGAAGCATACATGAAGCAAGATTCCCTGCCACCCCTCTGCCCTCCCAATGGCCCCAGGCTGCATCAGAAGACTATACTACTTGAGGTTTAGGAATTCCTTTCTAAATACTGTAGCTGACATTTCCTTGGCTAAAGAGAACCACATGGAATACGAAGATGTAAACCAACAGGCCTGCCCAACCAACAGCCCACAGCTTGCATGCAGCTAGCAACAGCAATGAGTGTGTCCTAGCACGACATCATAAACTTACTTAAACCAGTATATGATTTCTTAAAACTTGACTGCACCATTCTCTGGCATCACCTTTGTAAATGACAAGGTCACTTTGCACTATCTAAAGGTTGGACACACCTAGATCATACATTCAACCTTCAATACATAGTAACTGAGCAACCACTAGGTTGAACCCTATGGCCCTACTGACACTTGGCTCATTTTCTGACCTTTGAAACTGGTAACGTCATACAGTTCATCTTAATATCAACCCTGTGGCAGGCAAGAGCAAGAGTCTTGAGACACTACAATAAGAAACAGACACAATCTCTGTAAGGATGAGGGTGTACAGTCTAGTGTTAAACCATTCATTATAAAAGCAACCCACACTTTAGCTTCGGTGCTGTCCTGTCATCAATGACAAGTGGCACCAATCCTCTTATGCATGACTTCACTGTTCATCTATAAATGGCATTCTTGCAGACTGCTTGCTAGGACTGTATAGGCTAGCACAGGAAGCTGAGTTCCCTCCAATGCACACACTACCAAGCACACAGAACATATTACACATGCCTTAAATGTATTGATTTCTGTCATGACAGACAAATACAGGTGTGTGGAAGCATTTGGAAGAGAAAACTATGGAATCTCTGATACTACCAACATGGTTGAGTTAGGGTCTTAACAACACAGATCTTAACACAGCATGTAAACTACCCACATCCGGGAGTTTCCCTGGGACTATTTAAAATACTTAGGAGAACAAACGGTTCTCAGGCACAATCTAGTATTTCAGAAACTCCATTTGCATCAACAATGGGTCTGCTAATTGCAAATCATTCTTACTTCTCTCCTATAGCGGGTCCCCCAAGGACCTTTATTAGGCACTCCATTAGCCTAGACTGAGTTACAATATTTACTTACAAGTAATAACACTGAATTTCTTGAAAAATATTTGGTAATTCAGGCATTTCACTAATTTAACTAATCTTCCTCATTAGTTTACACTGGTAGGGATTTGATCATTCTACCAAAAGAAATGACTGAGGCTGCACTTGGGGTCTTGGCCACCAAATTCTTTCAAAGGGTACCTTTGGTAGTGGGAACGTGAGCTAACATTCAAAGTAGGTGGAAACAGAAAATCAATACACGACAACTTGAAGAGCCACTGTAATCCAATTTAGTCCAGCACACAGATCCGTGTGAAGTCACATCCAAACCATAAGCAAAGCACATGGAAATGTCAGATCCTTCACTCTGATGTTTTGATGAACCCGATCTCATTTGTGGGCAGCAGGTCTCTGATGGGTTTTGCAGCCTCTCCCTGAGCCAGCTCCAGACATGAACTGCAAGTATCATGAGTGATCCGGGATGAGACCTTCACTCCAGTTCACTTACTGTTCTCAATACCAGCATGGAGACTTAGTAACACACTGGTCATATTCATGGGGCATCCTGAACTCTCTTGGCATGGCAAATGAACATCAGGCCTTGTCCCTGTGCCAGTGACACACAAAAACCTGCTGCCAGCTACAAAGACACCCGGCCTTTCCAAAGGCTACCAGGCCCCATCCATCCTCTTCTGCAGAACCCTTACAAATCTCCCAGATGCAGGCAGGATGCTCATGGGCTGGGGAGATTATGTTCTGAATGTCTTAAGAGATTAGTTACTTAAAATCCTCTCCGTGACTTCAGTCATCCCTGCCACAGATCACAGAGTAAAAGGCTCCTTGATTAAAGCTGAATGCCTACACATTGGCAGAAGAGAAAATATGCAGAAGAAAACAAGAGCCGGATTCCTGGTGGGCACAGCACCAGCTCCAGGACGGGATCTGAATAACGTATGTTCAGCAGCAATGCCAGGCTCCTGCACTCCTCCTTTTCCCCCAAAACACAGATATCAGATGGAAGCTGGATTTATCCCGAATGGGGCCCTGTTTTCCCCAAAAGCCAAATATGGCAAACTGCAGAGCCTCAGTGGTGGGGGTAAGAGTGGAAAGAGCATATCTCCTGTGATGGTTTAAGTACAACAAAGCCAATACGCAGAGCTGATGTTAGGGGAATTGTCTAGCTCATATGCCACCCCTCAAAGCCATCACCAGCCTTTTCCTCACCTCTAGAATAATTCACCTTGTAATTAAGAGGGCTGCACAGGAGATCTGCCAGGATTCTTTCTAAACAAATTCCAGTCTAGGGACACAGTAGTTCTGGATCTACCTTCTCCTTCCAAAAAGCTCACTGTTCTAGTCTCCCAGTCAGAGAACATCACTATTTCCAGAAAGGGACAGGGAAAGAGCCAAGCAGGGTGCTCAAATAGGATCTTGCTTTTTCTTTATAGTGCAATACCACAAGACACCCCACAAGACTGTTCAGTATGTAATTTTTCATCCTCAAACACCTGAAGGCAATATAAAACTGGCCCGCAAATTATCTCTAAGCAGAGTCAGAAAGGGCTGTCTAGTTTGGGGGTAAGCCTGGAACAGATGTGTAATGCCCCCCCACACCAAAACAATAACAAGTATGTACATGCATCTGTGTTTCAGAATTCCCAGACCATGGCAGAACCACAGCCAAACAAAACCAATGAGGAAAACCAGAATGGCCTCGGACAAGCATTGCTCACAGCAAGAAAGCAGGCCTAGCACAGAGCTCTCACGGACAGCAGCTGCCTGCACTGGGCCATAGCCATGTCCACCAGGCAGAGTTTATAACCAGCTTGAACCTGCAGACTTAAAGATTACTGGAGGAGGGAGATGCCCCTGGCTACCTTGGAGTCCAATAGAATCTCAGGAGAAGAGTGCAAAGTATGCCTTCTTAGAGTTGCCACCAAAGTAGTAAGGATACCTAGTTAGGGTGAGGTGGAGCCCAGCAGTGGTGCGGCCTAGGCTAGAGACTCCTTGACAGAAGTCACACCTCAGGGAGATGGGAATGAATGGAAGATGAAGAAGACCTATCAGCCTTACCACAAAGACTCTAATACAAAGACACTGTCTCTTAATGGAAAGCATGCCCTTTTCCTATTTTTTATTCTGGTTTCCTAAAAATTCGGAGCCAAGGGTGAAACTCCCAATTCCCCAAGAAAAACAGCATCCCCAACAGTCAATAACAATAGTCAGTCCCTGTATCTGGGCAGCATCCCAGCAGTCAATGGGAAAAGTCCACATATCCAGTACTCAGAATACTTGCATATTTCCAACAGAAATAATTTTCCCTGTATCATCTCTTACTTCCATCTCTCCACATCAGCTATACTCTAAATCCTTTCCCTAAAGGTCCTTTGTCATGGACTGCCTTGAGTATTAGTAATCCATGGCCATTAAAGAATTGAGGGGAAAAAAAAGAAAAGAAAGAAAAGATGTCAAAGTGACAACCAGAAAGCAGATTTACCTTAGGGATAGAAGGAGGGGAATGGGGTGGGAGAAGGGGAGGTAGAGGTGGAGAGAGAGAGAGAGACCCTTTGTATCAGAGTGTTTTTAATTAATCCTCCTATTTATTAAAGATTAAAAATACGTATCAGGTGACTACTTAGAATGCTCGTCATTGTGTTAACTTTTCGTTCGGAGGCATTTGAGATAACAAAACAATGAGCACTTGGAGTAGACACTCAAATATTTACTGGGTGAGTGGATAAAAGGTTTCGGGAAGTCTTAAAGTAGCTTCTAACAGAAGAGGGCTCCTCCGGTGGTCTTGGGAAGGGTGACAGGAGGTCAAACTCTGAAGTTTAAGAGTCTCCTCTACGATATGAGAGTCCAACAATCACCTCCCCAAAATAGCAGCTATTATGAGGAGGCAGTGGAAAGGTGAGCCAGGCTCTGTGAGCTACACCAGTGAGCCTGAGAAGTAACCCATCCTGAGGTCAATCACACTGAAGGCAGCAAGGGAAAGTTCTCTTCCTGGGGTGGAAGTCTCAAGGGAGGGGCCACTGCCTTCGCTGTGAGTTGGGAAAACCATGTGGAAATGGAAAACTCGGTTCTTTTCCAGTCAGAGAACAAACAAGAATATTGGATTGAGTCAGATACAAACCCCAGTGTTTATGGATGTCTCCTTAAACAAATTCTCAATGGGTTTCATTTTTAATCTAACAGAATTTCAACATTATGACAAACTGGTCAGTAAAACATGAATGCTCTTAATTTGTCAAATGTATGTGTTTTTCAGAGAAAAATATTCAGGATAAACAAGTCGATTATCCTCATTAAATACACTAACATTTAAGGCCAGTGTTTTTATTGTGACTCTTAGTTGCCTGATGATGGGGAGACGAAATTATTCTGTTGTATAGCTACTGAATGAGTTCACGATTCCCCGGCGACTTTACAAATTACAGCTTCAGCTAGCTATAAAATAAGCAAATCAGTTCTGATATGACTATAAAATTAAGCCTGAAAAAAAGAAGTGAGGTAAATCACCCCTTTAAAATCATGTTGTGGAACAGAATGTTCTTTCTGTGTGCCTCCATTTATGTCAGAAAATGTGCATCTGAGCACACTCACAAGTGTCTGAGAGACTATATACTAATCATAAGGAAGACACATCAAATCCAGTAAGGGCTGTGGGACAAAGGCAACAACGTGCACATTTTAACTTCTACCCTTCCTCCTTTTTGTCTTTTTTTCAGCATTAGGACTGACACTCAGCCACCCCTGCAGGTAAAGCAAGTGCTATACCACCAAGCGAGCCCCCAGCCCTTACTTCCTACATATCTTACGACAGTTCTGTTCTCGTTACCTCTGCCAAAAAAAAATAATAATAATAAAGTAAATATACACAATCATCTAAATTAAAACCAGTATCTCATCATCTTACTGTTATATAATACTCTAGCCTACAGCATTTTATTAACTGTTTTAAATTATGGCTTAATTCAAACCACATGCTCTGTTAAAAAAAAAAAAAAAAAAAAAAAAAAGCCCAACTCTACATTTCCTATAGGCAGGTCGTACCTAAGAGATTGTGACATCTCATTCTCTGGAAGTCTTTTTTCCCTTTCTCTCTTTGCTTCCTCTTTGGGCTGATATAATACACATATTTATGGAGCTGAGTTGGTGTTTTGATTACACAATGTGTACATTCTCTAGAAGTCTTTGTTAGCAAATAGTAAGGGAGTCCTGGGGCGGGGCGGGGCTGGGCTGGGCAGGAGCAGCTTGACCTGCAGCACCAGCCTCAGTTCCAGGCTCCTCTCCCTGTCTCCACTCAAAGTGCTTCCTGGCTAAGTCAGCCAAAGTTAGTAATGTAAATAAGGGACACACACCATTGAGTTACCCAAGGTCCCAGAGGCCTCAAGCCACCACTTGTGGTCAGGAAGCTGGCTGGCCACCTTGGAGATTTCACAACACTTGAGAGTGCTGCCACTCCCAGACCAGGGCCAAGGTGCCAACTCTTGGGCATACAGGTGTGTGTGGACTTCAGCCATCTTTGCTGTCAGCACAGGCTGACAGCAGGATCATATGTAAGTGAACTAGCATACTGATTGTCACATAGGAAAGGCACACTCACTATTACTTAATGGATAGTGTCTCTGAGAAAAAGACTAAAATGGGCAGCTCTTGGGGACGAAGGAATGACAGAATGGGCCCTTGAGAAACAGAGGCTGGAAGCCTGCCTCTAGACCCAGGCCCTGCAGCAAGCAGAGGTCACCACTCGGGGAATGACAGCAGACCACACATTCTGGAGTATCAGACAGTGGTGCTATGGGCAAAAACTGATTTGTACACAAAAGTAACACCAACTTAAGGCACGCCTGGGCAAACAGCATCTGAGAATCATCACAGAAAGAACACATGACCAGTATCAGTTTGGCTTTCTTTTTCCCTCTTTCAGTAAAGAGGGGGAGCACAGGAGGGGAGGTGCGAGGTTTGTGGATGACACTTGCTTCTTTGAATTGTCTGCTGGCTGCTTCTGCTCTGATTATCAGGTGATGAGCACAGAGAACCGAGAGCAGGCATGCACCTTCCCTTCTACCTCTGGATCCCTCCACCTCGAGTGACAACGTGGGTGACAACCTGGGAGCTTGCCGACCACTTCTCCCAGTGATCCTCCAGGATTCCCACTGATAACTTTCTCTGCCACCTGTGTCTGACCCCAAAACCCGTTTTCATACCAACTGTCTGCTCCAATTCTTACCAACCAGCACCAGGAGGACCTGGCTCACTGACAATCTCCCCCCGCCCAGGAAGTTCCCATAGTCCTGCCAGAAATGTCACCTCCCCTTAGCACTTAGGAAAATGTCTAAAAGTTAAACTGCTCCAGAAAGCATTCCAGATGGACCAGCAACCATCTTCTCCAGTGTCTTCCAGTGACCAGCTTCTCTGGTATCTTCCAGTGACCAACTTCTCCAGTGTCTTCCTCGCCTGCCGTCTCTTTGCTGTTCTTGCTCCCCGACCCCCAACACTAGACATCCCTCCTCTAAGTGTGTGGTGTCAGTATTGGTCAGTCTATTTGCCAATCAATTTACCTTTTGTGTCTCTGGTGGCTTTAGATTATCATGTCCTAGAGCAGTGGTTCTCAAACCCCCTAATGCTGTGACCCTTTAATACAGTTCCTCATATCATGGTGACCCCCAACCACAAAATTATTTCATTGCTACTTCATTACTGTGATTTTGCTACTGTTATAAATCATAATGTAAATTACCTGATATACAGGATATCTGATATTCAACCCCATGAAAGGGTTGTTCAGCTCCGAAAAAGTGTCACAACCCACAGGTTAAGAACCGCTGTCCTAGAGGGCTGGGTGTGCTCAGCAAAACCTCACGTGGATGTTGGAGAAGACACTATCCTATCGGGTGCACTTAATTAAAGGGCTGGGCAGAAACTTTGCCTGAACTCTCATTAGTATAAAGCCTTATTATAAAGCTTTTTAAAATGCATCTGACCACTTTCCAGCCCTGTAGAGTTCATATAATTCAATCTTTGATTTAGGATCCTGCAGGGCCCCAGGCTCATCATTCTCTCCTGCTACTGTAATTATGGATGCCAAAAAATATATATATATATTGTAGAGACTGGGTGGACAATTGCTTGAAAACTAAACTGTAGAATACACCCACAGCTTGTGAGTTTTGCCCTTCTGAAGGCAGAGTTGAAGAAACTCCACTTCGGGGTTAAGGGAGGTCCACTGCTAAGGTCTTTGTTGACTACCTGCCTCTGTGGTTCTCAATTAGTCACTTAATAAAGGGTTCTTGGTGAGGGAATTTGGCAACGTGTGATTTTCGACAACTGCAAGCTTGATTTTTATGTAACTGCTCATTTCTTTGAAAATCAGGGGGCATTCACACACAGGTGTCCTAAATTTTCTTAAATTGAAAAATCAACGTTTTATAAGGAAGAGCCATGCTTCACTTCACTGGGAAGCAGAAAAGAAACAGGTGTCTGCTTAGGGCAAATGAGGAACTCCCAAAGGAAGCTAAGAATGTGAGGTGGAAGAGTGATACTTAGCGTGCCCTGGGGCACCCACAGCCAGAAGCACCAGGGTTCTCACCTGGAGCCTCTTCCTCCAGTTTCAGGCTCCCTGCTCAACGAGAGCAGACCAGGCTCTGGATTCTAAGTCCAAACCCCCAATTCATTACAATCTACAACAATCTTCTAACACCATAACTAACCCGGGAGCTTCCATTTTAACTTCGGGTCACTGAGTCATTTCTTCAGCCCCTAAAAAGTCACCCCCATGACCCATTGTAACTGCTGTCTCCCAGCCACCCCTCCACACCCTGACCATTCTAAACACTGGGAAAGACACCAAATTAGAGTCTTTGAAAAGCAAGGAGGCATCCATACACTGGTGATCTAAATTTCCTTACATTGAAAAGCCAACATTTAGGACTTAGAAAATTGGAGTTTCTCCCTCAACCACCACAACTTCTGGGGCTTGCTTCTGAACCCTGCCCATCTGTTGTGGAATTCAGGAGGCATGTAAACCTGAAGAGGGAAATCACATCTTTATTCTCACTAGCCTCTAAGTGAACCTTAACAATCCCTTTGATTCACCCAGTAATGTTTCTCGTATCAGTGATTCTCAAAGTAGAATCACACACTTTTATCAATGAAGTCGACACATCCTCAAAATACCAAACACTCATCACCATCCCAACACTAATGCTTATTAGATTCCATGTTAGGAGCTGTTAGTTTAATGTGTCATTAAAGAGGCATGCTACTATATCACATAGTTCTTTTTAAATACTTTGATAGTTCTATTTGAATATAACTGATTTCCTTTGGGGAGATGGTATTTATATATATATTTTAAATGCTACATTTGGGTTCACCAGATTTCCAAAAGGATTCACAGGGGAAAGAGAAAAGATACAGAACCTCTGTTTGGTAGAATGAAGGTTTGAGTGGCACAATCAGAAACACGGGTTCAAAACCAGACCCTGACAACTTCCAGCAGTTTTCAACCTTTCTAATTCTGTGACCCTTTAACACAGTTCGTCATGTTGTGGTGACTCCCACCCAAAAACTATTTCATTGCCACTTCAAAACTGTAATTTTGCTAGTATTATGAATCATAGTGTAAATATCTGATATGCAGGCTATCTGGATATGCATCCCCCAAAAGGGTTGTCGACCCATAGGTTGAGAACCACTGTTCTAGAGCAAAGATACTTCCTCACCTTTAACTGTGGCTTGGCAGCCAATAGAAAAACAGTATTTACAAAGTAAAGGAACATAGCTCCATGGTAATCACCACTGTACCTAGGGTGCCGTGGGGCCTGGGATCCATTGCCAGCATTGCAAAGCAAACCAAACAAAAGCATGTCTATTTAACCTTTGAACCCACTCACTTACTTCCTTGGTGGCAGGCACAAGACTGTTCTGGGGCTTGTGTAGAGACCAACTTCAAGCACTTTACACTGAAGGCCACACTATGGGAAGTGTTGGCATGTAACACCCTATAAACACAGTATTCACCATGAAAGCCACACATGCTCTTTGTAATTATATGCTGGCTTATGTTGCTTCCTCTAGCTCATGTCTTCCCAATAAGGCTCCTTACTGGCCAGAGTCTGGGTCCCACTCTCAGAAGGTACTGATTGTTCAATGAAAAAAAAAAAAAAAAAAAAAAAAAAAAACAGGATTTGAAACTGGCATGCCTGGCTTCAGTACTATACTTAGTCACTTATAAGTTTGTGGCTTAGCAGAATGGCAGAGGCCGATATTTGTCCACCAAAACCTGCACTCTCCTTAAAGCAATGTAAGTTCAGGTTTTAAGGATGGCCCCGGCATTTAGAATGAGCATCCTACCTAGCCTTTCTTGCAGTTAAACATGGCCATTAGACCCAAGTTCAAGGCAATGAGAATACTACCAGAAGAAATGTACATACCTTCCTGTAAGTATCCTTAACATACAAGATTCATCATGAATCCTTCATTATTCCTTTCCTCCCTCCTGAAGACTGGAGCCAGAATGGTCTTTTGGACCCTGAGGTAATACTGAGAATAAATGTCATACACAAGAAACAAGCCTGAAGGAGCCTGGAGCCCAAATACTGTGCAATACATTAGCCTGGCTGGCACTCTATCTTACGCAAGTCTAAAATCTCCTTGGACTTCAACATCCCTGTCTATAAAAGGATGGAAATGTAAGGTACCTATTGCCTAAGGTTGCCTTGAGGACTGAACAATAGGCTTGGTTCACAATAAGGACTGGTGTAGAGAGATGGTATTATCATTACTATAGGAATAACTGTAGCCCTGCTGCAATGGACAGTATAGAAAAGGGGGCAGAACACAGCCCTGTGTACAGAGAGGTGACTCAAACCATTCTTACAGTCTAAAGATGCCATTGTTTGGATCTTAAATGACCCCTATACACCCAAAGGTTTGGACGGTATTGGGAGAAGACAGCACCTTTCCAAGGTGGGGCCTGGCAGGAAGTCTTCAGGTCACTGAGGGCATGCCCTTAACAAGTACAAAACCACACAGCTCCTTGATCTGCTTTTTCATCCTTGGCAATGAGGTAAGCAGTTTTGTCTGTCCCCCACCCCACTGCTCTGTCACCATGATGCACTCTCTGCCCCAAAGCAACAGAGCTAACCCCTAAAGCTGTAAGACCCAAATGAACCTTGTCTAGGTTAGTTATGTCTGGTATTTTGTTATAATGAGGGAGGCAGACTACAAGAGGCATCCTGGCCAGCCCAGTCCTCCTGACAAGAACACTTTTCTCCAGCATCTTCATGGGATGGTCTTACAAAGCAAAGTGTTTGGACAGTTAGTGCTGGCTCACCCATCAATCACCATGCCCATTCCTGCTTTAGAAGCCTCCCCTGAATGATGTAAACCCCCTCCTCTGTCATCTGCTCCCTCCTTCTCTTCTGCCTTTGATCACCAAGCTCTTGCCTCTGAGTTCATGCCTACCAGTACATCAAAGTTTCCTTCCATCTCTTTGGGAAGCACCCTCTGGCCTCTCCCTAATAACTGGAAGTAAGTGATAACTTCATCGCACCCTGTTCAAACATAAGGCTTTCCAAACCCTACGAACAGTATGTGGGTACACTGGAGAACACAAATGCCCGCTAACCATCCCGATGCTCTGTGTTGATCCAGGGATAGCTCATCACCCTTATTTCTCACTGCTAACACTTTCAAAGCTCTTTCATCTTGTTTGTAACATCCCACACTGGTCTGGGAGGTGTAAGTCTTCACAGCACAAAAAAATTGAACCATGCTTTCTGTGTCCACAGCCTACATGCATCTTTCCAGAGTGGTCCCTTCCTGATTAAGAAGACACAACCCCTACTTTCTTCTGTTACAGACACCATTGCCAGCTTCCCATGCCACATTTACTCACACAGGCTGCAACCAGGCACAGACACGGTGCCAGTCACCACATCTCTCCTGCCCCATTCCCTCTTCTTCACACTCAAATGAACCTCAATATCTCTCTCATCTTCTGCCCCTCGGGCTCCATCCATTCCTGTCAGTGGAGATTCTGCTGTTCACCAGTCCAGGCCTAAGACGCCTTCAGAATGGAAACAAGGGGGTGGTAGCAGCCAATGGCTGGACACTGGAAGAGCCACCTGGGACAGCAAAAGGACAGGAGACTAGGCAGTCAGGAAGATAGGGACAGAGACTTGCATTGTCAGTGTCCTAAACAGGCAATACAAGAGGAATCTGAACCAAACTCCATACTTCAGCAAAGGAAGGGAACAGAAATGTGCAGGCCTAAAGGTCACACACATCTCAGAGTCACCCTGAAGTCTCCATCACAGATGGTCACAGGATTTTCTAGCTCAAACTGCCATTTCTGGAAGGCGATTCCTCTGTCGGTCTCACTTTCAAGCACTCAACCTGACTCAACTTTTACACAATTTTATTCTAGGTGTGTGACCCCCATGGGCTGGAAACCTCAGGATTCTTTACTGCTTTAAATTCACATTACACATTAATTCCCCGTTGTACAGCAAGAATGCTGACACATGAATCAGACCACACTAGGCGGCCAGCAGGAAGTAAGTCTGAAGTGTGGTTTTGTTCCCTCCCCACACCCACTGTGCTTCTCCCAGGTTAAGACAGGTAGGAGGCAAGCCTCCCTGGCCATGTTGAGATGAGAGTCCTCCAGCAGGGCTCAGAATGGGGCAGGCATTAGTGTGCCTGTCCACAGTTCCAAACATCTCCGCTTTCACACATCTGGCCTTCCACCCCAGGAGCCCTTTACAGCCACCTGGAGACTCAGCTTTCTTTAGGGCTCCTCTTTGCACATGAGGGTGGGGGTGGAAGGAAAATGACAGCACTCACTGGGTGCCAGAGTCCCAGCTCCCCTCCACAGAGGGACCTGGAGATCGAACAGCAGGGACACCAGCAGGCAGCCTCACATTTCCTCAACAGCCAAAAAATAAAAGAAAAAAGAAAGAGAGACACACACACACACACACACACAGAGAGAGAGAGAGAGAGAGAGAGAGAGAGAGAGAGAGAGCACAAATGTCATAGTTCTCTGTTTTCCCATTGGTGTCTCCTTCTGCCCTGAGCCCCACCCATCCCCTCAGCCACACACCCAAGCCTGGGAAGTGAGATGGAGGTGGGGGAGGGGTAGCTGTTTGTGTCCTTTCCAATCTCCATGAATCACTAACTGCTGATTCAAGCTGAGACACAATGACAAACAATGTACAACACATATAGTCTAAGAGACTAGCCAAGGGAAACCTACCTGCCTGCTTTCCTTTACCCAGCACACAGGAGACATGGGGAATCCTGTATTCCAACAACAGGACAAATTGACTAAACTCTCTGACAGACAGAGGTATGCATGCCTGTGTGTTGGGCAGGAAAGAATCTACTCATACACCAGTTTCCCTATTCAGCCAAAGACTCCACTCTCATTCCAGAGAATTTGCTGTCACTGGTGTGAGCGGTACCTGACTATCAAGATTTTTCTTAAAAGATGCCTTAAAGACATCAGCCAAGTTTGAGCACCACTGAACGAACACATTGATTATGAGTTTCAAACATACTGCAAGGCAGTCAAGACTTTAGGACATCCCTTAATTGCAGACTTGGGATGTTTTATTGAGATTCAGATGTCAATCAAGATGAGGCTGAGATAAGAATTCAAGTCTGTAACAAAGTCCATCCTCATTCCACACATATGTCAACTTTTGTAAGGGTGCAGATAACTCAGAGACAACCTCCAGGGATAAATTCCGTAAGTGCAAGACACCTAGAATGGAGAAGCAAATGGCCAACAGCAATAACTTCTCTGAATTCGGGGGACAGTCACACAGATAATGTAGGGGTTGTGTCCATTCTTGAGGTCTGAGGAGATCCAGTGTGAGAATGCACCAGGTGCTGGCTATCCAGTTTACTATAAACTGGAAGATACACAGTGGAGATGCACTCGACAGCATAACTGGAATGGACAAGGGGGTGGGACCTACACTGGATATGGAAGCCTGAAGAGAGAGGCGTCAGGAGCTCACTTCCGACTTTTCTCTGAGGGTATGAAAACCAATCCTCACACACCCCTTGCCAGACAGCTCCAATGTCTCCAACGTTACCTCCTACAAGGTCCACGAGCTAGGCTTCCTTGGTGCAGAGACACAAGACTAGTGTCTTCAAACACATTTAGCCTACAGACTTCTTAAACAAAACAAAGCCTTCCTTCAACCCCCAACCCACCCACTACTCCCACTTTCCCCTCCAAAAACAACAATAAAAAAGGCACCGTCATCCATCAAACCACCTTTCCCAACAGAGTGAGAATTATGTTGTAACTTCCCTGGAACCAATGGAGACCAACACTAAAGTGAAAACACTGGAAGCCTCAACCCACGCACCATCCCTAAGCCACAGGGGCTTCACCCAAAGGCCCAGGGCAGTAAACAGGACCAGCATTCCACAGTTCTTCCTGGGTCAGCTGTGGACCCTCTTGGTACTTTGGTCTTCTCTGTCACACTCTGGCTACCCCTTGCTGTCCCCCAACGCCCAACGTTGATGGAGAGAACCACAAGAAATTAGCAGTAAGAGCAGGTTAAACTTTCACAGCCATAGAAGTGATCAGCAGTCACTTACCCAGCACAGCCAGACAGCTCAACACTGGGAAAAAGCACTTCATGTCGGCGGCCGCAGCAAGCAGAGGACACGGCACAGGGCACCGTGCTTCTTCTCCCACCGCCTAATCTCTCATTACTGCCAATCCACTTATAGCTCCAGGGAACAGTTTGGAAACAGAACTTCACTGGGAAAATGAGAACCAGTCAAAGACAGGAGGAGAGAGTTGGGGGCAGGGGAGGGGAGTGGCATGGGCAAGAGAGTCCTCTATGCTAAAGGCAGGGTCCAGAGCAATTCCGAAGGCGCTCTAGGCTTCTGCCACATTGTATGCCTTGCAGTCTCCACCGGAACTGTGGATTCTGGTGGATTAATCCTCAAGGAAAATGGGAGAAAAGCCAGTCTGAGGAAATCCTTTCATCCGTTGATTATACAGAAATGTCCTTGGCTTCGCAGTGAAGGTGTCTAAGATCTCTCATTCGTGTCCCCCAGAGGGAACTAGGCAGGTTTTGTCAAAACCTTGGCCAGCCAAAGCAACCTGACTGGTAAAGACACTTCGGGTTTCTTCATCAAAAAGTCCATCTCCATCCATGGTGATGGATCACGGTGCTGTCACCTGCCCCAGATGCACACAAAGTAAGCTGGCATTCGGTAGCCCGGGAGCGGTCCCACAAAAGCCGGCAGATTTCTAAAACAAACACAGCAGACGTTTATCCAAGGCCAACACAACCGCCGCAAAACCAAGAGAGGCCGAAGCGCCGGGTTGGCCGAGCCACCCGGATCCCCTCCCCGGGCTGGGGCAGCCCATGTGTGCATCCTGACCTTGTACAAGTCTTACCTTCCGTGCCCTACGCCTCAGTTTCCCCGCCCAGGGCAGGACAATTATGATTGTTCTCAAAACACTTTCACCAAATGCCTCTCACTCGCGGGCTTTTCCCGTCGCGGTCCACGGAGTGGGGCGCGGTGGGCAGCCCCACCCTCGGCAGCGCGGGTCGCCACAGGGCTGGCACGGGGCCGCGACTCGGGGCGCCCGCCGTGGGAGCCGGGGCGCGACGCGTCCCAGGTGGCCCGCTATTGTTTTACCTCCCCGGCGGTTGATTCTGAGACGCTGGCAAAGAAAAGGAACCAAGGAGAAGGGGGCCCGGGGCTCCGCTCGCCATCGGCCGAGCCCGCTCGGCGCGCGTTGGGTCGAACGGAGGAAGGGGCTTGGGCCCGGGGCGGGCGCCGATCCCCCACGCTATGCTCCCAGTGTCCCCGACCCCGATCCGCGCCCGTCCGCGCTCACCTCGCCCGGGGTCCCGCAGCTCCCAGGGGCCGATAGTCCGCCAGTACGTGTCCCGCACGCCTCCCAAGACGCGCAGCTTCCTCCTAGCCTCCCGCAGCGGCTCTGGCTGCCCCGCTCCCGCCCCGCCCCAGGCCCCGCCCTCCAGCTCCGGCCTGGCCCGCAGCTCCCGGCGTGGCGAGCAGGGGCGAAGGCGGTGGCCTCACAGGGATACGCCCCCGGCACGCCCCGCCCACCACTCCCGAGCTCCTAGGCTGGGTTGGTGCGCAGCTGCAGACCACCTGGGATGAGCTGATGGAAAGTTAACACCGGGTTCATGCACCGTGTCTTGCTTCCCAAAGGCCAGGTCCTGGGGTCGCGTCTTTTGCCCGATAAACAATAGCAGAGCGCTTTGCTGGAGACTTCAATTTGTTTTTATAGTGAACCCCCTCACGTTGCCTTTCACTCTAGTATAGAATCTGGACCCTGAAAACAGCCTGACTTCTTACCTAGGTGCCTCCACTTCTTAACTGTGGCTCTGAGCCCGGTTGCTTAACCTCTCTGTGCCTCAGTTTGCTCATCTATCACAACAAAGGAAACAAACCTCTGCTTTAAAACAGTTGTGTGAGATGCCCATGTCATACTTGTAAAGCACTTAGCGGAATGTCTCAGATGTCAAAACCACTCAGTAAACATGAACCGTCATTATTTTATGACTGTGCTCTCTGTGCAAGAGCCTCCATATTTATTCAATATTACCAAACACAAACTGCTAAACGACTCATTACAGACGGAGCCAGTCTGATCGTACTGCCCTGGCAGAGCTTCTTGTCTACTTGGGGACACTAACATGAGCCAGTGTATAACTGGAAAATGGGGTTGAGGAAGGCTCCCAACCCTGTGTTATTGGGGTGGAATGCTGGGCAGGATAGGGCCCAGGAAGCTTTTTCCTAGAGAAAACTGAGTGAAATTCCATGGAGCAGAATACAGGGGGGAGAGAAGGTACCAGGACATCACAGGCCCTGGAAACACACTGTGAGAGGCCCAGAGAGGAAAAGACTCAGTGCCCATGACAGAAAGCTCCCTAAGTAGACTAGAAGACTGGTAAGAAGGAATCTGTTACAAAGAGTCAGAAGGCAGAAGGGTGAGGGATTGGGCCTTGAGCTTGGGTCCAGGAGATGCCCTTGAAGGGTCAGAATAGGGAACTATGGCTAACAGATGTACATTTTATAAGACCACTTGCCTAGGACTGAAGATGTCTTGGCTCAGGATGGCTGAAAATCCAGGAAATGGGAGTAACCAAGACCACAAAGGGGCAGAGAGAGTTGAGCAGAGCTTGGTATCATTCTGTGGGATGTCCAGGTGAGTGTGAGGGAGGCTTGGTGACTGAGAACAGGATTCACACCATGAGGATGAAGGTTTGAGCTTGAGATGTCCAAGCAGCATCTTGATTGGGTAGCTATGCCCGAAGAAGCATACAACACTGTACTGAAAGAAAACATGGACCAGCTGGGGAGATGGCTCATTTGGTAAAGTGCTGGCCGTGTAAATGTGAGGGCCTGAGTTTGATCCCCAGAACCCATATTAAAAAAAAAAAAAAGTGTATGGCACCTCAGGGACCATGCCTGAGGTTGCTGTCCTCTGGGTTCTACACATGAGGACACATATGTGCACACATACCCACAAACGAAATGAATAAATATACTGGTAATTCACTCACCCCAAAAAATTCAATACTTCTATTGCACAAGACAATGAAGATCCTGACTTAGGGGATACCCAGATAACTGAAAAGTCTGTGTTTGTCCTTTCCCCTCTCCCTTGGCTATAAATTCCTTGAAGGCAGTTGGCCCGGCAATTATTATTCATCCCCAAACAACTCTTGGCATTTGATCTGCATATATAGTAGAACTACAAATACTTCTATTGTATCAAATTGAATATTTATCACATATTTAAGCACTGTACTGAAAATCTCCCCTCATAGATTACATGTTCCTGTCTTTCCCCCAAGACAACAGTGGCCCTTGTGTCTCTCAGCTCTGGCGGACTAGATGCCTTTATTTCCTAAACATCTACATGTGGAGAAATGTCCCTGTTCCCTTAGTACATTCTCGGGAGAAACAGACAATGAAACAAACAAATATATGACACAATGGCATGTGTTCTAAATAAAGTGAAGTAATAGAATAGTGTGTGTGTGTGTGAGTGGTGTGTAATGGGTGTGTGTGTAATGAATGTGTGTGTGAGTGGTGGGTGTGGGTATGTGTGTGTGTTAACATGCTCTGAAATGAAAAGTTTTACTTTAAAGCTTTATTTATGTATATGAGTGCTCTATGTACATGCACAACTGTATGCTAGAAGAGGGCATCAGACCCCACTATATAGATGGTTCTGAGCCACCATGTAGTTGCTGGGAATTGAACTCGGGACCTCTGGAAAAGAAGCCAGTCCTATTAACTGCTGGATCATCTCTCCAGCCCCTAGAAATATTTTTGTTTATTTTATTTTATTTGTTTTTGTTGTTTTCAAGTCAGGGTTTCTCTGTGTAGCTTTAGAGCCTGTCCTGGCACTCATTCTTTAGACTAGGCTGGCCTCAAACTCACATACATCTGCCTGCCTCTACCTCTCAAGTGCTGGAATTAAAGGTGTGCACTTCCACCAGGTAGTATTTTTGTTTTGTTTTGCTTTGCTTTGTTTTTCAAGACAGGGTTTCTCTGTAGCCCTAGCTGTCCTGGAACTCAATCTGTAGACCAGGCTGGCCTTGAACTCAGAACTAAGAGATTCTCCTCCCTCTGCCACCAAGTGCTGGGATTAAGGGTGTGTGCCACCACCACCAGGTTTAAAAGGATTTGCAACACTGCAGACAGGAAAAATGGGAGGAATGTGATTGGAGGTCAGACTGTATGACCTTGATGGCTGGGAAGCACTTTGGATTCTGGTCTTCAGAGAAAGAAGAGCGACAGGAATGGAAGTGGAAGGTGGGGCCTCTGACATAGAGCAGGTGAGAGGAGGGGTCACAGCTCCATAAATATGAAGCTTGTGATGAATGGATGGGGTCTGGGAACATTCCAGTTGCACTCTCTGAAAATCTGGATATGGGAAAAGTGAGAAAGACAGACCTAGGAATCGCCTGAAGGTTCATCTCAGCCTGCTTGAGAGCTCTCAGCCCTATCAAGCTGCCAACCCCTTCTCAAAACCCAGTTTCCTGGACCTCCAACCTTGAATCTCTGCACTCAATAATCCCTTGTCTGTTCCCTGGTTTTTCCTTCTCAACCAGCCCCTCCCCAACCCTCCAGATGCCTAGCAACCTTCTCTTTCAACCTTTGGCCTACATCACCATAGCACATTCCCAGCGTCGGGTTCTTTCTAAATTCCACATTTAGGAAAATACCTACAATATGCAAATAGTTGTGCTAACTGCTGGACAGGGAGAGAAAGGCACAATTAAAACGCCTCTGCCTCCTAGACACACACACACACACACAAAAAAAAAAAAAAAAAAAAAAAAAAAAAAATGGGAACCAGAACGGGGTTGATGGTGGTCCCTTTAGGAGATCAGAGACAGGCACAAAGCTGAGTTGGAAAGGGTACCAAAGGGGAGCAAAGGCATCAACTGAGAGGATGGTGCAGAAGGCCCCTGTCACCAAATCCACCCTGTGTCCCGTCCAGACATTAGCTGCTTGCTTCAGGACACATTCATTTCAACTTCCAATCCCCTCCGAGATCGGTCTGGAATGAGGTAGATATTTTGTGAGTCTTGGAAGACCCCTTAATCTTCTCCATCAGGGAGTTCAACACAGATGGAGCTCGTGGAGCCAGATGGAAAAACAGCAACAAGAAGAGTGGATACCAGACATAAAGCAAAAGATATGCAGCCTACAATCCACAACCCCAGAAAAGCTAGAACCCTCTTCCAGAAACAGATGGAAGCAGATGCAGAAATCCACAACTAACCAATGAGCCGAGCTCCTGGAGTACAATCAAAGTGAGGGAGGAGTGATAATACGAACAAAGGAGTCAAAACCATGATGGGGAAACCCACAGAAACAGCTGACCCGAGCTAGTGAGAGATCACTGACTCGGGTCTAACCCACATCAGACTGAACTAGACTCCCTTAACAATGGGGTGACTGGGACAATATATGAAGCCACTGGCAGTGAGTCCAAGATCTAACACTAATGCACAAACTGACTTAGTGGAGCTCATTCTATATGGAGAGATACCTTGCCCAGCCTAGACACAGGGGTGTGGGGGTGGAGAGGTGCCTCACATCCTGCCTCAAGGAGATGTTGGGACAGATTTAGTTGACTTCCTAGGGGAGGCCTTACCCTCTCGAAGGAACAGATGGGAGGTGGGAGGGGAGTGGGGGTAATGAGAGGAGAGGAGGGAGGGTTTGGAATACAAAAAATAAATTAATAAAAAAAGTTTAAAAATAATAAAAAAAGAGCTGGGGCTGGGTGGACTGAAGACATGGTCCATAAGAATCCCAGGCAAGTACCACTGTTAGGCATGAAGGACCTGGTTTCCTAGTTCAAGAGATCAAGGAAATCTAGACATTTCCTAGAATTCTTCCTAATTTCTTAAATGTTTATTAGTGTGTGTGTCACTGTGCTTGTGACAAGAAGATCAAACATGGAGGAGTCATTTCTCTCCTTCTATCATGTGTTCTGAAGACCAAACTCATCAGGCTTGGCAGCAAGATGTGTTCTGTATTGTTGCTTTGGCCATCTTGGGGACTGAAGTTGGGCTGTGTACATGCTCAGTAAGAACTCTACCACTGAGATATATCCACAGCCCCCTTTTTATTTTGAGACAGGGTCCACTAGGTTACCCAAGCTGATCTGGAATTGCCTGAGCCTCCTGTGCAGCTGGGGCTAGGCCTGCCTGCCCTGCCCGACCCGACCCAGTGCTTAAATTAAATGTCGTGAAGAACAAAATTCGTTTTTAGATAAGGTATGGTCAAGAGAGTCTACGAGTTTAATAAGATTTCCAGACCCACAGATGGTTAAAATCAAAAGGATCAGTTATAAACCAAAGAACAGCAAGAAGTTCACATTTTAAGGGAAAACAAAAGAAGGGTGTCTGCCAACATTCTCTTTTGTCATCTGAAAGAAAGTTGGGGGCAAAAGATTTTGTCTCAGGACAGCAGGCATAGACTATACTCTCACAAGCAACCATCCCGCCCCTATTCTCCCGTGGTGCTGGCTGCTTTTCCACGCACCAGGAAGTGTCCTGTGAAAAGAGCAGAGCCTCCTACCTCACAGCTCAACCTAAGCAAGGCTCTGCGTGTGTGCCGAACAGTTCTCCTGGAAGCCTGCTTTCCTCCGTGATTACCTCCTACACAGACAAGGATCCCCGGAGCCGAGACTAGGAATAGCTTACACAGGCTGCCATCTGTCTTCAAACACACAGAGACTATTATATCTTGAGACCAAGGTAGAGTGGGTAGTCCCCAAAGGCTTCACCTACAGGTGGGTACTCAGAACCTTCGATGCGCCACCTAGTGTTAGAGAAGTGAGTAGGTTTGTCCGGGTGGAACACTGGTGCCTGGTTTATCCCAGAGGTGGGAGTCTAATTCTATTTGGGGAACATTCTCCGTTCTCCACAAAACTGTGCTTGCTTCTTTCATTCCTGGTAGAGAACAATGGCTCTAAAAGTGAATGCATGAGTTTGGGGCCCTATTCTGGGTTTACTGTCACCTAACTCTGCACCAAAATTTTTTGTTTTGTTTTTTTGAGATAGGTCTCCTCACTCTGTATCCCAGGCTGGTCTGGAACTCACTATGTGGTTCATGTTAGCCTCAAACTTTCAGCACTTTAATCACAGCACTTGGAAGGCAGAGGCAGATGGGTCTCAGTGAGTTCAAGGCTAGCCTGGTCTACAGAGCGAATTCCAAGTGAGTCAAAGCAGGCCTCAAACTCACAGAGATCCACCTACCTCTGCCTCCCAAGTGCCAGGATTAAAGGCATATTTAAAAGTATAGGTCCCTGGACCCATCTAGAAGAGTCTGTTTTTCAACATCTGCTTGAGACTTGGTTTCATATGACTTCTAAAGGCCAAAATGTTAGGATCTGTCAGCTATAGTTTGAATGTGGTTACTTGAAATGTGGAAGCCCATGTCACAGTGTTAAGAGGTAGAGGGACCATGAAGAGGTGATTAGATCGTGGGGCTCACATTTGTGTGTGTGGGTCACATCACAGGAAAGAAAGCAGGCTATCTAAACGTGCTCCTTGTATTTCTGTCTCTCACCCAGGCTCTTCACCACATACCTGCTTCACAGACAACGGAAAAACAACGGAAAAACAACGGAAAAACCAAACACAGATTTGTCTGGATTCACAATCACATCCTCTCTGATCAGTGTTTCTGATTTGATTAAGGGGCCTCTCAGATACATAGCATCACTTGGAGTCAAAGACTCAAGTTAGTCCCAAGTGTGGGCCACAGAACACCCTTGTTCCCAGCCCCAAACATTGAGCATTTGATGGCTCCCTTTCCTGATTCATCATCTCAGCAAATCCTGCCTTAGATCACCTGCTTCTTGCCCTTCCCTTTGTGTGTGCTCTTCCTTTGCTAAAATACCAAAAAGCCTCAGAGGCTGTGTGTAGGCTAGATGCCATGCTGCTTGTCATGTTGGAGTGACTTCGCTGAGTTACATTGGCTGACCCCCAAGCTTTCTCCTGCTCCATGTCGTAGGGCTGCTGGGCTGGGTGCCCAGGCTGGCTGCCACTTCCAGCCATGCTGTAGTCCAGGTGAAGAACTCTGAAGAATTTGTCTTGGTCCCTCTGGTGAAGAAAAAAAGAGTTAGTTGGTTTACAATGCCTGTTCTTGTACCCGGGGAGGTGTGTCAGCAAAGGTCTGAGATTATAAGAATCCCAACACTGAGTGCAAAGCCTAGCAAAACCTTCTGGATAGGGTGCTTTTTCTGAGACATCTGTTACCCATGATCGCCAGGGCTGTCTAGGCTGATTTGGCTGGCATGCTGCCCCTCCCCGTAAAAGAGTGCAAAGACATTGGCAAACCTCCCCCCCAAATATACATGAGCCTGGCTGACAGTTTCAAAGTTCACTTGCGAGTTAATTATTTGGAACTCAGAGCATATTTTCCCATAACAGTAATATGATAGATGCCGATTATATTTCCAGAATGACGTGCAAGTGTGCTTAACCCTTCACATGCCTGAATGTTACCCACTGAAGAAGGAGAAAACAGTGAACCAACACTGTAGTTGAAGCAGTGGCTATTCAGTTATACTGAAAAAGAGTGAGGATGCAAGACTTCTGTCTTTTGAAAAAGATAAAAAATATTCAGTTAACTGAAAACAGTGTTCTGTGCCCTGGGGTGTTGAAGAAGGTAGTCCTCAGGGCTGGAGAGATCAGCGAGATTGCTCAGTAGATAAGAACCTTTTCTGCTCTTGCAGAGGACACAAGTTTAGTTCTCTGCACCGACACCAGTCATTTCACAACTACCTGTGATTCCAGCTCTAAGGGGTCCAATGCCTTTTCTGGCTTCCACCAGGTTCCACACACACATATGGCATACAAAGACACAGAGACACATAGAGATAAAGAGAAATAAATCTCTTCATGGAAACTGAAAGAAGGCAGCCCTGTCCTCTGTCCCCCTGGGATTCTGTTCTGTGTGCTTCTCTGTTTATTGTATGTCTTCCCAGGAGGATGGAAGCTCAGGGTAGCTGGGATCTGCTCTGCCTGGTTCTCCGGGGTGTGCTCAACCCTTAGAATCAAGGCTAATACACAGCATGTGCTCAACAAATGCTAGTTGAATGAATAAGTAAAAAAAAAGTTAGCAAAGAGAAATGCTATCAAAGCTAGATGTGGTGTTGCTTGTGTGGAGGCAAGTGGATCTCTGAGTTCAAGGTCAGCCTGGTCTATAGAAGTTCCATGCCATCCAGGGCTACATAGTGGCTCAGTTTATGTTTTAACGACCTCACTGTCTTCTATCAACCCTTCCAAGTATATGTCTTATCCCAGTACTCCAGGAAGCTGAGGCAGTAGCATCTTAAGTTCCAGTTTAGACTAGACTGGGCTACATAGTTAAGACCCTGACTCAAAACAAAATGACATCCCCAAAAATGTGCACATGTTTCCGAAGGACAGATGGGATCCTTCTGTGGCTGCTTACATAGGACTCAGACATTCTCAGATAGGTTCTAAGCATCTTCTTGATCTCTCTCCACCTTTGATATATTCTTGGTTCTATCAGTTAGCTGCGGTTTCCCACCATGCCTGTGTGTGCCAGGTACTCTGTGAGGTGAGTGCTTCCTTCTTCTACTGCTGCCACTAGCTTGGCAAACACCCACCCCTTTTTATGAGTAACAAACATCTCTCCTCCTCCGTCTTCCGGAGTGAGTTCATGTCTTCCACAGCTAGCTAGAGATGTCCAGGGCAATGCTTTCCCACTGACATAGGCTCTTTGTTTAATGCATGTTTTCCTAACAGCTTTCTTGAGGTTAGAGACTGGCTGCTGTTAACTGTGTAACCGTGCTGGCACTCAGCAGCCAGTCAAGGGAGGCATCACAGAATGGATTCGGGATAATGAATTGATTGCATGAATGAATGCCCTTGAACTTACTTTCACCACAGAGTGGGCCTCTAGCCCCTGGGCTCCACGACACTGCAATAGCTGGGATGGGGACATTTTTGTAAGTTTTCAAGTAGGGTGACTTGGCCACAGTACCCAACTCTCTTCCTAGTACATGTGGGAGGTAATTCACATAGACACTGAGAACAAATTTTATTTTGACTTGTACAAAGAACTTTAATTACAGATCACTCTCTTTAGGAGACCATCTGCTGGGGATCTCCAAATCCCATCCCCAGCCTCGTCCCAGGGCCCTTGGGAAGCAACCGGTAACAGCACTCTCCTCCAGGCCTCGGTGCTGCGTGGTGTTCAGGAGCCCACACATGGGCCTTAAGTTCACAGTGCAGATTACCACATACGGATACCAAAGCTTTCCCCAAAGTCACTTGTAATTTTTACCACACTCAATGACCCCTCATTGTCCCCTTCTCTGCACTTATAATTTTCTATTTATGGATGAAAGCTGGAAGCCACAGAAAAGGAAGAAAAGAGCTGGCAAAGAAAGGGCGAACCAAAGGAGAATTGGTTGGGGGAAATACAGAGGAGCAGAGGGACAGGAAAGAAAAAGAGTGAGGGAAGGGAGGAGAGAAGTGGAGGGAAGGAGAGGGGAGGGAGAGAAAAGCTTGAAGTAACCACAGATATCTGTGAAATATGTCTGAAGTATTTCAAACCCAGCAGGGACCTCATGGCAGATCTTCCGCAATTAATTGCCCAGAGAATCCGGCACAGAACAAAGCCTTGTTCTTAGTGATTTCTCATGTAATAACCCAAATGCAGGAGATGCTATTTTCCCCAGACTCTATCAACCACAGCCATCTGTCTTGATCCTAAGCTGTTCAAAACCATTTTTTCCTTCACATGTGAGTGAGTATATATGTGTGCCTCTGTGTGTGTGTGTGTGTGTGTGTGTGTGTGTGTCTTTGTCTGTGTCTGTGTGTCTGTATATCAGCTGTCAGCAATAGGACTAAGGTAGCCTTTATTACAATGGCTGACTTGTGCAATTCTGAAGTAACTCCCCTAGCCACTCCTGGCCACCAGATGTCAAGCAGTCAAGTCTGCCTTCTTTCATCCTCTCCCACAGCAGAGGGGGTCACAGTCATTGGTGGGCTCCATCAGGATCTGAACGAGGTCTGATCTCACCTGGGAGTAAGGCTGAGTTTGGGGAGATTTGTACCAAAGGTTCGGCAGCAGCCTGCTTGATGAAAAGCTTGCTCTGTTTGGGAGTCTGGTCTTTGCCACCAGGAGAAAATGAGAATGGACACAATACCAGGTCACGTGTGCAGCACTGTAAGCAGAGGATGAGGAGGGGTGCAGGGACCAGGCTCCTTCCCTAGGGGTGTTTGCTGTGTGGCTTTTTCTCAACTGGACACTGGGACCTGTGTGGTCCTAGAAATCATCCCTTCCATCCTTTTCACTTCCAATTCTTTTTTTAATGTGCTTTACCCCTCCCCCTTTCCCTTTTCCTTCTTCCTCTTCTTTCCTAGCTACAGATATACAATAACAGAGTCAGATCAAGGTGGTCAGATATCCCACAATACAAAGACACTTATATCAAAGGCCTTGAAGCTAGTAGTCCTTCCACAAGGATGAGAGGAGGCAGATGAAGACAGGTGACATTAAGCTCATCGGTTACTCAAATTACACACTTTCTCTGTCATTGTTAGTATTGATTGTCATCTTCCCTTCCTTCTTCCCTCCTTCCCCCCTCTCTCTTTTTTAGGCATGCTCTCACTACATGGCCTTGGCTAGCCTGGAATTTGAAATGTAGACCAAGCTGGCCTTGAACTCACAGAGAACCAGTTCCCTTCTGCCTGCCTCCTGAGTGCTGGAATTAAAGACATTTGCCACCTCCACCAAGCCTGACTGGATTATCCTGATTATGTTAATTGGTGTGCAAAACCCATCACAACTGTGAAGGGGATCCTGAACTCTATGAAATGGAGAGAACAAGCTGAGCACAAGCATTCCATTGGTTGCCATCTGTCACTTGACTGTAGATACAGTGTGACCAGCTGCTTCAAGCTCCTGGAGCCTTGACCGAAGTGCCTTGAACTGTGACCTGAAATAGACCTCTTCTTCCTTCAGCTGCTTTTGTCAGAACATTTTATTACATGAAGGGAAAAAAAAAAAAAAAACTTGTGGAGGGGTAAAAGAGAAGATTTCTCCTCCCTCGAAGGTTCATTGAAATGAATCAACAATAGACAGATTAGTAGAAAGAAAAGGAATATGAATTCATTAACATGAACAGGGAAAGAAATCACAGCACTTGTAAGCTCTGAGTCTCCCCAAGGGCCAGGTGGTGAAGGCTTAAGTAACTGGCTAAAGCTGAGATTCAAGAAAGGTCACCTCATTATGCAGATGAAGTCTCTGGGTAAACTCTTGATCTTGGGGGAGAACTGACAGATTTGGGTCTAGGCAAGAGTTCTAGGGCTTATACTCTTCTTTCTCCTTCTAGGGCAGCTGAAGCTTTCCTAGTTATTTAGTGAGATTCCTCGGGAGCAGACTGAAGACAATTACCCCCCCCCCTTTTTTTTTTTCCTGGAAAAGGCTTTCCTCGGTTGTAATAGGAATTCTTGAGAAAGTCCTCCCTGCATGTAGTAAAACTGGGGAAGGACAGGTCAGAATATTTTGACTCTGAGGCAAATTCTAACCCCTTCAGTCAGTCAGCAATCTCTGGAAGATCATTTTCTGGGTTCTTAAATTGGTTATGTGGCCCCAGAACTTTTTGTTTGGTCAGTTTTGGTTTGTTTGTTTGTTTTCGAGACAGGTTTCTCTGTGAGTAGCCCTGGCTGTCCTGGAACTGGCTATATAGATCAGGCTGGACTTGAACTCACAGAAATCCACCTGCCTCTATCTCCTAAGTGCTGGGATTAAAGATGTGCACCCAACACCACCGGGCCCCAAACTCCTTTTTAAGATGTCTGAACTACAATGGGGTGTTGGGAACCAAACCTGGTTCCTGTACAAAAAAAAAAAAAAAAAAAAAAAAAAAAAAAAATGTTCTTAACTGAAGAGCCATTTCTCTAGCCCCTTTCCACTTAAAAAAAAAAAAGTTCATTTTAGTTTTATTTATGTGACTATATCTGTGTATATGACTGAAAAAGCCAGAAGAGGTTGTGAGTCATCCAATGTGGATACTGGGGACAGAACTCTCCAGGATCAGCAAACACTTAACCACAGAGCCATCTCTCCAGGCCCTGGGAGAATGATGCTAATCAGCTAGCCTTTTGCCTCATCTTCAGAGTAGAGACTAGAGCATCTGCTTTATTGGGAGCTTTCCTCAGAGGGTTAATGGCATGATTTGTCTTCACTGTCAACTTGACTTGGAGCCACCTAGAAGATGTCCAGAGGAGTCTCTGAGGGGTTTCCTGAGAAGCAGTAAAATAAAAAGGCTGTAGTGGCACCTTGTTTCACCAGTGGACTTGTGATGGTGACCGAATCTTAGGGGAGTGGCTTCAGGTGTGCAGACATGACCCCTTATAAGGAAGAGGAGGGGTTGGCTGGCTCTCTTGGGCTTGGTCAGAGATTCGAAACAAGATGGCACTACAGACAATCCACCCTGAATACGGGTGGCACTGATCCCTGAGCTGAGGTCCTGTACTGAAGAAAAAAAGAAATGAACTGAACACCAGGTTCATATCACCATGCTTCCTGAGTGCAAGCATACTGTGACCAGCCATATCTTAGTACTGCAGCCACAACTTCCTGCTACAATGGGCCCTAACCCTGCACATCCTCCTTAAGTTGCCTTTGTCAAATGTTTTGCCACAATATTGAGAAGAGTAACGGATATAGTTAGCATGGGAAATAACAGCACACAGTAAATGTGTGGGAAACTCGGCCCTTTAACAAATACTATTGACATTATTGTATTATTATATTATGTTACATAATTATATAACATTGACATTACAAATCACAGATAGCAGGCTAGCTGCCTGCTAAGTGCAGTGTTCTCCAGGTGTTGAGAGAACAAGAGACATAAAGAAAGCCCTGTGCTCATGGAATTAGTACTCCACAAGAACAAACCAACTAACAAGTAAGTGAAGCATGTGACATATTAAAGTGAGGAAAACCCTAACACATTAAGCACATCAAATGACAGAAAATGCTTTGAAAAGAGTCCAGAGGGGTAATAAAGGAGCATTATAGTACCAGGTGTGGGGCCTCACAGTTGCAACCTCAGCCCTCAAAAGGCTGACAGGAGTACCATAAATTCAAAGCTGAATGGACTACAGAATAAGACACTGTTTGAAAACAAAAACCAAACAAACAACAACAAAAACCCCACACCAAAAATACCACTGTGGTGTTTTGAATAGGGATGCCCCCCCATAGACTCATGTTTTTAAATGCTAGGCCCATAAGGAGTGGCACTGTGTGGTCTTGATGGAGTAGGTGTGGCCTTATTAAAGGAAGTGTGTCTCTGTGGAGGCAGGCTTTGAAGTCTTATATATTCTCAAGCCATACCCAGTGTTACAGTTCACGTCTTATTTCTTGCTGATCAAGATGTAGAACTCTGGGCTCCTTCTTCAGCACTGTGTCTGCCTGCATTTTGCCATGCTTCTGGCCATGATCATCAATCAATAATGGACTAAACCTCGGAAACTGTAAGTCAGCCCCAATTAAATGTTTTCCTTTATAAAAATTACCATGGTCATGATGTCTCTTCGCAGCAATAGAAACTCTAACTAAGACAAAAAAACCAAAAACCCCAATCCAAAAATATCCCCCAAATAAAAAAAGTCCAAAAAAGAATTGCAGAGAGAAGGGGGTGACTGCGGTAAAGGGACAGCCATAGACTTCCTGTACATGTGACCTCTGCAAATGGACTGAAGAAGATAAGGGAGTCAAGAATGCCCACATTGAAGGTGGGAGCATCCTGAGGCAAAGGGGTGTGCAGGACCTGAGGGGGCCATTTGGGAACTCAGCTGGGGTAGGGCAGGAGGCCTTCGAGAGAGCAAGGACAGAGGAATTGAGCTCAGAAAGGACCATGTGGGGCAGAAGGGAGCAGAGAGTGCTAGTGCACAGGACCTTGCCTGCCACTGGCAATTTTGGAGGGAAGCATGAAGAGTGCCAGGATCTGGTTAATGTTTTAACAGGTTACTCAGGCTGCTGTGTGTGGACAAGAGACTGTGACAGTGAAGGGAACAGGGAAAATAGTTTAAGATCAATGAATAATCCAGGTAAAAGATGGTGTGGCATGGACCAGCTGGTGGTGACACATGACTGGATGTCCTGACCTACAGGACGTCAGCCTGGGGCAAGAGAGTCAGGGATAGGGAATGGGGACAAGAGATGCAGAAAGAACGACCACAAGACAGGATTCTGATCAAGTTGCAAACTTTACTTTTCTCAGGCTAGCTTATATAGCCAGCAGAGCAGGATATGGGGAGGGGTAGAATGGGTTGTTTGCACACCAGGTGTTAGTATAGGCAGGATATTAGGAAGCCACAAAGTGGATGTTTGGCAGGGTAAAGAGTTTATGAACAAGAGGTCCAGGAAGGGTTGCCTAGGTGACTGAGCCTGTGGGTGGAGGTCTGGGCCAAGTTGTTTCTTTTCTTGAGCTGAGGTTCTAAGGTGCTGCTATGTAAAGGTTAATATACAACTATGTGGCCAGCCAAGAATGGCCTAGAGTCTCATGCCAAGTCCTGAGATCTTTGGCTCCCAACAATTGGATTTTTAAATTTTATTTATTTGCTTATTTATTCATTACTTAAAAATATTTGTGGGATTGAAGAGATGGCTCAGTGAGTAAGAGCACTGACTGCTCTTCTAGAGGTTCAATTCCCAGCACCCACATGGCAGCTCAAAACTGTCTGTAACTCCAGTTCTAAGGGATGTGACACCCTCACAAATACACACGAAGGCCTGTCCTTGGGGTTCTGATAGGATATACCCTCAGCTGCAGCCACTAAAAGCACCCTCACAAATACACACGAAGGCAAAACATCAATGCACATGCAATAAAAATAAATTTATTAAAAAGAAAGAGAGATAGAAATATTTATTTGTAAAGCAAGTACAGTGGCACACACCTTTAATCCCAGCACTTGGAGACAGAGGCAATAGGATCTCTGTGAGTTCGAGACCAGCCTGGTCCACATAGTATGTTCCAGGACAGCCAGGGCTACCTGGAAAAATGTTGTCTTTAAAAGATAAAAATAAAAACCTGATGATCTGGCACAAACTCATGAGCAGTCTTGATGGAAACTGGTTGCAAGTGGGAACTTGCGATGGGGAAGATAAACTTTAAAACAGTCCATTTTAAAGCCACCAGTGAAAGGGGGAAAGGGTAGAAGATAGAACTAAGTGACACAGAGAAAGCTTTAAACATGTAGCTGTTAGTATTCAGGCATCTGTACTGGCCTGTCCTTGGGGTTCTGATAGGATACACCCTCAGCTGCAGCCACTAAAAGCACCAACTGTGCATAGTCACCATGTTCCCTTTGGAAAGGGCTTTGCCCACCTCCCATCCTTCTCCCTCTCCCTCTCATTCTCCCTCTCCCTTTCCTTCCCTCTCTCTCTGCCCCTCTTTCCTCTCTTCTGCTGGTCCTGGTCCCCTCTCCTCCCCCCCTTTTCCCCCAAGACAAGGTTTCTCAAACTCACAGAGATCTGCCTGCCTGAGTGCTGGGATTAAAGGCATGAGCGACCACTGGCCTTCTCCCTTTCCCCTTTTTATGATCCTTTTCCTAATTTAAAAAAAAAAAACCCTCTGCTTGAACACTGTGGCATGGTGTCTTTCTCTTGAGCACTGCTTTTCTTAAATTACAACAGTAGCTTCAACAGGCTTGGTGACACACCCCTTTAATCCCAGTGCTCAGAAAGCAGAGGCAGGTGTATATCTCTGAGTTTGAAACCAGTATGGTCTACACAGAAAGTTGTAGGTCAACCAGGGCTATCTAGTGAGACCTCGTCTTAAAAAACCAAACCATCGTGGTGAGGAGGTGGAAGGCACACCCTTAATCCCAGCACTTGGCACAGGCAGATTTCCAAGTTCTAGATCAGCCTGGTCTACAGAGCAAGTTCCAGGACAGCAAGGGCTATTCAGAGAAACTCTGTCTCTAAAAGACAAAAAAGACAAAGAAAACTAGAAACCAAAAGCCCAGAAGCATGAGGCCCCATGAGCTGACCCCTCCCTGTCTACTCCTGTCTGTAGAGTATGCTTTTCCTCCAATATATTCTGCTTTCTCAGATGCTGTGGGTTTGGTGGTGTCCTTTCAGTTAGACTACAAGAACTGAGGTGCCACCACACCAGGTGAAACAGATTTGGGCTCAGTGGTGGAGTAGAAGTTGGCAGATGTTATGGATTCTCTCTTGGACTTTGTGAGAGATTGTTACCTTAACAGCCCCCTCCCAATCACTCATTGGGGTTTGCACACTGGTGCCTTACTTAGAAGATTGCCTTGGTTATGTGAGAACCTCTAGCCCTTCAGCTGGATCACCATCTGAAGGGAAACCCTGCCCAGTAAGTAGACCCAGCCAATGTACCGCCCAAACCATCCAGGCCCAGTTCTTTTTCAGAGGACTTTAGTTGTATGACTGAAGCTAGTGGAGATCAGAACCAAGCCAAGCCAAGCCCAATTTGCCACTAAGACTCACATTTTTTTTTGTAGTCACAAGTAACTGGTGCAATGATGTGACATTTGAGGTGTTAGGTGGACATTTAAATTAAGGTGCCATGTAGGCAGTTGGGTGTCTGAGTTTAGAATCCAGGCAAGATATCCAGGATGTAAAGACATATTGAGAGTCATGAGCATATGGACAATAGTTTCATCACAAGGGTGACAAAAACACCAAGGAAGGAAGAGAGTACATTTAAAGAAACCCAAGGACAGAGACCTGGGATACAGTAGTACCTGAAAAGGAAGAGAGAATCTGCACATGTGATGAAAAGGACCAGTCAATGGGTAAAACTAGACATGCGTGAGAACTAAGGACAGAGCGTGTTTCTGGAAGAAAGGAGAATGCATTTCGTTGAAAACCTATAACTAATTACATAAGATGGAGTGATGACTAATCTTCACCATTAGATTTAGCATCACTGTGGAAACTCATCTCTTAGGTGAGTTTCCAGAGGGTGTTTCCAGAAAGGCTTTACCAAGGAGGGAAGAGTCATCCTGACTGTGGGGTAACTCCACCCCACATAGACTGGGTGCCCCAACTGAATGCAAAGGAGACAGCCAGGAAGCCACCAGCATTCATCTCTGTCTGCTTGATTATAGACACATCGAGAACTTCTGAGATTCTATCATCATGCCTTCCCCACAGCCATGGACTGTATACCTTCAAACCTTGAGCCCAGACAAACTCTCAAGTTGCCTTGACAGATATTTTGTCATATCAGTGAAAAGAGTAGCTGAAATAGTTGGGGACCAAGAACTGATCACTGAACTTGGCCCAGGAATGTTTGGGTCCTTTGAAATATTCAGTGAAGCGATAAGTGTGAAAGCATGCTGAGGAGACGCTACAGAAAGAATGGAGGGACAGAGTTAAAAGTAGATGACTGATAACCACTTTGAGAAATTCTAGACATCTCCATCTTACAAATGGAAAAGAGAAATGGTTCATAGCAATAGAAGGACCTAAGGTTAATGAGTCTTTTGTTTTTGTTTTTGTTTTTGTTTTTGTTTTGTTATTTTATTTGAGACAGGGTTTCTCTGTGTATCTTTGGTTGTCCTGGAACTGGCTCTGTAGACCAAGCTGGCCTTAAAATCACAGAGATCCACCTACCTCTGCCTCCTGAATGCTAGGAGTGAAATTTGTTTCCAAGACTGTCCCACCCCTTTCAAGTGTGCAAGGACTTGAAGAACTCAATCGTCTTCTTAAACTTGAAATTATCTTCAGTTCCAGGAGGAACAAAACTTGGCAAGATGGCCAATGCCCAGGTTGAAGTCAGTTATCCTTGCAGGGGTGACAATATTGTAGGAACCCCTCAAATGACTGCAAGGATAAAAACTTCTTTGGATCACTTTGCCAAGCCAGAATTGAGACAGTGATGGACAGGACCACACCTTTAGCAGGACTGCTTAAGTATGAGACTTCTTGCCCCTTTCCCAACTCTTCTTTTATTGCAGCCCAAATCCCATGGCAACACACCCCCAAAACAGACTTAGGGGTGTTATGATATGTGGCACCAGGGGCCTGGAAGCTAACAGAGGACTGGACTCCTTTATTTGATCTTTTTCTCTCCGTGGCCACATTGAATAAAGCCCTTTGCTTTTCAGTGTTACTCTTCTAATTGGCATAATGGGACAGGTGACCAAGCTTAACTTGTCAGAGCTGCTGGAGCCCTGGCTTTTACCCTAGAAACTTCAGTAACAGAAGGATCTAGTAGGGAGGAGAATATAAATGATGCAGGTGACAGGAAGACGACCATATGGATGGTATCCTGCAGCAGATGATTGGCCTGGGGTCCCTGGTGTATGAAGGCAAACACTGGCCTAAGCTGGAAGCAAGGGAGTATCACATAGAATGCTGGGGGAAAGGCAGCATAGTCACCAATACATTTAAATTCCTAACTAGCTGGAGGTACAAGAAGGTGGGATCTCTTGACAGAGCTGAGGATGCATTTTAGAGCATTGAGGGGAATGGAGAGAGGAACTTCTTATTTAGAAATTGGTAGCATTCCTTGCTATTACACCCCCCTCCCCCGACACACACACACTGTAGAGGGCAAAGGTTCTCAGTGAAGGCTAGCAACTTCCCCCACGCACCAGCTTTTACTTTCCCTTCAAGCACTACAAAATGACATTAAACTCAATAAACACGAAAGACATAACCCACAGGAAAGAGAACAGGGAAAACACAATAGCAACACAATTTGGGGATCTAGAGAAAGCAGAAGGCTGGTAACTGACTTAAATTGAATCAACACTGTCTTAGTTACTTTTCAATTGTTAGGAGAAAACACCAGGACCGAAGCAACTTATAAAAGTAAGCATTTAATCTGGGGCTCACAGTTCCAGAGGGTGAGCGGCCATGATAGTAGTGGCAGGGAGCTTGGCAGCAGGCGTGGTGCTGGAGCAGTAGCTGAGAGCTCACCTCTAATCCACAAGCTGGAGGCAGATGGAGCTTAACTAGAAACAGCATGGGCTTTTTGAAACCTCAAAGCTACCCTCAGTGACATACCAACCCAACAAGGCCACACCTTCTCCAACAAAGCCACACCTCCTAATCCTTCTCAAACAGTTCCACCACCTTGGGGATCATACATTCAAAGATACGGGCTTATGGGACCATTCTTCCCACTCAAACTACCACAGGCCTAAACTCATTCAGATGTGCAATAGTCATGTACTTAGGCTAAATCTAATTTTTTTTTCCTGACCAAAGCTGTTAATCTTGATTAATGTGAGTGGAGCAAAGGAATTCCCGTTCCTATGCCAGCAACTGCTTCAAGCATGAATGCATTGCAACTCTGACCAATAATATACGAGTCTTCCAGTTGTCTCTTGGTAAAGATAAAAAAGACAGTCCTAGAAGTGCTGGTTTCTTTGCTTCTCGATGTTGAGCATTAACAAACAGGACTACAGTGAAGCAATTACAGTGACCAAGGCCGGCCAATGGCCTGGCGGTCTGTAGCGATGTCACTGAACATCAGGTGCAACCCTGGAGGCTCCCTCCCTCCAGGTCTCTTAGTATGTGAGATATGGTTACATATTTTCCTCACAACCGTGACCTTTTGTGTTCACTGTTGTGTGATTTGCGATTGGAAGAATGGTGATACAGAACATAGGCCAAACAAATGCAGAATCCAGCCTAGCGTCACTGAGGACACAAATTGAATTTGGTGTAGACAAGATAAGAGCAACCTGTCCAGACACAGTCTAGACACAGAGGAGCAAACCTCCCCTACCGCGATTATTTTATAACAAAGTCTTTAACAATGAGTGGTGATGACAAAGTGTAGACATTGCCATTCTAGCAAGCAGAGAATGTTAGGTACCTTGAAAGAGACGCGAGACAGCAAAGCTGTGGGTTAGTGTTCATCCAAGGAGCCGGGGATCCCTAGAAACGTAGCCATAGCCAACATCTGGGTGCTCTGGAAAATCAAGTGGTTGGCTCTGTTTGGCAGACTGGCAACCTAACTCCAAAGGTACAGTGGAGATAACGCCATGGCGCAGGACTAGAGAGGGCTTAAATTATACCGAGAAATCAAAGCTTGTTTTAGGTTAGACACAGTGGCCATGAGAGATCTTTGTTTGTTTTGGTTTTGGTTTTTTGAGCCAAGATCTTACTATGTAGCTTTGGCTGGAGTGGAATTCACTATGTAGACCAGGCTAGTCATGAACTTACAAAGATCCTCCTGTCTCTAATGTACTGAGTTGTTTTGTTGTTGTAGGGGTTTTTGTTGTTTTTTTGAGGCAGGGTTTCTCTGTGTAACAATCATGGCTATCCTGGAACTCACTTTGTAGACCAGGCTGGCCTTAAACTCACAGAGATCTACCAGACTCTGCCTCCTGAGTGCTGGGAGTAAAGGCATGCACCACCATGCCTGGCTTCTTCTTCTTCTTCTTCTTCTTCTTCTTCTTCTTCTTCTTCTTCTTCTTCTTCTTCTTCTTCTTCTTCTTCTTCTTCTTCCTCTTCTTCTTCCTCTTCTTCTTCTTCTTCTTCTTCTTCTTATTATTATTATTATTATTATTATTATTATTATTTGTAGTTTTTGGGGGGAGAAGAGAGACTCATACCAAGCAGGGATGGGAGGCACTTCTTTTTTATCCAGCAGTAACTAATTGTTTCAGACATTAACCACACCCTCAGAATACACAAATGTGGAAGGTAGACACCTCTAAAACCTCAATAAGAATAAACACAACAGAATTGAATTTTATACCCAAGCAATGGAAAGGAGCAACAGGGCCAGAGAACTCACCCTCCACTCAGACAAAGCCCTCTAGTCCTTTTCTCTGTATTTTATTGGCTCCATGTAACCCTGCAGTTATCCATTCCAACCAAAATCTGCCTCCCAGCCCCACTTGCTCAAGTTTTCATGCCACAAGCCTCCCCGATCAGTCACACTGTCCTTGCAGAGCACTGTAAAATTCTGACAGATCCAAGTCAAACTGCAGCCTATGAATTAGCACAGAATTATATATTTAGCACCTTTATGCTTAAATTGCTTAAAATGTTAAATTTAATTAAATTTACAGACACTAGCAGACAATATAAAACTATAACCATAAGCCCAAACACCTGTCCATCTTAAAAAAAAAAAAAAAAAAAAAAAAAAAAAAAGCCAGTCTGTCAAACTGAGCACCGTGAGTTGTGTCTGGTTCCATTAATATTCATTTGCTACTTGCTAATTCTCCTTGTCATCTGGCCAGTGGACAAGCAATAGCAGGTGCCAAAGATTTAATACAAATGTAGTGAGGGAAAAAAAAAAAAACACTAAAAGCTGAAGAATTCTATCCATTACCTTAATTTTTATGGGAATTAATATATTTCTTTATTCAGTTGGAGACTGACTGAGCAGTGACCGTGTGCCAGGCACTGAGCCAAACAGAGAAGGCAGAAGGAAGTGAGACACAGTCCTGGCTTCCAGAAGATCATGGGACGAGCCCTGTCTGGTGGTGCAAGCTGGTGATCCCCACTGAAGGAGGAATGTAAGTTCAAGGGCTGCCTGGGCTAAACCAAGTTCAAAGCCAGCCTGGGTAACTTAGCGAGACTGTGTTCCAAAACAAAGAATTTCTGAAAACCGAGCTGAGGATGTGGCTCTGTAGTGCACTTGCTCACATGGCTCAGGCCCTGGGTTCTGTCCCCAACAATAGCTACAGAAGCCCAGGAAGGGAGAGCTATCCTCTGGAAGAAGAAATCCTGGGGCCTGAGGCATTAAGAGGCTAGGATTAGAGAGGAGGGGATGATTCAGAATACATATGTCTGTGTGAGCCAGAGATTCTCAGAATGGGATTGCACATGCCAGGCCACTGTCCATGCAGTTGGGGGTAGGGGTGATCAGGGCCATCTCAGGGTTATCAGTTTTTGCCATGTAATGGAATGTTTACTCAAATGACCATCAGCTAGGGTCATGATTTTAGAAAAGAAAGGACATTTTAACATTGTCAAAAAACAAAACTGGAACACGTCTAAAGCCTTCAATGGCTTCGTGATTCTAGATTCAGGCATCTTCCATGCATAAAAGTAGAGTAAGTGTTCCAGGAGACTGAGCAGATGAGCTCCGTTTCCTAGACAGAAAAGGCAGGAGAAGGCAGAAACAAAGAACAAAAAGCAGATTGGCTGTTCCAAAGCCCTGACCTTGTAAGGCCGGGAGAGAGACAAAACAATAGAAAAATAATGAACTCTAACTTCAGGTACTTCTGTGGCGGGGGGTGGGGGGGGTAAGGATTAGGGCACAGTAGCCTTCGTTATCCTGCTGATTGAACCTGGCCTGGTTGGGAGTTTGGCTCTCATCTCTGTCTCCTGATTCCTGACAAGGTCAGATAAACAGCTTAGTCTCACATTGGTGACATGGAACTTCATTTTAAATGACTCGTTTTTATTTTTAGCTTGGTCTGTCGGGACCTCCTGCAGGAGGTTACACCAAAACAGCCTCTTCCTATTGCTTATATCTCAGCAGTGCCAAAAAGAGAAACAAAATATTAAAGGACATAACTTCAGAAAGAAAGAGCTACCCTTTAATTGTCCTTTAAATGCAGTTGTATAGAGAACCCATCACACCACACCACACCACACCCACCCAATGTGCAATGGTGACAGGGAGACTTAGGAGGCTTCTCAAATACAAGACAGGGAAAAGAGGGCCCCTGGCACCCATCCTCCATATTTTTGTGATTTTATTGTGTGTGGGGTTTTGTTTTTGTTTTTGTTTTGTGTGTTTTCTTATTTTTGTTTTTGTGGTTTTTTTCTTTTTTCTTTTGAGACAAGGTCTCACTTTGTAGCTCCAGCTGCCCAAGAACTAGCTATATAGATCAGGCTGGCCTCAAACTCACAGAGTTCTGAATGCCATTGCCTCCAGAGAGCTGGGATGAAAGGTGTTTGCCACCATTGTCAGAGCCATATATATATATATATATATATATATATATATATATATATATATATATTGTTGTTGTTGCTGCTAATGTTTGGAAGGGAGAGTCAGGGGAACAGAACCAAAAGTCTATCCCCATGTTACATACTTTGTTTTGAAGTGTATGTGCCTGCGAATATGCTGCCCACACAGGCTTAGGAATCGAGCAGGGCTTTGTGGGTAAAATTAATAAAAAATGCTATGATTGCATTAGTGTTATGGAGGACTATGACCTTCAGCCTACCAGGCTCTTAGTGTGTGGGTCTGTGTCACTGCCCATTGTATAAATCACTCTTGACAGTTCTAAATACTAGGCATCGGCCAGTGGTGTAGCCAGGACCCCAAATGGCTTTGTGTAGCAGAATTTCCCCAAACCCCCATGTAGCTCATGACGAAGGCCAGACTTGTGGAACAAGGAATACTAGAAAAAAGCAGAGGATCAAATCCACAAGATGCCAGAGAGGTATCCGAAGATACACAAAACTGAGACATGAGCTCGCCCAGAACTGGTTCTCCACAGGGCAAAGGGCCCCTTGCCAATGGCTGGTGGGATAGGCTGTCCACTTCTGGCCCTGGAGACTGAAAGCAGCAAGGATCTGCTGTCTAGAAACTGCCAGATGGCCTGGCATTCTGGACTAGGCCTGATCCACATTGTATCAGCCAGGGCCAGACCAAGCCTTCATAACCCAGAGCCCCTCCTCCCTCACAACCTGGCTCCTTCTGTGGCCTGGGACTGGATAAACTAAGGATTTAGGTTAGTCTATCTGACCTTTGCTTTTATGCTTCAGGGGTCTGTGTGAGGCGAGTAGGTTGCCTAGCAGACCAGCTTCTCCCAGCTTCTACTCAAAGCAAGCCTTTTCTAGGATATATGGAGCTGGAGGGCAGGAACCAAGGTCAATTTAAAAGCTCAGCATTGGAGATCAGTGGTGGAAAGACATAAAGGGCAGAAAAAGAAAGAATAGGAGATAAGGAGGGGGAGAGGTGGGGGAGAGAAACAGGAGAAGTGGAAAGAAGGAGACACCTAGGAATACAGGGCAGGAGCCCGGTTAATCTTTTCAAAAGAACGCAGTCTCAAAAATTCATGTGATAATGAGCCCCAGGTTCCCCACTTGACCTGACACCGAAACCTAAAGATAGTCACATGGTAATAAAAGTGAGAAGCAATATAGGTGTATGAAGACATCTTTATGAAACCCATCACCGTGTAAGCCAATAAAATGTTATATTTTAAAAAAAAGTTTAACTGTAGCAGACAGGATGGGGTACTTTCCGGAGTGGTTTGGTTACAGACTTTCAAGCAAATCAGAAATGGCAAAACTGTGTCTGATTAGAGCAGCGGTTCAGTGAGTGAGCTTAGCTTTTTCATTCACGGTTAAGCCTCCAAATTCTTATGACTGAAAGAGTTCAAAGCTTCAGAAAACATGAAGGAGACTAGACAAACATTGTACACCCCTTTCCCGAGTATCACTGTTTACTGTCCTTTTCCTCTGTGTGTGTCTGAGTAGGGTGTGGGGTGTATATGATCTGAATATATACATATGTGTGCATGCATATAAGTAGCCATATGTACACATGTGGGTTTCTTTTTTTACTAAAGTTTTTCAAAAAAAACCACATACATCATGACACTTCACTATGGAATTACTAAGGATATGGATAGTTCTTTTTTAAGATGTATTTTTCAGCACTCAAGAAGCAGGTGGATTACCATGAATTCTAGACCACTCTAGTCTACATTCCAGGCCAGCCAAGGCTACAAGGCTAAAAGAGATAGTTTTTATTGGTGTGTATATAGGTATGCCATATATATTCAGTTGCCCAAAGACCAGAAAGGGTTCTGGATCCCCTGGAACTGGAGTTGCGGGCACTTGTGAGCCTGCCCTACCATCCTACCGGCCATCAGTATGATGCCCTTAGCCCTGTGGAAAGTTGGTTGTGACTGAGCTCCTGTCCCAGTCATGTGATTCTGTGGCCACTTCTGGGTCATCTTCCGGACTCATTCCTCAGCTCTCAGTTCAGTTCTTGGGACCTCTGGAAACGCAGTGAACACTCTTAAACACTGAGCCATCTCTCCAGGCCTGAGTAAGAATACTGCTAAGCCAGGTGCTTTGGGCTCGTGTCTCTAATCCTAGCACTCAGGAGACAGAGGCAGCTGGATTTCTGAGTTCAAGGCCAGCCTCGTCTATAGAGCTAGTTCTAGGGCAGTCAGGGCTACACAGAGAAACCCTGTCTCGAAAAACAAAAATCAATCAAACAAACAAACAAACAAAAAACTTCTAAAAAACAAATTTAACATTAATGTAGTAGTATTCTTTGATGTAGAGTCCAACTATCTAAAAAAAACGTATTTAGGTTTTTTTTTTTTTCAATCTAAGAGAGCCACCCGTCTCTCTTTAGTTATCTGCGTTAAAAACAATGTCATTATTTAAAGAGTCCAGCAGCTGTCTCAAAAGTCCTACAATTTGGATTTTGTTCACTGTTTTCTCATGATTACATGCAAGCTAAATGGTTTAAGCAAGAATACGACACATGTGGGGTGTACTCAGTGGTTGATGGTGTGCTTGCTACACATGGGCAGGCCCTGAGCTCTATCCTCTGTGCTACAAAACCCAGAATGAATGCTGCAATAAGACAAGAGAAACTGCAACCAAAACAAACACATACAACAACAAACCAACAAAACCAAATACCTGTCCAGGTTATATAGAGGCAAAGCTCTCCCATTGTCTCCATCTGGAGATCTAATGAGGTCATTTCCCTTCACACTTGTGATGGTCATGCCTGGGAATGGGGTGTTTTGCTCTTTGCTGTTTGTTTGCTTGAGAAAGAAGATCATTACTCTGTGGCCCAGGCTGGCCTTAAAGTCTCAATCCTCCTGCCTCAGCCTCCTAGGGTAGCGTGCTCACCACACCTGGAAGTTTAATTATTTGGCTAAGGCAGTGATCTCAGACTTCTCCTCTGTGGATATACCTTTATGCCATTGTAATGAATAGTTCACACTGTGGGTATTAATGTCTGCTCCCTCCGGGGAAAACATCAGCCACCTTTCCAGGGAAAGCTCCTTTTCTTCCCTCACCCTTTCAATACCCCCAACAGAATGACGTGCAGAGAGCTCACCCAGCATCCAAGGGGCTGCTCATCCCCGCATGAAGATTTGTGGAGGTAATAATTAAGAATCACAACATTTCCTAATGTTTTCATACCATTTTACAGTTTATAGAGCATTTTCACACATATTGCAGCTTTTGATTTCCCCCTAATTTTCTCTTCCTTGTCTGAGGACCGAGCCCATTTAGAGTGGTTCATTTACACACTCACCCATCCCATCCTGACCAAGTAGGAGCTGCACAACCAGAGATGGCAGAACAAAAGGAAGATGCCCGGTGACACCACTCGGGCAGCCTGGGTGCCGAGAGATGGAAAGCCATTTCATTACGTTCAGTTTGGTTCACCTGGACAAGGAGTGGGTGTCCCCAGTTAATCAGCCCAAACAGATGAGCATCCTGTCTGAGGCCACAGGGTGTCCTATGAATAATTCCCCATAAGCATGAAGCCAATGTCCAGGTTTCAGAGTGGATAACTGGATTGTGAAAGACAGTTCAGGGCACAGGAGCTAACGGTTGGGAGGAATCTATTGGGGTTGAGGCCAAAGAGTAGGCTTAGTGTAGCCAAGAGGGAGACTTGGAGCCTGCTGTGAATTTGAAATACAGGGGCAATTAGGTATGAGCTATTTGCAGACAGAGGGAAAAGGTGAGCCAAGCAGCTCGGTACCTTGTGCAGCTGGTCGCTGAGCCCTGTCACCCTCAATAGAGGCACTGAAATGATGCCAAGGGGGCACCCTGGGCCCTAAGTCAGAAACACTTAAAGTTTACCTTCTGGGTTTTAAAAGAGACATTCTATATAATGGGCAACACAGAGGTCAAGATTTCTAAAACCCTGTCTGCTAATTGTCCCACTTCACCTGAAGTAATTTTGCTACAGAATGCTAACAACCTATGTTCCTGAGGCGCCCGCTAACAACCTATGTTCCTGAGGCGCACGCGTGTGCGCTCGCACGTGTGTGCGCTCGCACGTGTGTGTGTGTGTGTGTGTGTGTGTGTGTGAGAGAGAGAGAGAGAGAGAGAGAGAGAGAGAGAGAGAGAGAGGGAGAGAGGGAGAGAGAGAGGGAGGGAGAGAGGGAGGGAGGAAGAGAGAGAGAATTGTGGTCTTTGTTGTTGTTGTTATTGCTAGCATTTGCCTTTTTTTTTTTTTTTGGAGGTCCTCCTCCCACGTGCTGTGTCTCTACCCCTACAATAAGCTGAGCCAGTGTAAGTTACAATTTATTAGCTGGTTGCCATGGGTTACACCAGTGCTCCACAGATATTCCCTTCAGAAATAGTAACATTTAATGTAATGTAAAACAGAACTACAGCATCACCACTCCTGGCTTCTGCTGGCTTGCAATATTATATCCTTCCCTGCTGAGATAGAAGCCTCAGGAAATTAGCTGGTCCCGTTATTTTATTATGATGAGGGGTATCTTGCATGCCCCCCTGTTCACAGGAAGGGGAGTTTGCAAGCCAAGGGCATACAGAAGATCTGGGGCACCCACTTGCAGGGGCCACACGGTGCCCCAGACCAACACTTGTTTCATCTGCTGCTTTGTAATTTAAGGCGGTTTTCTCAAAGAGAGTCCCTCAGGGAGCCAGGCCCGTTATCATTTCAAGGAGGCTAGTTGTAACAGCCGATGGGTTTTATTTATTTTGCCATCTGGATAATATTTGTGGCAGGTAGGTTAACAAAAATTTGTGGGCTGGTAAATTGTTAGGATAATATTTAGCTTTGAGGGTGATTTAAATGAGAAAGCTAAAGAGCTGTGTCCTCCTGAGCCTGGCCATTCAGTTTGGAACAGGCACCTCGGAAGAGACTGATGTTTCAGGCCGCCTGTGTTCTCTCTTCTCTGTCCGGGTCCTGGCACCCACTCACCTGGTCACTGGTCCCTCAGAACGCCTTCCCCTCCAGCCTGCTGCTCTCAAAGAGTTGTGCTCTCTCTCTCTTACTTGTCAGCCACTGGATCAATCTACCTGTGTTCCCTACAATCTGCATACAAGTGCAGGAGTGATAGAAAAGTAAAAGTATGGGCTCCTCAGGCAGACTGTGGGGATTCAAAGCCCAGCTCTGCCACTTTCAGTCTGTGTGATACTGCAAGTCCCTTGGTATTTACAGCCTTGACTTTCATATTGTACACGGGTGAGCTTACTCATCATCTATGTGCATAGTAAGAGTTAACAGGGGGAAATGCATGTGAAATCACATAGAACAGATCCTTGCTCATTGTAGCCCCTTCAAAAGTGGTCCTCTTACTCTGGGACAAAGCATCTCACCTTCTCTAGACCGAGAGATTTGTGTCTAGCTCATCTACCTGTGTAATTCCTGCTTTCCATTCAAGCCTCAACTCAGATACAAGCCACTTTCTGAAACTAGCCACTCACCCCTGACCCCCACCTCCAGATGTGTCTTCTAGGTAATTCCAAATAGTCAACTAGACATCAAATAGTAACTCATCATAGCCCTGGAGTCCTGGGATAGGAAGACACAAAGAAGGGCCTGGCAGGCCAGAGTGGCATGCTTCAGTTGAGTGGTACACAAGAAGCCACTGCACTGACTGGGCTTTAGTTTTAAAAAAGAAAGGTGAGAAGGCGTGGGAGCTTAAAGATAAACACCAGGGTTCATAAGAATTCCTGCTACCCAGCTGAGGATGCAATGTGACCAACTATCTCAGACTCCTGCTGCCAAGTCTTTCCTGCCGTGATGGAATGTGTGAACCCCTAAACTGTGAACCCTGACAAACCCGTTTATAAGTTGCTTTTGTAAGGTATTTTATATCAGGAGTCCAACTAATGCAGGAGTCCTTCAGGCCCAAGACCTCCTTCTTCAGTCTCTCTTTATAGTGAATGCCAGGATGCAGAGGTGCCAAGGAAGTCTGCTGGACATGTGAATAAGGCCAGGGAACCAGTATATAAATTCATCTTGGCTTGATTTGACACCTGGCAGACAAAATCAGTGTGATCCAGTCTCCAGGCAGTACAGCCAGCAAGGGACATCACATGCCTTCGGCTGTAACAAAAGAAGCCTCTCTGAATGGCTTAAAAACAATGGCATTTCTTATACTCCATAACAAGAAGAGTCCACGTATAGAAGCTTCAGGCCTGGTTAGTGTAGTTCCTCATGACACCCAGGATGTTCAGCCAACCCATGTTCGGCTATCTCCATCAGGTTGGAATTTTCTTCCTCATAACTGCTGGGGAGTGTGGGGAGTTGGGCAAGGCTGTGTGTCTAGACTTCTGCTCTGAGGGGAAAGGATAGCCTCTCTAGGGCCCCACCCTTACCCAATGGATTCCTGTCTGTGCTTCGGGTCCTTTCTGCTGTGTGCATTCACTCACTCACTCTTCTACTTACCCTATACAGGGATACCTAAGCTCATGTCAACCCTGTGCTGGAGGTTGTGAGCAACAGTAAAGTTGACAGAAGAGCCTCTCCCCTGCAGGAACTAACCTCCCAGAGGGAACAAAGCTGGGAACTTGTAAACAAACAAACAGGCTAATTGCAGGTTGTGCTATAGCTTGGATCTGAAGTGTTTCCAAAAGGCTTCTGACTAGTAGGAGATGGCTAAACCCAAAAGGAAGCCCCAGTGGGAGGCTTCAGCCCCCTATGGGAACTCCAGTCTGCTTCACACCCTCACCTCCCCCACCCCCAGCACCCAGGTCTCTTTCACATCTTGGTCATGGAGAACAGTCTGACTAGGCTCTTCACCATGATGTTCTGCCTCATCACAGGCTAACCAATCATGTTTAGAAACTTCTGGAACAAGCAAGCTTTTATTCCTTTGGAGTTGATCCATTCAAGCATTTTATTACTGTAACAGAAGGTACCCAATGGTGTCCTGTGAGTGTAAAAAAAGGCAATCCATACTGCAGAGAGGGAACAGGGGCTATTCTAGAGGTGGTTATAGAAGGTTGCCTTCCGAGGAGTGGCATTGGGTGGAGTAGGGAGTCAAACCAAGTTCAGGGAGGAGGATTATAGGCAGACAGACAAGCAAGTGTAAAGACCTGAGGCAAGAAAGGGGTGGTTGGTGTGGCTGGAGCCTTCTGTGCCTAATGATTGATCAAACGTTGCTTATGGCACCCAGCCCAGCTCCTGCCCCAGGCTCCAAACATCACAGCCCTTGTTTCCAGAACTTTCCCTGTCCAGACTTGCAGCTCCACTTGGGGCATAGGCACAGCTGTGAACCCACAGAACAATGGGCTTGGCCCTGGGAAGCTGGGAGAAGCTACCATGTTCTAACAAACCCATGAGTTGGTCAAAGACTTTTTGAGTACCGCCTACTTTATGTAGCAATTTCTGGGCCCCAGCTACCAGGAAATACAAAAGGACCCACAAGTTATGGTGAAACTCCTTTCTCTGTGGGGACTCATACCTCTCTCCCATGATCTTAACCATCGTATCTTCTTCACTATGGTAGAGCAGGTCCAGTAGCTCCCGCTCCATCAGAAGGCAGGGGAATACCACTGTTTAGTGTAGCAACTCTGCCAGGGTCTGAGGAGGGAGGCCAGACTCCTCACTGTGAGGTACCATCCCTTCCGTCTTTCTGCAGCTTGCTTCCAGGGTGGGTATTTATGTTGACTGGACTCACTCTTTTCCAGGGACTCATAGGTCCCCCCTCACCTACCATGCAAACCTCTTGTGGAGGCAAAGCCTACTCCTTCTGGGAAGCACATAGGGAGAGGCAGGGCCAGGTCTCAACACTTGATTCAAGGGCACTCCCCTAGTGCCCTGCCTTCCTCCCCTTAGGCTCCACCTCCTAAAGGTTCTGCCACCTCTCCACAGCATGTGGGTGGGTGGCAAACCTTCAATACATGGGCCTTTGGGGGACATCTACCAACCAAAACCATAGTAATGGGATATTTGTTTATTTTTGAGACAAAGGCTTATTATGCTGCCCAAGTTGGTCTCCAACTCCTAGGCTCAAGCAATTCCCTTGCCTCAGCTTCCAGAATATCTGGGGGGACAAAAGTCTTATCATATTTGGTACTAGATTCAAAATAAGACCCTCTCCACTTCCTTTCTCTTTCCTTCCCCTTTCCTCTCCTCTTCTTTCTCTCTCATATTGGGAATTAGACCCAGGGCCTCATGCATGCTAAACAATGGTTCTGCCTATGCCTCCAGCCCCACCAAATTAATTTTAGATCTTTGTCCTTTGAAGCTCCTGTGACACTGGTGGAGCATGTCAATGAGGCAATGTCAGTCAATGCCCTCTCCTGGTCACCAACCTGCTGGTGTGTCTCAGTCCTCTGTGAGCCCTGACGATGGCCTTCTCACACCTGCACCTAGCTGGTCTTCCTGATCTTTGGCTCTTGGCTAAGTGAAAGTCTACAGAACTGAAGAGCTCCTACCCTCAGCTTGACAGTATGTCAGGTCCTCAGGGAAGCGTTTTTTTGTTGTTGTTGTTTTGTTTTTTGTTTTTGTCATTTAGGGGTGAGGCATTTGGACCAGTTACTTCCAGGATTGCTGGTGGCAGGAGGGATTATCAGGCCGGACTTTCTCTGAGACATTTGGTGGCAGCATTTAGCTTCTGTCACCAGCCTCCTTGCTCCCCCTTCTCTCTGGGCTGATACCAAAGACCCCAATTATGAACACAGGTAGAGATGGGGGTGGGGCTGGAAAGTCACTGCCCCGCCATTCAGACAAATCCTAGACCTGACTCTGGCCAAGCCACTTAGGAGATTAGCACAGGGAGGCTTATCATTAGGCCAGTGGACTCATTTTGCAAATGAGAAAACAGAGGCCAGAGAGGTGAAATGGCTAGATGTGGTCCTAGACCTCAGAACTCATAGTGGGGTGGACTAACTCATCCGGGGCTCAGGTGGCACTGGGCCTTTGCCTCCTCCTGTTCTGAATCTGCAAATTGTCATCTAGACCAGGGTACCTCTTCCTGCCTGCTCCCCACTACTGTGACTGGCATTCTTGACTTGTCTTAAAGCAAGTGTTGCTTCCTCTTTAAGTACTGACGGGAGGACCAGCAAATGATGATTGAATCAATGGGTGTCGTTTCCCGATTTGTAGCATATGAATAAGACTTCTGTAAAAATAAAAGTGCATATGTTTGGCTCACATAATTAGGTAAAAGCAGCTTCAATGGGCATTTCACTATGGGACTTATACCACCAGCTGAAGGATGGTATAGGGACTGTGGGCCCCTAATTGAAGCCAGCAGAAGGCACTCTCGGAGTCTCACGCTGGAAAGGGTTCAGGCTGGGTGTGTGCAAACCCACGGGGTGGGGGGGGGGGCAAGCTGCCTTCCTAGAAGGACTCCTGGTCTCCTGTGCACACTGACGCTTCATTCATCCTAGGGACAGTCTGTTACCGTGCTCAGTCACAGCCCTGCTCAATCACACAAGGGGCATCTAGAGTGGTTGAGACACTTGGGCTCTCAATTCTTGCAACAAAGGGCAGGGAATGAGGCAGGCTTTTGGCCCAGGAGACCAGACATGAAACAAAAACTGTCTTCCAGCAGGCATTCTTCTGGCTTTTCCTTCAAGTGGTATTTTGACTGTAGAATCAGGTTTAAACATTGAATTTCAGTTTTGTACACACAACCCTAAGGGGCCTGAGGCAATGGGGGTGTTTGAAATGAGCCCCACCCCCAGGATTCTACCTGCCAAGTATTCGATTAAGCTGCATAGGACTGTTTGCACCATCCTGTCTTTCAAATATTTATGTGGCAGATTATAGGCAAGCTTCAAAGGCAAGGAAATGCAAATCTGTTCTATAAATCATAGAATAACACAGCTGCTGTCTTCCTTGGAGTGACAGCTATGAACACCGACATTTCTGCCCACAGAAGGAGTGGTGGGAGGTGGTCTCTTGGGTGTAACTAGGCCCAGTGTGTGTGTGTGTGTTGTCGTGTGTGTGTGTGTGTGTGTGTGTGTTTTCGTGTGTGTATGTATGCACATGTGTATGGTTTGTTTGTATATGTGTGTCCCTGTGTTCATGTGTTCATGTGGGTGTCACATGTGTGTGCACATGTTTGTGTAGGTGTGTGCACTGGACATGGAGAGGGAATAGGAGGTTCTAGTGATATTCTTATTATTGCAGAAATGCAGGTTATCAGCCAAAAACAGTCCCAGCTGTTAAAGAGTTAATTTGTGAATCTTCAAAAAAACTGTACAGGGACAACGCACTACCTGGTATCTGAGAGTCTTGAGGACTTGAGATGTGGAATTGAAGATGGAAGTAGCTTAGGATCTGGGAATATGTACCCAGAACTTCACCCTAATGGGAGAAGTCCACAAGCAACTGTGAGAATTCCAAAATGAATTTAATTTAGCCTGAATGAATAAAAAAGAAACCGTGCATTGCAAATAGTTATGCAAATTAACTTCTGCCCCCAGGGTCTTAGCAATCTGCCAGTGGAGGCCCCAGTGTGCCAAAGATGAGGCTTCTGTGGGCTCTCTTCTGCTGTTGCCATGACACAGCCATTTGGTACATTGGTGCTCTGTGACACATTAACATTCACCAAGACTAACACTAGAGTTGATGGTCCTTGCCACCAGCTGGTTTGGGCCTGGTGTTGTCCCACAGGAATACCTGGGGAGGCTGCAGTAGGAGGTTGGAGGGCAGGTGGTGTGGGCCAGGGGCTGCTGGGACAGGCTGCCAGGCTTTACCTGGGATTCTGTGTAAGTGACTCAAACTCAGGGAGGCAATAGTGGGAACTAACTCTCTGGTTCATGGGAAGGACTGTTGGATAGCCAACTCATGAGGAAGGAAGTGAAGTAGCTGGGCTCAGGAGTAGCTGGGTGGGGGCTGGACTTCTGCCAGGGCTCTCTTGCATCTCCCGTCTTTAATTTTTCTCAGGGCTGGTTTCTAACACAACTGCCAACTACGAGCAGATTTTGTCCCCGATAATTTTTGACACTGATAGATTCCTAGTTGACTAATCCCAGGGAAGAAATACATTTGGCTGACCTGGGATCAGGTGCCTATACCTGGACCAGTCAACAGCAGGGAGAGGATCCTGGGCCATAAGGTGGCCTTGTGGTGATGTGATGGAAGTGCTTTTAGCAAGGGAGCCGATGAAGCTCTGAACAAAAGACCCATAAGATGTCCTCCTGCCTAAAGGGAGCTGGGAAAAAGGGCAGACAAAGCAAGGGGAGGGGCCTGGGACCATCTGGATCCACCGGTTACAAAGATGTAACAAGCTGTCCTTGAAGTAAATTCTTTCTCCTCCCTTACCCCCTCCCCAGGTCCTTTTCTGTGTCCTTGATTGTTGTAGATCTTCATCTTTTCTTCACTGAGAATCCCCTCAAAATTGTAAACTCACAGGGCTGACTCAGTGGTTAAGAGCACTGACTGCTCTTGCAGAGGACCAGGTTCAGTTCCCAGCACACACTTGGCGGCTCACAACTGTCTGTAACTCCAGTTCCAGGGGATCTGACACTCCCTTCTGGCCTTCAGGAGCACTGCACATATGTGGTAAACATACATTCATGAAGGCAAAATACTCATACAAAAAAATAAAATAAATATCAATTTAAAAATTGTAAGCTCTTTGCTATCTTGTGTTAGCCAGCTGTTACTATGATAAAATGACTAAGGTAACCAATTTATAAGAAAGAAAGGTTAAACCCCATGCTTTCAGAGGTTTCAGTTCATGGTTGGTTCATAGTTTTGGGGGGTGGGACTGTGGTGAAACAGCTAATTGTGCCAAGAAGGCATGATAGATGCTTAACTCAGCATTCTTGGGAAATGAACAAGGACACAGGGTCATGGCCAGGTTTTCAATCAAGCTTTACCTCTTGAAGATTTTCACAACCTCCCAATAATGCCAAGGTGAGCATCCAGCTTCTGCTACTTGGGCCTTAGGGGACAGACAAGATCTGCACCACAGCACACTGTTTGACAAGACAGATGATGGACAGCCTGTTTCTAGCTGCATGAAACCATCCTCTAGCTGCTAAAGTCTAGCAGGAGCCTCACTGCACCTTCTACCCTTGGGTTTTCATTCGTCACTTTGAGTAGCTTTCTGCAGAAATGTCCCTGAACCAGCCATACCAGAATCACCTGGGAGCTTGTTAAAAATGCAGAGTGTATGACTGTGGAGGTGGTTCCGTGGCAAAGTGCTTGCCATGCAAATATGGGGACCTGAGTTTGATCCTGAACACCAGGTAAGAAACAGGTGCAATGGGCCCTGAGTTAAGACAGAGATCATTGTGGTCTGTTTTCAGGATCGGGCATGTTTAGAACTCACTATAACGAATCACAGATAAGCAGGAGCACTACGCCTGTCTTCCCTAATTGGCAGCTGCTTCTTTAGGTATTCTCTGGTCATCCTAGGATTGGAAAGTTGCAGGCAGTCTGCTGTGTGATTGAGCTGTGTTTCTGAGAAGGAGGGAATCTTGAGCCCAGAATATACATTAGATGAGGTTTTATAACCTGAACCAATAAAATGGAGAATCTGAGGAGGAGGGCAATGCTAGACACCTCCCTGAAGAACTCAGACCAGTGAGAAATTCAGGGACCAGGAATTATAAAAACAACTGTTTTGTCCCAAATCAGCATACCAGCCATTTTTCTCTTTTCTCTAAGCTGATGCTAGACTTTGTAAGGTCAAAATACTAACTTCTTTGCTTTTGATACTCTGAGTCTCCATTACGCTTGTATTAAAGGGAGCATCATGGTTTCTCAGACCTGTAACTCTAGCTTTGTTGAGGCAGAAACTGGTGGATCCTGGAGCATTTGCTGACCAACCAGTTTAGCCAAAAATGGTGAGCCTCAAGCTAGTGAAAGTCGGGGTCTCTAAATTAAAGGGGATTGCTGAGTCAGCAAGATATCTCAGTGAATGAAAGTGCATGCCACACAGGACTAAGGACCCGAGTTTGATACCAGGAACCCACATAAAAAGGCAATGGATGACTTGTGAGTGTAACTTCAGCACTGTCATGTTGAGATGAGAAGTGGGTGCAAAAAAACTGCCCGGAAGGTTGAGGGCTGGCTAGCCTGGAGTTAGCAGTACAACAGAAACAAGAGAGACCCTGCCTTGATAAGGGAGAGGGAGAGAACCAACTTCTAAGAATTGTCCTCTGACCTAAACATGTGTCCTTGGTGTGTTAGTACCCGTACACACACTAATTAATTAATTGAAAACTACAGTGGAGATCAATAGAGGAAGAGACTTTGAAATCCACCTCTTGTGTCCACATGCATACATGCAGGTAAGCACACACATGCACACATGCACTCCCCCCCATACAAGCACTAACACACATATACTGCACAAACACATGAACACAAAACAAAAAAACTAATGAAATGTTCCCTGCTGCCTCGCTCTTCCCACCACTGTCTGAGACTCTGCATTCTAATAAGACATCAGAGCTGGGATCTGAAGGTGTTTTGTGTCTCAAAGGTTCAGTATCAGAAACTTTGTTTCCAGTAGAATGCTGTTGAGGGGGCTTGGAGCCTTTAAGAGATAACAAACCAAGGAGGCAGGATCTCTGGAAGGGACTAATGCTGCTCTCACTGGGTTGGGTTAGTTCCTAAGGGAATGGGTTACCACAAGGAGAGAGATCCTGGATACTCGCCACTTTCTTGCTTCCCATCCACACATTCTCTTTGTGCACCCAGCCCTTACCCCTGCTATGCCACATTGAAGCAGACAACAGTACAATGAATACTGTTTAGCCTTTCCAGACAACAGACTGTGCCTTTTCTTTGTATGTCATTATTGAGCATTGGTTATTTTATTATAACATCACCAGACAGACTAAGATAACCAGGGAGTTTTTAAGTTAATCAATTTAAAAGCACTATTCCTGGGCAAGGTGGTGCATGTCTTCAATCCCAGCACTTGGGAGGTAAAGGCAGGTGAATTGATGAGTTTGAGGTCAGCCTGGTCTAGACAGTGAGTTCCCTGTCTCAAAACAAAACAAAGTAAAATAAAAGCACTGTTTTAAACACTTGCAAATGGATCTTATAATCTTTGTTTACAATGCCTGAAATTTCTTCACAAATTTCCCACCACCTCAAAGGTAACCATGCCTAAGAACCCTCTTTCCTATCCTAATTACCCCTTACCAGTCCACCTCCAATTGTTAGCTGTCAGTTCCATTGTATTGTCGAATTGGTGTTCTTTTCCTAGAGAGTTAGCCTTCCTGCCTCTAGCAGGCTTTAGCAGATGCACTTGCTAGTGAGCCTCCTCATTTATAAAGTGGGTTAAACAAGACTTAGGATGCCTCATTTGCATATTTACACACCACACAACTTTAACGTATAATTATCTTCATTCCAGTAGGACCAGTTTTCAATGCCGGCTTTGTGAGGAATTGTGAAGGATGTCACAAGTAACCTATTATTAATTATGAAGTGCTATAATTTGTGGACAGTTTACGCTTTTTAAAGAAATTAGAAGGGATTAAGGATTATTTCTAGAATGACTCTGGTGTACCTGTGTTCTAATATGCTGTAATGAGGAGTAGGGAATGTGGAGGCTTCATGCCTAGTGGGCTAGGGCTTGCAGTAGGAGTGTGTTACACACAGGCATTTGTCATCATGAGCTCAGCAAACTATTTCTGTAAGAACCGATACCTCTTAAGACTTTGTAGGCCATATGGTCCCTTGCCCTTAGTACTCAGCTCTGCCACTAAAGTGAGAAAGCAGATGAAGACAGTTACTTACAGTTAAAACAAGTTGAAGTGTGTATGTTCATGTGTGTGTGTGTTGATGTGTGTGTGTGTGTGTGTGTGTGTGTGTAGGTCAGATGTCCCTAGTGGGCGTCTTTCTCAATGACACTCTATCCCACCCCCTTTTTTGGAGAGAGGGTCTCTCATTGAACCAGAATCCTTCTAGTTTCAGCTAGACTGACTGCTAGTGAGTGGTCAGGGTCCTCCTGTCTCTGCCTGTCAGTGCTGGAGTTACGGGAACATGCAAGCATGCTCAGCTTCCTATGTGGGCACTGGAGATTTGAACCGCAGTCCTCATGCTTGCAGAGTAGGTGCTCTTACCCACTGAGCACCTCCCCAGTCCCCAAATAGTTGTTTAAAAAGAAAAGGTGCTGAGCCGCTGGAGAGATGGCTCCAGGCAAGGGTGCTTACTATACTTGTAGAGGACCTCAGTTCAGTTCTCAACATCTATGTGGGGCAGCTCCCAACAGCCGCAGGTACTTTCAGTTCTGAGGGAGTCAGTGCCTTTTTCTGGCTTCAGAGAGCCTCTGCATACTTGTGATGTTCACTCACACAGATGTACACACATGTGCATAAATAATAAGTCAGCACACACACACACACACACACACACACACACACACACACACACAGAGAGAGAGAGAGAGAGAGAGAGAGAGAGAGAGAGAGAGAGAGAGAGAGAGAGAGAGTGTAGGGGAAGCTGCAGCCACGCCTTCTTAGGGGCTGGCTACAGGAGTACCTGGGCAGGCTTGTGAGGGCGTGGTCAGAGTGAGTAGGGGGTCTGCCTTTCGGTTTCGGTTTCGCGCTCTCTCTTTGCTTCTTGCTGTACAGACTACCACCGGCTGGCTGGTTCGCTCTGTAAGTAAGGCTTTTCCCTATTAAATACCCTTATATTTCTACCTGACTCCGTATTGGTAATTAACTACTATAAGAGAGAGAGAGCCTGGCTTCTATGGTTTTTAATGAACAAATCTTGTTTGTTTGTTTGTTTGAAGTTTTTTGCAGGGGTAGAAGGGTTGTTTTGTCTGCATATATGTGCACTGCATCTCTTCTTGGTGCTTACAGAAGTCAGAAGAAGGCACCAGATTTCCTGGAGCTGGAGTTACAGACAGTTGTCAGCTACCATGTGGGTGCTGGGAATTGAACCCTGGTCCTCTTGAAGAGAAGCCAATGCTCCCAACTGCTCAGCCATCTCTCCCGATGGCAGTGTACAAGTCTTGTGCATGCTTTGCTGGATCTGTTCCTTTGCTGCATCACATGTTTTGTTGCTATTGTAAAAGGCATTTTACAACTTACTTTCTACTGTTTGCTGCCAGTTTTCAGAATGCCATTGATTTTGTGTATTGATCTTGTTCTCTGTGATCTTACCAAGGCCAGTTATTAATCTCATATCCCTTTTTGGTAAATTGATTAGTATTTAATAGGTACACAGTGTTGTCCTGTGAATAAAAAACAGCTTAACTTCTCTTTGACCAATCTGTAAGTCTTTCTTTTTTCATGACTTTATTTATTTTTTTATTTACTGGCTAAAAGTAAGAATACAAGGTTAAATGGAAGGGGATCAGTAAACATTCTTATCTTAAAAATACTTGATTACATCTTATTTATCTTGTATATATGTGTGTGGTGTGCACGTGGGGGTCAGCAGACCACTTATTGGTTCTCTCCTTCAGTCTTGTGGGTCCTGGGAATTGAACTCAGGTCAGAAGGCTTGATAGCAAGTGTCTTTGCCTACTGAGCCATCTTGATGGCCTAACATTATCTTAATCTCCATATTGGTGGGAAAGTTTTTTTGTATTAAATATAGTTTCCAACTTTATAGATTAAAAAATGTGGATACAGTTTAAATTACAGAGATTTTCTTTTCTTTCTTTCTTTCTTTTTTTTTTTTTTTTTTTTTTTTTTTTTTTGAGACAGGGTTTCTCTGTGACTTTGGAGGCTGTCCTGGAACTAGCTCTTGTAGACAGGCTGGTCTCGAACTCACAGAGATCCGACTGCTTCTGCTGGAATTAAAGGCGTGTGCCACCACCGCCTGGCTGAGATTTGCTTTTCTTTAAAGTCTATTCTTACTAAATGGACAAACATTATATCAAAAGTTTAAATTTCTCAGGGCTGGGCGATGCCTCTGTGGATGAGGCACAGAGTTAGTGTGAGGGCTGGGGTTTGGATCCACAGAACCAGCATAAAAGCTAGGCAGGTGCGCCGTTTGCTAGATTAGCTGGAGTCAGCAAGTGTAGGGTTCCCAGAGAGACCTTGCCTTAATAAATACAGCGGAGACTGATGGAGGAAGACACTTAGTGTCAAAGCCAGGCCACCACAATCCTGTACACACACTTGCATCCACACATATGAGCACACACCACACATAAATATCCATGTCAATAAAGAGAGAGAGAGAGAGAGAGAGAGAGAAAGTAAAACAAAAGATTGCTAAAGAAACTCTTTTTAAAAGTTTCAAAATTCAGGCCAGCCCAGTTTACAAAGTGAGTTCCAAGACAGCCCCAGCTGTTATACAGGGAAATTCTATCTCAAAAAACAAACACAAACAAACAAAGTTTTAAAATTCTCAATTTGGACTGAGTGTTATTCACTCTTTCATTAAAAATATTCTTGAACTTTCCACTTGCTTCAGTTTTTGTTCTCTTTTTTTAAAAAGTTTTTGGTTTTGGTTTTGTTTTTTTGTTTTTTTGTTTTTGAGACATGGTCTCTCTGTGTAGCCCTGGCTGTCCTGTCCTGGTATTTGATCTGTAGACCAGGATAGACTCACAAACTCACAGAGAGCTACCTGCCTCCCTAGTGCTGGGATTAAAGGCATGTGCTACTACGACCTCATCCTCAAACTACTGCTTCAGTCTAAAACTCACATAGTTTTGGGAAGTTTTCTACAAAGCCAAAAAAGGTGTATTATGGGTATTATTTCAGAGTCACAGAAAACAAACAAACAAACAAAGCAAAACCCACAAAACTGAATGAGCTGACAAATAAATAGCACACAGTTCAGAAAAAAAAAAACTTTTTGTTAGTTGACTGACATTTCTCTTTAAAGCTATTATGTGTATCGATGCTATGCTTTCACATATATACACTACATGTATGCCTAGTGTCCAGAAGAGGGCATAAGATGCCATGGAACTTGTATAACAGATGATTGTGAGGCGCTGTGTGGGTGCTGGGAATGAACTGCCCTGTGGTTCTGGGAACCAGGTTCAGGTCCTCTGGGAGAGCAGCCAGAGCTCTTGACCACTGAGCCGTCTCTCCAGCAGTGCCTTGGTAAACTTTTGCGATCACATTTTGACTGCATGCTCACTGACTTCCACTCCCTGTAACAATGACTTTGGAATGTTTTCAATGGCAAGACTGGGAGGAAATTCAGTTGTTCCTCTGGTGTGTTAGACCTGGGGTTCCTATCCTGTGATCTTTCAGAACAGACACAGAGATGCAATGATGCAATGGTTGCAATGACCCTGAGGATTCTACCCTTCAATGAAAGGTATGATGAGTTCTGTCACATACAATAAACAAAGAAATTGGGCATGGTGGTGTGCACCTCTCATCCTAACACTGGAGGCTGAGACTGGAGGTTGACAAGTCCATAGCAAGCTTGAGCTACACAGAGCTTCAACAAACAGGCAGACAGACACAAAGACAACTTGGGAACTGTTTCCTGTATTTCTGAAGGACTATGGTGAAGGTTAGCATTTGTTTCATCTTTTTAATTTTGACAGAATTCATTATTTGAACTACTCAAGCCTTGAGTCTAGTAGAATATTTAAACAATGATTCTGATTTCTTTAATAGGTCATATATTTTGCCTAGGTCTCTGGATTTATTGACCAAACGCAGTTTGTAATTATCCTGGTTGTTTTGTTTTGTGTTTGTTTGTTGTCAACTTGAGACAAGCTAGAATTACCTGGGAACAGCAACCTCAACTGACAAAATACTTTCATCAGATTATCTATGGGTATATCTGTAGGGCATTTTCTTGATTAATGGTTGATGTTTGTAGGTCCAGGCCTATGTGAGCAATGCCAGTCCTGGCCTGGTGGACATGAGATGTATAAGAAAAAGACTGAGCAAGCCAATGGAAGCAAGCCAGTAAGAAGGGCTCCTCCATGGCCTCTGCATCAGCTCCTGACTCCAGGTTCTTGCCCTGGCTTTCCTCAATGGACTATGACCTGGGATATGTAAGCCAAAGAAACTCTTTCCTCCTGAATTGCATTTTGGTCTTGGTCTTTGTCATAGCCATAGAAGCCTAACTAGGAAACTAGTGACCCTTTATCATTTTCACAATGGCTGTAAGGTCTGTAGTTCTGTCCTCTGGTTTATTATTACATTTATTTTTGTGCTTTTGTACTTTTCTACTCCCATCCATCTTGCTAGTTTATTCATTGATATTTCAAATAATGACCTTTTAGATTTATCAGCTTTGCTTATTATTTTCTATTATATAAGATTTCCTTTCTCACCTTGTTTTCTTTCTTCTATTTACTTGAGGATTAGCTTGTTATTTTTTTCCTAGTTTTGTTAAGGTGAAGCCTAAATTATTTATTTTAATTTTAATTTTTTTGACAAGGTATCACTGTGAGGCCTTGCTGGTTTGGAACTTGCTCTGTAGACCAGGCTGACCTCTAACTCACAGAGATCCACCTGCCTCTGCCTCCAGAATTCTGGGATTAAAGAGTGTGCTAAAACACCCAGCCAAGTCATAAATTTAAGCCATTCTTCATTTTCTAGTGTTACCATTAAAGTTACAAATTTCTAATTAGGTGTGAGGTTCATATCCGTCTATCTATCTTTATTTACTTATCTGTAACTTTGTTCAACATACTTTCTTCTTTTTTAAAGATTTTATTTGTTTGTTATGTATACAACATTCTGCATCCACATATATCTGCACACCAGAAGAGGGCACCAGATCTCATAACGGATGGTTCTGAGGCACCATGTGGTTGTTGGGAATTGAACTCAGGACCTCTGGAAGAGCAGTCAGTGCTCTTAACCTCTGAGCCATTTCTCCAGCCCTCAACATTCTTTGAAAATTTTTGCATTATTTAGTGCGTGTGTGTGTGTGTGTGTGTGTGTGTGTGTGTGTGTGTGTGTGTGTGTGACAGAAGACAGCTGTGGGAGTTGTAAGGATTGCACTCAGGTCATGAGGCTTAGCAAGCACCCTTACCTGCTGAGCCATCTTGCCAGCCTTTTTACTTATTTTTTAACTTTCCAAAAGATTATCTAAATTGATTTGTAGGCTATAAAGAAGTCTTTTGTTTTGTTTCCAAATATTTGTGGATTTTGCAGATTTTCTTGTAATTGTTTTCCAAGTTAATTCAACTATATTCTGGTTAGAGAACATGCTTTGTATGATTTGAATATTTTAAATTTATTGAAAGTTGATTTATGATCCAGTGTGTGCTCCTGTGTCCTCTAAGATAAATATTCCTTGAAGAGAGCATGTATCTTGCAGTTGTGTGGAATGTTCTAGAAACATCAATAGAATTGATTGGTTGATAGTGTGATTTGAGCCCTCCTTATCCTTAGTGATTTTCTGTCTCTTTGGTTCTACCGAGTTCTAGGACAGGGATGTTAAGATACACAGCTATTCTCTCTCTCCATATGATTAGAGTGGAATCAATAGTGTGAGCTAAGGAAGCTCTACTCTGTCATAACCATTCTCAAAATAGTCAACCCACTCTCATGATGACAATCAACCCACTCTCAGAATAACTAACCCATTCTCATAATAACTAACCCACTCTCATGATGACAATCAACACACTTTCATAATAACCAATCCACTCTCATGATGATAACCAACCCACTCTCAGAATAACTAACCCATTCTCATAATAACTAACCCACTCTCATGATGACAATCAACACACTTTCATAATAACCAATCCACTCTCATGATGATAACCAACCCACTTGTCATAATAACTAACCCATTCTCATAATTAACAAAACCACTCTCATTATGACAACCAACCCATTCTCATGAACCAACCACTCTCATCTAACAACCAATTCACTCTAATGACAACTAACCCACTCTAATAATAACCAACATCCAGTCTCATCATGACAACTAACCCACTCTCATAATAACCAACTCACTCCAATAATAACTAACCCCCTCTCGTGGGAACTGAGTTACTCCCTTTGTGATGGTGGAGCCTCCATGACCTTATTACCTCTTAAAGATCCTGTTGCCTTTCAGCAACTATACGTTGTAATCAAATTTCAACACAATTTGTGGTGAGATAAACTATGCCTAAATAAGAGATGTGCATTTATATTAAAATAATAAGCCAGTCATGGTGGTGTACACCTATAATCCCAGAATTTGGAACACTGAGACAGGAGGTCAATGACAGTCTTAAGGAAAAAGTTTTAGCTGGGCGGTAGTGGCTCACACCTTTAATCAGGAGGCAGAGGCAGGTGGATCTCTGTGAGTTCAAGTTACCCTGGTCCACAGAGTGAGTTCCAGGACAGGCTCCAGAACTATACACAGAAACCCTGTCTCGAAAAAACAAACAAACAAACAAAAACCAAAACAAAAACAAACAAAACAAAAAAAAACCAATTTTATAGAAAGTACATAATTGTCTCTCCCTGCTATGAAGTATGGTAAAATTTGCCTTTTGATAGACGGTTTTTCTTCTTCTCATTTCATATAATTATGACTATAGATACATGATGTTTAGGTAGAGGCCCCACCCTGGCCCCATCTTTCTCTCTCCAGACCCTGTCCCTGAGAAAGTCCACCAAGCTTCGGCTCCTCCCCCAGAGGGTATTTAAGACCCCCTCACTCCTCAGGAGCAGCCTCATGGTTTCCCCTCTTTCCTAAGACCACCCAGGAATGCTTTGATCAGGTTAAAACCTGGACTTTAGTTTGGCTTGGTTGGTTTACTGCTTTGGCAGAGTTCCCCACGACCCGAGAATATTTTTACTCATCACAAAGCTGTAGTGAGTCAGATGCAGCTTGTTTGTCTTGTTTTGTTTTCTTCTATTATTTTGGATTGAGAACTTTCTATTATTTTGTTTTTATTTTCACTATTGCCTTACTGACTTTGATTTAAAAAAAAAAGTTCCTCTAGAGTTTGCAGAATCTTTTTTCAACATACATGGCTCAAGTTTAAATATGACACCATTTCACATGTCATGAGAAACCTTACTCTCTTGATTCTTGTGTAGATCTTACTGGATTTACTCTACATAAGGCACACACACACACACACACACACACACACACACACACACACACACACACATACACACACACACACACAATCTATATACATGTACTTATTTCCATTTTATAAAATTTAGAGATCTTATCCTCTTTTTGTTTGTTTTTCCAGATAGGGTTTTTCTGTGTAGCAGCTTTGGAGTCTGTCCTAAAAGTAACTCTTGAAGTCCTGCCTGATCTAACTGCCTCTGCCTCCCAAGTGCTGGGATTAAAGGCATGCACCACCACCACCTGGCTCTTAGCCTGTTTCTTAAATACTCTCCTTGTGCGACTGCCCTCTCCTCATCTCTTCCTGTAGATTCTGTGTCATGGGGCACTGAGCCTCTGTATTTTTCTTGGCTGTTCCTTTCCCATGTGTTTTGATTTAGAAGGTTTTGTTTGTTTGTTTGTTTGTTTTTGTTTTTTTATTTCACTTTCTTCAAGTCCACCAACATTTCCTACAGTGTGTAATATGCTTTTTTGTTTGTTTGTTTGTTTGTTTGTTTTTTGATACAGGGTTTCTGTGTATCTCTGGCTGTCCTGGAACTCACTCTGTAGACCAGGCTGGCCTCGAACTCACAGAGATCCACCTGCCTCTGCCTTCCGAGTGCTAGGATCAAAGGTGTGTGCCACTACTGCCCTGCAATCATTGAGTTTTTTAATCCTGGCTTATCTGAACTCAGATTTGTTTGCCAGTCCTTGGCAAACTCTAGTGGTGACTAAGCTGATTTATCCTGTGTTTGTCTCTCTTTAGAAGTTATTTCTTGCCTATGAAGTTTAACCTCTGATATATGTATTTTATAATTCAACCAAGGACTTGGAAATTTCTAGAACTCCATCCAGGTTGCTTTACTAATCTGCCAACCAGTGGTCTCAGCTTTCCTGAATTTTCTAACTCTGCAGTTCAGTGAGACTGCCATACCCTGCCTGAATCCTTGCAACCTGGTGCATGCTGGAACAGAAAGTGTTGACCTGAAGGCTAGAACTGTGGGGGGCCGTGAGCAGGGCGGTAGTGGCCTGGGGATGCCAGCCTTGAAAGGCCTGCTTCTTGATACTGAAAGTATCTGCTTCACACATTTGTCAGCTTCTCAGGTGTTTATGCTACAGGTTGCTTTGCTCTGACCAAGAATAGTTGTTCCAATTTATTGTTAATACCTCCTTCATGAACGCTCTTTCTGCGTCAGTATAAATCCATTCTCTATCCCGATATACAACCGGATGCTCTGCTCACTCTTTCTAGAATGGCTGCTTTGTTAATAAACTGTTAATAAAAGTTTATCAAATTCACCTTTTCCGGGGGTGGTAGAATATTATGGCTGTATTCCCAGTACTTAGAAAACAACAATAGGATTTACAAATGAGAGGCCAGCCTGGGCTAGGTGAGGATCCCTGTCTCAAAACAAAAACAAAAAACAACAATGAAAATCTCACCTTTTCCTGAATACCTCCTTGATTAGTCTGTTCATCTAACATGGCTGATAACCCTGTTTTTGTGGTCTACAATTAGTTTCTGCTACACTAAATTGCACTGTTGGCCATATGGTCTGTCTGTTTATATGAGGGGTGTGTGTGTGTGTGTGTGTGTGTGTGTGTGTGTGTGAGAGAGAGAGAGAGAGAGAGAGGAGAGAGAGAGAGAGGAGAGAGAGAGAGAGAGAGAGAGAGAGGGAGAGAGAGAGAGAATTTGTGTGTATGTGGTGCATGGGTGGGCAAGACATCAACAATAACTGTGAGGTTCTCCCATTTTTTTTCCATTTGATATTTTTTTATTTAGATTAGAAACAATCGTATTTTACATATCAATCCCAATTCCCTCTCCCTCCCATCCTCCCATTGGTTCCACCAACCTCTCCCCCCTGCCCCACTCTCCCTATCTACTCCCCAGGGAGAGTGGGAGCATAAGGCCTTCCATGGGGGTCATAAAAGTCTATCACATCATTTGGGGTGGGGCCTAGCCCTCCCCCCATGTGTCTAGGCTAAGAGAGTACCCCTCTATGGAGGAATGGGCTCCCAAAGTCCATTTGTGCACTAGAAATAAATACTTGTTCCACTGCAAGAGACCCCATAGACTGCCCAGGCCTCCTGTCACCCAAGTTCAGGATGTTTGGTTCAGTCCTGTGATGGTTCCCCAGCTGTCAGACTGGGGTCCGTGAGCTCCCATTTGCTCAGGTCAGCTTTTCTGTGGTTTTCCCCAGCATGGTCTTGACCCCTTTGCTCATCACTCTTCCATCTCTACAACTGGATTCCAGGAGTTAGGCTCAGTGCTTAACTGTTGATCCCTTCTTCTGCTCCCATCAGCTACTGGGTGAAGGCTCTGGGATGGCATTTAAAGTAGTCATCAATCTCATTATAGGGGAAGGGCATTTAAGGCAGCCTCTCCACTATGGCTTAGATTCTTAGTTGGTGTCATCTTGTGAATTTCTGGACATTTCACTAGTGCCTGACTTCTCTTTAAACCTATAATGGCTCCCTCTCTTAAGGTGTCTCTTTTCTTGCTCTCCTCTATTCATCCCCAGACTCAATCTTCCTGATCCCTCATGGTCTCCTCTCCCCTCCTCTTCTCCCTCCTCTTTCTCCTACCTCCTTCCCCCCTATTTTATTTTTTGAGACAAAGTCTCTGTCTTAGGGTTTCTATTGCTGTGATGAAACACCATGACCAAAAGCAAGATGGAAGAAAAGGGTTGATTTGGCTTACATTTCCACATCATAATCCATCATTGAAAGAAGTCAGGGCAGGAACTAAAACAGACCAGAACTTGGAGGCGGGAGCTGATGCAGAGACCATGGAGAGGTACTGCCTACTGGCTTCCCCCTCATGGCTTGCTCAGCTTGCTTTCTTACAGTACCCAGGACTGATATCCCAGGAATGGCACCCTTGACAATGGCCCAGGACCAACCACATCCATCACTAATTAAGAAAACGCCCTAAGGCTTTCATACAGCCTGATCTTATGGAGACATTTTCTCTATTGAGGTTCCCTCCTCTGATGACTCTAGCTTGTGTCAAGTTGATATAAATCTAGCCAATACAGTTTCTTGCTCAACCTTGAGCTCACCTGTTTGTCTAGACTGTCTAACCCAGGAGCCTCTAGGATCCTCCTGTCTCTGACCCTTCTATCTACCCTCAGCATTTCGGTCTCTTGTTCACATCACCATGTCTGGCTTCTTATGTGGGTGCTGAGGATCACAATTCAGGTCCTCATGGTTGCTGTATTCGTCAGGGTTCTCTAGAGGAACAGAACTGATAGAATAAATTATGTATATATAATGAATATATACGTATACAGATGCAATGAAATAATATAAATATGGTGTGTGTGTGTGTGTGTGTGTGTGTGTGTGTGTGTGTGTGTCTGATTTATTAGAGTGTCTTACAGCCTGTGTGGTCCAGCTAGTCCTACAATGACTGTCTGCCAACAGAAAGTCCAAGAATCCAGTAGTTGTCCAGTCCATGAAGCTGGATGTCTCAGCTGGTCTTCAGTATACACTGGAATCCTGAAGAAGTAGTTCTAATGCCAGTGAAGGAATGAATTTCCCAGGGAGAATGAGGGAAAGCAGGCAAAGAGCCAGGGCAAGCAGGCAAAGGGCCAGGGCAAGCAGGCATAGAGCAAAAACATCTTTCTTCCTTATTGTTTATATTGGCTGTCACGAGAAGATGTGGCCCACATTCAGGGTGGGTCTTCTGACCTCAAATGATCCAATTAACTAAAAATCACTCACAGGTGTGCCCAGCAACTTGGGTCTTTAGTTAATTCCAGATGTAGTCAAGTTGACAGCCAAGAATAGCCATCACATTTGCGTAGTAAGCACTTACTCCACTGAGCCATCTCTTGCAGCTCATGGCCATGTATTTTTGTAAAAACTCAGGGCAGTATTTTTATGTGGCTTTGCTGATGATTATAAACACAAGTTTAGAAATAGAAACAGCCCGTTTTCCACTTACTTTTTTGTTGCAAATCCACTCAAGATGACTTGGCTCTGCCTCACTACATAGGGACTGACTGTCCTCTACAGTAAAGTTTGGTGTAGATGCGACGCACCATGAAACAACTGAAGCTACATCTCGGCGGTTTATTCGATGGGCAGTTTCAAGGCCCTGGAGAGAGTCCCAGAAATTTGTTTACATGGTAGTTGTGCCTATTTGTTTATCTTTAGTTTTTAAGTTTTATTCTTGGTTTTTGTGTGTTACTAATTTGCCTGCAGTTATGTATGTGTGCCACATGAGAACCTGGTGTCCTTGGAGACCAGAAATGGGTATCAGATTCCCTGGAACTTACATTACAGGCAGTTGTGAATTTATGAGTGTGCAAAGGACAGGTATTTAAACCATAATGAAGTGAGTTACTCTCTTTCCATTTTGAATTATTTTCAGCCAGTCTCCCCTTGGTCAGGTGATTTGGAGTGGCAGAAGGCGTTATAGACCTAACTGAGAAAAGTTGACTTGGTGATGCATTTTGCATTAGAGGGAGATATGCCTGTGGTTTTCAGACATGTACTTGTATTGTTGCCTTGTTTCTAGCTGTGGTTTGAAGGACTCTCCTTACTGTCCAGATGTGGTTTGAATCTGAGATGTCCCTGAGGGGGTTGGGGTTGGGGGAGCTGACTGCATCCTGGGACCCTGACCTAAGCAGTGGTTAATCCCTTGATGAATTCTTAATATGACACCATCGTTAAACTGCACTGGGAGAAATGGGTCAGCATACCTTGAAAGATATGCCTTTTCCCCTGATTCTTCCTGTTTGTTGCTCTGTACTTCTTGTTAGCCATGAGTGAGCAACTTTTGTTCCCTCCACACTCCTGCTGCCATGATGCCTGGCTCACCATAGGCCCATAGCCACAAATCAAGGCAGTCACAGACTCAAATTCCTTTCTTCAGTTGTTTATTAAAATTGGGCATTTTGTTACCCAATTAACCATTAATCTGGCTAATGCACACCTATTAGGAAAACTTTCTTAGGAGTATCTAAGAAGCTGTAAGAGCAGAGGAACTGTGTAACAAGAACCTGGCCCACAGCACCCACAGTGGGCACATTGAGGGAGAGGAGGAGAAATGTCTACTTGTGCAAAGCCAGAAGCTAGGCAATCCAGACATGCCAAGTTGTAAGTGAAGGAATCCATTCTATTAGGTTTCTGGCAAAGCAGACTGTGTCAGGAGTAGACTCCATATGCAGTATGTACAATTATAAGCAGCCCACTATTTTTTGTTTGAGAGAGATTATGCAAAGGAATCTTCTCAGAATTCCTCTATGTTTAGGGCACAATTCTGGGGAAGAGTAAATGGAAAAACCTGTCTGCTGAAGTGACATTTTTTAAAATGAATTTTAAAAATTGATAACACAAGTTTTTTGATTAATCAAGTTAGAGGATTATTTTATTATTTTATCCTCCCTAGGAAGCCTTGTGAGATGGTTGTTGCATGAAGAAGCCAATCAGAGCATATGCCACCCAGATCTGTATACGACAGGGGTATTTCAGCCAGTAACGATAAAGTAGTATAACGCATAGATTTTTTGGTAGCATTTTCTACCTTTAAAACTTTTTAATTGGTCATGATTTCTATATAACTATTCACTTATTTTTTGAGACGGTGTCTCTCTATGTAGCCTACCTGGCCTCACTATGAAGGCCAATCCAGCTTTGAAATCTAAGAGATCTGTCTGCCTTTGCTTCCTCAGCGCTGGGACTAACAACTTAAAAATTATGGCTGCTTTTTCACCGAGTCCTTCCTGTGGCGCTGGGTCTTCACTTGGAGGGAGGCAGGAGGAAAGCTTTGTCACAGCATCTGTGCCCTGTCCTCAAGAGATATTTCAAACTCTTCCTCTGTGGCCACAGCACTAACACCGAGTATCCTTCTCTACAGCCAGTGTCCATCCACTGTCACAGCCAAAGACCAAAGACATGTTTATGTTAGTTTATATGAGCTGTGAAAACTGGGGGAGGGGGGTCTTCTATCCCCTTTTCTCCTCATCCCCACTGTTGTTCTTGACATCCCTACAGCAAGACTCCGCATCCTGGCCAGGAAAAGCTGTAGGCTCTAGGGCTACATTCCCCACAACCAAGTTGCCAAGGCAGAGGACTTCTGGGCCACAGCACTGTCAATTTTAAGAAGACTGAGGGCAACAGATGAAGGATGGTCAGAGCCAGCATGTATTTAACAAGGATGTCTGGATGTCTGTAGGGGGCATTTACTGTCTGTCAACACCTTTATTCTTACCACTTTCCCCCTTCTTTTATTTTATTCTTTCTTTTTGAGCCAGGGTCTCTAACCCAAGCTGGCTTTCAACTTTCTAAGTAGGTCAGGATGGCCTTGAACTCCTGAATCTCCTGAGCACTTCAATGACAGGCATACAACACCACACCCAGTTCACACAGTGCTGGGGATCAAACTCAGGCCCTGGTGTACACTAGGCAAGCCCTTTATCAACTGAACTATGTCCGCAGCCCGCTAGCTCCCCCTCTACTTTGTGTGATTACATGTTCATCCATGGACCCAAGTGGAGGTTGACATCAAGTATCTTCCTCAAAGGAGCATGCTGATTTGGCTGGACTGGCTGGTTACCATGCCCCTGGATCCTCCTGTCTCTACCTCCACGGCGCTGGGATTGCACACACGTGCCACCTCATCCGACTTTTTACATGGGTGCAGGGGAACTGTCTGGCAGGAGCTTTGCCGACTAAGCCCAATCCCCAGCTTTCCCTTCCTTTTGGCACCAAGCATCTTTTGCCTGAGAAACTGTCCTTGGTGATACCCAGTCACTCAAGACACCAACCACGTGCTTCCAAGGTGGGGCTGGATGGGAAAAGCAAGGCTTACCCTACTGAACAGCAAAGCTGGGAGTACCTGAAGTCATGCTTCCAGCCTAGAGGGAGGAGCCAGCAGGGGAGCACAAACTGCCCAGAAGTCAGCAGGGGAGGGGTCTAGCAACTTGCTGGGGGACCTCCAGGCTCCCAGTTCACCATCCCCCATGGCCTGCCATGCTTCAGCCCTTCTTGTCTGGTTGCATGAATCCCCAAGCTTTCTGCTGCTGGAGCTTCTGTAAGTTGGATTTCTGTCTTTTTTTTTTTTTTAACCAAAAAAAAAAAAAAAAAAAAGTCCTAAATAATGTACCAGCCAAGTCAGCAAAATTATAGAGCTTGATAAAAGAAAGGCAAATACACTTGAGCGAGGAAGATAGCTGGTAATTCATAAGAACAAAATAACCAGTGGGTATCAGATGTGAAGTCTGGGGTGGGTACAGAGCACCCTATGGTACTGAGGAGGGAGGACTTGGGATTTAAGCTCAGGGAGAGGGTTTCACTGAGCAGGCAGGTGAGACGCAGAGCAGAAAGCGCTCTTTCCTCAAAGGAGAGGGCTATAAGGAAGGAGAGCAAGGGACTTTGTGTTAAGATGTGACACCTGTGTGAATGAAAACATGAAAGGGAGACGTGTTGCTCTCAGGTATGGGTGGAGGAGGTTTATTGTAGATTAAAAGGGAGAATACAGCCTGAGGTACCTGCAAGGGTCCAGACTGCATTGAGCCATGTGGGTGGGGAGGGGCATGGAGCAAGAGAGGAAGAGAAGAGAGGGACAGAAGAACTAAGAGAGGAGCGGTGGACCAAGTGGCCAAGAGGCAGAAAAGACCAGTGTAGCCAAAATGGTTGGGTTATACAGGGGTGAGAAGCTGGGGAAAAGGACCCAGCCTAGTCTCTGGACTGGAGAGTTTAGGGTAGGGGCAAGGTATGCCAGCTAGGATGGTCCTGTAACATATAGTTGCTGAGAACCCAGCAGCCAGGGTCTACTTTGACATCAAAAGTTAATTCAGCCATTTGTCCTGAGTTTGAGGCCTAAGGCTGTACAAAGCCACACGCCCTAGGGGTAGAGAAAATGGCTGTTGTGACACCTGGAAGACACCATGAGGTGTTCCTGGGAAGTGTCAGCCCAGGAGCTAGGTAACTGAGAATAAGGTCAGAAAGCTAAGGGATAGACAGTGGGACCTGGCCAGCCCTAGAAGCAGGAAGCCAGGTGCAGGAAACAGGAACCACACGGGAGCAAATGGATTGGTTTCCAAGCAGATAAATGAGAATTCAGAACTCAAGACGAAGCAGAAACCAGCACACAGACACAGGCATAGTACCCAGGAGCAGGTGCCCCCAACTAGAAACCAGAGCAGGTCAGAGACAAGAGCCTCCTTTCTGATGACACATCTGCCTGTGCAGGCACAGCAGCGAGATGAATAAAGATGACTGGCAACCGATTCTGCTAGACTAATGGTTCTCAACCTTCCCAATGCTGTGACCGTTTAATATGGTTCCTTATGTTGTGGTGCCACTCCCACCCACCATAATATTATTTTTGTTGCTGCTTTATAACTGTGATTGTCTACTTTTTGAATCATAATTAATAAATATCGAGATTTTCCAATGGTCTTAGATGAGCCCCTGTGAAACGGTTGTTCAACTCCCCTCCCCCAATGGTTGAGAGTCTAGTCTGCTGTGCTAGACTCAGGGCTTCTGGTGAATAAGCCCCAAGCTGGCAGCTGCATCTTTCATCAATGGAAGAAAGAAATTTGAAAGACTGGTCTCTGGAACCAAGGTCGGGCACCCTGTTCTAGAGAAGTGGAGGCCACAGGAGTTGAAGCGAACCTGGTCTTCACATGACATGCAGGATCAGCTAGCTGAGAGGCCAGTGCCATCTGGAAACAGGTTTTAGGAACATTCTGGAAGCATTAGCTACACAGATTCTGTGAGAAAGGATTCTCCATGAGGAGACCATGAGTGGGGGGGAGTGGAGACAGACTTCATTACACTTCATTAGTAGATGACACCAAGAAAGAAGTGTGCCACCTACTGCACTATACTTTCCAAGTCTACACAGAAGATGACTCCTCAGCCTGGGAAAGGCAATGGCACAAAGCTTTGAACAAGCTGCAGCCATGTACACATAATGGCCCGGAGCAGAGTTGGCATACTGACCACCTTCCTGTCCCAGCAAGATCCGGTCTGTCAGAGCAATCTTTTGAGGTTCCCTGGGCTACCAGGCTCTGGGTGTTGACTGCCTTCCACAATCTTCCCTGCCACTAATGAGTTTTGCGGAGTGATTCACTTCCTTCGGGCCACTGTGAGCTTATCTCCTGCTGACACTTTGAGGCAAGCCCCAGGACAAGAGATGCTGGCCTCACTGCCGGGGCCACTGTGAGCTTATCTCCTGCTGACACTTTGAGGCAAGCCCCAGGACAAGAGATGCTGGCCTCACTGCCGTCTGTCCCAGCCTGCGCCATAGCTGAGGCCAGCCAATCCTTCCTCTTCATAGCACCACATACTCAAACGGTTTTCTTGGCCTCTCCCACTACGACATACCTATTTCTGTGGCCTAGAGCTGGTCTTCCGACTCCTTTGTTTTTGAAGCTAATTGGAGTTTATTAAGGAAAGGTTTTTAATGTAGATTTAAGTATGGGCATTAAGAACCAGCTTGGTCTTCTCAAGGGAGAGTCAAACCTCTGACTCCTAACAAGTCTTTATTTAACATTCAAAGTAGAGCAGTCAGCCAGAGGTACAGTGCATTTGTGAAGTGCCAGCCCCTTAGAGCCTGAGACAGGAGGATAGCAAGTTTGAGTCTGAGAGCCTGGGGTAGAAAATTGTGAGTTTGAGGGCAGCTTGGGCTACATAGCAATACTCCTAGCAAGCAAGAAAGGAGGGATGGTAGAGAAGAAGGCAGACTCACTAAGAAAAACTAATAATGGCAAAGGAAAACGGCAGACTATGAACTGTGAACTGTAGTATCCTTAGTCTCAGATTTGGGGATGCCTTTGTCTATGTTACAAAATGTCCCCTAGCCCCTAGAGCAAGCCAGTGGCTTTGCAGGTAGATGGTGTCTTCGTGATCTGTGGCAGTTTCATTGGGCTGTATCTCCTGCTGTGAAGAGACACCATGACCACAGCAACTCTTACATTTAAGTCCATTATCAAATCATGGTGCTCCATGGTGGCTACAGGCAGACATGGTGCTAGAGAAGTAGCTGGGAAGCCTACATTTGGGCTTGCAGGCAACAGGAAGTTTTCTAAGATACTAGGAGTATCTTATCGCACAAGCATATACGAGACAACAAAGTCTGGCTGCATAGTAACACACTCCCTCCAACAAGACCACACCTACTCCAACAAGGCCACACCTCCTAATAGTGCCTCCGAGGGCCATTTTCTGTGCTGCCAGCACAGAAGAATGTACCACTCTCACTGCCTCTGCCAGATACATTCATTAGGGCATCCTGTTTGGTGGGCAGGCCCCATGGGCAGAGGGGTTGCTTAGTCAGGGGTCCCTTTGTGCAAAGAAAAAGCCATCCTATGCTCCAGAAGAGACAGTTCACACTAGACTGGATAGGACCCTGTCCTTGGACACATGGATTTATGTTTGGAGAGGTGCTTTTGTTCCATGTCCAAGCGGTGTTGTCTCCCTCCAATGCTCCCATGTAGCCACCATGAGCTAGCCCACACTGCCAGTGCCTCAAAGTCAGGGTCTAGAACCCCAGGCTTACCCCATAAGACCCAGAGAAAGCAAGCTCTGAGGCCCATTCCCTTGCCCAGGTTTCCTGTACTGTCCTCCGTGGCAATGGGCAATGGTACCACTCTCCCCCAAACCCCAGTCCTCCGCACAACCTGCAATCTTGTCCTGGGACACCCAGTACAGTGGTTCTACCAGAGCACAACAGTCCCCAAGAATATCTGCAATAATGCCACGCAAAGACAGACACCTCTCCTCCAGGCTGGTCCCTACGCCCTTAGTTCCCTTTTCCCATCTCTCCAGGGAGAAGAGACTATTTAGCTGGAGTATCTTCCCATAGTCTCCTGAGATCAGCTCTCACAAACAATGGCTCTGGTGAAAACACTCATCTCTGCAAGAATAAGCAAATACTATAATTCACTGCATCCCTACAGAGTTAAGAAACATTGTTCCTGTCCTTGGAAGGCAAGAGACTCAGAGGCTGCAACTCAAGTTGGACCATTTACAAAATCAGACACTCATCCAAACCTTAAATTATCATCCAGACTAAGATGGCTTTTCGTGTTCCAAACAGCATGCTGGGCACTCACTTTGTATATATTCTTGTACATAACAAGACCCATGATGCAGGTACCCCAGGGTACCACCCAGATGAGTTCCAGTCACTGCCTTCTCTGTGGGCAAAGATGGATGCAACTGAGACTTCTCTTGCCCTCCTCCTCTTCCTCGTTCTCCTTCCCTTCTTCTCTTCTTTGACACAGGGTCTTCCTATGTGGGCCAGACTGGCCTTGAACTCATGGTTCTTCTGCCCCAGTCTCTAGGATGCTGCGATTATAGATGTACAGCACCAGGATAAGCTTGATGCAGGCTCAAAGGGTGATTTCTTCAGACTCTACCGTCTGCCTCCCCCCCAAAAAAGTACCCAGCACCTTCCATGAAGAAACAGCTACCAGCTTCAAGAGAGTCTCATCACATTGCTTGAGTGTTGAGAGACTGTGACCCAGTGAGTTTTGAGTTGTGTCAATCATCTCCAAGGGAGTGTAGTGAACTGAGCTGAATCAGACTAGACCCAAGAAAATATTCCGAGTGCAGAAGACTGTTGGAAGTGAGTTCTCAAAATTTCCAAATAGCAGCTTTATAAATTCTAGGGCATATGTATGAATGAATTGTTTAAAGGGGACTTTTTCTTTTCTCTCTCTCTCTCTCCCCCCTCTCGGTTTTTTGTTTGTTTGATTTTCAAGACAGGGTCTCTCTGTGTAGTCCTGGCTGTCCTGGAACTCATTCTGTAGACCAGGCTGGCCTTGAATTCAGAGATCCATCTGCCTCTGCCTCCCGAGTTCTGGGATTAAAGGTGTGTGCCACCACTGCCTGACATTAAAGGGGACTTTATAGTCACCTACAAAAGGAAGCTGTGATTAGTAGGAGCCAGAGAAGATTCACAATATTAGGGTAAATTAACATTTGTTTTCATTTTGAGAAGACTGTCATATTCAAGGGATGCTGACAAATGTGATTGCCTCAGAGAAGAGAACAGGACAGCTGGCTCCATCTCTGCCAGTTGAGTGGCCACATGAGTGACTTGCCTCCATGTAGAGAGGTGGGGGTGTTTCTATTCATCCCTCACCCAGGCTTGGCCAAGGAATTGCCTTGGTTAATGGAGCATGAGTGGAGGTGACCTGTTTCACCTGGAACCAGTGGCTTCAAGAGGTACCATGAGAGGCCAAGTCTTGGGTGGGGTCTCCTCTTCAACTCGGATCCCGGAGTGACACAAGGAACAGAGTCATCACTGCCAGTACACATCATGGGTGGAAAAGTCGCTGGCATTTCAGGTGATATGGGCCTGGCTCCTCATATCCCTCAGAAATTTAGATCTAATGACACTAGCTCCAAGGTCAGGTCACACACGGCTGGAGACAAAGGCTGGAGACAAAAGGCCATTCCCTGGGGCAGAGCTAGTCTTCCTTCCCCTCACCTTCCTGGGGACCTGACTCCAGCCTCTGTGCTAATTTTGTAGACTGAGAGCCTTGAAGCATCTGGGAGAGCCAGTTATAGGCAACAGCACCCTCTACTTCAGATGTTTGTTCCATTCCTCAAAGCCTCACAAGGCTGGGTCAGAGCTGGTCCCTGCTTCCAACCTCGCTCGCACCTGCCTGGTGGCCTTTCTCATACACTGCTGAAGCCCCTCTGGCCTTCTCTAAGCTCCTGAAGTTCAGGTTCGCTTCTCACAGTATGAGTGGTTTTGTACAAACATGGGAAGAAGGGCTGTCTTGATCCTTTCTCAGCTTTCATGACTTACTGCTGAAATCCAGAGCCCTGGGTTCACTCCTGGCTCAGCTCAGGATTTCTTCACATCCTGAGAGAGCTCCTTCTGCCTTTGCTATCTCTAGAACCCCCAGCTGTTGTCCCACAGGTGGGGAGCTTGAAGACATGATAGAAATGGCCTCTCTCACATCTGCTGCTGGCAGTGTATAATCCAGAGTATGGACACTGGACCGTGGAAGCTTCTCAGTGCTCTCAAGAAAACAAACCTTGAGGGATCAACTGAGGACTTCCAGGCAGGTAGGCGGAGCCCTGCTGCCAGCATCTCAGCCATCTTCCTTGGCACCTTCCAACTCAGAATGTCAGCCCCAATCATCTGAAATCAGTCCCATTGTCTGCATACCCCAAATGTTCTTTCTGCCACACCTCAGAGCAAAGACCCTCCATGCTTATGTTACAATATGGCAGGCTGGGGACACCAAACTGCTTTGCTTTTAGTTGGACCCTAAGGTCTTGGACATGATCAAAGGCTGGTGTATGGCCACAGTTTATCAGAGCAGCAACAACCCTTAGGATCCATTCTCCATGGTGAGAGAAGGCAGAACAGAGGGCTCCATCAGAGTCTGAAGATTTGCTGCTCGAGATCATGTCTTCTGGAGCTCCCAGTACAGAAAACTAGACACAGAAGATGCCCCCACCCCATGCCTTACCTGATGCAGAGAGGAAGAAAGTACAAAAAGCCACAAGCTCCCGTTGGCCAGCATTAGCCCATGCGGCATGAGCTATCTTGCAACAGTTTGGGTTGGGATCCAGAACTACCCTGGGTGTGTTGATGTACTTGCCTCACCTGGCCTCTAATCTCACCTCCAAGCCAGACTGTTTTACAAGCTGCTGTCAGAAGGAGCCCCATAAAGTGTATACGTGTTATGCATTGGCTGCTTAAACCGCTCTTGCTCAGTTCCCATTACTTTCAGGATAGCAAGTCTGTTCATGACCCAGGCCCCACAGACCTTGCTGCCCTCCCTGCCACTCCCTCCTGCCCTGAGTTCACACTGTGGCTGACTGTTTGGGTTCCTCCCACCCACCAGGCTGCAACATGCCACCTGCCCTTCCTTATGCTTGGAAAACCTCTCCTGGGTTCTTCTGCCAAGGGCTGTCTCCTTTGGCAAGCTTCCACTGCTCCTTAGGTGAATTTTGATGCCCATCCCTGAGCTTCAAAGGACTTGGCCTGGTTCCCTGTGACACGGGAGTTTTTTTTCACAATATGCTGTTACTGGCCCTAATCTCATCTGTCCAGAGATGAGGAAAGAGCCTAGAGAGACAAGGCAGTGCCCTCCTTGGTATGTATTGTCTATGGTATCAAATAGTCATCAGTACTGGGCTAGAGAGAAAACTCCATGATCAAGAGAACTTACTGTTCTTCCAACAGACCCAAATTCAGTTCCCAGCACTCACATTGGGCAGTTTACCACTGCCTGCAACTCCAGGGGATCTGGCACCCTCTTCTGGCCCCTGTCAGCACCCAGAGTTTTGTTTTTGTTTTGTTTTTCTCTCAGATTTTTTTTTTGAATTACAAACAAGATTGAATTACATGACAATCCCAGTTCCCTTCTCCCTCCCTTCCTCTGCTACCACCCCCCCAACTAAAACCCTACCTATTACATATCCTTTCTTCTAATCTACACCTGACTCAACCTTTCTGCTCCCTCATGACCTCTGCATTCTTCCTCTTCTTCCCTTCTCATTCTCGTAGCTCCCTCCCGCCTCTTCCCATGCTATCAATTTGCTCAGGGGATGGTGACCCTTCCCCCTTCTCCAGGGGACAAAGTTTGTCTCTTTTAGGGTCCTCCTTGTTTACTAGTTTCTCTGGCACTATGGATTGTAGGCTGGTAATCCTTTACTCTATGTCTAAAATCCACATATGAGTGAGTACATACCATGTTTGTCTTTTTGTGATTGGTTTACCTGGCTCAGAATGGTTTTTTCTAGTTCCATCCATTTTCCTGCAAATTTCAAGATTCTATTGTTTTTTTCTGCTGAGTAGTACTCCATTGTGTAAATGTACCACAATTTCTCTATCCATTCTTCAGTTGAGGGGCATCTAGGCTGCTTCCAGTTTCTGGCTATTACAAATAGTGCTGCTATGAACATCGTTGAACAGATGTCTTTGTTGTTGTATGAATGTGCTTCTTTTGGGTATATGCCTAGGAGTGGAATTGCTGGATCTTGTGGGAGACTGATTCCCATTTTCTTGAGGAGTCGCTATACTGATTTCCAAAGTGGCTGTACAAGTTGGCACTCCCACCAGCAGTGGAGAAGTGTTCCCCTTTCTCCATATCCTCTCCGCCATAAACTGTCATTAGTGTTTTTTATTTTAGTCATTCTGATAGGAGTAAGATGGTATCTCAGAGTTGTTTTGATTTGCATTTCCCTGATGGCTAAGGATGTTGAACACTTTCTTATGGGTCTTTCAGCCATTTTAGATTTCCTCTATTGAGAATTGTCTATTTAGTTCTGTACCCCACTTTTTAATTGGATTGTTTGGTGTTTTGGAGACTAGCTTCTTGAGTTCTTTGTATATTTTGGAGATCAGCCCTCTGTCAGATGTGGGGTTGGTGAATATCTTTTCCCAGTCTGTGGGCTGCCGTTTTGTTTTGTTGACTGTGTCCTTTGCCTTACAGAAGCTTCTCAGTTTCAGGAGGTCCCGTTTATTAATTGTTGATCTCAGTGTCTGTGCTACTGGTGTTATGTTCAGGAATCGGTCTCCTGTACCTATTAATTCAAGGGTATTTCCCACTTTATCTTCTAATAGGTTCAGTGTGGCTGGGTTTATGTTGAGGTCTTGTATCCATTTTGATCTAAGTTTTGTGCAGGGCAAAAGGATTCAAGCAAATTTTTAATCAAGACTGTTGATGTCAGATGATGTGTGCTGGGGAGAAAAGTGGAATTCTGTCACCACACTTGGGTACTGAGAACCAAACTTGGGTCTTCTGGGAGAGCAACAGCAAGTGCTCTCAGACTCAAGTGCTCCCTTATTGATCATTCTCCACCCTGGTGCTACGTTGACCAGATACCCAACCCCCAGTCTTGTAGTTCCCTATTTACAAGTAACTCTGAATCCTTTCTATCAAGCATGCAGGCATGAAGTAAGAGAAAGCATAGGAGTTTGTTTGTTTGATTGTTTTGTTTAAAGACCTTCCTATCCTCTCATCCCAAGAGCATCACTTTTTGTCATGGCCAAGTAGGGAAAACCAGTCACATGATCACCTCTGAATTGCTGCAGTCCACAAGATCATATAGTGAGATTTCAGTCAACAAACTCACCAGGCCAACCCATCGGAATTATCACCATGGCATTCTGCTGGCGAAAACCCCACTTGTAAAGCCTTGGGGATACCTGACTTTTGAATAGTTACTGTCATCCCTGTAAAACCCTTGTGAAACCACAGTGCTCCCACCTTTTCAGAGTGGGATTCATCCCCCAAATTCCCTCAAAATCCAGGAGGAGAATGTATGTGTGAGCCAGTTTGTTTCCCTTCGCCCTCAAACCTTTTTAGCCAAGCCCTGTCAGCTTGTTGTAAGCCTCTAGCCTGGACTCTGAGAGGACATTGAAGCTGGAACCTGAATGCCTTCATTACTGAAAGCCAGAGAACCTGGCTGAGTGGCTGCCTCCAGGCCATACTGTGCTGGGCCCACTAGCCACCTCTGGCTTTTGGTGGACAGATGTCTTCTGGCAGTGTGAGGGCTCATCAGAAGGCAGGACTGACTGAGGGAGAGGGAGCCAGGAGGATCCAGCAGACTGTAAAGTAGCATGGTTGATGACTGGCTGACAGAGGGCTCTGTAGGTCACTCTAAGGACCTGGGGTATTTCTGTGAACTGTGATACCTTTTGTTGGCTTTGATTGTTATTAGTGGGAAGAAGAGTCTTCAGGGGCCAAGTGAGGACCCAAGTAAGGAGCTGTTGCAGGAGGATGGATGTGTGGGAGAAAAGCATGGCACCTACCATCTGTAACAGCTAATCCTAGCAATCTACATCTGGAGTCAACAGAAACCCACGTCGCTGGGCATGGGGTTTTCTTAATCAGATCATTGCAGGTGGGAAGACCCATCATAAAGCTGGACCACACTTTTTGGTGGCCATCCATATAAGATGACATGGATAAAGGAAGCTGTTACTTTTTGCAAGCTTGCCCTCAGTCTCTTTAGCAGGTTCATCTATCCTGTTGCTGAGGCATTCCCTCACTGATGTTAGAACCTACTTCCTCGGGATTCTAATGTAGACTGAAGACCAACAGCTGTCTGTGGACCTCTAACACCAGACTGGGACTGTCGAGAGCTCCAGTCGCAGGGACTGAACAATTACTGGATTCTTGGCTTTTCTGTCAGAAGACAGCCATTGTTGGACTAGCCAGCAACAATCTGTAAGCCACTGTAATAATCCCCATTTAATGTATATGTATCCATTCTATCAGTTTTGTTCTTTTTAGAGAATCCTGACTAATATATCTTCCCACAGAGAAACCAAGCACAGCCTGAGACACTCTGCTGCCCACTGCTAAGCCAAGCCAGGAGCCAACACACTGTGTATCAAGGATCATCTTGTTAGTATTATAGAGTTTGTAGGCTGTAAGGCATCTACTGCAACCATCTAGCTCTATTTATTGCTGGAGTACAAAGCCATAATAGTATGTAAGCGACTGAGCATGGCTGTGCTCTGATAAACTTTATTTAGAGAAACAGGCAGCCTGCCACAAGCAAAGGCTGCTGGTCCTTGATATATAAGTCCCAACATGTGCTGCAGTGGTCCTCTGTCATCGTACATTCTAGTCAAGGCATTGGTGACAGTCATAGAAGATAGCCAAGGACATTGTCATTACTTAAAAGTTTGTGCAACAGCCACTCCCCATGAATAGGATTTCTTGTAACACTTGTGGTTTAAGGATGAATCACAGCTTCCCACTGTCTGCAAGCAAGTCCTCTCTTGACAAAGGAAAGGTCTTTTTATGATAGTTCAGGCTCACCAGCTATTCTTCTAGAACTAAATACCTTTATTATGTGTAATTAGGGCAACAACCAAGAAAAGATGCAAATGCAGCCCCCTCCTTGCCGCAGCTGGGAGCTTTGTGACCTTTTCCAAGAGGAGGTTTGCACGGAAGCACACTTCACTCGTATTGAAACAGGAAAGGAGAAATACATGCCAAGGAAAGGAGGAATAGGCTGAGATGCCCGCAGGGTCACATCTGGGCATTCAGCTCAGCTGGTGCTCACCTGCCAGGCAGCTCCACCACAACCCTCTGTCCCCGAGTGAAAAGGAGCAAATGGTACAGGTTGCATCTCCAGCTTTCACTGGTTCTTTTTTTCCTAGGATTTCTTTCATCCCTTTGCAGGGTGGAGCTGCTGGTTTAATGAGGAAAGACAATTTGGAAATAAGATGAGACTGAGGAGGTTGATCTTCTCCTTATCTTTTTTGACAAGGAATGGAAGTCCCAAAGCGTCATCTTCTAGAACTTTCTGTTATGTTGGAAACACTGGTGTGGTCACTGAAGAGCACCTAAACTGACTAAGGAATGGAATAATTCCTCCTCCTCCTATTTTCTCTCCTCTTCTCCTCCTTTCCTTCTCTCCTCTTCCTCTTCCTCAAAACTCAGAGGTCTACCTGCCTCTGTGTCCCTGGTGCTGGTGGGGCAATGCTGTGCCTGAAGGATGTTGGCTAAGATCTTGGGCTCATGAGTCAGCCTGACACTGGGCTTAACCTGCCTTCACACTCATGATGGGCAGTTAGCTCCTGATTGCCGCTGGTCCCCAGCTCCTCAGTGGTTACCACTGAGGAGTGGGTTCCACCTTGTGGAGTAGCTATGAGAAGGAGGGAAACCACTGGAGACGAAGTGGTGCACTCAATGCTCTGCCTAGCCAATGTCGTGGCTTTGTTTCTCAGAGTGTCCTGCACCATGACTCAGGAACAAAAAACAGGCCACAGAGTGATCTGCTCTGGTGTCTCCCACAGGGGTTTCCTTGCTTCAAAGTGACACTACATAAAGGGACTTGAAAAGGGGACAAAGTAGGAGCAAAAAGAGACAAAGACCACCAACCAAACCCTTCTCCCTCTGAGACTTCCGCTGATTTCACCTCTGGACCACTGATTGCAGGCTCCATGATGAGTAGCAGTGAGCCAAATTTCCCAGGCTGGCTTACAGTTTTGGTGGTTGTTAAGACACTGCTAAATTCGATCATGAGAGCTAGGATCATCAGGCAGGCCCAGGTCTTTTTCTTATTACTGTTTGTTTGCCATTTGTCCTTTTGCTTTCTGGCCACTTCCTGTCTGGAGTGTGGACACAGTGGCTGGAGTTCCAGCAGCTTTGAAGTGTCCTTCTGGTTAGGAGCAATATACTACTAATGAAGACAAAGGAAAACAGTGAAGAAGCCTGAGCTTGGGAAACCACAAAACCAACAGCCCCATCCAGGACTGCCCACCTCCAGATTTCTTTTATGAAAAATAAATCTCCACATCATGGTTAAGACATTATGCCTATTGTCTCTCAAACACAGCTGCTGTAAGCAAATTATTCCCGAGTGATGGTGAATCCACAATTTCAAGATTTTCTGGCATAGATTGGATGAAGCAAAGAGTTTGAAAAAGGCAGTCCCTGCTTGTGTATCCTGACTGCAAGGACCTCTAATCCTGGGAGCCACGATGTGGGTCTTGAGTTTTTTCAATCTTTTCCCTCTGAGTTTTTGGTCATTCTTCATTTATCAAGCCTGGTCATTGTCTATTTTTTCCTTCCATGGATCTGCAAACAATTTTTTTAACATAGGTTATATTTTGAAAGACTTATTATTTTTAGTTATGAATAAGTATAGGGGGGTGGTGTGTGTGAACTTGAGTGCAGGTAGCCATAGATGCCATTGGATTCCTCAGGAGCTTGAGTTACAGGGGTTTGTGAACCACTTAACCTGGGTTCTGGGAGCCCCCTTGGGTCCTCTGCAAGAGCATTAACTGCTTAGCCAGCTCTTCAGTCCCACCATTGATTAAGTTTTACCTAGTAGTCACCTTCCCACCTTTCTATTTCTTTTTTCAGTTTTCTGGAACAAGATCTTGCTACATAGCTCATGCTGGCCTCGAACTCCAGATCTTCCTGCTTCATCCTCTTCAGCTGATGACCAGTGGGTACCACTAAGGCCGACTGTTTTATTCATCAGGAAGACCCCCTAGGGATGGCTCAGTGGTTAAGAGCACCTGTTGTTCTTGCAGACCTCCAGGGTATCTAATGCCCTCTTCTGGCTTCCAAGGGACCCTGTAATCTCATATACAGTTGACACAAAGACACACTCATGCACACAATAAAAAATAAAACTTTAAAGAAAACTATTCAATGATCAGTGAACATTTTTTTCACGTGGGCACTGCCCAGTAGCAGACTGGGGTGGGGATTGATTCTCCTAGGAAAAGATATCCTTGCTGTCCTGAACTCCAGTGTGTGGATGTGAGCATATCTCCAAATCACCAGCTGCAAGGTTTCTCGTGTGGTCTGCCCCTGAGTAACACAGAGAAGCCAAATGGTTCAGAACTTACTCTGATGTGCGGTAGTTTCCCATGTCCTGGAAGAGAGGTATCAGTGGCATCAGACTGCCCTAATTCCAGAACTCGGTCCCATTTGCTCTGTACATTACTGACTTCTCTCCTTCACATTCTTCCTGTTTTTATCAGCTAGACTTGGTTTCAGTTGTTTGCAACCAAGAAGTCTGACTGGTTCAAATACTGAACCACATCATTTTACGCCCCCAGTACCCCATGAGGATGACCTCATGGGAACCAGTTCAGGAGATGGAGTCTGCATAAGTCTTAACTTGTCGAATATTCATTTTTCATTGAGCTTTAAAAATACCCAAGACATCTTTTCTATGGTTCTGCTCCTAGCATGGTGGCCCCTAAGAACTGTTACTATTATACACTGAAGCAAGTTGGTCCAGCACCAGGAAGAACTTCCCAGCGAGGGCGGATAGGCATCCATTCTTGCTGCATTTACCTATGGTGTCTTGAGGCAGAAGAGATATCTAGTACATACAAGAATCCCAATTTATGGTGTTGAGAGGGCTCAATGTGTAAAGAAGCTTGCTGCACAGGCCTGGTGATCTATGTTTGATCTCCAAAACCATGTGGGGGTAGAAGAGTGTGGACTCCACAAGCTCCTCAGACACCATACCGTACCCCCACCCCCCAGCTGTGCACCACGACCCCAAGACTGGACCCTATTAATAAAACCATTTTTAAAGTTCTATTCTAGAGGAGAGCTTGAGGAATGTGGAAAGGGGAGCGAGGAGGAGACACTTTGTTTTACTATATTAATTAATAAATGCTTTTTTCTTTTGGAGACTGTGTTTTACTACATAGCCCAGGCTCTCCTGGAACTCAAAAAATCTTCCTGCCTCAGCCTCCCTAGTTCCAGGATTTTAGGTGCCCTACTTTCAGGTGGAGACATTTAAATGCTAATGAGAAACAGCTCCGACAACTGTCAGAGCAGGAACCTGATAAGGCTGTGCAGCACCTTAGAAGTTGACCTCTCTGTGTGAGAGGAGCTGTAAGGAGGACCTTAGGGAAGGTTTAGATAAAAGGCAGATAAGGGAATTGATAGATGCTATAGCTGTCAGCATTCATTCGGAGGCTTCAGAACTTGTAAAAAAAAAAATCATCTGAAGACAGGGAGACATGGCTGTGTTTGGGGCTGTAGGAATTGAGTGTAGTTAGTCATTTCTTACAATATTGTGGGGGTGGTATTCTCCCATCTTGCCCAGATTGTGGCATTATTCTCTCTGGCTCCAAGGGCCGAATGTTGTCCCTTCTCCCAAGCTGCCTCCAGATAGTGACTCTAAGTAACAAACACAATGCATATGGAAGGCACTTGTAATTGAACCTGATGGAGATTCTGTTGCCCACACTTTGAGAATGCATCCATCTCGAGAAGCATCGTGCAACAGCATAAGGATTAATAGTATGCAGCCATGAAAAAAAAAAAAAAAACCCAACCATAGAGGAATTGTGCTTAATTAATGCAGTAGGAACCGAAACACTGCAGGAGCAGACGAACACACACTCCCAGAATATGATACAATAAGCGGCTTCAGTTCAATAGGGAGACAGTTTATGTGGCAGGAGAGATAATAGCACTCGAGAGGGGAAATGCTAAAATAAATTAGTATACAAGAAAACACTGATTCGAAAATATTTCACAATGATTGATTTGCGTGATCTGTGAGAAACCTCTCCACAGTCAACATCTGTGGAACCCTGTCTTTAGGGTACCTTAAAAAAATAGGTCAGCCTGTCTGGATTAGACAGGTTGAGGTGCGAGTTGCCTCTGTGGGAGAAAACCCAGCTGGGTATTTTCAGAGTCTCCCGTTAGCTTATGATCTTAAAGTTCTACTTATGCGAGCTTTCTGTGTCTGTCATTTTTCAAAGCTGGTTAACTCAGTGGCTTTATTATTTCCCACCCCCTTCCATTTCCCCATGGGGCTCTAACTAAATCAGACCACATTTGGAGTCTGGTGTTGCTTTCTGGGTAGCACATTTAAAAGGGACATTGGCCTGCTCTGCCTTCAGAGGACAGAGCCAAGACAAATGGGTGGAAGTAACTCGGAAATACATTTTGACTCTATATAAAAAAAACTGAGTCTCTCTCCTCTACCCCCTCAGGCTCTCAGAGCCTCTCACAAAGCCAAGGTTGTTTTTGTGAGGCAGTTTCCTCCCAGGGACTGAAACACCAGAGCAGAGGGTGTTTGAACAGCTGTCAACGTTGATCTGGAAGAGAATTTTTTTTTTTTTCCCTCTGAAGTTTCCTTCCAGTTCTGACACTGTATGATTGATTGATTGTCTGACTTCTCGGGGTGTTTTACCAAGTCAACAATTCCTTTTTAGTTCTTTTATCTTGATGATTAACTTCACCTTTTCCTACAAAAAAAAGTTGGCAAAAATAATATGGAATGACAATATCAATTGTATTCATCACCTCTCTTGTTTCTATGAACAAATATCTGACACAAGCAACTTGAGGGTTTATTTTGGCTCATGGGCTGTGTGATACAGTCCATTGTGTAAGGGCAGGCATGGTGGCAGGAGTGTGAGGTGGCCAGTCACATTCCACCCACCATCAGGGATGAATGCCCATGTTCAGCCTCTTCCTTTCCCCTTGTTTATATACTATGGGACCCCAGTTGATGAGATGGTGCCACCCACATTGGGGTAGTGGGGCGTCATCCTTTCTCAGTTATACTTACTCACTGGTAATGACCTCAGAGTCACACCCAGAGGTGTACCTTCTAGGTGATTCTTCATCCGTTGAGGTTGACAAAGGTGATTAACCATCACATCTCCCATGCTGCTTAGTAGCAGGGCATGGCCTTAGACCTATTGGTCCTGGAAGCTGCTCACCTTCTCAGCTTCCTTTGCATCCCTGCCCCACCCTTTGTTCTACTGGTTCCAGCCCCTTTGCCTTGGTCTTCTTGCTGTTGCTTGGGCCAGTGCACCTCCTGCCTGCTTTGGCCTGGAGAAGGCTCATATGCCCTGGCCCGCCCATTCCAGGCTGGTGGCATCTTCTTAGATGCTGCTGACAAGATCATTTCTGCTACCTGTTTAGTCTTTTCTTTTGTAATGTGATAAAAAGGTGGGTTGCCCTGGCGATTGAGTTAAATCTACTAAAATTCTCTAATGGGAATCAGGCTGCTGGAGGACTATGCAGGAGTGACTTGGAAGGGAAATCGCTGAATGCCATGCCCGGTGGGAGCCTCTTGCCCTTCACAGATGGGCCTCCTGCTGTCTTGGGAAGCATGCCTTGGCCACCTGTCAGAACTCTGGTCATTCATCAGAAGCAAGCACAGAGACCTCCAGAAGCCCTCCTGGTCTGTGAGGATGGAGTTGCTCCCTTCTCTGTGCCACCAGGACACCTTGTCTGAACACCCACCATCACGGCAAGCATCACACCACAGTGTGTGTGTATGTGTGTGTGTGTGTGTGTGTGTGTGTGTGTGTGTGTGTGCACATGTGCATTCGACATTAATCAGTAGAGAGCTCTTTTGCTTCTATGCCCTTGTCATGTATCTTTGCACCCCCAGTGCCTGCCATAGAAGCTGGCTCTATCAGAACCTTTACTTGCAAGATCCAGAAATCAACGTCTTTGGAGCAAAAACCAACGAGCCCGTCTGTTCACTCAGTGTGCTCCTGGCTTGCTATCCTTCCTTCCATAAAAAAAAAAAAAAAGCAAAAACATGACAACCTCGTAGGTGTGCTTTGGGTAGGGGAACCCCCAACAGAAGCGTCCATGACACCCAATGGTCAGTGAGGAGGAAGAGGAACAAAGAGAGGAAAAGGAACCACGCTGAAGACAGGTTGAGTCTTCCTGACTGTGGAAAGCTGAGGCGTGGCTGGAGGTAGAAGGTGTTAGGGATGGGCCCTGAGAGTTCTGTTCTGTGTTTCACGCTGTGAGCAGTTACCTGACAATTTAGGGAAGGGAGGGTTTATTTTGGAACAGGTTCCAGAGGGAACTCAGTGTCCCTTTGTGAGGAAGGCATGGCTGCTGGCCCTCTACTGCCTCAGGAGCCTGTGGCTTCTCACGGGTCGAGACCAGGAAGCAGAATTTTCAGGCCAAAAATTGAAAACCAGCCTTTTAGAGTCAAGGGACAGATTCCACCAGCCAGCCCCACCCCCACCAGCCAGCCCCACCCCCACCAGCCAGCCCACCCCCACCAGCCAGCCCCACCCCCACCAGCCAGGCCCCACCCCCTTAAGGCTCCACTACCTTCGAAAGAGCACCATCAACTGGGGACGGAGCTCAGTGCAAGACATTCAAATCCACTTCCGTTTAGGAGTACCTGGCTGGGTTTCTTTCCTTCCTTCCTTCCTTCCTTCCTTCCTTCCTTCCTTCCTTCCTTCCTTCCTTCCTTCCTTCCTTCCTCCCTCCCTCCCTCCCTCCCTCCCTCCCTCCCTCCCTCCTTCGCCCCTTTCTCTTTCCTTTCATCCTTCCTCACTCTCCTTCCCTTGCTTGCTTGGTTCCTTGAACTCAGGAAACAGTACCACCAGCCTGAGCCAGTGTGGGGCCAGGGCTGTTCGTGTTGCGCATGGTGTGTTTATGCTCCGAAATGTCTGAGAACCAAGGCAGCTAGCTGGTCCTCGCCAGTGTCTACTCCACTTCCCTTAAGTTGTTCTTACTTTTTAATTGCTCCACTTCTTTCCTTTGTTTTCCTAGTTAAAGGCCAACAAAGACTGGAATTGGGTATTTCAGCCGTTTGTGGTCACCATTCATTTCATGGTCCTCTGCATTTATTAACTCTTATTTCCTCACTATAATCTCTTTTCCCCCTTGATATTTGTAAAATCGCATCTTATTCTCCTTAATTGCGTTGCCGGTGTGATCTAATTCCAATTTCCCCCTTCCACGTCTTTGCCCAGGAAGCTGATGCTACAGACTCTGTTTTTCTTGTCTCCTTTTCTCTCTGCAGACATGGATGCTATGTCGTCTTTCCTTTCAGATCCCTCGTGGTCTTTGGGGACTTCATGTTGATTATATTTTGCTTCTTCTTTAGAAAAAGTCCCGGACTGGGTTTTAATTATTTGTGGGTCCCTCCTTCCTTGAAAAATACCCAGCCCCAGCCTTCACTGTAGAGCCAAACAAAGTGTTTGGAGTCCCCCTGTGGCAGGTGACTCTTCTGGTCTACTGCCTGAACAGAAAGCTGAGCCTGGGGCAAGAAGGAAGAAGGGGTGTTGTGCTGTCTTATGGCTTCCTTTTAGCAGCTGCCTTTCCTTTCCCTTTTAGCACTGACTGGTAGAAAAGCTAATGATGGAAAGATCTGGGTGCCTAGCAGGTTTGGGCCTCCATACATAATTAAGTGCTATTGTCAAAGACAAGGACACTCAACTTCCCAGTAAGGGTCCTGAGCATCCACCTGAGTGCTGTTCATTTTTCCATCTGTGATTCAAGCCACCACAACTGTAGCACCTCCTGTGTGTTTTGCCCATTCTTCTCATTTAGCACCTGTTTTTATTTTGCTGTAACCCATGATTATTTGCGTGTCTCTTTTACATGTCCAAAACTTAACCCCGTTCTTACTCTTGCAACCTAGTGAGTTTTGGATCCCGTGGTTCCCATTGCTGTTAGCTTCAATGCCCGTATGGTACAGATATCTTCATCATCATTTGGCCCCTTTCATGTGTGCCCTGCTTCACACTCACATTGGATGGCCTCACTAAAGTATCCCAGGCCAAGGTGGGCATTGTGTGGCCACTCACATCCAATCCCCCTCCTCAAATACCACTCCTGGTTTCTCATCCCATTATCTCTCCTCTCCCTTTTCCCATGCCTTAGGGAATTGTCTTCTGCAATCTGAGAACCAGAGACAAGATCAGACAGAATCCAGACAACATAGTTCTCTCCTCTGACTACTTTCCTTGGGCCAGGGTGAGCATGCGACATAGTTCAAGCCAATCACATTGGAGAGGGCATTTATTGCAGACATCTAGGATGAAAAGCTTCCATGCTGTAAACATAAAACAGCTCTAACCCAAAGGGAATAAATGTTTATTTTTCAGCCTGATATCAGTGACCATGGCCTAGGGACATGGGTTCAGATGGCCTTGGATGGCCTGTTCTAATGTGTCAGAAATAGTTTTGAGATGTTTCTAAAGTTACTCAACAGAAGAAATTCACAGATTTATGAACACACTGGTGGAAACACCAGGCAGGCAGAGTCTAGCAAAGCAGAGGCATCTCTGTTCTAGGCTTCAGGTGTTGCCTAAGGTCATGCTTACCTTTTGGGTGGGTAGACGCTAGTAGTCTGTTAATACATCCGAAAGGGTTTCAGTGGTCATTGCAGGACTGTCAGCCCAAAAGATTTGGTTCTGGATCTGTGACATTCCAACTTTCTAATCAGCCCATCAGCCATGTAGAATCAGTTACATAGGTGTGGCCTTTTTGTTTTTTCCTTCTGGGAACTTCACTTTGGTCTTCTGAGAGAACTTCCAGAACAGGTCTGATCTGACAGTGGACATTTTTAGCACCATATGTGAAGAGCTGAACATGAAGCCAGTGTAGAACAATACCAAGAAAAACAGGAGAAATGAGCCTTGATTTTATTCCCTGAGTTCATGACTCAGCTGTGCCTGAACCCCTCCTAGACCTCTGCCTGCCACACCCTGCATCTCATCCATAAGCAAACCATACCAGCACAGCTTTTTGACACACTCAGAACCCAACCCCTCCTCAGGGCTGATGCTGTCTTCCTAGGCCTCTTGTTCAGCCCATAGTAACCTGCATATGGGTCTTCCTGCTTCTACACTTAATCCATAGAGTCGAAAAAGTCAGGCTTGAAAACCTTAAGTCATATGAGTTCACTGGTCTCCTCAGAGCCAAAAGGCATTGCATTCACCTCCAAGAACCTAACCCTGACCCTCAGCACCTGCCTGGTCTCCCTAACCTTATCTCCCATTGCTGCACCCACCCCACCTCAGCACTCTCCATCCTCACTGACCTCTTAGCTCCCACCTTTACATGTGCTGTGCTGTCTTTCTGCCATGTTCTTCCACCAGTAGCTGCATGGCTGGCTCCCTTTTGCCTTGTGGGCTTCAGTTGAGCTTTTGAAACCATTTCTGCCAAACATGCAACTTTCTTGCTACTCTGTCCCTTTACTCTGCTTTGTTTTTCTAGAAGACTTTATCATTACCTGACAAACATGTATTTGTCTCTATGTGTCTATACCCACCCGTCACCCTTAGAACATATGAGAACATGTGCTGTCTTCTTTGCTAATAAATATAGAAATTTCTAAAACACCTCCTGGCACCATGCAGGCACTCAATAAAGCATTATCAATTTATTGGTTTGATGAATTAAAGAATCATTTCCTTATTTTGAGTGTGGCATTTTAAACTGGGTTCCTGCCATCTGCAGATGAAAGTGTTCTGGTACAGAATTCAGCTAAGGTTTGCCTTAAAGGTGGGTAGCTTAGCTTTGCCCAGGTTGCAAACTACATCTCTATAGAAGACTTGAATACATCTGCCCAGTTGAATCCCATGATTCTACTGTATCATGGCCTCCTTGGATCCTCATATTGTTTTACACACAGTAAATGCTACCTGCCCCTCACGTGACTGGAAACATGGATGTGGTCCGGCAGAGCAGCAGAGCCCCTGTCACTTTGTCCCCAGTCCACAGTTCTGTTTCTGCATTTCTATCCACAGTCCCACAGCTTCACCGTGTGGCTCTTCCCACAGCCCTGGGGGAGCACAATGAAATTTTGTTGCCTTTGGTCTCTATTTATCTGGCATTTCCCATCCTCTCTTCTCTGCAAGCCAATAACATTCTGAATTTTTCCCACCAGAGACTGCGGGCTCTTTAAGGGAAGGAGAAAAGCAAGCAGATGGCTCTTGGGAAACCGAATCTGCATTGTGAGATCAAAATTCCGCCTTCTGTAAACCAGCCCTGAGCAGAGCATTCTTCAAACCACGGACAACAGACATCCATGTGCTCCGGTCTTAAGTGGCCACAATATGTGGTGGATTCCAGTGCCAGCCCCTTGCTTCCAGCCAGAGCCACTTTCCCTTCCCCAGCTATTCCCCACAGGCCACATTAGCTCTCGTTTGAATTCCCTCCCCTCACTGCACACTCCAATGTTACTCACCAGCCCCCAGTGGACAGGCACAGGCTCATTTGCTTTCACACGTAATGGATAAAACAGCAGGGACTTCTAGCTGGAAACTGTTTTCTAGGCTGCAAAAGGCCACAGAAAACCACGAAGCTGCCAATATGCTTCAGAACTTATTAATACACACTTGGCACAAGTTGGCACATGACACTGCCCTGTGCCCCACAGGGAGAGACAGATGACAGCCTTCAGTGGTGGGAAGACTGGGATGGGGCCCCTTATCCAGGGGCTATTTGTATTGCTAGTTCTTTTAGATAAGGTTCAGAAACACACAGGTGACTTTCAATGAGGTCACAGTGTCAAAGATCATTGGGGTCCCTTTCTGATTCCAAACTAGGGTCTAAAACAGATCCATGTCACATTTTATGATGTTTGTTTTAGAAATCAGGCTAATCTAGAAAGAACTGGTTTATGATGTTTGCTGACAACAAATGATGTAGCAGTTCCTCCAGCCCACAGAATGTGTCTTTGAAATAGGGGGAAAGATAGTGCATTTGTACATAAAGCTGTCACACTTAGGCCAGACTCAGCTGGAGAACATGGTCCCCTCCCCATGGCTCTGTTGCCTTTGCTATTGATACCATGCCTTTGAGAATAAAACACTGCTCACATTAACATCCAACAGCATTTCCAATACTTTGTGTTGCCTTGGCCAGAAAGCTGAACTGTCTAGCTTCTGTGGTCTTATTTTATACTAAGTGGTGGAATTTTCCTATTTTTATCCAGATGATTTTTTTTTTTGTCTTTTCAGGATTCTTCTAAGATTTGGGGGGTTTCACTTCCTTACAGTCACAGAAAGAAATGTATAAAGCCCCCTAGAATCAGGGTGGATCTAGGACTGAGCTCCCAGGGGTGCAGAGAGAGTCAGTGGTCCCCTCGCCCTGCCGTCATTTCTTATGAAGAGGAATTTGAAAGAGCTGAGAACAGAAACCACCTGCATTATTTTATAACGTATGTTTAATGGCTAAAATAGAGAAAACAGATTGGAAAATACAACTCAAATGGTTGAATGATTGGTGGCAAGGGCAGCTCATTTGGTAAAATTCTTGCCTTTAAGTTAAAGACCTGAATTTGGTCCCTAGAACCTGAGTGAAGACTGGTTAATGTGCACTTAAAATCCCTGCTCTGGGAGTAGGAGGCCTGGGGCTTGCTGGTCAGCTGACTATTTACTTAACAAGCTCCAGGTAACCTAGAGACCCTTTGTTAAAATAGGTAGATGGCTCTCCTGAGGATGGACCCCCGAGAGTCATTCTCTGGCTTCCACATTGTTGTGCCCAAATTCTGAACCCCCAAATCACCAATGCAAAAGCAAAGAGTCTTTTATTGTTTAACGAGTTAACTGCATTAACTGACTTCCTCCAACTGTCCAATACAGTTGGTGGGGCAAGAAGGATCTGAAGGGACCTAGAGGCAGGGAATTTATTGGGGTGAGCAAGGGGAGTGTCTGGGGGTCCACAACAGTCTCAGGATTGGTACATTTCCGGGCTTGGACAGCTTGTCCTGAGTTGATTAGTCAACTGCCACAGATAGGTTGCTATGGGCTATAGGCCCTCCCAGGGCGATTGCTATGCTCTGCATTCCACTGTTATCATAAAGCACATCCAGAGCCTGCCAGCTAACTTCTGATTGGTTCCTTGCCACATGGTTGGTATCAGATTCCTAGTGAGGGGCAAGGTGGGAAGTTCAACACATGTTGCTGAGTCAGGAGCCTTTCTCTTGCTGGGTCTTTTCTGCAGCCTGTCATGGCTGCCAAAGCAGGCGGCTGAGTGAGGGTCTGGTGCCTTCAACATGTGCACACACACATAGGCACACATGCATTTAAAAGCACCCCCCCCCCACACACACACACACAAAATAATCCATTAGAAGCCAAATACTTGGGGTTTTTTTTTTTTTGAACAATATTCCTTGAAAATGTAGGATTGTACAAATCATGAATACAGGGAACGTGGGACTCCAAATGTAACAAAAGGAGTGTAGACACAGTGGCTCAAGACTATGGAAACAATACCAGGAACAGTGGCTTCAAGGGGCTGGAGAGAGATGCTCAGCCATTAAGAGCACTGGGTGCTTTTGTAGAGGACCTGGGTTTGGTCCCCAGCACTCCCATGGCAGCTCATAACTGTCTGTAATTCCATTCCGTTGTCATAGTGGGAGTGGAGGGAGGCATACCAGAAAGCCTGGACAATGCTGGCAGAACCTATGGTACTCTGGTTGTATACCAGTGCCCTTCCCTTCAGTCAAGGGGTAGTGAGAACCAGACACCACCATCCCTGATGAGAAAGCTACTGCCCCCAGAAACCTTGGTAATGAAGGGACCAGCTTCCCATTTTGGCGCCCATAACAGCCTAACACGTGCTTGTCTGACCTTGCCTTGGTCACTAGGAGGTCAGATGCCTGCCTGGTGGCAAGGAGCCAATCAGAAGTTAGCTAACGGGGCTGTGCTTTACCGCTCTGGGAATGCTTTACAGACAAGTGCACCCACCCTGGGAGGGCCTATGGGCCATAACAACCAGTTGGCCAATCAACACAGGGCAAGTCCTCCAAGCCTGGAGGCACACCAATCCTGAGCCTGTGCGTACCCCTAGACAATCCCCTTACGCTGCCCTATAAGATCTCGGTCCCGTGGCTTCTCAGAGTCTTTCCCCAGCCACCCGCCATGGTGGGTGAATGAAAGGCCTGAACTAATGAGGTTAGCTCATTAAACAACTGCAATAAAAGACTCGTTGCTTTTGCATCGAAATGGGCCTCTTGGTGATTTGGGGGCTCAGAATTTGGGCACAACAGTATGTGGGGCAAGCTAAAGCCTGGGTCATATAGCACTTGGAATGCTACCTAAACCCCCAGTGAAACAGCTCACACATGTGAAGACACCTTTTCATTTTTAATTCCTTTTGTGGGGCTGGAGAGCCAGCTTGAGGCCTTGCAAACTCTTGGCAAATGTTCCGCAATTTGTCTGACTGGCTGATCTGTTTGAATGTGCCTGAAATGGGAGGTGAGAATTGAGAAAAGAAAGACAAGAGACAGAAGGTAGAATCGGGAGGGCTCTCATTGAATACTGCAGATGCCCCAAGTTTATTAGTCAAAGCCCTTACATACCCCAAGCAAAAGGAGAGGGCAAAAGACTTCCTTACCATGATACAAGGAACAAACAAATTTAATTACCCCCCCCTAACACTCAAAGCATCTGGTGACCACACCCTAAGTCAAACATTCTGGAATTTGGTCTTGAAGGTCAAGACATTCAGTAGCCAAACCTTGGGCCAAACATCCTGTTGTTTAACCTTGAGGAGCAAGAATAGGTTTGAATTCTCTGACCTGTCAGTGCCTGAATATCAAACATGATATTTTGGGCGTAAACCTCAGCTCAATCCCAGGAGCTCGAATCTCCCATTGTCTTTTAGATGCTGGCTGGTTACCTCCGTGTGGCCTGGCCAAGGTGGAGAATGGCTCCTAGTTTGTATAACAATAGATCTAGGCCCTGTGTGGGCCCACACTTATTCTGAGGGCTAGTGAAATGTGCCTGGTGCCAGGAGGTTGGGGCCCTTGTGGGATATCTGGGGGCTTGTATGAGTACCTAGGGACTGGTGAGAGGCTGTTGAAGATGTGCAGTTTTGGGGGTACCTCTAGGATTAAAGGAAATATTTGATATCAGCTTTATACATGATAATAGAAGTCTTCTGCTATCACCCCCACTGTTGGAAAGCTATTTTAGAGGATGCTTGAATAAACTGTAGACTTCAGCATGGACTGAGAGCCCTCCTGAGATGACAAGATGCCTCTGTCTTTAACGCTATTGGGTAGCTAGGCTCTCCCAATCCACAATCCCCCACTCAGGAATGGACCCGTGACTGTTCGGCTAGTTGCATTTGCAGCCCCAAAGGCATCAGTCTGGAATACATGGCCTCTGTAGTGTGGGACTGATATAGGCCAGACCCCTGCACTGACCTTAAGTCAAGATGGAATAGAGTCAATAACAATGCCTCCCTCAGCCCCTATAACCACTGAGTTCCACCCCAGCCTAGAGAGACTGTCCTGGAAAGCATTGAGAGCTTCTTTCTTATGAGTTTACCAGGCACTAACACAGAGGCTCAGAGCTTGCTTGAATGGCTTTGAATTTCAGCCTTGGTCCTCTGCTATATGCAGGATGGAATGAAGGCCATCTCTTCCTGGTCCTTGTCCTGTATAGGCTAGGTATTAGGTATGAAGCTATTCTAGAAAACGCATAAGGCTAGATTTTGTTAGATTCAATAGCTCTTATGTTGTTCAGTGCCCTTCCTTGTACCCAATCCCAGTTTGCCACTCTCCTGCCAGAGAAGCAGCCCAGGGAGGCCATGCATCTCACCTACCGTTGAGGCTGACGAATATCAGCTGTCAATGCTTCCACTGGGAAAGTAACTCCAATGTGCCTGAGACCACTTTCTAGTATTCCAAACTAATGTTGAAATGGATGGCTAGGTTCAGGTCACAGACTTTGTCAGGACTTTTTGCATTCTCACATCTTCAGAGGACCACCCAGCCATCATTTGCTGCTCTCTGTGCCCACTGTCCAGACCTGATGTTTCTGGTGTGTGAGCACATGATCTGGAGTCAAAAAACCTTACTATGCCACTTGGCCATAGTACTAACTTTGCAGGACATGGAAGTGAACAGACAGGTGTAAGACCCCTGGAAACTCAGGCCCCCAGGATCTCAGCCCTGAACCTCGGCCACCCCAATCACCATGTGGAGTCGAAAGTTTGATGCAAACTGCATGAGGCTTTATTAAAGTTGTTTAACGAGCTAACCCCATGTTAGCTCAGGTCTTTCACCCACCCGCCATGGCGGATGGCTAGAAAAGACAGCTCCAAGCGTCTGCATAGAGATCTTGTAGGGCAGCATAAGGGGAGTGTCTAGGGGTACGCACAGGCTCAGAATTGGTGTGGCTCCAGGCTTGGAGGGCTTGCCCTGTGTTGATTGGTCAACTGGTTGTTATGGCCCATAGGCCCTCCCAGGGTGGTTGCTATGCTCTGCGAGTCATTGGTGTGCACTTGTCCATAAAGCACGTAAAGCATAGCACCACCAGCTAACTTCTGATTGGTTCCTTGCCACGAGGCAGGCATCTCACCTCTTAGTGACTAAGGCAAGGTCAGACAAACACATGTTCAGCTGTATGGCTGCTGAAAATGGCAGGTATCTGACCTTAGTGACTAAGACAAAGTCAGACAAACATGTGTTCGGCTGTTATGGCTGCTGAAATGGGGATCTGGTCCCTTCACGGGTCTTTCAAAGCTGCCCTGGCTTTGGCTGAGGCTTGCATAGGGCAGAGGTGTGAAGGGCACTCAGCTACCAGGCTGGTGCTACTCCTCAGGCTGTCTCTCTGACACATCAAGAGGTGATATTAAGTCCCCTTTTCTCCAACTTGAGCTCTGTGACTCTGCTCTACACTGACTGGTGCTGCAGAAAGGAGACTGTAGCCTCTGGAGGCCAAGTCACAAAAAGTTAGACAGCTCAGCTGCTTCTCTTAGGTGGCTCACCGGTCCTCTGGCTGCCTATTCTGGATACTTCTTCTTCTGAGGAAGCCCCACCCTGTGGGAAGCCACAATCTAGACAGAGGCCTCCAGGGATGTGCCAATCAAGCCTCCAGGGGCAGGCATCAGGCAAGTCAGTGAAGCCACCCCCTCCCCAGCTCAATATCCCTCCATCCACAGCAGCCCTGGCACCCAGTGCCTCCCCCAGGCAGGACAGTGAAAAACCAGGACTCAAAAAAACATCATTGGTGGCTACTTCGGGTCACTGATGGCTTGCCCTATAGGATCGGTAGCCAGGGCACACTCAATGTGTTCAGTTTGTTTTCCAAAAGCCACGTCTCCCAGCCGCTGACCCTGTACGTCCTACACCTCCATTAGGTCTCCAAGATCATCCTGTGAACCAGCCTTCGTCTCCAGAACTAAACCTAACAGAAAGAGCTGGATTCCACAGCAACCATCCCTGAGTTGCTTCTGATGTGACCAAGGCCTCCTGCCACCCTCCTGTTCCACCTACCGGTCCCTCTGTTGCTTTCTGAGCTCTCCTTCCACTCTGTCTGTATTCCTCAGCTAGCATGGATCCTTCTCTGTTCCTCAGATACACCCAACGTAGTCTCACCCCAGGGCTCTGCTGTCCTCCATGCCTGTTCTTCCTCTAGTATGTGTACCTATTCCCCCTCCCAGTGCTTTTAGGTCTGTACTTCTTCAGTGAGCTCTCTGTAGCCCCCCTTACTCCCCCCCCCCGTATTATTTGTTTTTCTTGTTGCTGTGACCAAATTCCAGACAAGCATTTTAGAGGAAGGAGGGCTGACCTTAGCTCACAGTTAGCTTCATGGCAGCTGAGAGGCTTAGTCCAGAGAGGTGGAACCGTGTTCATATCTCTGCAGATCAGGAAGCAGAAAGAGAGACTGGGGCCAGACAGCAGCCAGGCCACAACCCACCGGCTACCGCTTTTGTTGCTCTTCCTCTTGTCAGGCCACATCCCTACACTTTACCAAACAGCGCCACCGGCTGGGAACAACTGCTCACACACATGAAGCTCTGGGGACATTCCATTCAAACTGAACGCTTTCCAAACACACAACTGGGCCCTGGTTTGAGCAATCGCCTTTCTGCCTTCTTCTTCTCTAGATGGCCTGTCCACTAAATACTGTATTTATTCATGCTGTTTTTATTAGCCTCTACTAGAATGTGAATTCTAATATGAGTAGGGCTACTTCCCCAGGGCCTAGAATAGTCAGGCACAAAACTAGGACGTGGTCAATAAATATTCACTGCAAAAATAAAAGAATACCATGCCACAACAGTGTGCCTCGCTGTTAACCAACAACACAATGGTGTGTTTAGCTCCAAAAATGCTGGCTGAATGCAGGTGAAAGACACAAAGAACAACAGCTTCTCAGTGCCTTTGGAAGGGTGCACACAGCTCCTTGGACCCACTGCTTTCAGCCCCCCTCTTCACTTCCCTGCCTCTTTGCTCTGTGGCTAGGAGCATGTGTCCCCAGGTCCCTTTGTCTAGGATGTCTGGAGCTGGCACACACAGAGGACGGAGGTCCCCGGGTGTCTGCCTCACCCCCTCCTCAGTCTGGAAAGCAGGGGGACATGTGCCCTGTTGTGGCTGACACTCCTGGCTCGTAGCGGGCTGCGGTGGGTAATGGTGTGTTTACTTGGAGGATGGAGTAGGGGAATGGGAGGGGAAGAGAACAGGTGATTGGATTCTTTCTATTTTGAGAGATACTATAGGAGTGGGTAGGATGAATCCATACACCCCTGAGTCTGGAGTAAACACAGAGCAGAGGATGGAGTGGTCTCCTGGCTGTGTCTCTGTATAAGGCAGGTAACATTTCCAAGTTAAGTGTCTTCTTTATCTGCAAAGCTGTTTAACCAGGGCTGGTCTGGAACTTCTGGCCCTCCTATATCTTTCTTCCAAGTACAGGGATGAGGATATTCTGGCAGTAATCATTTATTTATTTATTTATTTATTTATTTATTTATTTATTTATTTTAAAGACAGGGTCTTTTCTTGCTGCGCAGCCCAGGATAGCCTCACAGTAGTGATCATTTTGTTTCAATCTGAGAGTGCAGGGATTATAGACATGTGCCACCACAGCCAGCAAAAACATGCTTTTTGAAGGGGAGGAAAGTAGACTGAAAAACACTACTCAAATGCAAATAAGTTTGAGTGTTTAAACTCCTGGCAGGGAAATTATCGAGGGTGCAATTCAGGTTGTGGCCAGAGGGTGGCAGCAGCAGACAGGGGCTTTGCCTCAAGATCTTTTGCAACAAAGCAGCCCAGAAAGCTGGGGGTGGAGGCTAAAAGGACTGCGGTTGCCGGCACTGACGCTGTCTTTTGTGCCCAGCTCACTCCCTTCCTTTTCTCCTGCTGCGAATCTGACCCCTGTAGAACCAGAAGCTTCCCGCTAACTGTCTGCTGGCCCCTGGCATGATTTTTGTTGTTGTTATTTTTAAATTGTTGTTTTGCTTCATTTTTAATTTAATATTTTTATTAATTCTTTGAGACTCTCATATGAGCATGCAATGTGTCTTGATGGTTGCTTTTGAGACAGGGCTTCTCTGTGTAGCTTGAAACTCATCTCCCCCCAGCCTCAGCAATCTGAGCTCTGGGATTGCAAGTGTACATCTCCTGCTATAGTGCAGGATTTTCACTGGAGACCTCTCCTAGTCGATGCCATAAACTTCAGAGATAAATTGAGCAGGCAGAATTATTCCCCCTTTCCTCACTTTAGCACTTAAACCACAAGGGGACCGAGGTACAGAGAGGTGGCTTTCATGATCTCAGAGGCAGCAAGTGGGAAACGTGAAAATCCCTACATTAAGCCTGCATCCTCTAACTTCAATTCTCTTCAGCTGTTCCTCCTGCCAGCATCTTGGGCTCCTGCTGTTCACTGAGATCTGTGTGGGCTTCTGGCATCCGGGTCACTGGGGTCACCTTAGCCAGCAGGTGACTATTGTGGAATAATCCTTTTGTACTTTGTGAAAATATGTCTTTGCCAAGGCACCTTCTGATTGGCTTAATAAAGATCTGGCCAATAGCTAGGCAGGAAGCGGGTAGGCGGGACTTCTGGGCAGAGAGAGAGGAAGAGGAGATGGATGAATCTAGGCGGGATAGATCTGCCAGAGAACACAGGGTGGAAATAGGAGGTGCAAGATGGAAGAGAGGTAAAAGGCCATGAGGCAAATTATAGGTGAATATAAATGGGTTAATTTAAATTTTAAGAGCTAGTGGGACAAGCCTAAGCTATAGGCCAAGCTTTCTCCATGTCTTGTGCGTGTGCGTGCCTGTGCGTGGTGTGTGTGTGTGTGTGTGTGTGTGTGTGTGTGTGTGTGTGTGTGTGTGTGTGTGTGTGTGTGTGTGTGTGTGTATGAGCTGGTATCCCACAGAAAGTCCATCTATAGGTGACAACATCCCCTTGCCTTAGGCAGGAGTCTCTCTCAGCCTTCCTCCCTCTACCCAGACAGCAGCTCCCAAGCTGGCTACTAAGAAACACCCTGCCTCTCCGTGTCATGTATGTCTTGGGTTTTTAGCTCACAGGTCTCACAGCTGAGCAATCCTGAGATATCACCAGGAGTAGGGTTACAAAGAGAAAGTAAAAAACAGAAAAGGAGGGCTGGAGAGGTGAGTCAGTAGTTAATAGCACTGGCTGCTCTTCCAGAGGACCTGGGTTTAATTCCTGCACCCACATGGCCACTCGCAATTGTTACTCTCGTTCCAGGGGATCTGACATTTTCATACTAATGTACACATAAACAAGAAAGAAAGAAAAGAAAAAGAAAGAAAGAAAAGAAAAGAAAAGTAACTCATACCCAAGCTGTCTTCAAGGTTTCTAGGTTTATTGGAGGAACAGACACCAAGGGTTCCCACAGGCTGGGAAGAGCTCCACCATCGAGCTACATCTGCTGCCAGACTTTCCTAGTTCTTGCTACCCCTCATCTTAGACACCCTACTGGGAGAGCCTGTAGGCCCCCAAGTTTTATGAGCTCGCCTTTGGGGTGCAGGGTCTCCAACGTTGCTTTCCCCTGTTTCTGTGTTCCTGTTAGAGAGGCCTCCAATAGCTCCTCTATATAGTGATGCATCCCACAGACCCCACTGGACCTGGGGACTGCTGACCCTGCACACTCCCGTAATTAGGTTTCATTTACAAATTCGGTACAATAGGAGATTAACAGGGACTAAGATTAACAGGGACTCAGTTTCTCCCGTTTCACTTTCTTAAACACAGCATCTCCCTACCCCTTCTTATTTGGGGTTTCCCTTTTCACAGTTTTAGTTACCGGAGAACAAACACACTCAAAAAATATTACATGGAAACGTCTGAAAGTAAAAAAATTATGTTTCCCATAACTTTTCTTATAGCATATTGTCACAGTTGCTTGATTTTGTCCTTAGTCCCCGTTAATCTCCTATTGTACCGAATTTGTAAATGAAACCTAATTACGGGAGTGTGCAGGGTCAGCAGTCCCCAGGTCCAGCGGGGTCTGTGGGATGCATCACTATATAGAGGAGCTATTGGAGGCCTCTCTAACAGGAACACAGAAACAGGGGAAAGCAACGTTGGCAGACATCAAGGCCAGGTATGATGGGACATGTCATGCCTCTGTCCCTCACAGTGAGCTGGAGAATCAACAAACTCAGAAACTAAGGCTGAAGGACACACATACCTATGTCTGGAGCCACACATCCAGTGTCTGATGGGGAGGGGAGGGAGTGATGACAGGCAAATATGCCCTCAGACACATTTACCCGTCGGGGGACTTCCAGGTTTGGTGAAGCTAGTCTCAGAACCCACGCTTCACCCTGGAACCTGTGGTAGCATAGGTTGATTTGTTCTGCTGTGTGGGTGTAAGGAAAAGGAAGCTCCGTTGTTTTGCCTCAGGGGAGCCAGCTCTAGGTGGAGGGAAGACCTGCAGGGAGGAGGTGGTCCATGGAGAAATAGTGCATCACTTGTCACAGGACATATGTTGTTGGTCAAGGACACCCAACTGCATTGCCTGGCAACAGCAGTCCACATAAATGGGATGCAGCCGTGGTTGTGGACAGATGGGGCCAGCCAGATAGGACCAAGCTAAACATCAGCAAAACCTGGCCAAGAGCAGACAGTGTGGCTTCTCGGACTGATAATTACAGAAGCCTTGGAGAATGTAAGTTTTTAGTAAACAATGCTACGTGCTTGGCTGCTGGTTTGGGTTTTTGCCTGAGTGTGAAAATGCAACTAGGGCTTCACTGGCATTAAGGACAGGAGCCCCTCTTAGGAAACAGGACTCAGTTGTGTACTTAGCACAGGAAGAAGCAGGAAGTTTCCAGAGTCTAGAGCCCAGCTTCAGGCACTGAAAACCAGATGATGGCTTGACCTAACAGGGCAGATACAATCCAGCAACTCCCTGGACTCAGAAGCCTCAGTGAGTGGCCAAGTGAAGAACAGATTCTCCTGTGAGTTGCTCTAAAATCCTGCAATCCAAGCAAACCAGGACCTTCTCTGAACCTTCTCTGGCTCTCCCTTGTTTCAAGAGGGAAGGAGGTAGAGTTAGACTTCCCGGGATTACAGGGAACTCAACCAAAACCCCCCAGAAACGGGTTCTTTCCCCCATTTCATATTCTCTCACTGCCAGTCTACCTCCCAGGAGCCTCAGTTTGGTCAAGAAAATGAATGAGTGGAGGCAGAGCAGGAGATCAGCCTTGGACTGCAGGGCTGTGTAAGGAGAAGCCTGATGGAGAGTCAACCAGGTATGCCCTGGAAACCCACACAACCAAAGACAGAGGCTGCAACCACACCCAGTCCAGGAACTGCAATATAATAAGGGTTAGGGGCACTCATAGGATGAAGACCCAATCAATTAAAAGCAATACATGCCCAGGGTAAGAGTATTAAAATAGCAGCAGTAATAAGCAGAAGAGCAGCCGCCACCCCCCACACAGACACTCCTCTCTAAGGACAACCTCTGCCTCTCTTTAGTGCCTTTTGCACAATAAAATGATCTTATGAGGTTTGACATGAAGGGCACCAAAATATGCCACCCCAATCGTGCCTCTTTGGGATGTGAATTGTTTTATGCTAAATACTGTTGAAAACAAACAAAAGGCAAAGGAGGCTCCATAATTAGGGTTCGGGGTTTCCTTTGGAAAGGGAAATTATCCAGGTGCTGGTGGCACTCGGGAGGCAGAGGCAGGTAGATCTCAGTGAGTTCAAGGCCAGCCTGGTCTACAAAGTGAGTTCAGGATAGCCAGGGCTACACAAAGAAACCCTATCTTGAAAAATCAAAAAAAAGGGGGGGTATTAGCATTTATAAAGGAAATATCTATCTGTGAAAGATGTTTCCTTCCCTCCTCTGGAAAGGCAGAAAGAGGAGGACCCTGAACTCTGAACTCTTCTGGACTGACCTCAGTCTGCAAACACACCTCCTGCTACTCAGGCCTCATGTATAGTGCTTGTCCTGGTCACCTCAGGACTGGCTGTCCCCCATCTGAGATCCCTAACCACACTTTCCTTTGGTTAGGTTAAGGTAGCAGCATATGAGGCCAGGTTCTGCCCTGTTTGCCGCTTGGGTGGCTTGTAACTGGGTTCTTCTTCACACAGGCAGGCCCCACTTAAGAGTTTGTTATTTTTATTTTATGTGTATGGGAGTTTTCCCTGCACATCTGTGTAGCATGTACAGTGCCTGTTGAGGGTATTGGATTACCTGGAACTGGAGTTACAAGTTGTGTCTCCATGTAAGTGCTGGAATTGAACCCAGGACCTCTGGAAGAGCAGCTAGAGTTCTTAACCCCTGAGCTGTCTCTCCAGCCTCTAAGCTATATAACTAGCTCTCTTTGTATCTTCTAAATGAATAATGTATCTCCATTAAACCGGATGTTTCTTTGTTAGTGGGTTAACTACCTTTCCATAGATTTGCCATTTAATTGGATCTCTCACTTTGTGAGTCATTCCTTTATAGCTGTCTTTTTTTTCCGTAATTTTTATTAAAAAATAATTTTAAGGGTGTTAACTTTTGTCATGTATCTTGTCAGTAATTTGCCTCTTTTATTATATAGTCTTTCAATTCTTAAAAATAAGATTTTTCCCTAGAAAGCTTCTACATTATACCGAGTCAGAGCTGTGCATCCTCCTTCCTCATGGAGTCAGAGTCAGAGTCAGAGCTGTCTGTCTTCCTTCCTCATGGTCCCCTTTGAAGCTGGCTCATCATTCAGAACTGAAGCAGATGTGGTTGGAGCAGAGGTAAGCTTGCAATCAGAGGAGTAGAGCACTGCTCCGCGAGAGCAGCGTGGGAAACTACAGAAAAGTGAGAGGAAGAGGGGGCAACTGGCTTGAAGCAGAGATTACACGATACCTCTTTGTGTGGCTGGTGGCCAGGTGGCCAGTGACGTGGAACTTAGCAGAAGAAATGGTACATGCTAATTGTTTTCTCAGAAAGGGAAGTCCTTTATGTAAACAAAGTTTTCATTATAAAAGCAGTGTAACTTGGGTTGGGGAAATGGCTCAACAGCCATTTGAAGAAGAGCTTGCCACCAAGCCTAAAGATCTGAGTTCAATCCCCAGTACCCACCTGGTGGAAGCAGAGAACCAAATCAGACTGTTCTCTTGAAGGGACCAGCTCCCCATTTTGGCAGCCATAACAGCTGAACACGTATTTGTCTGACCTTGTCTTAGTCACTAAGGTCAGATGCCTGCCTCGTGGCAAGGAACCAATCAGAAGTTAGCTGGTGGTGCTATGCTTTACGGCTCTGGGTGTGCTTTACCGACAAGTGCACAGCAATGACGTGCAGAGCATAGCAACCACCCTGGGAGGGCCTATGGGCCATAACAACCATTTGGCCAATCAACACAGGGCAAGCCCTCTAAGCCTGGAGCCACACCAATTCTGAGCCTGTGCGTACCCCTAGACACTCCCCTTATGCTGCCCTACAAGATCTCTATGCAGCCCCTTCGAGCTGTCTTTGCTAGCCATCCGCCATGGCGGGTGGGTGAAAGACCCAAGCTAACATGGGGTTAGCTCGTTAAACAACAATAAAGCCTCATGCAGTTTGCAGCAAGCTTTCGAATCTGCCTGGTGATTGGGGTGACCGAGGTCCTGGGCTGAGACTCTGGAGGCCTGAGTTTTCCGGGGGTCTAACACTCTGACCTCTGAAAGTATGCTCATGGCATATATGCATGGACACACACTAAATACAAATTTAAAAATTTTAAATCTGTATTAGTTACCAAAATTGTAAACATCACAGAAATTGACATAGTAAAAAGAGAGTTTTCTGTTGGCTCCTCTGAATGTAAGTCCTGTACTTTGTCAGAGCTCAGCATGAACCCTTTCAGAACTCTCCATGCATAAATTGTAACATAGCTCTGTGTAATGTAACGAAAAATACAAAATCGCTAGACTGCTAAGCACAGCAGTGTACACTGTTGATCCCAGCAATCAGCAAGCAGAGGCAGTCAGATCTCTGATTAAAGGCTAACCTGGTCTACAGAGTGAGTTCCAGACTAGCCAGGGTTACACAGTGAGAACTTGTCTCAGGTTCTTTAAAATGTGTGTGTGTGTGTGTGTGTGTGTGTGTGTGTGTGTGTGTGTGTGTGTGTGTATGTGTGTGTGTGTGTGGTGGGGAGGGGCGCCTGAATATGTATGTGTGTCCTGTGTGTATAATACCCTTGGAGGCCAGAAGAGGGCATCAGGTTCCTTGTAGCTGGAGTTCCAGGAGGTGGTGAGCCACTCAGTGTGGGTGCTGGGAACTGATCGAGGGTGCTCTTATATACTATCATTTTAGTTATTTGTCATTTTTACCATAAAATGCTTCAGCACGCATTCTTAATAGATTTTTTGCATGTTTGTGCAATCTTTTGTGCAGGATTAATCTCTCAAATTGAAATGTTTTTTATTTGTGACTGATAGAAACTATCTGTACATATGACCGGGGATGTATCTCAGTGGTTGAGTGCCTGGCTAACATGCTCAAAGCTCCATCCTCAGCACCCTAAAGGGGAAACAAGAAATGATGTTTCCATCTTAGATACTTGTTGGGGACCAAATAGTTCCATTATGGAATGTCTTAAGGTCCAGCCTCCGATTTCAGTAAACAGAGCACCCAGGAACTCCGGCCCACTATTGTATTGCTAATTCGAGCAAGTCTGCTATTGTTTAGCATAGCCTCAGTGTGGAATGTCTCCTAGTTTGCATCTCTACAGAACTAAGCATTTAAATGGGCCTGCACCAGGGCAGAGGTGCTAGGTGTGTAAGTAACAAGTGAAGACAGAGAGTTAGGAGCCATCCAGCAGAGAGGAGTCAACAGAAGGACAGAAATGGCTTCCTTGTGGCCGTGGAAGCATGGTTAAGAAACAGCCAAGAAGATGCTAAATAAACAAGAGACTCTAGTTTTACAACATGGAACCGAGCGCTCTCTACAGATGACAAGATGCCTGTGTTTGGTCTTTTTCGCCGTTGGTTTGCTAGGAATTTCCAAGTCCACACTCCCCCACTCAGGCAGAACCTCATGGTTGCCGTGGCTTGGGGCTGAGATGGCCCGGGCTGCAACAGATCTAACAATTTTCATATCTTGCAGATATTTTGTCATGACTCCCCACAGCCCTCTGTATACGCATCGATTCTACATTTTCATGTGGCCAATAATGTCCATCTTTAATATTTCTGAATTATGCAATATATATATACATATAAATGCAGATTTTTCTATACTCAATAATAGAAATTCTTTGTATGATTTCTATTAAGTAGTATTACAGTGGAGTTTTTCCTTGGAATTAATGTTTTAATTCAATTGTAAATGGTTTAATTCAATTGTAATAGATTGTTGCAGATGTTCTAAGTCCCTGAAATGGAAAATCATGACTTTGAAGATCTTTTCTCACTGTATTCTAAAGAATCAAAAGATTGGGCTGGAGGTGTTATTCTTTTGTTCAAAAAGAAGAAAAGAGAAATATTGAGATGGTTATATTGACTATAAGTTTATTATAAGGGCCGGTAGAATGGGGAGACTAAGAAGAGGAACAGGGTAATGGCTGACCGCCATGGCCGGTCGCCATAGAGAGACAGAGCGGGGAAACAGAGAGAGGGGACAGAGAGCAGGAACAGGGGGAGAGAGAGAGAGAGAGGGCAGGGGCCTATCTTTTAAAGGGGTCCTCTGCACCTGCGTGCAGACTTCTTTCCCATGGAACCTTGGGCTGACCAGGGTATTGCCTGAGTGGATTCCACCAGGTAACAGGGGCAGGCCAGCATAATGCCTGAACCTTTCAGGAGGGATGACTCAGAGGTTAAGAGCACTGACTGCTCTTCCAGAGGTCCTGAGTTCAATTCCCAGCAAACACGTGGTGGCTTACAACCCCCTTGAATGAGATCTGGTGCCCTCTGCTGGCATGCAGGCAGAAGACTGTATACATAATAAATAAATAAAATCTTAAAAAAAACCCAAAAGACAGGACATTCATAGTATCACTTGCCCATATGACCTTCCTGAGTGTCTTTTTTCCAGGGACACTGGTATCTGCATCACTGACCCTTCTCCTGAACACAAACCTTTTCTTTCTCTCCCCCAGTTCTGTTTGTCCTGGTCATTCCATGTCTTAGACCATCTATAGTTGTCAATTTGGTTGTTCACTATTATTTCATAGTCTTAGGATAAGAGAGATGGCTCAGTGGTTAAGAGCACTGGCTGCTCTTACAGGGGACCTGAGTTCCATTCCCAGCACCCACATGGCAGCTCACAACCATCTATAACTTCTGTCCCAAGAGATCCTACGCCCTCTTCTGGCCTCTTCAGGCAGTACATGCATTCTTAGTTTTTAACAGCTATGACAAAGCACCATTTGTTGGGGTCTTAAAGTTCCAGAGAGTTAGTATCCATGGCCATCATAGCAGGGAGCATGGCAGCAGGCAGGAAGGCATAGTGCTGGAGCAGTAGCTGAGAGCTGAGATTCCTATCCACAGCAAGAGACAGAGAGAGCTAACAGAACAGCATGGGCTTTTAAGACCTTTGAGTCCATACCCAGTGTAACGAACCTCCAACAAGTCCACACCTCCCAATCCTTTCCAAATAGTTTCTTCCCAGAGGATGACCAAGCATTCAAATACAAGAACCTATTGGGGCTATTTTAATTCAAATCAACACAGTACATATGGTGTACATACATACATGCAGGCAAAATACCCTAACACATAAATAAAATAAATATTATTTTATAGTTTGTTTTTAAAAAATTTGTTTTGGAACCAGTTTTTCTTTACATAGTTATAATTCCAAGAGAGTCATGAAATGTATGCTAAATATGAGATGGGTGGGTTGACAGCCTTTATAGTGGAGAAGATTGGCTTCTTTTTATAACATAAACAATTAAAAAAATTTTAGATTTCTTTATACTTGTTTTATGTGTTTGAGTGTTTTGCCTGCATGTATGTCTGTGTGTCACTTGCATGCTTGGTGCCTGTGGAGGCCAGAGGAGGGCATCAGACCCCCTGGAACTGGAGTTACCAAGGTTTGTAAGCTGTCTTGTAGGTGTAAGGGACAAAACTCAGGTTTTCTACAATTGTTCTTTAATCACTGAGCCATTTTTCCAGCCTCCCAATATTTATTTATTTTTATTTTATTTGTGCGAGTGCTTGTTTACATATATTTGTGCACAACACCTGCGTGCAGTGACCACAGAGGCCAGAAGAGGGTTGTTGGGTCTCCTGGAACTAGAGTTACAGATAGTTATGAGGCGCCACGTGGGTGCTGGAAATGGCATCTGGGTCCTCTGGAAGAGCAGCCAGTGCTCTTAACTGCCCAGCCATCTTTCCAGGCCCCTACATGAACAATTTTAGAATATTAAAAATATTTTCAAGGAAGAGGGAAAATCCATTTTTATCATTTCACGTGCACACATTTTCTAGCATCTCTCCCCATAGGATACATAGTTGAATCCCATTTTCTTACAAACATTTACCAGTGAGTCTACGGGGTCCGGTTGGAGGCAGCACCGCTGAGTGGACAGTGAGTCTGAGTGAGTTTGAGCCCTTGTTACAAATGGGGTGACTGACCTCTCAGCTCTTCTCTTCAATGGGGTGCCGAAACCACCAGCCTCAACAGTTTCGTAAAGATTAAAATGTGACGCCGACACACAGGATCACAGAACACCTGTTTTGGCAAAGGAGGGCCTCCTATGGGGCTGAGGGACTGTGAGTGTTTTCTTCCCTACGGTGAACAGCAAGCCTGAGAGACACGTGGTTCAGGTTGCTGGGTGTGGCTTCTGCCAGTCTTACTGCCATCACGTTAGAAAGAAGCACTCAGAATCACCACTGTGAAACAGAGTCTAAAGATGAGATGTGAATTTCTAGCTGGCTTCCTTCTGCTTTTCAGCATTTCCAACAAAGGTAAGCCGGCGTGTGGAACTTCTCTGGAGTTATTCTGGAGACCCTGGAATGAGTGTGAGAGTCAAAGAGGGAGATCCTTGGTAGTTCCAAGACCTCAGCAACCATTTTGCTTTTTACAGGGACGGTCTCCGGAGACAGTAGTATTATTTGGGGTGCCTTGGGTCATGATATCAACTTGACCATCCCTAACTTTCAAGTGACTGATACTGATGAAGTCCGATGGGAAAAGGGGAGAACGCTGGTCGCACAGTTAAAAAAAGAGATGAAACCTTTTCTGCTATCGGAAGCATTTGAGATCTTGACGAATGAAACCTTGCGAATAAAAAAACTGAAGAGAGACGACAACGGCACCTATAATGTGATAGTGTATGGTGCAAATGGCAGTAGTAAGCTGCAAAAAGCATTCGACTTGAGGATTCTAGGTGAGTCTTCCCTCTATGAAGTTTTTCCTTTACTTCCAGTGCGATGTAGCGAGTTGGGATGCAGTGTTTTTGTAACATTCCTATTCAACATCTCCTCTGTGGCCCACAATGTACACTCCAGTGGGTGGGGTGTTCTCAAGCCTATCTAGCTTTCATTCTCTCTTTGGGGTGGCTGTGGGGCTACGCCAAGAATCCCAGGTTAGAGTTGGCATTAGTCAGAAAGAGGACAGGCTAGCAGAGAAAAAAGGAAGACATCCTTGGTGGCTGATAAAGGAGTAGCAAGACAGGGTGTCAGAAAGCAGAAGGTGCCCAGGGAGCCGTGTGTCTCTTGTCTGGAGAACCAAGATCAAGCCAGAGTGCTCTGAAGGAGTGAAAGGGCAGGAAAGGCCTGGAGATCCTGAGCGAAGGACCAATTCTTTCTTTTTAGTTTCTTCAACATCATCACAGTGAAGATGGACAGTGATTTTGCTGGGACTTGAACTAAACCGTGAGGCTTCGTGCCTGCATGTACAGAGAGTGCAGGACACTGAGGGTGGATGTGGGAAGACTAGCTAGAAAGCTCTACTGTAATTCCAAGTGAGGACAAGGAGGACGGTGGGTGGTCTTAATCTTAGTAGCACAAAAGAACCAGTAAGAGCTCGTTGGTGATGGAGCACACTCAGTGTTTGAGAGGCAGAGGTAGGCAGATCTCTGTGAGTTGGAGGCCAGCCTGGTCTACAGAGTGAGTTCCAGGACAGCCAGGACTACACAGAGAAACCCTGTCTTGAAAAACAAACAAACAAACAAACAAACAAAAACCAGCAAGAAAGCTGTAAGAAGTTAGTGATGCCTAGGCCTCTGGCATGGAGTGGGATCTATAACTTCCAAGTGCTTCTAGTGAACGGTTGTCCCTGATAACCACTGGTTTGGTCTAAAGGGTGAGTGCAGATGAGGAGAGATGCAAACATGCAGGCTGTGGGTATGGTGGTGGTGGTGGTGGGGAATCAAGGAAGCTTGGGTGAGTGAGAAGGAAGAGAAAAGCATTGAATGTCACTGAAGTTGAAAGCCCAAGGACAAGTGACATCTCCTCGCAATAATAGGTGAGATGAGAAAGCCTGCCCTCTACCTGCAGAGGAAGCTGAGAATGCCTGCACAGCATAGACCAGCCATTCAGGGAGCTTCATTCTGAGCTTCACACAGGAAATGTCACCGGAGAAAGGACTCCCCTCATCCTACCTGTGGTGTCTCTCCCACCCTGTACTCAGCACCTAGGCCTAGCACCAGCCACTCTTCAGGACCTAATGTCAGCTCCTCTATGCAAGACTCCCTTCCAGACCCTAATCCTATAACCTTGTCTAGAGAGAACTTTCCAGAAATGGGGTGAGAATGAGAAAGGCCACCTGCCATGGGCACTGAGAATGGCCAGAGTCACGACTGCAGGCCATGGGGCTCTACGGTCACCTTTATTTTGGGGTTGAGAAGTCAGGAGCTTGTTAGCCTGGTTTTATTTAAAGCACCTAGTAATCTTGAGAACTTATAATTACAAGCTTCTGTCCATCTAAAAGGAAACAGAGACCCAGTCGGGAGTGACATGGCCATGTTCTTACTGTTTGACAGGATCAAAGTCAGGATGCTAACCCAGGGCTTCCTTGACAAGGAGGGCGACATTCCCTCCCAAATAAACTCATTGATTCTGTATGATTCACACACCACACAGTTTGTCTCTTTACTATGCACAGTTCAACAGCTTTCTGCATAGTCATGGAGTTAATGTGGTTATCACCGTGGGCAACATTTTCTTTACCCCTAAAGGAAACCCAGACCCTTAGACTAAAAACAGTGACTTCATTATTGCATGCAAATGACAATGCCACACAGTATCTTGACTCAACTTGTGGTCCTGTCATCATTATATATTACACAGAATTGGAAGATTGTTCTCGGCTCTGAACCTGATTACCCAGCACAGGTTATGTATCACTTACATAAGGTGTTTGGGATTAGAAGTGTTTAGGATTTGGGGCCTTGTGAAGATTTTGAAGTATTTGCATATATATGTGTGCTGTATCTTGGAGAGAGGACACAAATGTAAACATGACATTCATTTATGCTTATATCTATGCTTCATATGCCCTGTTCAAGGTAATTTAATACAGTATTTTAAATAGCATCGGGCAGGAAACATGGTGTCATGGTGTGGGATTTCCCACTTGTGGTATTGCACTGTGGCTCAGAAAGTTTTGGATTTTGGAAAATTTCTGATTTTTCTATTAGGGGTTACTCATGAGGCCTGTAATATTCAACAGGGGTATGAAGGTGCCCTGGAGTCCTAGGATACCACACCTGTTTTCTCAGTGCTGAGGGTCCCCCTCCACTTGTTTCGCTATGCTCCGAGATTCTACCTTCCCCAATGAGGCAGCTGACTGAAAGGACAGTGCAGGGCCCCAAGAAACCTGTGGAGAAGGAGAGGATCCTAGAAGGCCAAGATTAAGAAGCCATATCTAGCCAGGCAGTAGTGGCAGACAATCCCAACACTCTGGAGGTCAAGGGCAAGCAGATCTCTGGGAGTTCAAGTCCAGTCTGGTCTATAGAGTGAGTTCCAGGATAGCCAAGGCTACACAAAGAAACCCTGTCTTGAAAAACAACAACAACCCAAAATAAACAACATAAAAAAAGCCATATCTAGGAACAGCCAGCCATTCATGCCCCTTTCAGAAAGCTGATTTACAGGAAGACTATCTACAAACAAGGTTGCTCGTCACTGTGTTTGCACCAGTAAAATGCTAGTGCATGTTTTCTTTAGCAGCTTAATTAGGAGCACCAGTTACAGAGATGGTGGAGGTGTACATTCACTGAAGCCTATGAGAAGGGAATGTAATGATACAATCTTAAAAGATAGAAGGCAGGTTACAAAGTCATGTGATTCAGGGGCTGGGGACATAGTGCAGTAGTAGAGTTCTTGCCTAAATGCTGAGGCCCTGAGTTCAGCCCTCAACACTATTCCCTGCCACCAGGTACATAATCCAATTTTAATTTAAAACATTGTATTATGGATTTATGCATAGAAAAAATCTGATAAAGACATACATCAAAATGTTAATGGCCACAAGTAGCAGAATTGTAGGTGATCTTCATTGCCTTTACAGCCTTTTTAAACTTGATCAGTGTTTCTTGAAATGATTGGATGTTACTAGGAGGGCATGTTTTTCATTCTAGAAAGATAGGCAGCCAGCCCCCTGCTCTGCTGGGTGCTAATGATTGCCTTGTTTCTTTATTCTGAGATAGGCAGAATCTTGGGATGGCAAGGAAACTACAGTTTTACAAGCTTGCATGTTGGGGCGGAAATGGAATTAAACTGGGGAGGCCCGTGGGGAAGACACTGCGGTCTGAAATAGAGAGAGAGAGAGAGAGAGAGAGAGAGAGAGAGAGAGAGGAAATCGGAAAAATTCACTGTTGCCCTTTGTAACAAATGGAGACCACTGAGAGGGCGAGAAGATGGAAGGTCTGGGAAAACAGGGAGGTGTGAAGAAGACAGAAGTGTGTCTTTAGGTGGAAAGTGGGGAACTGGACACTGGGTCTGGCCTCACACCAAAGCCAGGGCATGCCCCCCCCCCCCGGGTGTAGCCTTTATGTAGTGTTGTGTTAAACAGGAGGGGCAAGTAGTGTGCATTGTGAATGGGAGAACCACCTCTGCTGACATGCCCAGGCCTTGGCCACAGGTCATCTGGCTTGAGACAGGCAGAGAATATTGTTTCTGTTTTTTAAAGTTGAGGCCCCGCAAGGCCAGAGACTAACTCAGCACCTTAGGGCTTGGAATGACAGAGGCCTCCCTGGTTCTCAGATGGTGCCTTTCCTCTGGTGAGCTTTGGCTTCTTGGATACACCCATGCTAGCCTGTCCCTCTATTCCCAGGATGCTATGGGGCAGCAAGTAGCTAAGGCCATGGGCCTCTCACATAGCCATTGCTCCAAAATGGGATTCCTGGTTGACCTTACCTACACTCCTGGACTTGGGAATCCTTTGCAGGGTTCTTCTTCTGGCCTGCCTTATTTTTTGAAATTCATTTTATTTGTGTGTGTGTGTGTGTGTGTGTGTGTGTGTGTGTGTGTGTGTGTGTGTATCACATGTGTGCAGATGCCCACAGAGACCAGAAGAGGGGTCAGACCGCCTGAAACTAGGTAATCATGAGTTGACCATCATGGATTCTGGGAACCCAACCTAGGCTCTCTGGATGAGCAACACGTGCTCTTATAACCACTGAGCCATCTCTGCAGGCCAGACTTGTCATATTTAATGGATAGTCTAATGCTAGGTCATCTGTAAAAGGGAAGACAAACATGAGCCTCACTGTTAGAATCAAATGACGTCATGCATGTGAAAAGAGCTGAGGGCACAAACCGTATATACGCATCAGTTGTGGTGCCTTTTTTTAGCTCATATCCTGTGTCTCTGAACTCAGCCAGAAATGATTTTGTTCAAGATGTTCCATGTCAGCTAAATACAATTATTTTCTAAAGAATTTCAATATAATGTAGAATGCTTGATTCCCCAGCATCACATAGGAGCTGTCATATGTCCATAATCCCAGCACTCAGCAGGCAGATGGGGAGGATGAGAGAGGTTCTTCCTCAGCTACCTAGTGAGTTTGAGACCAGCCTGAGCTATGTTAAGATGCTGCCTCATGCTGGGTGGTGGTGGTGCACACCTTTAGTCCCAGCACTCGGGAGGCAGAGGCAGGTGGGACTATGTGAGTTTGAGGCCAGCCTGGTGTACAGGGTGAGTTCCACGACAGACTCCAAAGCTACACAGAGAATCCCTGTCTCAAAAAAAAAACAAAAACAAAACAAAGATGCTGTTTCAAAACAAAACAAAACAAAAAACCAACCCAAACAAAACTAGGAGTTTTGAACTTACCTAGTCCCAAACTAATTCAATGTTAATAGGCATATTTACTAACATTAAAAAAGCACACAGCCACTATACAGGGGAGCATAGTTCCATAACCCCAGCTTTCAGGAGGCAGAGGCAGAAGAAAGAAGACTTCTAAGCCAGACTGGTCTACAGAGTGAGATCAGTCGTTAAAAAAAAAAAAAAAAGTATTCAAAAATTGCCTAATAAAAACTGGGTCTGTCTTTTAGAGAGGGTCTCAAAGCCAGAGATCTACTGGGAGTGCAGCAACACAACCCTGACCTGTGAGGTTGAGAAAGGAACAGACCTTGAACTAAAGCTGTATCGAGGAAAGAAACTTCTCACCAGCCTCCATCAGAAGATCATAAGATACACGTGGACCAACCTGAATGTGCCGTTCAAGTGCAGTGCAAAAAACAAGGTCAGCGAGGAGTCCTTCACAACCACGATCAGCTGCTCAGGTACGGAGCTAGCAGAGGTCAGGGTGGTCCAAATGCCCAGGGGTAGCCTGCTAGGCCTAGGGTACTGTGACAGTGCCACCTCGACTGCACAGTGCCTGGGCTGGGAGGTCAATGTGGCTCAGGGTGGGAGGTGAAAAGATGTCTATTTCTCCTGGAAACCTTTTGGGGAGCTGTGCTCCTGTCTACTCGTGTTGGTAGTCCTCCCACAGGTGTTACTTGACTTGGGGCAGGTCAGGAGCCTCTCCTGGAAGAAAGGATTGCAGGGTTGTAGGGGGAGACTCTTACAGGAGTGAATCTGACTTGTGCAAGGTGCCCCTTCGGGCTGGTGTCTGGAGATCTGATGTCTCTTTAACTGGGTGTGAGAAGCAAGGCTTCAGAATGCCTGGGAGGCAGGCAAGGGAGAGTAGAACTGGGGAACAGAGAGGCACAGCCCTTCCTGCCATCCCCAGAGCAGCTCTACACTGCAGAGCTTCCAGTCAGCCCTGCACTCCAAAGGCCTAATTGATCTCCAGAGCCGGGGCTTGCCACAGCTCCCAGAAATAATCCATTCTTGTTTTGTTTGCGTTGCTTTGTGGGAGAGTATTACTGTATAACAGAGGCTGGCCTCCAATTTGCAGCAATCCCCCTGCCTCAGCCTCCCACCGGGATTACAGGGTTACCTAATTGTGCCCAGCCCCCAGCAACAGTTTTTGAGGAGAAGCCTGCTATCGTGCATTAGTTCCAGTCTGGAAGCCAGAGGTCTAAATGTTAACTTTCACTTGATCTGATTTTAGTTGGTAAGATCCTAACACAACGCCCACCCCTCTGTGGACTTCCGTCTCATGATCCACAGGGTAAGGTCAACACTAAAATTAGGGTATTGGAGGAGAAGTCCGGGGACCCATTCCCTGGCTCTCTCACATGGGCCTTTGAGCTGTCTCAAGAAGTGGCAGCTCCGTGGTCATCGTCGTCGTCATCAGAACAACTTGAGAACAAGAGTCAGTGTCCCAGAGAATAGTGACAGCCTTGGGAATGTGATCTCAGGAGGGTTGTCCCATCACTTCTGCCATGAATGCAGTTCAGACCCGTTTCACTTCACACATCAGTGAAAAATCCGGAGGTGGGGGTCACCGAAGGCAGCAAGAGTCTGCCAGTCACAGATTCAGATGGCACTCATTTCCTTACCCCTCAGGTCATGGGCAGTCCCTCTCTGCCACCTCCCTGCCCCCACCCACCCTCCATTTCCCCATCACAAAGGCATGAGGGGGACTCCAAAACTTTTTTTCTTTTTCTGGAGGCCCCGGCTTGGAGACACGGGGCTTACGCCAGTGAGCTGACAAAAAAACAGTTCTATATATTGATCCTAAAAAATTTATTGTTTATATGAAATTCAAATTTAACTGGCTGTCTTGTATTTTACCAGGCAACCTCATGCTTCATATTTATTGTAACTAGTTCCCTCCAGAATCAAAATAAGTGTTTATCAATGAGGGAGAGCCCTGGAAGGAGAGGACACAAGGCTTGTGTCCTTTAATCTATGGTTCACTGAGGAAGCTGGCCCAGGAAATGACCATCAAGGAGAAAGAGGGATATATGGAAGTGCAGGGATGCCCTTGAAGACCCTGAAGGGGATTTGAATCTTCCTCCCATTCTAAAGTCCAAGGCAGGCAGGAGCCGATTGTGGCCATGTACTCAAATTCCTAAGAGGAGGAAGCAGCCGGGCCCAGGTATAAAATGTCCTTACATAAATGTAGGCATAGTGTCTCCAAGAGGAAGTGTGGGAGGGAAGGATAGTTGGAATGAGAGACTGAGGGACCTAGGACAAAAACCATAGCTACTGATGTCCCCACTAGACCACCATCAGGCACCCACAGCTGCACTGGGTAAACTTGAAACTAGACCTGTGGAAGGTGAGCCTGCTTCCCCAAGAGTATCCGGGAGAAGGGATGGACACCCTGCCTGAGGACCCAAGGTTCAGCTTCGACAGGATGCCCCACCCACTCTGCTCATACCTGGGAACCCCTCAGCTAGAGAGACTGACTCTGGCATGCCAGATCCTCTGCAAGGCATCCGGGCCTGAAGGTCCCTGAATCTATTCTTGAAGCAGCTTCAGGGACGCTGAGGGATGCCCCTACACAGGCAGTGTCCAGACAGGTTCTCAGCTGGTGGGTGAGGACTGGGTGAGGGGGACTAGAGGTGACCCAACAGCATCGACAGCACAGGCTGAAACTCTGCCCTGCCTGGTTGGTCTCCAGCTTGCCCAGACCTCTTCCCTGGTTGCTAACATTCGCTTCCCAGGACTGGCTGGAGACTTGCTTCTGTGAGGCTGGGCTCAGCTCCAGGCTCATTCTCCCCACAGGGCAGTCCTCTGACCGCCTGCTCCAGCTGCTCTCTCTAACTGCTATTGACTCACAAAGGCCAGATGGCTCAGCCCCCCTCCTGGGAAACAGCTACCAGAAACACCAGTGCAGAGTATTGCAAGAGCAAACCCTCATCTAGGTGTTGTTTTACAGTTTACAAAGCACTTTTCCATCCATTATCTGATCTGACTTCCGACAGCTACTCTGTGATGTAAGTCACGTCGTTTCCATTTTACAAAGAAGGAAACAGACTCAGAGAGGTGGAGCATCTTCTCAAAGGTCACACAGCTCTTACTTGGAAGAGTTTAAACTAAGCCCATTGTCCTGTTTTCCTCTCTGTTCTTCTTCACTGTGTTGGCGGGTGAAGGAATCAGTACGGCATATTGCCACTGCTAACCACTGAGTATCTAGGCCACTTTCCTGGGCCCAGGGAGTCTGAGAGGAAGAAAAGCTGAACACTGAGACTGGGGGATGCTTGACTTGGGGAAGGGTCTTGTAAGCCTCAGTTAGTAACTCATCCTCCCTCTCAGAGCTTGGATGCTCTTCCCAGTGGGGGATGAGTGAGGTGGGCAGGCCATGCTTCTCAGCCCTTGCAGATTCATGTAGTACTCCAGGCCTCAGAAGCTCAGCCTCGGTGAGGTGGAAAGCCCCATGGGGCTCTTTCATTTGTTTGAGGTAGGAGGCTGGGGCAGTGAAAGGGTCACTCTGCCCAAGACCCTCTCCCTTAGCCATCTTCTCTTCTTGCAGAGAAAGATCTGCATTTCTATGTCATTGTGGGAGCCTGTGCTGGGGGCGTCCTCTTGGTGGTCCTTGGAGCACTGCTTGTTTTCTGTGTCTGCAAGAGGAAAAAGAAGAATAGGAAGAGAAAAGGTGAGCACATCCACTTTTGCATCAAAAGCACCCCCACTTCAAGGAGAGACATTCCCACATCTCTCCTTGAGTCTATGAAGGGAAGAAAGAGAGGGGTAGACTCATATTGGAAAGGTTGGGACCAGAGGTTATGGCTGGCTCTGTTGCGTGCTCAGGTGGATTTCTGAAGGACAGTCCTCACGGGGGTGGGAGGGAAGGTGGGTAATAGCAAAAGACCATTGAGAAACGGCAGCCAGGCTGTGAACCTCCCCAGAACCCACCAGGTGAGGCTGCCTTAGTGAAAGGCTAGTGTGGAGATCCTGGAATGGTCCACAAATTTCTGTAAGGGTAGAGAGATTCCACCCAAACCCCATGTCTGGGAACAAATATCATGGCCTTGGATGGCTGAAGGTGTGTTCAGGACCAAGCTCTTGGAATATGGGTAAAACTATTTCTAGTCAGGAGGCACTCGGGGTGGGAGGCTGTCAGTGTAGAGTACTTGTTCAGTTTGTGTGAGGCTCTGAGTTCAAGTCCCAGCGCTACAAGAAAATAGAAAGCCAAAATCAGGGTGCTGGCCCTGCCTTTCCTGATTGGCTGTTCAGTGGGGATGCTTTCAGGCTGGGAGTATGGTTTCCTTGGTGCAGACCTGTCCTGAAGTTCACAGAGCAGGCATTGCTACTGCTGATCCTACACAGGGAGCTGACCACCCATGATGGGACAATGTTTTGGGGACTGTATCCAGCTGTCACTGCAGATGGTGGGGTAAGGGCAGCCTTTAGTTGGGCATGTTAGTGGGTTGGCAGGTCCCTGAGGTTCTGGGAAATCTGTTTCACACAGGGTTGGGTTGAATCTCTGCAGATCTCTATAGAGATTCAGTAGGCCCAGTAATGCTCACAGTAGTGACTTCCAGTAAAGCCTATGGGCAGAGTCTGCCCACACCCCACAGTGGTGGCCCCGGGCCCCATGCCCTCTGGGGTTTGGCTTCCTTCTTCACACCTCATTTCTCAGTGTTGCTTTAGTCCTCCTTTCAGGCCAACACCCTCATCTTGTCATCCTACCCACCACTTACCCAGCCTGGGCCTGGGCTCTCTTCACTCGGCACCTTTCGGGTGTCTTATATCATTCCCTCGTTCTCCATTCTCTACAGCTTAGTAATTAGTGACTCGCAGAGCCCTGATCACTGTGGCTTCCCTATCTCTGCTCATACTGTCTCCACCCCTCTCTACAAGACCCATTCTCACTGCCCAGGCATCAGACACATTCCTCCAAGGTGGACCTCAGGTGTTGCTCAAGGCAAGGCAACCTCTGCCACCACCAGATTGGGAAGAGAAACACAACAGCCGCTCATGTGGATAAAGTGGCTTGTTCCAGGAGCTGAGTTCAATGCTTCACATTCACTACCATGTCCCACTTTACGGCCTTAAAGAGAGACATTTACACAGATGAAGAAGCAGGTTAGCTCACCACCTCAGACCCTGCTACAGCTCATAGGCTGAAGCATGACTAGGGTGAGGCAAAAACCCAGCACTTGAATTTTGAGGCAGTCTTACCTTGTTCTTACATGATGCCTCTTTAAATTTGACACCCATGGACCTGAGTTTCCTCACCCATATCCATGACCCGAGCTGAGTCACCAAGAAGAGACAGTCTTGAAAGAAAGGAAGAGAGCACGAAAGGTCCCTGGAACAGATGGTGGACCTTGCTGGAGAGGCTAGACCAGGGTCCTGTAGTCCTGCTCTTAACAAGTGGGTGCCATAGTTAGTACCAACTGTATAGCTTCCACAGAGCCAGCTTGCCTGCCCAACTCAGTGTAAGGGCTCAGTGTCCGACCACACCTCTCACCCCCCCTCCACTTCTCACGTGGTTCTTTGCACCTTCTGGTGGTCCCCCACCTTCGTGGAGGCTGACAATGAGATGTGCAGCCTGGCTCTGTCACTTACTGAGGACAGTGTTGCTGTCTGAGTCACTACTGCAGCTTGGCAGTGGGGCCTAACACATAGGGCACGTGGAGAAAACACAGGACGAACAATATGCCACCAAGCAGAAGAGCCAGCAGTGAGCCACCTGAGCTTGCTGCTGTAGATGAAGGACCACCTGCTGGTCTATATCTAGGATCAAAGTCCTACCCACAGCCTCCAAAACATGAGCACAGTTACTTTGGGGACACTGAAGATGGCACAAAGGACATGTTCAGTCATTTGGGTGTCTTTTTATGTATGTGCTTAGAGCATGTGGGTCACTCAGATGTCAAAACCACCTGGTTTGACTTTGAGTCTTTGCACTCAGGATGCATTTACAGCAGCCAGAGGCATAACCTTGGGTCAATAACTTCAGCCCACAGGTGATGCCAAGACACATGTCTTCATAAGGATACAAGCAGTCATTCATTTGCCCCATGGAGAAGCTCCCCCTGGCCCCTTGAAGATGGCCTTGATCATAGGGACTGGACTGCCAAGAATGTAGCCTAAAGGAGCCCAGCAGTGCCCTCCAGGCCTTTGGCAGCTGAGTGTTCCCACAGATTTACTGTGTGGTTTAAAAAACAGTGTAAGAAGATCTACACCATCTCAGGTGTGTCTTCCTAGATGGAAGCCACACAAAACAGACAATCCCAAAGCTTGAGGAGAGGAGCCAAAGCCCAAGATGATGGGTCTTGCTTATGAATTTCGGAGGAACTAGTCCATTTCTAAGGACTCGAGTTCCCCTTGGAGGGTGCCCAATTTCCTTCCAGAGTGTGGGTTGTATGACAGTCAAATTGAGCGAAAGGCAGGACCTACCCTAGAAACCCCAAAGAAGAAATATAGTCACTAAAGTCCATCAGGGCCACTCAGACCTGCTACTGTGGGCTCTGGCCATGTGACTTGTTGCTTAGCAATCTTGATTGTCTCTAGGCAGCATCCAGCTAGAACTCTGGATCAGGCACTCACTCTGCACTTGGTGCCTTAGGCTCAAAGCTCTCCACCCGAATGTCCTCCTCCCTCATATTACTGAGTTCTGAAGAGGTCATGGGTTCACTGTACCCGTGAGGAGCATTTCTCTCCCCCATGAAACACCCAGAGCTTGCAGAGGGTGGGAGTAACTTCCCTTTTATCCTCACATCTCCTGAAGCATCTGGTTTGATGCCTATCACATAAGACATGTTCAATGGTTGCATTGTGGGTTGGGGGAGGTGGCTTAGTCACTGAAGTGCTTACTTTGCAAGCACAAGGACCAAAACTTAATCTTAGAGAACCGATACAAAATAGGTAAGGTGGTGCCTGTAGTCTTGGGAGCAGAGGGAGGTGGATCCCTGCCTCTCTGCCCAGACAGCCTAGCCTCCCTGATAAATTGTTGGCCAGAAAGACAGAGAGAGGAACAGAGAGAGAGAGAGAGAGAGAGAGAGAGAGAGAGAGAGAGAGAGAGAGAGAGAGAGAGACCTTAACTCAAAAACAAGAAAGGTGGACAGTGCCTGAAGAATGGCATCAGAGGGTATTGCTTGGCACACACATGTATGTTTACCTGCAAATGTATGCACGCAGGCGCGCGCGCGCGCGCACACACACACACACACACACACACACACACACACACACTCTCATGCATTTTGTTGTCGCATATTGCTATTGTCTTGCCATTACAGATGAAGAGCTGGAGATAAAAGCCCCCAGAATGAGCTCTGTGGAAAGGGGCCCGCCACACTCAACCCCAGCTACAGCGTCTCAGAATCCAGTGGTTTCCCAAGCTCCTCCTCCACCCGGCCATCATCTCCAGACACCTGGCCCTCGTCCCTTGCCTCCAAGCCACCGAACCCGTGAGCAGCAGCAGAGAAAGAGACCTCCTCCATCAGGCACACAGGCTCACCAACAGAAAGGCCCTCCCTTGCCCAGACCTCGAGTTCAACCAAAACCTCCCTGTAGGGGTGGAGAAGATGCTCCATTGCCACCGCCTAATTAAAAAGGTGGACATTGTCATTTCCCATAAAAAGCTGTGTGTGTTTCTCCTTTCCCAGTGCACAGGCTCACTCTTCCATTGAGTGTTTTGTACAAGTAGGCCACAAATACCTCCCAAAACTTGCAGGCACAGTCAAAGTAGTACCTTCTAACTTAGCCATGCAGCCCCAAGTTCTAGCCTCTGGAATCTGTGGCCTCTTCTTAGAGCTGTCACATCAGGACCAGAGAGGCAATAAAGATGTGGATGAAAGGATGCTGGGTGAGCAGCATTATCTTCCTCTAAGGTTCTGTGCCTGTGTGAGCCACCACATGGCCATTGGCTCATGTCCTACAGGCAGTCTACCTGGGCAGAGACTCTTGAGTTTCCCAGGTACCCTGATGGACACTGGCCACTTCCTTTCAGCAGAATAAAATAAAATTTTGATTTGCTACAGTGCCTGCTTTAGACAGGAGACCAGGGTCTGGGAGAGGAAGCTGCAGAAAGAGAAAGAGGCTAGCTGGGGTGACAATGACATCAAATCTGAACCACTCAGGTCACTGAAGGCACATGAATCTCCATTTGAATGACCAGAACTGACCCCCTACATGTCAGCTGCAAAGGAGGCTGGGTAGCCCGTGTAGACGCCTCTGTGCACACACTTCAACAACAGGTACCCATGGAGTTTTACTTCCTTGGTCATTCAGTTGGGGTCACGATGATCTGTGATATCATCAGTGAAAAGAGAGAGGTCTACAGATCCTGGAGACACCAGGAGCCCACTAGGCGGCATGCCTTAGGGCAGGCTAAGAGGCCTCTGAGTCCATTCCTAAGTGGTACAGGTGACCCTTGTGATCAGGGCAGACCAGTTATGGCAGATGTGCCTTTGAAGGAGCAGGGAGAAAAGTGTTCAGTTAAAACTGGAAACCAATCTGCTAGAGGCACCTGCTTTGCAGCATAGGTGGCATGCCTGTGGCCCAGTCTGCCCCTTCTCCTTGGCTTCTTAGGCCTGGTAAGCCTAGGTAAGCACTGGCAGGAAGCTCTGAGGGTAAACCACAAAGACTGAGTATACTTAGGACTTCCTGCAAGGCCTCAGCTGCGTTTTCCTTTGAATCTGTGCGTCTATTGTTTAGAACCCAGTAAATGACTAGGGCAAAGACAAATTAAGTCCAGTGTCCCTGTAATGCCAAACATTAGTTCCAGCTACAAAACAGTCATCACAGCATCTACCCAGGAGGAGAGGAGAGGGTCTCTGATCTGGGGCTGTCTCCTCCATTGTCTGTGAGGCCATTGGCCATCCTGATACAATAGCTTCTATGTCCACCCCTTCAGAAAGCCTTCCTTCTTTCCCAACCCCCACCCTGCCTTTCTTCTGCTGTCTAGTGTATTATGTATGGCACAGGACAGATCTAACATGCAACTATTTGGTCCTTTCCTGACCATACATTTATTCATTTGATAGTCATTGAACTCTCCAGGGAATCTGTGCTAGAGCCTATGTGAGATGCTAGAACAAGGTGAACAGTGACATCTGTGTATCCAGACAGCTCAAGAGGCAGGGTGGGCAGTGGACCAATGACAGCACAAATGGAGCATGAGGTGGCAAACACTGGTCAGAGGCCAGCAACGGAGCTCAAGAAAGGACTTTGATTGCGGTCTGGGTCATTAAACTGGGGTGGCAAAAGATTTTCCAGGAGGAGGTGACATTTGAGTTGAGCTGTAACAGGTTAGGATAACTAAGCGAATAGATGGGATTATTGATTGGACAGAGAGGTGCAGAATCACCCACAGCGAGGGAACAGCTATTGCTTGCCCATGTGCCATATTCATTTCCAACTGCCATGTTTTGCCAAATGGAAAGATTGTATGACTTTTTCCGGGGGACATGTGAATGTCTGCTCACTCCAGACAGGGCAACAGCATCGGACCACAGTACAACTCCATCAAAGTCCAACCTGGCAAACCAGTGAGATTATGCGCTTACTTACAGAGCATGCGTGAGGGATGGCTTACAGGAATGTGGGTGACTCCAAAGAAACTGCATTATTAAAAAGTCTCACCCTAACATAGATGAGGACCTCCCCCTGCTGCATAGATAACCCCAACTTCACTGAACCTTCTACGTTGTGTGCATCTGTGTGTGTGTCTCTGGAGCTTTGCAGAACTATATACAGCTAGGAGGATGATGCAGGAGGGTGTGGCTGAGATTTCAGGTGAGACTCTTGCCATTCTTTCTGCTACACGGGCAGGTTAATACACAGCAGCAAAAATAACCTGTATTGTCTTGGGGTCCTCCCTGGCCAACAACTTGTAGGGAGGTAGCCCTTCCCTGGGCTTGGGGTTTTCCATTGGTCACCTATGCCTTTTGAGATCATCTTTTCCCACCCACACAGGATACCTTTTGCCCATTCTCTAACCATTGCACTAACATCAGCAGGCACAGGGTGTTGTGGGATTTTCTCTGTCACTTTAATGAGTGCCATATATGCCTATCTCAACCATAAAGCTCCATAAGAATGCCACAGCTATGCCTGGCCCTTGTAACTTTGTCACTGTTTTCCCAGCCTCGCTCCCTTAGATGCACCTATATGTCTTTCAGATGATTTTCTAAGTCTGTAAAACACTTGTGAGTTGACATCAGAGCACCTGTGTAGTGAAGCATTTTTAGAGAGGGTGGCAGGATCTCTGAAGACCACCACCATCCATCCCATCCAGTTGGTTTCAGGAGCCAGCACCTAAGGAGATACCAAAGGAAGAGAGGTGGACAAGGCTCAATAGAACATGAAAAGATTTCATTGCCTGTCTTGAAAGATCATTGTTGGGTACAGTGTCATGGAGGGAAGGCACTATTCTAGGCAGTTCTCCACAATTTCTATGAGTAATTAAGCTTTTTCATCCTGGTGAACTTCCACAGGGATCTATTTGCATCTGCTTCATTGCCATGGCCATATTAGAGTCAGCGCAAACTGGTTGTTTTGGCCTAGAGCTTAGGAAGGGGTGCTTTGCCATATATCAAATTCGCACTCCCTTTCCTTTTAGGTCCTCCAGCTATGAGAAATGGCAAACCAACACTTCCAACTCACCTTATCCTTAATCCAATTTGCCCAGCAAGCCAGAGGCTAGGTCAGAATAGAACCTGCACACCTTTTGTAGTACATCCCTTACATGGCCAAATTCTCTGGGTGCACAGCTGCTCATCCTGCACTTTAGCAAGGGAGCTCTCATAGCAAAGGCAATGCAACTTCAAGGAGCTTCTGTAGGATCTTCCTTCATATATACCATTGTAAGAGACTGTAGTATATCCTCTAGTTTATCAGTTGTTCTCAGATGTCTGCATTTTTCCTGGCCTGGCCACAATCATCAAGGAGGCGCCCCATCTATGGTGTTTGAACGGACATGGCCCTCATAGGTTCCTATGTTTGCATGCTTAGTACCCAGTTGGTGAACTGTTTGGAAGGATTAGGTGTTGTGGAATATTATTTTAACTAGGCAAATATGTGTTACATTTGTTTCTGCTGCCTTTGTTAATGATGTAAATATCTGTTACATTTGTTTATGCTGCATTTGCCTAATTATGTAAAGATGTGCTGCATTTGTTTCACCTTGCCTAAGGCATCTTATTGGTCTAATAAGGGGTTAATGGTCAACAGCTAGGCAGAGAAAGGATAGGCCTGGCTGACTGACAGAGAGAAAATAAGTAGGAAGAGAAATCTAGGCTTGAGAGGAGACATGCCCAGGGCCAGGAGCCAGGCAGCTGCCAGTCAGACATGGAAACAGCAGGAAAGTAAAATATACAGAAAGAAAGAAAGAAAGAAAGAAAGAAAGAAAGAAAGAAAGAAGGGAGGGAGGGAGGAAGGGAGGAAGAACGGTAAAAATCCCTGAGGCAAAATGTAGAGAAAGAGAAACAGATTATAAAAATAGCTAATATAAGCCTGAGCATTCATAACTAATAAGAAGTCTCCATGTCATGATTTGGGAGCTGGTTGTTGGGTCAAAAGAAAAAAGTCTGCTACAATTAGGAGGTGTGGCATTGTTGGAGGGGGTGTGTCTTCGGGTGGGCTTTGAGATTTCAAAAGCCTTTACCAGGCCCAGTCCCCCCTCCCTCTCTTCTTCTCTCCCTCCCTCTCTCTCTCTGCCTGATGCCTGAGGATCGGGATATTAAAACTCCCAGCTACTCTCCAGTACCATGCCTACCTGTGTGATGCACCATGAGTTTCAGAAACTGTAACCAAGTCCCCAACTAAATATTTTCCTTTATAAAAGTTGCCTCGATCGTGGTGTCTCTTCACAGTAATAGAACACTGACTAAGACAGCACCCAATAAAAATGAGAAGACAGCATCACTGGTCCTCTCCCTTTACTCTGTGTCCCCAGGGCTCTCTATGTTCCCTGGGCTGTGATTACTCCATTTCCAAAGGCTCACTGATGTGTTTGCTCTTCATTGTACACACTGTTCCCACTGTACCTGTGCTTCCCTCTCCTGCACCATTTATACCTGTGGCTTGATACTGCATGACAGCTATAATTGGTCCAGTCATTGGAAAAGAGCACAGTATGTTGTAAATTGATAAGTAAGTGTTCCCTAAGGTGACACTTAGACTGCTCTGAGTTGACTTCTCCTGAGTCAGTTCCCTGACATTCATCACATGGAGAGATGGATAAAATTCTCTGGTAGAGGCATTAAAAGCTCAAGAATACATCTATGAGACCACCTTACAAAGCCTTGACTGAGCCACCAGCCTGCTGTCACTTTCCTGCCTTATAAACAGGATGATCCTGAAAATACATCTGGGCCTTACCCTTCAAGCATGCTGCTACACAGAATTAGGGCCAACAGCTTCAGCCAACCTGCCTACTTGGGGTATCACCATCCACCCATCCTGGTCAGAGTTGAGAAAAGGAAGGTGCTTGCAGCAATTAGAGGTGGGTAATGGACCTTTATGGATGCAAGCAAACACTCATTCAGTCCTAGGGGCAACAATAGAACCAGTCTCACCAAGCACAGACATAGGGGCTGAAGAAGCCCTATCTAGATGCAGAGTTGTCCTTAGGCCAGAGCAGGACAAGGGCAACACAAGACAGGGAAGCTTCCAGGGAAGGCTAGCAATGAGCCCCATGTACCAGATTTTACTCCACTATGAAGCTCTACAAAGTTACAGTAAACTCAATAAATACAAAGGCATAAGCTACAGTAAAGAGAGAATGGGAAAAACAATTTGGGGAACTGGAGAAAGCAGATGAAGGCCTGTAACTAACTAGAAGACCCTAAAAGTTGAGTCAATCCTGTCTTAGTTACTTTTCAATTGCTGTGGGGAAAAAACCCTAAACACCAGGACCAAGGCAACTTATAAAAGAAAACATTTAATTTGAGGATCACAGTTCCAGAGGATGAGAGTCCATGACCACTTATGTCAGGGAGCATGGTGGTCATTGTAGTGGAACAGTAGCTGAGAGCTTCCATCTGACTCACAAACATGAGATAGACAGATTTAAGTGGGAAGAGAATGGGCTTTTTGGAACCACAAAGCTATACTCAGTGACACACTTCCTTCAACAAGGACACACCTCCTAATCCTTCCCAAACAGTTCCACCAACTGAGATCAAGTATTTGAACATATTAGCCTATGGTGACCATTTTCATTCAGACTCCCACAAATACCAAGGCAGCAGAGAAAAAGACAGTGCAAATGAGCTCACAACATTAAATCCCAACCATTCATAGAATTGGAGGCATCATTAGGAATTGGAAGTACCATGTCTCTCCTGGAGGAGAGATGAAACTACAATGAAAGACTGGTGGAAGATGACCTAAAGGAGCAGTTAGGGTCAGACACAGCAGCACACAATTAGAATCCCAGTACTCAGGAAGCTGAGGCAAGAGAATCCTAAGTTCAAGACCTTGATCTGTATATGAGACCCAAGGTGGGGGTGGGAGTGGGGCAGTTACTCTTCTGATTCTGTACCTTACAAGGTAAGGGTCAATTGCTGCCAATAGAAGCCTGCATGTTTCTTCTCCAGAGATGGTAAAATGCATGGTTCCTGGGTTGGAAGATACCGGGAATAGTTGCCAACAGGTTATGACATCAAATATAAGAGGTTAGACAAAAGTTTTCTACTGAAAGTTGAGATCCAGGGGATGGGGATCAGGCAGAAAATTCATGATAAAGTGTCTGGCAGACTATTGGGAAATGACCCACCAGCATCACAGTTTTATTCGCTGAAGAGAGAAGACCTAATGACATCAACATCCAGGCTTCCCTAGTGAAACCTCCCAGCTCTGTGGCTCTGGAGTGCATTCTGAAGTCACTGAGCACCACCCCCTCACTGAGAGTTTAGGCTCTGATGCTCCCCTCTTAAACATGAGCAGATGGTCAAGGACCCTGATGGAGAAATAATGGGAGAGACAAGGTTCAAATACACTGGAACAATAGATGCAGGACAGAAGAGCAAGAGCAGATACCACACAAGGTTTTTTGGTTTCATTTTTTAAATATTTGTTTATTTATTATGTATACAGTGTTCTGTCTTCATGTATCCCTGCAGGCCAGAAGAGGGCATCAGTTCTCATTACAGGTGGATGTGAGCCACCATGTGGTTGCTGGGAAATGAACTCAGGACCTTTGGAAGAGCAGGCAGTGCTCTTAACCACTGAGCCATCTCTCCAGCCCACCACACAAGGTTTAATGCACTGCAAAGAACGGGCAAACATTTGTTCATAAAAAGGAAAAGAAAACTATAAAAAAGGAATATTTAGAGAACAAACAGTGTCCTAGGGAATTTAATAGTAAAATAAGACACGTGTGTTCAAAATGCAAGTGATGGGCAATTTTCAGAAGAAAGAGGAGAGCTGAAGTTTTATTGCCTGTAAAGTTAATTCTGCAACACTTACTTCTAGAATGGAATGTTGTGGGATATTTGTTTATACTGTGTGAAAATGTGTCATTGTGATTGGTTTAGCAAAAAGGCAAACAGCCAATAGCTAGGCAGGAGAGATTAGGTGGTACTTCTGGGCAGAGAGAGGAACTCAGGATGAATCTAGGTGTGTGGGAGATACCAGGGAGACACTGAAGAAGTCAGATGTACAGTATGGAGGAAAGGTAAAGAGCCACATAGTAAAACATAGATTGATAGAAAGGGGTTAATTTAAGTTATAGAGCTAATTGAAAACAAGCCTAAGCTAAAGCCAAACATTCATAACTAATAATAAGAAATCTCCATGTCATTATTTGGGGGCTGGAAGTCCAAAGAAAGTTCAGTAAGAAAGTCTGACTACAATGGAAGGACACAATTTCCATATTGTCACTAAAGCCTTATGATTTCTGGCCCCTTGTGTATGAAATCTCCACGCACTCTAACAACCAAAACACCAAATGAATTGAAAATTCAGCCAAGTATGATGTTGCACTTCTGTACTTTCTCTGCATCAGGAAGGCTCAGGCAGGAAGATCATGAAGAGTCTGGCCAGCCCAGGTTACTTGGTGAGATCCTGTCTCGATAAGTAAATAAACACACAAATCACAAATAATTTTTTAAAATTAAAAGAAATAACAGAAAAGGAATTTCAGCCACTTTTCCAAGAGATGAAATCACGAAGCAAACAGTTGTACATGAGTTGGAGATGCAGAGAACTGTTGTCTGCCACGGTAAAGCCCCAAGTCCAGACACAGCTCCAAGGCACCTACTCACAAGAGATGCCCTCAAACTGCTGTGAACTTACCCCCATGAGTTGATGACCAGGATCTCAGAGATATTTGAAGGGGAAAAAAAATCTCAAACATCTTACAGAAGGAGGGGTGAGGAGGACATAAGGGAGCAGGAAAGTTGTGTAGGGGAAAGAATAGAGGAGAGCAAAATAAGAGATACCATCAGAGAGGGAGCCAGTATAGGTTTAAAGAGAAATCAGGCACTAGGGAAATGTCCAGAGATCTACAAGGATGACACCAACTAACCATCTAAGCAACAGTGGAGAGGCTACCTTAAATGCCCTCCCCTGATAATGAGACCAATGACTAATTTATATGCCTTAACTTAGAGCCTTCATCCAGCAGCTGATGGAAGTAGAAGCAGACAGCCACAGCTAAACACTGAACTGAACTGGAATACAGTTGCAGAGAAAGAGGAGTGATGAGCAAAGGGGTCAAGATCAGGCTGGAGAAACCCACAGAAACAACTGACCTGAACAAGGGGGGGCTCTTGGCCCCCAGACTGATCACTGGGAAACCAGCATGGAACTGATCCAGACCCCATGAATGTGGGTGTCAATGAGGAGGCCTTGGAAATCTATGGGGCCTCTTGTAGTAGATCAGTACTGATCCCTAGCATAGGAATAGATTTTGGGAGCTCATTTCACATGGAGGGATACTCCCTCAGCCTAGATACATGGGGGGTGGGCCTAGGCCCTATCCCAAAGGATATGACAGAATCTGAATACCCCCATGGAAGGCCTCACTCTCCCTGAGGAGCAGAAAGTGTATGGGATAGGTAGGGTGTTAGTGGGGGGCAGGAGAGATGGGGAGTGAGAGGGAACTGGGATTGACATGTAAAACAATATTGTTTCTAATTTAAATAAAAAATGGAGAAAAAAAAGAAAAATATAGAATACTGTGTTTTTCAAGTCAAGATCTTTCCTCCAGAGAGACTAATGATCCCATCATGCAGGGAGGGATTTTCTCTTGGTGTAGCTGATCTGAACAGAAGTAGACATCTGATTTCAGCACACACCATACATCTGCCCACTCGAAATGGGGGAAGAGAAATGAGAAACGGATGTGAGATTCACAGTCCAGAAGAAGGGGCTCACTAAGAGACCAACGCCATTGGGATTTCTGAAGAATCCTTCCTCTCTTCACACAAACTACCATTGCCTGACTAAAAGTCTGTTTACATCCATTCCGTTTACCCACCATACCATGCAGGACTATCAAGGAAACCTGACAAGGGCTCAATAGGTAGAAGCACTTGCTGAGCAAGCTTGATGACCTGAGTTCAATCCCCAGAACCCACAGTAGACGGTAAGAACCAGTTTATGAAAGTCAACCTCCTGCCTCCACATATGAACTGTAGCATGCATGTGCCAATACCCCAAGAAGTTAAGAGAGATAGACACAAGGACAAGGGATAAACAGTGCCAACTACTAAGAGTAAGTGTCCAGGTTATGTTGCCTATAGGATAAATGGGGAAACATGGTATATCCCCAGACAGGAGGGAGTAGTACAAAATGTAGAATGGATTGAACCATCTGCTTGGCTGATGAGTTGATCGTGAGAACCCAGCCCCAACTAGATGTAAAATTAACCACAAGAGACAAAACTGTCTCTCGCCCCGCATGATGCTGTAACCACATGTGCTGCCAACTGGGCACACTGTTCTACCTGTAGGTGTGCCTAGTTTGAAAAGTTCCTTTGTAGCTTGCAAGCCTGCTTGTGCTTCTGACAATAGAGATATAGATCAACAGATGTAATGGTTACCAGTGGGAGAGTTGGGAGATGGAAGGAGAAAGAGGCAAGGAACAAACCGGTAATTATTATAACCGCTTTTTTTGGAAACTTAGGATGTAAAACTGATTGCAAAACTGTTGACACAAATGATTGAAACTGTTGTTTGAACAACAGGTGGTCACAGTCTCTTCTTGGTGCTGACTTCACACATCTATCCCAGGTCATGGAACCCATCTGGAGCAAGGCCTCCAGCAATAGAAGGCTGAAATCAGCATTACTTTTTTATTACCAAGAAATCACGTCACTCACTAAGTGGTATAGTATTACTTGAAGGTAGGCTTGGGTGTTCTGTGAATATCTACTGTAAACAATAATATAATATAATCACTATGAAATAGAAGTATAATGATAGGCTAAGAAAGGGGAGAGAGCAACATAATACTACACAGTGTTCCATTAAAACCAAAACAGGCAGATTAACAAAAGACAAAAAGAACGAGAACAAAAAATAGAGACTGCTAACAAATGTTGCAGTGACATAACTGCTGAGCCATCCCTCCAGCCCCTAATTTTGATTCTAATGTAAATGAATTGAGATAGAGATACCACACTAATATGACTCAAAGGCAAGTAGGAATAACTTATTAATTTCAGGCAGACTTCAGGCTGACAAAGGTTATGAGGGATTAAGAACATATGTGATAGGAAGGAGTCACTTCTCTAAACTGATAGACTGATACTTAACGTACCAGTACCCAACAGTGGTCTTTACACTGGAGGGATGGCTTGGAGAAGGTGAGAAGGTGATGCTTCACTATCACAGCTGGAGATGAGAAGATTAGAAAGCTTACAACACAATAGAACTAAACTAGAAGTCTTAAAAAGAGGATAGCTGGAATTCTTTTTAAATGTGGAGCTTATATGACACACATGTTAAAGAATAAATTCCCAGGGAAATTAAAACATAGTTTTCACTGACATAAAGACAGCAACTGAACACAACACAAATCATGTTTATAGCAGAATTAATAGCATTGAGTATATATGTTTAAAAAAGAATTCAAATCAGTCAACCTTGGGAAACTAGAAAATAAATCAAGTTAAAGTCACTATAAACAGAAGAAAAGAAATAAAAATTAAAGCAATAAAAATCAGTATAAATAAAAAAGAAATTGCAGTTAAGAGCACATATTTGCTGAAGACCCAAGTCCCAGTTTGGTTCTCAGCAGCTCAAAGCTGCTTGGAACTCCAACTCCAACAATCAGATGCTTTCTTCTGGCCTCCATGAGCACCTGTGTTCGAACATGTACACACACACACACACACACACACACACACACACACACACACACTTCAAAAATAAAAAGAAAACAGGAAATCAATAGAGAGAGAGAAAAAAGAAAGAAACCAAAAGCCCTACAAATTGCAAGGACATTAAAGCACAGTCAAGGAATACCAAAGACAGCACTATGCCAACAAATATAATGAGCTTGGTGAAATGGGCAAGCTCTTCCAAAGACTCAGACTGAGAAGTTCACACATAATCAATCATCAATAGCTCTGTCCCCATTTTAAAAATTATACCAAAAGTGGGGTATGGTAGTATATACCTACTATCCCAGCACTTGGAACACAGAAGCAAGAGAATTGTGAGTTTGAAGCAAGACTGTGCTGTGTAACAAGATACCATATTGAAAATAATTACATCATTAATAACCAAATGCTTTCCAAGATAGAAAGCACCAAGCCCAAATGGACATACAGTGAATTCTGTCAAACACTTGATACAGAAGCTGTACCTATTCTCTCTGATTTCATTCAGAGGATAGAATCGGGAAGTGCTTCATAACTAACCCATAGGCTTACCCCGACAAGACATCACAACAAAGCCAAGAGAGTGCTTCATAGCTAACCCATAGGCTAAACCAGACAAGACATCACAACAATAAAGCCAAGAGAGTGCTTCATAGCTAACCCATAGGCTAAACCAGACAAGACATCACAACAATAAAGCCAAGAGAGTGCTTCATAGCTAACCCATAGGCTAAACCAGACAAGACATCACAACAACAAAGCCAAGAGAGTGCTTCATAGCTAACCCATAGGCTAAACCAGACAAGACATCACAACAACAAAGCCAAGAGAGTGCTTCATAGCTAACCCAGTGGCTAACCTGCACAACAACAAAGTCATAAGCCAGTACTTCTCATGAGTGCAGACATAAAAACCTTCAACAAGATATCTGCAAGCTGAATCCAGCAATGTAGAAAAAGAAGTGCACACCATAACCCAATGGGATGTATCCCAGGTTTGCAAGACTGGCCCAATGCTTACACATCAATTAATATAGCCCTCACATCAGTCAGCTAAGGAAGAAAAATCACAAGATCATTTCAATAGATGCAAAAAAAATATTTTTAAAACCTCTGCAACTGTTAGTTTACTAGTATCCCCCAGGGCTTGTGTTCAGTATTGCTCCTCAAATTACATAAACCAATGCAAATGGAAAGAACCCAAGTCAAAATTATGTAACAGCACTCCACAAAAGTGTGTCAAATTACAAGAACAGTATTTTCAAACACTGGCACTTTAAGAGAACAACAATCTCAAAAAAAAATGACAAATTGTTCCCTCAACTGCTAAGCAGATGAACATGACTCTAATGAATAAGTTTGGGTTTTATAAAGAAAAACCAAGTGAATTGGACAAATGGTACTAAGAGTCAAAGTTTATCTTCTTTCCTTGTCTCTGTTTATAAAGGGGCAAAGTATAAGATAATATATCCTAACTTTAAGTGTGGCATGCTTTTAGTAAATGCTGGCTCAACTAATCAAACATACTTTTAAACAGTCAAGTTTCCTGAGCAATCATATTTAGATAAACAGGCAAAGGTGTTACAACCAGCCTTCTCATAGCCTTCAGTAGGACTGACGTCAAAGAAAAGTTTAATGCAACTGTCTTGGATTTTAAGCTCATACTTTTCGGGATACACTCTCAGGTCCTCTTTAATAGGGAACTGCAGAGTATAACTGCCATTACATAGTATTGTAGTTAAAGAATGCAGATTCCTCATGTAACCATCAGAACAGACTTTTCTATTACTCTTCTAAGGACAGCTTTCAGCTTGAGTCTAACAATCCCATGGTGTGATAGGATTGATCACTCTTTGCTTTGCAACGGGTTATGTGAAATCGCTCATCCAACTGATCATGATTTTGGAGTTTAAACAATGGTTGAAAATGTTCTAACTTTTATGACCTGCATCACAGTTTGCAGGATATGCAGGCAAAAGCTCTTTTTTTCCAGCTAACTACATGAAAAGATAATCCATGTGATCCAAAGTGGGCAAAAGCAAAAGGCTAGCTTCCTTTGGAGAAGAAAAATTTTAGACCCATCAAAAGGACAATACTAACTTTAAAAATGTATTTACTTAGAAACAGCTAGAATGTCAACAAAACAGCTGTGATTTGTTTTTTGTTTTTTTTTTTTGCAATTACAGTGTAGTATTCAGTTACAGAACAATTATTTTCACAAGTTGTATCAGAGACAACTGAAGATGGTTAAAAACAAACAAACAAACACCCTACTATCTCCATATATAACTAATTTGTGCTATGCACCAACAAGAACCTTCTTTAAATTTCCATGCCATTTTACAACCCCAGGCTCTAACAGTCATGGTTAGTGGCTATTGAAAATACCACCAGGACAAGGCTATCTAAAGACACATTTGGTAGTATGTTAATGCTACAAAAGCGGGGGTGGGGATGGGATGGGGTAGGGGACACTTTAAAAACAATTCTTACACAGCCTTAGGGTCCCAGTTTCTTTTTCCTTAATAGGGATGCGTTGTGTACAGGGTGGGGTGTTTAAATGCTTTATAGACAAGAAAAGAAACTGCACCAGAACCAACTTATTCATTATCTTCCTCCTCCTCCTCCTCCTCCTCCTCCTCTTCTTCCTTCTTTCTCCTACTCTTTTCAGCCTTGAGCACTCCCCTTTTGACTTCATCAGGTTTTCCTTTAGCTCTGTAGGCAGTATCTCACTAGCCTTCTTTTCATAGGGCTGCCTGCCTGTCAACCGCAGCAGTGCTGTCCCGAGTCTCTCCCAGCTTCTTTGCAGCATCAATAATGAATAAGCCAATGTGCACGCCTTTGAGTTGGAGGCAATGCTCAAAACACAAGAAGAAAGCGGAGGAGGCCTCTTGGGTTCATTGGGTTCCTTGAATTTCTTTTCGGTCTTTCTTTTTTTTTTTAGGGGGTGGAAATATAGGTTTTCATTTCTCTTTCCTAACATGCTTTGTCAGTCTTTGCTATGTCTTCATTTGCTCTTTTCTCCAGCAGAGATGGTCCCTGCCTCTCGGAGCACTTCTTAGAGAACCCTGAGAAGTTGACAGAAGCATCTGGATGCTTCTTCTGGGCTCCCCCTGCAAGTTTTCACAAAGAATACATATGAAGACATTTACCTCTTGGCTTCTTGGGGGTCTCCTGTGCCCATGTTCAACTGATTTTCTTCCGTGAGGCACAAAGTCACCCAGTGCCTGTCATACCCTCTCTTATCCCAGTGCTGTGTCTATGGAGCTCAACGTTCTGCAATGACTTCACAAACAAACAAACAAAAGAAATTAAAACTTTAAAAAAGAGTTTTCATTAACTGAAAATAGAAAAAGACTTTCTCAACTTGACAAAGAAATCTACAAAAAAAAAAAAAAAAAAAAAAGAGGTACCGGTAACATTATATTTAGTAATGATAAACTCAAAGCAACTCAAAGCTTTCTCACTAAAACTGGGAACACAGTAATGAGAAATGATATTCCCTCTTCCCAGTTTTCTTCAACAGCACACTGCAACTCCCAGAGAATGCCAAAAGAAAACAGGAAGTGAAAGGTATGCAAGTTGGGAACAAAATAAGAAAACAAAGCTGTCTCTTTTTTTTGCAGATGACACAAATCCAAATCTACATAGAAAATCTAAAACTGAACAACAACAACAGCAGCAGAAGCAGAAGCAGCAATAATGAGATCGTAGCAAGGTTGCCGAGAACAAGATTAATACTGGAAAGTACATCACTCCCTTATATGTAGCAATGAGAAGTATAATTTGAAACTGAAAATACAGTATCACTTACATTCTCACTAAAAAAAAAAAAAAATACTTGTATGAAGTATTTCATACAAGGGGGAAAAATACAAAACTCCTAAGAAAAAAGTCAAAGAAAAATTAAGTCAGTGAAGAAAGAGTCCATGTTAATGGATCGGAAGAATCAGACTCAATGTAGTCAAGATGTGAATTCTTCCAAGTTTGATCTGCAGAGTCAGTTCAACACTGCATCAGGTACTTTCCTATTGCTGCTGTAAAGCACCAAGACCAAGGCGAATTGCAAAAGAAAGCATTTAATTGGGCTTATGGTTTTAGTGGTCATAATTTATGCTGGTGAAGCAAAGACATGGTGGCAGTCACACACACAAGCAGGGGGCCGAGAGCTAGCTCAAGACAGAGGAAGTCTTTTGAAACTTCCAAGTCCACCCCCAGTGACATACCTCCTTCCCAAACATTTACCAACTGGGGACCATGTATTCAAATGTCCAGGACTTATAAGGGACATCTCAGTCAAACCACTACAAATGCCAAATAAAATTCTAACCAGTTATTTTGTGGCTGTTCCAACATTTATAAGGAGAGTCACAAGATCCAGAACAGACAACACAATACAGAAGGAGGAGGAGGAAAAGAAAGAAAGAGAGAGAGAGAAGACCCAAGCACTGAATTGTTCAATTTTAAGACATACTCTAAAGTTATAGGAGTCAAGACAGTGTGATATTGATGAAAGAATAGACAAGATAAATGGAACAGAACAGAGATCCTGGGGATAAATCCATAAAAATAATTATTTAATCTCTTAAAGAGGCAAATGCAATTGAATTGGAGATATCGTTTTAACACAAGTGATTCCCCCAAACAACTACATACACATATGAAGTAAAACCTAGATACAGATCTTATAAGTGCAACAAAAAATTATCCAAAAGGATTACAGACCCGAGTTTCAAGTGTAAAGCTATAAAACTCTAAGAACACAGCAGCCTTAGTTGTCTTTCCTGTGTTGCTGTGTATAATCCTCTGTCAAGCACAGCTTAAGGGAGAAGGGTTTATTCTGTTTCAGAGTTCAAGGGTAAACTGTGGTGGGAAGACAAGACAGCAGGAGCTTGCAGTCTCTGGTCACATCACAGCCTCGAAGAGCAGAGGGCAATGACTGCATGCTGCTCAGCTTTCCTTCTCCTACCAGGATCCCAGCCAGGGATGGCACCACCCACAGTGAGTGGGTTTCCCACCTCACCTTAATCAAGATAGTCCCCCATGAGCATGTAAAAGGCCAGTCTCTCAGGTGACTCTGGATTCTGAGGGTTGACAATTAACACCAGCATCACAATAACAGCAGAAAATATAGATGATCTTGGATTTGAAAATATTTTTAGATACAATCTGAAAGATAAGGTTATGAGAAAGTTGATAGTCTAAACTTCTTTAAAATAAAGATTTTTCTGTTCTGTAAAAGATAGTTGAGGATGAAAGAACAATCTTAGGTCAGGAGAACATATTTGCATGATACCTGTTAGGTCATCCCTGTTATCCAAAATATGTAAAGAACTCTCAAAACTCCACCATAGGGGCTGGAGAGATGGCTCGGTTCTCAAAAGCATTTGCTGCTCTTGCAGAGGACCTGGGTTTGGTTCCCAGCACCCACAGCTACCTATAACTCCAGTTCCTCGGCATTTGACACCTTCTTCTGCTCTTCTTAGACATCTGAATGGACATAGTGCATGTACCTACTCTCACAGCACACATCCACACATTTAATAAAGAATAAATCTTTAAAGAAAACACTCCAAAATAAAGCACAAACAACTAGAGTTGAGCCAGAGACCTTAACAGGCACCTCATGAAGGTCTACAGATGCCAAATAAGCAGGATGTTCCCCATCGTATGTTATCGGGTGGATAAAAATTCAAACAAAAATGAAATACTGCTCCACACCTATTTGAACAGCCAGCATGCAGGATACCCACAACACTGAACTTCAACAGCTGAACACTCAGATATTGAAGGTGGGGATATGAATGATGCAGCCAGTTTTGAAGACAGCTGGGCAGGTTCCTATAAAGCTCTACAGGCTTTCCCGAATACAGTCCTCAACCACACTCAATGGTATTTACCCCAAAGAGTTGAAAGTATGTTCATACAAAATCCCACATACAGATACTTATAGAGGCTGTTTTCCTAATTGCTCAACTCTGAAAGTGATTCCTTTTTGAGACAGGGTCTTTTTACGTAGTCTTGGCTGTCCTGTAACTTACTATATAGACCATGCTAGCCCCAAACTCTCAAGGATCTACCTGCCTCTGCTTTCCAATTGCACATCCAACCCAATGAGATTTTATTCAGGGCTAAAGACATTCACTATTAAACTATGAAACAAAGTAGAAGAAACAAGTATTACTGAGTGAATGAAGCCAATTTATTATATGAAGTGACATGTCAGAAAAGACAAAATGATGTAAAGTAAAAAGACCTATGTTGTTGGGGTTTAGGTGGAAAGGATTGTGGAGATGCACAGAGGCATTTTAAGGCAGAGAAAACCCTCTGCCTAATACAGTGGGTATGTGTCCTTATACATCTGTTTAAACTCACAGAATAGACAACAGAGAGTGAACCCTGGTATGCGCCATGGGCTCAGGAGACAAGGCGTCAGTTTCATCATATTGATGATCATAGAGTACCACTCTGGTGGGACATGCCATTAATGAGAAGGGCTATGCGCATGCAGGACAGGGGCTGATTTTGTCAGCTGGGTCATCAAGGAAGAGGGAACCTCAAATTGAGGCAACGCCTCCACCAGATGGGCCTGTGGGCAAGTCTGTGAAGTGTTTTCTCGATTAATGTGGGAGGGCCCAGCCCACTGTGGGCAGTGCCACCCCTAGGCGTGTGGTCAAAGTGAAAAAGCAAGAGGGAGCAATCTGGTAAGCAGCTCTCCTCCATGGCTTGTGCCTCTGCTTCTGCTTGAGTTCCTCCCCTGAGTTCTCTCTATGTTAGGCTGTGATGTGGAATGCAAGATGAAACATCCCCTCCTCAAGTTGTTTTTGGCCGTGGTGTTGTTTATCACAGCAATAGAAAGCAAACAAGGACAGGAGTGTATGGGACATCTGTAGTTCCTCTGGCTTTTGCTGTAAATCTGAATGCATTCTCATTCTGAAAGCCCCCTTTTCTTCCAAGTGTTTCTGAAGGATAGAGCACCATGAAAGAAAATGCATTCAGACCAAGGAATGTAACTGTAAAATTCCAGAACACTAAGACAAAAGTAAGCAGTGAAAGGGGAATGAGTGGCGGGGGGTAGAGAGACAATACAACTCAGAAAGTTGAAGAGTGATGATGTGGGTAGGATGCCTTAGGTCTTGGGGTCTATCCCTGCACAACTGATTAATTAAACAAGAGTTAAAAAATTAGAAGCCAGACATGGTGGCACACCTCTGAAGTTCCAGTACTTGAGAGGTAGGGGCAAGAGGATTAGGAGTTCAAGATTATACTCAGCCTGAACTGCAAGGGACACTGTCTCAGAACAAACAAACAACAAAACCATGAAGAAATAGGTGGGACTTCTTAATGGCTACACCAAAGACAACAAAGTAACACTTTCAAATTCTAATGAATTCCCAGCCTCCTACTCTAATCTACAGACTAGGCAGGACGCTGGAATAAAGGCATTTTTCAAAGGCAGCCAGCCTTAAAAAGATCTCCCTCTAATTTCTGCCTTTATAAGCCAGCTGCTAGAGCAATGTGCTCTGCCAATGAGATCAAAAAGAAAGAAAGACACAGGACCCCACCCAGCAGGCTTAGCGGACAGCCAGGGGACCGTGAGTGCAGAAGGGTCGTGAGTTTAACTAATCTGACGTGTTTAAGCACATGGGGGAAAGATTTACACATCTGAGACAAAGTTTGGGGGAAAAATAGTAAATACAGAGTACATGACTCAACAAACCAAAGATAGTAATTAACGGCAGAGAAAATAATAACTCGCTCAACAAAGCAAATCATTGCGTATCAGATCACTAAGCAGGGCCTGGCATTCTCATGATCAGTAATAATATAAACACTGAATATTAATCTATTCGAAATGATAGCATTGCTTTCCTGGGAGGATTAGGGATGAAAAGGCTAGCACTAATGACTAAAATGAAAGAAAAAAAGCAATCAGGAAGCAACTACATAATTATGTTTTATAGAGAAATGTTGTAAAATGATGAGAAACTGTGTGAGAAACTGAAGACTGCTTTCTCCTGAGAGTGGGAAATTTGGGAAAGGGCATCAGGAGGCCTGTACTACAGTGCTGTTTTTTTGGTTTTTGTGTGTTCTTTCTCTCTGTCTCTCTCTCTCTCTGTCTCTCTCTCTCTATATATATATATAAAACATTCCAACCAAAGTTCTCCCTCCCACCCCCCTCACACACCCCCAGCTCACCCCCCATCCGCTCCTTCCAACAGGTAAGGGCTTCCATTGGGATTTGCCACAGTTTGGCACATTAACTTGGGGCAGAACCAAGCCTCTCCCTCCTTTGTTAAGTCTGAGCATCCCATCCCCTCATAAGGAATGGGCTCTAACAAGCTAGCTTGTGTTCCAGGGATAGATCCTGGTCCTACTGATGGGGCCCCTCAGATAGACCCAGCTTCACAACTGTCTCTGTTACACAGAGGGCCTAGTTCAGTCCCATGGAGTCTCCACAGCTGTCAGTTTAGAGTTCATGAGTTTCCACAAGCTTGGTTCAGTTGTCTCTGTAGATTTCTCCATCATGATCTTGATCTCCTCTGATCATGTATTCCCTCTTCCCTCTCTTTGACTGGATTCCTGGAGTTCAGCCTGATGCTTGGTTGTGGATCTCTGTATCTGGTTCCATCAGTTACTGGATGAAGGCTCTAGCTGTTCTGGAGCTGTAGACTGTAGTCAGGTTATCCTTTATTTATATCTAATAGCCACTTCTGAGTGATGACATGTCATGTTTGTCTTTCTGAGTCTGGGTTACCTCACTCAGGATGGTTTTTTTTTTCCATTTGCCTGCAAATTTCATGATGTCATTTTTTTTTCAGCTGAGTAATACTCCATTGTGTAAATGTACCACATTTTCTTTATCCATTCTTTGGTTGAGGGCATTATAGTAGGTAATTACCAATACGGAGTCAGGTAGAAATATAAGGGTATTTAATAGGGAAAAGCCTTACTTACAGAGTGAACCAGCCAGCCGGTGGTAGTCTGTACAGCAAGAAGCAAAGAGAAACCGAAACCGAAACCGAAACGCAGTCCCCCTACTCACTCTGACCACGTCCTCACAAGCCCTCAGGTACTCCTGTAGCCAGCCCCTAAGAAGGCGTGGCTACAGCTTCCCCTACAGGGCATCCAGGTTGTTTCCCAGTTCTGGCTATTAAGAATAATTCTGATTTGAACATTGTTGAGCAAGTGTCCTTGTGGTATGATTGAGTATCCTTTGGGTATGTGTCCAAGAGTGATATTGCTGGGTCTTGAGGTAGATTGATTCCCAATTTTCTGAGAAACCACCGTACTGATATTCAGAATGGCTGTACAAGTTTGCACTCTCACCAGCAGTGGAGGAGTGTTCCCTTGACTCCACATCCTCTCCAACACAAGCTGTCCTCAGTATTTTTGATCTTAGCCATGTTGGCAGATGTAAGACAGTATCTCAGAGTCATTTTATTTGCATTTCCCTGATGACTAATGATGTTTAGCAATTCCTTAATTGTCTTTTGGCCATTTGAGTTTCTTCTGTTGAGAATTCACCTCATTTTAAAATTGTATTATTTGATATTTTCTTGTCTAGTTTCTTGAGTTCTTTATATATTTTGGAGATCAGTCCTCTGTCAGATATGGGGTTGGTGAAGATCTTTTCCCATTCTGTAGGTTGTTGTTTTTTCTTATTTACCATGTCCTTTGCCTTACAGAAGCTTCTCAGTTTCAGAAGGTCCCATTTATTGATTGTTGCTTTTAGTGACTGTGCTACTGGTGTTTTATTTAGGAAGTGGTCTCCTGTGCCCATGCGTTCAAGGCTACTTTCCACTTTCTCTTCTATCAGGTTCAGTGTAGCTGACTTTATGTTGAGGTCCTTGATCCACGTAGACTTGAGTTTTGTTCATGGCAATAGATAGGGATCTATCTGCATTCTTCTACATGCTGACATCCAGTTATGCACCATTAGTTAAAGATGCTTTTCTCTTTCCATTGTATCATTTTGTCTTCTTTGTCAAAAATCAGGTATTCATAGATGAGTAAATTAATGCCAGGGTTTTCAATTAGATTCTAATGACCCATGTGTCTGTTTTTATGCCAATATCAAGCTGTTTTTATTACTACAGCTATATAGTATAGCTTAAAGTCAGGTATGGTGATGCCTCCAGAAGTTCCTTTATTGTACAGGATTGTTTTAGCTATTCTGGGCTTTTTGTTTTTTCCATACAAACTTGAGTACTGTTTTTTCAACGTCTGTGAAGAATTATATTGATATTTTGATGGGGATTGCATTGAATCTGTAGATTGATTTTGGTAAGATTGCTATAGCTATCCAAGAGCATGGGAGATCTTTTCCAATTTCAGATGTCTTCTTCAATTTCTTTCTTTAGAGACTTTAAGTTCTTGTCATACAGGTTTTTCACTTGTTTGGTTAGAGTTACCCCAAAATATTTTATGTACACAGCTATTGTAAAGTGTGATGTTTCTCTAATTTCTTTCTTGGCCTATTTATAATTTGTATATGGGAGGGCTGCTGATTTTTTTGAGTTAATCTTGTATCCTAACACATCACTGAAGGTGTTCATCAGCTATAGAAGTTCTCAGGTAGAGTTTTTGGGGTCACTTATGTATACTATCATATCATTTGAGAATAGTTTGAATTCTTCCTTTTCAATTTGTATTCCCTTGATCTCTTTTTGTTGTCTAATTGCTCTAACTAGAACTTCATGTACAATATTAAACAGATACGAAAGTAGTGGACAGCCTTGTATTGTTCCTGATTTTAGTGGAATAGTTTTGAGTTTCTCTCCATTTAATTTGATGTTGGCTGTTGGCTTCCTGTAAATTCTTTTATTATGTTTAGATATGTTCCTCATATCCCTGGTCTCTCCAAGACCTTTGTCATCAAGGGGTGTTGGATTTTGTCAAAGGCTTTTTCAGCATCTAATGAGATGATCATGTGGGTTTTTTTATTCAGTTTGCTTATATGGTGGATTACTTCCGTATGTTGAACCAACCCTACATCTCTAGGATGAAACCTACTTGGTCATGGTGGATGATTTTTTTATGTGTTCTTGGATTCAGTTTGCCAGTATTTTTTTTTTTGAGTATTTTTGCATCTATGTTCATGAGGGAGATTGGTCTGTAATTCTCTTTCTTAGTTGTGTCTTTGTGTGGTTTGGGTATCAGGGTTATTGTAGCTTTGTAAAAGGAATTTGGAAATACTACTTCTGTTTCTATTGCATGGAACAATTTGAGGAGTATTGGAGTTATCTCTTCTTTGAAATTCTGGTAGAATTTTGCACTGAAGCTATCAGGTCCTGGGCTTTTTTTTTTTTTTTTTTTTTTTTTTTGGTTGGGAGACTTTTAATGACCGCTTCTATTTCCTTAAAGGTTACAGTTCTATTTAAATTGTTTATCTGGTCTTGGTTTAATTTTGGTATGTGGAACCTATCCAGAAAATTGTCCATTTCTTTTAAATTCTCCAATTTTGTAGAGCACAGATTTTTAAAAACCACTGAGTTTTTAATGTGCCTTCCAGAGTTTGAGTGTTGTGGATGGTTCTAAGGACCTGTAAAAAGCAGTTAGGTGGGCCAGTGGCATGGCTCAGAGGATAAAGGTGCTTGCTGTTAAGTCTGACAACTACCATTCCATCCTTAGGATCCACATAGTGGAAGGAGGGAACTGACTCCCACACACTGCTCTGACCACACACACACACACACACACACACACACACACACACACAGTATGGCAGTGCACCCTTCATCTTCCCAATAAATAAGTACATATAAACATATTTTAAAAATCAATTAGGTTAGGTAACTCCAGTTCCAGGAGATCTGACATCCTCTTCTGACCTCTGTGAGTATCAGGCATACATGTGGGTAAAACATAACCAAGTGTGATCCCAGCACTTGGGAGGCTATGGTGGGGGGAATCATGAATTCAAGGCCAACCTGGCTCTCAGTGATATCTGGTCTTCATAACGATGATAATGGGGCAAGTGAGTCTCTCTCTCTCTCTCTCTCTCTCTCTCTCTCTCTCTCTCTCTCTCTCTCTTTCAATGGAATGGTTCAGTAACTGTGTCCTCAACAGAAGCCAGCTTTTTGAAATTGGACTTCCTAGCCTCTAGAACTATAAGAAATAAATACACTTGTGTTCTTCACAAGTCTCTGGTATTCTATTATTTCTGTTATAGTAGAACAAAGTGAGCTAAGACAAACCTTACAGAGCTTTTTGACTCTCTACTGGACAAAAGCAAATATTAACCTAAGTAAAAACTAAACTTACCAAAGAAAAGATGAAAAAATTAAGGCAGATTTTTCATTTTTGGAAAAAATATTTCCTTCATGAAAATTATTTTAAAAGCAATTCTTTATTTTTAAGATTTATTTTAATTACGTGTATGTGTGTGGTTACATACATGTAACAAAGAGCAACTGCCAGAGCAGGTGAGAGTGTCAGATTCCCCTGGAGCTGGAGTTGCAGGCACTTGTGAGATGCCTGATATGGGTAATAGGACTCAAATCTGGGTCCTTTGCAAGAGCAGAAAGTGCTGATTTTGAACTTGAAAGTGGCTCCCACCACAGCATCCATCTGCTCAGGCTGCCTCTACAGGCCCTGGTAGCTTAAGCAACAGAAATCCATTTCTTTCTATCCTTCAGACTTTGTTTGGCCTTACATAAAGGTCCTACCTCCAAGAGACCTAACTGGGATCCCAGTTTCATCAGGACTTTGAGGGGCACTGTTGAGTCCGCAGTAGGGCCCAGGTGCCATCTGGTGCTCATTAGAACAGAGACTGATGTGCTGTGGGGAGAAAGCTCACATTATACTAGCTTCATTGAAGCAAGAGTTATAGTGCTGGCTGTGAGTTCAATGTTACCACATCAGTAATAGATCTTAAATATGTCTTTAAAGTGAAACACACAGAACACAAAGTTACATATTGATTGTTGAATAAAGTGTGATCAGTGGCCCATAGGAATCTAAACCTGTATTTCCCCTGGGAGCAGTGTTTCAGTATTTGTTCACTCAGTGTTTGCAGTGACTTCAGCTACTGTGGATAACAAGCACTCATACTTCTCTCTCTCTCTCTCTCTCTCTCTCTCTCTCTCTCTCTCTCTCTCTCTCTCCTCCTCTCTCTCTCTCTCTCTCTCTCTCACACACACACACACACACACACACACACACACACACATTCATTTATGTATATGAGTGCTCTATTCGAATGTATGCCTGCAGGATAGAACAGGGCACCAGATCTCATTATAGATGACTGTGAGTCACCATGTGGCTGCTGGGAATTGAACCTGGGTCCCCTCGGAGAGCATCGAGTACTCTTAACCACTGAGCCATCTCTCCGGACCTTCTTTTCTCTTTTTGTTGTGTTCTCACATTGTCCTGTGCCCTCTCCACTCACTCTGCCACGTTTCATAGCTTTCTCTTACTGTGAAAAAAACACAGACAAAAAACAAACAAAAACCAACAACTTGGGGGGAAGAAAGGGTTGATTTGGCTTAGACATGTCAATCCTAGTTAATCACTGAAGGAAGTCAGGGCAGGAACTCACGCCAGAGCAGAGACACAAAGCATGGAGGAGTGCTGCTTACTGACTTCTCCCTAGGGCTTGCTCAGCTTGCTTTTTCATACAACCCAGGACCACTTGCCCAGGGATGGCACCACCAATGTTGGACTGAATCCTTCCACATCAATCATTAATCAAGGAAAAGCCCCACTCAATCTGATTGAGACAATTCCTCAGTTGAGTCACCTTTTCTCTGGTGACTCTAGTTTGTGTCAAATTAACAAAAACTAACCAGCACAATGGCTATGGTGAGGAGGAAGATAGTAGGCCAAGGGCAAAGAGGAAGGAAACTCATTTGTTTATTCTCCCTTGCCTACTCCCCTCAATTTCAGATGATTACAACTTGTGCAGTCACTCACATTCTGGCTCACAGCAGTCCCCAGCATCACAGAGGGCTCTCCCTAGTGTGCTAGGATTACATGCCCATTCTTTCTCCCCCTTGCTTTCTTTATTATGAGCAATTTAATCTTGGAAGAAGAGGCCAACAGCACAAGTTGGTTCGTTCCTTGTCAAAAACTCACCCATCATTAGTGATATGATATGAGAACAACCACCTGGCAACATCAGGTTTGTCAAAAACAGTGACTGAAACAAAAGGTATAAGAGCCAGCATGAGTGCCCAGATACATACAGCTACAAGATGCATTAGGAAGCTGCAAAATCATTGTGAAACTTATACCACAAGGCAGGAGAAATTAAAAGGGATAAAAGCTAAGGTTAAAAAGGGTGAAAATTCTAGTATCTAGTTAATAGTGATTCAGTAGAAGGGAAAGTGAAGCAGAGGGAAGAACAAAATCATAAAACTCTGAAACCAAGCAGATTCTGTGCAGTAAAATCATTGAAAACTAAGAAAAAGCTCGAAATATTCTGGAGAAAAAAATAAGAGCTCTTACACAAAGCAGCAAGCATCAGATGAACCTCAGAATTCTTGGTGGTAACACTGGATGTGAGATGAGGAAGTGGCCAAGGGGAAAGTGATAGACATTGGTTTTTATACCCAACAAAATTAACACCTAAATAGAACGATGTAATGAAAAAATATTCTGAATGTAGTAAAAAGCTTTGTCCTATGAAAGTTCAGAATCTGTGTCTTTAAAAAACCTTTGGAAGAACTATTCAAGCTAGTGGAAAATAAATCCAAAAATGCTACAGTGCATCAGATCTCAACCTGTGGGTTGTGACTTGGGATCGAATGGCCCTTTCACAAGGGACCCCTAAGATGAAGCAAACATGGATAGTTACATTCCAATTCATAGGAGTAGCAAAATTACAGCTATGAAGTAGCAGCAAAATAATTTTATGGTTGGGGTCACCACAACATGAGGAACTGTATTAGAGGGTCACAGCATTAGGAAGGTTGAGAATCGCTGCTGAAGAGAACTGTGAAGTTAGGACAGTCAAATAAACTTAGATTTATTGTTGTCTTTAAAAAAAAGAAAAGCTTTTTTGGTTCTTGGCTCAAAAATAAGGGGGGGCGTGTGGAGAGTCCCATGCTCGGGCCATGTTCAGTCAATTCATAGCAGGAACTATACTCAGAATATGCCAAAGGACAAGAATTTGTCACTTGAAGCACTGTAAAGTCCACTGATGTCAGGGACATAGCCAAAGCAAGTGTCTTTGATACATATGTGCTTCCCACTATGTCAAGCTGCATTGCTGCTATAGCTGCCTTGTTCACAGCAAGGTGGCCAGGAACCAAGTTCATGAAGCTCTGAAGGACTAAACACTTCGACCATGATTTAACCTGCTGATGTTGTGCTGGCAACTCCACGAAAGCCCATGGAAAGAGGTGGCTTCGTAAGGACAGAAGAAGAAAAAAAAAAAAAAAACATCTGGGAAAATAAAATGGAATTTGTTCTTCAAAAGAAAAGTGAAGACTGACATGGGGAAATAAAGAAAAATTATATTCATAAGAAACCCAAACTAAAATTCTATCCAGACTACATGAGGTGTGTGTGTGTGTGTGTGTGTGTGTGTGTGTGTGTGTGTGTGTGTGTGTGTGTTGCTTTTATGTGTATTCAGCGTGGGAGGAAGGAAAGAGAACTGCTGAACCACTTGTACTTTACGGGTGAAGAAGCAGATAGTCATAAATTTAATAAGTCAGGACAAATAAGTAAATGTGTTTCAAGAGCAGTCACAGAAAGAACAAAAATAAAATGTTATTTTATACCACCAAAAGAAAATCAAATCAGTCAGTTTAAGGCAAAATAAAGGATTTATGTTTTGAGATTGTATTTATTTTTATTGTCTATGTAGGGGTGTTTTGTTTGCACATAGGGCTGTGCACTGTGTGTGTGCCGTGAGTCTCCAGAGACCAGAAGAGGTGATTGGGCTGCTTGGAACTTGAGTTACAGATGGTTCTGAGCTGCCATGTGGGTGCTGGACCTGGATCCTGGTCCTCTGGAAAAGCAGCCAGTGCTTTGAATCACTGATCCATCTCTCCAGCACTTACAAAAGAGACTTTTAAAAGTTATCAGTAGTGGAAAAGGTGGAGCAGGATTGTAGAAATAAACCCTAGTACAAAAAGATTACAATAAATGTAAATGGATCTGACTTTCACAAAATAGAACATCTCCAAGTGGATGGTCTAAAAGAGCCACCAATATATTGTTTACAGAAGACCTTTGCCACGAAAGAATATGGGAAGATTAAAAATAAAAGAACAGGGCCAAAGAGATAGTTCAGTTGGTAAAGGCACATGTTGCCAAGACTGACAACCTGAGCTTGATCCCCAGAACCCACATAGTGGACGTCAGAACCAACTCCTGTGAGTTGACCCCTGACCTCCACAAGTGCACCATGACACAGGTGTACATAGACCTATGTGCAAATGCATAAATAAATGTACTAATATTTAAATAAATCAAAAGATGAATAGCAAGGAAATAACATCCAAAAGAAAGCAACAATCTTATAAGGCAACATCTGGTAAGAGAAAATAAAGAAACCGCATACTTGTAGAATGGGAAAGCGTCCATGCTGGGGGGTAGTCATAGGGAGAACCCTGCTGGCAGAGGACAACACAGAGACTCACTGCTCTGATCCACTCCTGCTTCAAGGTTTGGATACTACCATAGCATAGTTTGTGGGTGAAGTGGAAAGATGTTCCTTAAAATTATGAGCACTGGTGGTAGCCATGACAGCAGAGTCACTCAAGATAGGCCTGACAGATAACCAGTGTCCTGGTGGATTAGTGGATCCCATGCCAACACGTCCATGGGCCACATCCAGAGGTTGAAGCCATCTCCAGCAGGAAGACAGGTGATTACTGTCTCACAGAGCTGACAAAGGGATTCAAGTGTGGCACATTATACCTTAGGCACGGGGCTTCCTAAGAGACCAAGGGAGAGCAAAGGATCAGAGATACCTGCTCCTTGGGCATGAGTTTGCCATCAGTGTGTCTTCTCACTCACCTCTCAGGCTACTGGGAAGCTTTAGTCAGGAAGGTGGGGGAAGATCTCCTAAACTTCATAGAGAACTGGGTCTCGGGACCAGGACTGTGGAGAAATTAGGACCCCTCCTTCCTTCCCAATGGATGAAATGCCACTGATAGATAACTGGACTTCTACTATTAATATCTTCATATTTTTCTGCATGTCGAACTAACAAGCAACCTGAGGATAGGGTTCCACATGCCCGAACTGTCAGTGGTGAACAACTTTCAGGATAAATGTGCAGTTATTAACATTCAGTGGCTACCAATCAGACCAGTTTCCCTATATTCTTTCATTCAGTGACAATTGGATGGTAAGCCTTAGGCATACAAAAGGCCAGTGAGAGTAAAGACTGGTTGTGATTGTTGGACAAAATGGTTCAGTGAGTAAAGGCACTTGCCACCGATCTTGAAAACCTGATTTGAATCCCTGAGATAATTGATGGTGGAAAGAGAGAATCAATCCACTTTTGTCCTTTGACTTTTTTTTCTGAGACAGAGTTTCTCTGTGTAGCCCTGACTGTCCTGGCAGTTGCTCTATAGACCAGGCTGGCTCTGAACTCACAGAGATCCATCTATCTCTGCCTCCCAAGAGCTGGAATTAAAGGTGTGCACCACCACACCTGGCTTGTCATCTGACTTTTCTAAGTGCACTTTAGCACTTCTGTGTGTGTGTGTGTGGGGGGTGTCCATGCACACATGAGGACATGTACATGCATATATGTATACACAAATAACAAATAAATAAGATTTGATAGATATAATTAGAAAATTAAAAACTATGTGTCAGTGTTGTTTTCAATGCATTTTTTGTTTCAACAGAAAACAAACAGTATGCTAGGAAGGCTGTTTGTATTTGGTTTAAAGGTTTGGATGCTGTTAGAACGCAAACATTCCAGAAGAGTGTGTTTTGGTTTCTTTTGATTAATAGACCATGGATTTTAGAGCGGTTTTAGGCTCACAGCACAGTGAGAGAGAGAGGCTGATGCAGATTTCCTATACTCTCTCAAGCTCGCATATTTATAGCCTCCTCCACCATCAACATCTTCATTAGACTAGAACATTTGTTGCAATGCCCATCTTATGTTGTTATCTAGGGTTTACATCAAGGCTCACTCATTGCTATGTAGTCTATAAATCCATATATTCTATATGTTCACATATTCTACATAAACCAACATACAGTGATATGTAGCTGCCATTATAATATATATACACAGTAATGTCCACTGCCCTATAGACCCCTACTCTGATCATCCCTTCCCTCTCCCAACCTTTGGGGACCACTGATCTCTTTACTGTTGGCATGGCTTTGCCTTTTCCAGAATGTCATACAGGCTGACTGTAGTGGCACATTTCTATAATCACAACACTTCAGACTCCAAGGACTTCAAGGTCATCCTCAATTGTACAGTGAGTCCAAAGTAGCTTGGGCAGCCTAAAACCCTGTCTCAAAAGCCAAAACAAAACAGACAGGATATCTTGTGGTATGTAGACTTTTCCAGACTGGTGACTTTCACTTTTTGATGTGAGTCTGAGGTGCTTCCAAGTCTGTTTTTGCAGCTTGGGAGTTGCTTCTTTTTAGCACTGAGTGATGCTTTATTATCTGAGCATGTCACAGTTTTTCAAGCTTTGCCAATTAGGAAGCGAGCAGAGTTCCGCCATTGTGTATTTGTAAAGGAGCTTGCTTTGGCAATGGCACCGAAGGTGTGGAAAGGGCAATGTAGGATGGAGGCAATGTGGTATAGGGCAGGGGACTAATAATGGGAAGGAATAAGCAAGGCCAGGGCTAGTAGGGCAGTGGGCCAGTGCTCTCCTGAGTAGCTATTAGGGCCTTGAAACACTCCACTGGCATACTTCAAGAGCTGTCTGGAAGTTAAAGGAGAAAGATATTCTCTTTGAAGCTAGAAAGTTGAAGTCTGCTCAACTCAGAATTCCAGAGAGAATCTGTGAGGAAAGGGCCAAAGGAGGCTTGCCCAGAGTGAGCAATTTTCAGAGGGAGTTCGCCTCAGGGCAAGATCTCCTCAGGGGGAATTTATCTCAGGGGAGCTTTCCTCAGAGAGGCCTAAAGGGAACTGTCCTTGGTGGTGCGATTCTGAGGTGGGGCATAGTTCTTTCCTAAGGTAAACTACTCTTGGGGGAGTTCTTTTCTGGTTGAGTCCTCTTCAGTGCAAGCTTTTCAAGAGGAACTCTTTTCAGGGCGGTGTGGCTTGGGGAACAAATTTTTATGGGAAACACACACAATAGGGAGTCTTTTCCCTGTGCCCTTTCCCTACACTGGTGGGTTCCTGAGGTGGACATGTTCCTCCTCTTTAACAGGACAGTGTCGGAAACAGTCCTACTGTCCACTCACACTTCAGCGGTGGAAAAGTCTTCTCAGCTCAATCCAGGTGTGAGGTTGAAAGAGCCAAATAGTAATAGACCAGCATGCAAATGTACTTAAAGTAAGTTTTAAGTAACTTGGGAGACTTCACCAGGAAATGAGGGGCTAGAGAAATAGATAAATGTGAATGAATAAAGGTTTGATAAAAAGTGGACAACCAGAGGGACAGAGTGGGAGAGCAAATGATATAATAATAGATAAGGGAAAGCTTACCAAGTCTTGCTCATATTCCTTTCTGCGTCCCTTCACCCTCAGAGGTAAAGATGAAGTCATATGACCTACTTCCTTGGAGGAAATTGGGGAACGTCAGAGTTTCCTCCAACTTAAAATATGTTTAGATCTGACCCCATCAACTTCAGTACTTTACCTCCCGATGCTGTGCACAATTCATGGAATCTTCTAGAAATCCCAGAAGTTATATAAGGAACATGGCAAAGATTATATGGACTTCTTTCTTTCCTTCTTTCCTTCCTTCCTTTTTTGAGAGAGGTACTCACTGGATATCTTTGGTTTGCCCAAAGCTCTCTATGTAGACCAGGCTGTCCTTGAACTCCCATAACTCTGCCTGAACTCCATGCTTCTGGGTTTGGAATGCTGGGATTAAAGGCATTCACCACCATGGCCAACACTGAAAACCCTTCTCCATACATTTCAAACCATACTATGGCTGGTCCCAGAGGGTGACCTCTGTGTTAGAACTTCTAGAAGGACTGGGAACAGACAACCAACCTTCTTTCCTTTGTATGACATGTGAGTAGCTGACTTGGAGGATTGCATAATGAAACTTCAACTCAAGAGACCTGAGCCCTTGAACTAGCAGGGCTCCTGATGTCACACTGTGAGCCAGGTAGGTGCCGTGTGCTATTGGCACTGGTGCTGCTATGAAACAATCTTCCAGAAATGAGTCGGGCAGGATGGTATTGGAAAGTCAGACGTCTCTTGTTGGAGGTAAGACCTTGTTTATAGTAAAGATACAACTCTGTATGACTTTCATGTGGCTTCCTTTGTAGCAGTTAGGGCACCGGTGGAAATAGAATTCTGATGAACTAGAGAGACTTCACTGAAGGGACCAATTGAAGATGTGTGGGCAAAGTCAAGGGAGCCAATGGGGATGCTGGAAGACCTGGAGGCTTACAATCACAGGAAGTTGTTACTTCCTAGAGCAGAGAGATGAAGGGTTATGATGAAAACTGCCTGGAGGAAGGACCGAGATGGAGTTAGAGATACAGTAGCAAAGCAGGAAGTAGTGGGGAGAAAAATCCCCAACTTCTTTTCCTTCTTTGCAGTTGTTGCCTATTTTCCAGCCTCACCAGAAGCTGGGCAGTAAGAGAATTCAAGTGATGTAGCTCCGTAGTTAACCTCCTGATACCCAGGAAGGCATAGAAGAGGGAAAACCAACTGCAAGGCAAATGGGCAGTAATCAGTGCCCCCATTGCTATGTCAGGCGTGTGTGTGTGTGTGTGTGTGTGTGTGTGTGTGTGTGTGTGTGTGTGTGTGTTTAGATACAGTGCTATTAAAAAACCACAACCCAGGGGAGAGTCCTTGCATTTTACTTATTCCCTCCACCTTCCCTTCAGTCTCAGAGAAATTAGTATCGAGATGCATAACAAAGGAGGGGATTGGAAAAACTGTTTTCATCTGTCCTGTCTCTAAACCCACTTCCAGCTCCTTTCTGTTGGCAAGAGCTCTCTATGGAACAAGCAGCACATAGACAGACCTGCGCAGATATTTACCAGTCTAGACCTTGAAAGGTGGGGAAGGAAGTTCTAAGTTTCTGTTGGCATTAACAAATGTATAACATCGCTTAGAGTGCTCAGAAAACTCAGAAAATTGTCAGGCTACTATAGAAGTGTAGTGGTTAATTTTCACCATCAACTAGGCTGTATTTAGTATGGCCTAGGACATTGAGACAAGTTTCTGGAACTATCTATGAGGGCATTTCCAGAGATTTACTGAGAAGGGAGACCCTTTCTGAATGTAGATTGATCGTATTCCCATGGGTTGGAGGCCCTCGAGGACTAGGAAGGGAAAAGGAGGAAGCCCTCTGAGTATGAGCATGCCTGTTTCTGTTTCTGGCACACCATGACATGGACTGAGGTGCTCGACCATGCCTTTCCTGCCATAATGGATCAGAAAAACTTACAATATGCCTGGGCGACCTGAGGATGAGACTAACTCCTGCTTTGATGGAGGAAGATTCTGTGGAGGAAATGGCATTCAGGAGGAGCTTAAAAGGACAGTGACAATCCAGGGCTGTGAGACAGATGAGGAGGAAGCTTCCAGCAGAGGGAGCAGAGGTGAAATGGAATGGAAATGAGATGTGTAGTCTTTCTTTATCCATGGTGTCGTGGGGTATCAAGTGGAAAATCAGCGTGATTATTTATCTCCATGATGCTGACCTCTTTGTATCTGTGTAATAATAGCCTTGGCAGGAGCTTATGTACACTGCCAACTGGAACCAAATATTCATTTCTTATTTTTAACTAAGCCACTGATCAACAGATCAGCTGCAACTTGAAACACACACACACACACACACACACACACACACACACACACACATCAACCCTATACATCTCTAAGTTTGCAACAGACAATAGCATCCTGTGTGCATTAAAAAGCACAAATGAAGCACAATTGCTGATAAGCAAGGTATGCTTTAATTTTCTTAATTATTTTCTCCTTCTAAATATAATATTAAATTTACTTGGTAATCTGAGTTTGCAAACCTCTTCATTAGCTCACAGAACTCAATGAGGCGGCACTAGGCGTGATGATACTGATTTCTGCATGTGGCTGCAGACTTTGTCTTCATCATTAAACCTCTGCACATTGCTATATCCACAGGGTATCAGTCAGGGTCTATAATTGAAAACACAATCACCTGCTTAGCTAGTTTAAGCAGAAAGAAAATTCATTATCGGATGTCAGGTATCAGAGACTCTCTGGGAAGGTCAGGAGGTCAGGAATGAAAGCTATGCAGTTCCATGTATTGCTCACTTCAACATCTGCAAGGACCACACAGGGCAGCACACCGATGCCCACTAGTGATGCCGGATGAACTGCCTCAGGATCGCTGTCAGTACCCCCAGAAAACAGGCATGCAGCTATTGGGTGATCCTGTCCTGCACGCTGCTCCTTTCCAAATCTGAGCCTGCACTGATGGGCAGGATCTGAGTGGCATACCTGGCCCTGAAACCTGCCTTGGAATCAATAGAAATAGTTTATTTTAATAAAAAAAATATTTACTTTCTATTTTTATTTGTGTGTGCATGGTGTGTGTTCGCGCTCACGTGTGTGTGTGTGTGTGTGTGTGTGTGTGTGTGTGTGTATGATATGTATCTGCAGGTGCCTGCAGAAACCAGTAGAGGGCCTCAAACCTTCTGAAGCTGGAGTTTCAGGCCATTCGTTGTGAGCTGCTCGATGGAGGTGCTAGGAACCACACTCTAGTCCTCTTAAAAAGCAGCAAGTATTCCTAATCACAAAGCCATCTCTTTATTTTCTGGAAAAACAACTTCTTGTTTCCATTTGGAAAATGCAAGTCCACAATATGCTAGGTTTCCCAGACACAGGATGCTGTTCAAGCAAGGTGGGTGGTCACCAGCAAGGCAGCACTATTCAAGACATGTGTGTCACCATGAACCCTAATTACATGACAGCCCATTTTATTCTCTGGGTTTCATTGTTCAGCATACAGAAGAGTTCTGATTTGGGCAATATTGTGAACAAACTAGAAAACATCGCACTGCAAGACATCTTAAAATGCTGGGCATGTACCGAATCTCCTCTGAAAAGTGCAATAGATCTGGACAGAGGCAAGTGTGAAGGCTTTCCCACAATGAAACTGAAGCCAGGAAATGCAGTGACAAGCTGTCTCTGGGGCTGCCTTTTCTCCTTGGAGATCAATTGTTATCTCTAACCCAGACTCTGGGGTTCAAAGATGACATAAGGACCAAAGTTAACACTGAGACCCTTGCCAACATAGGGTCAGAATAGAGACCTCCATGCAATGCTGGAGGAGCCAAGAAGTCAAAGGATCTCAACAGGAAAAGTGCTCAGAGCACAGGGGACATTGAGAGACTCTTTCCAGTTCTGGCTTAAAATGACTGGGTGAAAATGTCTCCTAAAACTGTGAGTTGGTGTGGAGATTCCACAGAGCCAATGCATCTGACTTGAATTCTGGAGTGATTGCAAAGGGTAGTGTTGAACTACTCTTTGTTTAAAGTCGGTGATTGTTGTTACCTTTTGTTTAAAGTCAGGGATTTGCTCTTTTGAGAGAATCACAGAGCCTTTGCATAACTTAGTCTTGAGAGGACCTGGAAAACCAGGAGCCTCATGGCTGAAAACTGCTTAGGCAAATGGCTCCTTCCAAGAACTCCCGATAAGATGTTTTGGTATTCAGAAATTGATTTGCTAGATATGTAATTTGTGTAACAACAAAGGAATCTTTTGCAAAGCCAAGAGCAGTCAGTTCATCAGAAGCTGGTTCCTGCTGCGATTGCTAAGCCTGAATTACATTTTGGAGTGACCCTCTTTCTTTGACTGACCAACATAACACAGAACACCACTAGTTTGTGACTGGATTTTACAAACCCTGTAGCCCTAGAAAGCATAGCAGGAGGTATTTATGGTTTCACCTACAGGTCTGCTTTGTATACAGTGACAGTAAGAAACAAACACTAATTGTCTCCTGAAGGAATGTCTACAATCCTAGTCTCTCAGGATTCCCACAAACCCAGCCAAACACAAGATTATAAAATTAAAATAAAATTAAAAAGACACTTGGAAATGAGCTAGCTAAAACCAGAGTCAGTAAAATACCAGGCAAAGCAGGTCACATGGGATCTCAGGTGCTAGAATTAAGGTATAGCTGAAAGCAATGCAAAGGGAGGAAAGGGAATTGCATAAATATGCAAGGAAAAGAGCTTCACAAAAAGAATGGGCCACACACAGCTAAAGAAAGAATGAGTAAGCTGAAAGAAATTACGAAGATTTGAGGCAAAACAAAACAAAACAAAGTGAGACAAAAACACAGCAAAGTCTAATGTAGGATGAGTTAGAATCCCAGAACAAGATGATGGAGGGTAGTTAGGGATACTGAGAGAAGATCAACAAATGACAAACCATTACTGTGTTTTCTATCACTTTTGGAAGCAATGGAAAATGTACGTTGGGTTTAGTAGCTAGAGATCAAATAGCAGGTTTTTTACTGACGGAACAGTTGAACAAGCATGAAGGAGCATATCTAATAACAACACTCGAGATACTGCCTCAGATCAAGCAAATTAACCCGTGTATCATAATAGGCACTGCTGGACAATCAAAGCCTCAACCCTTGACCCTCATCTTCCCTAGTGTCTGTGCTGAAGGAAATTAAACACAGGAGCAGAGAGCTGTTGGTGCCCAGAGAAAAGGGAACAGCAGATGCAGCTGAGCAACTCAGGTGCCTGGTCCAAACTCACCTGCAAGGTAAATAATCTTCTTGCCTTGGGAGACAATGAGTGTACAGATGGAGACTAGGGGTTCTGCTTTCAAAGAACCTCTGCCCCAGTACCCCCATCAAAGGAAAGGCATTAATTGAGGAAATCACACAGACAATTTTTCAGAATTCTTAAATCATGACAGCATAATAGGTGCCAACCAAGATAAATTTTAAGAACCCTCAACCCCAGACACATGGTAGTAAAACTTCAGAATGTCATAGAAAAGAAACTGAAAGCAAGTAGGAGGTAAAGGTCCTACTAATGGACATCTGAGACACCATCAGCAGACCGAGGCACACAAGCAAGATACTCATGTTGCTCGGAGGAAATGGCTGTCAATTTACAACTGCGCTTAGCAAAACTACCTGCCAAGAAAAGGGCTAACTAAAGATATTTCCATACTCTCAATGAAAGAAAACTGAGAGCATCTTACGGAAACTTGTGAAATGTATTCATCTCAGGAAGAAACAGCAGTCATATCAGAGGGACCATAAGATGGAACATTGTTTGAGAATCCCCTGGAGTGGTCCACTTTTTCTGACTCAGGCCTCTTGTGAATAAAATGGGCTGATACTACTACTCATTGTCTTAGTCCACGTTCTCCGGAGGACCCAACAATGTGCTGGCACCTTCTCAGAAAGCACAAATCCATGGTGTTCCAGGTGAGGAAAAGGGAAGACAGGGAGGGGTGTTCAAGTGTGATAACTGAACAGTGGTGAAGAAGACAGCACACCAATCAGGTAGGATCCCCACCACCACCTCCAAGTGCTACAAGAAAAATCCCTGCCTGTGTATTGTGTGGGAGGCACAAAGGAAGAGAAACTTGCACCTGCTTGGTTCTCTAGCTCTCTAGGCAAAGTTCATCCCTGAAGCACTCTCTCCCCTTCTCTTGGGGGCTCCATTGGATACCCAGTGGCTGTTCAGTAAGCCAACTTCCATGCTCTATGGTGTGTCATTTTCTTTCATTTCTACAAGTGCCTGCATGTCTCAGTGCAAATAAGGCTTGGTTTATGAGCTGTGAGAACCACGCTGGCCCAGAGCGTTCACCCAATCTTCACATGGCTCAGAAACCTTGGCAAGAAGCCACAGCTCTGGGGCTGGTAGAGTTGAGGAAACCATTGGTTGCTTCCCTCAAGGGGCAATCAGGAGATTCAAGGTGTATAAGGCTTGAATGCATAGAATCTTAAAATAGTTGCTCTCCCCATAAAGTTTGCTGATATGCCTGGAGACTGTCTTTGCCTTCTTAGAACTGTCCTCTGACCCATGAGAGCTCTACATCAGACACGTTTTTTAAATTGGGATAGGACAAGGTGATACCAGGGCAAGAAAGAACCCCAAAATCTCAGGGCTCAGCACATTTCTGAAAAATCCACAGAGATCCCCAATGACTCTCCAGGGCAAACATTACCCAAGAGCTGCCTCCAGGGTCCATCTGTGCTTGTGAATTCTTCAGTGATGGAGGCAAAGGAGCACAGAGAATCAAGAGTCTACACCACTTCTTCTGAGAAGTGGTACACAGCACTTTGGCTCACAGCACTGGTAGTCACATAGCTATGTATAACTTCAAAGGAGGGAAAATTTGTTCCCTAGTGTGTCTGGAAGGATGGGGGAACCCCTGGAAAATGGAAGTAATGATTACAAGGAACATTTTTCTTACACAGTGTTCATACTGAGGTCATTTGAAGAATGTTACATCCCTCCCTGTCCTCCTCATATTCCTATTCCACACACATCACTGTATTCAGGTTAGCTAATAATCTCAGGAATATTTAAATTTTTTTTCTGTGGTAGTCCCATCATTTCTGGAAACATCCTAGTAAGAAGCCCAGCATTTGATCTTCTAGAGAAAGTTGTGGTGTGTGGAAGATCTCTGCAACCACCATGGACAGTGTGGTAACAATCTGAAGGAAGCAAGAAGTCAGTTCAGTTCAACATGACCTAGCAGTAGCTAGTCTTGGTTCAAAAAGTCCCAGAGTCTGACTCCGAGCAGTTTATTTTAGGCGTAGTTAAGCACAGCACGATTTGATTAAAAATGTCCTGGTGATAATGAATTCAATCCTGTGTGCACAACAAAACTTGAGACATGATCACATAGAAACTCTTTGGAAAGTGCATGTGACATTGCCCATAAAGATAGGTTCTATAGATTTGCAACATGCGACACCTTCCATGAAGATAGGTCATATAGATTGACAAGCTCACAATAAGGGTCTGGAGGAGGTTCCAGTATGGTCTTGGCCACATAGATAGTGCCAAGGTCATCAGGCTATTAACCACATTCACTCCCAGCCTTCTGGGCAGAAAACAGGTTTTATATATATATATCTCCTTTGAAGAGACAACACTGTATTTTTAATATTTTTAATATTCCTGGTTCTCCCTAGTGCTTATCTGTGAGCACAAGAACCTCTGTGCCTCCTACAGTGATAGTGGAAAAGATCTAGAACAAAAAGGGCCTTAAAATTACACATTCATACACACAAATGCACTCTCTCTCACACACACAAACACACACACACAAACACACACACACACACACTCTCTCCCCCCCCCTCTCACACACACACAGAATTCTAGAAAGATCTATTAAAATCTTCCCCGTCAAAATAAGAGTACAATTTAAGTGCCTAGCCCTCCCTACCCTAGCACTGCTATCAGGTCCTCCAGTCTGTGATTTCCCATCATGCTCCCAATGCAGATTCCTCAGCTCTTCCTGGACCAGTTCCTTGTCCACTGACAGGCTCCTTGCCACCCAAGTGCCCATCTGATCTATTACTCCTGCTGAGGCCACAGGTCTGATTTACATTCAGCCTATGGTTTTAAATATCAGACACTGTCTCTGGTATTTTCTCATTATTTCCTAAGTAGACTTTGTCTCTGCCAGGACTGAGCAATTCTGGGAATGAGCAACATTTCTTAGATGGCTGCATGTTCTCTCCCACCCTTGTTTCCTCCCTCCTCCAGCACCTGGTCCTGAACACTGTGTGTTCACAGAGCACTCAATAACTGCTTGTTGAATTGAATTTTCTAAACCATACTAATTACTCATTCAGCTCGGGTGTCTGTGTCTATGTGGAATGATGGATTTCCAGACGCCAGGACTGAGGGTCAATTCAAATCTCTTGAGGGCCTATTGGGCCCACAGTCATGGATCACCTTCCCTGTTCCATGCTGGTAAATGCAGGGCACAGGACTATGCTGTCCATGGTTTCTAAGCAGCTGCCCTGCATTTCATGCCTTCCCCTAGAATGAGTCTTAGTGGTAGGGATGAAAATAAGCCCACCCCCTCAATTCTGTCAACAAAAGGGCCAATGAATGTCAAATTAATGACTCATTGAAAGTCCATGGCATCCTGTTTCTGACTTCTTGGAGGAAGTAGACCCCAAGATTTCCGAGAACACTCTAAGCTATTTCTCCACTAAGCACTTCTTTCAGACATTTGGGCGATGACAATGCCTCCATTATTATTAGCCTGGGACACTCGACACTCAGACTTCGATATTTAAATACTGTCCTGTTTCCTTCCTAGTTCTAAGTGCAAAGGGTGACTGCCTGCAGTGCAGCCACAGGCCTCACCTTCTCTCCTGTTCCTATAAAGTGTGGCTGTGCAGATACAAATGAGAAAGACTGACTTTATAACAGGAGAAGATGCTTCCAATGGCTGACCAAAACGTTGATACGCCATCGCAGAAGTCAGTGAGGCAGCAGTGCCGTGAGTATGCAATGCCGTGGCTGACTGGAGATCTAGCTGTTGGGTTTCAACAGTGGGCTTCCAGACAGGACGATCGTGTGAATAACCAAATGAGACAAGAAATCACCGAGGGAAGTTGATGAAAAGATGTCCTGGGCAAAGCTTGCAACACTTGCTGATATTTTAACAGCTTTGAAAACTCACTGTGGCAGGGCTCAGTGACAGCACTCTCCTGGATTAGCAGCCACAGACAGGGTGGAATCAGTGAGAAAAACAGAAATTAGATGTCTCTGAAACTGATCGCACTTCCAGCAGAAAAGAACTTGGTTACACAAAACCGTAAAGGGTCAAAGTCTTAAATATCTTAATATTTTAAAAAATCACCATACAATTGAAATATATTATCTTTCAAAGAGTGAAGAAATATTGTCAGGACAGCCCACCAATTCATGCAGTCTACATAGAAAACTAGCCAACTGAGGGATGATAAGTTGTTAGGTTTTGTTGATAATTGAACTTTGGAGCAGGAGATCCACTGCTATCCTTCTTGTGAGCTTCTACAATAACTGATGAGAGAACTTTGTTAGATTAAAGACAAGCTATAGGCTGGCAAGATGGCCCAGTAGGCTAATGTGCCTGTTGCTGTGCTTGATGACCTGAGTTTGAGCCTTGGGACCCACAGGCAGAAGGAAAGAACCAATAGATATCTGCAATTGTCTTCTGATCTTCACATATGAGCACGTGTGTGTGACACACAACCCAAAATAAATAAATGTAATAAAACATTTAAGTAAAACATTTAAAGATAATTTGCTTATTATTTTTATTTTTACAAGATTAATTTTATTTTTAAGTGTGTGTGTGTGTGTGTGTGTGTGTGTGTGTGTGTGTGTGTGTGTGTATGAGAATGCAGGTGACCTCAGAGATCAGAAGAGTTTCAGATCTCCTAGAACTGGAGTTAAGGTTTATTGTAACCTCTCCCACCCATCTCCTGACATGAGTGTTGGGAACCTAACTCAGATCCTCTGCAGAGGTGCTACGCACATAACTGCTGAGCAATCTATCCAGCCAGAGAAGCTACTTTGTAGCACTGTGATTCATAGTCTCCGTTCCTGACACATATAGCTTTTTAACACCTCGAAGCAGAGCACAGAAACAAGAGGGCTGGCATGGAGCTCAGACCGCCACTCTTAATCTCTGGTGTAAAGTTACTGTGCTCCAGGGTTGGAGAGATGACACAGAGTTTAAGAGCACTGGCTGTTCTTCCAGAAGTCCTGAGTTCAAGTACCAGCACCCACATGGTGGCTCACAGCCATTTATAATGAGATCAGGCACCCTCTTCTGGTGTGCAGGCAGGAACAATGTATACATAATAAATAAAAATTACAAAAAAAGTTACTGCGCTCCAAATGAAAGTGTCATTTTTTAATGATAAATGTCATCATAATAAATGACATTCATCTGAAACGAAAAGGCCAGTAAGATAGAATCCAATGAAGATTTTAATTGTGATGAAAATTGTTTGTGGCTTATAGCCATGTTTTCAAACTAGTAGAACACGTCAGACATAGTGGTGCATGCTTATAAATGCCAGCCCTTGGGAGACTGAGGCAGGAGGTCAAGGTCATACTGGGCTACACGAGATCCCTCTTTCTTTATGGCTGTATATGTGTATATAATAAAATTAGTTCGATGGATTTTACTTATGAAGCCTTTGGGGTGGCAGGATGCCATCTATAACACCACCAGACATTCATTTTCTCTGTGTGTAAATAACTCACCTCATAGATGTGCAAAGTTTGAAAATAGCACGCAGGTGACACATACATTGGAAAATAGTATATTCATGTTCACTTTCATATCCGTCACCTCATGGAGCCTTCAGAACAATCCTACAGCGGAGAACACAGCCTTCTAGTGGTCGCTGGCAGTGAGCTACGTACCACAGAGCCCAAGATTTGGGTGGACGACTTTTAACAGAGGGTTAGAATCAGTGAATTGGGGAGGCAGGACAGGCTGAGGTGACGGTGACAGCTGATCAACAGTCGGAGGGCAGCCATGGTGAGGAAAAATAGGAGTTGTTTTCCTGTTCAACCCTGGAGGGGGTCACTGTGAAGAAGGCGAGCCATTGGGAGCTGCCACTGGGAAGCCCGCACAGAGCTGGTTACATTGATGTGGTTTCTCTCTGTGAGGGACACACCAAAGGAGAGGGCTTGCTCAGAGCTGAGGAGCTGGGTGGTCTCTTGCCAACAAGCACATGGGAAAGTCAGCAGGGATTTCTATGAGGCAGTGGTTCTCAACCTTTCTAATGCTGTGACCCTTTAACACAGTTTCTCATGTTGTAGTGATCCCCCAGCCATACAATTATTTTCACTACTACTCCATAATTGTAATTTTACTACTGTTATGAATCATAATATAAATATCTGATATGCAGGATATCTGATATGTCACCTCTGTGAAAGGGTTGTTCAACTCCCAAGGGAGCTGTGACCCACAGGTTGAGAAACACTGAGAAATGTTGAAGACTTGCTTAGAGAAGGACAGTTTACATTTTGTGCAAGGACAGCACAGGAAGAGACTGAGTGAGCATTGAAGAATGGAGTCTAACTGACACAACATTCAGGGAACAGAGGTCACAGAACTCCAGCTCAGCATTGCCTTGCAGCTAGCTGCTTTTGTGTGTAATATCCACTGAGCTCCCATTAGCCCCAGGGAAAATGTTCATCTCAGTTTCTTGAGCAATGAATGTCACATGACCATTGAAGGTAAATGGAAGCTTGGATCTGACCACTGACTGCAAGTCTTTGCAGCTTCCAGCACATTTCTGGTAAGTTCTAAGGCTACATCTGTAAAGACTCCAGTGGCTGCCCAGAAAGAGTTAAACCACAACACTGCCTGCCTGAGACTACAGCCTTTGCAGTGACCTGGTTTGCTGGCATCTGCAGGCTAGCAGTTTCCTAGAGGGATTTGGAACTTTTGCTGAGTGAAGGAAGAGCCCTGTCCATGCCCCGCCCCACCTGTTTGTGTGGACAGAAGGTCCACATAATCTGCCCCCAGTAAAAACCTCCTCCACCAAAGTCCCTCATGTGTTGTCACCGCCACTGCTGGAGGAACCAGCAGTGGTGCCTCTGCCGGGAGGTGCTCTCAGAAGGCTTCATGTGGCTCCTTTTCTGTCACTGTAATAAGTTACAGCCACAGCCTAACCTGGGGTAATGTCTCAAAACAAACAAACAAACAAAAAGCCCAGCAAATATAATCACAAAGGACAATTAAGTCTGCTTTAATTGCTGATTTACATAGTACTGACAGAGCATTACAATTCAATATTCAAGAGCTTACAGTAAAGTGCCAGTCTTTTGCTTACCTCTTCCTATACCTCTCCTCCTGGACTCTCCAGAGGAGCTACTGTAACTCTTGCAGACACTTCTTCTAATATTCAGATTAATATCTAGATATACATGCTTGCTTTAACCTTCCTTTCTTTCCTTCTTGTTTTGTTTTAAACAGGATGTCACTATATATTTCAGGTGGCCTTAAACTCACAGTCTTGTCTCCTACCTGCTGGGCATACAGATGCGTGTTGCTGTGCAAGCTCCTCAGAACTTGCTGGGTTTTCATATTTAGGCATTATTATTATTTCTGCTATGGAAAAATGAAGACTGCGCTGTCTTATAATACCACCTCCATCACATGTAACACTTTCTTGCCACAACCCTTATAGTGTTGGTATGATTTGTGAGTGACACTGTTAAGACTACTAATTATTCACAGCAGAAATGGCCTAGGGCCAGAGAAATGGCTTAGTGATTAAGAGCACTTGCTGTTTTTTCAGAGGCCCCAGGGTATGGTTTGCAGCACACAAAGGACTGTTAGACCCCCCCAAAAAAAAAAACTCAGGTATCCGGGGTCCCAGGCAATGACCTCGGTCACCCCAATCACCAGGCAGATTCAAGAGCTTGCTGCAAACTGCATGAGGTTTTATTGTAATTTAACGAGCTAACCCCATGTTAGCTCGGGACTTTTGTCCACCCACCATGGCGGATGGCTATAAAAGACACCTCGAACTGGCTGCCGAGTGATCTTGTAGGGCAGCATAAGGGGAGTGTCTAGGGGTACCCACAGGCTCACGATTGGTGTCCTCCAGGCTTGGAGGGCTTGCCCTGTGTTGATTGGCCAAGTGGTTGTTATGGCCCATAGGCCCTCCCAGGGTGGTTGCTATGCTCCGTGCAGTCATTGCTGTGAGCTTGTCCGTAAAGCACATCCAGAGTCGTAAAGCATAGAGCCATCAGCTAACTTCTGATTGTTAGCCCCACAAGGCAGGGATCTGACTTTCTAGTGACTAGGACAAGGTCATAGTGAGCACGTGTTACTGTCATGGCTGCCGAAATGGGGGGCTGGTCCCTTCAGGACAACTGTAACTCCAGCTCCAGGGATCAAACACCTCTTCAGGCCTCTGTGGGTGCCCACGCACATGTAGAGTACACATACAGACACACACACCTGTACATTAATAAAAGCCAATCTTTCCAAAACGCCCTAGAGGCGCCAGCACTGGGGTGGTAGGTGGATCTCTGTGAGTTCAAGGCCAGTCTGGTCTACAGAGAGTTCTAGGACAGCCAGGAAGGTTACACAACACACAAAGTAAATAACCAAACATCTCTCCACAAAAAAAAAAAAAAAAAAAAAAAAAAAAGCCCCAGAGATAAGTGATAAGTGTTCTAGCTTTTTATTTGTGCCATCACTAGCTCTTGTCAGCAAGGCAAACACAAACGTAAATCCGCCCTTCCCCTCCCCCTCCCCCTCTTCCCACCCCTTGGGACTTTCTGTTCTCTTTCCTGTTGCTGATGTAGAGTTCTCTCCTTTCTTCTTTTGGATTCTCAGCTGAGGCACACTAGTGTGTTGTTCATTCCCTCGGGGAAGCAACTCCTCCAGTCACCTCTGGGAAATAACACAAGAGAATGTAGCTGGAGGCTCCCACAGCTGGATTCTGCCTTCACCTACCATCCCAGCAGAGCACAGCAGGGCTGGGTAGTCAGCTCAGAGCTGTCAATCACGTTTCTCAGAATTGTACGGCGTCGTGCCCCCCCACCCCCACCCCCGCACATACCTAGTTCTCTCTATTAGAGGTCACAGACTTTCATGGAATCTTCTCTTTTACCCAATTGTTTAGTTTTACAACGATATGTATTGGTGTCAATTTCTCGATGGCAAAATTGATGTCCTTTACACTCGGGTGTTTTCTTTTTTCTTTTCTTTTTGTTTTCTTTTTTTTTTTTTTGGTTAAGATTATGTTCTTTGAAGTTTAAAGCCAGATGTGGTGGTTCACAACAATAATTCTAGAACTAGGAAACCGAAGCAGGAGGACTTCAACAAGTTCAAGGCCAGACTGAGACCTTGCCTCAAAAAAGAAAGCAAAACAAAAAAAAAAAGGAAAAAGAAAAAAAAAACTGTCTTATTTAATTTTCTCTTAACAGACATTTTATCTACATAATTGTTTTCGGTTTGATTTATAAAAATTTCTTCAATTTGTCTTCCAATCTCTACCGAATTTTTATTTTTATATTTTAAAATAAACAGCACTAGTACTTTTCTGATTCCTCACTTCAGTTTCCTGGTTTTGCTGTGACTGTAACATCGCCTGCCTCAGACAGTAACCCCCTTACTTCACTGTTAGCAAGAGTGTGCTACTAACCCTGCCTTTGAGCTGGAGATTTTCCTCGGATGCTTCCTCTCTTACCTTGCCTACGCCCCTCCTCCCATCTTTCTTTGTTCTGGGGACTGAACTCCAGACTGTTTGCTAGGCCGCCACTACCACTGAGCTGCATTCCTGGCCCCTAGTGATTCTTAATGGGACTTCTTTTCGCCCAGCGGAGTTTCGCTCTGATAGCCAGGTAGGCCTCTAGCTCAGTGATTCTTTCCGCATCCCTTGAATAAGTGGGACTTCAGGTATGGGCCACTATGTCCCAGCCCATTCTCTGTTGCCATTCATCAGCAATGACTGACAAATCAATTGTGTGAAAAGGGACTTACTCAAGCATTGAGGAGTGCACCCCCCTTTTTATGAAAGCTCTGCTTATGGTCAGGTGGGAGGCCAGTCCTCTTAGTCAATCCAGAGGTTCTTTGCTGTGGCTGTCATTGTCCTCTGGCTCACTCACTTTATGACTTCCACAGTTTGGTTGGCATCTCTCTTCCAGGGCCATCTCTTCTCCTTTTTCATGATAAGTTTTTTTCCTTTTGTTTTGAGACAGGGTCTCCTATGTAACCCAGGTTAACCTCAAATGGAAACCTGCAACCCTCCAGTTTTCATGTCTCAAGTGTTTTACTTTATGAAAAATCATTTACGGTGACCTCAGCACTGTGTCCAGTTGTGGCTTTCTGTGAAGGTCTCCATTTGCTGTAAAGAGATGCTTCTTTATGAGGGGTGACAGCTACACATATCTGTCGTATAAGGATAGTTGGTTGACCTAAATACCTATAAGTACCATCCCTCATCTGTTGTTTGCTGCTTGAAACAGAAGGAACAGAGTCTAAGAATTCTTGGCTTCCTTTGGACCAACTCCACAGACTCAGACCTGTGAAAGTGATGCGTGCCACCACCCCCGGTAGACTGCGGATGAGTGAAGCATGTTCCACAGCTTCAGTGAGCTAAGGAAATTATTCAAAGTGAAACCTCAAGTTGGTATTTGTTCCATCTCTACTTCTGTGAGTTCCAGGAAGAACCAAGCTTCCCACCCTCCAAACCTTAGCTGCCCAATGGTGAGTTTTATTCCAAAGCAAAACATTTCACGCTCCAGGTTGCTTCCTATTCTTTGAAAAACATGGCATTCACATTCTTTCTGCTGAGGGAAGTAACAAATGCTAACTGAAGGGAAATTGGGAAACTTCGGAGAAACCAAGAAGGTAAGAACTACTTCAACTCCAGAGGTAGCCAGTGTACACAAGCCAACATGTACCCTCCCAGCCTCTGTCTGGTTGTATGGGTGACATAGAATCTTCAAGGTAACTGTGTGTCTGTCTGCCCCCCTCCCTAACATCTTGGAGACACTTCTCCACATGATCATAGTTCTTTATAAACTCCTTTGAAGGCTGTATATACGGCTAGGCATCCATCTGGCTACTCTCTCATTGCTGGGCTTTTGGTATTTGTTTCCAAATTTGACTGTTAAAAATAGCACAATATGAAGTTTTAAAATGTAAATTCTGGCCTACATTTTTACCCCCCCCCCCAACATGGATACAATCTAGAGGCCATGAACATCGTCTTTTGATAGAAATCATCACATTTTCCCAGGAAGTGTTCTTAATACCTGCGTTGTGTGTGCTGGAGACTGAACCTGGGCCTTCACACTGAACACACACTCTATACCTCAGCTCCAGCCAGGCCCTGTGTTTCGATAGCAACAAATCAGAGCACACTTCTTGTTACAGTTTCAATAGCTTCATAGATGTCCTAATTTTTTTTAAATGCCTATATGTGATTTCTAGATAAAGGGTATCAAAATATGCCATAAAAGGCACCAGTCCTTGGGCTAGAGTAATGGATCAATGGATAAGAACACTTGCTGCTCTTGTAGAAGACCTGAGTTCAACTCACAACTGTCTGTAACTCTAATTACAGGGAACTCTTCTGGCCTCTGTGGGCACTTTCTTGCACGTGGTGTACATATGTGTATCCAGGCAAACATTCATAAAATAAAAATAAATCTTTTTTTTTTTTTTGGTTTTTCGAGACAGGGTTTTTCTGTGTAGCTTTGGAGCCTATTCTGGCACTCACTCTGGAGACCAGGCTGGCCTCAAACTCACAGAGATCTGCCTACCTCTGCCTCCCGAGTGCTGGGATTAAAGGCGTGTGCCACCAATGCCCGGCTAAAAATAAATCTTAACAGAAAAAAACAGCATCAGTCTCCTAGTTCACTGTGCTCTGCTGCTGCCCTGACTGGGGCGGGGGTAGGCAGTGGGGGGTGGGGGCAGAGTCTCTCTACACAGCCTTGGCTGTCCAAGAACTCACTATGTAGACAAGGCTGGCCACAAACTCACAGAGATCCATCTGTCTGTCCCCTGAGTGCTGGGATTAAAGGCATGTGTCAGACCTGGCTGCCCCTGACTTTTTAAGCTGTTGTTCAAGGTATTCATCTCCAACAGTGTCTATTCTACTGTTTAAAAACTTTTTAAAATTAGAACAAAGTACAGTAATATCTATGTATGAAAATGTCACAATGAACCCTATTATTTTATATGCTAATTGAGAACATAATTTAAAAAACTGAAAAGTAATTTAGAACAGCATCATTCTGTCAGGTGTTCTGTAGAGCTCTCATCTTCCTGGGGATCTCCATGCAAAGTTCTTTATAAATACAACTCAAGATGAGCCAGGAACCAACCTTTATAGATACGACTAAGAAGTATCCAGGTCACCACAGTTATTGAATTCCATGATACTCCTCTGCCCTTGGTGGATGGGGTTTCTGTTCCCAAAGCTTCTGCAGAGGCTGCCTGCTGTTACTCAGTCTATACCCTATGATGGGGCACATTAAACTGTGGCTTCCACTAGCTTCTTCTGCCAAATACAGCTATGCAATAATCATGTTGAGAGTCCTCACCCCCACACAGCTCATATTTCAATGGGTCTCAACAAGTGTGAATTTGCCCCTCAGGAAACACTGGGTAATTATTTCCATTTAGGTTTTGTAAAAAGCCATAACTGAGAAGAGAGGTTATTGTGTCTAGTTGGCTGAATTCAGAGATACTAATTGTCCCACAATATGCAGGACAGGACCACATAGCAATGAACAGGACCTCCTCCCCGCCCCCACAAAGAACAGGACAGTTCCTGCTTTTGTTAGGGTTTCTATTGCTGTGAGGAGACACCATGACCACAGCAACTCTTATAAAGGAAAACATTTAATTGCGGCTGGCTTACAGTTCAGAGGGTTAGTCCATTGTGGTCAGGGTGGGAAGCATGGTGGCATGCAGACATACATGATGCTGAACAGGATGCAAGATTGGCAGGCAGCAATAAGAGAGTGACATTGGGCCTGGCTTGAGCATAAAACCTCAAAGCCCACTACCAGTGACACACTTCTTCCAACAAGGCCACACCTACTCCAACAAGGCCATATAACTCCTAACTCAAGGCCACTCCCTTTGAGTCTCTGGGGGCCATTTTCATTTACACCACCCAGCCACCATAGCAAGGAGCCATCATTTTTTCGTTGCAATTGGTGTATTAGTTGCTGTGATAAAATACCATGCCCAAAAGTTAATTATGGGAGAATGAGTTTATTTTGGCTTATGGCTCCAGAGGGGAAAGAGTCCATTATGGCAGGGAAGCATAGCAACAAGCAGCATGGCAACCAAGCAGGAAGCTGAGGGGTCCCAGCCTCAATCACAAGCAGGAAGCAGAGAGAGAAAGCTGGAAGCAGGAACAGTGACATACTTCCCTCAAGCACCCCCTGGGCCTCCCCAAACAGTGCTGCCAACTGGGAACAAGTTCCCAAACACCTGCACATATAGGAGGCATTTCTCGTTCCCACAACCATACCTGCAGACTGTTTTTTCACCTCAAAATGGATTTGTACGTAGGAAGACTCCTGAGACTGAGACTGAGACATTTGGTCAGGAAAACAATTCCACTCACTGTAGCTCCCCCAAAGTAAAAATGCCTATGAATAAATCTTACCAAAGATGAGAAAGACTTCTATAATGTATTTATAAAGCACTCAATTAAAGAAACTGAAGATGACAACTTAATGTAGAAAGACATTCTATGTTCATGGATTGGCAGACGTAATACTACAAAAATGACCAGTATTACTGAAAGCCATCTATAGAGTTGATGCAATCTCCATCAAAAGAACTAAAAAAAGAGCAATCCAAGATTCAGATGAAAACACTGAAGATTCCAAAGAGCATACATTATCATTCACAGCATCATTCATTAAGATCCGTGAGCTTTTTGCAGTGCTGGGGATTGAACCTAGGACTTTATGTGTGCTAGGCAAGAAAAGCACAGTTATCCTAAACAAAGTTAGCAATGCTAGAATTTCTAGGGTTTTTTTTTCAACTTGTTTTCTTTCTTATTTTTGGTTTGTATAGCTGAGTTCTTCCAGCATCATTTATCACTTCAAAGAAACAAGCCTTGTTTCACTGATTCTCTGTAACATTCTTTGCATTTACTCTTTATCAATTTCTTCCTTGATCTTCATTATTTCTTCATTATTTTTTGAATTTTTTAAAATCTAGGCATGTACAGCTAGGAAGTTCCCTTCTAGAACCACTTTCATGGTATCATAGATTCAGAATGTGTTTGTTTGCATTTTTCATTCAATCCCAGCAATTTTTAAATTTATCTGTCATCTGATGTTCTTGATGACCCATTTGTCATCAACAAACAGTTTGTTGTTTGATTTCCATGACTTCATGTAGTTTGTCTTGCTGTTGACCTCTTCTTCCTTTGTGATAAGATGAAATACAGGAAATCACTTCCATTTCCTTCTTTGTTAAGGCTTGCTTTGCATTCTGCACTGTGGTCTATTTTAGAGGGACCTCCGTGGGATGCTGAGAAGAATGTGTATTCTGTAGTGTTTGAGTGGAATATTCTAGCAGTATCTGTTGTATCCATTTTATCTATAAGGTCACTTAATTCTGTTTTTTGTTGTTGTTGTTGCTGTTATTGTTTTTTATTCTCTGCATGTTTGTGTGTCAGTGAGAGTGAGATATTGAAGTTGTTCACTGGCATCTTAATATTTAATCTCAAATTGTGCTATAGAACTGTTGTAACAAAAATGACATCATACTGGCACAAAACCTGCCACAAACAACAGTGGAACAGGACAGAGAACCTGGAGATAAATAAACACAGCTGTAGTTATCTGACTTTTGACAAATGTTCCAAGTTCATACATTGGATACAAGATAGTCTTTTTGCAAATATTCACTCACAATGCATCAACGACTTTAATATAAGACCTGAAACTTCAAAATGACCACAGGAAAACACAGGGGGAAACACTTCAAGACATGATGGGTACTAGCAAGGATTTTCTGAAAGGGCTGTCCATGATATGTGATAAGAATTTACAAACTGGATTTCATCAAATTAAATTTTTTTCATTATAGCAAAGGAAATGACAGAGTTAAGAAATAGCCTATATCTTATAGAATGGAAAGCAATCTTCTCCAGCTGTCCATCTGATAAGGGATTAATATCCAGAACATATGAAAAACTCAAAACAATTGTGCTGGCTATTTTTATGTCAACTTGACACAAGCGTCTGAGAGAAGGGAACATTAATTGAGAAGATGCCTCTAAAAGATTGGTTTGTAGACAAACCTGTAGGCATTTTCTAAATTAGTGATTGATGAAGAGTGCCCAGACCATCATGGATAGGACCACCCCTGGACTGGTGGTCCTGGGTTCTATAAGAAAGCAGGCTGAGCAAGCCTTGTGGAGCAAGCCAGTAAGCATCACCCCTCCATGGACTCTGTATCAGCTCCTGCCTCCAGGTTCCTGCCCTATTTGAGTTCCTGTCCCAACTTCCTTTGATGATGAACTGTGATATGGAAGTATAAGCAGAATAAACTCTTTCCTCCCTAGCTTGCTTTTTGATCATGGTGTTTCATCACTGCTGTAGAAACTCTAACTAAGACAACAATGAAACACCAAAAGAACCAATAGCCCAATCGATAAATGAGCAAATGAACTAACAAACACTTGAAATCAAGAGCTACAAATGTTTGATAAGTACATAAAACAATAAATACAATTATTCAACAATTTTAATATGTTTTCATTGAAATAGAATTACATCATTTTCCTCCACCCTTTTCTCTCTCAGACCCCTCCCAGCTACTCTTGCTCAAACCACTCCCATGTTCCCCCATTCTCAAGTTAAGAGCCTCTGTTCTTTGACTACGATTATTACATATATATATATATATATATATATATATATATATATATATGAATACAACTTGCTGAGTCTGTTTTTTTGTTCTGCATTTTCAGTTGTAGGGGAAATGAAAGTCAAAATTACAATGAGATTCTGTCTTTCCCAAGACAGAATGACTGCCATCAAGAAAACAGATGCTGGTAAAGATGTAGAAAAAATGGGATCCTTATACAGTGTGGATGGGAATGCAAACTGATGCAGCCACTATGGAAATCAGGATGAAGATTCCCCCCAAAATGTAAGTCACATGATCCTGGATATACTACTAAAAGAATAAGAAGCAGTACACAGCAGAAATGACGGGGTTGTAGCTCAGTGGGCATGGTGTTTGGCTAGTGTATATGAAAGTTTGAATTCAATTTCTAGTGCCTCATCAGCTGGGCATGTGGCACACACCTGTAATCCTAGCACTTGGGAGATGGAGGACATAGAATCAGAAGGTCAAGGGCATCCTCTGTGTGTGGAGGCCAGCCTGGAAAGATGGCAGGAGGAAGGGGAGAAAGAGGAGGGCTACAAAACAACACAGGCAACTTCCATACTCACGTTTATGCTACTTTATTCACAATAGTGAAGTCATGCAACTGACTCAGATGTCCATCAGATGAGTAGACAAAAAGTATGGTATGTATGTATAATGGAGTAATTTTCAGTCATTAAAAAGAACAAAATCACTTTTCCCCTTCTCATCCTCCAGCGGCAGGACGTGATCCTCCGGCAAGGGAGGGCACCAATGGAAGGTGTCCGATAAGATAAGTCTCATAAAATATATAGATTTATGATAAATAAGACTGAGCTGACAGATGAGAAATCCTAGTCATTGGCCAAGCAGCATTTGAACCTAATACAAGTTTCTGTGTATTAATTTGGGTCCTAACTCGGGCGGGCGGCTGGCGTAAAGCACAAAGGTGGCGGTGGGGCTTGGCGGCTTTTGACGGAAAGATTTATCGTAACAGAATGGTGTCAGTGAGCGGGATGACCCCATGCCCCAAGGTTCCCAGAGAAAGAGGTAAACCTGCTGCCACAGCCTGCCTTGTCGGGCTGCTGAGAGGCATAGAAGCATCAGAGCAGCTTCCATATATCACACCGTCCTGACGCTCTTGGGTTTGGACTTGGCACTCTCGAGATGATAAAGACAGATCCAGATAAAGAAAAACCTCTAAAGGTTTACACTGCATTTAAAAATATATGTAGGCTTGTTAGAGAAAAAGTAACAGGAGGAAATAGAGTAGCCGTTGTGGTGGCGCACCGCGGTAAAATTTGCTGAAGGAAGCAGAGGCAGGCGGATTTCCACAGAGAAACCCTGTCTCAGGAAAAAAGAAACAAACAAAAGAAAGTAAAAAGTAATTAAAAGCCACATAAAGATAAAAAATACACGGAGAATCTAGATACTATATACCATATTGTTGTCTTTAAATTGTTTGATTGTCGAGGAAAGACTTACTGCTGCTAAAATACATTTGATTATAAATGCTGCTAAATTAATCCAACTTATACATTTTAAAAATGCTTTGACTTCAGCCGGGCGTTGGTGGTGCACACATTTAATCCCAGCACTAGGGAGGCAGAGGCAGGTGGATCTCTGTGAGTTCGAGGCCAGCCTGGTCTCCAGAGCGAGTGCCAGGATAGGCTCCAAAGCCACACAGAAAAACCCTGTCTCGAAAAAACAAAACAAAACAAAAAAACAAAAAAAACCAAAAAAAAAATGCTTTGACTTCAAATTTAAGTCTAAGGACAGGCTACTTTTAAAAGAATTTCTGTTTGTGTTTCCACAGAAAATAAAAAGCTATGGATGCCTTCCAGACTAATATGGTTTGATCAAGCAAGACCCCCTGAAGCTGAGACGATACAGCCTTACAGACTACAAAAACAAGGACTTGATCAGGTTTCTATGTTTCATCATGATCCCTGTGGCATGAACATTGCCCCCAATCAGCAGGAAGCAGTTTAGAAGGAACGACGCCCAAATTCTCAAATATTGTTGATAAATGTTTGCTTTCATTTAAATGGGGTTGGTTATAAATGGTAATGAGCATAGTCAATCTCTTTTTTAAAAGGGGGGGAATAGGATATAGGAATGAATACTTTGCATTGGCATGGATTTTCATTTATTGATATATGTATATGTCTCCTCTTGTTTAGGTATTGTGTTTATACAGATCTTTTTAAATAATATGCATAATTAAATACAGGTTATAGTCACCTGTAATAGTCAGAACTTATAATTAGGTTAGTTAGGTCTTCTAGATATACAGAGATGTATTTGAGATGGATCGGTATTCTTCAAACCTTTCAAAGACCTACAGAAATACGGCATTTAAATGGTTTAGGATTTTTCTTGGCCGTGAGACACAACTGCTCCTAGCACACCAATAATGTCAGAAAGGAGGATGGGCATCGAAGAAACTCGTTATTGAGTTTGCTTTCAACATGGCAAGATTAGCCATTTGGGCAAGAAACTGCTCTTGCCTGGACTGTTTGTTGCTGTATAAACTGGACATGCAGGACCCAAAGAAAATGACTGTTAAACTTACAAAACAAGACAGTACTGAAGGGTTCCTGTTGAAATGGAGAAGTGTGCCAGATACACTGTGGCCTATAGGCTGAAGATGCATGCCCCAATGTTACAGAGGAACTTAGGTGACTGTCCAGGTAGCGAAATGTGTCTGTCAATTCTAGAGTATATATATTATCCTTCTGTGGTCTTTGATAGAGTTGAAGACAGATAGTTATGGTTGAAGTTTTCTTCAGTTATTATAAAGGAGAAGTTATCCTTCTTTTTATTTAGACAGAAAAGAGGAGATGATGGGGGAAGTACTTCTGTGCATGTTTATCTTATTGATTGTTGAATAAAGTTCTGTTTGGCCAATGAGGCAGCAAGTTAGATGGGACTAGGAGTCAAAGAGGATTCTGGGAAATGTAGTAGAGAAGTGGTGATCGAGGCAGGGCGTGACATAGCAAGGAGACGCATATTTAAGCAAGGAGAATCAGGAAGTGTCCCTTTTCCCCTTTGCCTCCTCCAGCAGCGGGATTTGATCCCCCGGCAAGGGAGGACACCAATGGAAGGTGTCCAATAAGATAAGTCTTATAAAATATATAGATTTATGATAAATAAGACTGAGCTAACAGATGAGAAATCCTAGTCATTGGCCAAGCAGCATTTGAACCAAAAAAAAAAAAAAAAAAAGAAAAGAAAAGAACAAAATCATGCAACTGACAGAAAAATAGGTAAGATCATCATGTTAAGCGAAATGAGCCAGAATCAGAAAAACAGTACTGCATGTTTTCTTTCATGTGTGGAATCTGAAAGGGGAAAGCAAGAATGGGGGAGGGGGATCATTAAGGCATGAGGAGCAGACTGTTGGGAGGGGTGAGAGAGGATATATATGGAAAATAGGGATGAGTAAATATGATCAATATATATCATACACATGTATTAAAAGATAATAATGAGGGGCTGGCTCAGTGGTTAAGAGCACCAGGTGCTCTTCCAGAGGTCCTGAGTTCAATTCCCAGCAGCCACATGGTGGTTCACAACCATCTGTAGTAGGATCTTGATCTGGCATGCAGGGATACATGCAGAGAGAGCACTCATATACATAAAATAAATAAATAAATCATTTAAAAAAGATTGTAATGAAACCCATTGTTTTGTACAGTTAATATAAACTGATGAAAATGTCTGATACTTTAGCAGATTAAATTATGGAACCTTGTTTAGATGTACATTCTTATATACTGGTGAGGCCGAAACTGTAAAAATGTTCTTTCTATGCTTACATTTATTCTACTGTGCTCTATCCAAGTCCTTTGATGATTTTTGCTTTTTATCTGTCATGTGGTTTGGCCTCACTAGCTCTAGTGTCTGCAAAATAAAGTCATATTTACTAAAATACTAAAGATCACTCAGCTCCTTCATTCTAAATTAATAATACACAATGCTTTCCTATGCTGGCCCTAATCAAGTCACTGTATCCCCAAGTTCCTTCATTGCCCCCTTCATCATCACTTGCTACCCCATACTGGGAGAGCAGAATCCTGCATCATCCCAAGTCAGAGGGCATGTGGTCTGTGGCTCTCTGGGGGATGCTGCTGCATCCTCATTTGGTTCCTGACTTTTCCGTGCCCTCCATGTTGTCATTTTGTCCTGAATGCAGTGTGTGGCTCATTCTCTAGTCAACGTTTGACGGGAATGAAGAGATGGACCTTCCATTCTCCCAGGGCACCCTCAATTGTCACTGAAGTTGGTGCTGGAGTTGGAGGCTCTCCTGGGTGGAGATGGATCCATGAGGTGTTATCAAGACCTCCATTTTCAAGTTTGAGTTCTCTAACTTCCTTCAAGAGCAGGCTGCCCCATACTTCATAAAGTCCATGGCTCAGGCACTTCTATTTCTGAGAAGAGACACAGTGACCAAAGCAACTCTTTTTTTTTTTTTCAAATTAGTTTGTAATTTATTTTTTTACAAAGTACTCATAAATTTTAAATACTTTCTCCATATGAGCTTTCTTACATTGCTGGTTACTTGTATTTTTGCTTTTGCGTTTTTATTGTTTTGTTTAAGCTAGTTGCTGACCTGTCTATCTGCTATCTAATATCTATCTATCTATCTATCTATCTATCTATCTATACACCCATCCATACTGTTCTGCATTACTTTAAGAGTGATCTCTAAGCATATCAATTTCTTCTTTAACATTAAATGATACATTCCTTCTGTTTCCTTGGGCTATTTTTTTAATCATTTTTTAATTTGAATTAGAAACAAGATCGATTTACATGACAATCCCAGTTCCCTTCTCCCTCCCGTCCTCCCCTACCACCCCCCAACTAAAACCCTACCTATCCCATACCCTTTCTTCTATTCTTCACCTGACTCAGCCTTTCTGCTCCCTCATGACCTTCCTTCCTCTTCTTCCCTTCTCATTCTCGTAGCTCCCCCAAAGCAACTCTTATACAAGAAAACATTTCATGGGAGCTTGCTTACAGTTTCAGAAGTTTAGTCCATTATCATCATGGCGGAGAACATGGCGGCATGCGTGCATGCATGCATGGAGTTGGAGCAGCAGCTGAGAGCTCCATCCTGATTGCATGCAGCAGGATGACAGAGAATGCCTGGGCCTGGTGTAGGCTTTTGAAATCCCAAAGCCTGCCCCTAGTGACATACTTCCTCCAACAAGGGGTGCACCTAGTCCAACAAAGCCACACTTCCTAATCCTTATCATTCTTTCAAACAGTCCCATTCCCTGGTGACTAAGCCCTCAAATATATGAGTCTGTGGAGGCCATTTTACTAAAACCCCCACAGTCTGTGACTAAATAACTTAGCAGCTGTGAAGATGGACACAAAGGAGCCCTCAGTGCCCATGGATGTGCTGTTGAATTGCCCTTCTGGTGGTGTGTAATCTGGCCCATGCTAAATTAGTCTGTCTGAGGACATAACCTTATAATATACCAGGCTTTGTATTTTCCTTGTTAAAATTACTGTTCTGTTGTTTGCTAAGGGATTGCTATGGTAGGGAGGGCCAGGGGCTGGTGTGAGGGAGTGAATGTGGCTATGCTTTGCTTGGGACCATGCCTGGCAATCAAATATTTGCTGCTGCCTCTCATTCCAGCCTTCTGCAGGTTTGCCCAGCCTGGCGGAGTGGAGTCGGGGGGAGGGCATGTAATACTGTTTTCCCCACTGACTTAGTTATGATTTGTGAGGTCCTTGTGAAGAGCTCCCAGGGCTGAGGCCCCAGCCTATCCTCTCAGACAGGCACAAAGCTGGGAACGGGTGATCAAGACCAGGGCCACTTCTCAGTCTGTGTTGGCTCAGCAGAAAAAAAGGCCTACCGAGTTTCTGGCGTATTATGGCATAGAAGGACTGCACATGATTGTATGGATCTCTGCCCTTACAGGTTTGTGCTATGGGATAGAGAGATATCTCAGCATCTAACACTGCTCTTGTAGAGGACTAGAGTTCAGGTCCCAGTACCCATGTCCCGAAGCTCACAACCACCCATAATTCTAGCCCCTTGGGGAATCTGATGCCCCCTTCTGGCCTTTGTGGGTACCGCATCCATGAATGAACCCATGCACATATACAAATAATTAAAATAAATCTTTAAGAAAAATTACAAAGTTGTGCCTAAATTCATCAAGATTTGTGTCTTTTATCTTTTAAAAGTGAAACCTCAGTGCAGGAGCATTTGTAGGAGACTTCCCTGGGATTGAGGGCGATGCCAGTTCCAGGGAGCATCCACAGAACATCTGCCTAAATGGGAATAATCAAGTACTCCCAGGCACCCTGGGGCACTTCACTTCACTCACAGCTAAGCTGCCCTTGGCCTGAATTTGGTTATCTTAGGGTTTTATGCTGAAACCAGTGGGAGTAGACCCATAATGACTATTGCTATTCTAAGCCACTGTGATGAGCTCATGTCTTAATCCCACTAAACAAAGATAATTCTTAGCTCCATTAGTGGTGTAAACATGAGAGAAGTCTACCTAATTGAAAGGCCTCGTGGACAGCGACCCTGTCTGTCATCTTCCCAGCCCCTGTGGTATGGTGATTAGCCTTGAAGCACTTGGGTTACTAGACTTTGAAAGCACTCTGTATTTTTGCTTAGCTCTCAAGCAAATGTCACTCAGGTCTCCAGGGCACAGATTTAGGGGAGTGGAGCAGGGACAGTAGATGAGACCAGCAGGGCAGTTTCACAGAGAGACTGGGGTTGCTGCACTGCTGTAGGAGCAGGTTTTGTGTTGCAGTGATGTATATTGTATCTTTGTTCTCTTTATTTTCTTCACATGGGTACTGGGGGTTTGAACTCAGGGCCTTTGTGTGCCAGGCAAGTGCTTTCCCATCGAGCCACACCCAGCCCTAGGTGTATCTTATTCTCTGTCTTAGTCCATTGGGCTTCATTATGGCCAGAATGCCTGTGCCCTGCCACATCCATTTTGTTTGTTGTGCTCTAATAAACAAGGCAATGTCATTAAGCGGTATAGCCTTTGGGAAGGGACTAAGTCAGAGGGACAGATTATCAGTGGGACTAATTTTATTAAAGAAGCCTATTTTCCCTTCTGCCATCTGAGGACATAGCTAGAAAGTTCCATCTTTGAAGCCAATATGAAGCTAGCTCTCTCCAGACACCAAATCTGCTGGTAACTTATTCATGGGTTTCCCAGCCCCCACAACTGTAGGCAATAAATTCTGGGGTTTGTAGTTTAACTGCACTAAGGTATTTTGTTACAGTAGCCCAAACTGACTAATACAGGGCGTGATAACAAGATAGTATAATGCATATGGCTTATAAAAACAGACAGTTATTGCATGGGTAACGGAGTTGAGAAGTTCAAGATTTATAGCAGTGGTCCCCTTCTTCAGAGGCTTATTGACAAATGGTGAAAAGGAGAGACACTCGATTCTGCCTTGAGAGCATGAGGGCAGAACTCGTGTCTAATTGTCTCCCAAAGCCTCCAGCTCCGAACACCACCACTTAGGGATTATGTTTCAGCAGATGGATTTCAGGGGTCAAAACTTTTAGACCCTGGCAACCTTAAAATTGTTAGTATTGTGCTTACCTTGCACTCATCTTATTAGAAACGGCATCTATCTTTATTGTGGTTCATGAGTTCGTTTCTCTATGAAATGGACACAACAATCATCACTCTCTCCTAGAGTGTCTTCTTTTAAAGATTAATTTTTATTTTTATTTATGTGTATTCTCTCTGTGTCTCTCTCTCTCTCTCTCTCTCTCTCTCTCTCTCTCTCTCTCTCTCTCTCTGTGTGTGTGTGTGTGTGTGTGTGTGTGTGTGTGTGTGTGTATGTGTGTGTGTGTGTGCTCAAGGAAGCTTGTAAGAGGGTGTCATAACCGTGACGTTGGAATGACAGACCTCATCCCTCTGCTCCTCCTTCACCAGCCTCTCACAGCTGTGTGGGTCCCTGCCAGCACCCAACAATCATTCTGCCCTAGCTTCTGAGCCCATCTCCCTGCTACCCACTGGGATTCCACGTGGGATTGCACTCTCTGCTCCATGGAAGGGGATCATAGATTTGACCATGACCTCAGTGGGTATTATAGGCTCTTCCCACCTTCTCCTCGTGTCCTCTGAAGGTCTTGGCTGATCCAGCCTCTCCTGGTCTTCACTGATGCCTGACCTGAATAGCCTCTGCTCTTGTGGAGGAAGCTCCCGATAGCTCCTATCCTTCACCTGGCTCTGCATCCCAGAGTGACTCTCTAAGCTCCTGTGGTAGAAACTTCCTCCCCATTGCAACAGGGTTCGGATGCAGAGCCTGAGAGGTGATCAGGGCTCAAGTGCTTTGACTTTTTAGATGGACTGTTGTCTTTATCAGCAGGGTGAGGTCAGTTATCCTGGGTCAGCGCGCCTAAGGGAACTCACCCTTCTCCTGAGCTGTGCAGGCTGCAGCAACACCACCCAGATAAGACTCAGGCTCTGATCTTGGATTTCCCATCTTCAGAGTCAAGAACTGTCACAAATAACCATCTCAGGTATTCTGTGAGAGGAGTGGAAATCATATGGAGGGGATAAGCTGCCGTTGTTGATAGAATGACTTGGTCACAAGACAGGGTGCCTACAAATGACCTTGCTCAGTTAGCTGGTCATTGCAGAAAGGAAGGAAAGAGAGACGGTGGAATTGCCCTAGCTGCTTATGGATGCAAACATCACCACATCCCTATAAAGAGTCACTGCCAGTCTTTCCCTACATAGGCGCCCACCTTGTTTTCCCGTGAGTGGGGTGCCTGTTCTTTGCTGTTTTAAAATAAACAGTCCGGTGTGTGGAAACAGGCTCCAGTTTCTATTTCTGCCTCCTGTCTCTCTGAGATAGTAAACCTTAGAGCTGTGGAGACTAGCTCTTGACCCTAGCTAGTTGTCCCTCCTGGCTCTGGGATTCTGCATCCTAGGAACTCTCTGTGGGGCCACTGCACCAGCAATCAGAGAGTGGAGCTTGCCCTGGGCCCACAGTATGCTCAGATGTCTGGTTGTTCCTTGACATTTGTCTGTCCCTGAAGACTAAAGCGTCGCACCTCTGGTGTGGCTGCTTGCGTTTTCTGAAGGAAACCTGGAGTCTTCTTCCTGATCCTACCTGGGCCCACCCCACCCTTCAAGCACTGTGACCTCCCTTTGCTGTCTTCCCCTGAAACCAAGCCATTCCCTGTGGTACCAGGCCCCGATCTATCTGATGCCCACTCCACCCCTTCCTGGCTGAGGCTTAGGTTCTGCTGTTGATAATGGTCCAATTTAGAGGGGTCTGAAGGTCCCAAATAATTAGGCCCAGAGAGTATGGGTTCAGATGAAACTGTGAATTCGGGATTGGGGTTAAAGAGGCTGGGGCTGGCATGTCCTGAGGCAGCTGTGCATTCAAGAGTAAATTAGCATGCATCTGATGGGTGGCCAGACATACACATGAAGAGGGACAAGGGGCCTCCCCCTGGCTCTGCCAGTAGTGTGAGGTAAGACAAGATCATCAAATTAAAATGACAGAATATGGAGACTTGGGGACAGCAGGTTTCACTGGTTCTAAGACGCAAATTTCTGTTTTGTTTTGAATTGATTTGGATTCTTTTAAAAGATTTATTTTATTTCTATTTATGTGTAGTATGAGGCCAACCAACACACCAAAGTGTGTGTCTGTAGGAAGCCGGTTCCTGCATTATAATGTTGCCTGAAGACACCAAGGTGTGAATTACTTCACAGGTGCTGGGTAATCTCCATTCCTTTGATCTCTGCCTATCCCGTGGCTCATTTTAGCCTGAGGAGCTGAAGCCATTCATAGGGTAATACGTCCCAGGCGGCTGGTCAGCTTTTATATAGGGATGGTTTTCTTGGTTCAATGTCTCTACTCAGTCTCTGCTCAGTCTCTGATCAGTCTCTGTTCAGTCTCCACTCTGGTAAAATGCATTAAAGCTTGTCTGCAGAAGGATCCGAGTGTCCTGCATGTATTTCTTGCTGGCAAGGAATACAGAGCGGGCGCGGGACATGTTTCTATGTGGGTGTGTGTACACAGGTGGCTGTGGAGTTCAGAAGAGGGTGTCAGATCCCCTGGGGCTGGAGTTCTAGGCAGTTATGCTGTAGAAGATGGAACTGAACTAGGATCCTTTGAAAAAGCTGCAAGCTTCCTTAACCACTGAGCCACTTCTTTAGTACTTGATTTGGATTTAAAAAAAAAAAAAAAAAAAAAAAACAAGGTTTGGTGGAATAGCCCAGATTGTCCTGGAACTCACTAGGTAGTCCAGGCTAGCAATTCTCCTGTCTCAGTTTGGGATTGTAGGCATGAGCTACCGCATCTGGTTTTAAGATTATCCTTATGCCTAAAATCAGATGAATTCCAAAGCCAGGGCATGACACAATATGCCAATTACTTTTCTGTTGCTGTGATAAATGCCACAACACAAGGAAACTTACAGAATGAAAAGGTTACTTGGGCTATGGTTCCAGAGGGAGAGTCCATAACGATGGGGGAGGCACAGTGCAGAGGGCAGGAGCAGGAAGCTGGGAGATCATCTTCAACTGCAAACATGATTCAGAGAGTGTGAATTGAAGTGGAGTAGGGCTATAAAACCTTGAAGTCACCCTCAGTGGCAAACTTCTCCCAGCTCAGAGCCATATCCCAAAGGTTTCACAACCTACTCAAAGAGTACCAGGAGCTTGGGACTGAGTGTTCAGATACAGGAGCCTGTGAGGGACATTTCTAATCCAAACCCACACACAGTTAAACAGTATAATCAACAATATTCTGTCTTCTCGGTGGCAATTTGTAAATGATACATCTTGCAATGAAAGGAGTCTTCTACTTGAGGAAATACGGTATGTGGGTTGATGTAATGCAAATCCAGGATTAGCATCAGCAGGCTAAAACACTTGGGAGTGAAGTTAACAAAATGGAATTGTGGTGATAAACAATACAGCCCTGCACTTAAGTTTTAAAAAAAAAAAATCAATTGGCCAAGTAAAAGATGAAGACAAATTGGCTTAAATTCAGTTCCTGTCACAGAGGCAGCAATAGGTTTGAGGAACCTGCTACAAGAGTTAGCAAGGCACTAAAAAGCTAATGCTACCACAGGCCCTGCTGATAGGAATATCATGGGCAGAAACATCTCTCTGTCATTTTCTACAGTCAGAGGGAGTCTGAAATGCTTTATTACCATGTGTTAAGAGGCCCATTAACAAACCAGGGTGTATGTTTTCATTGAAATTGTGCTTTGGGGGTTACCATATGAGGTGCCTTTATAAGAAATAGCTTGAGTAAACAGGCTGTTGAATTTATTGTGAGAAAAGTATTGAATGCATTCTTCTCTGGATGAACCTAGGGATATTTTTCTTTTGTTTCCAGGTCTAGAAACAGCTGTGTTTCCTATTTGTTCTTATGGAGACTGGATTACATGGCAGTCCAAGTTTCCTTTTGTGCCTTGGCTGCCAGGGAATTCACCAGACAAATTTGGGTCTACACCTAGCACAGTTCAGAACTGATAGGAATGTGCTTATGCAGTATATTTACTATGGCTCAACATTTTCTGTCTTGATTTTTTTCTTCGTTAATATTTTCCCCATTACTTTTATAATATTGCTGTAGAATTTGCAAGCTCCTTTGAGTTTCTTTTGGAGTAAGTTGGAGATATGAATGAATAAACACCAACGTAACTGTGAAAATGGATGCATATTCAGAGGACAGCAACTGGGATGTCAAGACATTGCTCTTGAGAGATAAGGCTGAAGGACCTGGAGCTATTTAAAAAAAAAAAAAAAAAACAAAACCCAAAAAACAGAAGACTCGCTGGGAATTTAGTATAGTCCCAACTGCAAGGAGGAAAAGAGGAGGAATGACTAGAAGAGGGAGATGAAGGAGGGGGAAGAGAATTAGCGGGAGGGGAAAGAGCCAGAGGAAGGAAGGGAGGGAGAGAGAAAAAGGAGAGAGGGAGGAAGAGAGGAGGACAGGCAGGAAGCACTTGCTAAATATCTGAGCTGTCCTGATTAGAGCCTTGTGTGGGGGTACTGAGCTCCACGCTATGTGTGGGTACTGAGCACCACGCTGTGTGGGGGTACTGAGCTCCACGCTATGTGTGGGGGTACTGAGCTCCACGCTATGTGTGGGTACTGAGCTCCACGTTGTGTGTGGGTACTGAGCTCCATGCAGTGTGGGGGTACTGAGTTCCACGCTGTGTGGGGGTACTGAGCTCCACGCTGTGTGGGGGTAATGAGTTCCAAGCAGTGTGGGGTTACTGAGCTCCACGCTGTGTGGGGGTACTGAGCTCCACGCTGTGTGTGGGTACTGAGTTCCACGCTGTGTGGGGGTACTGAGCTCCACGCTGTGTGGGGGTAATGAGTTCTAAGCAGTGTGGGGGTAATGAGTTCCAAGCAGTATGGGGGTACTGAGTTCCACGCTGTGTGGGGGTACTGAGTTCCACGCTGTGTGGGGGTACTGAGCTCCCTACTGCAGAAGTGCTGGAGCTGGCTGGCCACCTGTCAAGGTGGATTCTTTAAGTTCCATCCGCCTGAGTCAGCATTTTGAGAGGAGAAAACTGAGTAGGGGGAAGCGGGGACATTTGCTGAAAGAAGAGGGTGGGATGGAGAGAGGCCTGTAGTAACGGAAAGCTGCTTCCCAGAGTCATTCTTCCAAGCACAGGCCCCCACTGCAAACAGCACAAATGAAAATCCAGAAACAGGTAAGCACTGGCCTCCAACTGGCCGGCCAGCTCCAAGGTTCTCTCAGTCTTTGGGAGGGATAGGAACGGGGTAGGAACGTGGCACTTGGGAGTCCCCGGGGTCCTTTAAAATCCCCCAGTGTCAGCTGGGATTCCGCCCTCCACTCTGATTGGCCAGCAATGACCTCATTGTCTCTCCCTGGCATAGGGAGCCCGGACTTCTCCCTTTTGCCCCCTCACTCTGGCCCAGTCCCTCTGACTGCAAAATGACAGCGTCTCTAGCTGGCTGTGTAACCCTGGCCTCAAGTTCACAGTTCCTGGTGGGCCAAGACCCAGGGGCTTCTTCCCTGACTTCATTAGCCATGCAGATTTATGCAGGCCTCTCCCAGCTACGTTAATATTCAATGTTTCCCTTTCTCTCCACTCTGCTTTTAGCAGACATTTTCCCCAAAGGCCTCACACCCACTGGCAGTGTGGTGGACAGCTGGGTGTGGGAACCACAGGGGCGCCTGTGCACAGATGGAGCGGGTGGAGGGGACAGGAAGGCACCCCCGGCCTGGGGCCCAGCTGCTGACTGATTCAGCCAAGAGTAGGAGGGGAGGAAGGAGTAGCCCCACCAGCCAGGGCTAAAAACAGACCTGGCCTCCTGGTGCTCTGTGGATTAGGGTCTTTCCTGCCTTCTCCACATGGTCGGTCTCACATAGCCTGCTTCAGGTTCCCCCACCACCTGGGGCTCATTCCCCATCCAGGCTGCACAGGCCGTTTATCTTCCATCTTGATAGACAGAAAAAAAAAAAAAAAAAACAAAACCAGAGGAAGGAGCCCGTAGTGTGACCTATCTTTCCTTCTGCACCCGCCACAAAGAGTGGCGAGGCCTGGCCTATGGGGTCTAGGGCTTCTTAAGAATTTATGGCCTGAGCCCTCTCAGGAGACTGGAGAGCCGCCAAAGCCATAAACTTTGTTCAAAGTGCTGTTTGATGGTTTATGGTGAAAGGCAGACACAGTTTCTTGGCCCTGGTCCTGCCCCCTCATTACCGAGTCATTCTGCCAGCCACTCTGTTCAGATTCTTCACCCATGGGTGTGCAGGGGTGACGAGTCACAGGTAGCAAGCAGGCTTCAGCCTGTATCCTGGGGTCCTCACTCACTGACATCCTTACAGACCCTAGAACTCAATTCCAAGTGCTTCCAAATACAGAAGTCCTCCCACACTCAGGGTTTTTATGCCCAGGTCCTCACAGGCCTGGGCCATCTCAAAGCTGGGTCTTCAAAGACCTAGGTCCTAACACATCCTGGTTATTACAGGGCCTGGTGCTCTCCCCACAGGTGCTCACACACTTTGATGCTTAGGTCTTCCCATACTGAGGTGTTTACACACACAGGTCCCCCCCCCAGGCCCAGATCCTCTCAGGCCCAGGTCCTCCCAGGCCCAGGTCCTTCCACACCCAGGTCCTTACCTGCTGTCAACTTGACAGGACCAACAATCACATAGGAAAGGACCCCTGGTGCCCATTTTTTCAAGTCCTCACACATTTTCGTGTTCCTACGCCCAGGTCCTCACAACCCCAAGCGCTTCCATTCCCAGGTGCACCTACACTCAACTGCACCCCACCCAGGTCCTTAAAGACCCAGGACCTCACACACCCAGGTCTCTGCCCCAACCAGGCCCTCACATGTCCAGGTGCTCACATACCCAGAGCCTGTGCAGCCTGGTCCTTCTATGTGTGCCTGTTAGGGACAGTCACAGAAGTCAGGTGCCCAGAGCAGGGCTTAAATACCTATCTGAGGTCAGCCATCGAGAAGGGTGCGAGCTTTCCCTGATATGCCTGTTGTCTACTGAGAAAATATGCTATTGAACTTCAAAAGCAGCCTTTGAGGAACAAGCCCACAAGCAAATCCCCTAGGGAGGGCATGTGAGTGGTCTATATTCATGTTAACAAAGCTGTCAGTCACATCCCTAGTTAACAACTCTCAGACCTAACCTAACGGCCTTTAGTAGCAGGAAGCCTGTACCTCTCTTCTGAATTCCCACTTATTCTTGAGATACAACCCACCCCATCTTCATGTTGGAACAGCCACATGGGCTAGCCTCTGCCTCCAGCTACTAGGGGATCCATAACACACCCCCTCAACCACGCTGCTGTCTTGGAACCATTCCTCAAGTGAAAATAGGTCCTTCCCTTCATCCCCCACCGTGAAACCCAATATGCACATTTAACAAGATTTTTAGCCTAAAGATGAGGTCCCCAGTGTTATAACACAGCAACAAAAAGCATAGATCTCAGTCACAAAGGGAGGCTTGGCTAAATGTCAACTGTCCTCACAGGCTTATGATCCCCAGCTGGTGGCACCACAAAGGCATGGCTGACAGAGGTGGGTCATTGTGGGGGTAGAGGGGATTGTGAGGGTCATAGCCTGGCCTTGCTTCCTGCCAAAGCTCTGCCTTTGGCCTGCAGTCTCAATATGGCAAGTCATACCACAAACTCCTGCTTCTGTCAACACAACTGCCCAGGCTGCTGTGACGGACTGTATCAGAAATTATGACATAAAAGAAACCCATCCTCTTGTGGAATATGCCTTATACTGTGTGAATTTGTCCCTATAATTGGTTTAGTAAAGATGCTGGCTGGCCAATAGCTGAACAAAAGAAGGTTAGGTGGGGAAGGCCAAACTGAGAATGCTGGGAGGAAGAAGCATGGAGTCACGGGAGATGCCAGAAAATGCAGAAAAAAGCAAGAAGGGCATGGCGTACTGAGAAAAGGTACCATGCCACATGGCAAAGCATAGATAAGAAGTAACATAGATATAAGAGTTAGCTAGTAACAAGCCCGAGCTATTGGTTGAATATTTACAATTAATGTTAAGTTTCTGAGTGACTATTTGGGAGCGACTGCCAGCACAGGAAAACTTCTGACTACATTCTCCCTTGAGCTGCTTCTGCCAGGACGTGGTCACAGTAACTAGTACATAGGGGGACCCGGAAAATACCCAGGTATCCTTAGTATACGCCACCAAATATGACCCCAGCTTGTCACTCAGTATGAGGCCAGCCTCCCTCCTCACATCTGAGTGTGAATTCATGTACAGACAGTATAGAGCCTCAATATTGCTTCACAAAGCCTGGGACTCTCTTCTCAAGACTCAGGTAAAGGAAACTGCAATTCTTTTGAGTGGGCTCTAAGTCTCATTTCCTACGGGTGGTGGTGGTGGTTATAGTTGCCCAAGATGATTGACAGTGGGTTGGTCCAATCAGGTGAGGACCCTGATAATAACTCATCCAACATCCTGGCTTCTGTGTCCTTCCATCTGCTCACCCGAAACCACTTTTTCCTTCACTTTGACTCAGTATGTCATCACTGTGAACAGCACCAGCTTGAAATTTCCCTTTCAGAGATCCCACAAGGCTATGCAAAGATGAGAAAGGACCTTCAATGAGGGAAGCCAGTGTGAAAAGGCTACATGCTGTCTAATTCAAACTCTTTGACACTGGGGGAAAGACACAATGGCAGAGACAGTAAAGGATTAGTGGTTGCCAAGGGTTCAAGGAAGTGAGGGGAAAGCAGGGCAGCAAAATTATTTGGTATGATTCATAACTGGATATATTTTATAATAATTTGTCAAGTCCCCATAGAATGTAACACAGACATGAACTCTAATGTAGACTATGGACTTTGAGTGACAGTGATGTCAGCGGTGCAGATATGCTACTCTGATGGGAGACAGCTGTGTGTGTGTAGAGCAGAGGTGTGTGTGACAAATCTCTTGTCTTCTTTTCAGTTTTGTTGTGGAGCTGGTGCTACTCTACAGAGTCAGACCCACGGGGATTTCCTGCTCCTATGCCCTGTGGTGTATTTCTGGAGGAAAGTTATGCCAGTCTGACTGGCATTTTGAATTAGTGTTCACAAGCCTGACTGGGGGGGCAGTGCTGTCTCCTTCCTACTTCTTCCTCTCGGACAGGTAGTTAGCGCACATCTTCTGGATCTCACACCCAGCTTCCAACACTTTCTGCCTTAGTACCTGTTGTGGTTTGAATATGAAATGCTCTCCCATCCTCCTCGACCGTCAGAATCCAAGGCTTACATCTTAAAAGCTTGGACCACAGCTAGTGGTGTCACAGAGAGGAGGTTGGGCCATCTGAGTGCTCATTTTACTAATGACTGTTCCACTTACGGGATCGTGGCTGAACGGGTTGCGCAAGTGGGATGGAGTGGGAGGAAGTGGGTCATAGGGCATGCCTCAGCAGGTTCATCTTGTTTCTGGGCTCTTCTTATCTTGCTCTCTTTGCCTTCTATCTGCCAAGAGGTACACCCTTATGTTCTACCATGTACGGCACCCTGCTCTGACCTTCTGCCTCACACAGGCCGGCCCGAAGCAATGGAGCCAGCTCATCAGAGACTAAAACCTTAAAACCTGTGAGCCAGATAAACCTTTGCCCCTTTAAGTTGTCTTTAGCAATCTTTTTTTAATCACAGCGACAAAAACTGACTAAAGCAGCACTGCTGTGGAACAATCTTTTTGTATACTGGGAATATGTGTTACTCTCATTGGTTACTAAAGAGCTGCCTGGCCAATAGCTGGGCAGGAAAAGGTTAGGCGGGAATTTCAGACAAAAAGAGAGCATTGGGAGAAGAGGGTAGAGTTGCCAGCATGGCCGGAGAGAAGCAAGATGAACATGCCGTGATAAAAAAGAGGTACCACCATGTGCTAGAGTGTAGATAAGAAATATGGATTCATTTATGCTGTAAGAGCTAGTTAGTAACACGCCTAAGCTATCTCAGTGTGGTTATTTGGGAGCTAGCAAACAGTCCCAGTGAAAAGCTCAACCTCCACTGCCCCTTCTTTAGTGTGTGAGCTTGCTTCCCACTTCCTGATTCCTGGAGGAAACAGACATTGAGATAGGAATACTTCCTCTTTTCATCACCACCCAGTGTCCTGCCAGTATCCCACCAACCTCCCAGCATTCCAACTTCCCAGAATTCCACTAACCTCCCCATGGAGACCAGAAGATGGCATTTGAAGCCATGTAACTATAGTTATAGATGGTTGTGAGCCACAGCATGGGTGCTGGGAATCGAACCTTGGTGCTGTATAAAAGCAGTGAGTGCTCATAACCATTGAGCCATCTCTCCAGTCTCTCTCCTAATTAAAATCATGCCTTGGGGTGAGGCTTAGATCATAGACAATCTCTCCTTGAAGACTGGGCTTCTGCAGGAATCTCCAACCAAGCCTCAAGTACACTCAGCACCATCAAGCTCTGACAGTGTATACCAGGGTGCACATCACTTCTCAAACACACTCACTTTCAGAAAGACAAGAAGCACAAGATGATCACCCTCATTACCCATCAGGGAAGTGTCATCAAAACCTTAGTAAGAGGCCATGCCACGCCTACTCAGATAGTTACAATAAAAATGACAGATCATAACAAGAGTTGCCAAGAAGGTAGAGAAATTGGAAACCTTCTTCACTCCTAAATGTAAAATGGCATAGCTGTTTCAGAAAACAGTCTGATTGCTCCTTAGGGAGAAAAAGTAAATAAATAACCACAGGGGAGTCAGCAATTATGGATATCTCTCTACAAGAACTGAAAACAAATGTCCACAAAGAAGCCGCACAGAGAAGTTTTCGGTAGTGTTGCTCATGCTAATAAAAATAAGTAAAGCCTCCAAATGTCCCTAAACTGAAGGATAAGAATACAAAGTGTGGTGTCTCCATGCAGTAAATATGATTTTGCAAAAAGAAGGAATAAACTGATAGATGCTATACCAAGAATGAGCCTTGACAAGCATGCTGAGTGAAAACAGCTTAATACAAAGGAATATTAATGTTGCTAGGTTCTATGGTGGTTTGAATAAGAATGATCCTCATAGGCTCATAGATTTGAATGCCTGATCACCAGTGAGTGGCTCCATTTGAAAGGACTAAGAGATGTGGCCTTGCTGGAGGAAGTGTGTCACTAGAGGTGGGCTTTGACATTTCAGAAGCCCACACCAAGCCCAGTGGCTCTCTCTTCCTGCTGCCTTCAAATCTCAACTTCTCCAGCACCGAATCTGCCTGCATGCCACCATGTCATGGACCAAACCTCTGAAACTGTGTGTGCCTTTAATCCCAGTAACCAGCAGGTAAGATGGGGAGAGAGGGTGTCTCTGTGAGTTTGAGACCAACCTAGTCTACATCACAGTGAACTCCTGCCACAAAATAATCAAACAAATATCACTAAAACAGATGTTCTGCCTGGGACTCTCAGTGGTCACACCAGGCTGGGACTCAGATCGGATGTCTTGCTCAGCCATTGTCAGAGAAGCTTCTTCTTGCAGAAGGTAGAAATGGATACATAGAGACCCGCAACTGGACAGTGTTCAGAGAGTGAAAGATTTAAGTACTCAGATCTAAAAGGGGTGTCTTCATCAAACCCCTCCCCCAAGGGCTCAAGAACTATGGAGAAGAGGGGAAGAAAGATTGTAAGAATCAGAGGGGATGGATGACAGCAAGGCAACAGTGTCTTCCAGACACAACAGGACTCACACATGTATGGACTCACAAAGACCACAGCAGCATGCAGAGCCTGCACAGATTCAAGTCACATGGGGTCCCAGCTCTGAGATGGGGAAGTTCCCACTCCCTAACTAAGAAGCTACCTCCAATTGACAACTGCTTACAAAGGAAAAATTAATTTTTTTTCCCATGGAGTCTCACTGGGTATATAAACCACACTTAAGGGCAGGCCCCATGCCCAGCAGTAGGTGGCCAGCACAAAACTAACTCAATGGTATTTTTGTAGATTTGTCTCATATTGCTTTGTTTGGGCACCTTTTAACTTATTGGTCTTTTGTGTGTATATTATGGTTTTCAATTTTGTGTTTTATGGGTTTGGGGATTTGGGTGGGTCAGGTTTTGTCTCTCTGTGTGTGTTTCTTGTGCTTTTTGTTGCTATAGTTGTTTGTGTCCCATCCTCCCACCCCCCTGGCTGTTTGTTGCTACAGAGAGAGAAAGAAGTCATGGAGTTGGACAGGCAGGGAGTTGGATAGGGGGGATCTAGGAGGAGATGGGGGAGGGGAAACCATGATCAGACTATATTGTATGAATTTTTAATAAAAAATGACTACAATATGATGCAGTTGTTCACTTTAAATGAGTGAGTTAGACCTCTACTGAACTGTTCTGGTTTTGAAAAGGAAATCATTGAATTTTATTCTCCTTCACCTATTGCCCACTGTCCATTCTCCATAATAAGCAAACCTTTAGGAAGTGTTTCCACCTGCAGCTGTGGTTTGAACCTGTGGCAGGAAGTGGGTTGTGCAGTGGGCCTTGAGACCATATAGCGCTGCCCTGTCCACTTCACTCTCCACTTGGTGACCAGTTGGTCTCCTGCTCCTGCACTGCCTTACAGTCTGGCCTGTACCCTCCTGGACTGTGAGCCAAGATAAACCCTTGCTTTCCTAAATGGCTTTTCTCACCTGGATCCTCTCCCTCATGCTGCAGAAACACTCAGTCAGATGAGTGCTGCTTTTGTTCTCGAACATTGCACTATTTTTGGAAAGCATTTTTGGGGCTCTATTGCATTTATTCATTTCTAATAGATACAAATGATACAATGCTATAGTGGCCTCAGGGAGAGTGTGCTTACTGGCCAACATGGAGGCTGGAGTCTTAGCTCTGCTCTTTACCCATTGGGTAACCTTAAGTAAATTTCTTAATGCACAATATTTATATTCCAGTTTTACAAAAGGAGGATTCATTCAATATTTCACAAGAGCTTTTTGTGTGTCAGGCATAGTTCCAGGCACCAGGGATACAGACAAAACTCTCACCCTTATAAAGTTTATCTAGAGCTGCTGTGGGGATGAAACAAATGAAAATGCGGAAGGTCCTGTTGGTTACATTTGTATGCAGCGTCATATTTTAACATATCTGTGAGTGGTGTGATACATTCCTCTTCTTTCCTATAACAGCTGGCTATGTGCCATGGCTCACATCCACGATGTTTGTTTGACTTGCTTATTCCCCAGTGATGGAGACCTGGGTAATGTGAGAGACTCAGGGAAGAGCATTTGGAGTTAAAGATGGACATCTGCTCCCAAAGAGGCGCAAAGGAGCCTTCAGAAGACCTACTATTTCAAATATAAAGCACGAGAAGAATGTCAAGGAAAATGTACTGAGCTGCCAGTGTTAGCAGGCATCCATCAGTGGGCTGATTGTGGGAAAGAGCATCTGTTCTCCTGTGGTTATTCCGTCCATGAAGGTCATTACCATGTTCAGACATCAACATTGCAACAGGCAGGGATAAAATTGCTCCTTTTCGTCAATAGCATGGGGCTCGCTGAAAGCTTCCGTTTACCGGGGGCATGAGAATTAGATTACTCTATTATTTGTCATAGCTGTTGTTCCTGCTGCCTGTCTCAGTGTGAAGACATCCAGGCCTGAGAGCATGGTGTGATGTGCACACTCACATAAGCATTAAGACAAACAACCAATTTGGCTCTCTCAGTTACCGACACATTTTCCCCCCCACAAAACGGTGGCATACATTCTCAATGGCCCTCCCCTGTAGATTTGTCCATGAGTTTTCCTGTGAAATTGCCCAAGAATAGGAATTCTGGGACATAGAACAAATGATACGTTGACTAGCTAATAATACATTCGAAATGTAGCAGGAAAAACCAGGCCAGCCTGTAAAATAAAGGGAATAATCTCTAATTACAAAACATGTAGTATTAGGAATATTTAGCAAATTATTTTGACTAAACCACCCAAAGTTAAATCTAGTGAAAAACTGAAGTAAAGGGAAAGAATAAAAAAGGAAGTGGGCGGGGCTGAGGAGACACCCCAGTGGTTTAAACACTGGAGCGCAGGAGTAAGGGCCAGATTCCAGTCCCAGAGCTCATGCAAATGACCCACCTGTAATTGCAGCCTCAGAAGGTGCAGATGGGGAATTACAGAACAAGCTGGCTGGTGAGACTAGCTAGAAGTAAGCTCTGAGATCCATTGAGAGACCCTGCCTCCGTGAATAAGGTGGGAGAGAATCCAAGATGATTTCTGACGTCAACTTTAGACCTCCACATGCACACACGTGTATACACATGTCCCACATGTGTGCATACGCACACATACACACAAAGTAAAAAAAGAAAGGAAAGAAAAATAAGCCATACAAAAATTAAATTAAGAAAGTTGCTGCTGCTATATTAAAAACACACAAGTAGGTGTTATGGAAAAACAGTACTAGTTACAAAATATAACCTTTATTGAGATGAAAGATTCATGCAGCTATAAGTAGCCTCAAAATGTAAAAAAGATAAAAACTGACCAGCACAATAGACTTAGATAAACTCATGCAAGTAGTTGAACATTTAATAACATATTTCAGTGATTGATAAAAAAAGCAAACAAGTGGATTAAAAAATAGTAAGAGCTTGGAATATTTGAGAAACGGTATCTGCAAACTCCAATTAACTTACTGAGAACATTGTACAACCTCGGCAGAATACACAGTTCTTTTAATTGCACATGAAATATTTAGAAAAATTGACCATATGCTTGGCCATAAGACAAGCCTCAGCAAGCTTCCACGGATTGAAGTCTTGCAGAATCTGTTCTCTAGGCACAACACACTTTAGCAAAAGTCAAAAATAAAAACATAGCTAGAAGAATCCACCCCCAACGGTGCTTGAAAGTTAAGCAATTTGTTTCCCAACTCACTGTGGGAGAAAGAGGATGTCAAAATGGAAAATGAAAAATATTTAGAACTAAAGAATAATAAAAGATTACATATTTCAAAATTCAAGAGTTGTGGGGAGGCAGTTAACACAATTCTTAAAAAATATTTATAATTAATTCCTTTCTATTTCCTAATTTTAAAAGATGTGGTGTATGTGTCTGTGTGGCATGTGTATATCTGTATCGCATCTCTGCGTATGCTATATGTGTGTGTGTATCTGTGTGTGTATGTCTGTGAAGTATGTGTGTGTGTGTATATCTCTGTGTGTATGTGTCTGTGTGGTATGAGTGTGTATGTGTCTGTGTGTCATGTATGCATGTCTGTATTGTATCTCTGTGTGTGGTATATGTATATGTGTCTGTGTTGTATATGTGCTTGTGTGGTGTGTGTGTGTGTGTGTGTGTGTGTGTGTGTGTGTGTGTGTGTGTGTGCATGTCTATGTAGCATGTGTGCATGTCTGTATTGTATCTGTGTGGTAGATGTGTGTGGTAGATGCTCATGAGGAGGTGCAGAGGCCAGGGGAGGGTCTCCTTACTGATGCTGGAATTAGGCTGGCTACCAACAAACTCCAATAATCTTCCTGGCTCTGTCCCCGACCGTAATGGTGTTACAGACATGTTCAGTCATGCCCAAGTTTTTAGGTGGGTGCAGAGGATTTGAATTCTGGTCTACATGCTGGCACAGCAAGGTCTTTTACTGATCCATCCCCAAATCCCATATAATTCTTAATACATATATTCGGAGGGAAGATTATCGTTTAGCTTAAGAAAGTGGCAGACTTTTGTAATGAACATTTAGAAAGTGAAACAAGTGAAAGAATTGAGAACAGAAATCAATGAAATGTATGTAAATAAACAAAGAGATTTAAAGTCTGGCTCTCTGAAAAGACCAATCATTTCTTTAAACACTGGCAAGGCCAGCGTTAGACAGAAAGAGTTATAAAGCCAACATTGGGGAGTTGGGGTTGGCGGCATCAGGGTGGGTGTGAGGGACAGGTAGTAGTGGGGGGTGGGGATGCAGCATACAGATTCTGTGACCATTAAAATGGTGTGAATATGGACAACTTTGTGCTAACAAATGTGAACATCTGATAAAAACATAAACAATTTCCTAGGAAAACAGAAAAGAGAAAAATATTCTGGTGTTCGGACACCACCACAGGAATCAAACACCAGGGGAACTTTCCTGAAAGATGACTTCACCAGCAAATCCTGCTCCTCACATCTCACAATGCTGACGCTGTGAAAGCTCTCTCACGAAGCTCCCAACAGGTTTTGTCAGTCCACTGGAATCCTGACTCTAAGACTGTCCTGCTGGTTTATCACAAGAAAGGAAAATATTGAGCCAACTTCTGAACAAAGCCATGACAATCCCAAACAAAATAATATCAACAAAACCAATCCAGAAATAATGTAAGTCACATCAAGACCAAACTCTGTATATCTATGAGTGCAAAAATCAGTAGATATAACCCTTCATCTTAGCAGAAAAAAATAAGAGATGTCTTATAATTATTTCCTTTGATTAGATTTTGCATGTATTTATAATTTTGAAAACAGTATTTGAACAAATTAGGTGTAAAATATAACATCTTTGATCTGAAAGGTACTTTAAAGATTACATATAGCATATCTAGAGTACAAATGTAATGATTTGGAGAAGAAATAAAATTGTCACCCATGGATAGCATGACTATACACAGAATCAAGTGCAATAATGCAACATACCATCAGAAGTTCTAAAAGTGGTTAGCAAGGCTGCTAATAAGTCTATGTGGGTCTATTCCTGCTGCTATAACAGGACACCTGGGAAACTTATGAATACAGGATTCTTTTCCGTGCAGTTCAGAGAAACTTGGAAGCTCAAGATCAAAGCCCCTGGTGAAGGTCAATGCTCTGCTTTATTGATGGCACCTCTGGCTGTGTCCTTACCTGTAGAGGTGCAGAGAAATGGAGCTTGCTTCCTCTGTGTCTTTGAGGATGGCACTGGTCCTACTAATAAGGGCGGATCCCCCTGAATCGTTCTCCTAAATGTCGGGGATTCAGTTTCAACAGCAGCTTTGAAAGTACATGAACTTTCAGACAAAGGTCAATGCACAAAACCCATTTACTGTTCCACAGTCCAGTAACAGGGTTCGCAAATGTTTTGTGTTTTTAACATAAGGTCTTGTTGCACCATCCCCTTTAGCCTTGAGTCCATGTCCTTTTTCCTGGGATGACAGGCAAGTGTCACCATGCCTGGAAGGAAAAGAAATTTTAAAAGACTATTATTTACATAACATCAAACTTAACAGCTAATTATAACTTTTTAAATGGGCCTGGGGGGGGGGACTAACTAGTAGAATACATATTGATCCTGTTTGAGGCTCTGGGTTCAATCCAAGCACTGTAAAAAATAAAAATAAAATACTATGTAAGACTTATGGAAAAACCATAAAACATCTCAGAGAAATTAAATGCCAGAATAAATAGACTGGGGATATGCTATGTCCACGCACAGAAAGATTCATTTGTGTAAAAATATGCATTTTCCCCAAAACTGATTTATAAATTTAATTCAATTCCAGTGAAGAATTCTAAGTGTTTGTGGAGATTTGGGACCTGGAATTTGATCACTTCATTCTAAAATTTAGATGAGATTGTAAAGACCCAAGAGCAACCAAGAACCTTTTGAAGATGGCTCTTTTGAAGAAGAACATATGAGGTGTGGCACCCTTGAAATCAAGTCTTATTGCAATGCTATAGTGGTCAAAGCATCTTGATATTGGCGAAAGGACATTGAAATAGACAAGGAACCAGATAAGGACCCAGGATAGACACAGTGCATTTGATGTAGCAAAGATTGAAACTCAAGATAACCAACCTACATTAAATGGGAAATGCAAATATATAGTTTTTAGAAACTGATAAGAAAATAATATCCCTGATTTTATATTATTATTTCAAGGTAGGAAAATATTATTTTATTTAAATGGACACAGGAAGTATAGTCATAGCAGAAATGATAGATAAAACTAAGATTTTCTGTTTTTCCTATGACAATGTTAAAAGTGCAAAGAAGATTGAATGGGATGTAGCTGAGTGGTACTTGCCTAACATGCATAAGACCCTGGGTTCAATCCCTAGTATAGGAAGAAAAGGAAAGAGAAGGGGAGGAAGGATGGGAAGGAGAGCTGGAGAAAGAGAAGGTACAAATTCAAGATACTTAAAGGCCTTGAAATCAATAGGAGAAATGTGATAGAAAATAATACAATGTCATGAATAAGCATTTCTGGGAAAATAAAACCAAGTGGGTAATGTCATATGAAAGGGATGTTTATAGGAGGATAGACATCTTTGGTTTGCATCTCCAAATTCACTGAACATCTTCAACTTGAAGGACTCTCACAGAACAAGAAGAATGAGGCCAGGGTTCACGCCCAGTTGCCTCCCTGAGCAGAGCCACTTTGGACAGTCTTCATCCATCCTCTACAAGTGTTCTGCTCTTGGGGACTCTATCTTTTTGGTATAGTCAGTGAAAAATTTCTTGCAGCTAGGTCTTGAGTACTGCATTATCCTTCCATGAGCCCACACCTAGATTAAACCACCTCCTCCTCCTCCTCTACTTTCTCCCCCCCATCTTTTGTTGGTAGCTTCTGACACATTACTTAATAGCACTTTTTAAAAAAATGCATATTAAAACAAAAACAGTTGGTCCTGCCTCAACTAGATGATGGGACAGACTTAGTAGACTTCCTAAGGGAGGCCTTACCCTCTCTGTGGAGTGGAGAGAATGGGAGGAAAGGAGGGAGGGGGAACTGGGATTGGAATATAAAAAATAAATTAATACAAAAATTAAAAAAAAAACAGATATCATTTGAGGATTGGCAAGATGGCTCAGTGGATAAAGGCACCTGCCACCAAGCCTAATGACCTGAGTTCTAGCCCCAGGAGCTACATGGTAGAAGGAGAGAATCATCTTTTGCACAGTGTCTTCTCTCTGTCTCTGTCTCTGTCTCTCTTTCTCTCTGTCTCTCTGTCTCTCTGTCTCTGTCTCTCTCTCTCACACTCTCTCTCACACACACACCATTTGATACTCATCAGGATGTTGAATATTGACAAAAACAAGTTGTTCTTCCTCGATTGCAACCATTAACTATTTATAGCTCTTTATCTAGGAGTAGGGCCTTGTGGACACCCCATCCATGTAGGCATGTTAACTGGTATAGCCTTGTGTAGGCAGCCATATTTTTAAATTTTATTTAAATAGCTTTTTTCATTTATTTTACACACTAACCACAGTTTCCCCTCTACTCTCTTCTCAGCTCCCCTCTGGCCTCCCCTTCCTATGTACCCCCTTTCCCTTCCAGTCTTCCTCCTTCTCCATTCAGAAAGGGTGGCCTCCAGTGGGCTTGCACAAAGCATGGCACATCAAGTTAAGCCAGGACTGAGCTCCTCCCCTTGTGTCAAGGCTGATCATGGGGAACAGGTTTCCAAAAGCCAGCTAAGCATCAGGGACAGGTCCTGATCTCACTGCTAGGAGCCTTACAGAGACCAAGTTACACAACTGTCACACACATGCAGAGAGCCTAGGTCAGTCCCATGGAGGTTCCCTAACTGTTGGTTCAGAATCCATGAGCTCAGGTCAGTAGTCTCTTGTTGAGGGTTCGTGGGTTTAACTGGCATGCCCATAATATGTGATCTCACAGAAGTGCCTCACCCATCCTCTGACTCTTACAATCTTTCTGTCCCTCTCCCCCAATGTCCCTGAGCCTTAGGTGTAGGGGTGTTATGTTATAGATGTCCCATCTGGAATAGGCACTTTATGTTATTTACTCTTTGCATCCTGACCAGTTGTAAGGAGTCTGTAGCAGTCTCCAACAGCTGCAAAGTAAAGGTGAAAGCTGCTTTTACCTGTGGGTGTAAGGATAAGAATTCAGAAGACAGTTGGAAACCATATCAAGTTAGCAAGATGGCAGTGGTAGGGTTTACTCTAGGATCTATGTATGACCTTTCTAGCTACTGCTTCTTAGTTTGTATGTTTACAGTGCCAGTCATGAGTGGGCCTACTGTGTGGGCCTTAAATCCTATCAGAAGACAGCTGTTGGTTACCCACAAGACATTAGCTCCACTATTGCACTATAGGGATACCTTGCTGGGCTAGTTGTAAGTGTAGTTCTTAGGATTTACAGCTGGGGAGGACTATTGATTGCTTTCTTCTCTGGCAGTTTGCAGAGTACCTTTTGACACTAAGACAGCTAGCCCTTAAGACCAGGACCAATCTGATTCCTCTAAGTCCTATGATCAAAGTGTGCAGTGTTATTAGTGATAAGGTCCTACCCTCAAGTTCTGGAATGCAAACAAAAGCAATGACAATAACCTGCACTTTTGTATCTCCATGACTAACAACTTGAAGGGAGATAGCCCTTGCCTAGCACTGGACTTTTATTGATAATCTATGGTTCATGGAGGGAGCATTATCCATCTATGTGTGGCAACTAATCTTTAATCATTCACTTACTTAAAATATGAGACTTTTGTGTGGATTTTTTCATAACTATTAAGTGGTCCTCAAGCATGAACTTTGTTGATGACAATGAATTGCTGCCATGACAAATGCTGGCCAGGCTGGAAGTGTGGCTTTAAACCCTCTGCCTTCCATTAGCATACCCACCCAGAGCATAGACTAAAACACAGAGTGCTAGGACACTCTCTACTTCCATTTAAGGCTGGGAGAGTTGAAATTGCACTTTTTCCCAGGTGATCTGATGCTGGGACATTTACAAAACTGTCTCAGTAACTTTTCTGTCACTGTGAATCTACACCATGACCAAGGCAACTTATAAAAGAAAGCATTTAATTTGGGGGCTTGCTTACAGTTTCAGAGGGTGAGTCTATGGTCATCATAACAAGAGCATGGCAGTAAGCAGGCATGTTGCTGGAGAAGTAACTGAGAGATTACTGGTTATCCAAAAGTTGAAGAGAGAGAGAGAGAGAGAGAGAGAGAGAGAGAGAGAGAGAGAGAGAGAGAGAGAGAACACTAACTGAAAATGGCATAAAGACCACCCCTCAGGGACATACCTCCTCCAACAAGGCAAGATCTCTTTCAACAAGGACACACCCCTAATCCTTCCAAAAAAGTTCTACCAGCTGGGGACCAAGCATTCAAATATGTGAGTCATTTAAATCACCACATGAACAATTGTCCTAGAAATATCCCTATGTGAAGGGGGTTGTGTAGGGGACAGTGTAAGCCATACCTGCTAGAAGCTGGCTACAGGTGTGCCTGACCACACCTGTCAGAGTGTGGTCAAGGTGAGGTCAGGATGACTTGTGATAGGGTTTTAAGGGGTTGCAAGGCACATGGGAGCCCCTTCTCTCTGGCCTGCCTGCCTTGCTGCCCCTGGCATGCTCTGGCTTGCATTTGGCTGGTGTTTTTCTAATAAAGGATATCTTTATCCCAAGTTTCTTTTATTTCTTAATATTTGGCACCCATCAGAAATCCACGACCCATTCCAGCTTACTGCAAATTAAGACTTCATCAACTAACTGGGAAAGATCCAGCAGAAATTATAGTACCTTTAACTAATGAAGAAATTTCCTCTTATGGAAGGATAATAAATACTGGCAAATAGCTCTTACTGACTTTTTGGGAATGACTAGCAACAACTATCCCAAAACTGACAGAATTAAATTCATAAAAAAGACAGTCTGGATTCTTCCACATATTGTAAGACAAACTCCCATTTCTGGAGTTCTTACCTTCTACACTGATACCAACAAATCAGGTATGGCTGATTATAAAGCTGGTGAGGTAAGTAAAGTAGTTCAAAGTCTGTATACATCTGCACAGAAGGCAGAATTATATGCAATTCTCATGGTGCTTATGGATTTTACAGAACCTCGTAACATAGTTACTGATTCCCAATATGCAGAGAGAGTCATGTTACACATTAAGACTGCAGAATTTGTTCCTGACAATACAGAATTAACTTCACTGTTTCTACAATTACAGGAAACAATCAGAAACAGAAGTAATCCTCTATACATTACACATATCAGATCCCATATGGGTCTACCAGGCCCATTAGCACAAGGCAATGATGAGATTGATTGTTTATTAATTGAAAGTGTGCTAGAAGCCTTGGAATTTCATAAGAAACATCATGTAAATAGCAAAGGTTTAAAAAAGGACTTCTCCATCACTTGGCAACAAGCCAAGGAGATAGTGAGAAACTGTCCTACTTGTTCCTTTTATAACCAAACTCCACTGCCAGCAGGCTGTAATCCTAAAGGCATTTGGAGGAATGAGATCTGGCAGATGGATGTCTTTCACTTTACAGGATTTGGAAATTTGAAATATGTGCATCATACTATTGACACATTCTCAGGGTTCCAATGGGCTACTGCTCTCAACTCTGAAAAAGCTGATTCTGTTATTACACACCTGCTAGAGGTGATGGCAGTTATGGGTATACCTGCACAGATAAAAACTGACAATGCTCCAGCATATGTCTCTACAAAAATGGAACAGTTGTTCAAATATAACATAAAACATGTCACCGGTATACCACACAATCCCACAGGACAAGCAGTGGTTGAGAGATCTAATAGAACACTTAAGGAGGTGCTCCATAGACAGGCTGGGAAGACAACCCCCCCCCATAGGTTGCATAATGCTTTATTGACCCTAAACTTTCTTAATGCCAACGAAAAAGGACAAACAGCTGCAGAAAGACACTGGACTACGGAAAAAACTGCTAAACTGAATCAGCCAGTATACTTCAAAGATGTACTAACCTCGGTATGGAAGCCTGGATATGTGTTACGTTGGGGTAGGGGTTTTGCATTGGTTCCCACAGGAGAAGAAAAATTGTGGATACCATCAAAGTTGATCAAGATTCAAGTTGAAAAAGACAAACCTCTCGACAAGGACAAGTGACAGGTATTTTACTGAGGTATATCTCATAAACGAAATAGAAACCTCCCAAAGGAAAGGGAAGTGTTTTGCTTCTATCTTCACAGGAAAACTCATCTCCAGAAGTCCCAGAACACTACATGGGTAGATGCTTAAGAAGAGAAGGTAGCTATAACCATCAAACAAAAGGAACGTGCCATACAGTAAACTTTACAGCTGTCTCTCAAATAACTCTATTTCTCTTTATTTTTCTAGTCTCTATTCAGGTAAATCAATGCTGGATTTAGAGTTGGATTTGGCTTTCCTCCTCTAAAATCCAAGCACGTTGTTTAACTAAACTTTAGAGTTTCTGTATTATATCAAGAAGCCAATTTATGTAATACAGAATAAAAAAAAAAGAATTTGAGGACTGTCTTTGTCTTTCTTGGCTCTTTCCTTCAAGGTGTACACTGTCTCATAATCATTATTTTTCCACAATTGCCTTTTCCAGCATGCATATACATACAAGCAAACATTTCTCTGCTAACACTTATGTTTGAGTCCTGCCTGACAGCAATTCCTGAACGCTACAGAAAGAAATTGGGCCATACCTCCTAGACTGCCCTGGATACAACTTACTCTGTTTCAACTGACACTCCCAACAGAGCTTCAGGTACTGACTTCAATCAAGTTGAGGATTTCAACCTAGATCTTCAATCAAGCAATTCCCATCTAACATGGACTGGATATAATCCATTAGAGACTTTCACCATACTAACATTTTCTTCCCATAGGACCCCACAAGGCTACCATCTTCCCATTTCAGCAGGAAGTAACTTGGAGGATATTATGCCCCCGTCCCCCATTATTGTCTGTTAGGGTAGTGTAAGCCTAGTTAGGGATAGCTTACTATTGTTTATGGTTGGGATTGGAAGGAGGCATTCAGGCTTGGACACCTCTTTTCAGATGACCTTAGGGTATAGCAGATGTAGACATACTTAGGATGTGTCATAGCAGATTATTGTATCTTCTTGTATTTCCCCTTTATGATTGTTAATTTTGGATACTTTACACTGTTAAGTTTTAATCCTCTTTTAGACTAAAAGGGGAATTGTAGGGGACAATGTAAGCTACGCCTGCTAGAAGCTGGCTACAGGTGTGGTCAAGGTGAGGTCAGGATGATGCTTGATAGGTTTTTAAGGGGCTGCAAGGCACATGGAAGCCCTTCTCTCTGGCCTGCCTCTCTTGCTGCCCCTGGCATGCTCTGGCTTGCGTTTGGCTGGTGTTTTTCTAATAAAGGATATCTTTATCCCAAGCTCCTTTTATTTCTTAATAGGATTGGGGTAGAGTTCATGGCACTGATACCTTAACAATAATAGTGATGATTATGGTGATGATGAAGATAATAAAATAATAATAATAATAATAATAATAATAATAATAATAATAATAAATAATGGAACCAGCTTAAATGTTTATCAGTTGCTAACTGGTTCAATGTCATAAGATATGGGATTCCAGTTGGCATTAGGAAGGAATGAAACACAGCAATCAGTACTGACATGCATGAATCACAAGATCCTGGAATGCCACAATCCTTGAAGAGAAACACCTGCCATCTTATTGATAACTGCTGTGCTTCAGCATGTGAGAGAGCCCATCAGAACAGAGTGAGTGCTTGCTTACCATTAGTATCCTATCACCAAAGCTCCCAAGGGGCTTGGTCATTGGATTCACACTAGAGTTTTCAGCCACTCCTCCCAGCCTCATTGCACGTGACCTCAGGGTCTTAGAAAGTGCTTGAGTAGGCTAGGGCAAATCAGTTGAGAGGGTCTCCATCCATGCAGCTCTACGGAGCAATCTTCCGGGTGTGATGCAGATTTTCCAGTGCAACTGTTTTGGGGTCACTAATGATGCAGCAAGTGATCCTCCATGATGCTCTGTGAGCCCAATAAACTCACTGCCTGCCCCATGAACTTTGATGGAGTAGTACTTTGGTTTGTCCTTGAGACATTATGGAGAGAAGGTAGTGCCCCAGGGGAGAATTCTAATGACGTGAGGCAAAACCAAAACAAAATGTTTGGGTGGGGGGCTGGGGAGATGACTTTGTCCAGTGAATAATGGAGATCCAAGTTTGAGTCTCAGCATCCACCTGAAAGCCAAGTGGGATGGAAGGCAAAGCTAGGCTGATCCCTGGAGCTCACTGGCCAGCCACTCTACATGAATTAAGGGACACTGTTTCAAAAAAGAAGGTGAAAAGTGATGCAGGCAGACACTTAAACACACACACACACACACACACACACACACACACACACACACACACTAAGGACTGATGATCATAAATTGCCATGGTGGTCATCTCTATTGGAAGGCATATGGGTGAATGGAAGGGACATGGTACTTGGTATTGCCGTCATGCCCCAGTCTGGTTACAGACTGATCACATGGGTATTTGTTCTACAGTTATTCTTTGAAGTAAACATAACTCTTTGGACGAGGCTCTGAGAACACTTCCCCAGAGCCTCCAGATTAATCCATCAAAAGCTAAAAATTCCACACCAGTACTTTCCCCACGTCTGGGTCACCCATTTCTGGAAAGTGAATGGGATGCAAATAGTCTAAGCTCTTTCTGAAGCCAAGCCCTCCCACTGTCCTTTGAGTCTCTTTTGAGCACATCAAACTGCCGCGGAGACAAGTCACAATATATACATAGTACGTGTCGGCTAAATTCACATGCATTTCAAAAAAAAAAAAAACAAAAAAACATTTTTCCCCTAGCAGAAATCCAATTCACACAGAGATGAGACTTTTTCCACAAAAAGAATGAAACACATTTTTCATCATTATGCAATATAGTTTAGTTCCTGAGTGCCAGGCTATCAAACCTGTCACTCTAGGAAAGACTCATTGTTCTCTGTTTGCATAACCAAGGCTCTTTACAGGTGCCTTTAAAACCATTTTCTAGCACAATGAAACAGTCTGCCTGCAAGTTAACCCAAGACAGGACAGCTTCCAACCTTTAAATGAAGTTGACTCTGGGGTACAGACTCCTCTGTTTGTATCTTTCCTCTTCCTCTCCTTCTCCTTTTCCTATTTCCTCCCAGCAGAGTCACCTCTCATTGCCCTGGTTCTCTCTAGGAGTATTTCTCCTAGGGAGGGCAAGCACAATATAATCCCTCTTCAACATGACAGTCTTCTGAATAGCTTAAGACAGTTGCTACTTTGTTTTTTCTCTTGCTTAGTCTCTCAGCTGTGTCCCAGAAGGTGATTTTGGAGCCCTTCACCATCCCTGAAGATGTGGAGAGAACCCAGGCATGAAGTTGTGTTCCAGCTGTAGGGGAGGAAAACTGTTTTCTTTCTACCTGTCTCAGGTTAATTGTCTGGGGCCCTGTAAATTAAACTGACAGAAGACAGATGCACAAGAGAAAAACAAATGGAAATTTATTAACATCTGTAACATGTACCCGCTTGGGAGCAACGTGGGATGAGAAACGTAGAGGAGCAGTTAGAATCTAGACCTCTACAGCACCTGTCTTGGTCAGTTTGCGTTTGCTGTAACAAAATAAATGAGGTTGGATGATGTAAAAAGAAAAGAAATTTAGCCTCCAGTTTTGGAGGACAGGTCAAGACTGCATGTCACTATGTTTTCTTTGCCCAATCATCTGCCAGTGGATACCAGAGTTGATTCCACATCTTGGCTGTTGTGAATAGGCCTTAAATAAACATGGGGGTTTAGCTACTTCTATGGCCTGGTGTTTTGGTTTCCTTTTTTTTTTTAAATATTAGTTTTGTTTAATTTTTTAATTAATTTATTTTTTGTGTATGAGTGCTCTGTCTGCATGTACACATGCATGCCAGAAAAGGGCACCAGATTCCACTACAGATGGTTGTGAGCCACCATGTGGTTGCTAGGAATTGAATTCAGGACCTCTGAAAGAGTGGCCAGTTCTCTTAACCACTGAGCCATCTCTCCAGGCCCCTGTTTTGATTTCCTATGGATGTATTTGTAGAAGTGGGGAAACTAGATCTTCCAGTAGCTCTCTTAGTTTTTGGAGGAGCCTCCATGATGCTCTTCATAATGGCCGCATTAATTTACATCCCTACCAACAGTGCTGGAGCCCCCTTTCTCCATATCCTTTGCTATCTTGTCCTTTTGATTATGGTCATTGTAACCCGGGTGAGCTTCTGTCTTGTAGTCATTGAGATTTGCACTTGCCTGAAAGCCCACAATGCTGAGTATTTTTATATACTTGTGAACCATTTGTATATCTTCTTTTAAGAATTATCTATTTTAAAATTAGATTATATTTTGTTAATGAGCTTTGTCTTCTTCTTTCTTTCTTTTTTTCTTTCTTCCTTTCTTTCTTGCTTGCTTGCTTGCTTGCTTTTTCAAGAAACAGTTTCTCTGTGTAGCCCTGGTTGTCCTGGAACTCACTTTGTAGACAAGACTGGCCTTGAACTCATAGAGATCTACCTGCCTCTGCTTCCTATGTGCCACCACCTCCCAGCCATTGTGTGTTCTTTATATATTCTGATTTTTAGTCCCTTTCCCAACAACAGTTTGCAAACAGTTTTCCCCATTGCATTGTTCTTTCTCCAGGTGTTGCTTCCTCTGCCTGTAGAAGCTCCTCAGTTTGATATAAATCCACTTTTCTACTTACAGTTTATTGCCTGTGCTTTTAGAATATCTTATCAAAAAAGAATCATTGCCTCTACTGATGTCTTGAAGTATTTTCTTCTAATAGTTTCATAGCTTTAGCTATGTAGCCCAGGTTGGATTCAAGATCTCAGCCCTCCTGAATTAAACAGCCTGTGCCACCATGGCTGACCTCTGAGCTGATGTTTGTATATAGTGATAGAGATCAACTTTCAGTTTTTAGCATACCCAGCATCACTTTTTGAAGAGAACTCCCTCTGAAGAGAGTATATTTTGGATGTGTTCACTGAGAAGCAGTTGACTGTAGATTCTTGAGCTCAGTTCTAAGTTCTGTGTTTTGTTCTATTGGTCTACAAGTCGGTTTTTTTTGTTTGTTTGTTTGTTTGTGTTTGTTTTTGTTTGTTTTTGCTACTATCTTACTGTCCTGGTTACAATAGTTCATAGAAAATCTTAAGCTATGGTGCTTTGATGCTTCCAGTTTCACTCTTTCTGCTCAGATTGCTTTGCCTCATATTTTGAGGCTCCATATGAATTCTAGGAATTTTTTCCCCATTCCATGAACAATGAGAGGCAGCCTTGCCCTTTTATAACAACGCTTTCATATGAATTCCCTAGGTTCCCAAGAGACCCATGCTGATTCCTCTTCAGAGGAATCTACAAAGGCCTAATTGGGGTTCACTAGGCTCCACTCTTAAAAGAACACCCCCTCACCTCCTCACACTGGGGATGAAACCAACCCACAACACCCCCCCCCAGGGGGCAGAGAAGAGACACACTCAAACAGTAATCAACGTGTAACAATATCTCAGCAAGATCAGTGACTTTTGTAGGGAGTTAACACCGAGGTAAGGGGTGGGGTGGAGGTAAGGGGTTAAGTTTCTGGCTCTGGTAAGTTTAGGGAAAGCAATTATCTGGGGAATCTAATAGTAGATAATGGCAAATGGTAGCAAAGTTTGTTACATAGCTTCACCCAGGGGTAAGGTTTGCTCTAGTAAATCATTTCTTCCCTTTTTGGTGGAGAAGGAAGACAGTAAACACAAAACCACTTTCCGTTTTTAGGCAAAAAGGAGGAAGGCAGAAAGATTTTCTCATCCTGCTTTTTCTCTATTGGCGTCAGCTCAAAATAACCCCATGCCCTATGGCATCTTTGAGGGTAGAAACACTTGCTGTCCTTCACAGCTATAACGTGACCAGTCTAGACTGCAACAGTATCATCAAGTCCACATTTCTAGACCCGGGATGCTTATTCACACCATGTGCTAAAGGATAGTAATGTGCACGGTGTCAAAAGCAATTATTGACTGATGCCAAGTGTAGGCACTGGAGAGAGAAAGGGGGTGGGGTGGGGAAATTAGTTGTTTTTTTTTTTTTTTTTTTTTGAAAAGCAAAAGCTATTACAACCACCTTTGTGAAATGTTTATTATTGGTGCCTAGTTGTCATGCCGCACAATAACAGCTGATGTCAGAACCTGAAGGGCTGCCAAGCAAATGAAGGATTTGTCAGATTACATTCGCCATGCATTGGATTTGACAACAGCAGTTAACTCTAGATAAGTGGGCAGGGGCTTCACAGTGTGTGGGCTCATTGTGTGAGTAACAGATCAAGTCTGAAGGCTCAGTGATTTCATACAATGCGAGTTTATTTCGTGTCTCTTTACTACCCAGTGTGGGCTCTTGTAAGAAGGGCTGTCTCCTAGCAGAGTTTCAAGGATCCAGCCTCCCTCCCTGCCATTGTCAATGGAGAAGTTCCCAAGTTTGCCCTGGGGATGAGGGCTAGGATAGGTGTCCTATTATGGGAAGCAGTCCAAAGGGGGGCGAGCGCGGCTGCTACCCTACAGGAGGCCAGTTATGTATGGGAATGAATGACATCACTTCTGCCTGGGATCTGCGACTCAATCCCAAAGCCAACCTAACCGCAGAGACACCAGGAAACGCAGCTCTGGGATCAGAAACTGATGCCCCATGCTAACCACTTTGAATTAAAGGAGACTGGAAGGCCCTCGGGTTCCTTAATCTTGCTAATTTAGGGCTGTTCTCCCCAAGTGTGGGGAAGTACTCCCCAGCAGCCACCAAGTGACTGGAGGAAATTCTTCCAATTGAAATGCAATCGTCCTGGACGTCCTCCTTACATCTCAGTACTCAGGGAAGAACTCAGAACCCAAGACTAGCTGGGTCTTCACATTTTACATTAAAGATGTCATCTGTTCTGAGAACCATGCCTGAGGGACTTTCTCTGCATGGGCAACTTGTCAGGCCATCTCCCCCAAACCCTAAGAGCTTTGTCGAAGCCTATTGTCTAATCGTGCTGCCCGCCCCTTCATGTCTCCTAAAGCAAAACCAAGTACCCCTACCCGTATTAGTTTTCTGTTGCTGTGATAAAACAGTCACCAAAAGCAACTCGGGGAAGGGCTTGTCTTGGTTTATGCTTCCAGATGAAGTCCATAATGATGGGGGAGACATGGCAGCAGATAGGCACTGTGTCTGGAAAGGAGAGGTCACGGGTGAAGCAAAGAGAAAGAACTGAAGTGGACCGAGGCTATAGGTTCTCAGCGCTGCCCCTAGCGACATACAGGGCTTCATCTCCGAAAGGCCCCATAACCTCCTCAAACAGCTCTGCCAGCCAGGGGCCAAGCGTTCAAATATGTGAGTGATTAGGGACATTTCTCATTCAAACTTGAACACTGTCCCTCTAAAAGTGCCCACAGCCCCATTCCCCTCTGCTCTACAAAGAGAGTATCTAAGCTTGTTAACTACCTGGCCCTTCAGGTTTATGCGACTCATGTTGTACTCAAACATGTATGGATTCAGGCATTATGCTGGCCTGCCCTTGTTACCTGGCAGAATGTACTCAGGCAGTACCCTGGTCAGCACAGGGTTCCCTGACTACTAGTCTGTACCCAGCAAAAGACCCCTGCCCACTTATGCTCTTTCCCCACTGTTCCCTGGGCTGGGGCAGACAGTACTACTGCCCTCTCTCGCTTTCTTTGCGCCTCATCCCCTCCCTTCCTGTTCTAATAAAACTTCTCACTAAAGCTCTGTCTCCCTGGCATGTTTGCCGTGTCCCCTCCCCACCTCCCGCCTCGGTCAACCTTGCCTGCCATGATGTGGCGCAAGATTCCCCTCGTGCATTATCACAACACTGTGCTCCAGGGATGCTTAAGAGATATGCACACATCTTAATGCTTCGCATTTTAGGGCTAAGATGCCCATCTCCAATTCTCTAACCTTCTCCAGGCTGAGGCTGAAATGCTCAGAGATGTAGCTCACCACCTCCCTCCATCTCAGGGGCTCCCAGCTGGAGGATCTGCTAGGTACTAAGATAAGTAAAAATGGGTAAGGCGCTAAAAATTGTAATTTATTTATTTATTTATTTATTTATTTATTTATTTATTTTATTTTGTGTGTGTGTATCTATCCCACAACATACGTGTGGAGGTCAGAGTACAGCTTGTAAGATTCAGTTCTCCCCTTCCACTGTGTGGTTTCTGAAGATTAAACTCATTTTACTTGGCAGCAAGCGAGTTTACCTGCTGGACCATCTTGCTGGCCAGTAAAGTACTTTTAAGGGAGAAATAATCTCATTCCAAAGGCATTTCTCTATAGTGGGCAAATCCTCCCCCACCTCTTCCTCTTCGAATTTCTTTGAAAAGCAGTTTCCTCAGTTGGCATAGGGAACCTCACAAGGGAGAGCACCCCTCTCCCATGTTTAGGGAGGAAGGGAACAGGGAGAGTCAGAGAGACTAGATTCTAAAGCCCTAGGAAGACTTCCAGTGTCTGTTAACTCTAATGCGCTAGGTATAAGGATTCAGGTATTATGCTGGCCTGCCCCTGCCACCTGGCAGGATGCACTCAGGCAGTACCCTGGTCAGCTCAGGGTTCCATGAGTACTAGTCTCCATGCAAGTGCAAAGGACCCCTTTAAAAGAAAGAAACCCCCCCAAGCTCTCTCTCAGCTCTCTCAGCTCTCTTCTTCCCCGCCTTTTCTTGCTGTTCCCCTGGGGCAGACAGAACTTTTCCTGTCTCTCTCTTCTCTTTCCTTCCCCCTACCTCCCCTTTCTAATAAAACTTCTCACTTAAACTCTGCCTGCCTGGGGTGTTTGTCTGCCCTGTCCTGTCGTGTAGTCCCCCATCCCCTAACACTAGGAAGGAGAGGAGGAGGCTGCAGCAGCCTTTCTTAGCCAGCATTGCTTGGCGTGTGGGGACTTAGGTTCAGGGCCAGCAGAAATGGGGGCCATGCTTTGTTGAGCACTCCTGACTTCTGAGCACTTGTTGTCTCTGCTTCTATTTCCAAAAGCTCCCACCAGGAACGAGAGGGACTAGATGGCTCCTAGAGACTTCCAGAGAGCTCAAAATCAGTCCTCAAGAAAGAGTGTTAACACGCACAACCTCCAAGCTCGCAGGTGTTTATTCTGTGCCTAGTTCTGTCAACGAAGGAGGACAGTAGCCCTGACTATTAAGCCCAGCCCAGGAACAGCAGAGCCAGGGCCCCTCTGTGCAGAGGTGAAACAATCAGAGGGTTGGGGCATAAATTTCTACTCATATTCTGCAAAGTTGGGGCATCACACACTCTTGACAGATGCTCTATCAATAACAGATTAAAGCCTGAAACCTGGTCCTGAAGGTCAACAGTCTGCTCTGTAACAGCCATCCTAGGTCAGAAGACAAGGTGAGCCAAGCAGGCAGCGGGATGTGGGAGAGAGCTAACGTAGAAGGCAGGGCTGTGGTAAAGGTGTTTCTCCTTTTGACTAGACTAGGACAACGGCAGGTATCACTTCCTTAGTGGGTCAAGGCGAGGAACAGCTGCACTCAAGAAGTGACCCACAAGCAGAGAGCATCTAAAGATGAGGCAGCAGATATAATTAACCTTCTTCACATGTATCAGACTCCCAGTGTTTCAAAGTACGCTTAGGTTGGAGACTTGATATTGAAATATCTAAGTATTGCAGAGTGGTGGCAAGTGTTCATTATCAGTTTGACAGAATCTAGAATCCCCTGGAAGACAGGCCTCTGGGCATCCCCCTGGGTGGTTATTTGGATAGTGTTAATTGATGTGGAAAGACAGCTCAACTACCGGTAGTACTAACTTTTTCCCTGGGCAGGGGATTTTGGACCGTGTGCAGTTGAAAGAATGAGCTGAGCACAATGAAGTCGTTGTTCTATGCCTTCCAATGTGGATGCAATCGGAAAGCTTCAGGATCCCACCACCTTCATTTGCCATCATGGACTCCACCCACCGACTATGAACCAGAATCAAACCTTTTCCCCTTAAGTTGCTATTGTCGGGGATGTTATCACAGCAGCAGGAAAAGAAACTAAAAATACAGAGAAATGGTTATTATGGCCCCATATAAAGTGGCTTATGCTTTCGCAAAGTATTCCGTATTTGGGGGTACTGGTTTTGCATGGTTAAATAATTTGAAATAAATGTGTAATGTTTCTCAGCTTTACAAAAACAAGAAAATAAAAAAAAATACAAAATAAAACAAAACTGGGAATCTGAGACTGGGAAAGGCTTCCATCAATAAAGAACTTGCTGAACAAACATGAAGATACGAATTCAGAGTCCCAGCACCCACAGCAAAGTCAGGCACCTGCTTGTAATCCCAGCACTGGGGAAGCAGAGGCGAGAGAGCCCTGAGGCTTGCTAGCCAGGCAGTGGAGTCCAATCAGTGAATTTAGGTTCAGTTTGACAGAGAGACCCTGTCTCAAAAACTAAGGTGAAAAGCAATGAAGAAGACCCTGATATCACTCCTGGAGTGTACACACACACACCACACAATTAAAAAATTTTGAGAATTTTTGGGAATAAATAAGTCAAGATATTAATGTGGGACCTAGGGACATGGCTCAGCTGGTAGGGTGCTTGCCTAAGCATGCACAAAGCCCTAGGTTCTAATCTCAACACTACATCAAAAGGGCATGGTAACACACACCTGGAATCCCAGAACTCAAGAGATGAAGCCAGGAGAATCAAGTTCTAGGCCATCCTCAGCTACATAGTGAGTTCAAGGACAATCTGAGCTGCATGAGAAGGAAAGACAACAGTCCCTTCCCACTAGCACCCAGAATGAGTGACAGAGCTACAAACTCTGGTAAATGACTGTAAGACAGTGCTTGGCCAGACTAGATGAGACAGGTGGCTCGGGGAACATGGTGCTTCCCCTGAGTGACCACGGATTTGAGAAATCCCCAGATCAGAGCTCAGAGAAAATTTAAATCTCTGCAGAATGCATCCAATCTTGCTTTATCACCTATATAGGAAAAACTTCCTTGGTCTTTAAACCAGTTATTATTTCTGAGTTACAAACTAACTCCAAAATTAACCCCTTGAAGCAACCACACTAGTAGTTTAATCCTTATTTTGTGGGTCAAAATTTTGGTAAGGATATAGCTGGGTTATCTTTGTGTGGAGTCTCTTGTGATTACAGTCAGATGTTAGCTGGGGCTCCCATGAATTGAAGGCTCAACTGTATTGGCTGTTCCAGAAAACCCTGTTCACTTGATTGACAGCTAGTGTTGGCTGAACGAGCTGTGTGCTAAGAGCTCACACATGGCTACTCTAATACAGACAGCCCAAGATGTTTGAACTTTAAGACTTGGGGATCCAGCTTCCCTTGGGACAGACATCCCCAAAGAACCAGGCAGGACCCTTTATGACCTGCCTCAGAGTCACCTGTCACCCTTCTGCTGCATTGTCTGGGACACCCCTGAACCAGTAGGCAACATTGAAGGAGAAGGAATCAGGCTTTACCTGCTGGTGGAAGAGTGGCAAGGTCACATTGCACGAGAACATGTGGGGGTGAGAAACACTGCGAGCTCTTTACAAATAAAATCAAATCTGCCTGTCACTTAATCAGTGCTGCCCCATCCCTGCCACCTTATAGCACACAGGCCTTGATGTGTGTATGGCTGATGACACACCAGCTAGAAAACTCTGACAGTTAACTCTCCACGACAAAGAACACTTCCTCTGCTTACTGCAGAGCCAGAGCACGTTCAAGAGCGAGATCTCCTACTCATCAGGGCATCTCTTCAGCCAAAAGGAAAAAAACCCAAGCTCTTCTCCCTCCCCACTACAGATATCTCTGCTGGAAGGCTTTTGTGCACAAAAGCTTTGAGAGTTTTTTTTTTTCTCTTATCTTCCTGAAACGTTAGAGGAGAAAAACATGCATTGTTCATGTGTTGGATCAGTTTAATGTATGTGCATGTGGTACCAATCAAAAGAATAATAAGTGCAATGGCTGAACCCTTCAGACACACTCAATCGAGTTCATGATTACACAATGATTACAAAACAACAGTGACAATTACAGCAACTCTGGAAATTTCTAGGCACTGACTTACCCAGAAACTAGAAAATAAAGCACATGCCCTCCTCTTTTATATGACCTGTCACTGTATGCTAGTTATTAAGATGTGTCCTGGGGCCCCCACTCCACTCATCTTGGTGACACTGTGAACGTTTGTTTCATATTGCTTTTGTAAGGAGAAGGTTCTGGGGGCCATGGTAGGGCTTTCTCTTTCCTGCTCTGATGTATTTTCTTCTTGGTTCTTGTGGTAGCCAGGGCCAACAGGGTGGAGGAAGCCCTCAGCGGCGTTCAGTGGCATGGCTGCCAACAGCTCCCACTTAGGTTGTGTCAGTCTCCCAGGAGGCAGCGTTCCCCTGGTCATGCCTGGTCAGAAGAATATCAGTGAACTTCCTTAGTGGTGGTGGTAGTCTCACAATCCTTGGGAGTACAGAGGCCCTCCTCCAAGTTCCATCTCTTTGAGCTCTGACTCAGCCGAGGAAGCTAGTGACTGTTCTCCATGGCTGATCTCTTGTTCTGATTGCCCTGTGGTTTTTGTCTCCCATTTGGACACATAATAACTAAATTAGTCTGTTTTCTGTTGTTTTATTACTTTTAAATTGCTGTAAAGAGACACCATGACCAAGGCAACTTATTAAAACAAAATAAAACATTTTATTTGGGGACTCATGGTTCCAGAGGGTTGGAGTCTGTGTTGGCTTGTTATACGTCAACTCTACACAAGATAGAATCATTTGAGAGATGAGAAACTCAATTGAGAAAATGCCTCCAAAAGTTTGGGCTGCAGGCAAGCCTGTAAGGCATTTTCTTAACTAGTGATTGATGGGGGAAGACCCAGCTTACTGTGGGTGGTGGTCCTGGGTTCTATAAGAAAGCAAGTTGAGCAAATCACAGACAGCAAACCAGAAGCAGCACTCCTCCATAGTCTCTAAATCAGCTCCTACCTCCAGGTTCCAGCCCTGCTTGTGTTCCTGCCCTGACTTCTTCCTATGGTCAACAGTGATATGGAGGTATAAGCCAAATAAACCCTTTCCTTCCCAAGTTGCTTTGGTCATGTTATTTTTTTAGGGTTTATATATTTTAGGGTTCCTAACTAGGAACCCTAACTAGGACATCGTCCATCATGGTCATGGCAAGGAGCATGGCAACAGGCATGAGCATGAGTCAACAACTATGAGTCAGAGAGACAGAGCTAACTGGAATGGCATGGACTTTTGAAACCTGAAAGCCCACCCCTGGTGACATACCTTCTCTAATGAGGCCACACCTTCAAGTCCTTCCCAAACAGTTCTACCAACTGGGGACCAAGCATTCAAATCTATGAGCCTATGGGAGCCATTCCACTCAAAACTCCACAGTTGCTGTAGTGCAATGCCCACATCATCATTTTGGAGGCTGGACATTCAGATCAGATGGTCCCAGTCATTTAGTCTCTGGTAAGGACCCTTACAGGAATGTCCAGAAGTTTGTCTTCTAGGCAATTTTAGAGCCTGCCAATTTGACAGTTAAAATCAACCATCAGCAGTGCATCCCTTGGCAACATGACACCCAGATACAAACTTTCAACTTACATCACTTGCCACCCCTTGTCCCTATTGCCTCAAAATCATCTCATAATGCAAATGTGTTCAGTATAACTTCAAAACTCACCATAACCTTAAATAATTTTAACATTGTTCAAAACTGTAAGGGCAGGGTCTCTTCCGAGCCTTGGGTACTCTCCTAATAGAGAATCCCTGTAACACCGGGAAACAAATGCCATCCTTATGACACACAGTGGCACAGAGCAGACATCCACATTCCAAAAGGGATGGGTAGGAGCACAGTAGAAACCATCAGAAGAAAGAAAGGCTGAATCCCAGCAGGACAAACACTAAATCTTGTGGCTCCATGTGTGGCAGGTGGGACTCATCTGGACACGGAAGGTCTTGGGGATCTCTACCCTTCTGCTCTGTGGTCTGTAACACACATGACCTCTTTCTTGGGCTAAACCCACTCTGTGAGTGCAGTTTTCCTCAGCAGTTGTTCTGTAGTAGCCAACATCCTGGAGTCACCATTCCAACTTAGGCTTCAGACAATGGTCCCTCTTGGCTTCCTTGCATGGAATCTAACCCTGCCACACATTACCTGTCCTCAGTAATCTTCTGGAACCTTGTAAGACGCCTCCACGACACCCTCACTCTATTATCTTTCATGCTTTGGGGACAAAGCTGCCAACTTTCTGTTACCAGCTCAAAGTGTAGTGTGGTCCCCTCCAACCACAGTTTCATCAGCCTCTGTGTTTCCAAGAAGGGAATACTTCATTTAGATTCTCTCATTTCAAAAATCTCCCTTGATTTTCACCAGATCTCCTTGATTTTCATCCATGGGTGGGCTCTTGCCCACAGGGCACCTTTCCTAGTGTCCTATTTTTAATCTCTAACAACTGTAGCTATTTTCTCAGCAATAGCCTTGTCGCAACTTTAAATCTCTAAACTTTCCATTCAAAGGTGCACACTTCTCATATCTTTTTCCTCCATTGGTTGCCCACTCTCCTGTAGACCTAGCTAAGAGCAGGGGACAGTGACAAGGAAGATTTCCTTCTTCAAACAGATTAGTCCATTTCTTTTTAATTCAGCTTCATTCAAGTCTTCAGGGCATGGATAGAATGAAGCTACTAGATTCTTTGCTAGAATAACACGAATTGAATGTTAGCCCCCCCCCCCCCAGAGACCTTATCCTCCTCTGAGACTTCAGGAGCCAGGCCTCCACTGTCTGCATTTCTCTCCACATTCCCGTCTTCCAAACTTCCACCAGACTGACCCATTAAGTTTCACTCACAGTGATCTAGGGCTTTCGTAGCCCATAGTTGGAAACCCTTCTGTGCTCCTTCCCTACAAACCAGTTCCAAAGAGCTAGGTTTATCAGAATAATGGACTACTCCTGGATGACAAGTTTCTGTATTTACTTTGCTCATGGCTGTAACCACACACCCAAAAAGAAGCAATCTAAGAGATAAGGGTTTATTTTAGCTCACAGTTTGAGGCAGTATCTTCCATCATGGCAGAGAGGGTGTGATAGCAGTAGTGCCAGGCAGCTCGTCACATCACATCCATACTTGAGGGAGATAAACGCCAATATTCACCTCACTTTGTCCTTTCTATTCAGTTCAAGACCTCAACCCATCCGCAGACACTTAGGGTGTGTCTTTCCAACGCAGGTAACCTAGTCTAGACATGCCCAGCTATTCTCCTGTGAGATTCAAGATCCTGTCAAGTTGACACACAGCATCCCCCATTGCCATGGTGAAGATGAGCAATGGTGTACGGAGGTTCACTGTATGGATGTCCATTGTATTCATACACACTTCACTCCATGTTTGAAAAATGCCATAATAAAAAGCCTAATGAAATAATGTATGCCATGTCAGTGTATCGTCTCCAAATTAATAACAACCAAATTATGTAGTACACTGCAGCTTACAAAGCACTTTTCATACATAATTTAATCCTAACCTCAGGCCTGTGGGGGATCTTACTATCTTTATTTCATAGGGAATAATTTCAGAATGACTAAGTCAATGGTTCAGGGGCCATGAGCTAGCAGGATATAAAATGAGACTCAAATCCAAGTCTTTGATTTCTAAATCCTTCATTCGAGCTGGTGATGTAGAAGAAAAGCCAGATAAGACTGGCTTGGCACTTAACTTCTGAGCTTTAGAAAAATGACAGCATTGATAGTTATCTTTCCTTGGTGTTTGGGAAAATGTGGTCTGACCGTTTCTAGAAAGAGCATTGTAAGTTGTAAGTGCCTTCTAAATTTAGGTCAGCCTAGATAGATAGCCTAGCTTACCAGTAAGGGCTGCTACAAAAAAAGGAACGAGGTAGCTTGTCACTCTAGAGGGTTGCAGCATTAGGAAGGTTGCAAATTACTGTTCTAGAGGCTGCTGTAGGGCAGAGCATGCCCTTAGAGCCTCTGTATCCACTTCCGTGGATGTCTTCACATTCCCAAGCCCATCCTCTGCACCAGTACTACTGAGGACGCAGAAGATGCTTTCCCTGTGGTGTACCTGACTGCTGGCCATTGTCAACAGTGCACAGCGCTGCCGCGAAGCTTGTGAGAGAAGGGGCTCCATGACAGCTGTTATTAACGGGAAGTTTTATGACTTTTTAGGCTGGTGTAATGAGTTTGAAACCGCATGGTATTTTCTGCTGTTGTCTAGAATTCTCCATTAGATTATTACACCGAGTCACTGGTAGTCGTGAATTTTCATTGAGTGACACTGGAAAACAAATGAGACACTCCTGGTTCTCTGGGGGTGGAGGGTTGAGTGGTACAGCTGAAATGATTGATAGTGAACCATGACTGCTAAAGAAAAACTCTTTGGGGACTGGGAGTAAATATCCAAATAGCCACGTCAGTATGGCTGCAAGCAAACCCCTGCATCACACACCACCTTGAAATGAACATTCAAGGGTGTTAGCACAAACCTGTCTGTGTATTCAAATACAAACAGGGGCACTAAATATAGCTATGTATTTTGATTTAAATATGCAAGTTAAGGGAGCTCATTTGTAATTATTTTACTTATGGTAATAGTCCTTGTCAGAGGCAGCTATGGATTTACCTGTGACTTGGTTTTCTTAGCTGCAATAATATCTACTTCACAGATTAAGAAATCAATAAACTGGCCGTGGAGGGTCACTCCTATTGTCCCACACTTTGAGGCTGCTGCGGGAAGATCGGGAGCTCAACATAGCAAATCCCAGGTCTATCTGGCACAAAACCAACAAGCAAACAAGCCAAAGTAACTTTATATGGCCATATTTATTTACATTTAGTATAACTAAGTAACCTTTAACTTTACACTACTGTATACACTGCAAATACTGTGCAGATGGCTGTTAACCTGTATTGCTAGAGGGCTGATGACAAGAAGAAGGTCTGCACACGTTTAGTGCAGATGTAAATCCTTTCGTTGTTCAAAAATATTTACTTGGTTGAATCCATAGATACAGAGGACCAGACACCAATCTGCTTATTAAACTGTACATCTAATTGAGTCTGTAACTGTCATAGGCACTCAGAGAGGAAGTGATTAATGTGGGCCAAGGAAGGAAGGAAAGTTATGTGCATACTGCAGGACTAAGATGTGGGTCCAAACACCAAAGGACCCACAAAGAAGAAACTGAAACGCTGGCATCTCGATGTGCGATTAAACAGAAGGTCAAGAGGAGGCTCTGTGTGTGGGATATGGCAATGGATAGTCACTACACATTTTTAAAAACAATTCTATGATTGTTGATATTTGTTAGATTAACATGCTATGAAATAAAAGGGAGGGGAGGGGCCAGAGAGATAGCTCAGTTGGCAAAGTGCTTGCTACTCAAGCATTTTCAATCCCCAGCACCTACTTTAAAAACTGGACACAGCTGTGTGGGCTTGCATTGGGAAGATGGGCACAGGAGGACTTGCTGGCTGGCCAGTCTAGCATAAACCATGAGCCATGGGATCCTGTGAGGAACTCTGTCTCAAAAATAAGAATAGTTTCCAGAAACGATATGTAAGGCTAACCTGTAGCCTCTATATGCATGTGCACACATATGCATATGTAACAGCACACATATGAACACACAACATACACACATTAAATAGGCAAATAAATGTACTACATAATTTGGTAACTCTGCTGAGCTTCTCTGGCCATGGTTAGCCTCAGCAAAATAATGAAATCAGAAAACCACATCTATAGCCCATTCAATGGGCACTGGAGAGACAAAGTGAAGACAAGACAGCTCCTTTCTGATATGGAAGACAGGTGGAAACATTCCTCACAGAGAGCCAGCCATTTGTGTTGCTGTGACCTGTAACAGCTTCTCTGTGGCATAAGGCACCTGCCACTTCTAGCTCTGCCTCTAGCCTGTCTTGGGGAACAGACTGAGGGATAGTGGCTCCGCTCTCAAGCTGGGAAAAGTCTCCCTGGTAGTCTAATAGGAATTTGTGGAGCTCGAGAAGTACACCTTGCTGCTCCTCCTGAGCAGAATGGACTAGTAAAAATTCAGAATTACTGTAAAAGTGGGCCTCAAATGTCCTGAATGTGAGTGTGTGTGTGTGTGTGTGTGTGTGTGTGTGAGAGAGAGAGAGAGAGAGAGAGAGAGAGAGAGAGAGAGAGAGAGACTACTGAAGATCCTGGGAGTGACTTGCTCTTGTAGATAGAAGTTTCTGTCCCACCCAGTCCAGCAGATATTTTTAGTCGCAAATAAAAACAACAGAGGCTTATATTAATTATAAACTCTTTGGCCAATGGCTCAGGCTTCTATTTGGCTAGCTCTCTCTTAATTATTAACCCATTTCCATTAATCTGTGTATCTCCACATGGTCTTGGTTTACAGGTAATGCCCAGGCCTCTTTCTTCCTCAACAGCTGCATGGCGTCTCTCTATGTTCCCTTCCCCGAATTCTCCTAGTCTGGTTGCCCTGCCTATACTTCCTGCCTGGCTACATCCTGCTGGTCCATTGGCTGAAACAGCTTTATTCATCAACCAATAAGAGAAACATTCATTCACAGCATATGGGAGGCCAAGCTTAGGCTTGTCAGGTCACACAGGACATGGGGTGGGTGAGTGCACTGCTTATGTCTAGGGGTTAGAGAGCATGGTGCTTATGTCTATCACTGTGGGGTTTTGTTATTCGTGTCACATACATGTTGCCAGAAAGGTCAGCATTGCAGGGTCCATTCCTAGGTAAATCTATTGATTATCCTCCAACACCCTCCCCCAGGAGCCTACAAAGCACCTTCCAGCTCTCTGAAAGTTAGCCACCAAGGAAGAAGTTTCCAGGCCAGTTATGGCTTGATTTCTCTATGTTCTACAACCAAAGTTCATTATTTCATCAGCTTCAGCAATAGGCTCTTACTATTTAGTTATCGTTACAATGACGAGCAATGGCAAAACCATTGGGGGTTTGTTGTTTGCTTGTTTGCTTTTGGGTTTTTATTTGGAGGTGGGTGGGGCATTCAGGGGTCTCTCTAACCAATAACCCCTAGAGAGGTAACCCACATCTGGCACTGAGATTTTCGTTTTGTAACCTATGCCTGGAGAAGCATTGTACACCCATGCAGGGTACCTCCACTCAAACGCCTTCTGTTTGTTTGTTTATTTTTTAAGTTGCTTACAAAGCAGTGGGTTTCCATAGTTCTTTTCCATAGATCTTAAGTTTTGGTTAATCCACCCCACCCTCTCTTACTCCACTCTTATCCTTGCTTAACCTTTAACCTCCAGTAGTCTTCCCTCCCCTTCTATTCTCTTATCTCATGCATTCTGCTATCCCTTCTCTTGAAGGCCTTCTACACTTGGTGGCCCCTTTCTAGCTTCCTGACCTCTACAGACATTCCAAATTAAGCACACAAATCTAAAAACTCAAAGCTAGGCTTCAATGAGAGACAACGAAAACTGTCCTGCTCTGCTGGGTTATCTCACCTAGTTCCATTCATTTTCTTGCAAATTTCAAAGTCTCATTTTCCTTTACAGGCGAATAAAGGTTCATCGTGTATAGGTTGCATATTTTTATTGTCCATTCATCAGTTGACACATATCTAGGCTGATCTCATTTCTTACCTATTATTAACAAAGTAGCCATAAACATGGGTGCACAAAGATATGAAGATATGGAGTCAGCAGGACAGTTGTGGCACACACCTTTAATCCCAGCACTCGGGAGGCAGAGACAGGTAGATCTCTGAGTTCGAGGCCAGCCTGGTCTATATGTAGACATCCAGTTCCCTGGAACTACTTGTTAAAGACTTTGTTTTCTTCAATGTGTATTTTTGGCATTTTTGTCAAAGATCAGGTAACTGGAATTGTGTGGCTTTTTATTCTCTATTCTATTCCATTTATCTAGTTTTGTTTGTTTGTTTGTTTTAATGCCATTACCACACTGTTGTATTACTATGGCCCTACAGGATAACTTGAAGTCACCAATGAGGGATAACTCCAGTGGTATTCCTCTTGTTCAGGGTTGCTTTGGTTACCAAGCGTCTTTTAGGCTTCCATATGAATTTTGAGATTGCTTTTTCTGTTTCTGTGAATGTCACTGATATTTTGGTTGGGATTGTCTTGAATCTGTACGTCGCTTTTGGTAGGATGACCGTCTCCACAATATTGATTCTTCTGATCCATGAACACTGAACTGAGGATCTTTCCATCTTTTAATGTCTTTCTTAATCTCTCTCTTTAGTGTTTTAGCATTTTCAGTGGAGTCTTTAGTTAACTTTATTCTAAAGGCTTTGTTGTTGTTGTTTCGTTATTGCTTGCCCAATTTCTTTCTCAGTATGTCTGTTGTTAGCAAATTGGATGGCATTTGTATCCTGACAATTTGCTGAGTAAGAGTTCTCTTGTGGAGTCCTTGAGGTCTTTTATGTATAGAATCGTGTGTACAAATGTAGATACTTTGATTTTGTTCTTCTCATTTATATGTTTTTGTATTTGTTTCTCTTACCTTATTGTTCTAGCAAAGAATTCCAGCACTATATCAAATAAGAGTAGAGAAGGTAAACATCCTTGTCTTATTCCTCATTTTACAGAAAATGCTTCTAGTTTTTCCCAGTTTAACATAATGTTGGCTATAAGTTTGTCGTATATAGCCTTTATTATGTTGATATATATTCTTCCTATTCTGAGTTTCTTTGATAATTTTAAAATGAAAGGGTGTTAGATTTTGTCAAAAGCATTTTCTGCATCTATTAAAATGCCATGTAATTTCTATCCTTAAGTCAGTTTTTGTAATGTTTAATATTTATTGATTTATATATATATTCAACCGGCCATGCAGCTCTGGCACAAATCCAATTTGACTATGATGAATGATCTTTTTGATATGTTTTGAATTTGGTTGGCAAGTCTCTTGTTGAGAATTTTTGTGTCTGTGTTTATCCAGGAGGCTGGTCTAAAGGTATTTTGTTGTTGTATCTTTATCTGCATTTGGCATCAGGGTAAAACTAACATGAGAGAGTTTGGTGATGCCCTTTCCTTTCAGATTTTGTGTAATGATTTGAGAAGCATCAAGGTTATTTCTTCTTTAAAGATTTGGTAAAATTCACCAGGGAGTCCATCTGGAGCTGTTCTTTTTTTAGTTGGAAGATTTTTAATCACTACTTCAATCTCACTGCTTGCTACAGAGCTGTTTAAATAACTATATCTTGTCCTGGTTTAATTTTGGTAGGCCATATGCATCTAGAAATTCACTTATTTCTTTTAGATTTCCTATTTACTGCAATCTATGTTTTTTTCTGAATTTCAATGGCATTTGTTTTGATGGTTCTATTTTCATCTCTAATTTTATTAATTTGAGTTTTCTCTCATTATTTTGGTTGAAAGTTTGTCAGTCTTATCTTCTTAAAAACCAAGTCTGTCACTTATTCTTTGCATTATTATTGTTTTTCTTGTTTCCATTCCATTAATACTTGATATGAATTTGCTTTCTTTCCATATACTGATTAGAGAGTTGGCTTGTCCTTTTCTCAGGGCCCTAAGGTGTATTGTTAAGTTATTTATTTCAGATCTCTCTGATTTCTTAATGTAGCATTTAGAGCTCTATGCTGTAGTGTCGGGCACCATTTGTAGCTGGAAGTCTCTCTCCCACTCAACAGTTCCCAAATAACCACTCTGATGCTTAATATTAATTATAATTGTTTGACTGATGGCTCAGGCTTTTACTGACTAGCTCTTACAACTTAAATTAACCCATTTCTGTTAATCTGTGTATCACCACAAGGCCCTAGACTTATTACTTCACATCTTGCTTCTCTGGAGTCTGCTGGCATCTCTCTGACTCTTCATTCTTTCTCTCTGTATCTCTGTTTGGATTCCCTGCCTAGCTATCTTCTTCCTGGCTATTGGCCATATCAGCTTCTTTATTAACCAATGGTAATAAAACATATTCACAGCATCCCATACCAATATACTCCCCTCTTTGTCTCCTTTAATTGTCCCAAATAGGTTTTTATGTATTATGTATTCGCTTGATTCTATAAAGCTTTTTATTTCTTTTTTTCTTCTTGATTTCTTCAAAGACCCTTAGGTTATTATTTAACCTCCAAGAAGTTGTATACATTTGGAGGGTTCTCTTGGTATTTATTTGTGGTCTTAATCCATTGGATTCCGATAGAATGCAAGACATTTTTTCAATTGCCCTATATTTGTTGAGACTTGCTTTGGATCATATTATATAATCTACTTTACAGAAAGTTCCATAGGTTGCTGAGAAGAATATATATTCTGCATGTTTGATGGAAAATTCTTAGATGTTTGTTAAGTTCATTTGATATATGATGTCATTTAATTTGTGTATTTCTGTATTTTATTTTTTGTAGAATGACATGTCAATTGATGAGAGTTGGTTATTTCAGTTATCAGCTGTGGTGGTTTGAATGAGAATGGTCCCATAGACTCATATTTGAATGTTTAGTCTACCATTGGTGGAACTGCTTGCAAAGCATTAGGAGGTGTGTCTTTGTTGGAGGAGGCATGTCACTGGGGTGGGCTTTGAGGTTTCAAAAGCCCACACCTGCTGGGCATGATAGCACATGCCTTTAATCCCAGCACTCAGGAGGCAGAGGCAGGCAGATCTCTGTGAGTTCAAGGCCAGCCTGGTATGGTTAGCCAGGGCTATGTAGAGAGAGACTTCTCAAAAAAAAAAAATGGAAAAAACAAAAAACAAAATACCATTCCCAGTTAGCTCTCTGCCTCCTGCCTCCAAACTATAGATAAGATGTAAGCTGTCAGCTACTGCTCCAGCATCCTGTGTGCTTGCTTGCTGCCAAGCTTCCCACCATGATGGTCAGGAACTCACGCTGTGAAACTGTAAGTCCCCAGTTAATTGCTTTCTTTTGTATGTTGCATTGGTCATGGTGTCTCTTCACAGCAACAGAAATAACCGAGACAATAATTATTCTTGTAGTGGGATAATCTGTATTTGTTTTAGGAATCAGGACACACCTATGTTTTAATTCATCTGTTTAGCATTGTAACCTGCTCTTGACGGATTGCTCCCTGACAGCAGGAAGCACACTTCTTTGTCTTTTCTTATCAGTTTTTGTTTAAGCTTATTTTGTCAGATACTAGAGCCCGTTTGTCTCCTGCTTCCATTTCCATCCTTTCACCCTAAAACAGCGTCCATCTTTTGTCATGAGGTGGGTTTCTTGGAGACAGCGAATAGATGGTTGCTGCTTTTTTGTCCCATCTACTAGTCAGTGCCTTTGGTTGGGAGACTCAGACCAATTAATATTCATAGTTACTATCCAAAGGTATGTATTGCTTCCTGTCATTTGTTGCTTTGTAGTATTTGGGGGGTTTTGCCCTCTTGTTTTTGTTTGTTTGCTTAGCATGGTTTGTTTTTTCCTTGTGTCTTCATAGACGAATTTGTTTTTCTATTCAGTTTGAAGGAATCCAAGTAACTTCTGTAGAGTTGCCTTGGTAGTTATAAATTCCTCTATTTTTATCATGGAAAGTTTTAATTTTTCCTCAATTATGGAAGTATAGTAGTCCAGGCTGATAGCTGTTTTCTTTTAGAAATTGAAATCCATCATTTGAGGACCTTCTGGCTTTTACTCTGACAGCCTGCCTTTCTACCCAGATCAGCATTCCCCTCTTTCCCCTTTCAATGCACTTTCTTTGATTTGCATATTTAGTATTTAATTATAATATGATAAGGGAAGTTCTTTTCCAGCTTTTCTATTTGGAGTTATGAAAGCCTCCTGTACCTGCATTGGCATCTTTTTTCCTAATTCTGGGAATTTTTTCTGTTATGATTCTTTTAAAAATGTTTCCTAAGCCTTTAGAATGAGGGCCAACAGCCAGTATTCTTCATCTCTTCAGAGATCTGAAGTATACTTTGAAATTCACTGACATGGGATGTCCTTCTGTATGCTGTGGATATGTGTTGCTTTTATTGGTTGATTAATAAAGCTGTTTTGACCAATGGCCAGGCAGAATGTAGCTAGGCGGGAAAAATCCAGAGTTACAGAGAAAAAGAAAGTGGAGTCAGGGAGATGCCATGTAGTCAGGAAAGCAAGATGTAAGGTAACAAGCTCTGAGCCATTGTGGTAAAATATAGAATACTAGAAATGGGCTAATTCAGTTATGAGAGCTAGTCAATAATATGCCTGAGCCACTGGCCTAACAGTTATAACTAATATTAAGCCTCTGGGTGTTATTCGGATACTGGCAGGTGGGAGGAGAAACATCCAACTATAATTCATACTGGGACCCTTGTATTGTTTTGTTTTGGCCATGTTTGATTGCCACAGTCCCTTCACTTTGTTCTCAGGCTCCAATATTCTGTCATCTCCTTGATCCTTTCTATTGGAGAGAGTTTTCCCAGATCTTTTTTATTTATGTTTTTCATTTCCAACATTTCAGATTGTTTCCCCAAGCATTTCTTTTTCTTTGTTGAATTCCTCTTGCATACGTTACATCATCTTCCTTATTTCGTTCAGTTGTTTGTATTCTCAATCAGGATCTTGTTTTCCTCTTTCATTTCTTACAGGATACTTATGATCATTCTTTTGAGTTCCCTGTCCAGGAATCCATCTCACTCCTTCTCACTAGATGACATTACTGTAGGGGTTGTCTTGGTTTTTCATGTTTCATGTTACTGAATTGGGATTTATGCTTCTGGGGTTAGCGCTCTGAGTTTTTGATGTCAGCTATATTCTTTCAGTTGAAGTATTTTCAAGTTCAAGTGGGACTTGGATGTGGTAGAGTTGAAATACATAATTCAGAAAACAGTTCCTTGGCCCTGGTGCTTAGGGTGTTACTGATGCTGTATTATCCGCTGGGTAGAGTATTAACTCATCCTGAAACCTGTGTCAGGCTCAGTCTCTTCTTCTATACCTTTACTTCAGAATCATGGTGGGTCTTCACAGTGATGCAGAGAGCAAATCTGGGGCAAAACACAGATGCTATTTTCAATGTGGTGAAGAGTCCTCACAGTTTCCAAATGTGTCATCCGAAGGATGAAATTTTTAAAAGTAATTTTAGAAGTAAAAATATGCATGAATGTGTGGGCACATGCCTGTCATCCTGGCACAAGGGAGGCAGAAGCAGGAGCATTATCCTCCCTGAGCTACACAGCGAGGCTGCATCTCAATAAATCAATAAATAATAAAAGAAAGCAATAACGAAATTAAAATACCAATAAAGTGTGAACTGAAAAACTCAAGTCCACCTCTGTACAGCACACGGAGCTCTCACTCTCCAGGGGTTACCCTGGTAACAGAGTTTTGCATAGCCTTTAAGAAAATGTTCCTGCATACATAAGCATCTGCGACCCAGATGTTCGTCACCCATCTCGTCTGTTTGGCTGACTCTCTTTGGCTCCAAGCTGCACTTGACACAGAACTCAGCCCTTTGACCAGCATTTACAAGAAATCCAATGACACCAAATATATCCTGATTTTTAAAGTATTATTAAAGATTGATGGGACTGAGGGGAAGGGTCACATTACACAGCACCAGCTACTCTCACTCTCCAACCAAAACAAAGCTGGGCTGAACTGTCTCCAGTGTTGTCAACCCACACTACAAATGGGGACTGCTCTTCCCTGGCCTCCACTTATCCACATTTGAAACATATACCGTGTTCCAAGGCCCCTGCATTTTCATTGCAATCCTTTCCCTCCCAGTCCCTGTCACCCCAGATGTAAGGACACACTACATTCCATTTCAACAGCTCTCGTCTGGCCGACGTTTGGCTTGCTGCTGTTTTTTCTTTAGCTTGTTAACCCTTGTCATAATTAATATGGCAGAAGCTACATCTCTATACACTGGTGAGGGTGCTACGGGGCAAATTCTTAGAAGTGTAAAATCTGGATCAAGGATACAGACATTGGCAGTCTGTATATATTGTGACAACTGGTTCTGTCAAAGAAAAAAAGTGGCATAAATGTTCTAAGTTATAGATCATGGGAGTGGCCCTGTGTCTCAGGGTCTTGCTCAACACCGAATGTTACCAAACACTGTCATCTTTACCAGCAGAAATGTGAAAATTTGTATTCTTTTAATGATGAGTGGTGTTAAACAGCTTTCATCTATTTGACACATACACAGTATGAGAAATGAGGTCATGTTTCACGTATGTAAGAAAAGCTCTACCTTTGAGCCCCACCCCCTCAACAACCACTCACATTTCTTCTTTCATTTTTCCTTTCTTCCATCCATCTATCCTTCCTTTCTCTCTCTCTCTTCCTCTCTCTCTCTCCCTCCCTCCCTCTCTCTCTTTCATCCTTCCTTTCTTCCTGATACAGGCTCTGTATTCAAGGCCTGACTCAAAACTTGAGTTCCTCCTGTCTCAGCCTCCCCAAGTGCTAGAATTTCAGCCTCCCTTTGCTACTCCAGCGGATGCATTTCTTTTCTCTGAAAGTTCTCCCCACCCCTTCCTCCTTCTTCCAGTTCTTTATCTAGGTGTCAATCACACCAGGAAATCCCTCTCCTCCTTGGAGAGATCAACTCCCTTTCCTTCCAAGGCATGTCTATCTTCTGATTGTTTGGAGCCCCTTTGTGGTTTTTCTGTTTGTTTGTTTGTTTGTTTATCTGTCTCAAGAAGTCACTGTCTCAAGTTCTCTGAGGCAGGTGTCAGCCTCATCCTGTTTCTCCTGTCCACCGTACTGTGATCTCAACTTCTGGATGAGAGTTATCTTTTATCTTTTATTTACGTCATAGCTTGCCACCAGGAGTTCTGAATGCTTATTATTGTACAATAATTCTATGAGGTCAGTTTATGCAGGTTACAGGCTAATCAGCATGCTGTTCTCCACTAGTAGATGGGATTGGATACTGGCTGTGACTCTCCAGTGTCCCCTCCTTTCATTCTCCTCACCATGTCCTCATTTTCCTGCAGGGAGATGAACCTGGCCTGCACTGTCACTCAAGACCTCCCTCCCACTCTCCAACCTGTCTATGCGATGCCTCCATAGAAAACTCTACCTGGATACCTGCATGAAATCCATGTAGCTCCCAAACCTTCCTGAACCTGCCCCTGTAGAGAGGTCTCCCAGGCTCTGGCAAGAGTCGCCAAGTCCTATAGAAACAGCCCTCTCCTTCTTTACCTCTGTCACTCTGTTAGTAGAGATGCCACATGCTTCCTAACTGTCTCTACACTACCAAGCTCGGCACTCTCCTTCACCACAGCCCTGCAGCCAAACATGCTTCTCCTTTAAGCAGAAGAATCCTGGCAGGGCAGTGGTGGTGCTCAGGAGGGAGAGGCAGGAGGATCCCTGTGAGTTCAAGGCCAGCTTGGCCTATAGAGTGAGTTCTAGGATAGCCAGAGCTGCTACACAGAGAAACCCTGTCTCAAAAAACAAAACAAAACAAAAGAATCCTGATGCTCTGTCTCAGACTCTACCAGAACAGCTCTTAACAGCTCTTGTTTGGGGCACAAAGGTCCTTGCGCCCACAGATCACTAGGGAAATCAGGAATGTTAAACAAGCAAGGGGCTCTTCTCAATGGAGGAGATAAAAATACCTGTTTTCCCATTCAGAAGGCTGGGAGTGGATTTTAACAGCTCGGTGACCTTGTTATCTGTTGAGGCCGACCTCAGCCACCTTTTTCTATAGAGGCAGACCTCACCTTCATTCCCCAGAATGGTTATCCCAGACTCTTCTCTCCCTAGATTTAGGGAAGTTACCAATCCTTAGGGAAGATGTCACATGCACTGTATGACCTGCTGACCTCTATGCTATAGGTCAGAGATGACACTAGATTCTAGGACTTCTAGCTATAGAACCCACCGTCATGTTCACATATACTTTGTAAAGGAGTTTCTATGTAGCCACACCTTGAGCTGTATTGTACACGTGGAATTGGAATGACTGCTGCCTGGAAACCTTTTCCCAAAGTGTACTGTGTTTTAAAGATGCTGACAATTAACCGCCTGGCATTAGACTCCAGGTTAACAAGGTCAATTTGAACCGGGTTTTCATTCTCATCTCTTCTCAGATCACTGCCTGCATTGACACCCACAGGGTCCCCTTCAAGCTCTTAAAGGAAAAAGTGAAACAATCTGTGTAACATAGATGCTTTATGCTAATTCCACAATCAGGCTTATCTCAGCGCCAGGAGACAGAGGCTGGAGGATCGACACAAGTCCTTAGCCAGGTTATTCTACCTAATGAGTTCCTGACCCACCGGGACTCCATAAGAAACTCCTTCTTAAAACAAAACAAATCTAATTTCTCAATCAATATTAGGCTCTGATTTGCCTTGTGGAAAGTCAGTCCCTGTGGTCTAGAGAGGAATGAGGCAAGCCCCAGTTTCCAAGGCTCTGGTTGGCAACCCTGGTTTTGCTGCACATCCTTGCATCTGGTCAACCAAAGTCCTCTATGCCTTTGCACACACATCGATCTCAAAGCTGGGAACTCCCTTCCCTCAGCAGTGATGGTAATTAAGTCCATGCTTGCTAGCCAAATTTTCTATCATTGAGGCATGTCCTCTAGTTTTCATTATTTACATTTTGAAACACAGTCTCACTAAATTGCCTAGGCAGGTCTTAGTTTTCCTCTGTTTTTAGAGGTGGTGTCTCACACATCTCAAGCTGCCTCTACCTTGCCCCATAGCAGAGGCTGGCCTTGAACCCCTGGACCTCCTTTTTCCACCTCTCAAATGCAGCAGTTACAGACATATATGCCGGCATGCCTAGTAACCTTGAGCTTCGGATCTTCCTGCCTCAGCCTCCAAGTATCTGAGATTACAGGCCTGAGTCACCCAGCCCAGTTTATCAAGTGATCATTCTTAAATCTTTCAGACCTAGCTTCAGGCACTTTCCTCATGGCTCTGGCCTGAATCCCTCCATTCAGGTTCCCATTTTCTGATCTCCTTTTCCATTCTTATGACATTGCATCATCGTTCTTCTGTGTTCATCTATCTCCAAAGCAAGGCTGCCGGCAAAGGCTTTATCATCCATTCCTATGTCTGTGTGTGACACTCACAAGGTGCCTTGGAAATGTGTGTGGAATTAATGTGTTCCATGTGTGAGTAAGTCTCATCACTGCCCCCAATCCCCCCCCCCACTTCAGAGCTGGAGCTTTGAAGAAAAGGAAAATGGTACCGTGGTAAGACGACAGAACACACGGAGGGCAACATCCCCATTTCTGCATCCTAGCCTGAGGTGGGAGGTTAACCCCATAACCCTGCAAAGCTGTTTCTCCAAATCAGCTAAATAGCAAGAAGATCCTTCTATATAAAGTAATGTACTTGGGAGATAAAGCAAGAGGTTAGTAGCCCCGGGATAGCATGGACTACAGAGAAACCCTATACCACAACACACAAACAAAACATCAAGAGGCACACAAGTGAGCAGCCAAAAAATGCAGTCAAGATGCAAGTAGATGTGAAGTTGCAGCTGTAGGAGCAGGAAGGTGGGAAGCCTTTTCCTCCTCTCAGCCATCATAAGGATCATGACTGACACCTGCGTCTAGGACAAAGGACAGGCAGGTTAGCAAGGGAAAGCCATGTTGAGTTTATCTGATCAAAACTTTATATTATGGGAGAACCTTCACAAGTGAAGACCCAAAGACTGCAGGAAATGTCTTTGCACTTCTGATTAATGAAGAAGAGACAGCTATGGACAAATGGATCATCCCAAAAGTGTGACCTGCTATAAAAGACAGGGGAGGTCCAGCGAAGCCTCTCTGTGCGGCCTTCCTTCCTCCCTGAAATGAAACTGGACCTGCTGGAGTGAGGGCTTCAGAGGAGATGGGAGAGAGTGGTCTTGTTCAGTGGCTTTTGGGGAGAGATGTTTTAGTCTCAGTGGTATACTCTGGGGAAGGGGAATTCTGGTACCTATGATTTGTTCTGGGGGACAAAGACAGGGAGTTGACAGGAGGGCAGGGGAAGGTCAGAGAGAACTTGCTTCCCAGGCCACATCTGAGGCTCCCAGTCTACTGTACTTCAAAGCATCCAGCAGATCCAAGTACTGTGCTTCGAGATGTTTTGTCTTGTTCTATTTTTTTCCTCTGTGCCCTAACATAACCAAGGCCAGAGGACAAATAATAATTTTCAGAAAATAGATCGATACTTAGAAAGAATGTAGGTGTTAGAGACAATTTTAGATTTACAGTGTCATCTTGTCCTGACAAATTAACCCTGAAGTATCCTTGACTTGACTAAGCAAGAGTCAGTCTCACTCAGGAGACAGGTCCACTATGAGCGATGTGGGCCCTCTCTACACATTATTTAGGAACCTCCACTCAGGAAGGGTGGCACACTGAGATTTCCCTCAAGAGTAGATTCTGAAAGGTTCCCACCAGAAATTTGTCTGAACACAAAAAAGCACACACAGCTTGTTAGTTATGGAGGTCCCCTGGGATACCTTTGGGATCAACACCCCTGAGAAAGAGCAAAAGAAAATGATTGTGCAGAGGGAGAATCTCACTGCAGTGCAGGCCCAGCAACAGCCTTGGCCTCTCCTCTGGGGTTCTGGAGCTTGGAATCCCTTCAGAGATACTCTGAGTGGCGCCAAGATTAGCCCTCATACTTTGTAGTTGAGGAAGCCTGGTGGAGACAGCCAAAGACCTCTTGTGGACAGCATTTCCAGTCTCTGGGACCATGTGTCTTGGGGAAGAACCCAAATGGAGAATAGCCCCATTTTGCAGTAGCTGCAACTGGGAACACTAGCTAAAGTTCTCAGCTTGGGGGTCTCAGGGGCCTGGTCTTGAGACTGAATGTGAGCACAGGATGTCTGTTCAGGAACTTGGAGTTGAGATGCCATGCTGGTCAATTCTGCAGAACTGAGATGCTGTGTGGGTTAGTGTTTGCCAACTGGACACAAACGCCAATCTTCTGGGAAGAGTCAACCTCAGCTGAGGAATTGCCTTCATCCAACTGACCTTTGTACATGTCTGTGCTACATTGTCTTGATTAATGATTGATGAAGGAGAGACCAGCTCACTGGGTGCCACCATCCCTGAGTGGTGGTCCTGGCTTGTATAAGAAAGCAGGCTGAGAAAGACAGGAAGGAGTGTTCATTTGTATGCTATGTTTTAGTTTCTGCCCTGATGTCCCTCAGTAATGGATTGTCGCCTATAAGCCCAAGAAGCCCTTTTGTCCCCTTTGTTGGTTTGGCCAGTGTTTTGTCAAAGCAACTGAAAGGGAACTGGGACAGAAGGAAAGGAAGCAGCATTCAGGAGTGGGTGGACAGGGAAGGGCTGGAGGACTCAGACAAAGCAGTACTTTTTCCCATTCGTGGGACAAAGAAAAGGTGGGCTGTGTCACCAAAGCCACTCCAGAGATAGCCGCTCCCTGACATTTCTCACCTGCCTTGACAACTTAAACCAAAAGTTGCAGGTCACTATAGAAGAAAGTCACAGAAGTGAAGGGGCATGAGGTGAAAACCAGCAGTTTCTGCCAGGCCAGTGGAGTCGAAGCAGCCTTCAAGAATGACTTCTCAGCCTGGAGTTGACACATTCAGATGTCCTCAAGGAGGATTCATCACATGGCCCACCTCCTGGTGTTGGGATGGGACAAGGAAACAGCCTTGCGTCCCAAAAGACAAGAGAAAGGATTTTGTTGAGAACTGACAAGGTACACTTTGCCATGTCTCCACCCTCCTTGTCTCATGAGACTGGGAAGGCTTGTTTCTCGGTGCCTCAATTTACCAATCTGTAAAGTGGGAAGGATAGTACCCATCCAACCAGAGTGTGAGAAATGATGTAAATGCACACAGCATTCCCGCCGTCTCCTGGTTCTAATCTGAATCAAATGACTGCAATGAACCTGACGTAGCTCCTTTGATTCAATTATTTTACTTTATAATTTCAAACACATTATGCATGTTTTTATGTCTCAAACATAAAACATTAAGTGATAAGGTACGTGCATGTGACATTCGGTGTGGTTGAGGTTCTAAGACTGATTTCAAATGTATAAAATACACCAAAACACTAAAAATTAAGGAGCACTGGTTGGTGATGGCACGGGTAGCAAACTGACTGCAGTGCAAGCAAGAAGAACTAAGTTTGGATTCCCAGCACCTATGTAAAAGCTTTATGGTGGCTTGTGTCCCTAACCCGGGTACTGGAGGGGTGGGGGTGGGAGCAGGATGGAGACTTATGGATTCCTGCAGCTCACTGGCCAGCCAGCCTCCTGCTGAACTGAGCCTCGGGTTCAGTGAGGAATCCTATCTTTACCAAGGAAAGACACCAGTGTCAACTTCCGGCCTCTGCACGCACACGGGCGCATGTACACACTCCACCCCTACACACATCCACAAATAAATACATGTTGAAAGTTGTAATGGTCGACCACAGTGCTTAGCCCATAAAGGGCATTCAATAAACAATGACTCATTATTGCTTGGGAACTTTGGAACATCAATCTCATAAGTCCAAATCAGAGTATGAGTTGCCCAGATAAATAAGCGGCTCTCAGGTCTACTTGGGGAATTGGGAGGCTGACCTATGCCTGGACTCACCATGTAAACAAAAGTCACAGCCATTTACTAACAGTGAAGATCTATTTCCAGCTGAGCACCTCCAGTCAGGGCTCCAGGGCAAGGGTTCAAATATGCTCACATGGAACCTGCTTTTCCTTCCCACCAGGTTCCGAGCTGCAAAGGCTGCAGCAATGTCATTTGAATGAGACACAGAAATTCCTCACTTGCAAGAAGCTGGACAGAGCTTTTGAGATGCAAACCATATCGGTCCTCTGAGATGAGCACTGAAACCAAAGAGAGAGAAGTCACTCTCAAAGCGCTGCCCGCCTCTTCCTCTGCACACGTTAAGCACACACTGCTTGCTCAATCTGCTACGAAAACCGAATTCTAAAATAAGCTATAGCCTACTCTCTCGAATTGGAACCTGGAAGAAGATGGATTCATGCGTTTGAGTTAGCATCACCCTCGTACATGCACTCCCCACCCCCACCTCCACTGCCAGAAAGGGCAGCACTGGTTAGCCGGACCAGTTAAGAACAGGAGAGAGACACCGATAATTACGAGGGCAGGCTGGAAGCAGCATGAAAATAAAATGCACAGAAGCCAGCAGATGGCACTTAATCATAATTTTTCCTACAATTTCTATTAATTGTCGAAGATCCTTCATTCTGTCTGCCCATAAGATGAATGATAGGCTAATGTGGCATAGTAAGTAATGTTTCCCCTTTGAGATATTAAATAAGCTTGTTACATAAAGGTTCCCCTCCCACATAACTGGCCCCAGACCCGTTTTTCTCATGCATATATTTATCATATCATAGCACGTCATGCATATGCATGCCCATATATCTGTGCACTTCCCAGCACGCTGTGTGCTTGATCAATGTATAAAGTCAAAGCTAATGCCTGGGTTTATCTCCAGAAGCAAGACTGAATCAAGGAACTGTTGTTTCTAAAACAGTGCCGAGAAACCATTTAAACCACATTGTCGGACAGAAATAGCAATGCGGAAATACCTTAGGGAGGCCACTGGGGCAGTTTCCTCCGAGGCTCTTATTACAAGCATTAACAAGGTGTGTGACCCCTTCCAGGCTGTTCTGCCTCACCTGCCAATCCCCACCCCCCTGCATTTCCAAAATGCCTCTCTTTTTCCGGTGTCTAGTTCCCTTCACTCGGCTTCTTCTGTTTTCTTTTGCAAGTGTACAAGTGTACACACACACACACACACACACACACACACACACAAAAAAAAAAAAAAAAAAAATGCCCCTATGTCCCCGGTTTCCTGAGTCTTGCAGGGACAGATGCTGTACCAGGCAGGGTTCTCAATTTCCAACACTACAAATCAACTCTTGGTAGAAAAAAGAAAAATGATTGGACAGCATTCAAGTAGTTTACAGAATCAATGGGAAGCCTGGGATATTTGGCTCAACACAGAGGCAAGAACCAAAGGATCTGGCACCAAAGAGCAGAGTCAAGGTCACGCCACTGAATACTACCCAGTGTGACTGCCATCGGCATCCAGGCCACCAGTCACTAATGACCACTGCTGCCCGTTGACTCTGCTAAAGGGTGATCTTCACACCTGAGGCCTTGCCTCACCTTCTCCAGTTCCCAGTCTGGGCTGGAGACCAATGCCAAGGCCTAGAGGGAGAGGCTCACGCACAGCTTTCCAAGAGCAGGGCTGTGGTTTCTTAGATCTCAGCAGGGTCAGGGCACACAGCCCAGGGACTGAGAGGTTTAGCAGAGTGCAGGACACAGTGGGTCTGGAGGGGCATTTGGTGTCACCAGCAGGGCCCAGGTTAGAGTCACAACCCCACTCCCCACGAAGGCGTGGAGATCTGCACTTTCCGGCTGAGGATAACTCTGGGGAGAGGTATTGGCCAGAAACTCTAGGATGAAGGATTCCCACTCTGAAAAGATAATGTCTAGTGTAATCCTGCTGAAGTCAGGGCCCCTCCCAGCCCACTCAGTCTCTCCTCACAGGCACAGGCACAGGCTGAGCAAGGGGCTGCAGCTGTCTTGTGAGCACTCTTTGTTCTCAGGTTCATTTAGCCATTCTCCAGTCCTGCTCCCAAGGACTGCTCTCTTGACCTCCTACATTTTAACCCTTAATGGAGACCACTTTCTTTCTAGGGACCAAATTTGCAACCAGATTCTTGACCCGGCCCAGGGCCTTGCTCTCTCCAGCCAGCTGTTTTCAATTAGGACCTGGTTTAAGTAATTTGAACATCTGAGGGTGTCAGTCAACAGAAGTATTTGTTAGTATTTAGTTTCCCTTAGGATCCAAGCCCCAGGACTAATGGATTCTCTAATATCCCGAATTACGAGGTGATTTTTGTTGGTTTTCCAAGAAAGAAGAATAAAATATATGAATGAAGTCTCTCAGCAGTGGGCCTGATGGCCCCTGCCAGTGCAGAGTGTGTGATGGAGGCAGTTCTCTGTGTTATTTGGACAAGGCTCTGACTTTGCCTGCATTTCTTAGGCAGTTACCTCATCCTCCTCCATGTTTTAACTGAGAGGTCTCTGTGTTGCAAGAATCTTCCTGATAAAGGACACCCAGGCAGGGCTCCGGGGAAGCTCCAGCATAGAGTGGAAAGGACTATACACCCATACCTGTATTCACTTGGTTTCCACATGGTATTTATTGAGCATCTATTACAGTTTAAATACTTGCATATTTTGGAATTCAGAATTACATAAAAGTCACAATTTGGTAATATGGATCCCTTCCCACCAGTGTCATTTTTAGTAGATAGAAGACCAGCCTTTGGCTACGTTTGTTGCCAACTGTTTGGAATTGCCATGGCCATGGTGATTATATGAACCAGATGGCTTTTAGTTGGTGTTATTATTTTAAAATTCTACAGACTAATGTGCCCCTTATTGTCTGCACCTAGCTGGCTTCATCCTCTGATTCTCTTCCAATACACACTGCTTCCAATCACTCCTACAATTGACAACAGCAGAGAAATGTAGGGGAGAGAGAAAGGGTAAATGTCACTGGCAGGCAAGTATCATAGCTATGTGGACTGTGCTGCTTGGCTAGTTGTAGCCATTTTCTGTTGCTTAGGCTTTGTATTTGGGGGCTATCTGAGGCACTCCATCTATACAAGCTGCTTCCACTAAGCACAGATGTATACTCTGGGGACAGTACACTCTTCTTGAGACACTCACATATCCTTAGTCACATTGTGAGCATTTATAAGTCAGCTCTTTTTTGTCATTTTTATTGTTTTTGTCTTTGGACCTACACTGGTCTCACTGGTGGAGTGTGGCTAAAATGGTCTTTCCTGGGAGAACTCTTGTCAGGAGTCAATCAATGAGCAAATACACAGGAGGCCCTGGTGAGGGACTTAGTACTGTTGTTTTGTTAAATGGACATGTTGCTAGCTGCCTTCTCCATATTAATGTTGGTACTAATACATTAGTTCTACTCTCAGCCTTGGCTAGAGAAGCTTCTTAGTAGTGGAAATGTTGAGAACAAGTGACTGTGGAGTGCTCAGTCCTAACGGAGCATCTATATTATCCTCTCCTCCCCTCAGAATCAAGGAACATTCTGGAAGAGGGGGTGGGAAGAATGTAAGAGGTGGAGGATTGGGAGGAGCACTGTGAAATGTCATCTTCTGGTCATAACACACACGTGGACAGCACACATGAACTCACAGCAGCAGTGGACACCTGCACGATCCCATTAGTTCAGCATGGATGAAGGAGAGGCATATGAAACCTAGCTGAGGAGCTATTGTTAGTTAACAGTTTCTGGAGGAGGGGGAGTCATTTTTCTTCAGAGGTATAGCCACTGGTGAATTACCCATGACCTAGTAAAACAAACAAACAAACAAAAAATCTCACACTCATGCACATGCCAGTGACCTTAACTAGACTCAGTGAGTTGGTTCTGGGGTGCAGAGGGAACAGGTTCAAAATGCAAATATAATATATATATATATATATATATATATTATATATATATATGTATCAAATCATGAAATAAGAAATTAATTGGAAAAAACAAAGTAAGGAACCATTAATACTTTCTAAAGACAAGAAGATCAGGACAAAGGTCTACAGAGAATAGAAAGGGAAGCAAATGGCTCGAGTGGGAGGAGAGGGAAGGGGTGAGGCGGGACAGGAGATTTAGGTTACATTTTGCTTGGCGTTTTTGAAGGGCATCCCTGAAGAGAAAGTTCGGAAGAGAAAGTTCTGAAGAGAAAGGATTGAAGGGTGGGTTCTCCTCTTACTTACTTTCTCACGTTGTAGCCTGTTCTGTGGAAGGCACTGTCCAAGGATGGGAGGCAGAATGGAGTCTCTGTGGTGGAGAACTCACAAGACAAAACTGTACTCAGTGTGTGTCTTCCTTGTGCTGTAAAGACCCTCTCAAGTGGCTTCCTGTGGTGTCTGATGTAACTGGGCCCATTGTCTGCGGAAGGGCACATCATTTTGGAGCAGATATTCTTTATCTGGTGGCAAAGCACTCATCGTCTGTTAGTTATACACATGTAGGTCAAATACAAACTTTGTCCTGGGAGACATTTTGGCAGTTTTTTTTTTCTTTAATCTCCTCAATCTATTTCTGTTCAAGACTTTTCTCTTTCTCTCCTACACAGAGCTCACATACTGGAAGTGGAGACCTATTTCCTTGATAGCCCAGTGGTCCTGGTCCTGGGAGAGAAGGGATTAAAGTTCAGGGTCCTGCTCCCTGAGTTCAAAGACAGTGCAAGGCATGACTCATGCCAAAGCTAAAGTGACAAGTAAGCTGTCAATCTGTGGCATTTGGGAGCTGGCTGGCTGGGTCATGTGAACTGAAGTTCTGGGAAGAATCCTAGTCTACTCTGAAGAGCTTTCGGACTGATTTATCTTGTTTTGTTGACATTCCTTCCGGGAGAAAGATATAAACAATATCCACCCCTCCTCCTAGGTGCCCAGTGACAAACTGAGGTTATCAATGAGTTCACTGGGTTTACTTAACAGAGGAATGAGTGAGGGGTTATGGGCAGAAGCATGGGTGACCTTAAGGTAGTCACACTGGAAGGTCTGCACCCATCAGGGATGCCAACTTCCCCAAGGCCATGTAGATAAGACTTCCTTCATCTCCCCACCTACATTCTCTAGCCCCTCCCCAAGACAGAATTTCATTCAACTGGTTGGGAAGGTTGGCTAGATTCACAGGTGAGATTTCCATGACCCTCCTGGGCCCCTCCTATGAGTAACAAATCAGACTCCTGAAAGTCGTGACAGTTTGCCCAGAGGATAGTCTTGTAGAACACCTTGGCTGAGTTAAACATCGTGACTGTGGAGAGGTGGAATGCTGTAGATCGAGAGCTAAACTTGTCTCATGCTCTCTTAGCCATTCATTACCAACCTCTGTTTCTGACCTAACACCATCCTGACCACTAGATAAAATTCCCAGAATGTATCGCTAAGCCTGCTAGACCTTTAGGCTCCACCAGGCCCCAAAGTAAGAATGCAGTGAGATAACATCTGACTCTTACAGAAGGAACTGCCTCACCTTTCTCTCGTTGGCCTAGCTGATATTCCCACCAATGTAACTGATAAACGTAATTGATTGCTGGCTGTCTGCTATTCTGTGACTACAAAGATTTCACATAATATCTTACAGAGTGGGGGATGTCATTCAAGATAAATTGAACCCGTGTTATTGTGTCACGATCTTACTTCCTTTAACAGAGGGCACACATTGACATTTATGTGATGGACTGTTACATTTTCATAAATTTGGAAAGCTTCTTGTTAAATGTATCCTTTAATAATTGTTGAATTAGTAAACTTTCAACTAAATAACAATATTTAAGGTGTGAGTGGAATAAAGATTCTGGCTGCTTACTACCTGAAAGCCAGTGTTGAGGCGTTGAGAGATGGTTAATGGAATTGGGATTTTTAAAGGGACAGAAATATTGAGAAGATGGGGGTGCTCTATCTTGAGTGTCTTTAGGGACAGGATATAAAGGGCTTTTCCAGGAAGGGAAAGGAGGAGCAGGAAGGCCACACATTGAGTGGGTGTCCATCTTTCAGGGCATGTCTCTCTGTGTTCTTCTCTGGAACATTTCAAGGGACTAACTCCCTCAAGCAAGTTCCTATATTCTTACAGACACATGTATGTATAGAAAGAAACTCAAGCAAGGGTGCAGAAGAGAGAGTTCAGGTCGTAAAGTGCTTGCTATGTGTCCTGGTTAGTTTTATGTCACCTTGACATAAGCTAGAGTTACCTGAAAGGAGGGAACCTCAATTAAGAAAATGCCTCCAAAGATTTTCTTAATTAGTGATTGATAGGTAAGAACCCAGCCCATCATGGGTGGTGGCATCCCTGGACGGCAATCCTGGGTTCTATAAGAAAGCAGGCTGGCATTTTGGAAATCAGTATGACAGTTTCTCAGAAAACTAGGAATCAGTCTACCTCAAGGCCCAGCAAAACCACTTTGGGGCATATATCCAAAGGAGGCACACTCACACTACAAGGACATTTATTTGCTCAACCATGTTCATAGCAGCATTATTCATAATAGCCAGAATCTGGAATCAACCTATATATCCCTTAACCAAAGAATGAATAAAGAAAATGTGGTACATTTACACAATGGAGTACTAATCAGTGGAAAAAAAAACAAAAACAAACAAACAAAAATGACATCTTGAAATTTGTAGGCAAACGGATGGAACTAGAAAAAGGCATCCTGAGTGCGGTAAACCAGACCCAGAAATACAAATATAATATGTACTCACTCATAAGTGGATATTAGGCATAAAGCAAAGGAACCCCAGAGAACCCAGGTAACAAAGAGAATCCTAAGAGAGACATACATGGAAAAAGATAAGATTTCCTGGGTAAATTGGGAATATGGAGGTTGTGGGGAGGGTGGAGGGTGGAAGGAGAGGGGAAGGGGAAAATGTATAGCTCAATAAAAAAGAAGAGAAAGAAAGAAAAAGGAAGGGAGAGAGAGAGAGAAGAGAGAGAGAGAGAGAGAGAGAGAGAGAGAGAGAGAGAGAGAGAGAGAAGACTGAGTAAGCCAGTAAACAGCACTCCTCCATGGCCTCTGAATCAGCTCCTGCCTCCAGGTTCCTACCCTGCTTGAGTTCCTGCCCTCCCTGCTTTTGATAACAAACTGTTATGTGCAACTATGAATGAAATAAACCCTTTTCTCCCCAAGTTGCTTTTGGCCATGGTGTTTCATCACAGCAATAGTAACCCTAATTAAGACACCATACAAGGGTGAGGACCTGCCCTAGTTTGGTTTCTCTTGCTGTGGCAAACACCATGACCCAAAGCAACTTGGAGAGGAAAGGGTTTATTTCAACTTACACTTTCCAGTCTATCATCAAGAGAAGCCAAATCCAGAACTCAAGTCAGGAACCTGGAGGCATAAACTAAAGCAGAGGCCGTGGAGGATGCTGCTTCCTGGCTTGCTTTCCATTGCTTGTTCAGTTTGCTTTCTTATACACCTCAGGGCCACCAGGCCAGGGCTCGCACCACCCATAGTGGGCTGGGTCTTCCCATATCAGGAAAATTCCCCACAGTCTTGCCTACAGGCCATCTGATGGAGGCATTTTCTCTACTGAGTTCCCTCTTCCCAGATGAGTATGGCTATCGGTAATTACCATTATCCAGGTCTACAGTGAATAAAAAACAAGTGGAGAAGAAAGATGAGAAAATTGTGCGGGTTGCTGAGGAAAGCAGTGCGAGCCAGTTAAAGCTGCAGATGAGGGTGCAGAACAGCTATAATTGTTAAGGACTTTATCACCGCTAAAGAGAAGCCTGTGTCCTGAGCCGGGGAAAATAGCAGAGCTGGTCTGACAACAAAACCCCACCTGTGGAAGGGTCTAACTTGTGAAAGATAGATTCATTTGAAAGGAGAAAAACCATACTGGGAATGCCACCACAGGGGGTGTGAAGGGGTCTATTATCAAAGCACCTGTGTAGAAGTGTTTCCCCACAGTCAGCCTCAATGGCATGCAGAGGCCACTGCAAACCAGGCTGTATCTTATCTGGCAGCAGAACTTGGCAGCATTGCCCACATTGTACTCACTGATTTTTGCAGGCATGAAAGATAAAGCAGTTTGCTGGGGGATGGGGGCTTGCACTAATATTCTAGAGAGCTCCTGAGTCAGAGCCAGATTTTGAGAGAGGAGGCTCTGAGAGACCATTGCATGAGCTTGGGAAGGTGAAACCCAAGTTTCAGTGAGGATGCTGGGATGCTGGAGATGCCTGGGATTGTGGGATGTATGTCAAGGAAGGTGACAGGCAGAAAGCACAGCTGGTGGCCTAAGGGAGAGTTTGCATGTGTGATAGGTAGCAGAACTGGAGGGCCAGACATGTCCATGACACCAGAGTCCAGATAATTCTGTTACAAGTGCAGATATGGAACTCCAGGGTTTGGTGGGTACCTTGCTGGATATGGGTCTGGCTTTGAGTCAATATTTTCTTGATGTGCCTCCATTCCTCCATTTTGGAACAAGAATGTTTATTCTGTGCCATTGTATTACCAGAAATATGTAAGCTTTTTAAAAAAAATTTATAGGAGCTTATGGTTAAGAGGTTGCCTTGAGTCTCCAAAGAGACTACTTTTGAACAGTGATTGAAACCATTAAAGAGTGTGAACTCTTAAAAAACGAACTAACTGCTTTGTGTGTTATGAGCTGAAACTGAGTCCTTCAGGTCTTGATTTAAAGCGTTGTGTTTGGTGTCAAGTCTACAGTGGGTAAGGTTGTGATGGCCGTTCTTCATCGTCAAATTGGCTAGGTTTAGACCCATCATGGAAACACACTTCTGGGAGTGTCTTTATGGGTGCATTTCCAGAAAAGTCTAACTGAGGAGGGAAGATGCCCCCTGTCCCCAACCAAATGTCAGCCACCCCTTCCCATGGTTTGGGATCCTGGACTAAACAGAAAAGATAAAGCTTGCTGAGGGCCAGCCTTCATCTGTCTCTCTGCTTCCTGACTCAATGTGACCAGCTGTTTCACGCTCCTGCCACCTCCATCATGATGGCCTATGAACAGTGAGCCAAAGCATCTGTCCTTCCCATAGTTATTTCTTCTCAGGCGTTTGGTCACAACAGTGAGAAAAGCAACCAATCCATAGTTCCACGACTACACAAGAGAAGCTGCCACTTCAGAGTCTGTGTAGTAAATGTCTGTTCCCCAAGACAATCTTCCCCTAGACAGCCACATAGCTAGCTCCCAACTTCTCTTTGCCCTTAACTAAAAAATCATGTTCTCAAGGGCAGGAGAGATGCTCAACAACTAAGAGTACTTGTTATTCTTGCAGAGGACCCAGGTTAGGTTTCAGCACCTACATGGTAGCTCACAGTTCCAGGGGAATCCAACACCCACCTCCAAGGGCATATATATGATACACGGATGTACATGCAAGCAAAACACTTACACACATACAAAATGAAATCTTCTCAGGGAGACCTACCATAGCTACTCACTCTTTATATTCAACTTTTCTTGTCTATTTTTTTATTACACTGTGTGTGGGGGAGGGGGGTTGTCTCTCACTAGTATGTGAGTTAATAGGGCACAATTGTTTATTATCTGGTAAGCATGCATTTCAACTCTTTACTGCTACATCATAAACTATCCCATGACATAGTGACTTAAGACAATGGTTCATCACCATCTCACAGTCCCATAGGTTGAGAAGGACCAACTAGGAAGTTCTTCCTTGGGGATAATATGTAGTTGGGGTCATAAGGCAGCAGGGAGTAGAGTCACCTGAAACTCATGGCTGTCACAGAATGCTGCCTGTTTACTAAAAAGGCTTGGTAGAGCAATTGTCTGTTGTGCCTGCATACAGCACTGCCATGTCCATCAGAGGAACCATGCCTAAGGACTGGTCACAAAACAATCAGGGAATATTTGGGGGAGGAAGGGAGGCAGGAAGGAAGAAAAAAGGAATCCGAAAGATTGGAAGCAAAGAAATAAGGAAGGGAGTAGGGAGGAAGAGAAGGGGCAGAAAGGGGTTTCTGAGTCAATGGTAGCCTGGTAGCCCTGGAATAGAACTCCCTGCTTGTCTGGCCCCATTTCCCATCTCTCTCAAGTTGCACAACGAGCTAGTTTAGAAGGAGAAATTCATCTCATACGGCCGATCAGAACTGGAGAGCTCTTGGCAGAATCTTTTACAATTTATGCCCCACGTTGAAAATCAAGCCAAGGCATAACTCCAGGGGAAGAACAACAGAGCACTTCATCTTGAGGTTGCTCTTTCCCCTTGATAAATTCAAGGCAGTTTTATAAACAAGTGTTATCATTGTACAGGGAGGAAACGGGAAGGAACTAGTAATATTTAGGTAACGAATAACAAAATGGTTGAATCAATATACTGACATGATTAAGTAATTGTGTGGAATCAGAGGCAGGCTACCAACTGCAGCAAGTTAATAAAATATAATTTGGAGGAAAGAAAATGTTAAACATCACACACACACACACACACACACACACACACACACCAACACAAGTTGGTGGGGTATGGTAGGAACCAGACAGCAAAAACTAGACTTATACATTACCAGGTAGAATAAAATTGAAATGGTAGCATGTTTAAAATGGACTAACTTTTAAAACAGTTTGGAAAGATTTTGTCATTTTCCAGAGCCGGAGGGTCTCTGCCAGCTGGAGGCTTCCTCCTAAGCCAAGCTGGCAGGCAGTTGTCTAATAAGAGGCTTTGCAGACAAGCTTCTGGCTAAAATTCAGAGAACGTGGCTCTGAAGATCTCAAGTTTCTTGGTCTCCACTCAGAGTGAGGTAGGCCCTCACCAGCAATGGTGTATGTTCTCTGAGCCTCAGGCCCTCCTCTACCCAATGTAAGCAGGATTCTGTGTTATTATGCTTACCTTAACCTCTGTCCTAGGGCTCAGATAGGCTCATTTTGGGGAAACTGGAACAATTCAAAAAGATCTACTTCCCCTATATTAACATTACTTTTTGCCTCTAATTCCATAGGTCATTCACCCCATCCACCCCACAAAAACAAGACAAAGCATACCAAACAAACAAGAAACAACAACCGTGGATTAAACAATTTACAGAAACTCTTCTCTTTCATCCAAGCCTGGATATGGAGTTTAGAGAAGTCAGGGACACAGACTATGTTTTTCTTTTCTATCTAATCTTCATCATCTGTGCTTTCTAATCATCTTATGGCCCAACATGACTGTGTTAGCCCCAGATCTCATGTCCTCATTCCATTCAGGAGAAAGAAGACATAGGTAAAGAAAAGGGACTATCTCCTTTTAAAAATAGTTGCTGGGAGCCACTCACATTACTGCTACAGGCATCCCAGTGACCATACCTCTATCACATCATCTTATGTGACTGGCAGAGAGTCTGAAAGTCCAGGAAGTAGGGCCTTTGTAGTATCTTGCACCTGGCAAGCACGGAGGATTCTCATATTATAGAATAGAAAAGCATGGAACAAATATTTGCTTGGGAGATAGAGAGAGGAAGATCAAGAGTTCAAGGCCAATCTCAGCCATGTAGTAAGTTTCAAGGTCGGCCTACCCTTTATAAGAACCTATTTCAAAACACTGATTTAAAAAAATGGGGAAGGACACAGATCAAACAGCCTCTTCCAGTTTCACCCCTTTGTCATCTTAAAAATTCATGCACATCTCTCTTCTCCCACATAGGACAAACTCCCTCCCCAAGAGAAGAAATCACAAAATCTTATCAAGAGTAAGATGATGATAATGATGAGCTATATATAGCTCAATATCAAACTTTCAGGTGTTGTGAGGGCTCCCTCTTTGAGTCCAGGCATAATGTTATGCAAACTGTCTTAATTTTTTCAAGCTGCTATAATAAAATGCCCTAGACTAGGTGACCTCTTATGAAGGCTAGAACTTTCTTTCTCACAGTTCTGTAGACTGGAAAATCCAAAATCTAAATGGAAATGAATTTGGAGTTTGGTAAGGTCTCAATTCTTCAAAGACAATGGTCCCACTGAGCCTTTAGTCAACAGCTGGCATCCTGAGACAATCATGTGCTTAAGGTGACTCCAGTCTTAGCTGCTATTTGATCCCAACTACATAGAGATTCCTAAGGAAAACTGCTCTGTTGATCCTACTAAAGCCATTGGATTGTGAGATTATGATAAACTTTTATCTTATTATATGAGGATAGTTTATGGTGTAGCAATGAATCATTGAAAATTGGTCAACAGACCTCCTTATGCCCTCTAAAAAAAGGGTGGTCCTATTCTCAGGTGTGTTCAAACTTTTGACATTGCAACATGCAACCTAAACAAAAATCCACCCCCCCAAATTTATTATATATTAAGTAAGATTACAATCTTGTGTTAGGTCATATCTACTGCTATCCTTGGACATTGGACACATGTGGTACCAGGACTTTAAATTAAACACTTCTGAAAGTCTCTCCTTCTTATACTGTTGAATCAAGGATTAAGTTCTACATGGATTTTGGAGAGAAAACACAAACTATAGCACAAATCATGAATCAAAAGACTAGTCATTTGCCCTCTGATCCACTACATATACTGTGATGATCTAAGACATGAAAACCATAGTTAAAATTACCTCCAGAATAATCAGATCTCTATGGAATCTTATAATAATGATCAGACTCTGGTGATAAAGAACAAAGGGAACCCTTCTAACTCTAGAGACAGCCCACTGTCCTGGAGGAGGTGCTCAGGGTCCAGCATCCTCTACTGTCATGTTTGAAGCAGTAAGTAGAAAGTTTGCTTTCTTGGGACTTCACAGCTTTCAGAGCCCACTTCCTGCTGATAGAGATTTCCAGGCACCGGGGCTGCCTGAGGTATAGAATCACCTTGGGCTTTGGCAGGTTGGAATTAAGATATGGATTTGTGCAATTCTCCTAAAATGTAAGAGTTACCCCCTTCCATTTGCCTCCTATTATTTCCATGCATGATTAACAACAGCTAACGACCTTGTCTAAAATATTTTTTAAGCTTAAAGACTCCAGTCTTTTACCTACAGGTGTGTGCTCTCTGATTACCTTCCCTCAATTTGATACTAGTAAGTTGAAACTATCTTTAGCAATAAGGCTTGGAAGGAAAGCAACAGCTTTAATTGGATAGATGCCACGAAGCTGTCACCCGTCACCTCACAGAGATTTTCATGCCACTTGGATGGAATTTAGCTTTGGAGCTGCTGCCTATGAATGTATCTTTTCAGGGTCAGCATGTCTGTCTTTTCTACTTTGAAGTTCTCAGATCACTGAATTGCTAGTCAATTTAGGTGACAGACCAGACAGAGAGCACAACCTGTGTCACTTCCCTAATATAAAAATTGGTAGGTTTAGCTTTTGTTTCTTACTGTCCTGCTGCTCACAGGTTTTAGGGCTTCATAATGATATTTCTCCATTTATTTTAGGATTTTGTAATGATACTTTCTCACCCCACTCCTGGTACCAATTTTTGTTTTGATTAGAGTAAACTAAATTGCTCCAGTAATATACCTAAGGGTTTAATCACTGTTCTACAAAATAAAAGTATTTCTCTTTCATGTAACTGTCGAGGATAGGCACTTTTGAGATTCAGCAACTCTAACTGCTGAAGTTAGTGTATACACAAGCAAATCATTCTGAATAATGTCTGATGAAGGCCTCCTGTCAGAGTTATGATTTATTTAGATTTAAGAAATCTAGATCTGTGATCTACACAGCAGGAAAATTGATTTCACTAAGTAGACAGTAAATAGAGTTTCATGCATTGACAATGGGTTGTCTGCATGAAAAAATGTCCACTTAACACTTCTTTCAGTCTCCTAATCTGTACATCAAGCCCCACAGTGCTTTGACTAGAACTCCATAAGCTGTTACTCATTAGCTGTGTCTTTGGGCAAAATAGTTAACTCTTCCGAACTTCCATTCTTAAATATGGAATGCTGTTTAAGAACGCTCTATGCAGATTTGACATAATACACCTCAAATATTCACATAACATTTAACATTTCATAAATGTTTAATAAATCATTCTTACCCATCCAAGGGACACATGGTTAAGAGGGTAGAACTGGGGTTTGAATTTTTACAGATGTGAGATGGATTCTCATCTCTCCCGTCACTTGCTCTCCTTTTATCATCTTCTCATCTATAAAATAGCATCTATAACATATCCAATTTGGGGTCCATTTGAGTTTTTATCTTTTGTTTTCTAATTAATAAGGCAATGTTTAGAAAACATAAATGTTTTTAGTAGGACATAAAGTCCTACTAAATACCCACAACTTGGATGGAACTGGCACTATTACAGCTTTGTGATTTCATTTCCATCGTCCTTGGCTACCAGGCTATTTTTACAGTTGAAGACCATGAGATACCTTTTGGTTCTTTCCACATGGAGTCTCTTACTCTGTGCTATGGAAGAGAAGCCAGAGGTCTCTGCGAGTGTGGAAAGAACTATGTAAAGGCTCCAGTTAATATACCTGGGGCTCCCAGGGAAAAGAGTCTCAGTTAGTCTAGATGACCAGCCTTCTTGGAAGGAGAAACTGGCCCTTGTGGAAATAGGAGATCCTGAGCCTCCTGAGACCAGACATTTGCCCAATTCACAGCCTTGCCTTGGGCTAGTTCTGCTAAGGGAACAGCTACTGCTTATTTCCAGTCAATGGGGGTATTCTCATCGCAGAGGGATTGTGAGATTTGGCAAAGATCACAAAGGGGGAAAAATGCAGACGGAAATACTCAAGAATTGCAACTTGGGATGGGACAGAAATAAAAGTCCCGATTCTGATTCACATATTCTGTCATACCCAGTTGATCTGGAACAAAGATCAAAAATTTAAATTGAACAGTTCCCAGCCAGGACTTATTTCTTTCCCAATGGGCTGTGTAGTATTAACAACCAAGGAATATCTTTTATAATCACCAGTGATAAGTTGATAATGGAAAAGCAGACACATTTGTCATCTGTAATTTCTATACCTCCCCTTTTTATTATCAGAACCTCGACATTTTGCACCCATCTTTAAAATGTAAATTTACCTACAGCTATTCATCCCGCCTGTCCTAATGCCTGTCAAACTGAGATGAAAGAAAGCTGTGCGAGGCAAGGCTGAGACCCTCCTCTCAATCAGTAAAATCTTCCATGGAACCTTGCATTGCTCAAGCAAGACAGATCTGAGCTCTTGATACAGTCAGAAGAGGTGACCTACTTAAAAAGCCAGCAGTGTGTGTGTGTGTGTGTGTGTGTGTGTGTGTGTGTGTGTGTGTGTGTGTGTTGAAATGAAAGTGAATTGTTTTGCTGAAATCTGACACTAAAAATAGGGCACTGGATCCTTCCCCTGCTGGAAAAAAAAAAAAAAAAGCATTAAAATGAGTGTGTCTGTATGTCTGGGAATATGTTTCCATAGCAACCATTGTCCCACCTCCCCTATCAGCAGCATTACCCTTCTCTACGAAAAGAGGGCATATGCATGCCTTTCCCAGCACCCCTCCCAATCCCTTACTCCATGAAATCTAATTAAAGAGTGAAATGAATTTTAGCGATGGTCCTAGAGGCTGAGAGAAGTCCAAGGCTGGGGAGGGAGACACTTGGGAGGAGGCAGAGGGAGACCTGCCCTTCCACACTGGAGGAGCAGCAAGCAACTCCTTTCTCATTTTTAAAAAGAGCCACAGCTTCCAGGCTGAGGGGCTGCAAGGGAGTGATAAACCCGCCATGCAATGATGTTATTACTTTAATGGATGCAGGACCGGTTGAGCACTTTATTTCCACCAGGGCTTCTTCGTTTGCAGCTTCTTCTCTTTATGCAACATCTAGTTTTCCTCAGACTCTCCTTCTGTTATTAATGAACGCTGTCCCCGTTTCTTATGACACTTGGGTGAGGCAAGAGGCTGCATCATTTGAGAAAATACATCTGTCTCTAGAGTGAGGGAGTCCATCACAATTAGGAACACCCCCAGCCTCCAACCGTAAGCACTCTTTATTTAGCTCAAGTATAGAGGGGCACAGGGCAGCTATCCAGGGAGGTGGAAGCTGTTGTAGGCAAAAGAGCTGCAAGGTAGATTTCAACATCTTCTGGGGGTGTTCCTTCAGCTCCTTCCAGGAACTTCCTCACCTCTTTCCTCTTTCTTCCACCACCCACCTCAACATCTAGCCACCAACTGCTTAGAAGCCCCACAAACAGGCCAGCACCCCCTCTCCTTCTACTCTGAATATCCCTGTCCTTGTCTCTGTGGCCACATGGTCCTGATCCTTACTTTCACATTTTTTTTTTGTAAGTTGACTGCTTGTCTGACTTTGTTGTATGGGTCCCCTCAGAAGCAAGATTGCCCTCACACAAGCACTGGGTCAGGTCTAGACTTGTCCCCTTGACAAGCCAAGGGCAGTGCAGGAAGTCTGAAGGGTCTTCTGGGGTAGAGGGAGAGTTAGTTACACATAGCATATAAGCTGAGAGGAGCCCCAGTCAGAAGAGCAGCTAGGCCTTGTCCTCCATCCTAGGAGGGATGAGCCTAGGGAGCTGTGTGCACATGAAAAAGCAAAAGATGTGATCTCACACAGGATGGATTGGTTGGCACAGGGCAGCCGGCATGTGACTCCGAGCTCTGGGCAGAGCCAGCTGTGGCATCTGCAGTGGCGTCCACCTCAGCTGCCAGCCCTGCAGCTGCAGCAGCAGGCGTCTCTGTCCTTGGATGGAATAACCAGCCTCCCTGCTGGGGCCACTGGGCCTCCCTTCTTGCCAGCCAGCTGAGGCAGCAAAAGCCCCTTGCTTGCCAAATACCTGTGAAGCCTCCTGGAAAAAAATATGAAAGACCTAGAAGAACAGGTCCCTGTCAGGCCAGAGAGAGTCCAATGACCTCAGTGTTTTTTATCTTGGCTGACGTGGCTTACTTGCAATATAATCATGAGAACTAACATTTACTGAGCGCTCACTCTGGGCCAGGAGTTTCTCTGAGCACGTCTAAGGGCGACTTACAAAAAGGGAAACAGTTATCATTCTTATCTGTGTTTGACAGGCATGATGAGATGAAGGCTAAGCTCTCAGGCTAGACAGTGTGAACCCAGAGCACACAAGCAGTCCGAGAAAGCCAGTAGGGGAGAGAACAGCAAGAGAGAGCTGTCCATCCATTGGCAATAAATCTCCAGTCTTCAGACCATCTTCATTTTTTTCCTCCCCCAAAGTGCTGAGGAGTTTGATAACACCCCCCCCAAAACCTCATCATACAGTAATTATGTAAATAACATCATTCAACGTTAGTGTTTAAATGAGAAAAAGAAGTCACCATTAAGCTAACCATCCTGAAGCACCCGTTGCCCCCCCAACCCCCACTACTTGCTTGTGAGTTCACACAGTGAAATGTAGTTCTCTACTCTGTTTCCACTGGTTTTATAACACTGTGCTATCAGCACATTTTCACAAGGTTGTATTTTAATTGCTGTGCTATGCTCATTCCTTCATGTGCAGAAACTGATTCAGCCAGTCCTTTATTTTGGACTCTTAGATGATTTCCAGCTTGTCACCATTTAAAAAGTAACAAAAGCAAACCCTTTGCTCTGGTGTTTTTTCATTTTATAGATTCTTTACGAACTGGAGAGAGCCATTCACTCTTCACGTGCAGATGACTTTGATAACCTTTGGCCTCCAGGCAAGGTTAACTTGAAGGTTATAAGTACTCCCGCTGGAAGGATTTCACTGGGTGCTGCTCATGGCTGAAGGACTTGGCAGGGACAAAGGCGTGAACAGAATTACACTCACAGCATCACAGCACTTCTGCCAACATGCTAGAAATGGTGTACACACCTGTCCCAGGTTGAGCAGCCAGCCTGCAGAGGCCACATTGAATTTGGTAATAGATGGCCTGAGCTCAAAAGGCCAGAGCTCCTACAATCAGCAGGACATGGGTATATGATCCAAATATTCTTTGTAACCTAAGGGATTGACATTGTCTGCTTGCCAAGGGCTGCTGTGGCCAGCAGTAATGCTAGAGAAGTGAACACGTGGGAGGTGGTGTGTGTGTGTGTGTGTGTGTGTGTGTGTGTGTGTGTGTGTGTGTGTAATAGGGGCTTTGGAATGTTCAGCTCAGCAGTGACTTCTCTTTCTATAGCACTTTCCTAGCCTAAGATCATGAAGGGGGTCCTAGGCCCAGCGGGACTCAGTCCTTATTAGAAACCTCAAGATACAGTATACACTGTATCTTGATCAGATGGGACTCAGCTTAAACGTCGACAGACACAATCCATTTCCCCTGTTCTCAAGCTCAGTTCTGGGCAGGCCAAAGGTTCAAACTGAGTCAAAATGAGGCACATACAAGTGTGTCCAGTGTTCAAAGCTTGCCCTTTAAAATTTATTTTTATTTTATGTGTATGTGTATTTTACTGCATGTTTGTCTGTGTACTATATGCATACAGTGCCTGTAGAGTTCAGAAGAAGGAGATGAATCCCCTGGGACTCGAGTTACAGACAGTTGTTAACTGCCAAGTAAGTGCTAAGAATTGAACTCAGGTCTTCTGCAAAAGCAACAACTGCTCTTAACGTCTCAGCCATCTCTCCAGCCCAACAGTATTAAATTTTAAAGGATGCCTCCTTTGCAGATACTGACCCTATCTATACCCTGAGTGTGAAAGTCACTTAAAACTTTGTGTCTTAGGCATCTCACTTGCCTCAGCCCTTTCCTGGTCTTGCCCTAAAGTCACAGCAAGGCTCTGGCTTGTGCGTTGCTACCCTTACCAAGTCCCTGCCCCAGTGGACTCTGATTAGCTTGTTAAACCTGGCTTCCTGACATCGGCAGGCAAAAAAAGGAAAAGAAAGGAAGGAAAGAAGGAAGGAAGGCTGGAAGGAAGGAAGGAAGGAAGGAAGGAAGGAAGGAAGGAAGGAGAGAAAGAAAGAAAGAAAGAAAGAAAGAAAGAAAGAAAGAAAGAAAGAAAGAAAGAAAAGAAAGAGTGGCCACTTCTATAACAGTAAAACAAAGGACTAAGCTGACCTCCTTCACATAGTCAGCTGGGAAATGAAAGCCCATGGACATCAAGTGGCAGCCCACGCCTATTGACAAAAGAACCAGACAACCCAAACTGTAAGTTCAGTATGGACTGGCACTTGTGCTCTTAATCCTGCTGAGGGAATTAGCATTGAGCAGCTGTGCGTATTCACACTGCTGAATGCGTATTGCACAATATTATCGGATGTCCTCCTACGCAGAGCGGCAGTATTGGCCTGTTGGGTGATTCACCAGGATCCGACACAAGCTGCCAGAGAAAGGGAACCATCCAGACTTGGGTGAGGAGAGAAACCAGAACACATGGTTGTGGGGAAAAGCAGGGTAGCTTTCCAGGCTGGAGCAAGAAAAAGCTTTGACAGCATGGCATGACTGTCCTTTATCCGAATTGCTTCTGCTCCATACATCCGTAGTACTGTGTTTGGACCAATGTGAAGAGTTACTCAACCCTCAACAACTGAGAAAGGAGAAGGCTGTGAAAACCGAGAAGGGAGTCAGAAAACTCGTGTTTGAATAATAGATAATCTGCTAATATTAGCACAGAGAAAGCCAGGGCCGGCCCAGCCTTAGTCTCCTCCAGCTTAGACTCCCTCATAGGCATGGCTACTCTAAGACAAAACCCTGCAGATCTCCCTTGTTGTGCACCAGAATCTTCTAGGGTATGGAGGGCATTAGAGTTATCTTTAACTCATCTGCCTCAAGTCCTATTCTTGAATACATCTTACACCTGACCTTTTTTACACCAGACCTTTTTTCATACAGGAGGAATGAGAGCCATTTTGACAGAGGGTAGGAATGAGATTCATTTTGACAAAATGTACTCCAAAAACTTCATGCTAATAGATTTCAGGCTTGAAAAACTGTTTGGAAATCCCTCATCTAGTAAGGTGATAAAACCTCTTAGCCTTGTTCAAAGTCCTATGGATTTTACCCATTCAGACTCCTCTCTGGCTGTTTCACTTCTTGGACCATCTAGTACAATAAAGGGATCTGGCTCTAGACCTATCTTCTTCAACAACAACAAAGCATTTTCTTGTTCTTTATAAAAAAATTTATTGATTCTTATTTTATACGTATGAGTGTTTGCCTGTATGTATGTGTGTATGTTTGTATGTGTGTATGTATGTATGTATGTATGTATGTATGTATGTATGTATGTATGCATGTATGTATGTATGTGTGCTGTGTGTGCCTCTAGTGCCTGCAGAGTCAGAAGAGGGTGTTAGATCCCCTGGAACAAGAGTTATAAATGGGCCGCGTGTTGGTGGCGCACGCCTTTAATCCCAGCACTCGGGAGGCAGAGGCAGGTGGATCTCTGTGAGTTCGAGGCCAGTCTGGTCTCCAGAGCGAGTGCCAGGATAGGCTTCAAAGCCACAGAGAAACCCTGTCTCAAAAAAGCCAAAAAAAAAAAAAAAAAAAAAAAAAAGAAAGAAAGAAAGAAAAGAAAGAGTTATAAATGGTTGTGAGTCACTGTGTGGGTGCTGTGAGCTCTCTCTCCAGCCCCCGCTTTCCTGTTCTAATTCTTAGTCAATGGAACACAACAGATGAGGTCACACAGACAGATGCATTGAGCGCCCATCCATTTTACTTACGGGACTACCAGTTCTGCCATAGGACATTCCTTCATAGATGAGCTGTGCAGGGGTAAGCACCACTATTGCTCAATGAAACACAGCCCACTATTGTCTGCTCAGGGAGCCCAGGTGTAAGAAATTGCATTTATAAACATAACAACTTCTGCCACCTCCATTGGCAGCTGCCATACTTCTGATAGACTAGAACCCACCAAAATCATTAAATTAATACAAATCATATACTACCACCATCACTCATCATCATTGCTGCTGGGACTTGGGCAATACCAAGCAAGGATGGTTCCAGATGGTATGGTATGAGGATTCAGAGAGCAGTTCCTGCCTCTTCAATTTACTATCAGTGGATCTCCCAAATCAAAACCGCTAGGGGTGTCAGTGTCCCCTATTCTGCAGACATCTCATTGCATAATGGTTCCAGGCAGACAACAGATTGATTCCTCCATCTACTACTGTTTCCCCAAGGAACCTGGAAGCAAGTTGCTTTTTCCAAAGATGGCAGCTCAATGGTTCTCTCCTTCAAGATCCCTGACAGAGTGACATTGACACTCTTGTTATGGAGTGCTGAGGTCAAGTGCCACCTCTCTTTCAACTAGAGGATCTTATAATGTTTGGCAGAGAGAAGGATGTGACTTCCAAGGCTGGCCATTAAAATGCCATGGCCTCTACAAAGGTCTCCCCCAGTAACCACTGCCTGTAGCATCTAATACCATTTGTGCCAGAGGAGCTGTGTGACTGTGAGTCCACCACCTATGCTGGCAGATTGTAGAGAGCTGCGTGACAAGCTTGCTCTCTGTGGTAAAAGGATGGCGCCGGTTCTGCTTTCTGCTAGCCCGAGACTTGGCTTCGCTTCCGTGTGTGTGTGTACCTGTGGGCATTCACCACGTGGCTTGCTGGGGTTGGCTACCCAAGAGCCATTTAAGTTGAGGGCAGGTTTTCCCCGGGGTCAGAAGATTGTTTAAGTTTCCTGAGTAAACTGCTTAAGGAAGAGTCTCAGCGTTGCGTCTTCCTTGCTGGTCGAGGTGGTCGAGACAGCAGATCTTCAATTTCTTCCCCATAAACTGGGGATAATATTGATCTCTATTTACTGAGGATTGAATAGCTAACCCATGCAAGCCTGTAGTATAATATCTAGCATATCATAGCTGCATGCTTTTAGCAATTGGTATCATTTATTGACATTTGGGAGGGGACCAGTTAATATTTGTTCATTGTTTAGTCAAAATCCCCACTGTATGAATGGAAAGGAGGATGAAGATCCAGTCTGGAGACAGTGACATAGAAAACTGTTCATGTCCAGGCTCTGCCGGTGTCTCTAGACTCTAGCCATATACTGGTTGCCCTTATATTACTCACCAAAGGACATCTCTTACCCTAACCCCTTACGATTTTCTCTGTATTTCCCTCCAAAGTCTATTTTGCCAGAATGTTTGCTTTGTGGTTCTCTCCTCCCAGAAGGCTCCACTCAACCCCTCATTTCCCCTTCTGCTGATGTCTACACACCGCTTTGGCAGCCTTTCCAGGCCTCAGGAGCTAATAAAGTGTCTGTGTTAGTAACTTTTCTCATGCTGTGAGCTGAGAAGAAACTCAAGGGAGGAAGAGCTCATTTTGGCTTGCAATTTAGAAGGGACATAGGCCATCATGGTGTGTGGGGTGGTGGCAGGCATGATAGCAAGAGCATGGAGCAGCTGGCCACATTGTCCCTGTATCCTAGGAGCAAAGAGCAAAAAGTGAGAAGTGGGACCACACTATCTATCAATCCTCAAGACCTGCCCCCCAGTGACTACTTCTTCCAGCTAGACTCCAATTCTTAGAGGTTCCATAGCCCCTCCAAAACAGCGTTCAGCAGGAGGACTGTGTATTCAAGAGCATGAGCCTCAGGGAGACACTACCCACGCAAACCTCAGTGGTGTCTTCCAACAGTAGCAGATCATCACAGAGCAGCTGTGGCTCGATTATCTCCGCCTTCTCCACTTGCTGGGTGGACTTGGAGGACAGGTTTTATAAACTGTCTTTGGCATTGCTTTCCTAGTACAGCCAGTAGAAGTCACTCAATAAAACCAACAAACAATTATCCTAAGACATTAAAGAATGTTTGAAGACTAACAATGTCCAGTATCGTCACCATGGTAGTCCTGTTTTTAATTATTTGAGAGATCTCCAAACTGATTTCCACAATGGCTGTATTAAAATATGTACGTTCATCAACAGTGAATAAAAGTATCTTCCTCTCCACTCCCTCTCCAACATTCTGAATGGGGAGAGGTATTATATCAAAGTAGTTTTAATTTGTATTTTCCCAATGGCTTGGGATATTGAACACTTAAAAATAGTTATTCACTAATTATATTCATTTGTTTGAAAAACTTTCTTTTCAGCTAATTTGACCATTTGTTGACCAGCAGTTTTATTTCCTTCATAGTTAATTTCCGGTGTTCTTTGTAAGTTCTGGATAGTCGCCCTTATCTGAAGAGTAGCTGGTAAAGATTTTCTCCCATCTTGTGGCTGTCTGTTAACTCCTCTGATTGTTTCCTTTGCTGAACAGAACTTTTTATTTTCATGTAGTCCTGTCATCTGTGGATATTTTGGGCCAGTTCCTATGTTGTTGGTATTCTGTTTAACCAGTGCTTGTCTTACCCTAATAGCTTGAAGTGAATCTCCTGTGTTTTCTTCTAAAAGTTGCAGTGTTTCTGGTTTTAAATTGTACAAGGTGAAAGATAAGACTCTAATTCCATTCTTCTGCATGTAGAAATCCAGTTTTGCTGGCACCATTGGTTGGAAATCTCTTTCCAAAACAGTTTTACCTCTTTATCAAAATTTTAGTGAGCATAGCTTTGCCATTTTATCTGTAGGTTCTCTATTCCACGCCATTGCTCTATCTGTCTATTTTCATGTCAGGATCATCCTGTCTGTATCACTATAGCTTTATGTTATAATTTCAGGTAAGAGCATTGTAATGCTTCCAGCAGTGTTCTTACTCCTTGGGATTGCTTTGCTATTCATGGTCATTTTTGGTTCCATGTGAATTCTTGTATTGTTTTCTAAACCCATGAAATATGACTTGGGGATTTTGATAGGTATTGCATTAATTCTGTAACTTGATTTTGGCAATATAGACATTATCACAAAATTAATTGTGCCTATCTAGGAATGTGGGATATTTTCCCATTATCTGGTATCTTCTGGGATTTTCTTTTTCAATACCTTGGTGTTTTTATTATAAAGATCTTTTACTTCTTTGGTTAGGTATCCTAAATACTTAATTTGGGGGGAGTTACTTTGAATGGAATACTTTTACTAATTTCTTTCTCAGAGAGTAGAATATAACTATAGAAGAAGGCTACTGTTTTACATATATTTATATATATAATGTACTTGTATATATTTATATAAGATAAATATATAAGTATATATTTATATATGATATATCACTAAATATAACAATATTTATATATAACAGTAGCCTTCTTTTTTTATAAGTTTTTTATTTATTTATTATATATACAGTCTTCTGCCTGCATGCAGGCAGAGGGCACCAGATCTCATTCAAGGCAGTTGTGAGCCACCATGTGGTTGCTGGGAATTGAACTCAGGACCTCTGGAAGAACAGTCAGTGCTCTTAACTGCTGAGCCATCTCTCCAGCCCTTTTTATAAGTTTTTTTTAAAGATTTGTTTATTCATCACATATGTGTTCTTCCTGCGTGCCAGAAGAGGGCACTAGATTGAATTATAGATGGTTGTGAGCCACCATGTGGTTGCTGGGAACTGAACTCAGGACCCCTGGAAGAGCAGTCAGTGCTCTTAACCTCTGAGCCATCTCTCCAGCCCAACAGTAGCCTTCTTTTATAGTATAGTATTATATATAAATGTATATATCTTATATAAGTATATAAATATCACATATAAATTTATCTTATAAATATATATGTTAATATAAAAGTATATATTTATATATGTATTGTACATAATACATATATAACAGTAGCCTTCTTTTATAGTAACATTCTCTTCTGTGAGAAAGAAATTATCTTTTTTTGGATCCTGCCTAATTTACCATCATCACTTTTAAGGTTATGGATAGCATATTTTTAAAAGACTTGCATCAAAACAGATTCAACTATAATCTTGGCACATAGTAGAGTAAGCTTTAACTATCTGAAGAAGCCACTCACCTGCTGCCCTTCAGCAGAAGATGGGAGGTGAAGGAGAATGCTATTCTCTTGGTTTCTCACTGGCCCATCATGTAAGCCTTGGGAGAACAGGGCTGGGTGAAATCCATGCTGCCTGAGTGGTACCAAAGTTCAGTCTTGAATGCTTCCTTGCCCTATGAATGTTTGATGGCTGATACCTATGTTTGAAGCTGAGATGAGCCTTGATGACCGGCTGAAGACTGATTGAAAATTGAATCATTACAATCCTGGGGGATGGACCACAAAGTTATCCCTGGCCCAGAGAGGAAAGGAACTCTTCCCTCTCCCCCAGTGATCTGAGTGGCTTTCCAGGGACCTCACATGCCCTGCCAAGCCTATGTTCTCTGGTTTGATGCTAAGGCTCTCCGTACAGAACAAAGAATTATGTGCAGTGGTTTTGGTTGAAGTGTGTTTAGCACAGCATTCTGTGACACCCCTTTCCAAGGAAGGCATGTCACACTTCATCTGCGAGAACCCCCAGAACTTCCATTGTGAGAGATCCACCAGGGTAGAGCAAACAGCACTTGATGACACTCCACAGAAGGTTCTGCCTGGGTTTGGATGACCAGAACCTTCTGGAGCACTGCATATCAGGACCTGAGCCGCTCAGTCTGCTACTTGTTCTATTAACAAAATTCCAAGACTATGACATAGTGGCAATGACCTTTAGAATGATAGGTGTGTTTCCTCCCAGCCTGGGAAAGCCCTCTGCTAGACAGGCTAGCGCGTGCCAGTCAGGAATTACTTAGGTCATGCTTTATCTGCTTCTGCCCGTGGACACTGTGGAGGCAGATGTGTCCACTTACCACTCCACCCATCAGTTCTAAACCTGCCTTACTTTCTTTTCCAACAGTGCACACCTCCAGGGACAGCTCCACCCAATGCAGGCTCTTGCAGGTGACTTAGACAGAAAGTCAAGCTTCAATACAGTATGGAGAGATGCCTAGCGTCCCAAAGGACTAGCACTGTTGTCTTGCAATACAGGGTCACCCTTCACACAGGCTATCCTGCCAGTGATCTGGGTTTGAATGTTTCCTGTTGTTGTTTAGTTCTCTTGGCACAACCATCAAGTCTCAAATGTTTGATTCCTGGCTGCCTCTCATCTTAGTGCACATCCCCTTCTCCAAGGCTGGAAATTTGGGAATTGACATTTCTGCTGGCTAAAATGATAATGTCTGACTTTCTCTTGTAGCTAATGAAGTGTTTCCATGCATTTTATAATACATGCATCTGGCAGTCTCCTGAGAGGTGGGCAGTTAACGTTACCCTGGTTTTTACTTTATATTTTGTTTTTAATTATGTGTATATGTGTGTGTTTGTGTGTAGGTTTGCACATAGGAGCACAGTGCTCACAATGGTCAGAAGAGGGCATCAGATTCCCTGGAGCAGCAGCTATAAGCAATTGTGAGCTGCCCAGTGTGGTTCTGGGAATGGATTACATGAGTGGGTCCTGGGAATCAGGTCCTTTGTAAGAGCAGTATAAATTCTTTGAGCCATCTCTCCAATCCCAACATTACCCTGTTTTACAAGTGAGAGAGATCAGGTGACAAGAGAGGTTGCCCAAGTAAGCAAGGGCAGCGATCTTGACTCACAGTGTGTAATTTATTCAATTTGAACTATAAAAAGAATTAACCCAATGGTGCTCTGTGGCTGGGTTTCTAGTCACCCTGTCTCTCCTACTTTTTTGTTGTTGTTTTTTGAGAAGAGATTTCTCTTCTCACAGCCTTGGCTGTGGCTGTCCTGGAACTCACTCTTTAGACCAGGCTGGTCTCAAACTCATAGAGATCCATCTACCTCTGCCTCTGAGTGCTGGAATTAAAGGCTCTCCTACTTACTTTTAAGAACCCAGGGAGACCGATGCATACACATGAACAAGAGCCATCAGTGGTCATGTGACATCTGCCATTCTTTTTGGTCCTTTGGTGCTCTGTCAACGTTGCTCATTGCTGTTGCCTACAGCAAGGAAGGTGTGAGCCACTGCTGGGTCAGTCCTTCCCCATAGGGAACAGGAGAAGGAAATGTCTTCTCAACCCTTCTTGTCAAAAGCCTACTGGTGGCCACCTCCATCTGGATTTCAATCAAAGCTGGAAGAAGAGGCCCTGGAGTGACTACCAGAGGTACCAAAACCCTACCAGTGTGGACGGGGAGCCACAGCCACTTGATTCATGTTTCCTCCCACTAGAGTGAACACTGGTTCTTGCCCAGTAGTGCACAATACCCTTGACAGGTAATGTACAACACTATGCCATGTTTCCTTTATCTCTGTTCTCCTTACAAGGAAGGAAATGAGGGTAGTTGAATGTTATGATTTGAATGTGGAATGTCCCCCATAAACTCTTGTGTGAACAATTGGGTGAACATTGTGCTCATATGTCCTCAGCAGATCACACTGTTTTGGGAGGGTGTGGGGCCTTTGGTAAGTGGAGCCCAGATGAAGGAGTTGAGTTGGTGGCAGCAGCAGGCCTTGAGGTTTCTAGCCTGGCCACTTGCTTCTTGATCAGACTCTGTTCCTGCTCCACCCAGATGTGAGCAAGCAGACAGTACTTTCAAATGCCTCAGTAAACCCTTCATCCATTACCAAGGGTGGTGGTACATTCCTATAATCCCAGCACTGGAGAGGTAGAGTCAGGAAGATCAGAAGTTCAAAGTCATCCTTGACTACAGCTTGGGCTACGTAAAATCCTGTCTTAAAAACAAAAATAAAAAATAGACAGTGAGGAAGATGGTGGGGCCCACAATCCCCTTCAAGGACATGATTCCAATGACCTATATATCTCTCATGAAGTCCAACCTCTTGAGGGTTCTACTGCCTACCAAAGCTGCCACCCCAGAGGCCAAGACTTTGGGTCCATACAGGGGTCTTTATGACAATCGGAGATCCATACTATAGAAAGTGGCAGCGTCTCTGGGAAACACAAGTCTCCTTTACTCACTTTTGTATTCTCTGCCTAGTTCAATGTTGGCATATAAGGTTTCCATAAGAGCTTGCTGACAAAATGAATCAAACAATTATGACATTCCACTTTTTTTTCCTGCAGTAGAATAAACATAGCATAGATTTACCATTTAAAACACTTGAAGTGGAGAATTCAGTGGCAGTAAGAACAACATATAGCCAGAACTGTGTCTGTCTCCAGAAGTTTTTCATTGTCCCAAACTGGCAATATTCAAACAATAGCATCCTGTTCCCGACAGCCCCTGGCCCTGGTAACCAGTATTTTGTCTTCTGTCTTTATGAGTCTGGCTCTTCTAGCTGCACCAAACAAGCCAGATTATACACTACATGTCCTTTCATCACTGCTCCAGTTCAATTAGCTTGTCTTCAAGGTTCATCCATGCTGTGCATGGTGGAGGTATATGCTGGGAACCTCAGTACTTGGGAGGCTCACACTGGATTACTTCACATTCTGTGTCAGCTGGGGCTACATAGTGAGTTCCAGGTCAGCCAGGCCTATAACCAGACCCTGTTCAAGACACGTCAGACAAATAGTACTCTAATGTATTCCTGTAGTACACCTTGTTTGCCATTCATCTGCCCAGGCATACTTTGGCCACTTGAACTTTGAACTGTTGTGAGGAATTCAGAGTCCTTGCTTTACTTCTTTTCAGTATAGTCCTGGGAGTGGGTTAAGGGCTCATATGTTCCTTTTATATTTAGGGTTTTGAGTCAGGGTCTCCCTACATGGTCCACCATGGACTCTTGTCTCTACTTCCCAAATACTAGGATTATGAGCATGCCCTGCCCTACTTGTCCCTCTATGTTGTCATTTAGAACAGCTTTCACTCTGTAGCCCAACCTGGCCTGGAACTCCCTCTGCAGTCCAGACTGGCCTAGAACTCGTAATCCTCTGACTTGGCCTCTACTGTGCTGGAATGACAGATGTGAGCCACCATTCCCTGCTCTCAATATTAAATTATGAAAATACCAGTATTTGCATAGTCCAGGAGTTGGGAATTCCAGTAGATTGCTTCTTCAGAAAGAGTCCTTCAAATGTGCTGACTCGTCGGAAGGTTCCCGCTTTTGTACCTTTCTCTGAGATGCAATGGTGACACTGGTGGGTGTGGAGTTGGCAGCAGTGGTGACACTATGGGTAACAAGGTTTTCTTCACACCGGACAGACCAATCCTCACAATGTGAGGTGGACGGGTGGGCCAGGCATCTCCGAAAGTCACTGCTCTGCAGCCAGCTGCTGAGAGCTCCCCACCCCAGGAGGATACGGGATGGATTTCTCTCACAGAACACCTGAAGAGCAAGCCAGCCTGGATCCTGTTTTCTACAAGTAGCAGCAATGGCGGTAACATTTTTCAGAGGCCAGCGCATTGTTCTTGCAGGCAGCCAAGACCCAGGCGCACAGCTGCCCAGAAGCTTGGGGAGGGCGTGGCTGAGGCTCCTGCAAGCCGGAAGGGCTGATCCACAGCTGGAGGCCGTTAAAATGTGGCAAGGGCTCTCTTCTTTGTTCTCAGGGTAAGTTTAAAGTGCTACCAGCCTGTAGGGCAGGGAGTGAGATTCCAAGAACAAACGGGGAGACTGAGGGATATCCTGACAAAATCCAGACTTTGACACACACTCTTAAAAGCTATTTATTGAAATAACAGGCATTTTAGAAAGCATCCAAAATACCAACCATAGGTTTTCGGGGGGAGGGGGGGGAGTGCGTGTGCGTGTGCGTGTGCGTGTGCGTGTGCGTGTGTGTGTGTGTGTGTTTATGTTTGACAGAGTTTTCATAAAGCTGCCATAAACTCAACTATGTAGCTAAGGATAACCTTGAACTCATGGTTCTGCTTCTACCTTCCCAGTGCTCGGGCCTTCCACAAGCTACCTTCTCTGCTTCCCCTTATATCTGAAGGTGGTTTTATTTAAATTATCACCATCTTTGGCTTTCTGGGATTGAAGGGGAGGAAGGTAAGACCCTTGGTTGGGGATGTGTTTCCAGTTGCATTGGTGCTTTGCCCAAGTTCTGTAGGAAAGGTACAGGTAGGGGGGAAATATGCCTGTTGAGCTATGTGCTCTGGTCTCCAGTTTGCCTAGAGTGAACATTACAAAAGCCACAAAGCAGGTGGGGAGATGGCTCAGTGGGTAATGTGCCTGCCTCAGACCCCTGACAACTACAGGAAAAAGTTGGGCAAGGTGAAAGCTCTGTAACCCTAGCACTGTGTAGGTAGAGACAGGTAGATAGATCCCTGAAGCTTCTGGGACAGAGGACCCACTGACAGGCCAGAGGACCCCCAGCAACTGTTGCCAAACCTGATGACCTGAGTTCCATCCCTAGATCCCATATGGTGAAAGGGGCAAACCAACTCCCACAAGCTGTCCTCTGACCACCCACAGTGTGTGTGTGCACCCACTCACATACAAATAAACAAGTGTAATTTAAATATTTTAATAAGATAAAGAGGTATAGAGGAAAACCCCCAAAAGTCAAACACACACACACACACACACACAGGAGACATAGTGAAGTTCTCTAGCAGCTCAGTGCCAACCATTCCACACTGTCTCAGCAGAACCCTTTCTTTTCCAGGTCCTGGTTATAGTTTTAGTTTGTTTGTTTGTTTGTTTGTTTTAAGACAGGGTTTCTCTATGTAGTCTTGACTGTCCTGGAACTCGCTCTGTAGACCAGGCTGGCCTCAAACTCTCAGAGATCCTCCTGCCTCTGCTTCCCAGGTACTAGGATTAAAGGCGTGTACCTCTACCACCACCCATCGGTCCTGAGTTTTTTGAGGGAAAGCTCAGGACAGAAAATAAAGAAAACAAAGATGGAGACACTCATGACACCAGACTGGGCTGAGAGCAGAAGTGAGCAGTAGGTGCATCCAGCAAATCCCTGGCAGCCCTCAGCTGGCACCAATCAAAAAGAAGCAGGGACCAAAAAATCTGCAAGGATGAGATAAGCCTTTGAATGTCTATAAAAAACACAGGCAGGCCTGGGCAGCTCAACACACTGGTCTCCAACATTCCGCAACACACAGGAGCCACTTGCCCTAGCAACAGAGGACCATTACCAATCTCTTGCCTCTGGACTGGCTCTGGCTTTGGTGTCCAGCATTGTGGTTGACCTGACCAAGTACAACTGAGGCTGTGACCAGCAAGCCTCCGTTGCTTTGTTTGGCTGCAGAACCAACATCCATTCACTGTCCTTCCCATCAGTGGATGTGGATGAGGTGGTGCTAGGCAATTGGACTTGTGATCCACTTGTGTCACCTCTGCCTGCTGTCCCTAAGTGAACACTGTCACTGGTTATCAGTGACATCACTAAGAGCTGGATTGTTAGGCTGTTAGAGTCATTTGCTCTGCGCCGTTTCTCTTTTCCTAATGTGTGAACGATAAACCCTGGGTTTGAAAAAGACAACTTGCCTCTGTGATGTGCAAGTCGTGTTCAGGAGGGTTTCTTCCTGCCTTCCTCTCTGTGGTAGTGGCTCTCAGAAACTCCTCTTGCACTGAGTGGCTGAGCCTTGCAAGAAGAATTACAGTGTTTGCACACTGCCATAACATAGTCCATTTTTCACGTCTCTCAACGTCTTAAAACTGTGACTTTGGCTGCATTCCAAACAGAGACCAGGAAAGATTTAGGGGCCATAGGCTCTTTCTAGCACCTCCAAGCTAGCATCATTTGGCCCGGGCATCCCCCAGGGGCTTTTGCCTCTTCCCGTGTCTCTGATCTGACCTAGAACCTCTCTTCAGTTCAGTAGCACCCACACTCCCTGGCTATTTCATCCTCCATGCATCTAGATCATTGGAGGTGAGGTGGGGTGGGGCTGGGGCTGACAACCCAGAAAAACATAGTTCTTACCTTAAAGGAAATAGGAGATAGTTCAATCCTGAGGCAAACATGAGAGGTCATGGCCCAGGAACAGATTCATATTGCTGGATCAATACATCCCGATGTAGACAAATTTTGATGACGTTTTTATAGTTACTGAACAAAACAAAGTCATAAATCAAGTTATATTCTGAATACATTTGTGGCACACCTAGAGCTTTCTTCTATAGCTTCAGGAGCTGTTTGATGGCGCTCTTAAGTCTTGGGTTAGCAGAAGGTAATTATCTACTAAGAATATGGTCTGAAGGTTTTACCCAATAAACATAAGCATGTTAAGTCAGACACAGAGGTGGTCAATGAATGGCTACCAAAGAGACTAAAAATAATTTGCCTCTGGATTTGCAACATTCCAACTCTCCACAATCATGACATTCTTGTAAATCATCCTTACAGAACCTTCAGCATGGATTTAGCTTCTTTCCTTTCTTCTTTAAGTTTATAAGGCCTAATTCTAGTTCCTGGGTGCTTATTCCTTATGATTAGGCTAAGTTCACAAGTCTCTTCCCTCAGAAGTGCCCAGGCAGGGTGAAGTTAGGAGACGTAACCCAGGCTAGAACTTTCTCTATGTAGTTGACTCTGGGATAACACTCATTTGTAAGGTACCATTTTCTTGATTGATTTTTCTTTGAATTGAGAAAAACCATGGTTCTGCGATTAGAAGAAGTAAAAGCGAATGTGGGGTCAGAGCCTTATGGTGCCATGGATTAAACTTTGTAAGCTTGGAAATGTACGGTTCCCCCAGCTTTGATGTCTGTGCACTGGGGTTAACACTGTTGCCTCCACACTTGGCTTGCTATGCATTGGGGAAGAAAAGGTGTGTGGCACTCAGTATACTATCTGTGTTGTGTTCTGCTATAACATTGTCACAATAAATCTTTACACCAAGCTGCCCAAGACCCGCCGTCACATGTGCGCTTGCCCAAAATAACACACAGAGACTTATATCATTTACAATGCTGCTCATCAATGACTAGGATTTCTTATCTGCTAACTCAGTCTTAATTATCAACCATAACTACTAATCTTTATATTTTATAAGACTTATCTTATGGCGGATGCAGGCGGAATGCATCCTGTCTTCCTGGGATCACATGGTGGCTCCACAGAGAGGAGGAGGAAGAGAGCGACTTCTTACTTGTCCCTGCTTATATTCTGAGTCTGCCTGATATGCCACTTCCTGCCTGATCACAAGACTTTACTACATTTACCACAATCCTCCTCGACTCCTAGCCCCGCCTAACTTGCTTCCCTATTGACCAAACAGTGATTATTTATCAACCAATAAGACAAACATATACACAGAAGGACTTTCCCCATCATAACATCCACAATTAGTTGCTAACAATGATTGAGCAATGACTATTGCTATTGTACTAAGTGGTATATGTTTGATTGTAAATAAATCCCAGTTCAATTGGCTGAAAATCTAAGAATTTTTTTTTTTTTACCCAGCCATGATTTTTCCATGGTGGGAAGGCTCAGTGTATACTTGATGTCTTTAAGAACACAGGTAATGTCAGGCATGTGCCTTAATCCATCCTAATACTTGGAGGTTAGGGCAAGAGGATGGTGGAGAGTTTAAGGTTCGTCTACACAGTAATATCCTTCCTCAAAAACAGACCCACAATGTGTAGCGGTGGTGGTGCACACCTTTAGCAGCACTCAGAAGGCAGGGGCAGGCAGATCTCTATGAGTTTAGGGTCAGCCTGGTCTACAGAGCTAGATCTAGGATAGCCAGGGCTATACAGAGAGACCCTGCCTCAAAAGGGGGGGGGAGACAGAAAAACAGAAAAGGACACTCTTCCATCTTTGAGCATGAAGAGCTGCCAGGGTCAAACATGCCCTCCAGACAAAGCAACTTGGAAACCAAAGCAAGTGACCCCTGGGGCAGGGCCTCTCAGGGTAACCCCAATAGAAGGGCACTATACTAGTGGGCCTTCTACCACCTGGCTTTCTTCATGAAGGCATTTCCTGGACTACAGAGAAGTGTAAAGTCCTCAGGGAGAACACTGTAGCTCTGAATTTGGGGTGAGAAATCAGGGTTTGGAGAGGTTTTACACATGGTTCTGCTGTTTTCTAGTTTCTGGGGTTGGGGTAGGGGAGTCTCTTCTTGCTTGGTTTGTAATGTGTTTTTAGCTGTCCCTCTGTGGGGATGGGGCCTGGAGAAGAAGTTTCACAGAATGAGAAATCCAAGGGCTATGCATAAAGGGAAGCTTCATGCTTGGAGTGTTTGGCCAAATATGAAGCTGTACCAATTCCAGCTGAAGCCTCGTAAGATTGGAAATCAAAATGTCTCTCCAAGGTCGGTGCCCTGACTCTCTCTCTGTTCATGCAGGAAAAAGAATTATTTGTATTTCATTCAAGTAAAAAGGAGAGCTGAGCATTCTCTAAGGGCCCAGAGGGGTCACACCTTCAAAGAGAGCTCCAGTTAACCCCACAGTGAAGGCTATCTTTCTTAACAGTGCTCAGCACACAATCCTGAAGAGAATCTAGAGGCTGACCTGTAGGCAATTCAACTGTCCACCCAACAAAGCCTTTACCCTTTAAAGGAAGACAACAAAGTTCAGATAATCTGCAGTAACTTTTTTCCAACCTTAGCAACCAAGGGTTGCCACATACACAAAGAAGCAGGAAAATACAACCCATACCAGGAGATGAGTCCAATAGAAACAGACTTTGTTTGGGTAATTCCTTCCCTAGGGAGATTTAAACACTGTCTATCCCCTCCTCATAAACTCCCAATGACCAACCAATGTAACGCTCCACCAAAAGTCACTCTGGGGAATCAATGAGTTGATTGGGTTTACTTACAGAATGTGGGTGAGGGGTTGCCTGCAGGAGCACCCTAGAAGTCCCATCCAGTGTAGATGATGGCTTCCCTCCATAGCCCCCTCCTTACACACACACACACACACACACACACACACACACACACCCCACAGAAACACATACTACACACATACACCACACACATACACCATACACATATACCACTCCCCCCCCCCCACAAACCCCACAGAAACACATACCACACACATACACCACACACATACACCATACACATATACCACATAATACACACACACACACACACACACACACACACACGAACACACGGGTAGGCAGTCTGAGTACTCCAGCTCTTCCCCAGACTCTGAGGCCACCTCCAGTTAAGGCAGAACTGCATACAAATGGCTGTGATGAAAGTCTGGAGTCTTGGGAAGGGTTCGGTGATGTCCCCCAGGTCAAACATATTCTGTGGAGGGATGTTAGCAGCCAACAAGACAGTTTGTGTTGGCCTCTTGAAAGCAGCCCTGCTGACCTGACAAAGATGGTGAGTGGTCTCAGAAGGTCCCATCCTACAACAGACTTAAAGTTACCCATAGAAGAATTCTCCAAAGAACAAAAAGACACAGGACAGAGATAAGAATGGCCACAAACTTCCTGTCATAAGTTCCCAAAGCTAGAAAATAATGAAACTGTCTTCAAAGAGCTGAAAGGAAAAGAAACCACACACACACACACACACACACACACACGATTTATATATTATATAGTAATATGTATTATATATATTATATGTAACCTTACAAACTATAATTTTACATTCAGGGGAAATGAATTTTAAAATGAAGACAAAGGCATCTTCAGACAAACAAAAGCCAAAGGGAATTCTTCAAGCAGAAGGAGAATAAGCAGATGGAATTTGGGGAATCACACAAAGAAACAAAGAGCTCTGCAAATGGAAACATTGTAATGACTACAAAAGATTTTTCACAGTGTTAAAGTTTCTGACTTTTTGACTGGTTAAAACAAAACAACATTAATATAGTCTGAAGTGGATGGTATATCTAGAAGAAAATTAAATGAGGATAGCCCGGGGAGGTGAAGGAGACAGGGCAGGGGTGCAGCCTCCCACCTGACCTGAGGTGGGGGCCGACTGTGAGAGGTGGGATTGCAGCTTGTAAACCTAGAAGATGGGCTGAAAAAAAGAGGAACGATTAGATGTCAGATGAGAACCCAACAAACTACGAAACAGAACAAAGCTGCATCCAGGGAGAGGCAGAGAACGAACAGATGGGGCAAACGGGAAGATGTCACAGCACCATAGATGTAAACATTTGTCACCAACTATGTTAGAGGTGAGTGTTTTAAATACTTCAGTCACACAAGAAGACAAAACCCAACTGCATTGTTTCTACTATAATCACATTTTCATATCCATCTATTTATTTGTGTGCGTGCGTCCCATACCCTGCCCCTCCATGTGTGCATGTGTGTGCGTACGAGTATATGTGTGTGCACGCACGTGCACCCTGTACACATCGATGTGAATGCTATGCATGTGAAAGTCAGAGGGCAACTTACAGGAGTCAGCACTCTCCCTCCCCCATGTGGGTCCCGGGGACTGAACTCAGGTTGCCAGGCTTGGCAGCAAGCTCCGTTACCTGCTGAGCCAAGAAAACACCTGCAAAATATACCTGATATATTTTTTTCCAGTACTAAGGATTGAACGTGTGCTAGGCACACACTCAATCACTGGGCCAAACTCCAACCTCCCGACAAATGGTTTATATTCAAAATATATAATGAACTCATAACTTATTAATAATAAACCAATTAAAAGTGGGAAATATTTTAACAGACATTTCCCCAAGGAAAGTATCTAGATGGCAAAAAGCATACAAAAAGATTCTACATATAATTAGTCACAAGGGGAATGCAAATCAAAGCCACAATGAGATACCATGCTGTACCACAGAGTCCTTTAAAACTATCTGACAATACCAAGTGTTGACAAGGGGCAGAAGAGCTAAAATGTTCATATATTTCCACTGATAATGCTAAATAATATATTCCAAACTGTTACGTTGGAGAAACATCTTATAAATTTAAATGTAAACCTACTATAATTCCACTCCCAAGGTTTTTCCTAAGAGAGAGAGTACGTGTTCACACACAAACTTGCCTACAAGCATTCGTAATATCCTGGTTCATAATAGGCTAAAACTAGAAGGAATCTAAGTCTACATCAACCCGTGAATGGATGAGCCAAGTGTGTTGTGACAGCAGGCAGGAATAATTCCTAGAACTACTAAGGAACAGTCTGCTGTACATAGAACCTCCAGGCAGACATGGAGAAGACTGCCAGGTTCTAGGCCAGTGTGGGCTACAAAGTAAGTTCCAGGTAGCCTGGGAGACCGTGTGAGACACTGACTCAAACAAAAATAAGTTTATTTATTTGAGTCAATTTATATGAAATGTTAGAAAAGGCAAAACAAATATGGTAATAGCAAACAAGCAGCGTTTCCAGGAGCTGAGAGTCAGGAGGCACTGACGGTACAGGGAACTTCAGGGAGGGAGGGATGGAGACTCTTTATAACTATGGTGGTAAGACTACATTTGTCAAAACTCATCAAAAATTTAAACTGATAGATTTTGTTTTGTATCATACTTAACAATGAAAAAGAAAGCAAAGGACAGCCTCCCCTTCTTGAAAAATAAAATAAAACAAAACTCCAACAGTCGTAGGTAAGCTAGAGGCTAAACAACTGAAAGCAAAGGCCTCTCTAAGAATCCTTCCTAGGAGACATCTCAAATCCCAGAGCCCGCATTCCCTCCCATGTCCATGCTTAAGCCGATCACTGTAGAGAAATGAGGATTAGCATCTCCACGTAGAGTACTCAGGTATACAAAAGTCAAAACTCACACCCTAGACTGGGAATTGAGCCAACCTCCCTTGCATAGAGATGAATGGATCTGGTAGGAACACAGAGGCTTCATTAGGAAAGAAGGAGGTTTGTCCCTGAGGTGACTGTAGCCATTGTCAAAAGTGAGCCCCATGTTTCAGTTGCCTTCCAGCATCAAAACTTTTCAGCTCCAGGTGACAGCATTCTTGACCAGGGCCAGCTTTCATCTATGTGGACTCTCAGGGAGGCTCTGAGGAGTTGTCATCTTAGCCTCTGGTCCCACCTAATAGACAAAAGGAAGGGGTGTGAAGACACCCAAGAACTGTTTCTTAGCTTGGTCATCTTGAAGTTAATACATACAACTTCTGCTCAACTCTGCAGCAGGAAGAACCAACTCTGGCCACATTGAGGGGTTGGGAACTACTGTTCCTGACAGGAAAGCTGGTTCCCAGTAGGGACTGTACACACTTAATGTCCCAAGTACTGACAAAGCAACAGCTCCTGCTAATGACTTTATCCTTTCTCAGTCATCCCTGAAACCTTTGCTCAAAATCATGTGCTCACTTTATACATATGTGTCCTGAGGCCTGGGGGAGCTAAGGAAGGTAACTGAGGTTGGGTATCTTATCCAACTAGCTGAGCTGGGGGCATGCTCCTTAGGGCTCTGAGACTCAACAGTTTGTTCTCTTGATCTCTTTTTTGGTGCTTTGGGGGTGGGGTAGAGCTTTACCCATTCTCTTCATCATTTGACATCATGGTTCCACTCAGGCCCGTGTCAGAGGGAAATCTTTTGGGGATGGGCCACGCAGACAGGGCTGGGCATCTGCTTCCCACTCCCTAAGTGCTTTTGCATCAGCTACTCATTTCCAGAGTAATGTTGACCCTTGTCTGTGCAAATAAAAGAAGCTTAGTATGAGTGTGTCTGTTCAAATAAATCCTATTTCTCTCATTTGGCAGGAACAACTAGTTCCCAGGACTCTCAGGGCAACCCTTACCATCACTCTATATCTCCCTGGCTTTTTATGCTAGCATACAGGGAGAAGTGTTATACCTTTTATTTTGGTATGTTTGCGTGTGGAGTATTATGTAGGTGTGTGTGTGTGTGTGTGTGTGTGTGTGTGTGTGTGTGTGTGTTTCTATATTTGGGTGTGTATATGAATGTGCATATAGAGGCCAGAGATTGATGCTAAGTGTCTTTCTTAGTTATTCTCTTTTAAAATATATGTATTTCTTTTATTTTTAATTATGTATATGTGGGTGTATCTATGTGTGGGTGTGTGTATGCATGAGTGCAGGTGCCCTTAGAGTCCAGAAGAGGGTGTCAGAGCCCCTGGAGTTGGAGTTACAGGCAGTTGTGAGCTGCCCAATGTGGGTGCTGGGAAACAAACTTGGGTCCTCTACAAATCAAGCCTAGCATGCTCTCTACACCACTAAGCCATCTCTCCAGCCCCCACCTTAGTTTTTGAAAGAGGGCCTCTCACTGAACCTGCCACTCTTCAGTTTGGCCAAGCCAGGTAACCATCCACTTGTCTCTGCCTCCCCTGCAGTGATTTTGGGTATGTGCTACACACAGCTTTTTCCCAATCTTCTAAATTTTGGGTTTTTGCTATAACCTTTGAACGTCCCTGGCATTGTGCATCTTACAAATGTGTTGAAGACAGCAATGGAAGAATATGCAGATGTAGGAAGGGATCAGGATGCTGAGGAGGTAAGAGTCTCTAGAGGGATCTTATAATTTATTGAGTTAGCAGAACATTCTAGAACTTCAGTTTTACTTTAAACAAAGCCACCACTGTCTCCATGCTATCACTGTTGCTAAACAGGTTGGAGGAAGAAAATGCTCAGAGAGTTTGCAGTCATTCAAAATCCATGCTGTCTTACCTCAGCATGCTTACTGTCTTGGTCACTGTTTTACTGCGGTGAAGAGACATCAAGACCAAGGCAACTCTTACAAAAGAAAGTGTTTAAGTGAGGCTTGCTTGTGGTTTCAGAGGTTTTGTTTGCTATCATGTTAGAGAGCATGGTGGCACTCAGGAAGACATGGTGCTGGAGAAGCATCTGAGAGCTTTACACCAGATCCACAGACAGTAGGCAGAGAGAGAGCCACTGGGCCCAGTTTGGGCTTTTGGAACCTCAAAGCCCATCCCCAGTGACACACTTCCTCCAACAAGGCCACTCCTACTCCAATAAAACCATACCACCTAGTCCTTCTCAAATAGTGCCACTCCCTGATGACTAAACATTTAAATATATGAGCCTATGGGGGCCATACTTATTCAAACCACCACACTTATAGAGGGTGAACATCTCCCGCTAGGAGGGAAAGCCTTGCTCATATCGCTCATCTCCTTAATCAGAGCTCAGGAACTTTCCAAGTTCATTTATTTCAAGCAATTTCCTGTTGGCAATTCAGTGGAGAGGTGGTCAAATCGTCCGTCTGAAGTATGTTAATAGTGCACACTGCAGCTCCCGTTGGCTCCCTGATCTGCCTTTGGCTTGCTTTGTGGCCTCGTTTTTAATATTCTACAACTACTTTAATGTACTGTGTAATCTCAGAGAAGTTGCTAAAGTTCTCTGAGCCTCATGTGAGCAAGTTTAGTGGAATCAGATTATAACTCCCCCCACCCCCCCCACCCCCCGCAAATGAACATCCATGTAGCACCCTGATCTATAAAAATGATAAAAGCAGAACTCACAGCTGGACCTGAAGCATTTACGGAGCAGACCCACTGCGTGCCGGCCATGGTGCCAGCAGTGTGGGACACAGCCTCTTCTACCATCTCAGTGGAGGAGGGGGACAGACAACTTCTGGGTGCTGGGCTCAGGAGGATGCTGACCAGAGGGAGGAGAGTTAGTGCCACTGTGAGCTAACCTCAGAAGCAGAGTGGGGACCAGGGAGTCAAAGCTTGCAAAGGACCCTTCCGGGGCCCCTTGACATGGGGGCCACAGCAGTGCACACTCCCATGGTATACCTCATTGGCTCCCTGCCCTGCTTTCCCTGTCACCCATTGCTGATTTCTGAGATCATTTTTTTAAGGGAAGGATGCAACCAAATCAGCAACTGGAGCTTTACTGGGCCATGTGAAGAGGGTGAGAGTCCCTGTCAAGGCAGGAGACAATGAGAGACAGAAGGGGCAAGAGAGAGGTCTGGGCCACTCCACCCTGACCAGGCTGTCCTGATTCTGTGCAGTTAGCTGTGTGGCATTGGACTGGCTTGCCACCCATTGGCCTGGTCACTCAGGCCACTCCAGCCCCTCAATCACTGTGTGCTTAGAGAAAGCAAACCACTCCTAATATTTACTCACTCCTTGCAGATGGAGAGCTGTGCACGCTCCGAGGTTAGAAGAGGAACAGCCACTGTTGGCTGCTCCTGGAAATGAGGCTCTTTGTCCAAAGCTTGGTGGCCCTCTGTGGGTCCCAGTGCCCTCCTCACCACACAGGCCTCATCTCACTGCAGCCCTTCCCAGCCAAGCCGAGCTCATTGAGATGATTACCTCATTGCATGGCGTCTGCAAATGGGGAGTTCTGATTTAAAATGTCTTTTGAAGGGCAGGAGCTGCAGACTGGGTTTCACAATAAGGAGCAGAGCAAAACAGCGCCTACACAAGGAAACAGGAGTAAAATGAGGGGGAGGGGAAATAAGGGTGGGGAGGAGAGGAGGAGCTGGAAGGGAAGACCTGCAGGGGGTCCTGTCTGTGCGGTAGTGGAGAGTCACAACTCTCACCGTCAGCATTCTAACCACTGTGTACTGTGGAAAGGAAAACACCAACAGTTACATATTTACAGAGTCAGGAGGTGAACAGAAGCCAGTCTCTAGTAAAAGAGCCTCTGCGAACCAGAGATGAGAATACAGTTTCTGCATGGTTGTAGGCAGAGAGGCTGCTGCCTGCCGTGACAGAGGGCATCTGTAAACCTGTCCTGTGCACAACACAGTGACAAAGTACTCAGGGCTCTTTCTTAGGACATCCTTCAATAAGGGCTGATGGCATCCTGACAAAGAGCAATCAATAAAAGCAACTTTATGGGGGTGCCGATGTGATGTATCCAAGTATTAAGCTCACTGACGGTGTCTTTAATTCATATCTCAGGGGAAGATCTTAGGGATTCTAGAATGTACAGACTGCATTTTCTTCAAGTAATCTTCCATAAATATTGCTTTTCTCGGCTGAACTTTAAAAAAAATATTGAGAGGCCGTAAGTTTGAAATCATCTTCTGGATGTTGGCTGTTCTCGGTTGTGGGTTTGAGCATAAAAACATTTGTTCTGCTGATCAATCTTGCCAGCCAGGGCAGACCTGATATCACCTGGTGAAGGGCAGCAGGCTATGACTCGGAAGTAGACCTCCAGTGTTCCACTGGGCAGGGGATCCCAGAAAGTCACTGCATTCTACCTTAGACCTCATGAGTTCTGTGTAATAAGGCATGGATGTAGCCACTTTGGGGACAAGAAGTCATTGCCTAAGTGCCCATGAATTAACTGAAAAATACCCATCCCTGTAGACCCTCCAAAGCAAAGGAGCAAAATGTATCCTGCAAGGCAAGGGCTTGCTCACCTTGAGGGGATGATGAGTTAGTTACAAAGTAGTCAAAACTATGGAGATGATGGCCATGGAGATGGCTCAGAGGGTAGAGGCTCTTGCCCCCAAGCTTGACAACCGGAGTACCATCCCTGGAAGCCATATGATGGAAGTAGAGGACCAGACTGCTCCTACAAGTTGTCCTCTGGCTTCCATGTACAGCATGTTCCATCTGCACACTTGTGCATACACACACACACACACACACACACACACACACACACACACACACACACACACGCTAGTCATAAATTATATTCTTTAAAAAAGAGGAATAGAGAGAAATGATTCAGTGGCTAAGAGTGATTACTGCTCTTGCATAGGATCTGAGTTCCATTCCCAGCTCCTGCCAGTCAGTTCACAATTGCCTGGAACTCCAGCTCAAGGGGATTTGACACCTCCTATGGGCATTTGAACTCACATGGGCATACCTCTTGTCCCCCCAACTTCATACACATAATTAAAATAATACATTTTTTTCCTTTTCAGAGATGCATACTGAAAACGTGGCTTGAGTTTCCAACAGCGATTGATGGGTTATCATCAGTAGACAGCAGGTAGGTGGCAAGAAGAGCGAGCCTACATTTTCTTAGCAAAACAGTGGCATGAACAGATGAACATCTGTCTCTGCAACTAAAGCTTCAGGGTGCATGCAGCCCAGGCCTTGCTTTTGTTAGGTAAAAGAATGAACAATTAAGAGCAAAGGCTGAACTTTTAGAGTAAACTGAGCTCGGATGAACTGCCCATTTTAAGGAAAAGACATCCTTGGTCTATGGCTCCTCCTTCTAATGCAGCAAACTGCTTAATGGATCCCTTCTCAGGAAGGCACTTAGGATGAATGTGTTTTAGAGAAGGAGGGCTGCCACCATACAGGGTAGCTCCAAGGGCCCTACAGCCAAGTTTGTAAATATCATCATAAAGACTTAGTGTTTGGGTGTTGTGGGATCTTTGTACACTGTGTGAAGGTGCAATGTTGTGATTGGTGTAATAAAAAGCCGAAAGGTTAATAACTAGGCAGGGTTTCCAGGGAGAGAAAGGAAGAGGAGGAGGAATCTAGGTGTGCAGGAGGTGCTAGGAGACGAGGAGAAGAAACAGGAGGTACAAGATGGAAGAGAGGCAAAGTCACATGATAGAGTGTAGACTAATATAAATGGGTTAAATGAAGTTAGAAGAGCTAGTTAGGAACAAGCCTAAGCTATAGGTTGAGCTTTTATAATTAATAAGAAATCTTCATGTCACTATTTGGGAACTGGTGGTCCAAAGAAAACTCCGACTACACTTGGGGCTGAGGTTCCACTCACGCCCCTGAGTATAGATCAGGAGGGTCAATGGGAAGCGGTGAAGGAAAAAGAAGAGAATGCCCTGTTCTTCCCAGGCTGTACCTCTTACACTCATGTGCACAACCAGGGTAAAGGGTGTTCTGCCAAGTGAGAAAGCTCTCTCCCTGGCTTCAGCTGGAGGTGAGGGTAAGAGGTGAGCCAGAAGGGGTAGCCTTGGGTACAAACCAGCTATTCCTTCCTCTCTCCCTCCATCTTTCATCCTTCCTTTCCTTCCCTCCTTCCTCTCCTTCTTCCCCTCCCTCCTTTTTTTCCTCCCTCCCATCCTTCCTCCATCCCTGTCTTCCCCATTGGTATATGAGGAGCTCCCCAGGGCCAGGGCCACAGAGACTTCATAATATGGCCTCACATTTGCGAAGTGCTTTCACTGCAGGGCCTCCTCTCCATGTTCTCATCCCGCACTGTCCTGCAGGGTTGGGTGACATGGGGGCGGTGTTTGTGGGACATTTTTGGTTCCATGGATGTGGACTTGTAGGCAGTTAGTTCTAAGTTGCCCAAGAACAACATTTTCACCATTTCCCCCCTTGGCCTTTTAGGGCAGCAAAAAGTGTAAAAGGGATGGGCAGGATTGAGAGAGGAGGAGTCACAGAGCAGGAGCAGGCCTCCAGCTAGCTGCTTAGATGCTTCCCTTGTCTGTCAGAAGGGCACCCACAGCTTCCTAGGGTTGATAGAATCACCAACTCTCACTCCTCAGGAAGTGTGGGCTTCCCTTTTCCATCATTCTCTTTCAAACTCTAATTCCATTTTCTAATTCTATGAATTAGTTTTCCCTCCCTCCTTCCCTCCCTCCCTCTCTCCCTCCCTCCCTCCTTCCTTTCTTTTCTTCTGCCCACACCCATCTTTCCATTGCTGGAGAACGAACCTAGAGGCAAGTGTCCTACCTCTGAGCAATGTCTCCAACCCTTCCATTTCTCTTAGATTAGTAATCTCTTAATTTCAATGGGGGAAGTTACCTTCAGACACAGAAGTTTTGAATCAAAGTGACTAATGGGATAAAATGTTGCAATAGAACACCCCCCCAAAGACCCATTGCCATAGTGATCAGTTTGGATACATACCATGCATGGGCTGTGGGCAGTAACAGGGTAAACCTACCACATCTGGATGAATCTTAAGAAAAACTAGCAAATTCATCTATTTGGAATCTTTTAACATTTCAGTCTGAAATTCGAATGATACAGTTTTGGATTTCAATAGGAAATCCTGTTTGAGAGGGGAGAATGTGAGGACTTTTGTAGGACATTCAAGGGCCACAGCTGCAGGCAGATAGTTATTATCAAGAGCTAATAAAGGGTGGTTGATGCCCTTGATGCTTACTGTATCACAGTAAAACCCAAGCTGCGATTCACCCTCCTTGTGGGTGGGGGAGGGTTAATTAGGATTACTAGAAATGAGTCTTGTTGCTTCAGGCAAGCCTGTACACGAACCGAACAGAACCACTGGCTGGGGCAAGAGGCTTACCTGTGTGGGAAGTTACTCACTCTGGCAAATTAATGTCTATCATAACCGAAGCACCATTAGATCCCACAGAGATGAATGGAACTACTGTGGGCCTCTGCAGCAGGTGCCCTGCTTCTTAGTTGGAAACATTGTATCTGTTGGTAGTCAGCGCAAAGGGTGGTAATAGGATCAAGTGTCTGGTGTTATTAATTTGTGCTTATTTTCTGCTACATCAATGGCTCATCAGTGGCTTCTCATGACACAGTTGACTGGCTGCCAATCAGTCAGTCAGATGACAGCCATCCACTTAGTCTCCTTTGCACTTGCCTTGCCCGGACAGACTCATTTATTCCTACCAGTTCAGTTGTTCACAGATATTACTGTTGATTATAAAGTGTACATTAGTTTAATAATGCATGTGTGCTGGGATAGGAGGAGAGAAGGACCTCCCATTGCATACGAGTACACTTATTGTTAAGCCCTTCCATGTACCTTGCACCTAGTCTGTAGGACTCCCTGCACAGTCATCCTTCTGTGACAGCTGTGAAGTTTCTCCAGGGCTGACCACTCCTAGGGTGTGTCATGCCTGAACTTTGCACCTGCTGTCGCACTCACTAAGTCACAGGGCCCACTATAAACACCCCAGGGGCAGGAACTGACTCATGGCTACAGTTCCCGGGTCTCGCTTAGAGACTGCACATGGAGGGCTCTTTCCAAGTTCCAGATTTTATTAGTTTCTTAAACAAAGAGTACAGAACTGCTCTCCAGCAATGTAGAGATGCACAGTGACAGTGTGCCAGCCTCATAGGTCCCCGAATTATTAGACAAGTGAAAGCAGTATACATAGTGTGGTATGTTGACTGTGATCAAGTACCAAAATGTGCAGCCCAGACGTTAAGCATTCTGGGTGGTAAGAAAGCAGAAAGATTGATGAGCTGAAATCCGAGCTTCTGGAGGAGCCAGGCCTTACGTCTCTCTGTAGTTCCTGCAGATTTCATAACGTAACATTAGGCTTGTATTCAGGATTGGTAGAATGGAGAGAAACAAAAGAAAAGGAAACGTCCTTCAGAAATTCTAGGAAATGGTTGAGGTGGGGAGGGAAAAAGAACGACGGGTAGGGGTGCCAGTGGGGGAGCCCTGAAGGCTTGGTGGCAAGACTGAAATTAAAAGAAACAAAATGTATGGGGGTAAAATATACTTAACACCAAAGTTACCATTTTTTACTCTGTTTAACTATTGTCACTGTGTGACAGTAATTCACATTGTTGAACCACCAGGAATTTATTTATTTAGGTCTTTTGACCAAATAGGGTCTCATGTAGCCTATGCTGGTCTTGAGCTCTGTTTGAAGCCAAGGATGACCTTGAACTGATCCTACATCTCCCTCCAAAGTGCAGTGGCAGGCCACCCTGCTGGGCTGGAAATAAATTTTTAAGAGTCTCTTTTGGAAGGCTTCACACCTGGCTGGTCACATGTCAGTTAACAGAAATGAGAAACACTTGTGGAAACCAGAACAAGAGCGAGGTTCTGCACCAAAGAGGGCAGGTCCCCAGGAACATCTGTGATTTGTTTTGCATATATTAATGAAAGGCCGAGGCGAGGGGGGTCACTGGATACCAGTGAGCCTTTTTGAGTGTCTGAATCATCCTTGTGAAGTTTTAAACAAGGAACACTGATTTTTTTTCCCCCAGCACTGTGGAGCCTTTTGTATTCAAATCCAAAGCACAAAACTCTATTGTGGGAGGAAAAAGAGTCTTTAATAGAAACCCAGCCGTGTCCACTTAAAGCAATGAATATAGTCTCACGTGGCAGACATACCATTTGAAGCACTACAGCTAATAATAGGATGGTGTGGGTTTTCTTTTCTTTCTTTTTTTTTCTTATGGGTACCTTTGTTGGAATTTGCTCTAATTAGTACCACAGGGACCCTGGAGAGGAGGAAGGTGGGCCAGGAGGAAGGCAGGCCCACCCAACTACAGGGTGGTGAACAGTCAGGCCAGAGGCTTGATAGATCCGATGCTGGCTGAGAGAGTGAGTCCTTGGCCAACTCTCCCTGGGCACATCAGGTCTCTGGACCGTGATGGGGTGAGAATTCATTGCCTTTGAAGCCATTTCAATCCTGAGTAATTATTTTTAGCAAGGGCTAAGCAGGTGGCAGGTGGCAATGCTTAGCTGGGGACCAGAGGGTGTACGTGTGGGTTGCAGGCTGCGAGACACTCGTGGGGATTCCACAGCGAAGGAATGCCGGACGTCCCGGGATAGGGCCCAAGCGATGAGGTTTCCAGACACTTATTCCAGGCCAACTTTTAAAGGTCGGAGGAAAGTTTCTCGAGGGGTGGGGACCCGAGGGGAAGGCTGGGTGGGCTCGGGCGTCACCTCCCCTTTAAGCGGGTGGCCCCGGCGCCTCCTCCGTTACCTGGAGCGGGGAGGGGCTTGGGAAAGTTCGTGTTTGTTGCTGGCACAGCGCCGGGTGGGAGGTGCGGGCGGGCGGACGCCACGACTCTTCCCTTTTGCTTTCGGGAGGCGGTCGGGGCTGCGCCCTGGGATCGGCGGGGCCGGCTCCGGGGCCCGGCGACAGCGGAGGGCGGGAGGGGGGGCGGAGGGCCGCGCCGAGCCAGGTGCGCACGTCCGCGCCGGCGCTGGGCTTGCTCGGCCGGCAGGGAGAGCGGAGCAGGCGCGCGGCCCGGCGGAGCAGCCGACTCTGGAGCAGCCGGAGCTGGAGGAGGAGGAGGAGGAGCGGCGGCGGGGAAGGAGGAGGAGGCGGAGAGTCGCTCCCGCCGGCCGAGCATGGGGCGCCGGCGCCGAGGCCGCTGCTGCTGGCGCTCCTATCGCTGGGTGAGTGCGCGTGGGGCGCGGTGGGGCGCGGGGTCCGGGGGGTGGGGGCGCGGCTGCAGCATTGGGCCTGGGGCAACGGGGCTGTTCGGGCGGCTCCCAGGAGACCCGGCTCCGGAGTGCGGGGCCGCCGGCCGGGTGGGCAACGGTGTGCGGCCGCCCGGAGCCCGGTGCACATCCTCCTGGGCCCGCGCGCGGGGTACCCGGAGCCGCCCGGCCTGGCGGAGCCGGGTCCTCACGTGTGCCGGGGGAGTGGCCCGTGGCCGGTTCCCCGAAAGCGCTCTCTACCTGTTGGCCGCCGGGAACCGGGCTCACCTTGAACTCCCGGCCCCGGAAGGTGCGGGCGGCCCCGGCCCGCGTGCACGGCTGGGCGGAAATATGAGCCTATGCTGTGCCCCGCCATAGCCGCGGCCGGTCCGGATCGCTCTGCCCTCGTTAGCCCACGCTGAGTTGCTTTTCTAGGGGAGCAAGAGAATCCAACTTCCTTTCACGAAGGTCACTGGGTGGCCCATAGCGTTACAGTGACAATTCACGTACCATCCCCGTCATTTTAGTTGTGGCTAGATCTGCCTTAGTGTTTCCTTCCAGCTTTTCCCGAAACTGGCTACGCTCGGATTCATACACAAAGACCCGGGAACCGTGCTTCCCCAACTTTTCTACCTGTTACTTCCCTCGTTACTGCCCCTTTCTCTTTTGCCCTCCGGAAACCCTTGGTGCCTTTCGGTAGTTTGGCCCAGTGTCCTCCCCCCACCCTAGGAATCTTTCCTGGGCTTTCCCCGCCTCTCTCCATTTTCCATTCACTCCTTACACAGACACCATCTTCACGTAGATACACACAGGGTGATCTTAACCAGCCACGAGATGTATTTATTTAGCGCCTGCCATGGTTCAGAAAGACAGATCCTCAAGTGTGGTTATATGCTTGAATCCCTGTGATCCGAGTCATCTAGGACAAGCGGAATTCCAGACTCAGCCCTAGGTTCCCTTCCAAGCCTCTGCAGAAGACAGAGCTCAATCTTTTGCAAGGCACGTGTTGTGTGTTGACTATCTCTGCCAGGCCTCAGCTGCAGATAGGCTAAATTACTGCACTTCTGGTGGCCTGAGGGTCCCAGTGGAGGCCTCCCTCCACCACTCCCTTCCTGCTGGCATTAGGACTTTACTGTCCCAGCCCCCATGAGTCCTGGCTGCCTGCAAACTAGCCTTTCTAGCTTAGCTGCTAGTGTGATACTTTATCTCTGAGGGGTTTTCTGGAAGTGACTCCGACCAAGAACTCATCCAGCCCCAGTTCTTCAGCCACAGCCCATGTGCAGAACTCAACCCATGGTCCTCTGTGGTTTCTGACCCAAGTTCTTTTAATTTTACCCTGCCAGGTGCCTGCCTTTGTAAGTTGTGTATTTGTTGCACATAGCTGGGCTTGTAAATTGTGTGTTTGTTGCATATAGCTGGGGACGGTCCATCCCATTTAATTGGCTTATGTGTCTGGGTCAAGCAGGGCCATGGCCTCTGGCTGCACAGATTGCTCTGGGGCACCACTCCCATCTGCTACTCACTTTGCGGTTTATGTGAATGACTCTCCCTAGGGTGGTCAGTTTGCAGTCCTTATAAGAACCAGTTAAGAGGGTAGCATGAGGTAGAAGTTTAAAAAAAATGGCTTTGAGTTTGTTGGGGTTGTAGCTCTGCGGAAGAGTGCAGCATGTGTGTGTAGCTTTGCCAGGCTCTGGATTTCATCCTTCATTTGAAACAAAAACAAACAAACAAAAACCACAACCAACAACACAGGGGGGGAAAAAAAACACAGCTTAGGGAAATCATGGTGGTGTACTTCTGAATCCAACCTTGATGAGACATAAGTAATTTTGGGAGTCACTGGCCAGTGCAGACTCACCAACAATTCTTTGAACCATTGATGTGTTGCCTGCAAACTCTGTCCCTTGGCACCACTGGGTGCAGCTTCAGTCTGACCCCAGAGGCAGCCTCCCGGTGCCCCATCATTCGCCAGACAGACGCACTGAATCCAGAAATGGAGTGTGTTGATAAGTGAGGTCATTGTTCCTCAGGTCTTGCTGCCAGGATAGAATCTTGATGTCACTGTTCTCTGTCACTGCTACTTGTGTGGTGATCCTCTGTTCTGGAACCTCCACCTGTACCCTGGCCCTTTGTTTTGTAGCTTTTCCCAAGTACAGGTTCAAGCTGCCTCCACCTTCTGAGGGAGCCCCACACCCCACTCATCCACACTCTGTGCTTTTTCCAGTCTTAGCCAAGGCCCTCTCTGGAGGTTCCCTGGCAGGATAACTTCTGACCTCTTATGTTGACATTTTCCTCCAGCTCCCTTCCAAGGTCACCATTTTTCTGATGGATGATTTTGGGGTTCCCACCTGTGTGCATTGGGCTTTTGTGCTTTTCCTACTAGGAGATGCCTCTTGTGTTTGTTCTCTACTCTTTCTGCTTTAACTATTTCATTCTAAGGACCCATTTGCTAATATTCATGGAATCTCTTGAGCCTTTTAGCCCTCCTATTGTTGGCCTCTTCCCAGTGTATCTTCCTTTGCCTCTAAAGCTCACTTCCCCCTTGAAGCTTTCTCACGAAGCTCACCCATGAGGATCAGGCCAGAACCAGTCTCTCCTCCTTGCCTGTGTCTTGTTCTTCATCCCTTTATTCCACGTGCCATTTCTTAAATGCCTACTCTGTCTTCCACAGTGTGTTGAGTACTGGGAGTCCCCAGCAAATGACCAGGGTATTGCACCTCATTGAGTGTTTGACTGGGCTATGTAGACAGGTGATAAAAACAATACAACTTCTCACATCAGCTCAGCACTGGGGAGAAACAGGGAGGAGGGGGATTCATCTTGACTTGGGTTTGGGTTGCTTTTGCTGAAGAGGTGACATTTGAGCTGAGCCTTGGGGATAATTAGAATTTTGAAAGAAAGCATAGAAGAGCATCATGGGCTCTGGGGAAAAGCATACAGTGTGGGTGAGTGAAATGTGTGGCTCCTTCAGAAATGGCACCAGAGCTCTATGTAATGAGATGGGAGGAGGATGAGATGATTGGGTTGGAGAGGGGGGTGCCGGAGACTCTGTGTGCTATGTGGACCAGTCTGAGCTGTGAATTGTTGTCTCCCTGTAGATAGCCAGGCAGCTTGTGTTTTATGTCATGGCTCCTGTTCATGACACTGAATGTCATTGTCCCTGAGTCTTACATCTCCACCTGATTAACCCCCAGGGACAGGGACCCCATTGGTCTTGCTCTCTTTTTATCCTCTTAATAATGGGCATGTAACACATAGGGGATGTTTGACCAACTGAACACCTATAAATGGGTATGTCCTTTTCATTGTGTGGGAAGTAAGTAGCCATGAAAAGTTTGCTGGGTGAGATTAACATGACAGGAGGAGGCGAAGTCCTTAACTGGTGTGCAGCATGAGACCTAGAGATTGTGGAGAGTGATTAATATATTCTCTACAGCTTAAAAAAAATGCAAATCCACTGAAATAGCTTTTAAGTGACAAAAGCATCACATCCATATTTTCAAATTCAATTGCTGTAAAGAGTATTATGTTAACTAAGCAGGTTAAACTCCCTTAACACACTCCTAGAACAGTGGTTCAAACAATAGGACTTTTTTTTTTTTTTTTCTGTTACAGTGGGCAGGGAGTGCTTCTGAGGGAAAGCTTGGGTGGGCTTGTTTCCCCAAAGCTCTTCTGATCCCAGGTTGGCGACCCTTTAGCACTCAATTTTTAATATCACTTTATTTTTCATGCTTACTTTTCAAACCCTTCAAAGGAGGGAAGCAGATGGGATATTATAATGGATACTTCATCAGCCAAGCTTGGAAGTGACATCATTTCTGTGCATATTCCACTGGATGCAATTTCGTTCTATGTCACACTAGCTGCAAGGGAAGCTGAAAAACACAGAGGAACCTGGCAGCCATCTGCTGGCTATTGTAGAAAACGGAAGGATGGATTTGGGATTTGGAGGGGCACCAAGTAGTCTTTGTCAATTATAGAGGATGCATGGTACAAGATAAACCAAGTTCTTTTTTGGTGGTACTATAGAATGAAACCAGGGCCTGTACACTCTACTACTGTGCCTTATCCACAGCCTTGTTCTTTTCTAGTGGCTTCTGTGAGGGCTTTGCAACTTGAAAGGGACAGAGCACCAGTAACTATCACTTTAGAGTTAGGCTCTTGGATCCATTCTGTCAGTCACCAAATCTTGGGAAAGGCTCAGTTATTGAGGAACCTAGTGCCCAGAATAGTGAAATAATAGGTTCAATCATGGCCAGACTCCATCCTGTCTATGCTAAGGATTGTTTGAGATTAATTTAGATGAAGAAAAGATGATGATGGTTAGAAAACAAAGCTGTAATTAAAAATAGGATCTGGGATATGCAGGGCCCAGGTGCAATCCAGAAGGGAGTAGTGGTGTCAGCATGCACCGCTCAGATGTGACAGTCTGTAGCGCTTGCAGGTTCTCATGCCTGCGCAGAGGAGTGGGACTGAAATGAAGCTTGCTGCTCCACAGGGCACTGGATAAGGAGGAAGGCTCACAGGAGAAACACTCGCGAATCCCTCTAGCTTAACAGCCTTTGAAGTGCTGTGGTCTTCAGAGATTCCTTGGCACTTATTTCAGCCTTGTTAACAGAATTCCTGTATCTGCCAAGCTGATTAATGCCTGCCCTTGCTATAATTATTCTTATTAGCCTGCTGGATAGGAGCTGTAGCTGTTGGTGATATTCCTTACGAGGCAGTTGGGCTAGGCGGCTTTTATATGGCTATTTGGTTTTAGTGATGAGCTGCTGAGCTGATTCCTCTCCCTATAGCTGAATCTATACTTACATATTGGCGCTGCGTCTGGCAGTGAATAAAGTGTGGGCTGGTCTGTCGGAGTGTGTCTGCATCTCACTTTATCAAATGAAGTTGGTGGAAGCTGTCAGGACCAGTTCATAGCTGTTTGGTTTAATTGCATTGGTTTCTTTAAGGCAGGGCTGCTAGGCCATTTGATTCTGCTTTGGGAAAAATAACTCGAACTGGCAAAAAATCCTAAATAATTTATCTTTTGGAAAAGGCGAGGTGCTGGAGTTGGCACAGTCCGTTTTCTTTTTTCTCTTTTCTCTTTTTTTAAGATCTTGTACTATGCCCACCCCCACCCCCCACCCCCACCCCCAACACATAACACACCAGTTGTAGACATTGGGAGGCAGCAGCCTTGGACCCAGTGGCAAATGCTGTCACATGCCGACAGTGTGATTTCCAGGAGACAAAGACAATGGAAGTGTGCGATTCTGTTCTTTGAATGCTGATTTCTCTAGGTGCTCCCTGAGTGTCTGTGCTGGATTATGGAGTCACTAAGTGGCATGATCACGTTTAAGCATGACATTCCGACGTTCTACCTACAGTCTGTTGTACACCTCTGTAAGCACCTGGAACGTGGAAACATCACTGGGAAGGTTTTGGGAGATAGAGGGACCGGATAGCAGATGCTACTCTGCCTTGGGTGAATCTGGATGAGAACATTAAAGAGCAGAGTCGCCTCATGGGTTCAAGGTTCATTGCTGAATGTGTGCTGCCATGGAATCTAAATGACATGGAGGCACTTTGCAGACAGATAGGTTACGTCCTAGACCTTAAAAGCGACCACGAGCCAAGAATATCTTGGAAATGATTCTCCCTTGTCCTTGCTTAAAGCTGGAGTAGGCCAGCATTTCACAGCCTGTGGGCTGGTGTGTGGGGTCCCTGTCAGGGTTCCTGTGGTTCCTGTGGGTTGTTGGTGTATCTGTATTGTGGTGACCAGCCCTGGGAGCCCAAGATCAGCGGCCATCTCTAAACCCTTGAGCCTTGTAGATACTGTCATTGCTGAGGGCAGTGATGAAGGCTAGTGGACGTGGCTTTCACTGAGGGAACCACAGCACTCCCACCCCACTTCAGGATGAGCCATTTGGAGATGGAAATGGAGTCAGGTTTGGTGTACCTGCTGCTAAGCCCAGCTTTATAGAAACAGACGCAGGAGGTTCGAGGCTAGCCTGAGCTGTATAGGGAGACTTTGGGGGTAGGGGAAGCAGAAGAAGAAACGGGGGAAGGAAGAGCTAAGCTAAGCAGCTTCATGGCATAGCTCGTTTGTCCATCCAGCAGACCCTGAGCCAAGGGAAGGTTACATAGGTCAGCATCTTGAGACTGAAGTGACCAGATCAAGGCAGATTCAGATCTCCCTTATATATGGTGGCGAAAAGTGTACTGGATGTGGGGTTAGGACCGTCACAGAAAGTGGGTCCAAGAACTGGTTTGACAGTAGATTGGAAGGGAAAGTTTCAGAAGTAGTCATCAGAGGGTTGGGAAGAGAGCCATGAGAGCACCCTATTGGAAATGAAACAGAGATGAGTGGGAGCTTGCTAAAGAGGGAGTGGGGGCAGAAAGTGCTGCTGCAAGCCTGAAGGATAAGAGAGAAGAGTGTGGGCCTGGCGTGGAGGTTCTCGCCCATGAATGCAGCCCTCACAAGGCTGTCCTTGGGTTGGGACACTGAAGCTTGATGACATAGTAAAGGTATGTTTGAAGGCAAATGCTGAGGAGTAAACGGCTAAGGAAGGACATTCTTGACACAGAGGCTGTGTCACCTGGCCTCCCAAGGGGTGCCAGGTAGAAGATCACTGTAGGGGTGGCATCTGTTCAACATGATCCAGGGGACACTAGTGTGTGGAAGAGCCTCCTGAGAAACCAGCTGGAGAGAGGGGAATATGATTGACTGAGTCATAGGTGGACTCCAGGAAACAGGGGCAGTGAAATTGGAGCCCAAGGCAAGTCCTTGGCTTTGCATGGTCCAACAAGAATTGGGGAGGTCCAGGCAGAAATTGGGAGGAGTGGTTTAGTGTGGAACACTGTCCCTGCAGTCCTTTCAACCTTTGAGGACCCAGAATATCCCCACAGTCCCCAGACATTATAGGGAGAAGTTTTCTGTATGCCCCCTTTCTTCTCTGCATGTTTATAAAGTTTTTGGGTGTTATCTACTGTCTGGATCAGTAGAATTAACTTACTCCCAGATGGCTATTTTTGTGGTGTGTGTGTGTGTGTGTGTGTGTGTGTGTGTGTGTGTGTGTGGCTTGCTGGGCCTCAAGCCCCAGGGATCCCCCTGTCCTCATCACTCCAACACACCTGGCTTTTTACATGAGTACTAAAAATCAAACTCAGGTCTTCATGGTTGCATAGCAAGTACTCAGCTTACTGAGCCATCTCAATAATTCCCTTGTGTGAGTTTTTGAAAATTAGTTAAAAAGAAAGAAAAGTGTTTGTGGTGCTGCGCATCACACCCAAGACTTTGTACATGCTCTACTCCTGAGCCGCATGGCCAGCCCGTCTGTGCTATCGTGTGACCCATCTCTTTCCTTTGTTACCCAAGAAGTCTTCAGTCATTTGTTACAGACAAATGATTACATGCATTACATAAAAACTATTTCTGTATCCAGTACTCTTCACATCCCACCCCAACTCCCAGTTGAAAATAACTTACATGGAGAGAAAATACCAGGTTTAGGCTTTGGAACCAGTCCTCCTCCGAACCATGTCTCCTACACTGTGGGCCATACGCAAGTTTCTTTGCTACTTTGAATCTCACTTTCCATCTCTGGGAAATGTGAAGAATGCCTATCCAGTAGGGCTGTCATTAGTATAAAAATTATCTTTAAAATGCAAGTATTCCAGTTAATACATATAAATTCCTAGTGTTGCCTGGGACCACAGTAGCTCCCGGGACAATCTCCAGATCTAGTCTTAATATGTTGAATCTGAGTCTGCATTTGAACATATTCCTAGGAGGCTCTAATGCACACTGACGAGTAGGAAGTCTTTGTCTGTAAGGGTCTTAGCACACAGAATATATGGCAGCCTGGCTTTCTCAGTAAGCACCAAGGCAAAGGTCATGACAGTGATAGGTGTAGATTAGTGCTGATCTTTGTGATTGTAGGAGGCATTCAGTTAGCAATAAAGGATGGGGAAAATGTGGGCACGCAACGGAAGCTGCCAGCTTGGTTTTGTGTTTAATCCACCAAATTGGGCACGTAGGAGGGATGACATCATGTCTTTCCATGGACTGAGGTTAGAAGGATAGGAAACCAAGGACTCCAGGGAGCTGCTGAGAACATCATAGGGAAGGTTGGCCAAGGAAAGCAAGTAGGACAGACAGGTGAATGAAACTTAAAGGCAGAGGATGTGAGGGTCCAGAATCTAGAGTCTTCAAAATAGAGGTCTGTGGGGTGACAGATGGGGCAGCAGCCAGCAAGTGAGCATTTACTCAGTCATTCTGCTGTTTTGGTTGCTTAGCTCTAATACCAGACTAGGCTAAGCCTTGGGTATATAGGCAAGAGCTATGCATTATTTTAGAAGCCCCAGTTCCAGGGGTGATAGGGAAAACTGGTAATTAGGGGCTGGGGAGCAACCAATATCAGGATTCTCTAGGAAGTCCCTTCTCTCCTTCTCTATAGCGTGTAGCGTATACACACGTTCCATCTATTGGCTTGTTGAATAGGCTTCTTAACTGCACCAGATTGGTTGTTATTAACCCTACCCAATAGTTGAGGGAACCGAGGCACAGTGAAATGAATTGCTTAGAGTCATATGGTAAGTGGCAGAGATGCTGAAACAAACTCACACATCCTTCAGATGGATCTCTACACATGGGAAGGAGCTGATACAACCATCCTTCAAATGGATCTCTACACGAGGGAAGGAGTTGATCCAAGTAGCAGCTAACGCGCTAACAATCATCTCACTGTCTTTTAAGACCCAAGGCTTGGATCCTGGCCTCATTCCTTCTCCGCACTGGTTTCTTGACCTTGAACAAATTGCTGAGTAGCTCTTAGCCCCTGTAAAAAGGATTAGTTTAGCTGGTCCTGAAGGGTTCCCCTTCCATCTCCAGACTTCTCTAAGCATGCTGACTCCCTGCTGTTGGCCATATGGGTCTCTTGGTTGGCCTTGGCTTTGCTGGCCCTTTGCCATCTTCCCCAGCACTGCTTGAGTCTGCAGCCCATGCCTGGGTGTTGTTTCTCCCTTGCCTGGTCTGGAGCTGGTCACTGGTTGGGGCCACTGCTGTTCTTCTGTGTAGCAGCAACTGTGCTGTGAAATGGGATCTCCTTCTAGTTTCTCTGGGGTTCTGGGGACCTCATCCCCAGGATAACTGGGCTTCCAGACTGATTTCTAGGGAAAACAACCACAACCCAGAAGTGATAAAACCCACACAGCCTTTGAAAGTGGCTAATGTTAGTTATATTACTGCCTTTTTATTTGTTGATGGTGTAAGTTTTGATTGAGGATATTGAGTGTCAGTAGGTTAGGATTATGTGATTAAGTCCCAACCTTCCGAAATGTAACCTGTATTTTCTTCTACCTTTATCCTTTGGGTCTCCTAGAGAGCCTGATTGATGGCTCTGCCCTACAGGAATGTGCTTGCACTTGTGAGCTTACCCAGCTGGTGCCCTCTCACTGTTTATCTCCCTCTCCCCTTCTCTCCTTTTCTGCTCTCTGCTTCCCTCCTCCCTCCTGACCATGCTGGCTTCAAATGCATGGTGTCCCAGCTCCAGCCTCCCCAGGATTGCAGGCATGTGTCACCATGTCCAGTGCAGCAAGAAGGGTATTTAGATGGGTCTAAACATTGACACTGTTCTGGATTTGACCCCTCCCCTCATACAAGCCTTAATTGGCTAAATGTGCCCTGGTGTTTCTGGGGGGTTTTCCTTCTGCCTTGGTCTGAAAGGGGAAAGTTCAAGATTATTGCTCAGTGCCACCCATTGAGGGATGGATCCTAGAAAGCAGTGAGATACTGGTAGGATCCTGTGCTTCTGGCCTATGACTTGATGCATCTTGGCTGTTGCCCAGAACTCCCTGGCTGCTTGAGGTGTAGCTAAGTCCAGCAGTGCTATCTCACTTGTCTTGTGTGCTGACACCAAGAGAGACCCCGTTAGGAAATTCTGTGTGCTAATGGCTTGCTACTTTTCCCTACTCTAGAGGTGATGGGGTCGGTCCTGCTTTCTAAATGCATTGTCTCCTATGATGACCAGGGGCAATGTCAGACTTGGTGTTGAACCAGGGTGTTGCCTCTTAGCTTATATTGCAATGAGGAGCTAAAAGAAAGAAAGAAAGAAAAAAGCACTTGGCACAGCTATTCATTTTTCCATTTTCTGAAAGCTGGCACATCCAAATGTTTTTTATTTATTAGAAGACATTACAGTCTGTCATCCTTGATTGAGAAATCCATACAGTAAATCAAAGTTAAGACAATGATGCCTGACCCAGGGCCGGGTACATGGTGGACACTTTGTCATATTAGTCAGTGGGCATGGCTGTGGCTCTAGAAGGAACAAATGATTTGTGCCTGTTAGTCTCCTTTGCAGTCCGAGGCATTCCTGCTTTCCCTCAGCAGCACTGAGGGGAATATTTACCATGTTCCCGACACCGTGACACATTACAAAGGAATTAAATGCAGTCCCAAGGAGAAATGGAGCCAGTTGTAACTGAACAGAGGGGTGGATCCTAGGTGCTTTTAACGGTCTGAGTGAATCAGTTATTGGAAGGCTGTGCATGTGGGGCTGTCAGAATTAAAGGGGTGTAACTGGGGCCAGGAGCTGTTACCATGGAACAGTGTCACAGAGCAGGTGGACCAGAGAGTGGGAAGGTGGGGAAGTGACCACTGGGAGGAGATGAATGTATCCATCTTGGCATCCCATTTAGGGATTAGCTGATTTAAGCTGAGAAAGTAAGAGAGCTCAGGGGCTGTGGATATTAAATTCTGGGAAGGAGAGTGGGTGGAGAGGAAGACTATGTGCAAAGTCACCTTGAAAGGTGTTGGCAGCATTGTCAGCACCCACAGAGCATCCTGAGCCACGTGTACACACGGCACGTGAAGTCTTCTGGGGCTTCCAGGAAGCAAGCCTGTTAAATGAAGGTGATAAGTCAGGCCATAAGCCTATTTTTGGTTGTTTCTTACGAGGAAAACAGCTCACCAAACAATTACTGATGTTCCCCTTAGGTCGTTTAACACAGTGTTTCTTCAGAGGGCTATCACCCAAGGAGAGGAAGGTTGGGACGGCAGTTGGTTTTCTACGGAAACAAGGTTTATGTAGTCATGTAGCTTATTTGTTGGAGTCCCACTTTAATAACCATTTATCCCAGGAACAGGTTTATCTGAAACATCAGTATGAGTCCCAGAAAGTGCAGTGTGGTGCCTGGTGCATAAGTAATTGGGGATGTTGCGCTATTTGGGCATCCCTGGAGGGTCATAGAGCAGAAAGGCTTCTTGCTCATCTAAGTGTGTAGCGGCATGAGTCTTTGTATGGTTGGATTTACTTATATGCTTTGAAAGTACCTCTGAGATATGAGTATATTATATAGTATTCATATCACACACACACACAATGTGAAACTGAGTTCCTGTTGTTCTTAACAGAGGTTGTCTGTCTGACTGTCAGTCTTTGGTTTTGTATTGGAAATTGAACCTTGAACTTAACCCATGCTAAGAAGGCACTATACCACTGAGCTGTATCCTTTGCCACCACTTCCCCGCCTTTAGATTTTGAGACAGGGTTTCCTAAAGTTACCCAGGCTGGCCTCTAACTTGCTCTGTAGCCTAGGCAGACCTTTAACTTGGGATCTTCCTGCCTTAGCATCTTGAGTTGCTGAGATCCCAGACACAGCTCCCTGCTGTCTTTTGTCTGTGTGCTTGTCATCTGCTTTTGTTATTACTACTGTATTTAGGAAAGAATCACTTGTGACTTGATTTCTAAAACAAAAACGTGTACAGTAGAAGAGGAAAAATAGAGTCTACTCATGGAAAGAAAACCAACAAGCAGATAAGATCCCCCAGCACCACACACACACACACACACACACACACACACACACACACACACACACACACACACACACACACACACACGCCATACACAAATGCATGCACAGTGAGAAAGTCTCTATCCTTCCTGTGGATCGCCTGTTCTTCTCTTGGCAACTTGTGTGTAAGACGCACCACTCTTAGATTCTCAGTATTGTTCCTTCACTGTCCCCACCCTTCCTCCCTTTGTGGGGTTGGTGTAGCCTCTCCCATCCCGCAAACAGTATCTGCTCCCCCGACACTCTTCAAGCCTCATCCTAATGTCCACAGTGAAGGGAACAGACTGCCTTCACCCCAGTGTTTGTTTCCAGCAAGCTGGGGCTGGGTTGGTCCCAACCACAGACCGTCTGCTTGTCATCACTGTTGTAGCAAGCAGCCAGCTCCAAGCCATGTCTCAGGGTAGGACAGTGAGGCTGCGGCTGGCAGCCTGTGCCACGTCTCACTGTCTGCCTTATTCAAACCCGTTATTTGTTATCTACCCTGTGCCAATCATTATTCTAGAACCTGGGGCACATAAGGACATAGACATGGTCCCTTGACTCCTTTAACTGACAGGTTTGACATCCATGGGAGGAGAGGTGGCATTGGAGAAATGTCCAAGGATTGCTAAAGACTGAAAATTTAGAAACAGTTAAGGAAATTGGGGAGCTTTCTATCACTTCAGGTAGAGGTGCTTTTGCAGAAAGGCCCTGAAAGCAGGTGTGTAGACAGATTTTTCTTTGGGCCATGAGCTCTTATGAATTATGAAAGTTCGGCCTTAACTTAGGCTTGTTTCTAACTAGTTCTTAGAGTTTAGGTTAACCCATTTCTATTAGTTTCCATGCTGCCACATGGCTTGCGACTTATATATATCCTCCTGAATGTCCTGCGTCCTCTCCATCTCTTCTGGCATGTCTCCCCCACCTAGAATCTCTTCTTTTCTCTCTGCCCTCAAGTCCCACCAAACCTTCCTGCCTAACTTTTGGCCATTTGGCTCCTTATTAAACCAATTATAGTGACACATCTTCACACAGTGTAAAGGAATAGTCCACAACATGGGTGTGCTTCTTTGCTCAATTGTGTCACCCCTGGGGTCACCTGTGCATCTGTCCGGGTATTTCTAAAGGCTTTACTGGCATGGACATAGAGAGAACCTTTCATTAAGGCCCTGAAGCACCCAGGTATGGGCTGTTGCTATCTCAGAGATCAATACTATGACACGGTGTGGAGTTGGTGTTGAAGACATTGAGTCTGGCAGGATATCACTTGCTGTGGTGCTTGTAGCCCGTCTCATTGACTATGCCATGTATCATACTTCCTCCAGACTTGTGCCCTTCACTCTCTGTGATGAGCTCAGCCAAGAGCTTGGTTGAAAATGTCTTAGTGAGGGACTGTTTCTAAAATTAATGAGATAAAATACTCCTGTTAACACACCTGGATGAGGAACCAAGGTTCAATATGCCTTTGAAATTCTAGGAACTCATGGAGATTGGAGTGACCACAGTTACTACATCATCATGCTGGGCTGGGGATGTGGTGTGCGTCTGTCCCCCTAGGTCTCAGACATCCAGTGAGGGAGACAGACTGCTGCTTCAAGCTTGGAATGCTGGTGGGTGGGCTGGCCACCTGCAGCTACTTTCTGAACTCTCCCTGGGTGGGCACTGAGGCTTCAGCAATGTGGACTCATTGGAGCTCTTAAGTCATGACATTCAGTAGGTTTTTGTCTGTCTGAGAGGGGGTGGGTTTTCCAAGCAAATGGACGACGAATACAGGAAAGAAATACCCTGATTTATAAGTGCTTCTTGGCTTTTTTATTTTGTTTTGTGTGTGGTGTTTTTTGTTTTTTTTTTTTTTTGTGTTTTGTTTTGTTTTGAGACAAGTTTCCTTATGTAGGCCAGGCTGGTTCTGAATACATTATATATCCCATACTGGCCTTGAATTTATTATCCTCTGTCTTGACCTCCCAAGTTCTGGGATTACAGGTGTGTGCCTACCCATCCGCATGTTGGCTTAGAATGAATAAAGAAAGCTTGCAGCTGTAGTAAAAGATGGCTTGTAAGCAGGGTGTGTGTTATATGCAGTGGAGAAGAACCATGCATGTAGTTCAATACAAAATCGTAAACTTAAAACACAATAGCTTTTTATTTTGAATTTATTTATTTACTTATTTATTGGTAACTGGATCACCTGGTTCCTGAGCTTGGGCTTCATTGAGGTCATTGTTCTCTGTCAAAAGGTTGGGCATGCCTAGACGTCGGATCTCAGGGAAAAGGCTGAGGGTGGAGAAAATGTCATACAATTGAGAGAGTCCCACACATCACCTGAAATGCTTTAGGTCCCTCTGTTCCTTTAATTACCTGATGCTCTTCTGATTGGAGGATCCCTCTGTCCCCAGCTGTGCTGTGCCACTGTTGCATTCATCGACCAACAGGGTTCCTATCAATTCATGCGGCTGTATATACAATAGGTGTGCAGTAAAGAGTTTGTGAATCAAGGCATTTTCATTCCTATCTTTTCCTTAAAAGCCATGCAGAGAAACCCAGAATCTTTCCATTGAATTCCTTGCATGACAGTCACCCTCAGCTCTTTATCAAGCCTCATCAGGGGAGCTGGCATAGACCCCATGCCACCCACAGTACCTGGCACAGTCTTTGAGCCTCAAGAACAGGTTCTGTGTCTTGCTGGGGAGGAGGAATACATCAGCCAGAAAGAGGAGAGACTGGCTTAAGAAATAGATGAAAAACACTATCCAGGTAGTGAGGGGGGGAGCCTGGCCCCAGAATCAGCTCAGGTGTCTTTCATGCCCATTTGCAAGTTCAAGCTCAGTGCTATCCTGTGCTCTTTAAGCACACAGCTCAGAGGAGGACCAGGTGTTCACACAGAACTTGGCAGGCAATGCTGGCCGGTTTGTACGTGAAGAGGCTTGAGAATGGCTGAGTAGTGAGGGATGCTAGGCAGTGCCTAGGCCCCTAGCAGCTGTTAATTTTGTACACTGTGCTGAACTAATCCTTGTGGGTAGATGGTGCTTCAGCTTTCTCTGTCTATGGTCCATGGACAGAGAATCATTTTAAATCATCTTGTGTTTACTGGCTTACTCTGTTTAGTCAATGGTACAGATTGCCTTAAAGTGGTTTTTCTACATCTCTCTCTCTTTTTTTTTTTTTGGTAAAAATTATCATTTGGTCATGTGACTTTTTGGAACCTCAGTTGCCTTATTTAACCCTCTCCAGGGGAAGTATGAAATCATGTGAGCACAGTTTGCAAATTGTAGGGAGCGGGACTCTGTCAGGTGGTTCTGGTTGGTTCTGAGTCCTTAAGGGTGTAGATGTCTACTCTACACTTGGTTAAGTTCCAGCAGGGAACTGGAGCCACTATGAATATTATGGGATAGAAGCTAGAGTTCACACAACTACAGGAGACTGAAAGGAGAGTTGGAAGGTCAAAGCCAGTCACCGACTGGCCCTCATGTGCTTGGGTGGGTGGGCAAGTTGAGGACTGTGGAGGAATCTGGAATGAAGCAGATGGTTGGAGTCTCCAGAGCGACTCATATGGGGATCTGAAGGGTCTCTACCTCACTGTTTACTTCTGAGTTTGCATACAGGTAGGTACCCAGTAGTCTTGGGCCTCATGGGCCCATAAGAGCAACATCCGGGAAGAAGCAGGAGAGAAACAGCAAGGACAGGCTGGACTCAGGGGCACTTCTGCTCCATCTCCTTTGCTGTGGCTAGGGGGAGGTTGCTTCTGCTGTATCTCCCTGCCTGTAACCTGAAGACCACCAGAGCAGAAGGCTTGCAGCTTTCCTCCTAGAGCCCAAATCTCACATGACGTTCTGTCTTGTACAACTCTAACCTGGAGTTACAGAAAGAAGAGGATTCTGGAAAATGTAGTTTGGGCTTAGCCAAGTTGACACAATCTAAACCCCACAGTTTCATAATGTAGCATTAAAGATTCATGTCTTCAGCCTGCCACAGTCTCTCCAAGGCTCCAGAATTGGAAGCACTGTCAGGTTGTGTTCCATTAGCTATTGGTCCAGTTTGTGAGATGTGGCCTGAGAGTCAGTTCCTAGGTTATCATGGTCCTCCATCTTTGACAGCCTTCCTTACCATTGTTGTCTGTGATGCAGAAGGTAATGGTTACCCAGGCAGAGGAAGCATTGACTGTAAGAACCCATTAGTTCTAGTTCAGATGGTCACCAAAAAGTCTCCTGACAGCCACTTCCTTTTCCTCTTGTGACCCAAGGAATGTAGTCTGAAGGCTAAGAGATTTCTGGGATATAAATGACAACAGAGGACTGTGGACCTGGGAACTGTCATGCAGATGTTGAGAGGATAAGGGTTCACTCTCTGGACCACTTGTCTTCATCCCTGTGCCCTGTAGCCTGTTAGTTACCCGCCCCTTTCCTGCTGCCTAGTGGACATTGCAACCTGTCTGAACCTCACTGGCTTTCTAGTGTTTCCTTTGGAAAATGGTTTTTACTGGCTATAAGCTTCCCGTCGACTTCTCTTACGGCAATCCTTCATGCAGCCCGAGAGCTGCTGCCTCTGTTTGATCATCCCCCTGGCTTTAACCCTCATTTTACTTCCCTGTTTTTTTATGGAGGAGAGGACCTGGTGTAATCCATGGGCTACCACATATTCTCTGGGTACACACTCTACACATAGATCTTTGTTCAGGCCACTATCCAGATCTGAGTCACTTTCTTCTTCTTCCATGTGTCTGTTCAGCCTCCACATTCACCCTGCCAGTTCTCAAAGGTTCAGTTGGAATAATGACCCTGCCTGAAACCCCCTTCACCAAACCTTGTGGATGGGAATACTCTGGATTTTGTTGTTGTTTTTGTTGTTGTTTTTGTTGTTGTTCTTTTTGAGCCCCACAGCACTTGTTAGCACTTCTCTTTATTATAGCACATACCCCTAAAGACTCCAGGCATACCTCATGTGCCTATGGTCTAGCATAGGGATTTCTTGCACTGTAGTTGTTTATTGAATAATTCTGGTGTATCTTAGGGAGTACATTGGTCATTTTCTTGTTGTTGTGACCAAATACCAACAAATACCAACCTTTAAAGAGGGGAGGGGCTTTGGCTCACAGATTCTGTTGCTATGATCCATGATGGAGGGTGGCAGGTGGCCCAGTGGCAGGAGTGTCCATCTGGTATTCTTCACCATCTCACACCTCGGTGGGACAAGAAGTAAAGAGCAGACAGGTTGTAGAGTCAGACTATACTTGCAGCTGGGCTCCACTACTTAAAGATCCCACAATCTTCCAAAAACCACCCTTGTGTTCACACACATGAGCAGCACAGGGGAGACATTACATGTTCAAACCACAAACAACAAAGGTCTTAGCCGAACTCTCTTTTTAAAGGCCCATTCTAGTAAAACCATATTTGCTTTGGGATGGCATTTTTGAAGTGCTGGCCATGTGTGACTTTATTTCACATTCTGTGCTGGCGGTAACTTGTTTAATGTGTACATTGCAGCATTCCCATCACTTAGGGACCGTCTCGATGAACATTGGCATGTTCCCTCGATGCCAGGTCTCTCAGAGGCAGACTGAAGGGAGACAAAGGATTTTCATTTGTTGAGGCGGGAACTCTGGCAGAGGCATTCACTATAAGGTTTGTAAGTTTGTGCTTCTGTGTGTACTCCCGTCTAGCTCACACAGGACTGGGACATCTTTGTAGGACTCTGTGGGCACCTGGTCTCCTGCAAGGGCGGCTGGGGAAGAGCAGCTTCAGTGCCTTTGACAACTGAAGCACCATGAGCTCCGTCCGTCGTATTTCAGGGCTCAACTTTGCCTGTACCACTGTCATCATAGCAGCTGATACATATCTTACAAATGGCTCCAATCTGAAAGCCAGATGATAAAAATTTGAGCAATAATAGGAACAGATTGCAAGAATGCTTTGTAGCTAGGCCACACTCTGCAGGTCTTGATTTAGAATAATGTTGATGATAACCTGAGAAATAAAATTATTTCCTGTGGCTATCAGGGGGAGGTAGGAAGCGATCAATAAATAAAGCTTGGTCTTTATCGTCTCATCTCTCTTAACGATTCCAACAATTGCCGGTGGGACTTACTGCTGCACACATATGTGCATGTGTCGTTGTTTACCTTGAAAGCCTTAAGCCTTGCCTGGCATTTCCTGTCTCTCCTCAGCTATTCCAGATACAGCAAACCTTAAGGCATCTAATTACTTTCTTGAGTATTCAAAAGGGAGGGAAATGGTAATCTGGAAAGAGTCAGCTCTCCATTGGTAACTGTCTGCTGCTGAGATGTCAGAGCCTAGGGCTTCCAGGAAATCTGAGAGGACTTTGAGATAAAGCTTGCATTACCTTTCCACTCGGGGAGTGAGTGAGTGAGTGCGTGAGTGTGTGTGTGTGTGTGTGTGTGTGTGTGTGTGTGTGTGTGTGTGTGTGTGTGTTAGAGTTGGCATCAAAGAAACTTGAAATTATTTTTTAAGATTTAAATTTTTTTATTGATGTGTATGTGTATGCACACATTTGTGTGGGTGCCCTGGAGTCCAGAAGAGGGAGTCAGATGCCCTGGAGTTACAGGCTTGTGAGCCTCCCACTGTGGGAACTAGGAACCAGACTTCAAGAGTGGTAACCAATGCACTGTTTCACCAAACCCCTGGAATTATTTTGACAATATTCTTTTCCATTTCTCACCTATTTGCTTATTAGAAATTTACTCTCCTCGTCGCCTTTGTTGCTTTGTTGCCTACCTACTTCATATTGGCATTGGGGAATAGGAAATATTTCAGAAGGAATTTCCAGCTGTTAAGCTCCTTCTCTCAGAGCAGACAGAACCAACAGAGTCAGAACCAACCTAGCTTATGGTTGCATGGTTCCTCAAAGCCTCTGGGTCAGGGACTCCATTCCTCGTAAACTTTCCTGGTGTCCCTCAGGTCACCTAACTTCTCCTAGTCTGTGGCAGGCTGTGAACACCTACCTCCTGGTGTGTTTGCTGGACTAGAAGTTCTCTGAACAGTGCCCAACTCAGAGCATGGCATATCAGAGACACACAGTGTGTTCTTGATAAATCAGACAGTAAATACCTGAGCGATGCTTCAGTGACATTAGGTTGAAGTTTGGATATTTTTCTATCTCTTCTCCAATTTGTTATCTTCCCCAGCCCCGTTTTTTGTTTGGTTGTTGTCTGAGATAGGATCTCATGTAGCCCAGGTTGGCTTCGGATCTTTCTGTCTTCACAAGTGCTGTGATTTCAGATTCACCACTGCCCCAGGCTCAACCTTTTATCTTTGTGGTTACCCTAGAGATTAAACACACATTGTTACACATTTAACCAGTAACTCTTTCAGCCACATTTACCTTTGGCTGGATTAATGCAGAAAAGTTGAAATTGGCTAGGTTTTTTTTTTTTTTTATTTTGCTTGAATATTTATGAACTGTTCAATTAAATGTACCCCTTGTTTAATTAAAATTGCTTTATTAAAACAACAAACTCTGTCTACTGTCGACTTCTCTATTAGTGAGCTTTTAAAAAGTATTACATTTTTACTTATTTTGTGTGGTGTATGTGTGAGTCCACAAGGTCCAAGATCTAACTCAGGTCATCAGGATTGGTGGTCTTTATTCACTGAGCTGTCACACAGGTCCTACCAGGGGATGCTTTACCAATTCCAGGGGAAGGACAGGTCTTTGATATGTAAGCTCCAATTCACTCCACTCCCTCTTACTACTTTGTATGCTGTGGATCTCATATATTTTTATTAAGTATATAGATTGAAATCCAAAAGATGTCACTGGTATTATTTGGTCAGATTCTGTAGGGCCACCCACAGTCATTTCTGTCTGTCCTTTTGCCCTCTTTTATTTTTATGGTTTCAAGATGAACCAGCTATTTTTTTCTGAAGAACTCCATTTAGTGTTTCTTTTGAATGCCAATTAATTATCTTTTTGAATTGGTTGAAAGCATATTTATTTTGCTTTCCACTTAAAAGTACCCCCTCCATCCTTTTACTGAATGGGGGACTCTAGGTTGGCAGTTACCTTTAGAAAAATCACTTTAAGGCTGTCATCCCATGGTTTTCCTGGCATCGTTTCCATTGAATGTCAGTTATCAGTTGTGCTATGGCTCCCTTTTCTGCCTCTCAGCACTCTTACAGGGCTGCACTCGGAATTTATCTTACTTGTGATAAATAATGTAGCTTGCTTTTGCAGCAGAGTATAGTTTAGTTTAAGGAAAATCTTAGCCATTATCTCTTCAAGAATTTATTCTCTCTCACACCTTCTGGGACCCTATTACGCGTATTTGTAATCTTTTTTCTTTGCCTATGTATTTCATATCCTCCTTTTAAAATTTTTTATTTGTTTTGTTTTGGGTTTTATTTTGTTTTGTATTGTTTGAGACAGTTTCTCTGTGTAGCTCTGACTGTCCTGGAACTTGCTTTGTAGATCAGGCTGGCCTTCAACTCACAGAGATCCTCCTGTCTGCCTTGGGAGTGTTGGGATTAAAGGTGTGCACCACCACCACCTGGCCTTCAGGTTTTTTGGCTTTTTTCCAGGCATGGTTTCTCTGTGTAGCTTTGGAGCCTATCCTGGAATGCACTCTGTAGACCAGGCTGGCCTCAAATCCACAGAGATCTGTCTGCCTCTGCCTCCTGAGTGCTGGGATTAAAGGCGTGCGCCACACTGCCTGACCCATCTGTCCTTTGTTTTTTATCTTTTTTCCCTGGAGTTCAGGTGGATTACTTATACTGATTGCTTTTATGCTACCTCTAAACTGCTATCAGAACCACTTATCGAACTCTTTAATTACTCTATTTTTTATTTCTACAATTTAAATTTCCATTTTAATGGGTCCTAGTTTTAGTAGGTAATACAGTTTGCTACTTCTGTAATAAGTCTTGGTTATTTTAATATCTGTGTCTGCATCGATATCTCTATGCCTTTGGCTTTGTGTCTAGTGTGTTTTATTTTTAGTTATTTGGTTCTTTCTCATTTTTTTAAAACTTTTTGTTTATTACTATATTCATGTGTATATATGTGTATGTGTTTGTGCGTGTAAGCATATGCTGTGCAAGTGCCCTCAGAAGCCAGAAGAAGGTGTCAGACCTCCCAGAGCTGTTGTAGGTGATGTGAGCTTCCCGACGTGGATGCTGGGATCTGAACTCTACTCCTTTTCAAGATCAGTATGTGTTCTCAGCTGCTGAGCCATCTCTCCAGCTCATTATTGTAATTTAATCCTTGTGGTAGTGGGGATTGATCCCAGGGCCCTTTTACTTACTAGGCAAGTGATCTCCCATGGCTCTAGCGTTGTGACTGTCCCACAAACAGCAGATGAACATGGAGAAGCCGTTCAGTCCCTGGATGATCTCATCTTCTGCCCAAAAAGATATACACTTTTTCCCTGGTGCACCAGTATAGCAAGAAGCTTCCCTTTCTCCAGTGAGTGATGCTGTTGCCCTGGATCTAAGTCTCGATGGCTCTAGTTCCATTTTCAGCTTTGCTTTTGATCTAAGAGCATGGCCCTTCCAGGCTTATAGCTAAAAGTCAAAAGATTTACTTACCTTGCTTTGTGGATTTAGAATTGCAGTTTTGATGTCCGCATCCTTCGAGCTGGTTTTAGAAAACATAGCTTAATATGCTTGGTAAACAACTTGTTGCTTAAAGCAGGGTCTCCTCTATTGCCCAGGCTGACCTGGGATTCACTCTTGGCCTGACTTGGCCTCAAACTCTCAGGATCCTCCTACTTCAGCCTCCTAAGTGCTGGGATCACACATGTGGTTTAACCTGTTGGTTTTCTTTGGTGCTTAGCCTCCTGGCTGCTTACCCTGCCCTCAATATGTATGATCTGTCCTTTGAGATATGCCCTGTATGCCAAGGCCACTTCTTGGCTGCCCCAACCCCCAAGTAGAATCTTGGCTCTTTAAATTAGCTCTCTGTGTGTTCCTGAACTTGCAAGTTATTTCTCTGCCCCATGAGGTGTTCGAAACTCTGTGTTTAGACATGTATTTTGTGGCTTAAACTACTTGAGAACTGGTGTATTTGTAAAAAGCGGAAGCATGGGGCATCATTGGGTTTGGTGACTGTGACTCATACGTCATGGAGGCATTGATCTAGGCTGTTCCAGTTTTAACCTGATGACCATTGCTGCTTCTCAAACACAGCTGTCTGATCCACACTACTTTATTATAACAGAAACAGTACAAAGGCAAATCTGAGACACCCATGCTTTAGATTTATACCTACTTGCCCCTCCCCCAAGTAGTTGAGGGGACTTACAAGGAGACACACATACAAGTGCAAAGAGAACTTTGAAATAAGATAAAAGCTAAGCTTACAAGACAGCATGAGAAGTAAAAAGAAGGAGATGATTATTTGAAATTTAATAGTTGAATGTCATATTTAAACTGATGTTCCTTGAAGGCAGGTACAAGAAGTAACATGAAATATATATATATATATATATATATATATATATTATATATTGATATTGGCGGGGGAGGACTTACTAGTTGGAATAATGACAGGTAAAGTTAGCAATGGTTGCATTAAATGATTTTGTTCCCCTGTAGATTTAAGAAAAATATTTAAATGAGACTGCTTACTGCTCTAATTTGCAGAGGGACCTGGGAGAATGGAGCCTAAAAATAAGGCAGACTAACGACTCATGCAGTAGCTTTTTTTCAGAGCATCAGACAGTTTATATTCTGAGGGTTAAGAATCACATGAGTAAAGTGTACAATCACAAGGATAGGCTACACGTGACAAAAACATGCTTTTTCATAGAGGCATATAATTAATAGCAAGCAATAATGAGTCATCTGAAGTAAACTCACCCCTGGCTGCTACGTTTGAGTATGTAAACACAGTCCAAGAACAATTCTGTGTTTTGAAGAAACTGAGATCACAAGACTCTTGTCTTGGAGTTTTCTGACAAGCACCTAGAGTTCCATCTTGGACCTTGTTCAACAGGAATCCAATGGCAAATGGGTGCAGAATCTGGAGGGCTGTGTGGCTTTCCTTGGGGGGTCTAAGCTGAGCAGGTTGTCATAGCAAGTGCAGGGCTCTTAGCCATGGGGATTGAAACTCATTTAGTATAGGAGCCTTCTTCACACCCTCCAATAAAGTGTCCTTATTTCTGGAAGATATAAAATGTTCTGAGACTATCATAAGTGGCCCAAAAGGCCAAAGATACCTATGTACTTTGTTATTTCTGGAATATGATGCTACAGTTGTCCTACAGTTTTGTTGTTTTGTTTGTTTTATTGTCATTCTGTTTGGGTGTTGTTGTTGTTTTGTTTGTTTGTTTGTTTGTTTTTTGAGACAGGGTTTCTCTGTGGCTTTGGAGGCTGTCCTGGAACTAGCTCTTGTAGACCAGGCTGGTCTCAAACTCACAGAGATCCGCCTGCCTCTGCCTCCCGAGTGCTGGGATTAAAGGCGTGTGCCACCACCGCCCGGCTGTTGTTTTTTTTTAACTGAATTTTTAATGGGTTTTTATCAGATGGATTTTTGTAATGCAACATGACAATATTCTTGATAGTACTTTATTATTTTGAGACAGACTCTTGTGTAGCCTAGGCTATGTTCTGTAGTCTTCCGTAGTCTAGGCTGTGTAATTTGGCTATGTTGCTGAGAATGGCCTTGAACTTCTTCTGATAGTCTGCTTCCAGGCTCAGTTTGTTCAGTGCTGGGGATTGAACTCAGGACTCCGAGCCTGTTAAACAAGTACTCTACCAACTAATCCCCTGTAGTATTTTTAAAATTAGTAGATAAATGGTTTCTAGTGGGCATGGTAACACAAGCTTTTACTCCCAGAATATAAGAGACTGAGGACATTGAGTGCAAGGTCAACCTGGACTATAAAACAAACCAAACAAAATTTTAAATGGCTTTCATATAAAGGTTTCTTTTACTGACACCAGGAAACAAATGAAACCTTCATTATTTAAAAAAAAATTATCTTATTGGTTCCTACTGTGTGACCTCCTCCCTGTGTGTGGGCACTTGTGCCTCAGCATGCAGATGAAAGTCAGAGAACAACTTGTAGAGTGGATTTTTTCTGTCCACCTTTACATGCCTTTTGGAGCTGGAGCTAGGTGGCCAGATTGGCCTCAGCCTCGGAGATCTGCCAGCCTCTGCCTCCCGAGTGCTGGCATTAAAAGAGTGGGCCACCACTGCCTGGTAAATAGTTTAGGATCAGAAATGTTTAGGACTCTTAATTTGAAACACTGGTAGCACTTGGAAACTCAGAAGGAACTTGTCTTTTCCTCTTTCCCTAAGTTATCAGCTGTTACCAAAGGTTGTGACAAAAATTGGCAAGTGTGGCTCTGCAGATAGTCTTCTTGATTTGAGAAAAGCCATATGCTTTCCCTTTTACAAGTTATATTTATTTTTAAGTATCGTTTGCCGCTATTTAACAATATTAAGGGGAATCTGTACTAAATACCAGATTGCTGCTGGCAAGTTGAAACTGCTACCAAAATCTTGTATCTCCGTATGCTCGGAGGAGAGGACACCCTGGTTTTTGCATGCATGACATTGCTTGGGTTTATAGGTTTTCAGAGTAAAATTTGCTCTTCCAGGTATATGCTTTTACTGTTACTTTTCCTGGTGGCACCATGACATAGCTTCCACCCAGGGACTTGCACAGGTTGTGATAGAATTTGAGGAAGGAATGTATGAGTGATTCCGGGAAAGGGGGATGCTTCACTGAGGAGATGTTGGGACTGAAGCCTCCTCTTAGCAAGAGGATTGCTGGGAAGGCATGCTGGCTGGAGGAGGCAGTGAAGGAGAGACCCTGGGTACTACAGGGCATGATGGCATTTCCAGAAAGCTGCACAAGCTATCCAATAAGTATGTGTTGAATGGAAGACACACAGGATTTTTCATGGCCTGGCCTGAGCCCACCACTATAGCTTCATCTCCTAACATCCTTCTCCCCTGGTGCTTATACTTCAACAAAACCAAACTACCTTTGGGAATACCACCATATCCTTCAGATCCTGTTTTTGAGCCAATCTTGCAATGTCAATGAGCTGCCAACTCCCAGACATAAGTGATCCTTAACTTCTTGAGTAGCTGGGGTTATAAGCATATAATAGCTTTATTTAATTTTACTTATTTATTTAACTTTCTTTTCAATGCTAGGAGTGGAGCCTCACACATGGAAGGCAGATACTCTATTGCTGAGCTGCATGCCACACCTAGCCCTACTTTTTTAAGGACAGTGATGTGATTTGGGGTTCAGCAGCCTTTCTTAGGTTGGGAAGTTGTTTTGGGCCTGCCCCTAGCTCAGCTAGGACAGGAAGACAGTTGGTCCCTGTCTTTGTTAAGGTTTTCATTGCTATGAAGAGACATCATGACCACAGCAATTCTTATAAAGAAAACACGTAATTGGGGTGACTCACAGTTTCAGAGGTTCAGCTCATTATCATCATTGTGGAGAGCATGGCAGTGTTCAGGTAAATGTGGTCCTATAGCTGAGAGAGCTACATCTTGCGGGCAACAGGAAGTCGACTGAGACACTTGGTGGTATTCTGAGCATAGGAAACCCCAAAGCCCACCCCATAGTGACACACGTCCTTCAACAAGGCTATTCCCACTCCAACAAAGCCACACTTCCTAAAAGTGTCATTCCCTATGAGATTATGGGGGTCAATTTACATTCAAACTACTACAGTCCTCTTACTTGAGCAGTGTCTCACACTGTCTCTGTCAATATGTCTCTTACACAGTTGTCTTTTTCCTTTCCCAAAGGAAATGATAATTGATAAAGCTTCTGAGGTTAGAGAAAACAAGAGTTAGGTTTTAAAAATGGCCCTCAACTTTTTTCCAACCCTGACCCAAATTTATGTTATGTTTTCATCATAATCTGATTCATGCATACCTTTGTTTACTTAACAAAGTGCTGTATATAGCAATATTTATCCCTTACCAAGTGCATTGCTCTCTAATCGCTTCTGTTCATTTAAAATTCCATTTTTAAAAGCACACACAACCACTATAAATTCATTTTGGAATCCACTAATAGGCAGCCACAGAGTTTGAAAAACATGAATTACACCAGCAATAAACAAGCAGCCTGGTGTGCTTTGGTTCCTGGGTATGATGCCGCAGACCAGGTGACTTAAAAAACAGACCCCTTTCCCTGCAAGCTAAAGGTCAAAGCAAGGTGGCCAGTCTGTGCGCTCTGAGGGCTGAAAGGAAGGATTGGGCCTGCCTCTTCTGAGCCTGTGCTGGCTGGTTGCCAGTCTGTGGTGTTCTTAGTTCTTGGATGCATCACCTTGATCTCTCCAATCATCACTGTGCAGTATTCTCCCTGTGAGTCCAAATTAGCTCCCTTTTAAGGATGCCAGTCTTATTGGTTCAGAGGCCTACCCTATGCCCTGTGACCGCATCACAGCTTGCCTGATGACATCTTTTGTGACCCTATTACCAATTAAGGCTGTGTTCGGACATACTGGATTTCAGAATTCAGCGTATGATTGCTGAGGCACACAGATCAACTCATAACAGATGATAGAAATACAATAGTGACAATGGAAAGCCCCATCATATTGAACCCATAGTACATAGAGGACTCTCAGCTGAATGTTTTGTTTTATTAACTCATTGATACCATCTTATCTTATAATCAAGGAAACCAAGCTAAGAGAGATTTAATTCTGATCTCTGTGATTCAGAGCTCATGTTTTCTCCTGACTCATTGCTGTATCTGTTTGTAGAATATCAAGAGAGGTACAGTTAGTCGTGTGGTCTAAATGGAAATGCAAAATCCAGGTCGTCAACACTACAGAATTGTGCTAAATGAATGCATTTCATTGTAGTGAGACCTTCTAAATGGACAGGCAGGTGCCTGTCACTGAGGGCTCTGCCCCAGAGGTCTGTGGAGCACAGACTCTCCTGGCAGGTAGTGCCAGCCAACCGTTGGCTCTGTCCACTGTGTTCCTTTCTCACCACAAGCTGCTGTATTCCTGACAACACCAGGCAGCCTCCCTCCCTCTGAGCTTCTTCATCCGCCTTCTGAATTTAGATCAGAGTGAAGAGTAGAGAGAAGGAAATGAGCCAGAAAATAGAAAATTAATACTTGGTGGAATTGTCATATTTTAAAAATAATTTATAACCAATGTCAGATAACAGGAGTTAAATCATTTTATCAGCAGACTGCCCGGGGATTTGAAAATTGGCATCCATCATTATAAATCAGGTCTTGGGCATGGTCTCTAGGGATGAAGGTTGATGTGGGATGGGCAGGAATGTAAATATGTGCTGATCTGTGTCCTTTTCTTTCACACAGAAACTTTCCATATCTCATTGCATGATAATGGTATGTTAAATGGTAACAGAAGACACAAAGCTATTTGAGGCCATGGTTAGCCTACTTTTCATATTTAGTCTGCCTGTCACCCCTGGGAGACTCGTGGTGTGGAAGGCAGTCATTTCAAAGTGTTACTTCCAACCCATAATTTCAGGAATGGCTTAATCCTCATTTTCTTAGATATTCAGATGCCACATCTGCCCTTGGGACCCCGAGCAGGAGCATCCTTCACATGTCACTGTCATACTAAGAAGGCCTTCCCCAGTTAAAGGTCCACCTTTCATTTCCTGTCGTTACAGCTGTCTGTCGAGGGCGTGTGGTGAGAGTCCCTTCGGGCAGCCTGGTTCGGGTGGTGGGCACCGAGCTGGTGATCCCCTGCAATGTCAGCGACTACGATGGCCCCATTGAGCAGAACTTTGACTGGAGCTTCTCATCTTCGGGGAGCAGCTTCTTGGAGCTCGCCAGCACCTGGGAGCCGGGCTTCCCAGCACAGCTGTACCGGGAGCGGCTGCAACGGGGCGACATTCTGTTGAGGAGAACCGCCAATGATGCTGTAGAACTGCACATAAAGAATGTCCAGCCCTCAGACCAAGGCCACTACAAGTGCTCAACCCCGAGCACAGACGCCACTGTCCAGGGCAACTATGAAGACACAGTGCAGGTTAAAGGTACAGCTCACACAGGGCCCAGATCTTCCTCTGTCTCTGCTGCTGCAAAGAGACTCAGTGCCCCTGTCCATCACAGTGGTGATGTCTTACCTGAGGACAGGCAGAAGGTGGACCAAGTGACTCCTGGGAGCCCTTCTCCTTTCCCAATGTAATTCTGATGCATCAGAGGGCCAGTGAATTGTAGGCACCATGGTGTAGTCACCTGTGAGAGCCCCACTCTGGAGCCAGCTTGCCTGTGCAGTCGACTCCTGGCTCTGCTGTTTGTCAGCTAAAGGACTCCTGGCTCAGTCCATGCCTCAGCTCCCTCTGTCCAACAGAGCCTGCCTTAAAAGGCATGGGGACAGGAGAGCTAACCCATGCCAGGCCTCTCCAACTGTGTCATAGCAAGTATTCAGCTTCAAGGCAAGCTGGAAGGCATGACTATGAGGTTCGGTTTTATGGGAGAAATAGGTGCTTCAAAGTTCATGTCCTTTTCTCTGGGACATTTATGAGTTAATATCTGTTTGTGTCAGAAGTTGTACTTGCTGTTTACAGATGAGAAAACCACATGGTTACTGTTGTTTTATGAACCCTGCTGTGCAAAGTTGACATCATGGTCATCTGGAATATCTTGAGTTTGGGTTTTCCTTGCCTTCTAAGTGCTGTTGGATTTGTTCACATATTCAGTTATCTGAATCCAATGAAAAAGATAGGACAGGCTATTTCCCTAATTTACACATGATATAGAAGAAGTGCATAGGTTAATTACTTGCTTAAAATGACATGGCTCATTAGTGAATGAGCAAGAAGAAGCTATTTAATTTGAGGCTAACAAAACAGAAACATTATTATTGTTATTATTAATTGTACATTTATTTGTGCCCTGCCTTGTTTCTGAAAATATTTGTATCAGGGCAGGAGTGTATATAATTACCTGGAAAGTAGAAAATAATGATAGAAAAGGAGTGGGCTAATCCAGGTACCCATCCCTTTGTCATGGTTGGTAGAAACTGCTTTTGCTCAGCTGTTGTTCCCTTACCAAACCATGAGGGGATGAAATGGCAGCCATGTCTGTCAGGTAGGAACCAAAGCATTAAGCCAACAAATTTACCTCTTCCATCTTCCCATAAAAGCCATACACCATTTTTTATGGTGTATACATACCTTTTTATGGGTATGGTGGCACACGCCTAGAAACTTAGCACCTGTGAAGATGAGGCAGGAGGATTGAAAGTTTGAGGCTAGTCTGGGTGAACTATATAGTGAGTTCAGAGCTATCTTGAGCTATGTAGAAGACTCCATCTGGGGGTTAGGGATTGGGGCATAGGAAACTCGGAAGTTCAGTGGTAGAGTAATTAATTGCCTAGATATGCAGGGCTCTGGATCTGGCTTGTAGAAGGGGCATGGGGGGCGGGCGGGGGTCTGAGTTTTGGGTTTTTTTTTTTTTTTTCCTTTTAAGATTTCCCATAAGACATTTTTGCACTAAGTTAAACAGTACAACAAATCACCCCTCCCCTCAGGTCAGGTACACTCTTGTGATTTATTGTGAGAAGTGGAGGGTGACAAGCCCCCAGCCCTCCCTAGCATCTGCCCATTTCTTCACTAGTCTTTGTAGGCAAGAGAAGCAAGGGGAGGCTTTTCTTGGCTCAGGGGAGCAGAAGGATAGTGTGAGAGAGGCTGGCTGACTGCCCAGGTGGAGTCTCTGGCAGGAGCTAGATGTGGTCCAGCATCTATCTGTCTGGCCTTCAGCTTCATGGGTCTTGTAGCTGCCCCAGTGAGGAACTGGCCTTGAGAATGAAGCCATGGCAGCCATACTCACAGATTGCTGTATGTACTGGAAGTCCATTACAATAGTTTTGTAGAAGAGATGGGCCTATGGGAAGTGTTCTTCTAAAGGAGTAATGTTCCTGGTATCTGGAGTAATTGTGATGCTTGAAAAGCCACATATGTAGCTCCTGGTGAGCTTGGAAGATTTTTCCAGCCCTTGGTGGACTCTTACCAGATCACCAGCATCTGTCACTGTCACGTTTCCTGGACCCACCCTCTTTTCTAGACTAGCAGTGGCCTCTTCCCATTGGTGCTGAGAATTAGCAGCAGAACCTTCAGCATTTCTTGGCTCCTTCCTGTCCTGTGGATATACCCTATCCAGGATGTGATCCACAGGCAGCTCCTGCCATCACCTCTCCCTGGAGATCTTGAGTCTTGGCAGTTCCCTTGTCTCTAGATTGCAGGTCCCCTCCTCCAGCCCTGTGTTCTAACCAAAGGATTGCTTGAACATCACGCCAATCTATTTCATCCTGGTGCCAGGCACTATCCTGGCACTCACTGGACTCTTGTTGGCTCTGTGAAGTGAGGACAGTCATCTTCCTTTCCAGGAAACTAAGGCACAGAGAGCAAAGTTAAACCTCCATCATGGTGACAGAAGCACTCACAAACCCATTTAGGTGGATGGAGTTTTATTATTGTCTCATTTTTCCTTTTGTTTGTTCAAGTCAGAAAGTTAGTTGAGATAGTGGGTGGATCAGAATAGATGACTTGCTTTAGAACCAGAAATGGAATGAGGAATCCTTGAGTAGCTGCCACGGCTCAAGGCCAGAGTCATGGAAAGTAGCCTATTCTTTAGTTATGGGGTAGGACCAATGGCGACTACTGACTGATGTCTTCCCTCTGTCCTTCACAGTGCTGGCAGATGCCCTGGTGGTGGGCCCCAGCTCTCGGCCTCCTCCAGGCCTGAGCCTGCGTGAGGGGGAACCCTTTGAGCTGCGATGTATCACATCTACCATGTCACCATTGCATACTCACCTGGCACTTCGGTGGGAACTGCACCGTGGTCCAGTACACCGCAGCATCCTAGCCCTAAGCCATGAGGGCAGGTTTCACCCAGGCCCTGGCTATGAGCAGCGCTACCACAGTGGGGATGTACGTCTGGACACAGCGGGCAGTGATGCCTACCGCCTCTCCGTGGCCCGGGCGCTCTCTGCAGACCAGGGTTCCTACAGGTGTGTGGTCAGCGAGTGGATCACAGAGCAAGGCAACTGGCAAGAAATCCAAGAAAAAGCTGTGGAGGTGGCCACCGTGGTGATTCAGCCGACAGGTGAGGTTTTGAAAATGTGTCTCACTGATTGGAACCAGTGACCATGTATAGGACTAGATCAGAAAAGGACTGACCCGATTCCTCTTGTTGGGTATGGGGAGCAGAGTGGCATTGGTAGCTTGGGGAAGGGTACCTCTGCTTTGAGCTGTGTGCCAGTACTAGAGTTCTGCTTTTCTGCTGTCTGATGTTGCTTATCTTGTATAGGTCTGACTCAGAGGTTAAGAATGATGTCCTGTCAGGACCCACCTGGTGTGGTTGGATTCGCTCATACCTGCTGCTTTAGCTTTTCTTGTTTACTATTTCCTTTATTCCTTGGGTGTGTCCCCTGCCTCCCAACACACACACTGGTAGGTAGGTAGGTGTGTGTGTGTGTGTGTGTGTGTGTGTGTGTGTGTATGCACACGAAGCTGACTCTAAACCTCTTGCTAATGTGCACCCCCTGAACCTGCCTTTCCCCCCTCATCAGGTGACACACTCCCCACGGATCAGGTTTCTTCTTGCTTCCTATGCCATACATACTCCAGAAAGTCCAGCCATGGTCCATATCAATGAATTTTTGTCCTATAATTTGCCAAAACGCCCCCTTTTAGAATCCCCAGCTACAGAAACAAGATAGAAAGGACATACTAGGAAGTCTACAAAAACAGAAGAAAAGCGAGAGAAAACCATTATTGACTTACTCTTCAATAAGCATTGGTAGAGGGCCTACTGATTTCAGCACTGTTTTGGGCCCTGGGCTCAGAGCTACTGCAGGCTCTATCCCAGTCACTAGAGCCTGAAGCCTCAGTAAGGACAGAGTACAAAGAAACCATTGCAGGTCAATGTCACTGCCAGGGATAGCTGGGTATGCCTGGTTGTCTAGGAGTCTAACATCTTCAGATAACTGTCTCCCCTGCCTCCTGGGAGACCTTGGCTGGATTCATTCCCTGCTCAGGAATGTGAGTGTGTGGCCTGCTCTGTTCCTGGGAAGGAAAGGGAGAAGCTATAACCAGTGATTGTTTTGCAACTTGCATGGTTCTGGGCAGCATTCCTGCACCTGAACATGGGTGTGAATATGTTCACAAGTGGCTTGTGGCAGCTGAGGCATGGCCACTACCATGGACCTAGGCTCCGTTGGCTACAGAAATGACTTCCCAGGTGGTCTAAGGTCATCTTCTGTAGCCAAAGTGATTGTCTGGAATCTGCCATAGGAAATCTCAGTGTGCACCAAGCAACTGCTTTAATGAGGCAAGCAGACTAAGAGCTTAGCTTGGCAGCAAATTCACCATTTAATGGAGGAATTTCAATCAGAAAGGAGGGGCATGTTTCAAACATACCACAAACCCATAGCATCTCATTACATGATTAGGATTCAAGACTCGGTCATAGCAGCTGCATCCTGAGGCTGAGGCTTCACCATCTTCTCTGGTGTTGAGCCCAGGGCCTCCCACTTGCTAGGCAAGCACCTATTGCTTAGCTATATTGCCCTTTTTATTTTGGGGTGGAACCTTGCTAAGTGACTCCAACTGGCCTTGAACTTGTGCTCTTCCAGCCTCAGCATCCAGAATAGCTAGGATTACAGGCTTGCACCAGCATGCTTGACCTTGTGATCTTTTCATGTGTGATGTGTCTCTTTGACAGTCTTTTGAAGCCCATACCTCTCTTAATTCATGAAACATAATATATAAGGTAACACGGAAAAAATTATACTGAAGTAGTTATCAAAATATCTTTAAAACACATTTGTTTTATACTAAATTATACTTCATTATTAACACATGAATAATAAGCCATATTGGCAGGCCTAACAACCATCATAATATCTAGGGAGCAGTGAATGTAAATAATGTTTTAGATGTCTACAACTCCTGTAAAGTGATGTATGAAGATCTGTTGCTTCTGTTGAGGACCAAACCCCAGCTATAGGCCCTACCTACTATACTGCCTTGATCCTTACTTACAAAGGGAGGATTTGTAGTTTATCAGCTAAGGCTAATGAAAATAAAAATAGGGATGAGTTTGCCCATCCACATGCCCAGGCTCCCTAAGTTCTCTGTGCATTGCAAGTTAAGAATCCCTGTGCTTGGGGGCTGTGAGCTTGATTGTATATGATTCCCCCCTTCCCTCTCCTCCTTCCTCTTTCCCTCCATTCTCACAGCCCTCTTTGTCTATTTATTTATGTTTTTAGACAGGGTCCTACTGGCTTGAAACTTACAGACTTACCTTGAACTCATAGAGGTTTGCCTGCCCCTGTCTCAAGTGCTGGGATAGCATACATGTCCCACCATATCCAGCCAAGGGATGGTCTTTTGCTTATTCTCAGTCTGTGCACCGGTCACAGGTACCTGCTCGTGCTCTGTGACCACAGTGGTGTTGTAAATGACACAGAACCACTTAGATAGCTGTGTCATCCATGTGGTAGGTAGGTCTTCCCTATGGTGGGAGTGGCTGGTGATACAAATCTTAGTATGTAACTTGAAGATTTAGCAATATTCTACAAGAGAAAACCTGGAATGCCACAGGCTTTGCCCAGATCTCCTCTTGCATCTTGAATTCTTAGGAACCCTCCCTCCCCCAATCACCAGCTCTATTTCATCTCCCATTGCCAGACCCTTAAATCTGGAATACTGGGACGCATGGTTACTGATAGGACAGATATTTAACCACTTTTATCAAAAAAATAAAATGGCAAAGTGGACTACACAGCTGAAAAGACATTGCTGCCAATATGTCTGGACCCTAGGAATACGTTTCTTGATCTTATAGAGGAGAAAGATAAGGACAAACCAGACTTTCAAACTCTTTTCCCTAATCTGTGTCCACCTTGTTTTCTGTCATGTGTTGGGATGGATGTTGAACTTGGCTTGAAATACTTGTTTGAAACATTGTCAAGATTTGGAATTATTCCAAATCATTCCAAATTCATGTGGAAGCAGTATCTGATGGAGGGCATGGGCTCTTGAGTTTGGTGGTTTTCTGAACTGGGCACAAGCCTTTGTCCCTGAGCTTCCTGGGAACAGCAGTGGGTGCTGAATGGGTTATGCTAGAAAGTGGGGACTCTACTGGGAGAAGTTGGCTGTCTGTCATTTAGTGACAGTTCCCAGAGTATCATTGTAACTTGAATTTTTCCACTCTGATTTCAGATGTTTGACATCTTAAAAACCCCCTGAATAGGGTAAAAATATTTCCATTTAAAAGCTTTGACAATGGAATGCTGAGCAAGACCTTCTTTGAGCCTGTGACACCCAATATTTCAAGGCTTCCCCTAATTTTAGCTTACTTTTAATTGTCCATAGTCATGAGAGGATGGTAGCATGGAAAATGCAAAACTCATTGGGTTTGGGTTTACAGCATGTCTCATGCTTGACTTTCAGCTGGGCATGTCTAATGAAACGATAGTCTATGTACAACACATTGTCAAGGACTGACTCACAAGAATTGTCTGGTTTCACTTTCCTGGCTCATCTGTATAGGATTTTCCATCCTACCCTCACGGTGCTGGAGCCAGGGATGCTAGGGGAGGGCTCTACCATGGAGCTACTCTGCTTCAGCCTCCATATCAATAAAATGACCATAGTAGTATCCACCTCATATTGTTATTTTCAGAATTAACGTACAGTAAGTACATGAAAGTGATAAAGTGTTTGCTGGTGTTCATTGCTTCTCTTTTCCAAAACCAATTTAGTGTGTGTCATGAATTTATTCATTAACTATTCCTCAAGTACTTTCAACTGCACAAAGCCTTCTAATTTTAACACTATAAATCAGCTTAAAAGGAGGTGATCTAGAGGGTGGTAAGGAGAAAGGAGGGTCTAGAAAGGGCAAACCACTCGATCACTTGACGGACTTGTTTTTCCTCTTCTAGCTCTGCAATTGGCTGTGCCCAGGACTGTGTCTGTGACTGAAGGAAAGGACCTGGACCTTTCATGCAACATCACAACAGACCGTGTGGATGATGTTCGACCCGAGGTGACATGGTACTTCAAAAAGACACCTGATGCCTCCTTGCTTGCCTCCCACATGCTGGCTCGGCTGGACCGTGACTCCCTGGTACACAGCTCACCACACGTTGCTCTCAGTCATGTGGATACCCGCTCCTACCATCTGCTGGTGCGAGATGCTAGCAAAGAAAACTCTGGCTACTACCTTTGCCTTGTGGCCCTCTGGGCTCCTGGACATAACAGGAGCTGGCACAAGGTGGCAGAGGCCATGTCTGCCCCATCCAGTGTAAGCGTGACCTGGCTAGGTGAGTAGTTGTCTGTTTAATCCTTCCTGTGCACTCAGGAAGTCTGTGGTATGCTGGGCATTGTGCCTCATTTAGATGTTTGGATCAGACAAGTGTCCTTGAGCTCCCCAGCTCCCAGGCTGGAGGGAAGCATGACGGGCTGAAAAGGTCTGGCCAGCAAGGAAAAGCATAGGTGATGTTTGTTCCAGGGCCCTTGCTGGAGAATGTGGGTTCCTTTGTTGGTGAGAGTCACCTACCTGCCTATGAGAGCTGAGCTCAGTGGCTCTTTGTTGAGTGGAGAGATAGCCATTCTTTTCTTCTTACTTAGACCCCTAGGCATTTCTGTCCTGGGCTAGTACTTCCTGAAGGGCAGGCAGTAAGAAAGAGCAGTCACCTCTTCCAGCTAACGAGAATGTCTTCTACCCCAGAAGCCGACAGTGGTTTTATCTGCACATGCCATTTAAGTAGGGGCCACCCACCTCCCTCTCTCTCTCTCTCCTCAGGCTCTCAGACCAGGTGCTGCTCCCTTGGTGGAGGAACAGAGTATCACCTACCCCATTTGTCATGTATGTGATCCCTGGAGTGCCCTTCCCTTATCACATATGTGATTGTGGTCATGTTCTATCTTGTCGTATGTCAACTGATGTACCCTCATCTTGTCATCGTGTGTGCTTCTTGGAGAGTGCTCACTTATAATGTATGTGCTCCCTGGGGATTCCTCACTGTATTATGTTTGTGCTCCTCACCTTATCACATGTGTGCTCCCAGGTAAGTCCTCTTTCATTATGTATGTGCGTCCTGGAGAGTGCTTACTTTATCATGTGTGCTCCCTGACAGGTCCTCATTTTATCATGTGTGCTCCCTGACAAGCCTTCATTTTATCACGTGTGCTCCCTGACAAGCCCTCATTTTATCACATGTGCTCCCTGACAAGCCCTCATTTTATCATGTGTGCTCCCTGACAAGCCCTCGTTTTATCACGTGTGCTCCCTGCTGCCCTCATTGTATCATCCATGTTCTCCTGGCTATCACTTTATTTTCTGTGCACATACAAATGCCTCCCTAGTGTCCTTACTTTGTCATGTGTGTGCTCTCTGATAAGTCCTTTCTTTATAATGCATGTGCTCCCTGCTGTCCCTAACTTTACCATGTGTGCTCTCTGCTATCCTCACTTTGTCACATGTGTGCTCTCTGCTGTCCTCACTTTGTCATGCCTGTGGTTCCTGCTGTGTCTTCACCTTGTCTTACGTGTTTTTGCCTTGTCTTACTGTGATTGCTGTCTTATGTGTGATTCCCGCTGTGTCTTCCTCGTATGCCTTGATTGGCTTTAACTCTATTTCCTGTAGCGTCCTGTCCTTTTTCCTCATCTCTTTTTTTTCCTGTGTGTCTTTCCACTGGGAGGAGTGTGTACTAGCCCCTCAGTTGTTCATCGCTATTCAGCTTGGGAGGGATGGGCCTGTGGGGTATGGCTGGCTCCCCTGGCTTCCTACCTGCATCATTTCCCCAGTGGACAGGCCTGTGGTCAGCTCGTCTGTTTTACAGCACTTTGGGCCTGACCAAGGCATTTGATTTTTCTTTGATTAAGGAGGCAGCATAGATCTTTAAAGGCCAGGAAATGACTTTCCCCTCTGCCTGATGCTAAACCTCCTCTGGCATGTGCACGTCAACTGCTAGGTAGTTCTTCTCTATCTTCCACAGAGAAGATATCTATCTTCCTAGAGAAGATTTGACTAAAGGGTGAGCTCCCTGCCTGTCTGTCCTCAATAAGCCTCTCTTTGGCATAGATGGGAACTTGGCAAGTGGGAACTGGGTACAGGGGGAAGACTCCTTAGAGAATAAGCAGTAGGGAAAGTCCAGTCAGAGCTGAGACAGGGGTGAGTGGGATGTGGGGGTGTCAGGCAGCCCCCAGAGCAAAATGGTGCTTTGATATCTGGAAAGCAAAAGGAGCAGGCTTATCTGGAGAGCTTTCATTCGTGCAGTCAGAAGCCCGTGCGAGACGCACTGTGAAGTCCTGAGCTGGAACAATGCTGGCCCAGCTAGGACGCTCCTTAGCAACCTTCAAAATAAAACAGATGTTGTCAGCACTGAGAGAAGAGTTTTCATCTCTGGAGTTGAATCTGTCTCACAGCTCTGATCCTAGTGCATTGTGTGGTGCTGTCAAATTCCCATTTCAGCTTTCTCCCCCCCTCCTTTCCCCTCCAACTTCTGAATCCTAGCTCCAGGAATTTTTTTTTTTTTTTTGAAAATTCTGCCTGCACTTCAATTCGAGGGCTTCTTTGAAGTCCTGCTGTATTGATCCCACATACCCTGGGGGAAGTACAGGCACTGTCAGACATCAGGGGCAAGCTCTGGGAGGGAATGGGCTTTGTAACTGGAAGGGATTTGTTGGTGACGTGTTCTCCAGAGATTGAGGAGAAATAAAGAGGCTAAACTGTGGGAAAGACTCCTTTATTATCCCAAGGATCCTGTCATCTGTTTCCCTGAAGAGTGCCAGCGCCATTGTGAAAGTTATCGGTGCATTATCTCCAGTGAGTAGAACTCCAGTAGAGCCCCTACCTTCCTGTGCCTTACACCAAATAGGCGCTCGATCAATATTGGCTGAGTGGGAGAAAATGCCAGCCCCAGTGTACAGATAATATAAAACTCATGTATATATAAACCAGAATTGTATGCAGGTATAGCCATGGCTTAGAATACCCAGAGACCCTTGTGCACATGTGAACTCACCAGGAGTGCAAATACTATGAAAAACAACTGTGTTATTCTTTCTTCCTCTTAAGTCTTCACCCTCTTCCCTGTCTATGACTCATGCTTTGCAGCTACTTGGACACTTGTCGGGAGGCGATTCAAGCCCCAAGTACAGGCCTCTAGTCACAGGCAGCCCCGAGTACAGCCACAGGCCTTTAGTCATAGTCTGCAGACTGCATTCTCTGCCCAGAAACAGAGGCAACCAGCTGACCTTAAATGTTGTCTCTAGAAATGTAGTTTGTGCATTCCATCAAATACAACTGGGAGCCTGTATAGGATAATGAAGATGTGACCCCCCAAAAAGCCAGGAAGATAGATGACCTGCTAAGTGATCATCCTAGGTTGTTTCCACAAAAGCATATTCTCTCTCTCTCTCTCTCTCTCTCTCTCTCTCTCTCTCTCTTCTCATTCTCTCTCTCCTCTCTCTCCCCTCTCTCCCCTCTCTCTCCTCTCTCTCTCTCTCCCCCCCCCTCTCTCTCTCTCTCCTCTCTCCCCCCTCTCTCCCCTCTCTCCTCTCTCTCCTCTCACTCCTCTCTCTCTCTCTCTCTTTTTTGTTTTTTTGCGACTAGGTTTCTCTGTGTAACTGCCCTGGCTGTATTGGAAATCACCCACTCTGTAGACCAGGCTGGCTTCGAACTCACAGAGATCCGCCTGCTTCTGCCTCCCAAGTGCCGGGACTAAAGGTGTGCGTCACCACCACCCAGCTCACAGGGGCATTCTTAAGAAAGTTGGATTCCTGTGCAGATATGACACCACACTCAGTTTTGCACTTGCCATGTTAGGAATTACAATTCCCATTTACCGAACACTTACTTTTCCCAGGCACTGATTGAGGACTTATATTCACGTGATGGTCAGGTGGGGTGTGCTATTGACCATCTTTGGAAAACGGACTCTTCCCCAGTGGCCAATTCTTGCTTCTTGTTTGGGAATGGCTTAGAATGATGGCCGAGTTGAGTCTTCCCTAAGATATTGTCACCGTATGTGGGGAGCATCTTTGGCTTTGAGAATCAGTTTCGCTGCCTGAGATGGCCATCGTCTAGTCTTAAAGATGAACTGGTCCTGTTCTCAATCTTGGATCTGTTGTGCTGGTTGATGAGGGGGGTGGGAACTGATGGGGTAGTCTCAGTGTTACACAGGCCTGATATTATCGATGGTCTGAAAAGTCAAGGATCCTTTGTAGCAGGATGGGAGGAATCTGGCTGATTTTTTTTTTTTTTTTTTTTTTTGAAGGTGAGAAAAAGGCCTTTTGCTAGGATTTGTGTCCGCCTTTGAAGGAAGAAAAGATATAAGTTGGTTTGCAAAATGAAGAACAAAGCGGCAGACATAAAAAATATAATCAAGATCAAAAGGGGCAAAGAGAATCTAAGAATAGATCGTGCAGGAGGTTGGGATGAATTAGTTGTTGCAATTGAGCACTGAGTTTGTGAGTTTTGAAATTGAGACAAAAAGAGATGTGATTATCCAGTTCTCCGAGGAAAGAAAACATAAACTCCTTCAGAGAGGCAAACTTTTTCTTGGCACAGGATTTATCCCATGCTCTTTCATTTCGGGGGCAGTGGATAATTTAGTGGACAGTGCTCGTAACTGTTCTTTTAGCAAAGGCCTTCAGTGACTGTTCAAATGGATTGTTTCTTATATCCACACTCGCTATGAGCTGAGGGCGTGAGTTGTCAGTGTGGAAAGGAGTTTCTCTCGAGAACTTGAATTGCTTCAGGAAACAAATGTTGCTTTGTGTTGATCCAATTTAGTGTATGGCTAAAACGTAGAGAGCTGAGCGGAATGGCCAGTTAATCTGCACATTAAGCCATCTCTCTCTGCTATCAGATGTCTTAAACGAGCCTTTGGCAAGAGTTGGATACTAATCAGTTTATGGTTGAGCTCTCTGCCCAAAGTACCAGACTTCTGCAGTGCTAATTAGAGAGGGTTCCAAGGGCTTGGGATTGGAGGGGAGGGGGGCAGAGCTGAGTTCACTGTTCAGGCCTAAGAACCTGATTTGCATTCTCCCCAGTGAAGAACCATCCCTTCTTTCAGCAGTGTGCCAGAAAGGAGGGTAATTATTTTTTTCTTTAAAAGGACTGTTAGTCTGCTAAGCACTTAGTAGATGCCCTAAGACATCCTGTTTAGATCTATGGGATTTTTAGCATGACTGTTGCCCATATCTGTCCAGAATTATTCCAGAAGTGTGAGTGGTGGAGCATTGGAGTCAGGGAGACTTGTGGGGGCTCTGTTGCTTCTTTGGTTTTCTTGGTTTAATAGGAAGATGCATAAGGTGCTTAGCATAGTGCCTGGCAGTTATATGCTTGGTACATTCCTTGGCAGTAGTGATGGTGATGATTTTGAGGGTCTTCTTCACCAAGTCGTTAGCCAGTCAGGATGTAGCAGTTTTGTTTGGGCACCAGGGAATCCAGCTTGGAGGAACCAGGAATATATGTCCCAGAAGTAGCATTCCCAAGAGGTGCTGGGGTAAGGGGGTTGAGCTGACCACACCCAGCCCTTCCTACTGTGCTCACAAGTCTGGATTTTTATCTCCCTCTCTTAGAGGAGTAAATGAGGATGAAGAGAGTGAGCGCATAGGTATTCCATTTGCTCTGAAACAGCTAGTGCTGACTTCTGTCATGATAATAGTTCTGCCTAGGTACTGCAGAGAAATTGCCCCACCACAGGACTTTGTTTGTAGCTGCCTCTGTTTAGAAATTAGAGAATCTTTAGTGTACAAATTACTGTGCTAACTCTTTGACAGTTGGCTGCCTCTAAAGTACCTGCCTGCTTCAAGATCCACAGCCGTGGAAGGCTCCCACTGTTTTCTCTAACTCCAGCCTTCTAGCCTTTCCTCTCATCAGCTATACCAAGAGCACTGGTGGAGAGGCCTGTTAGAACATGTCCTTGCACAGGGAGGGGCCAGAGCGTCTCGGCTATCACTCTGGGCTCCTGGGAGGGAGTAGGCTCTGAGAAAGCCTTGGTATCCCAAGGATTGAATGAGCTTGTCCAGGTAGGTTAGGTTGGGAGCCAGGTCATGTAGATAAAGTCTCCCCTGCAATTCTGCTCAAACTCTATACAAATATTCTCTAACTTAGCTCCCCTAGGCTTCAGTTTTGCTTGTCATTTAAAATGTACACGGAAATAATACTAATTCCATGACATTGTTGTAAAGATTAAGCAAAATAACAAGGAAAGTTTTGTGGTCTGCTGCCATGGATCTGTAAGGCCTTCAATAAATGCTAGTTGCCACCATGGTTATTATTGTAGAATGGGGATAAGGTTATATACCTACTTTATAGAATTGTCAGAGTAAACGAAAGACATCTTTATTCCTTGCTAATACAGCGTGGAAAGTTGGGTGTCTCCTGAAAACAATAGGCACAAAATACTTGAGTCTGTAACTTATCCATTGATTCTCAAGGCTTTTCATTATTTCGAAAGTTATGAGAAAGAAATTTAATGATCCATGGGAGTCTACAGCTTTGGAGGTAGGTGTGTGTATGCGCGCGCGCGCGCGCGCGCGTGAATGCAGGTGTGGACCTGGTACCCAGATTAGAAAGTAGGTCCCTGTTTTCACATGCTACTATCATTCGGCTTGGAATGGCTCTGTGTTCTGAGAAAGAGCTGATAGCGTGGGTTGTTGTTTGTTTTCAGCTTTTCAAAACAAATTTACAAACATTCACAGTAGAAGAAATAATCACCAGCTTTAACTATAAGTATCTTGCTCATCTGATTTCAGTGTTCTTTCCTCCCTTGGCGACACACACACACACACACACACACACACACACACAGTCTCTCTCTCTTTCTCTCTTATACTTTCCTTTTTATCTACAGAAACATAAACCATTCCCAAGTTCTCTTTTGTGAGAGAACTTCTGTTTTCCTTTCTAGCCCAGGTTGGCTACAGCACCCTCCTGCCTCTGCCTCTCACATGCTGGAATTACAGACATGTGCTACCACACACAGTCTCCCGATACCTCTTTCCCACTTAATGCTTCAGGATGCATCCAAACTGATGAGCATTTTTCAAACATAACTGTCCTTGCATTCTTAGCTGATTTCTTGATGAGATCAGGCAGAATGTAGCAGTAATCAGTTGTGAAATACCATGCCAAAAATGAGCATTTTTATGCAAAATATTGAATTTAGTCCAATTCAGGCAGTATGCTAATATCTTTGATATAGAAGGCGCTTTATGCATTTCATGTGCAGATGGATGCTGTGGGTAGTCCCTAGCTTTGGAAAGAGTCCTACAAGGTTCCATGAGATGTACATACAAATAACAGAAGTTCAAGGCAGTGTTCTAGTAAAATCTCCAGAGAGTGGGGAGCCTGGCAGGTGGCAGGATCTCTGAACACTTTGTGAATGAGAAGTGGGGATGTGGGATGGTGTACCCAGGGAGATCAGAGGAGGCTTTCTGTGTTGCCAAGGTGAGGCCACAGAGAAGGGGCATGGTACCAGAGGCCTACTGAAAGACAAAACCTCCACAACCATTCGGAAAACTGAAACAATGTAAAAGGATACCTTCGCACATGCACACAACAGAAACGAAACAGGAACCTGTGCCCTGACTTCTGATGTCATAGGCATCATCTGACTGATGTCATAGTCAGCATCCCGTCTTCTCTGAGAGTGTTCATCTGAAATTGGCTCACAAAGCTGGTAGACAGCTCAAACAAACCTACACTTTGTCACTTCACAAGCCCAAACCCCACTAGTCTGTGCATTCAACCTGAGGCTGTTTTTGGTGGCGGTGGGGTTCATGCTAACTTCAACAGGAGTAGCAGAGCAGCCACCAAAGCCCATGGAGACATTTTCCTGGCCAGCCAATGAGATTCTTATAACCAGATGGGAGTATCCTGTAGCCCTACTGTGTTATACCCCTCCCCATCACCTGGAATCACAGGAGGGAGACAGATCCCTTTGGGGCGGGGGAGGGGAGTAGAGTGGGAGAATCTATTTAGCTAGTTCCTCAACAGCATGCTGAGCAGGTGCCCTAGGCAATGAGATAGGGGGTGTGACAGAGAGGACAGCAGAAACTAGGAGCAGTGGAGTGCTGAGAGGGATAGAGGGGAGGCAGTATTAGGGTTAGGTTGGGTTCAAATGGTGAGGGTCTTGAATTCGGGCTAGGGTACATACTCTGAACTGAGCAAGTGGGAGGAGGCTAGGAGTTTTATGACTGTGACTTGCCAAGTATATCAGTTAAAGGGCCATTGGGAGGCCATGATAGTCTTGCTGGAGGCAGTGAGGGCCACAGTAAGGGTGGTGTTCCCTGTGATTTCTCTCTTAACTGTCACGTGTCAGGCTTGCAGTGGGAAGAGTGGAAGGGAAACTGAGGAGGCATGCGGCTTACTCTCTTGGAGTGTGTAGGCAAAAGGAAGAGGTAAGATGGAGCACTCACCCCAACCTGGGTTGGCCAGGAGAGAGAATGGTAGGAATGTGGTCCCAGAAACTCAATGGAGCGTTGGAAAGGGTGAACAGGCTGTGCTTCTTTGGAATGGGTTCCAGCTGTTTCCTCCGTGTGCACACTGGTGAGGGAAGATGCAGACTGAGGTGGGTTACGTTGTGACCTGGCTACACGTAAGATGCTGTGGAGCCCCAGTCAGTGTGCCTGACACAGCTCCACACCTGTGTTGGGTTCTGAAGTCTGTAAAACACTGAGTTTTGGGGAATAGCCAGGGAGGGAAGGAAAAGAGGGTAGGGGGAGAGGTAACCTGCTGGAGCTTTTCCCCCTAGCCACTAAAAGGTCAGTTATTCATGTTTCCACTTCTTAATCATCTTTTAAATTTAACTAGATAAAATTGTATACATATATTATACATATGTGTGTGTCTACATTGTGTGTGTGTGTGTGTGTGTGTGTCTGTGTATATGTGGTTTTGTTTTTGGTGATTTGGTTTTGTCTTTATTTTTGAAACAGGGTCTCACCATTTAACTCTGACTGGCCTGGTACTCAAAGTGATTCTCCTTTGCTTCCAGAGTGCTGGGATTAAAGCTATGTACTACCACATCTAGCTTAACATTGCATATATTTATGGTGTATATCATGATACTTGATACCTGTGTGCAGGGTGGAATGGCTAAAGTAATTAACATGTCTGTTACCAATGGTTACGCTGACTCTGAATGGTAGTAACATTAAAAATCCATTCTCTTAGCCATTCTCAAGCACCTATAGACAGTCATCTAAGAACAGTCACTGTGTTGTAAATGAACATCCTTTGACAAACACCTGCCCCTCCCCTGCCCCCGGCCTCTGAGAACTATCATTTTATTTTTTGCTGCTTGATTTTTTTAGGTTCTGTGAGACATTTCTCTCTGTCTTTCTTACTCTGATAACACAATCTCTATCAGGCTATCTATTTCATTTCATTTCATTCAAGACAGAATTTCTTTTGTTTTAAAAAGCCACAAAGTACTGTAGTGAGCCCATGCATGCATGCATACGTGTGAGTGTGTGTGTGAGTGCGTATCTCCTACACTGTCTTTCTCCACTCACCTGTTGACACTTAGGTGGACTCCCTCTTCTGGCTACTGTGGACAGTGCTGTGGTGAGCATTCCCTGTCATTCATCATTATTTTCACAGCCTTTAGAAAGGGGTCTCTTTGGAAGAAAGTGCTTGTGGCTGGAAGTAAACCATGAAAGACAGAAAGGTTTGTTATTAAAAAGTACATGATCTGTTGGAGAACAGAAGTCCTGAGGGGAGCGAACGGCAAGGCATCTTAGTTTCACCGGTCAGTCGGGCTAGGGATTGGGCCCATGGGAAGCCAGCCGTCCTCTGGGTCACATTCCCTGTGGCAGTAACTGGCAATGTCATTGCCAGCACAGCTTTCAGTGCCCTGAAAATCGTCCTGTTGAGCATGGGGCTTAGAAACTGTGAAGTTTGGAAGAGAGCGGGTTTGACTCAGGAGAGATTCTGGTCTTCAAAGATAGGAAGGATGCAGCCCTGGACAAGATCTCCCACCAGTGAGCCATGTGAGGAGGTTACTTGACTTTTAAAGGTGTTCCTTCTGGGAATGAAATGGAATTGTGAATGGTAAACAGTGTATATGTGTGCTCATATTTGTTGTTGTGTACGCCAGGAACCAGGTTAAGTGGGGAGGGAACAAGCACAGTCATGCCACAGTAGATGTGTTGAGGTCATAAGACTGGAGTTTTCCTTTCCACCCTGTTGAGGCAGGCTCTCCTGCTGTTTCTGCCATGTTGTGTACTCCAGGCTAGCAGGCCTGTGAGCTTCCGGGTAATCTTCCTGTCTGTGCCTTCCATCCTGCCATGTAATGAGTACCACCAGGCTCGTTACCTTGGTTCTAGGGACTGAACTCAGGTCATTCAGTATGACACAACTACTGCTTTTACTCTCCGAGCCATCTCTCCAACCCCTTCTATGTATATTTCTTAATTCCTCATCCTTGCAATGATGTTAGGAGGTGGGGTCATAGTCATGGTCTGCATTGATACGGATGAGGCACCAGAGAGCTTAAGACATTTGTTCAAGATTGTTCGCAGATCAGTGGCAGAAGCAGGATTAGCACACGGTCTGCTTGCTGACCACTGGTGCTTCACCCCTGCAGATCGTCTTCATTGCTCTCCATGACCTCATGAAGTAGTGTCGAGGTTGATGGTGTTGCATCAGGAAGTGTTACCCATACCATACTCAAAGTAGACAGAGTTCTATAAATAGCAGCCAGAGTGGTTGCTGCCACAAAAGGTTGAGTGCAGAGTCCTAGGATAGCTGTGTTTCATGTTTCTCTTTCGCTGGCTCCAAGCCTCCTCCACGCTTGCCAAGAAACCTGTGTTAAAACCCCCTGCTAGCCTTCCTTCCTCTGCCTGCCCCCTCCACATTACCTCTAGTCACCACACACTCCTGCCACTGTGGTGCCCCAGCGTTTGGGATGCTCTAAAGCTTAAAGCCATGTGCCATCTTGCTGTGTGCATACTACTTCAAATCTGTCATTTCCACATTAGATGAAGCTCGTTGTTCTGTTCCACTTTTCAGTCTGAACCAAATTTTGACTTAACAGAAGGGTCTAAAGGCCTTGAATGTGGGGTGCTGAGGGTCTTGCATGTCCTCTGCATATGACAGTTCCTGGGAGGTTACCTCTCAATCACTTGCTGCTAGGAAAGCTTATGGCATGTTAGCCCCCTTCCAGGAGATGGGAAGACAAGCTCAGAGCCCCATCCACCCCCTGCACTGCTGCCCACACACACAGCAAAGTGATGCAGCCTTGCCCCCGCTACCACTGATGTCCCAGCAACCTATGGTACCTACTTACACAGCACCCACAGCATCACAGCTGGGCTGCGCTCACACAGCCAGGAAGGGGCCCTGTGGTTTTACCTCTGCAGTGAAGCCCAGTCTTACAATTACATGCTTGTGAAGACGACATTTGAGAGAATTAAGATTTTGAATTCTTTCCATTTCCTAGCCCTGTTAATCATTCTTGGAGAAGTCAGGATGTTATAAATTTCATTAGAAGTGTAAATCACAAAAGAACAGTTCCTTGACCTCAGCAGTTTATAATCCATGTGAGTCATAAATAAAAGCAGCAAGAAATAAAACAAAATTGCTAAAGGTGATGGAGATAAAGAGAGCCCTGGAAAGTGGAAGGCTCTGTTTAAGTCGAATGATTTTTCTTATAGAAGGCAAAGCGCTTGGAGCAAAGAAAATGTAGACTTTTCTAATAACCTTACCATTAATCCAGGGGATATATCTTGAATTCCTACTGTGTTCCAGGATCTTGGGGATGAGACTCCCAAGCAAAGAGTAGTTGCAGAGTGAATAACTGGTGTAGGAAAGATGTATGGGAGCTCAGAGAAGGAGAGCCATCATCCCTAGGGACACTGAGGGTCGCAGACCATCCCAAACACTGTTGTACCACAAGGGCATCCACCTATATGGTAGTTAAAAGCCTGTGGAGGGGGAGTGGAAAGGAAGGAAGGCTACCAAGGGGTTCTAATACATGTTCCTTAAGGAGGCAAGTGAGGAGGAGCCTGCAGCCAGTAATGATACAAGCGTGGAAACACTGTGGGGAAGCGGGTGGTGATATTGAGCAGACTTACCAGGGCCAGGTTCACTATGTGATGGCTTCATGGTTGGCAGAGTTACAGGGTGAGTTATTTGTGGCAAGAAAAGGAAGTCCTTTGGGGAGTCTAAGCTAGGGGGTGTTGGCTGACTGAATACAGATTCAGTGGAAAATAGCAAATGATGATAAGAATATGAATGAGGACCTGGGGACCTTGCATTTGGGGCACAGCCAGGAATGGCAGGAACCTGAGCCCTAGTGGGCCTCAGACTGTGGATTGTCCTCTGTGTTAGAACTTTGCATTACTGTTCCAGTGGGAGCTTCGGAGGTCTGTGGGCTTGCTTGGCCTCCCAGAGACAGTCTTGATAGGATGTGGACACTTAAGTTTCTGAGATCACCCTCAAAGATTCCAACTGCCTGTAGCACCTGCTAGCATCCCTCATCCTATGAATAAGTGAGGATTCTGACCCTGGGCATTTAGCTTCCTGCCTTGGGCCTTTTCTATTTTTAAATTGAACCTTATTTTTTAATGTATATGGGTATTTTGCCTGTATGTTTGTCTGTGCACCGCATGTGTACTATGTTCTCTGAGGCCATAAGAGGGGATTGATTCCTGGAATTGGAGTTACAGATGGTTGTGATTGCAGTGTGGGTTTTGGGAATTGAACCCAGGTCCATTGCAAGAGCAGCAAGTGTTCGTAACTTCTCAACCACCTTGGCAGTTTTCTTAAGGCAGATATAGGAAGAAGTGATTTAGAAACACTCTTATAGGGTCTTTGCTGCCCAACACAAAGACTTGATTTCTATCCTAGGAGTTGATAAGATGGACAATTTGTCACAATATGAGCGGTTCTTGGCTTGTTCCCTTTGCCAATTCTTATGTTGCTGTGTTTTTGCTCTCTCATCTTCAGAACCAGAATACCAAGTCTACCTGAATGCGTCTAAGGTCCCTGGGTTTTCAGATGACCCCACAGAACTGCAATGCCGGGTGATAGACATGAAGCGCGTGGAGGCCGGTGTCCGACTTACCGTGTCATGGTACTACAGAATGAACCGTCGCATTGGTGACGAAGTGGTGGCCAGTGAGCTTCTTGCAGTCATGGATGGAGACTGGACTCTAAGATACGGAGAAAGGAGCAAGCAGCGGGCCCAGAGTGGAGAGTTTATATTTTCTAAGGAGCACACAGACACATTCAGTTTCCGGATCCAAAGGACTACAGAGGAAGACAGGGGCAATTATTACTGTGTTGTGTCTGCCTGGACCAGGCAGAGAAACAACAGCTGGGTCAAAAGTAAGGACGTCTTCTCCAAGCCTGTCAACATATTCTGGGCCTCAGAAGGTAGGAACTTCATGTTGGTCGTCGTTCCGTTTTGTTTTAGTTTAAGTCATCTGTCTGTGTCTGTTTCAGTTACCATCACCCTCCACTCACACTGCAAATCTATACTGATACTTGAGGAAACTGTAATCCCCCATGATCCTCCTTGCCCCCCTTTATAGACTCTGTGTCCCCAAGCTACGAGGGAAGGGCCTCTGCAACTCACTGTTATTAGCAAAGCCTTGCATTTTCTGCACCCCATTGTTTCTTTTTCTTCTTTTCAGCTGCCTGCCTCCTCTCTGAGAGCAGTTGTCCCAGAAACCCTCCTAAGTGATAAAGTTTTCCTCTCGCATTCCTTGCAAAGAAGTCAGGTACCCTCCTGTTCCTCAGTGAGATTTCTACCATTTCCCCTCTGAATCTCCTTGCCCAGGGCCATATCTCTTCCTCCTCCCTCTTTCTCATAGCCCCTCTTTCTCATAGCCCCTCCTATCACTAACTTGATTGACTCCTGGGTCTTCTGTTCATTTGCTGGAGATGCCAGCCTTGCTTTCACGGCCACTCTGTTACTACTCCTATCTGGCTAGCTTTATTGAAGTCATCCTGGAAGATTTCAAAAAGCAAAGATCCCAGTAGAAATTATGTTTGGATTGGTCCGAGGTGTGTGTAGTCTGGACGCTGGTATTGAATCCTCTCGAGTAGCTACCATGGAGAACCCTGGTGTAGACAAGGCTTTCATTGTCATTCCCCTGTCCTTGTCTAAGTTCTCTCCAAGTGTCACATCCTCTGTCCTTTTGGGTCCTTCATTCCCAATTCTGAAAATCAGACCAGCTCACTTTTGATAGCTGAAACCCAACTCCTCCATAGCTGAAGTTTAACATGCCTGGTTCTCTGTGCACACAGTCTTTCTAGATTATTCCCTGTAGTGTTTCAGACCTATTCATCCTACCATCTGACATTGTCCTTCTTCCTTACTTGGTCTTCGCTTCTCTCTTACCAGAAGTCCACCATGTACCTGTGGGTCCAAGGCCAAGGGCCAAGGGGTAAGGAGAATTATATGATCACCACAGTGATATCTTAACCTAAGTTCCCAGTCAGTCATGTCCCTCCTTTGCATCCTTAACTCCCTAGCCACCGGCTTGGTCTACCCTATATTCTACTTAAAACACAACCCTATTTAAAGCCAACTTTGCTGTCTCCTTGGCTGCATATGCAGAGCTAGAGGCACTTGAAGGAGAAAACATTCCAACAGTGGTCTGGTTTCACTTTAAATCTCCAATCCCTTCTGTCATATGGGCTCTCAACATTGAGAGCCATTCTGGTTTCCTTCATGTGTTTACTTCCCCACTCTCCTAAGTGATAATTGCATGCCACCTGCTCTCTCTACAAACATCCTCCCCCAGCCTCCATCAGCTTCTGGCCTTGCTTCTCCATCCCCTATAAAAAGATAGTCAAAGGAGAACTTCATCTGCCAGCAGCATTGAGCCTGTTACTCACCCTAATGTCTTAGCAACGGTCAGCCCCTTTCACAGCTCAGGCACATGACCCTCTCTCTTATGTCTTTGATAGTCTCTCTCCTCTGGTCCTTCCCAACCAGCCTGTTAACATTGCTGTTAGGAAAACTAATTTTGATTGTTTTGTTAAACAGGGTTTCTCTGTTTAACACTCCTGGCTGTCCTAGAACTCGCTTTGTAGACCAGGCTGGCCTGAAACTCACTGAGCTCTGCCTGCCTCTGCCTCCCAGGTGCTGGAATTAAAGACGTGTGCCACCACCACCTGGCTATCTTCTTCTTTCATCTTTCTGTTTCTTATAACCCTTGCCCACCGCTCTGTCCTTTGGTAGCAGTGGATTTGATTGAACTATATTTAATTTCTCTATTTCTCCTCCATTTTTCTTTGGGACCTACTTTCCCCTCACTGCACATATTAAGATTGCTAGACATCAACACACTACAGAAACCTGTTATCATTTTTCTTCCTTCCAGAAATGCCTTGGCTTTCCCATGGCTTGTAGGATGCCTTCCCCAGATTTGTTTCTGTATTCACTGGATGCTGCATCTCAGCCTCCTTTGCTGCTTCCTGTCCATCCTCCCAGTTCCCATACAGGAAACGTCAGGACAGAGTTCCTGAATTCCTGTTTACCTCCCTTAGTGATGTCTTCACACTCCACCAAGCAGTGACTGCCTCCCAATTCTGCATGTTTATCCCAGCATGTTCTATAACTCTAGATTCAGTGTTATGCAGCCTTCTTGCCTAGCAGACACCTTTCAGACTTGTGTCAGAAATGGAACCTCTGGCCTCTGCAGCCTATCTTTGTTCACCTTTGGTTGCTGACCTAAACCTTCTCCCCTGACTCCTCATTCTTTTTATTCTGTTTGCTTTGTTCAGTTTCAAGTGCTGAGGATTGAACCTAGGATCTTAAAAGCATTATGCAAGCTAGCCACGCCTTGGCTCCTAACTTCCCCCTTTTGGTTGCTGTTTGATTGACTTGTTGCCTTTTTGTTTTTAGAGGCAAGGTCTCTTGTAGCCCAGTCATCCTCAAACTCACTATGTAGTCAAAGATAACTTTGGACTCCTAATACTCCTATCACTACTTCGTAAATGCTGGAATTACAAACACCACCATGCCATTTCTCACTCCTCGTTCTTGAGACTGATTTAGAGTCTAATGACTCTGCTATCTCTCACTTGTGTTTATATCACCTGCCTCCTCTCTGATCTGCTCCCATCCACCCTTAATCACACCCTTAGCTGCTGGGCAGCGGTGGCACACACCTTTAATCCCAGCACTTGGGAGATAGGTGAATCTCTGAGTTCAAGGCCAGCCTGGTCTACAGAGAGAGTGTGTGTTCCACACACTTAGTATCCAATCAGATCATGAAATTCTTCCACCCTGGACCTTCACAGGTTCCCAATCTCAGAGTCCCCTAATAGACTGATGAGCTAACCCCCACAGCTCTTTCCACTGCCTACTCTCCCCTGCCCTTCCCCTGGTTCCCCTCACCATCTGATAAGCTCTATAGCTCACCATTTGCCATCTCTGCCTAGAAAGCTTTCCCACCTCCCTCAGGTGCCTAGTCAAATGTCATCTTCTTAGTGGGACCTTCCTGGGCTACTCTGTCTATAACTCTACTCCCTTTCCCCATACCCAGTCCTATACTTGTCTTTTGTCTGTTTTTCTTCTGTGGTGGTTCTCACATTTTTACCACCTAACCACACCATGTGTTTTATCTGTTTGTCCTCCTCTACTGGCACATAGAGTGAAGGGTTGTTGTGCCTTTGGTTCACTATTCCATCACCAGAGCCTATGATATGGCACCAATTGCCTTCTCTGCCTTTACATGTCCTATTGATTGGGGTCATTGCACTGGTGGTCATCTGATTAAGAAGGCATTTCATGGCTGGGCAATGGTGGTGCATGCATTTAATCCCAACACTCAGGAGGCAGAGACAGGCAAATCTCTATGAATTTGAGGCCATCCTGGTCTACAGAGTGAGTTCAAGGACAGCCAAGGCTACACAGAGAAACCCTGTCTCAAAAAAAAAAAAAAAATCCAAAACAAAACTTTTTAAAGGAAGAGGCATAATTCATTTCATTTTTTAGTAGTTATTTGAATACCTTCCACATGCCTGACTTTGCTAGTGTGACTGGAGAAACCTAACGTATACATGCTTAGGGATTAGTGTTGGACAGAGAAGCCCAAAGAACACACAAACCCACTGGTCGTGTAGCCATAGACATTGGCTCAGAATCCTAAAACCACATCTCTGAAGTCAAAAGTGTAAACCAGGTAGAAATGGCCATATCTGCAGATGCAATTGCATTTAGTGATACATTATAGGGCCAGGCAGCGAAGAGCCATGCTGGCACATGCTGGCAAGCAGGCTAACCCTCGGCAGAGAAGACTGTGGTGTGGCTAGCCTAGCCTATCTTCCCTCACTCTCTGAGTCTTAAGAGGCCCGATAACCCTCTGAGTTCTCTCGATGAAACATTTCAAGGATTTGAAATTCCACACACTCACCAACCATTGCACCTCAGATCGATTCTGACCACTGCTCCCCCTGTGGCAGTTTTTTAGTCTGTTCAGACACCTTATTTTCTTTTGGAGGCTCCATGTTTTCCTTAGTTATCGTGTGGCAAATTGCACATAAATCCCTATTTCCTGGATACTTTGATTTTTAGATGCATATCCGTTTTAACCAAACATGTTGGAAATGACCTCCTCCCTCTGTTTCTTCACTCCAGATTCTGTGCTTGTGGTGAGGGCACGGCAGCCAAAGCCCTTCTTTGCTGCAGGAAATACATTTGAGATGACTTGCAAAGTGTCTTCCAAGAATATTAAGTCACCACGCTATTCTGTTCTCATCACGGCCGAGAAGCCTGTTGGGGACCTCACCAGTCCCAATGAAACCAAGTACATCATCTCCCTGGACCAGGATTCCGTGGTAAAATTGGAGAACTGGACGGACGCATCGAGGGTGGATGGCGTTGTGTTAGAGAAGGTTCAAGAGGATGAGTTTCGATACCGAATGTACCAGACTCAGGTGTCTGATGCAGGGTTATACCGCTGCATGGTGACAGCCTGGTCTCCTATTGGTGGTAGCTTGTGGCGAGAAGCAGCGACTAGTCTCTCCAATCCCATTGAGATTGACTTCCAAACCTCAGGTGAGCAGAGAACTCCGTGAAGCCATAGATTGAACAGGAAGACAAGCCTAACATTTCATCGAGGGTCCTTCTTATTTATTTGTTTATTTTTGTGTATGTACAAGTGGTGTGTATATGTGGTATATGTGTGTGATTTATGTGCACATGTGTGCTTGGAAAGCAGAGGAGGTATCAAGTGTCTTGCTCTGTCACTCAACAGTTTCCTGCTGAGCCTGGAGCTAGGCCGATGGCTAGAAAGCCAGGGATCCTCTGTCTCCACACCACCAGCAGTGCACACACAGTTCTGGGGTCACAGGCACATGTGGCCTCATGGGGCTTTTTATATGGGTGCTGGGGATTTGAATTCAGGTACTCATTATGAGGCAGCAATCACTTTATATACTGTGCTGTCTCCCAAGCCCCTGTCCTTGCTTTTTCAAATAGCTTGTGAAATGGAATTTGTGTGCCATTTAGTTTATCCCTGTAAGGTCTGTAATTCTGTGGCTTTTCACATCTTCACAGGATGGTTCGACCATCAATCACCATAGTCAATTATAGAACATTTCTGTAGTGCCCAGATGAAACTCAGACCCCTTAACCAGCAGAGTCCAGCCTCCCACCCCAGTAATCACTCTGCTTTCTCTATATATGGATTTTCCCACACTGCATACTACACACATATGTCTCCTTTGTATCTGACTCACTTAACTAAGCATAGTGTCTTCAGATGTCACCCATGTAGCAGCATGCTTTCCTGTCATGTCATCGTTATGACTGAATACTATCGAATCACATGGTTAGGCCACACTATCATTTCGTCAGCTGATGGACAGTTCAGGTGTGTCTGGTCAATTTCCCACTGTTTTAATTCTATCATAAACACTCATGTGAAAGTTGTTTATTTATTTATTTAAAATGTATTTTTTTATTTAAAAAAAAAAAAAAAGACAGGAACTTATACCTCAGTCCTCAGGGGACATAGTGGAGAGAAAAGCATGTGGCTGTCAAAGCAGATGGTTCAGAATGGGAGCCTGAATCTGGTCTCGTTTCATGGCTTCCAACTCCAGGACTGTAGGTGGTGACCGAAGCTCTGGGATTGGATGAACTTCTGTAATTAGGGGTCACCAGAGTTGCTGTGGGACTGTGTATTGGCGACTCTCTCAGCTTGGTTTGTTAAGAATAGTTATTTGTGATATTTATCTTTGGTGTTTATTGTGTCTGCCCAGAAATGAATTCATCCTTAGTGGAAATATTTCACACTTAAAGTGTGACTCAATAGGCCTGGACACACCTTCTGTGTTGTGTGTCTTTCAGTAGGAAGATGGCTTTTAAAGCTTCAAATGCCCAGTCTCATTTAGATGATCCATGTGAAAAATTGTCATCTGTGAATATTAGACTAACAGTTCTCACTAATCTGCCCTTGTTTGCTAGTTAGGGATTTGGGTTTTTTGTTTCGTATTTTTTTTTTTTTTAAGTTGGGGATTTTTGAATGCATACATTTATGCTCATCTACAAAGATTCTGTCATTAACTGAATCAATATAACATATGCAAGATGCTTTAATTAAATTATTAACTTTTGGAGGTGGAGAGATGGCTCAGTGGTTAAAAGGACATAACTGCTTTTGCAGGGGACCCAAGTGTGGTTCCCAGCTCCAGGAAATCCAATACCCTTTCCTGGTCTTCCTGGGCAGTTGCAGTCATGTGCACATACCTATACACATAATTAAAAATAAAATGTATCTTTTTAAAAAAATTTTTAAATGTGTCACCACACTTGACTCTTGTTGGGCATTTTGTCATGGAAAGGACTTAGCCACTTACCAAATGATGTCCCCATATTTGTGTTTGTTGAGATGATTACATGATTTTGTCCTTTTTTCTGTGTTTCTGTCTTACTATCTGCTATGGTCAGTTCTATCTTATTTTACATTTGCTATTTGATCATTCTTTCAATTATGTAGAAGAAGGGAGATATGAAGTCCTTTATGTATTTCTGGGTTAGGGATGGATATTGGGTTTATTTCTTAATTCTTTAAATCTCAGTTTGTCAGCTGGTAATCTCTTCCAGGTTGAATAGATTGCCTAAAAACTATATTCCATCTGTGGAATTGTGACAATCTGTCCCCATCTTCATTAGAAGCTGCCACCTGATTGACCAGCCCAATGCTAGAGCCCCAGATTGCCTCCTCCACCCCCAGTAAACAAGAGTCTTTACTTCCTACACAACAGCACTTCTCCTTAAGATCCATGACGAAGAAGTCCTCCCTGGCCACACCATCCTGTCACCTAATCTACAGGCTTGTTCTCTTGTTAGTGGGTCTGAGTTTCCCAGGGGAAATCTACTAGATCATGGCTTTTACTGACCCAAGTGTCAGGGTTAAAATGAGACTTAAACATGATGATGTAGGCACCATCCTTTTAAAGGAGTTGCAAGTTTTTCCTTTTTAATATAGAAATTTGTAAATAGAGTGAAAGCACTCAGGTATTAAGAGCACTGGGCATTCTTCCCGAGGACCTGGATCAATTCCTAGTACCCACGTTGCAGGTCACATCTGCTTATAACTCCAGTCCCAGGGGATCTGACACTGTTTTCTGGCCTCCATGGGAACAACACATGTGCTCAGATATACACGCAGGCAAACTGGGCATACACTTAAGATAAAAATAATAATTAAAAAATTAAAATAGAGCCATGCCGTAGAAAGTAGAACAGTCACACCCCCACCTTTACCCTGCCCTATGAAACACTAATTTAGGTTGTTCATCTTTCTAGAACTTTTCCTCTGGTGTTATCTTCGTGACTTGGAAATCTTGGCTGTACATAAAATTCTATGACCCACTTCCTTCCTTTAATGTAAGATAATCAGTTTTCCTGTTACAGTCGATGCTAGGTAGACACTAACCCAGTGATTGCAGCATGTAGCATCACTTAGCCATGACCCCATGGCTGGAGGAGCAGATGGTTGCAGTATTTGCTTACACAAAAATGCTGCCCTTCAAGCCTTTTTTAAGGGTGGGGATGGAACATGGCTGTGTCAATGTTTGTATAAAAGTTAAGTGGTCCCTATACTGTCAGCCGACTGACTAGGAGTTTAGGGACCCCTATTGACTGCCTGCTCACTGAATTCCTCAAGTCTGTGGTCTGCAAAGCTAACTAGACAAAATCCCTTACAAAACAGCAATGCCACAAAAATAGACAATAATGAAAATATTTCTAAATATCCCACTATTCTGGGATAATGACCTTATTAACATGGAGCTATTGATTTCATTAGAAGGAAATCCAGTAGTGTGAGTAGTTCGTTTGCCACAATGAAGGCCTTCTTCCCCAGCCCTGTCTGTATTGTAAGACAGAGCACAGACCCTCTCACACCCTCCCTTAGTTCCCACGGCAGCCACCAACCACTAGGGGAATGGGAGTTATGACTTGTGACCCAGAAGGCATTTGGGGTTTTCTTTGGAAATATAAAGAAAAGTGACATTTGTTCAAATTAGGTAGGTCTTTCTTCATTGTTTCAAATAAGAAAAATACACAGTTGAGTATTTCATTGTTTGGTCACTTGGGGTTCTCATAGAAGGACCCTGAATGCTTTATCAAAGAAAGCCCTTAGTGGAGTTGTTTATTACAATGAAGTTTCCAATCTTTGCGAAAATTACAATCCCTTGTTCACCATGGCCACTGACACCCTGAGCCAACAGAAACAACATATCCAGTCATTTCCACAGAACACGTTCAGAGCAGTGAGGCTGGCCCTGTCCTCCACACAGCTGTGGGCAGAGCGGGGCCAAAGTATGAGACTCTAAAAAAGCCAGGGCCAGAGCTGACACACCTAGAGGAGAGGATGTCCCTTGGACTGCCATCCTGCCATGTTCTCAGCCCCTCTGGAGTTTAGTCCCCAGGTCCCTTAACAGACCTACCTCTGTAACCAGCCTTTCTTTACCTTTCTCCTCAGACCATACAAATTATTCATGTCCTTAGTGCTAGGAAAGCAATTTCATGACTTTTTATGAGTCATCAAATTGAAGTGAAAATAGAGCCAGACTCATTTCAGCTCATTGCCTCATGACAGTGCGACCTTTCACACACTCCTGAGCGAGTAGCTTTTTACAAATGTTTAAAACCACACTTTGGAGTAGATTTTCCTTTTCAGCAATCTGAACAAGGAAACAGGAATGTGCCTATTCCTCAAGTAAGCTTTACCTTAGCTTCCCAGGCTGTTTATCTATGCTCTGCTGAAAATCCAAGTCGACTCCCATGGCACTGATGTTCTAGAACATTCTTTCAGTTTTTTCTATTACTAGATTTTAAAAGTTGGGGTGATAGGTTAATCGGATCAGTTTGGCTTGAGCTATGAAATGCCCTTAACCTAAGAAGGAATCAGAGATAGGTTCAAAGTAATCATTAGGCTACTGTATTCTTGGGGTGTGGGGTTGAAATATAATTTTAATTTCACAGCAAAATTGACCCAGACATATAGAGAGCTCCTATGTGCACCTGGCCTTCCCCAGTTTGGTTGGTCTTTTAAAGGACTCTCCAAGCTGTCTGTTTTTCCCCTGAAATTCTAACATTTTCTCAGTGCCCCCCAATATACTTTATCTAAGCATTGTCATTGTTGGGGAATCTGATAGGAAGTCTGTCTCCTACATGGGTCTCAGCCCTTTAACTCTGAGATCTCTGTCCCCATCAGTACAGCAGAACATACTGAGGCCACTCACCCAACTGAGACCAAAAGCACATATAGTTTAGTTACTGGACCTATGGTTCTAACCCACCCTGGCTAGTTTGAACTGCCCTGAACCAGGCACCAACCTAAGCCTACCAGCTGGGAGGTGAGCTCATCCTATCAACACATACTACCACCGAAGCTGTAGTCATCAGGCAGACAAAGTTCAGTTCGGATTTAGTCAGGACTGAATTCAGGCAGGTGTGCCCGATGCAAGTGTCTCTGAATAGAGAAAAGAGATCTTTGAATACCTATTTTATGATTTCCCTAGACTAGTTCCCAGGAAAAAGAACTGCATTTAGATGCTATTGGAGCTTTAGGAATGGAATTTGAACTTGTGTGAAAGAGAATAATGCAACTTAAATGGCACTTTCTTCCAGGTCCCATATTTAATGCCTCTGTGCATTCAGACACGCCATCAGTCACCCGGGGAGACCTCATCAAATTGTTCTGTATTGTCACTCTGGAAGGAGCAGTGCTGGATCCAGGTACCTCCCTCCGTTCTTTCCCCTTCTCCAGTTGCTTTTGTAAATGTTTCTCTTGTCATTCTCACTGTGTCACATAGATGTAGGGACTCGGGTTTGGATTGTCTATTCATCTTTACTTGTCTTAGGTAGGTAGAGGTTTCTGTTGCTGCGATGAAACACCATAACCCAAAAGCAAGTTGGGGAGGAAAGGGTTTATTTAGTTTTTACTTCTGCATTGTAGTCCATCATTAAAAGAAATCAGGACAGGAACTCAAACAGAGCAGGAACCATAGAGGGATGTTGCTTGCTGGCTTGCTCTCCATGGCTTGTTCAGTCTGCTTTCTTTTAGAGCTCGGGGACGGCACCACCCACAAAGGACTGGGCCTTCTCCCATCAACCACTAATTAGCAAAGTGCCTTACCACTGGATTTTATGGAGGTATTTTCTCAATTGGGGTTCTCTCCTCTCAGATAACTCTAGCTCGTGTCAAGTTGACAAAAGACTAGCCAGGACACTGCTTTTCCTGACTTGGTGCGGTCTTGGTTCTGTGAGGCGTTGTATCTGCTGTGAGACTTGAAAACACTTTTCAGGGCAATCAGTACATCTCCTTGTGGTTTATTGTGGTCTGGTTTGAGACCCATTCACAGGGTCCTCTTCCTTCTATATGTCATACATTCATTGTTTCTGAGCTCCTTCAGTACACAAGAGTGGCTGTAGATGCTGGTAATAGAGCAATGAACATGTTCAAGGTCTGCCCCAGAGAGCTTGTAGCCTCGTTAAGGACACCGTGGAGAAATACAGACCAGAGGAAGAACGGCAGCTTTTAGAACTTTTAGGACAGCTCCCTAAAGCCCTTTCTCCCATTGTACTGGAGGTGAAGCCTTGAGCATGCTAAGCCTGTCCAAAGCCACGTCCCCAGCTCTATGAATCTCTTTACAGAAAGGATTAGCCTTGCCAACAGATGCCTCAGAATTGTGGGCCCATCCCTCATACAGTTTCTGCTTGGTGCATTTAGCAACCAGGTGACGTCCCTCTCCCATCGGTTCCTCTGGTCTTGAAGGAGCATTAAGGCATTAGGGTGTTGTCCCTGTTGCTCAGCAGTACTGTACCCACCTTTGCCTTTTCTCGAAGGTTCTGTGAAGAGCCTAGCTTGCTGAGGCCTGCCCTTCTCCCTGACACCCCTTGTGACCCTAACACTGTCTCGCTCCACCCCATTCCTAACAGAGTCATGCACTTTGGAACAGTCAAATTGTGTGAGTTCTCATGTGTTTCTGTGTGTAGACCACTGGAAATTATGGCCCTGTGGGCAGGCAGGCAGGTTTTGTTCTCTGTGAAGGGGCAGTGCTGATGTGCAGGGATGGTGGCCCATGCAGGCCTCACCAGTGTCAGGAAGTAATGGACTGAGTAGCCACCACCTTAGAGCGATCCTGCCTCCTTCAGAACTTAGTTCAAAGATTCAGGTGACTACCAGTTCAGGATATACGCATGCTTCCTGGGAAGAGGCCAGGAGGAAATAGTGTTGGCTCTGTGGGTAAGATGGTCTCAGCAGCTCAGCCCTGCCTCAGACACAAGGAAGCATCAGTGGGTAACAATATGAACAAACAGGCATGGCTGAAGAGAACAAGGGAGGCTCCATCTGACCTGCAGGCATGGTTTCCTGATGATACCAACATTTGCTCTCTAAGTCCATGCGCTTTAGAGGTGGGAGAAAGCAGTTTGTAGAAGGGAAGTAAAAGAAAGAACCCCACTCCTCATCACCATCACACACACGCACACTCACATACACTCACACACACACACACTCACACACACACACACTCACATACACTCACACACACACATACTCACACACTCACACACTCACACACACTCACACACTCACACATACACACACACACACTCACACACACACTCACACACTCACACATATACACACACACACACACACACACACACACACACACACACACACACGTGTACCCCCAGGGCTGCTTAGCTTGTTCACTGGGGTATAAGGCATGAGGAGACTGTCTCTGAGGCAAGCCAGCAGCCACTGCTGTACTGAAGCGGGGAAGCATGGAGACACAAAGGTACCTTTGAAAGTGGAAATGAGGGAGAAAGTAGAAAAGATTGCCAGGGAAAGGGAAGCAAAACCCCTTTAAAAGTTCGCATAGAGCAGTGTTGTTTTAAAGCTCATTTATGATAGATTCAGAAATAAACCCTCTGAGTGCTCTTTCTCAGCAAATTAAGAGGTCGCCAGTTGTGCCTTTCATGTAAAACTCTCTTTTCCAGTGTAATTGCAAAAGCTATAGGTAGCTGGTATCTTGCAAATCACAATTTTCCAGAACTTTGCACTCTTGGTCTGTGTGGGTGGAAGATTCTGAATAATTAAACACAAATTGTAATTTCTTTCTTTCTTCCCTTTTTTTTTTTCATTCATCCTATGGGCTCTGAGAGGGAATTCTCTGTGGGAAAGTTGCATAAGTGGGCCAAGAGCCAAGGCACTCCTGTACCAAGGCAGGGTGGGAGCAGCCAAGCGTGGGTGGCGCCACGGTCAGGCTCTGAAGCAAAGCAGAGGGAAGTGTGAGTCATCGAGGTGTCTCCAGAGTGTGCTGTGAGGGTGCAAAGGGATGGAGCCCCCACAACCGTGCTAATAGTACTTGGAGCCAGAGTCGTTAAGGAGCTGGGCTTTCATATACTTGGTGCCCAGTCATTGTCCAGAGGCTGAGTGGCTGAAGTTAACGGTGCCTTGTAGGCTCTGGGAGGCGTTTCTAGCAAGTATGGTGGCTCTGGAAAGGTACAGTTTGAGAGTGTGAGCGTCTAGTACCTACATCAGTGTATGCAGCTAGAGGAGGTGGATCAGCACAGCAGCTGTCTGCATGAGGGACCCACAGCCTTGGCAACAGATAGTCATGCTCTTACTCCTAGCAGCATGTGCTTGTCCTCATGTATGGATATGAGGGCAGTCACTTTAATTAAGCACTCACTGTAGTCCAGGCGTGGTTCTTGCAGTATTTGCCCATGCTGTTAGTAGCATTTTTTAGATTTATTTTTTATGTATATGTGTGTATGTCTGTGTGTGTCTGTACACAAATGAGAGTGTATGTTTGTGTGTGTTTGTCTGTCAAAGCCAGAAGAGAGCGTCAGATGCCCTGGAGTTGGAGTTGCAAGCAGTTGTGAGCCACCTGACATGGGTGCTGGGAACTGAACCTGGGCCCTCTGCAAGAGCAATAAGTGCTCTAAACCACTGAGCCATCTTTTAGACCTCTAGCAATTGTGCTTTACAGATGAAGAAACTAAGTTGCAGTGAACTAACATGACTTGTTCAGGTCATGTGGCCAGTAGGTACTGGGGTTCTAGCCCAGGCTAGCTCACCCTACCATCCTATGATGCATAGTAGGGAATGAAGTAATGGGGACACCTCTATGCCTTGTCTTTAGTAGCCACTCTAGGCTTGCACCTGACAGCAGAGTTTCCATGGGTAGAAGAGCCTACTGTGTCCTGGCACTGAGAGGAAATGAGGCAGTTCACAGGACTCCCTCCACTCCCGCCAAGCTGGTCTCAGAGACTTACACACTGGGAACTGTTTATACCGAAGTACCGAAAGGGTGGGTGGAGGAGAGGGATGATATGCCTTAGCTGTGAGCGGAGAAGGGATTATCATTTGGACATGTTAGGAACTGCCTACTTTTAGTTTCGCTTATTCTGCCTTACATAGGTCTGTTTGCCTCATAATGTGTTTTCCAAAGTTCCTGGTGTACTGTCACTGAGTGAATGAGTGTTATTTTTTGTTATTCAGCAAAACTGATGTAAAATGTCCCAGACCAGGGGTGTGGCTTACCAGAAGTACACTTGCCCAGCACAGCACGGCCCTGGGTTCAGTACTCAGTGGGGCTTTTTGTTTGTTTGTTGTTTGAAAAAGGAATTTTGTCAAGCAGATTTAAGATGTAATTGTGTTTATGCTCCACGGTCCTCACATGCCTTATGGATGAATTTCTCAGCGCAACAGCTGGTAGTGGTTGGTACGGTCAAGGGGGGTCTGGGTTTAGCATGTGGCCTCAGTTTCCACATTCTCTGTACCATCCCCTTTCTCTGTTGCCCATCTGAATTCATTGGAGGCTGTTAGAATCTCAGTTTCACAGAGTACTCCATGATCCACCAGCTTACTCTCTGGGACTATAAACTGTGTTCAATTTTCTCTGCTTGATTTTTTTTTTTCCTCTCTTGTTTTGAACTAAAACACTTCTAAAGGGGAAAAAGAAGAAGAAAAAAAACTATGGTGAACAATAAAATCCAACTGTCTACAGCTTTAAATTGGTACAGTTCATTTTACTTCCATTTTGTTCTTTCAACCTTGCAGTTTTTCCAGTTTCCAGTTCTTCTGTTTCAAGTGTCAAGGGCCTCTGCACACCATACCCAGGCTTGGCACACAGGACTGTCTGTGGGAAGCAAAGTGATCCCAGGTTGTCTTCCTGTGGGTCCTTAGAGTTGTGGTGGCTAGGTTGGACACTTGGTCATACACCTGTGAGTGTGTGGCCTAGACAGGGGTGAGTGTGACAGTTCATCATCACAGGCAGGCTGAGGGTTTGTACAGAACAGACCCGGCCTGGACTAAGGGTGTTACAGACATGTGTACATCACTCCTCATACACTGACCTCAGCACTTTGGCTTGGTAATCCACAGATGACATGGCCTTCGATGTGTCCTGGTTTGCAGTACACTCCTTTGGCTTGGACAAGGATCCGGTCCTCCTATCCTCCCTGGACCGGAAGGGAGTCGTGACTACGGGCCAGAGGGACTGGAAGAGTACTCTCAGCCTGGAGCGAGTGAGCGTGCTGGAATTCTTGCTGCAAGTGCATGGCTCTGAGGACCAGGACTTTGGCAACTACTACTGTTCTGTGACTCCATGGGTGAGGTCACCAACAGGTTCCTGGCAGAGGGAAGCCGAGATCCACTCCAGGCCCATCTTTATAACTGTGAAGATGGATGGTGAGCTCCCTCACTGTGTGTCTGGAGTACCTTCTTGTGTTTTGCTACAGCATGTAGAATCCAGATTTCCATAGTTTGGTCCAGCTTGTTTTTTATCTAGGGTGTAGCAGTTTTGTAAGTTCCTCACTTCGAAGTCCTGGTCTGGTAACACCACTGGGAAAGGATGTTTAGGAGCTTTTCTGTGGTTCTGTGGAAACCCACTTGCTACTAGGGAAACACTGTATCCTAAGGCTGGCATGGCTTCTGCCATGGGGGGGCAGGGAGCTCCAGGGGAAGCTGTAGATTAAGGACTGACTAATCTTGCCCACCTGCTGCTTTTGTTTGTTTTGGAGATGTGATCTCATGTGGCCCAGGCTTGCTTCAGATTCACTCTCTTGTACAAGGCTGGCCTTGAACTCCTGATCTTCTCACTTCTACCTCCTATCACATATTGTTTTACTTCTTGGAAAACCACTGGCACAGAGTGCGGACCTCTTGTAACCCTGAGATGGGAGAGTGTTTCATAGCTTTACTGACCCATACCAACCCCACCCCACCCAGACCAGCCTAACCAATCAATCTCTGCCCCTTGAGCATCTCAGAGCAAGACAGTTCTCCCTTTATTCTCAAGAAACACGTCTGTCCTGTGAAAGCTTCAGAAAGTTACTCCATTTGGATGGAACAACTCCATGGAGAGAATTGATTCCAGATGCTCCAAGGGTCAGGAGAAGCCTGACCAAGAATGTGTTTCCCTAGTAGCAAATCAGTTTGAGGGGAAGGGCCTTCCAACTGCAGCTCCTCCGCAGATCATTTAGTCGTTCTGTTGTGTGACCTTTTTGGGAGAGTCTACTTATTGTCACTGCAGGTGAAAACAATGACTAGCCAAAGAAAGGATTTCACCCAAGTCCAGTTTGGTGACCCAATGAGTTTATTGGTGTCACCAGAGTATGGGCAGCATTCAGGCAGCCATACCACTAAAGAGGAAACCCCCGCCCACACCCCCCACACATACACACCAATAATTACCAACCACTTGTATATTGGAATAGAAGGCCTCATGCAGATAAGCATACCCAGCCTGACTTGAAGATGACAACAGCCATGCCCTGTTTGGAGGACAGAACTCCACAATACTTTCTGGTCCATGTCCTGAAAAATGTGACAGTAGTCTCCCATGGGGCTGTTATGAAAATTAGATCATTCCAAACGTTAAGGACCTGGGTGGAGGCAGCATCTATACAAAATGCTGGTGCTTAGTGGGAGGGAAGATGGAGCTCCCGGGGTGGGATCTAAACTTCTGTCATCTCTGCCTCGTTTGCATCTTAAACTCTGCTTGAAGCAGCTCCATATGAAAACCCAGATTTACCAAACAAGGAGGGGAGTGATTATTCACTTTGCTCGATAATTTACTATAGTGTTACTTAAAATAGCATCTTCAGTATACTTCAGTTATTTGATGCATAGAATTGATTTATTCAGTTTTTTTTTTTTTAAGGATGCATCTGCTGCTCAATGTGCGGTGCCCTTATACTGACTTTTAAAAATCAATCTCCTGCCAAAACCCTAAAAAGAAGTTGACATTCAAAGGCATCAAGTAAAATCTCTTTACTGTGTACCCACCCCCATGTGCCCAGCTCTGAAGAAATGACTGGGGGACATTTGCTCATTTCTTCAATAGAGCTGGACCACTCCTTTCTGAATCCCATGCCAGGTGCAGAATATGGGATGTATGAGCTCTGCAAATCTGTAGAGACCGGATGGTGGGGGTGCGGGGCACAGACAGGGGATGGAAGGAAAGGGAGGGTGGGAGCGAGTGCTTCCCAGCACCCTCCTTCCCTCTCAGCACTAACCCTTCCACTTTCTCTCTCCTGCTCCAGTGCTGAATGCCTTCAAGTACCCACTACTGATTGGCGTGGGCCTGTCTACAGTCATCGGACTCCTGTCCTGCCTCATCGGGTACTGCAGTTCCCACTGGTGCTGTAAGAAGGAGGTTCGGGAGACACGCCGGGAGCGCCGCAGGCTCATGTCCATGGAGATGGATTAAGCAGAGGAGATGGAGGGACAGAGGAACATTGTAGGAATGGTGGGGGTGAGAAGAGGACCAGTGATATTTTAAAACAAAGTGTGTTACACTAAAACCAGTCCTCTCTAATCTCAGGTGGGACTCGGCGCTCTCTCTTTTCTGCATGTCAAGTTCTGAGCGCGGACATGTTTACCAGCACACGGCTCTTCTTCCCACGGCACTTTCTGATATGTAACAATCGAGTGTGTGTTTCCCCAGCTGCAGCTTTTTAATGGTTAACCCTGGTCTAATTAGTTTTCTCCTAGCGGCTTATCGACCCTCTGATTTGTGTGTGTTGATCACTTTTGATGTGAGGGATTGTGGTGAGGAAGGGTGAAGGTGTTCAGAGTTGGTCCTCGTGGGTGAGAGGGTACCTGCCCTCCTGAGAACCAGCATCCACAAGGGGCTGGCATCTGGAGAGTTGCTACCTGCGGCCCTCCCTGCTGGCCCAGAGCTGATTAAGACCTGCGCCAAGGCAAGCTGTGGCATTCACTACCCTGCCCATCCCCCATTTTCAGGAGTTTAAACTATGTTAGAACCTAAACTCAGAGTCTATGACTTCTTGATCCATATGCCCTTTGTGTTTTCCCTTCTTCTCTACCCTCTTCCGTTTCCGGGTTTGTTTCTGTGAGAGTGAGGAAATGGCAGCCCTGGAGTCTAGAATTTGGCTTTCCACCAAGCACCTTATCTCGACACCTTAGCCTTAAGAATGAGTATGAAGAAAAATCCACCGCCACCTCTGTCCAGGGCAGGTCTGTGAGCAAGAGGACACTGGGGGCAAGGAAAGAAATGGATGCTGTCTCTCCCCGGTAGTTCTGAGGCCACTGTGCTCCAGGGACCCCAGGGAGAGCAGCAATAGAGGGCGTCTGAATGTGCCGCTGAGCCAGGTGCCCTGTCACTTCATGAGAGGCACTGTTGCTGGTTGCCACAGGACCTGCATGGGAGCCGTGGTGTGCCACATCCTTCGCTTGTCTCTTGAGCTCCTTCACACAAAAGCAGATTGCTGCCTGCAATACTGACTTCAAGGAATCAGAAATTGCCTAGAGCAAGTGTGTGTGTTCCATGACCTTTTCAGTCCTTGAAGTCTTTTTAAGATCCCTACAGGGGGTAGTGAAGAGGGGTGTATTTTATGGACGTTCGCCTTCCTATTAGGAATATGAAGGGAACCTAGCAATTTACTGTCATGTGAATGGCCTGTAAAATAGGGTTGAGAGCAGCTGGCTCTGCCTGACTGGGCACAGCAGGAATTAGGACAGTGGACAGACACACCTTCCAGGTTCCCAGTGCCTGCTCCATCAGGACCTCAACCCACCCAAAGTCTCTCACCTCAGCACAGACCTTCCACAAGCCTCCCCTGGGTACCAAGGCTCACGCCAACTGGTACCCTCGCTTATCCCTTTGGCTCTGAAAGATTTAACACTATTGTCTTCCAAAGTGTGTTGGGGGAGATTCCTTTGTTTTGAGCAATAAAGTAATACAAATAGATGCCATTCACATGCAGCTCTTGTCATCATGGTCCAGGATGAAATGGCCCCTCCTTTGTGTTCTCCACCCACTTGTTTTGCCCACTTGGGACTGCCCCGGCTCCTGTGGTGAGATGTTGAGCCGGTGGGTCCAGCCCAGGTAGGGTCCAAGTTTAGAGTCAGTAGCAAGAAGAGAGATAGGAGTTGCACCCCACCCAAGCCAGAGAGGCCAGAGGAAGAGGGGGGCCGTCCTTACTGCTAGTTCAAAGGTGGGGTACAGGTGACTGTACAAACAGGAATTAAGGGAGTAGAACCAGGTACTTCATTAGTAACAGCCTTTGAACCCTGTAGTTACTGAAGAAGATTCAGGGTCATTGTAGTGCAGCCCTCCTTAAGGAGGAGGGACACTTAGCATTGGGTGAGCCAGCCACCCCCCTCCCCCATCCCCCCGGTGTACATAAAGCACTGGTGGGTCCGACCAAGCACTTGATGGTGAGACAGATTAGTGTTTGGTCTACCTTTCTCTTTCTCAACTGGTATTGAGATTTGAGCCTGAATCGTTGAGGCCCTGGCCTTCATCTGCTGGCCATGCCTAAACCCCCAAGCTGCTTAGGGCTGAGAGACGGGCCAGAAACCCCAGGACCTAGTTCCTTTTGGGACTGTCAACATTCTGGGATGTGAGTTTTTAAGTGTGGTCAAACACTCTTAATGTACCAAATAGGGTTCCCCATGAAGTGCTCTTCTTGAGCACCCACCCCCCCACCCCCCCACCCACCCCCGCCAAGTACTGGTGTGACAGAAGGGAAGGTTGAGCCAGGCCTTGGCAGATGAAATTGCACTTCTTAAAGAGAAACTTTATAGAAGGATTTTTTTTCCCTAATTACAACACCCCCCCCCCCCGAAAGAGCCTAAGCTACATTCAGATGGAAGCCTAGAAATTACTTTAAATTGTTTACTTTATGATGTTTACACACACGATTCACTTTTTTAAAAAATAAGAAAAATGCAAACTCTGGCTTTTTAACAACTTTTCAAATTTTTCATGCATGGGATATGCTGGCACCCTGACTCACCAGCTGGGTTTAAATCCTCATTTAGAAATGTCCCGATGTGTGTGTCTTCCCCTCCCAGCCACACGGCTCCCTCCTGCCCAGACCTCTGTCTGTTTCTCTGGTGGCTTTTGCCTCCTGCTTTGCAGACCGCCTGCAGCCATGATTTTGTTACGGCATCTATGAGCCAAAGACTGCGCCCTTGGAGCAGGAACAATAAGCAATACTACACGACTCACTACTTTCGGGGGAATTTCTTTTTTCTTTCTTTTTTTTTTTTTTTTTTTTTTTGTTTCACCGATGACAACAAGGAAGAAGGGAACTAGGGTTTAGGTAAGTTCTCTGATGTGTGACCATATTCTCAGTGACACACATGTGTGCAGGTCACTAAGAGAACAAGGTTGGGTTTCTTTTCTAGTGTATAACACGAGGATCTGCAGACTTTTCCGTAGACAAAAGAGAAGGTCTTGTGTATTTTTGTCCGTATCCAATGTTATACAAACTAATTGTGTTGTTTTATACTGTGGCCACAAATATTATGCAATGCACCATTTTGTTTTTGTTTTTTATCTCATTAAAGGAAGTTTAATTTAAATTGGAGTTGTGTGAGGAAGTTGATATTGGCTTCTGTGGGCTCTCCTCTCACCAGTAGGAGGAATTGTGGCTAAATCTAGGTGCAATGTCAGTACCTTCTGATTTCTTCAAATCGTGTAAAAGCATTGTAAGATTATCGAGGTGGTTTGGTCAGTAAAGTCTTTGCCTTGTGAGCGTGGGGACCTGAACACAGTCCTCTGAACCCCTGGGGTTTTGGGGGAGGCTAGAGAAATGGTTCAGTGGTTAAGAGGACTAGTTGCTCTTGCAGAGGACCCCAGTTCAATTCCTAATACTCACATAGTGGCTCATGATGACCTGTAACTCCAGTTCTAGAGGATCTGATGCCCTCTTTGGACTTCTGTGGACATTGAGGACACATGTGGTGCACATGCACACATACACATGCAGGCAAAACACTCAAACATAAAATAAATATATTTATATAAAGCTAGGCATGGTAGCACACACTTACAGTACTAAGGAAGTAGCAGGGACAGGTGGTTTCCTGTCCCGTGAGAGACCCTGCCCCAAAACAATAATAATTGTGGACAGCAGTAGAGGTTGTTCTGGCTTCCACATGTACATATAAGATGGACACACAGAGACAGCACTGTAGATTTTGACCTACAATGAAAGAGCTGCATTTCTTAGAATCCCAGTTAGGGTTCTCTGTAGGAACATAAGATGAATATACACATACATCTATAAAGCAGATTTACTAGAATGGCTTAGGTTGTGGTCCAGCTAATCCAACAAATGGCTGTCTACAAACAGAAGGTCCAGGAATCCTGAAGTTGTTCATCTTGAAGCTGGATGTCTCAGCTGGTCTTCAGTATATGAAGGAATCTCAAAGAAATAGGCTCTAATGCCAGTGAAGGAATGGACTTGGCAGCAAGAGCAAGCTTCCTTCTTTCATGTCCCTTATACAGGCTGCCACCAGAAGATGTGGCCCATATTAAAGATGGATCTTCCCAATTCAAAGGATTTCATTATGAAAACAGTCCCTCCCAGGTGTGCCCAACTGCTGGGGTTTTAGTTGCAGATGGCAAGATGACAACCAAATCACATCCATAATAAGGCTCCTAGTGAGCAGAAAGGTGTAGAGCTGGGATCTTGTTGCTTGGGGCCCTCTTTGTCCCCTGCTGAATTCCCATGACTTTTAGAGGTCTCTTTCAGGAAAGAGAAGTTGGAAACCATCCCTCTCTGCAGATGAAGAAACACACACTCACACTCTGACCAGCTTGAGACTGGAACAGGTTGTTTTTTTCTGACTCACATTGGAGTCCCAACTCTGGAAGGCAACATTAAAACCACACCGTTCCCCAGCAGATCTGGACAGGAGCAGATGCCAGTAGCCCCTCCTGCATTGTTCCAGCTCAACAGGCACCCACAGCCCACCTCCCGGACTGGCACTCCTCTTGCCCTTGCTTTGCACCCTGTATTTCTGTGTCCTACTTAGTAACTGCCTCATGTGACTTACTCAGATGGGGGTGTGTGTCATAGTCACTCACATCCTGCAGTTAAATAATCTGCTGTCAAAATGGCCTGTCATTCCATTCCCTCCGGTCCATACACTGATGCAGGCAGAACCTGGCTTGGGCAACCCTTTACTGTTACTGAAACAGTTCCTTCCAAATGTCAAAAGCAAAACAAACTTGTTCACACACCTGCCATGTGCTCAAGCACTGATGAGGCTGACCACCTGCCACAGTTCTGCTCCGGGGCTATAGTGGTATGAACAAAAATGACCCCTAAAGGAAGTGACACTGTTAGGAGGTATGGCTTTGTTGGAGGAAGTATGTCACTGTTGAGGCTGGCCACCTGCCACAGGCTTGCTCCTAGGTCTTTCCTCATACTGATTGCTGCAGAAATCTAACTTGTACTTCTCCAGTCTCCAGGGATGCAGTCCTACCCACCGGCTTTAAGAGGCTGCCTCACAGATGTTCTGATAGTCTGCTAGAACCATGAGGATTGGGCATTTGTGGCTATGGCCAGGACTCTTAGGATATGCCCTGCACTGGGACAGTCCCCACATCAATGTGGTCTCATCTTCGGGCCTCTCATCTAAGAGGAATCCTCTGAGATGCTCCAAACACAGGTTCTTGAATGGCAGTCACTCTGCTTCCTGTAAGCGCCGGCCAGTGCTCATGGGATGCTGGAGTAATAGCTGTGTGGTGATTTGGGTATGACAGGACCACCACACCAGCAGTGGCTGCCATTGAGAAGATGGTCGTGCACATAGATGGCACTGAGGACACATGCTTCCACCATGCTTGGAGGCCCTGTGGGATGACACATCCGAGAGGTGAAAGTTTGTAAAATGGGTGCTATCCCATCATGTGTTAGTACACAGATGGGGCAGGCTTCAGAGTGGCTAGGTACAATCATGTCAGCCTGTTTGGGGCAGAGACCATCCCTACCTGTCTAGACCCAACCTTGGTATCAGGCAGGAATGTCCTGAATGCACAATAGAGGAAGTGGGGTGATCCTGAACTGGGTGATGTGCTCTCAGCACTGTATTCTTCACTGTCTCTGGCCAACCCTAAGAAAAATCAGCAAAACTTCAAATGTTAAAGCATTGAAAGTCACCAGGTAGTGGTGGTGCACACCTTTAAGCCCAGCACCTGGGAGGCAGAGGCAGGTGGACCTCTGTGAGTTCAAGGTCAGCCTGGTCTACAAAGCGAGTTCCAGGACAGCCAAAGCTTCGTTGAAAGTCTGAAAGGAAAACAGCAGGATGAACACACACTCCCTGTATGGAGTGCAAGGTCCCCTGAGGTCCTGCTCCATTGCTCACCGGAGTCTTCCCTATTCTATGCATTCTTAAATACCTCTGGCCACCAGCACTAGTTACTATGGTTATCTAGAGTCCTTTGATGGTTGGGGAAGCAGTGGAATGTCAAGGTCAGTGTGTTATCAAAGCGTGTTGATAAGACTGGATGTCCATGATAAAAGCTATAAAAATCGCAGGAGAAAATGTGGGGAAATGTTCAGAACTTGGGATTTGATAATAATGTCTTGCGTCTGACACCAAAACGTAAGTAGCAAGATCAAAAATGGACAAATGGAACCATATCAAATTTTAAAATGTTCTTGTGTCAAAGGAGAAATATTTACACATCATATATGTGATACAGGGTTAATATTCAGACTATGTAAGAAATTTGATTATTTACTGGGTGGTCGTGGTACATGTCTTTAATCCCAGCACTTGGACAGTAGAGGCAGACAGATCTCTGTGAGTTTGAGGCCAGCCTTGTCTACAGAGTGAGTAACAAACCGCCAGGATTGTTACACAGAGGAACTATCTCAAAAAGCCACAAAGGGAAAGAAAAAAGAAATTTGATTATCAAAAGTAAAAATTGGGAAAGGACTTGCATAGAAAACTCTGTAAAGAATACATACAAATGAGGAGCTGGAGAGATGGCTCAGAGGTTAAGAGCACTGACTGCTCTTCCAGAGATCCTGAGTTCAATTCCCAGCAACCACATGGTGGCTCGCAACCATCCGTTATGAGATCTGGTGCCCTCTTCTGATGTGCAGATATACATGGAAGCAGAATGTTGTATACATAATAAATAAAATCTTAAAAAAAAAAGAATGCATACAAATGAGAAGATGCCTGCATCACTGCCCATAAGACACCAGGAGATGTCACCTTGATGTGTTAGCATGGCCACTCTCAAAAAGGAAGTGCCTGGTGCTATTCTTGTGCAAGAATGCAAGGAAGAGGCTAAGGAGATGGCCCACTATTTAAGGGCACTTTGGTGTCCTTGCAGAGGACTCAGTTTCTACCATCCATATTCACACATACACAAACACACACACGCACACACCATGTAAGTGAAAAAAATCTTAAAAAGAAGCAGAAAAGTTGGAATAAGCTGTGTTGTGTAGATGTAAGTACAGCCATTATGCAAAATAGTATGGAGATTCTTCAAAAGATTAAAAATAGACCTGCCAGATGATTTAGCAATCCCACTTCTGGGAATATGTCCTAAAAGAAACATGTTCTTAAAGTAGTGTCTCCAAGAGACACATATGTTCATTATATTCACAATAGCCAAGAGGTAGAAGCAACTTAAATTTCCATCAGCAGAGAATGAGTAAACAAAATGGAATATTGTTTAGCCTTTAAAAAGGAAACCCTGGGGCTGGGTATATATATGGCTTAGTTGGTAAAGTACCATGCAAGCATGAGGTTCTGATCCCGAACACCATGTAGAAGCTGTAATCCCAGCATTGGGAAGGCAGTGAGTGACAAGAGGCTCCCAAGGACTTTCTGGCAGCCAACCCAGCTGAATCAGCCAGCTCCACTGTAAGTGCCTCAAAAAATAAGTGGGAGGGAATCAAGGAAGACCTGAATTGTTTTCACATGCATGTTTATTCTCACCGGTGCATGAGACTTCCTTCCCCCAACACACACACACCCCAACGTACAAAGGTAGGTAGGTAGGTAGATAGATGATGGATAGACAGATAGATGATAGATAGATAGATAGATAGATAGATAGATAGATAGATAGATATCCTTGAGCATGCTACAACATGATTGAACCTTAATGATATTACACCATGTGAAATAAGCCAGATACAAGAACTGTTGTATTGGATTCCTCACAGAGAACATCTAAAACAGTCAGAAATCAAAGCAACAAAATGACCGCAGAAGAATTGGGGGGGGAGGGGTTGTAAAAACATGGAAAGGCTCAGTGCTCCCCATGGCACGACAAAATTTTTTTAACTTCTTCCACATTAGTGGTTTGCATACCGCAAGACAGTAGATTCTAGACAAGTTGGGAGGCTGAGGCAGAAGCATCGCCAAGAGTTAGTTCAAGGTCAGCCTGTTTTACATAGTGAGGCTGGTCTGGGCTCTGTATCCTTAGTGTGGCAGGCATAAGGTGGGAGATTGGGCAAGGTGGCTTAGCAGGTTCAGAGTACTTGCTGCCAGGCCTGAGTACCTGAATCCAGGCCACAGAACCCACAGTGTAAGCAGCAAGCCTCCCCATGTGTGCTATAACACATGTACACCCCACCAACATACACACAAATAATCTTTTAAAAAAGTTTTAAGCTGGCTATGTAGTACAATGGACACTTGAACTTTACAGACTTTGTAAGTCGCAACAGATGGGTATTTGTCCCTAAGGGTGGGTACAGGAGCTTCCTGTCCCCACTCCTTCCTCCTATTTAGGGCGGACTCTGAGTGTCTTCTCTAAACTGTTCATCAAAGTCACTTGTCAATCAGGAAGTTTATGGAGTCGCCCTTCCCTGGGGAATGTTCACTTAGCAAGAATTGACCTAGGAATCCCTGGTGTGGTTCCTTCCTTTCTTCTTCAGGAAGCTAAGTATATCTCCAGCTCCCCACCCCGGTGTCCATCCTGCTTCTGTGCCAAGCCCTGGCCTTTGCCTTTGCCCACAGGAATTCAGTCCACACTTTGAAAACTTCTTCAGCCTTACAGCAAATGTATTGATGGGGCCAGAGCATTGAGCAGTCAGAACAGAGGACCTGGGAGTGAGACCTGGCAGCATCCTCTGCTACAGGCCCATGTTGCAGCAGAGTCACTCAGAGCTTTGGGTTCTTTCTGGAGTCAGGGGAGGGTTACTGAAGTCACGGTGGTCCCTTCTGGTGGAGTGGTCCCTTCTGAACAGGTGGTAGCCATGGAGCTTCGCCACAGGCTGCCTGACATTAGCAAGTCTGAGATTAGGGGAAGACTACAGGACTACATGGGATGCATGGCAGTCAATTTACGGCTGTCCCCTTAGACTGTTTGTTTTTAAATCCCTCTTCCAGACACTGTCCTAAACTTGGCCTTCGGTTAGCAACACACACACACACACACACACACACACACACACACACACACACACACACACTTAATCCCAGCACTCGGGAGGCAGAGGCAGGGGGATCTCTTAAATTTGAGGCCTGCAGAATGAGTTCCAGGGCAGCCAAGGCTACACAGATAAACCCTGTCTTGAAAGAAATCAAACTCCCACCCCCCAAAAAAAGAATCCACCATGAGCAGAAACAATTTGGGGAGGAAAGAGCTTGTATCAACTCTCATGTCACACTCTATTACTGAGAAAAGTCAGGCAGGAACTTGGAGGCAGGAACTGAAGAAGTGCTGCTTACTGGATTGTTCCTTCCTCATGGCTTGCTTGTTCAGGCTGCTTTCCTACCTCAGGACTCCTCAGTACAGGAGTGGCCCCCATCCACAAAGGGCTAGGCCTTCCCACATCAATCACCAATTAGGAAAACGCACCACAGGCCTATCCAGAAGGACATTTTCCCAATCGAGGTTCCCTCTTCCAAAATGACTTTGTGTCAAGTTGGCATAAATCGAGCCAGCACAGCAGCCTTGGAATCCAGACACTTTCTAACCTTGTGGGGTTCCATAGATCAGCCTAGGACTTGGAGTCTCCATTCGCTTGGCTGTAAAGTGGAACCAGCAATGCCCACCACACCGCCACATTAGGTAGTCTATGAAGCTGACTTGTACCTGGCAAAAGTCCCCGTTTTGGGGCCCTAGATGCATATGATATGAGGTGTGTCAGCCTGAGGGGAAAATAGAACTTTTTATCTATCTTGCAGGAACTGGGACAGCTTTTCTTCCAGTGTATTCTAAGCTCCCCAGTTCTGCACTGTCCTCTCCCTTCCTTGCTCTGGGAGAAACTACATCTTACAGCCTTTCAACAGGGCCATACAGTGATTTCCAGGGCAGCAGAATAGCTGTCTCTCTCTTTTGCTTCTTTTTTCTTTTCCTTGAAAGCTCTCTCTCTCTCTCTCTCTCTCTCTCTCTCTCTCTCTCTCTGTGTGTGTGTGTGTGTGTGTGTGTGTGTGTGTGTGTCTCCCTCCTTTCTCCCTCTGTCCCTCCCTCCTTCCCTCCCTGTATCCCTCCCTCTCTCCCCTCCCTCTCCCTCCCTCCTTCTAGAAAAGAAGCAACATCACCCTGTCAATGCTCAATTCTGGCAGAATTGGAGGCAACTAAAATAGAAAGAGAAAAAAATATTTTGGCAAGAGCCAGGAATCTGAAGTTGCAGTACATTTACTGGGTCAGATACATTTTGGGGCTGCAGAAACTCCGTGTTATTGGCAGCATGGTTCATGCTTATTTCTAAGATAATTCTCTCTTCACTACACATGACAGATGCACTCATGCTTGAGTTTTTTGTTTTTTGTTTTTTGTTTTTTTTTACTCTACCCCACCCCTTTGCTGGGTCATTTTGCTGCTTCCTTCAACAAAGAGGCAAAGCCTGTTAATATATTGCTTGTATTTGGATTTGGTCTTATGTTCTGTGGCACAATCCATGTATCACTGATCTACACACCCCAGATGGGGAACCAATGACAGACCAAATACCACCAAAGTCCAACCAAAGCGACCAGTGAGTTTATTGAGGTTACTTACTTCATGTGTAAGAGGTTGCTTACAGGTATAGGCATAAGGCAGCTGAGTACTGAACACCCACCCCAAAATGGGTAGCAGCTTATGAAAGCTAGACGCCTGGAGTTCTCTGCACAACTTAACAGGAAGCTCAAAAAGATTGGAAAGTCTCCTGTCCTTAGTGTCCCAGTGGCTTATACTGGGCATGGGGAGGGGCTCATCAATGTGGTAGGTTTTAGGGACTTCCTGAGACTTGTGAGTTGTTTACTTCCTGAGTCTTAAGGAGCCTTTCTCTAGGATGGAATGTTTCTACTAGGTCTATAAGACCCTTTATGTGAAAATATGTATGCCACATGGCAAAGCACTGAGTTGTCCAACCCAAGGTCATCCCAGGCCATTACTGATCCCATCACCTAAAGTCATCTAATGAAACCACTCAGCTAGCCCATAGACTCAACATTAAGAATACTTATCACTGAAGCCACCCAGTCTTGTAGTTGTTTGTTACACAGTAGTAACTGCTGATACAGTATATTTGCCTAAAATATTAATACCAAAATGTGGCCTATGACATCTCTAGCCAAGATGGTGACAGATTTCTACATTTCAAGTTGGGCTGATACTATAATTAACCTGCTTGGAGGGTGAGGTTGAAATCTCAGCCCTAGGCAGCCTGACAGTTAGTGCTCTTGGACACACCACCAGCATGCCCCTGTCTCTGTCTCTGGGATTTTATTTTTTACTGGGATCTCCCTTCCTATCTCCTCTTACCTCCTGGAATCACACTGGACCTGCAAGGGACTGTTTCAAAGCATGTGTTTTCTAAGTGATTGTGATGACCACCCTGCCTCGCTATCCATTCACTGCTAGGGTTTTTCTTGCCTGACCCTGCACTGGACACCCAAAGTGTGCTTCCTCCTGTGGCTTCTGTTGTTTCTCTTCAGATGTTTACTGAACTGGATTCCTGGTTCCTGAGGGGTGGAGCTTTCTTGCCCTTCCTTTACCCTCCAGGTCTTACACAGAACTTTGAAGACAGAAATTCAAAATCTTTCACAAAGGCCCTTGCAGGTGGACTGGTTTTAGAGAGCTAATTTTTGAGAAACCACAGCTAATGAATTTAACCAGAGGGCAGGATGATTCTGTGAGTAGGTGTATAGATAGATAAAGAGTGGATGGATGGATGGATGGATGGATGGATGGATGGATGGATGAAGTATCTCCATCCCCACATATGTAGATACTGCCCTGATCTGTGAGCATTCCACTAAGAGAATGAACTTAACCTTAAAATGCCTTTGTCCTGAAGCCTCCTTCAACTACTCACTCTTCCTGAACTAGACATGCCTCGCCTCCTGCAACTGTAGCCACCTCCTAAGGGACCTCCCTACATTCCCCAGTATGACAATCTGTCATGTTCTCTCCTGCTCACCTCCATCAGGCCTCACTGTCTCGAGCAGAGAAGAGAGGCTGTATTTTAACACAAGGCTCTCCAGCATTTGGTATCTTGTCATGTAGAGGGACTCAGTAAATATCTGATATTTCATCTCTCCATCCTGTCTTTATTTTAAATGCCCCAATTTGGGAACTCATCATTGGTGAAGCAAACAACTACAAAAATCTATGACTGACCTTTTGTTTTATAGCCCTGTCTACCTCTCTCACCTTCCAACCAGTTAACAATAATATGAAATGTTGTTTTCAGAGAAAAACCATGCTGTAATCATGCTAAAAACCCTCCCAATAGTTACCCTGCTCTTCAAGATTAGTGTCTGGCTGGCTCACAACCCACTAAGAGCTGTCCCAGCCAAACTATAGACTCACTCTCTCCACACCAGCCCCAAATATCATCAACAGGAAGGGACGGACAGTCAACACCTCTCTGCTATGCTAGAGTATTTCCCGACTGTGCCCCCATCTCTCTGGACCTTCCCTCCTGCCCACTAATTTCCTTCTCTGCCTTTACATGTCCCATTGATTGTGCCCACACTGCACTGGTAGTCATCTGATTAAGAAAGCATTGCACGGTTAGGTGTGGTGGTACAAGCCTTTAATCCTAGTATTAAGGAGTCAGAGGCAGGTTGATTTCTGTGAGTTTGAGGCTAGACTCAAGGAGTTCCAGGACAACCAGGGCTTGTTACACAGAGAAACCAATCTCTCTCTCTCTCTCTCTCTCTCTCTCTCTCTCTCTCTCCCTTCCTTCCTTCCCTCCCTCCCCCCCTCTCTCTCTCACGCACGCACGCACAGCATTTCCTGAAGATAAAGGGAATGTAGCAAATATCTTTGTATGTGCAAGTTTTACCACAACACCAGAACATGGGAAGAAAAAAGAAGACTGGATGAATGGATGGATGTGTGGGTGGGTGGTAGATGGATGAATGGATGATGAGTGAACACATGGTGGGTGGATGGCAGATGGATGGATGGATAATTGACAGGTGGATGGGTGGGTGCATAGATGGATGGATGATGGATATCTGGATAGGTGGATAGGTGGTGGATAAATAGATGATGTTTGGGTAGGTAGACAGGTGGATGCTAGTGGGCAGATAGAACAGTGAAGATTCTACCTGTTAACTGTGCCCTGAAACAGACTAATTTGCTACTAATCTACTGTGCTTTGCTGGGTCCTAGAGACTGAGGCTGATAACTTCTGCTATTCTTGGTCTCCAGACTCACCCTGGGAAGATAAAAATTCACTTAGAGGTCTTCTGATGGTGATGACTGGAGCTAATATTCATTGAACACTTACTGTGGACCAAATACTGTTCTAAGTGCTTTAAACCAATGAGCTTTTGGGCTCTCTTCTGGGTGTGTGCTATACACAGCCCCATTTTAGAGATGAGAGTTAGAAAAGGTTAGCTTTCTGAGGATCACACAGCTACTAAGGGTGGATTCTGCTCCAAACCCCAGCCTACCTCTGGAGCTTCCATCTTCACACTTCATGTGACCCTAAGTTTGTGTTTTCCAGGGGCCCCTCTCAAGTTTCTTCCCTCAAGAGGGAAGCAGAACACTTCTCAGTGCTTTTTATTCATTCAGTTTTCTGTAATTCCTTCATATTTATCGAGGAAGAGGCCCAGCTTCTTTTTGTCTGTGTGTGTTAACTTCACCATGAAGCTCACTAGTTACTTCACACTCAAATCTGAGTGACTCTGAATGTAACCACGTTTGCTTTCTGCAAGCCATCTCCGTCTCTCAGTGGGCTGAAAACCACACCATAGCTTCCTCTTTACCTTTGCCGTGACAGCACAGAATTTTGTCACTCAGCTTCTGAGCAACTTCAGTGGCACTGCCCTGAAAGGCTGTGGCGGTCCAGATGGCGTGCATCCTGTGTGTGGCATCTCTCTTTCTCTCTCTGGGTAAGTTTTATAACTTTGATGTTTCTGCCATCACAGGAGCTTGTCATCCAGAGGCCACTGGGTGAGGCAACAGGACAATTTGGTCTTCACAGGAACAACTAAGTTATGACTGACTTTGTGATCACCTTTTACTTATTGGTGACAGCTTTAGGCTTCCTTAGATGTCCTTGTGATCTGGGGCAGTGGAAGACTTTGTTGTATCCTGGATAGCTAATATTTTATTTATCTATTTTCTTATGTTTGTCTGCCTTTGAGCTTTGCATGGCCCTGACTTTGCATCACCTTCTGGGTTGACCATCCTATGGGAGAGGAAGAGATTTGGCTGCCACATGAAGAGGCCTCTAGGTTTGCCTGATGTTAGGGTATAACTAGATGAGTATGCCTTGTGGGTGTGACTGGGTAGGAGAAAAGGTGAGGAGAGCACACTGAAGTTTAGGCCAAGCTAAAAAGAAAGTTTTGGGCTGAGAGAGAGAGAGAGAGAGAGAGAGAGAGAGAGAGAGAGAGAGAGAGAGAAGATTAATTGGCTTTCTAAAGGCCATATGGGGCCTTTATACACATTTTAACAGGGTAGAGCAAGGAAAAATTTGGAGGTAAAGGTAAAACGCAGGTGAACTGAGCTGGGAATAAAATATTCCCTTACCAGGTAGGGCGTGTACCAGGGATACTGTGTGCCTTATACAAAGACCATCACAGAATAACCTACAAATGCGTATTATAGAATGGAAAAAAGTGGCCATATTGAAATAGAGTTATCAAAATATTTTCAATAGCCAGTGTGGTAGCATCTGTAATAACAGCACTTGAGAGCCTAGGAGGTTAACCTGAATTATAGAGTAAGCCCTACCTAAACAACATTTTTAAAAATAAATCATAATGTATTTATTTCCTTTCTTATGTGTTATACAAGATCTGCAGGAATATTTATTAACCACCAACTTCAGAGAAGTGGTGGGTGTGAGGAGAATATTTTAATATGACTACAAAAATGTCATATAATGTGCAAATATCTGTGATTTCTTGTCTATATACATCACTGAAGGACATAGGACATTTTCATTGGAGATGGATGAAAATGAAGATGTCAGGTCTTTTTTTCACCCTGGTTTAAGAACCATTTAATCTTATCTGTTTAGAGCTTTTGCTTCCCAGAGACTGAGTGGAGTTTATACAGAGACCTGGACAGTTGGGATGAGGGAGGAACTGGGCTAGACTGTAGTCAGTGTGGCCAAGACTATAGCTTTAAAAAAACAATGAAGGGAGTACAACATTCAGCATTATGGGTTGGCCAGGAAGTGCTGGTGGGGTTGAACCAGGCTCACATCTCAAAGAGCAAATGGGTGAAGATCAGACCTGGGGCCTGATGAGGAGACAGGAAGCCTGCAGAGGGGTGTTCTAGGGCCATTTGCCTTGTGGCTGACTGACACCTGCCAGCAACCTGGCAGAGCAGGCATTGGCAGACAGGTGCCTTGGTGGGGTCCCACATAGACTGCTGCGTCTCTGACCCTGTTCTGTCATCTGATGGCGTTTGCACGCTTCGTGTCTGATGGCTGTGCATTTGCCCTGTGAGGGGGTAAAATGGGTTTACATTGGACAGTGATGTAGCAAAGTTGCACATCCTTGCTCTGGTTTCCATTATTTGATTTTAGTTTTTAGTTGTCCGTTTGTCTTTCATAAGCCAGCTGAAAGGTCTGGAGGAAGGACCATAACAGCACAAATTTTAAAAGGAGAAGCTGGGTGCTTTTCCCTACTACCACGGTTGCCTGACCAGGTTCTGCATTTGTTCCTTCTAGACTTTGACTCATATTAAGTTCTAATTTTGCATGGAATCTCAGTTTTTACAAGAGATGTGTAAATCAGGAAGTAACTGGAAAGCCTGCTATGTCTCATTATAATTACAGAGAGGAAGTGCAGAACATTAATGACGATAAAGTCATCCATCAGGTTGTTTGGCAAACCTAGTCTTTGTCCCAACTTTGTTGTGTTGTTTTTACAGAGTGGAAACTAAGACTCCAGTACCCAGCACCCATTCACCATGGACTCTACCACTGAGCCACATTCAACACCTCAATTTATTATTTTTAAAATGAATTATTATTTGTGTGTTGTATGTGGACACATACATGTGGAGTCAGGGGACAGCTCTGTGAACTCAGCTCTCTTCTCTCTTTTCGTGGGTTCTGGCAATTGAACACAGATTGTCAGGTTTGCTTCATAAGTACCTTCATCCAATGAGACATCTTACCAGGCCCTTTTAATTTATTTATTTATTTATTTTGTATTACATGGAAAGACCAAGTCATAAATTAGAACGTGACTCTTGGAAGCGAATACAATGAACTTAACAGTCAAACTTGTCTACTTCATCTATCACCTCTGACCCTGACCAGCTGCCAAACAATTAAGGGGGGCATTATTAACACAAGAGGCCTAGGGAGAGGGACCACTTTTGTGTTACTGAGATTGTGTTCATTGAAGAACAGAAAAGCTTTCCATTTCATTCTGGATGGATGATGTCCCAGCCCCCACCACCACCACCACCACACACCACAGCATTTAATGTGTAAGGAAAGAGTAGTTGTTTGGTGTGTGGGCTGATCCTAAGGTAGGTTTTGCATGTGATGGAACTACTTTAAATCCTTTTGTTTGTTTTTGAGATAGGGTCTCACTATGCAGCCCTGGATATGCCTGTGTTGTGACCTGAATGTTTGCATCGTCTCAGGATTTACCTGTTGGTACTTTAACCCCAGGGTGGTGGTATTAGGAGATAGGGCCTTTGAAAGGTGATTGGCTGAATGGGTTAGTGGCCTTACAAGAGATTGGAGAGACCCAGCTAATCCCTTCCATGTATGAGGACACAGCAAGAAAGTACATCTACAAGAATCAGGCTTCCACTGACATCAAATCCCTAGCGTCATAATCTGGGAATGCCTAGTTTCTGGGGCTGTTTCTAAGGCTCCACTCCATTTAGATTTTTGTTACTGCTATGAACAGACTAAGACACAGACATTTTCAGAAGGAAAAGAAAAAGTATTGAGGTTTCACGGGTTATTTATTCATCCACTTATTTTTTGCAGATCTGGGGTTAAATTCATGGCCCAATGTATACTAAGCAAGCACTCTACCATTGAACCACATCCCCAGCCAATATATTTGAGATGGAAATAGATGATTTCCAGAGGCCAGTCACAGGGATTTCACACTGAAGTGCCTAACTGCCATGTCTCTATATGCTGTGTCAGGGCCTCTCTCTTCCTCCTAGAGAGGTTGATACTGCAGGGGACCAGCCATTGCTTTCTCTTTTAGGAGACAGATGACTAAATTTTTTGCACAGTGACTTTCATTTTTGTGGTCTAGCCTCTTTGTCCTCTTACCCTCTCCATCTCCATCTGTCTCATCCCCTTCGCTGATGCCCCTGCAAAGGTACCTTTATCCACCTCGCTGCTCACTACTTGTCACTCAGTTACCCTTTTTAACTGCCATCCTCATCCTATCCCCTACAATGTCATGAAGTAGTTCATATGTCCTGCAGTCACTGCTTAGCCTCAAAACCACCACTGCTTCTGCTTTCCTGGAGTTTCTTACAACGAGCTGCACGCAAGCATATGACCCAAAGGCCTCTCCCAGTCCCTGCCCTCTAGCAGCCCTCAGTAGTGCTGACCAAGCCCTTGCCTCTTGGAATGTTCTACCTCCTTTGGTTTCCAAGCCACTGTGTGATGGCTGCCTTCCCATCTTCCTGTCTTCCCATTCCCCTTCTGTATGTTTCATTCCCATCCACTTTCTAAACAAAGATTCTCACTGACCGTCTTCTTCAGACTCCCTACAACTTCTAAAACCTTATTGGAAGTGGACCTAGTCTACATCTACAGCTCAGGCTCAGGGACTTGCCAGGGCAGTGAGAAACAGCGGGCATAGCCGTAGATCAACTAGGCACTTGCAGGTTCAAGTCTGGCTGAATCACTGTGAATTTTGACATTACTAAAAACAGGAAAAACAGAATTTTGAAAGGGTTAAATTACAAAAGTTTTTGAAGTCTACAAGAGTCTTTAAAAGTAAAATACACATATTTAAATATTTCCCCAAATATTTTTGGGGTATCCTTCCTGTTTATCCCAGAGCGTTCAAGTTGCCTGCCTCTAAAATTAAACGTGATATCTCCTCAGCCACCCTTGAATGCACAGTAGTAGTTCTCACTGATAACCTTTTGTTTTCTGTTGAGAGTCATTCTCCCAGCCAATGTTATCAAACATGGGTATCTGATTTCCCCCATCCTGTCCCCATGTTCATCCCTACTACACTGAAGCATCAGAGCCCTGACCTCTACAGATACCATCTCCACAATAGCTCCTTAGTCCCAGTCTCGTTCACCCACCCCTGCACTTCCAACATCTCTGCCCCGAGCTAGAAGTTACCTGATGGCTGTTTCCAACTTCCACCATTCTCTATATAACTGACAGTCTCAAGGGATTCCCTGTCGCCTAGTTAACTTCAAACTGTTAACCATGACCATCAAGTTCTTCATGCTCCTGGCCAGTCTCGTGCCCACCCATCAGTCTTCTTGTACCTCTTTCCCCAGAGCTGACCACTTCCTGTTTCTGAAGAGATCTTTTCAGTTTTACTCCTGTCATCTTGTCGTACAGTCACATTCACCTAAAAGGCTCTGTCTCCACTTGGCCTGCAGTCTTCCCAATCCTCCAAAGTCCAATCTTGACACCATCTGTGCTAATTAGTTTTTGTCACCTTGACACAAACCTGGATATACCTAGGATGAGGGAATCCCACTTGGAAAAATGTCTCCATCAGATTGCCCTGTAGGCATATCCACGGAGATATTTTCTTGATTGCTAATTGATGTAAGAAGCCCAGTCCACTGTGGGCAATACTATCCCTAGGCAGGTGGACATGGGCTAGGTAAGAAGTAACTGAACATGAGCTTGGGACAAAGCCAATAAGGGGACTTTCTCCACAGTCTCTGTTTCAGTTCCTTCCTTGAGCTCCCACCCTGGCTTTCTTGAATCCTGTCCCCTACATTGTCATGAAGTGGTTCATATGCCCTTCAGTCACTTCTTGGCCTCAAAACCACTACTGCTTCTGCTTTCCTGGAATTTCTTACAAACATCTGCACAGCAATCTAATCATTTGACTCAACTCTACAAATAAACATTTTTTGTTTTGTTTTTCAAAACAGGGTTTCTCTGTGTATCCCAGGCTGTCCTGGAACTCACTCTGTAGATCAGGCTAACCTCCAACTCAGAGATCCACCTGCCTCTCCCTCCCAGTGCTGGGATTAAAGGTGTGCCCCATCACCACCCAGCCAAATAAACATTTTAAAGTATAGTTTGAGATATGATTAATCTTTTTCTCTCAGGGCATACTATATTATTTTTCTTGTGGCAGCTGGGCAATGTTCCTTCAACTTTTGTCATCACTTCTTGGTGACGTGAGTGCACATTAGACAGTTTCTATGGTGAAAACTAGCACTGTATTTCCCCATGCTTTACTCGCCAATTCAATACACATTTATTCAGCCACTTAGAGGCTCTCTGATACTTGAGAGACTAACATACAAAGATGAGTTTGGAGTCATCTCTGACCTTGAGCCTTAATAAGCTAGTCAGTTAGAATGGAAATCACCTCCACGAGAAAGATAGAAATGAAAGCCCCTGGAGAAATTTAAAGAGAGCAGAGATTTCATGACTGACAGGGGAGGAGGGGTGGAGGAGTCACACAAGTGAGGCTTGTAGAAAGGGTGCTGTTCTAGTTTCCTCCTGTTTCTGTGACAATCACCATGACCAAAGTCAACTTGGGGAGGAGAGAGTTTAATTCAACTTACTTATTACCCACAGTCCATCATTCACTGGTGGGACCCAGTGAGATTTCCTTCTATGTGACTCTGTCTATTGATGTTGTGCTTCTTTGGGTCTTGGTTTTTGTTGTTGTTGTTGTTGTTGTTTTGGGGTTTTTTTTGGTTTTTTGTGGCTTTGGAGACTGTCCTGGAACTAGCTCTTGTAGACCAGGCTGGTCTCGAACTCACAGAGATCTGCCTGCCTCTGCCTCCCGAGTGCTGGGATTAAAGGCGTGCGCCACCAACGCCCGGCTCTTCGGGTCTTGTTTAGACACTCTCATATTGTTGAGGTATGGGTGAAGTTTCTCTGTCATTTCTAGAAGACACATTCTCACAGCAGATTTCCTGGTCCTCTTGCACTGTCTTCTGTCCTCTTCTATGATGTTACCTGAGCCTTAGGCACAAGAGCTGGGTTGTAAATATATCAGTTGGAGATGGGCACCCCATAATCGCTTGTTCTTTGCATTTAGATTAGTTATAGTTTTCTGTAATGTTCTCCTTTTGTTGCAGAGAAAAGTTTATTTGATGAGTAATGAGAGTCACACATATCTGTGGGTAGAGAGATAATGATTTAGAATGTAGTTGTAATTATTCTGCTTAGTAAAGTGGTAGTAGAAGATTCTTCTCTAAGACACATGACCTCGCTAGCCCTGGGCAATTGCCTAGGTTTCCAATTCTAAGCATGATTTCTCTCCTGTTCAATGGGCCTTAAGTCCAACTAGAGAGCCATTGGTTACTACCAAGATATGAGTGCCAGTATTGCACCCTTAGGATATCTTGCCAAATTGATCCCAGCTGCCTGTTTACCCTATATTTAGAAACAGGATATGTCACTGTACCTGGGATTCACTGATTCAGATAGATGAGCTTGCCTACAAGTCCCAGGAATCCTCCAGTCTCTGCCTCCCCAGCTTGGATAACAAATATACCCCTGTGTCCAGCCTTTACCTGGATACTGGGGTTCAAATGCAAGTCCTTATGCATGCACAGCAGGCATCTCCTCAGTTCTAAAAATTATTCTCTGGTGAAATGTAGTATGTTAGAAAAGGTTAATAAAGTTGGGCATTGGTGGTGCATGCCTTTAATCCCAGCACTCAGGAGGCAGAGGCAGGCAGATCTCTGTGAGTTCGAGGCCAGCCTGGTCTACAGAGCGAGTTCCAGGACAGGTTCCAAAACAATACAGAGAAACCCTGTCTCAGAAAAAAAAGAAAAGGTTAATAAAGTATAAATGTTAAATTAACAAATAAATAGAAAATAAAACCTCTGTAATCACTACAAGGTTCAGGAAACAACATCATTAGGTCCCTAGAAGTGCCTACCCATCTTGCCTGTTAATCACCCGGATGTAATCCTCCCCTCAAATCACTCCTGACTCTCACAATACCCACTTCCTGGCTTGTGATTTTAACCCTTATGCATCAATTAAACAATACAATGTGGTTTTGCCTGCTTTTAAAAATTTAATTTTATGTGCATTGGTGTTTTACTTGCATGTATGCCTGTGTGAGGGTGTCAGGTCCCCTGGAACTGGAGTTACAGATAGTTGTGAGCCACCATGTGAGTGCTAAGAATTGAATCTGGGTCCTCTAGAAGAGCAATCAGTGCTATTAACCACTGAACCATCTCTCTAGCCCCTATTTTTTAGCTGTATAAAGGATAAAATAATTCCACACATAGTCAAAGAGATTGAAAGGTATTCTATATCTGATCAGATACAATTCTACAGGCTATTGCAAATAGTTATGAATTTATTTTAAATTTCTTTATAATATTCCATCTTATGGTACATCACCACAGTGTATCTGTTCTCCTGTTTGATGGACATGTGGTCTATTCCTTGTTTGGGGTGACAATGAATAGTGCAGTTGTAAATTTTCCTTCATATGTAGCCTGGTGCACAGTGCCCACATTTCACTAAGGCTGCCTTGCTGAAAACATTTTTAAACTTCCTCTATAGTCATTTTCTGGTAAGTAATAATTTAATTTTTTCTAATGTAGTCTAATTCCTATTTATAGATATTCAGCACAAAAAATGGTGATATAAATATATAACATTGAGATTTATGACTACTTGAATGTATTTTTAAATTATTACTGGAAAAGTGTGTGGTTGGGTATTGATTAGTTTCTTGGCCAGTTTTAGTTGAGTGTATTCAGATGCAGTTTTTAAGTTGTTAGTTGATTATATCAAGTAATCACTCACCCCAGTGTGGGGGAGGGAAGCCACCTTCTGGGCCTCATGATAGTTTCCATTTCTTCTCACGGGCTCTGCACGTATCTTCTCTGTTTCCCCATAGGAGTCACCTTAAGTCTTTGTCCTTGCTCTGCTTTTCTGGAGCCTGTTCTGAAGGATTCTATTCTGTCAGCTCCTCTGTGCTGGCCATAGCTCTCAATGGACCTTTTGATGTTATTCAACCCTGTCTTGACCTTAAGCATTCCTGGGCCCTCAGGGAAGATCTTGTCCATCCCTGTGGCATCATTGTCATTGGTCTCTGCTCTTTCAGAAACACAAAATAAGATCCCTTTCAGTATTAATAAGCAAATATGTAGTAGTTTCTGGTAAGGGGCAATGCTGAATTAAAAACATTTCTCTCTAGAAATATGACCTTTTGATCATGTTTTCTCCTTTAGACATAATATTCTGAGGTTTCAATTAGAAAGCATCCAAACTGAAAACTGTGAGTCAGAAAAGAATTCAACTCTGAGTAAAGAACCGGCAGGGCTCCATAAGGTATCCCCTTAGATTTCCCAGTAAAGTGAAAGGGTCCTTCTAAGAAGTCAGAAAGCAAAACCAGCAAAACACAGCAAAAGCAAATAGAAAAGAAAAGCCTTTACAGTAGACAGGAAGTGTTGCTGCCATTTCCGGTGCTCATTTTATCTAGGCTTGCATCAGACGTGGCTGAGAGCCACAAAAATCTCCAACTAACTAACAAGAAAGACAAAAGGCTTCAAGAGCAGAGCCAAGGACTTTGCCTCTCGCAAAAGCCCTTCCTTGAGAGAGACTGTGTCTTGGGATTTGAGGGTTGAGGAAGTTTTTGCTGTTTTGCCATAAAATACTGCAAAAGGCCAGTTATCAGATATTACCTTTCAAGTAAGTCCATTTAGACAAATAGCTGCTTTGTGAATGTAGTCTTGGTACATGATTGGGCTAAACATTTTCCAAAGGAGACCAGGACTGTGCAAGCTTAAATAATGGAGGAACAATGACCTCACTGAGCCATTCCACTGCCATCCAGCCTGAGGAAGGCAGTGAAGATATGAGGTGATTATAGCTACTAACCTGTGATCTCATTTAACCAGGATGGTAATACAGAGAACTACATGATGTGCTACCCGGGAATTAGAGCACTCATCTATTTCTATTCCCCTTTCTTCCTCCTACTTGCAAGCTAAGCTCAGCATCGGCCAGAGGGAAGTAAAAATTCAAGAAGGACCTCTGTACAGAGCTGAAGGTTACCCTGTCAACATCAGATGCAATGTCAGTGGTCATCAGGGACCTTCTACACAGGATTTCGAGTGGTCTATTTACCTGCCAACAGCCCCCACCAGGGAAATCCAGATCATCAGCACCAAGGATGTCGGCTTCTCTTATGCAGTGTATGCCCAAAGGGTGCGAAGCAAGGAAATCTACGTGGAGAGACTACAGGGCAGCTCAGTCCTGCTACATATCTCCAAGCTCCAGATGAGGGATGCTGGTGAATATGAGTGCCACACACCCAACACGGATGGGAAGTACTTGGGAAGTTACAGTGCGAAGACTAATCTAACTGGTGAGCTCTTGCTAGCCAGCCCCTGGCAAGCCTGTCTCTACTCTTACAATGCCCTGCCAAGGGAACGGTTTTCCACTAGTATGCTTGCTCTAGAGCCTAGAGTATTTTGGAGATTTATTACAAGTAGGTGTCTCATGTTTTCCCAGTGACATATCCCACACAGGTTGAGCCAGTGTGGTGCCTTCCCAGGGTCTCCACTCATAAATTGATAGTAGCAAAGCATTTTGCTACTACCTGTAGTTAGGCATTTGCATAACCCCTCACCCCATATCATCATGCAACTTGAGAAGAGAGATGGCATGAATATCGTAGGTGATGGCACCAACTGCAGAATGGTATTTTCCAACCACCATTTTCTAGCACATTTCCCTATAGGGACAGTTCATATTCTTGCAACTGTCGTTTGCCTGGAATATCTAGCTTTCTTTTGCAGTTTAGCAAACTCCTACATAAACTTCAGATGCCGATTCAACATTACCTCCTTTGCAGAGACCTTTAGATCGCCGCAGAGCATATCCCCCGCTTGGTTCTTTTGAATGTCCTGTTCACACTGTGATTGCCAACATTCACCCAGTTATGTCATAACAGGCTATTTATATGCACATCTCCCACCACCTTCTGAGCTCCTGGGAACACTCAGCTCTTAGTGCAGTGTCTAGAGTATTTGGTAACCCAGTCTCATGAGCTTGGGGAGTATGGCTTACATATGAGGAAGAAGAGAATGATAGGGTCCTAAGACAGCTGTGGGAACTTGGGGAAAGATTGCATTTGGGCTCTGCATAGCAAATTAAATTATTTCAGATCTCTGTAATAGAAAAGACAGATTAGGGTCTGGGGAGGGAAATGAAGCCATCCATTCGTGTGCATCTAGTGAGAGACACAGGGTGGCTGAAGGCCAGAATCATGTCTAGAAGCTCTAGTGCTCCTCCCACTGGTGGCTAAGTAGCTAACCTGGCTCCAGTCTAGGCTGATGAAGCAAAGCCAGGGTCATATATCCCTGAACCACTTGCTTTGCAAAGTTCCCATGCTCCCTCAACAATAGGCAAGTCCCCCATTGGGAAAGCATATAGCTGGGAAAGCAAACTCAAAGGATGCACTTTGCAGATGAGGTTTAGGGCCATCTTCCCTCCAGAAGGTCTAATAAAACAAACATGAATCAGTCAAACGATGATTTTGTTTGCTTTGTTCCCAGTGATTCCTGACACCCTGTCTGCCACCATGCCCTCCCAGACGCTCAGTAAGAAGGAAGGCGAGCCATTAGAACTCACCTGCGAGGCAACTAAAGCAACAGCTCAACATACCCACCTCTCCCTCAGCTGGTACCTGATGCAGGAAGGAGGGAGTCAAGCCATGGAGATCATTTCTCTCTCCAGGGATTTTCTATTGGCCCCTGGGCCCTCCTATGCAGATAGGTTCATGGCCGGTGACGTGCGGCTGGACAAGCTTGGAGCCACTTCCTTCAAGCTGTCCATAGGCAGGCTCCAACCCTCAGATCAAGGCCAGTTGTTCTGTGAGGCCACAGAATGGATTCAGGATCCAGATGAAGTGTGGACTTTGATCACCAGAAAGCAGACAGATCAAACAGCTCTGAAGATCCAGCCAGCAGGTAATTATCTTCCCAGGAAACCTGTGAATTCCCTGTCAGTGAGTACCGCAAGGATAGCTTTTTTTTTATTTTTTTATTTTAACCTTTTGTTGACTTTTCCTAAAAAGTAGATAAGAAGTTTAAGTTAATTTTGTTTTTGTCACTTGGGAAGCATAAGTAAAAAGAAGATGTTCCAGAATATTCCATTTTGGCTCTACTCATGGGAGATTTTATATGGGGCAAGAAATATGAAAGAGAGCTGGAGAGATGGCTCAGAGGTTAAAAGCACTGGCTGCTCTTCCAGAGTTCCTGAGTTTAATTCCCAGCAACCACATGGTGGCTCACAACCATCGTAATGAGATCTGGTGCCCTCTTCTGACCTGCAGGTATACATGCAGACAGAACACTGTGTACATAATAAATAAATAAATAAATAAATAAATAAATATATAAATCGTAAAGAACACATGGTCTTCAAAAAATAAAAAAAGAAGAAATATGAAAGAACTAGATTGATGCTATAAGCCAGCCATGGAAACGATATTACAACCATGTTTACCAGGCACTTTGTAAGCATGCTATCTATATTATTTAATTGTAGTCCAAACGATCACCCCATAAGGTAGTCAGCTCCCGTTTTAAAAACCAGGGACTCCAGTTATAGACACCCTAACTACATTCAAACTCCTACTGGGGAAAGGAGGAATCTACTTCCAACGTCAAACCTCCCTCTCTCCAAAGCCCACCTACCACAGGCAGCTGGGCCTCAAAGTTGCTCTTATTTCCAGTATGAAGCTTTGTCCCTGTTGGTGACAGGACGTCTTTCCACCAGGCTTGAAATTGTCACCTTACATGACATTTTCATCAAAACTAGACAGAAAGACCTGGTCATTTTTGGTCTCTTTATGTGCATTGGTCCAATAGAAGGGCCAGCTAAAACTGTGAATATCCACTGTTTTTGTGGAATTTTTGTTTAACTAGGCAAAGATGTGTTACATTTTTTATGCTACATTTGTTTAACTATATAAAGATTTGTTGCGTTTATGTTAATTATATAAAATTAAACCTGGGCTCAGAGAGGCGGGGTTAGCAACTAGTTGGCAGGAAACAGTAGGGAGGAGCATAGTGTGGGTTTTTTAGTTAGGGTGGGGTGAAAGGAGAGGGGCTTCCAGGATACCAGCAAAGAGAGAAAGTTAGCCAATTGCTATTCAAACTCTATAAGTTCAAAGGTTTACACCCTAGCCTTTGCATTTTGAGTTTTATTAGAATGATAGAGATTTAGTTAAGCTATCTTTAGTGGCAGCAACAGATTCATTGTCTGGGGAAATAAAACTCCCCCCAGGCTATGGCCTGAGCAGCCAGGAAAGCACAGCCACTGTGAGGAAGGCAAAATAGCATTTTGTCACCCAACGTGGGCCACCGAATGTGGTAGGCTATCTTGGACCACCAGCCTCCAAATCTTGTCATGGAGATTTATTATTAGTTTTGAATGTTTTGTCTTAGTTTAGGCTTGTCCCACTAGCTCTTATAACTTATATTAACCTATTTCTCTTCTTCTACATATAGCTTCAGGGCTTTTACCTTTATTTCATTCTGTATGTCCTACTTTCTCTGCTTCCTCCATGCCTGGCTGGCTGGCAGCTGGCTGACTGGCTAGCTGGCCCTGGACATCTTCCTCTCTTTCTTCTTCATTCTCTCTTGAGTCTATATTCCTCCTCCTACTTATTTTCTCTGCCTGCTAGCCCTTCCTATCCCACTACTACCTACCTATTGACTGTTCAGTTTTTTGTTAGCCCAATCAGGCAGGCAAGGTGAAATGAATGTACATAGTTAAACAAATGCAGCATAACCAAAGCAACTCTTCTTCTTCTTCTTCTTCTTCTTCTTCTTCTTCTTCTTCTTCTTCTTCTTCTTCTTCTTCTTCTTCTTCTTCTTCTTCTTTTTCTTTGAGACAGGGTTTCTCCGTGGCTTTGGCGGCTGTCCTGGAAGTAGCTCTTGTAGACCAGGCTGGTCTCGAACTCACAGAGATCTGCCTATCTCTGCCTCCCGAGTGCTGGGATTAAAGGCATGCGCCACCACAACCCACCTGCAACACTTCTTTACATAGTTAAATGATTATTCTGCAACACAAACAAATGCAACATATCTCTACATAGTTAAACAAATATTCTATTCTACAGCTTCCTGTGGAAAGCAATACTCCTGTTGTGGATCACTGACTTTCTATGTTACTCTGCTCCACTACAAATCATCCTATGGCTCTCAAGTATTTGGCATACACTCATTGGGTCCTACAAGGCCGTATCACATGTGCTTGGAAGTTAGAAAAATTCTACTGGCTGTTTCTTAGACAAATGAACAAAGTAAGAAATAAAGACTGGGGGTTATGGTTCAGAGCAAGAAGTGAATGCCCAGCACACAGTGAGGCCTGGGTTCAATTCCCAGCACACACACACAAAGAGAAGCCATAATTTACAGCAATTCAGCACAGCATGAAATATTTCACTTTTTAATTAAGGAGGCATGCCTAAGTAGATACTTCACACATCTGTGCATGCTTTTTACTTGCTGGGGCTGCTTTCAGAAAACCATGGATACTGTGCTTTCTGGGTAATTTGGAATAGCCAGGGACTTTGTAAATTCTTTCACTGTGGGGTTGTTTTGGAGTGGGGAACTCACTGCCATCACAGAACTGAAAGGCTACATAAAATGCAGCCGTAGTATCATTATCATGGATCTCATCCCTCTTGGGCTGAAAAGGGCACGTACAATGGGCTTTCTAAACATCTGCTTTGCTTTTGTTGCCCAGCAAGAGATTTTGAAGTGAACATCACAGCCAGGAGCTCACCTGCTGAAGGAAAACCCTTGGAACTGATTTGCCTGGTTGTTGGCAGCAGTGGTGACCTGCAGCTTCAGGGTACTTGGTTCCTCAATGGGAAGGAAATTGCCCAGATTGATTCTGGTGGGGTCCTAGACCTGAAGAGAGACTACAGGAACAGAGCGAGCCAAGGACAGATGCAGGTTTCAAAGATAAGCACCCAGGCTTTCTCTCTCAAGATCTTCTCCGTGGGTCCAGAGGATGTAGGTGCCTACAGTTGTGAAGTGGCAGAGGTTGTGAGGACTCGGGCGGGCTCCTGGCAGCTACTCCAGAGAAAGCAGTCACCCATCAGCCAGGTGCAGCTGAGGGAGCCAGCAGGTACGTGACATGGAGACAACCACAAGTGGTGCTACCCCCCGCCCCCCCAGTACAAGAACACAGTGGGGATCTTCCTTCAGAGTCTGGAGTCTGTCAGACCCTTCTGGAGGTGAAGTGAAGGAGGGGAAGCATCAAGACTAGCTAAGACATTTGGAGTCCTGAGCCATAGGCCACGGTCACTTCTCTTTGCTTCTCTCAGTTTCAATTCTCTTGTCTATAAAATGACACAAGTAGGTGCCCCTTAAGTCCCTTCTTGGCATCTCAATGTTGTTTGAGTCTATTTGACTTTTTGAGTTACAATTTTTATATGCTGGTTTTCCTGTGTTAATGAAGTCCTCTGACTTCATGTGTTTGTACACATATGCTTTATAAGTGCATGAATATGCTGCATATGTGTGTGAATGTATATATGGGAGTGTGTGGTGGGGGGGGTGTGGCGGGCAGAGTCCCTTTTCCTGGGGAACACACTGCCAAGTAAACTGACCTTGAGTTGAGGCTGGGCAGCCATTTTTCAATTGCTTTCTGCTAATCTCATTATGTTAACTTGCACTGGGTCATAATTCTGACTCCTGGTGAGAAATGAGGAGACAAATGAAAGCAGACAGACTCCATTCTCTGTGCTTGTTGTGATGCGGTGAGATGTCTGCTCAACTGGTCCTCAACATCCCTGTGAATGAAACAGTGCAAGCCACTGCTGTGCCTTGTGTCTAGTTGTCCTTCAAAGGCTCAAAGCTTGGTCCTCAGCGTGGTGGTGGGGACGAAATTAGATAGTGGAAGCTCCACCCTCACGAATGATTTAATGCCACCTTGGAAGACAGGACTGTATAAACGAGGCCATCTTGTGTGCTTGTCCCTCCTACTTCCCTTTCTCTTCTGTGACATTCTGCTGTAGCTTGAGGGTCCCCGCCATGCCAGCACCACAATATTTGGATTCTTAAGAATCCCCCACCAGAGTCATTAGCACCGAGGACCTCCTTAAACATGACCTAACCTCAGATCTTTTGTTATTGCAGCACAAAACAGACTCAGGACAGCCACCTAACATCCTTACTTGTGAAGATTGGGTGACTTTAACTATGTTTGAACAATCAGTGCTTTATGTAGGGGAAAACCAGATGCACCCAGAACCAATATTAGAATCCTCTGGGCTGAGTGTTAAAGTCAAAGTCTAGAAAGAAAATTTGCCCAAAAGCAAAAAAAAAAAAAAAAAAAAAATAGGGGAAGAAATTTTAATTAAAAATCAACTGAGCTAAAATGAAAGCTAATCTTGCTGCATAGCTCATTAGGGGTATCTCCAAAGATAGATGAATGCCCCTTCTGCATTCTGCTTCCTTCTCCCCAGCGGCTAGGGAGAAAGAATGTCTGGAGGAGAGTGACAGGCGGGAAGCATTTTGGTGTTAGTTTCCACACTAAACATTTGGTCTAAGTTTCTAGGATTCAGGAAAAACATTGTGGGTGGTTTACATATTTACACAGAGCTCACTAAATCTCTGAACTCCCTGGGGAAAATATCTACAAACTTCCTTAAACCCTGGTAAGAACTTGATTCCAGGAGCTCCAAAGGGCACTTTATGGCATTCGGCTCCTGGTCCTGGGGAGAGGGATCTCTTTCAATGATAAAGAAATTTTTTTTTTCAGTAGTCTGGAGTCCAAACTGGGCCTAACATGTAGCAATTGGAAAACTTATTAGCATATTTATTGAGGACGTTGTCTAACATTCTGTTTTGAAAGTCAAACTGCTATTTGAAATATGAGCAGATTTTATTGTTCCATGAATATTTTAAACAGAAGAGAACACCCACTGTCCCTGTGCCTTGCTGTGCCTTTTTTCTTACTATGAGGCTAATGGCCACAATGAATGTTTGAAGTGATATTAGTTGAAACTAATCATGATGGTTATGTTACAGTGGTGAGATTATGACTAGTCATTTCCCTTCTAATTTCCAAACTTCAGTTATGAGTCATTTTTATATTAAAAACAAAAGGCAGATAGCATGATCGTGCCTCCGACACCCAAAATGCAGAGGCAGGTTTGATAATTTGCTCAACCTGTTTATGAAGATTAGTCTTCATCCTGCCGTTGTAGCTGGTGTGCATGCTGGAGCAGTGGAAGGGATCTCTTTCCTCTGTGGGGAAGAGCAATTTGCAGATTCATTTAGATCCCCTTTAGATTTCTAATGCCAGTTCTGTTTTATTTTTCTCTTTTGCTTTGAACCACCTCTGCTGTTGCCAGTGCCTCTTATTAAACACTAATGGTAATAGCTAACCCCTTTACAGTACTTGCTGTAGCCGGAGGCCTAAGCCCTTTGTGTGCCTCCGTTCAGTCTTCTCAACAAAGCAGAATGTGGCTGCCATTATTACCCTCATTTTTCCTGGAAAGAAATATGAAGGCTCAGAGAGGTCAAGTGTGCTGCCCAGAGTAATTCTGCCTCCGGGTGGTGGTGGTTGTTGGCCTTTAGAGCTGGGCTGCCCAGGACCTGGGAACTCCTGATGAGTCTGCATGGCCCACAGAGCAGCCAAGACAGCACCTTGCACATAAGCATTTGTTGAGTGGATGCTTGCATTTCTCCACGTCTTGAATTTCCCATCTGGGAGCCAGCCTTGCATTTATAGCTATGCTAAGTAATTTAAACATAAGAAGACCATCTTTCCTCTTCTACCACTCCTCCCCCCCCACGCCCCCCATCTGTCCCTCTCCTCCACCTCTCTCTCTTTTTCTCTCTTCCCTCTCTCCCTTCCCTTCCCCCACTAAAACTTAAAAAGGAAGACTACTTTGCCAATGATAAAAGACACATAGATATGCATCTGTATATGATGTATGCATATATAAACAAGTGTTTCTCCAAATTAGTATTTTTACAGTGGTTTTGTAAACAGAGTTCTAATTAATAATTTCCTTTCCCTGTTCAAAACACACACTAAGAGGATTAGACTCACTGGGACAAGGTAAGTAGGAGACGGAGAGCATGTTGAAATCACTGGCAGCCTGTATTTTTTTTAAAGGTTTATTTATTTATTATGTATACAGTATTCGGCCTGCATATATCCTTGCACACCAAGAGGGCACCAGATCTCATTACAGATGATTGTGAGCCACCATGTGGTTGCTGGGAATTGAATTCGGGACCCCTGGAGCCACCATGTGGTTGCTGAGAACTGAACTCAGGACCTCTGGAAGAGCAGCCAGTGCTCTTAACCTCTGAGCCACCTCTCCAGCCCCCTGACAGCCTTTATTCTAAAAAACAAAGCACTCCACCTCACTCCATGTAACTTCTCTTTACCCAGCATCGCACGCTTACATCTCTTTGTGAGATCCCACACTGTTTTAGGAACTGCTTGCCCTCTTCCATTGAAAGTTTGTTTGGATCCATCTCTGCTGGACCCTTCCAGGGACTTGGTTTCCCTCTAGAGTTTAGAAAACAAATCACATTGTACTCTGCTTCTTACTGAAATCTCCCCAGTGGTAAACATTCAGCTAGCTCCATGCAGTAGCTCATCTCCTCCTCATTCCTCCACTAACACTGTCTATGATTCCTAAATGACACTAATGTGAGTGAGAGATAAGAGGTCAAAAAGACAAGAGTTCCTTCACTAGCCTGAGCACTGCTAACAAACCATGGATGCAGACAGCTTAACCAGGGACCCTCAGATTTTACCCTATAAGACACTGGGAAAGCTACTCCAATATATTATGAGCTTCAAAGAAATTCAGTATGTCCAGATTCATCCAACTTATATGACTCAATCTATGATTTTCCGTCTAAATGCCTAGGTCAAAACAATAATGATATAGAGAAACTTGCGTTTAGAATCTGCATTTTGTAGGTTCAAATGAGCATGTACATCATAGTCTCAGATATTTGAGTACTTGGAGTTCAGTGGGTGCTGCTATTTGGAGGAGATTTCTGGGTTTTGTCTTGCTAGAGGAAATAAAATTTTTTGTAAACTTAAAAAAAAAAAAACAAAGTAAACACCCTGAACATTTAAATCATCAGCACTTCATTACTTTCAGGTTCATTTACTCACTCCAATGATTCAAACAAATTCTTCAGTATGGGCTGACTGAACAAAAGGATAAGAAAAATAAGTGTACATTATGAATCGTGTACATGTCCATAGGCTCCCTGGTCACCTGTCTTATTTTGACTTTGTGATGATTACCTCAGGGAAATTTATTTTACACACACACACACACACACACACACTCACACACACACACACACACACACACACACACAATACATATGTACCCATGCACACTTATCCATCCACCCATCTATTTAACATCCATCCATCCACTCATCCATCCATGTGTACATACATACGCACAGACGCATACACATACACACACATACATTTATCTATTCATCCACCCAAACATACATCCACACACATACATACATACATACATACATACATACATTTATCTACTCATCCATCCATCCATACATCCACACACATACATATGCACATACATTTATCTATACATACATACATACACATACAAACATACATATACACACATAAACATACACACATACATACATACATGCACAATACATTTATTTATTCATCCAGCCATTTACAATTTAAATGTTTGGCAGATCTTTGTTCTGGGCATGGTACAGGAGGAGTCAACCAGCTCCGATTTGTCACAAACAAGTCAAGACCTTATAATTCAATCTTACTGTATTTTAGAAATATTTTTGTTTAATTGAAACACTTTTCTTCCATAATCTGTAATCTACAGCAAGAAGTGTGACCGTGTCTGCTGAGCAGTGGGCAGTGTGGGAAGGAGAGGCACTTACTCTTCTCTGCAAGGCAGGTGGGGATATAGGTCCTCTGTCTGTGAGCTGGTGGCTCATCCCACAGGACCAGACCACACCCGTGTTTGTGGCTAGCATGGGGCAAGATGGTACTGTGCAGCTGGGAGTCTCATCTCTGGGCTCCAGGCACCATAGTAACAGAAGGTTGGAGAAGGTGGACTGGGCCACTTTTCGGCTGGAGATCGGCTCTGCCGTGGTCACAGACAGTGGCACCTATGAATGCAGAGTGTCGGAGAGGCTCCAGAACCAGGCCAAAGATTTGCAGTGGACCCAGAAGATTTCAGTCACTGTAAAATCTCTGAGTGAGTATCTGGGAAATCCTTTCCTGAATGTGTGTCAGTCACTTCATCCTATACTGCAGCTGGAGTAGTGTCACCCAGAACCCTTGCCAATGGTATGTGTACCCTGAGACCAGAGCAGGATCTGCCTGTCAGGCCTGTCCACTAACCTCTCAAGTTTACTCATCTTTATCAAGATCATTCTAGTTCAAAGTTGAAAACAAATCCCTATGAATAGGAATTGACTTACAGATGGGTGGAGCCAAGCCTCTTCCATTCCAGCAGCAGCCTGGGCATCATGAGATCTTCCCTGGGCACAGGCAAAAGAGTGATGCTGGACCCTGGGGGATGGGGAGGAGACCAAACACTGGCTGTGAGTGTTCTACTTGCTGAGTGGGGAGAGGAAGGAGGCCAGACCGTGGCTGTGAGTGTTCTACTTGCTCAGTGCAGCTGTCTAAGTGGCACACTGCAGAAACACTGCCTGTTTGTTGTGGCTGCTGAGAACAGTTATAGGCAATGGGGAAACTTGGAGGACTGAGGTTGGAATTGGGGACACACTGTACTGTGGACCAACCTCTACCCCCAAATTCATGATACTTCAGGAGTGCAAATGTGTGGCCCTGTGTGAAGGGTGGCATTGAGAAAACTTGGAAGTCCTGTGCGTGGACTTGGTAAACAGGAATCGTGTGTCACTTTCCCCCCACAGAATCAAGTTTACAAGTTAATCTGATGAGCCGCCAGCCACAGGTGACATTAACCCACACCTTCGACCTCTTCTGCGTAGTGAGTGTCAACCCCTCAGCTCTCAAGCTGCCATTCTCAGTGACATGGCAATTCCAGCCAGCTGGCTCTGGAGCCTTTCATCAGCTAATTCGAGTCACCCACAATGGCACAGTGGAATGGGGGGACATCCTCTCCCAGTTCCACAGGAAGACAAAGGTTTCACAGTCTTCATTTCGCTCACAACTCCAAATCCATGATGCTGCTATGGAGGACACAGGGGTGTATCAGTGCGAAGTGGAAGGTTATGACAGAAATTCCCTCTACACAAATGGTCCAGCCAGGGTATCTGCCACCTCTAACCGTTTGAGGATTACTGTCACCTTCCCAGGTATGGAATGCTTGAATGATACCTGCTTTAAAAAAGAAAAAAGGAAAGGAAAGGAAAGGAAAGGAAAGGAAAGGAGGAAGGAAGGAATGAATGAAGGAAGGAAGGAAGGAATGAAGGAAGGAAGGAATCTTTTTTTTGGGGGGGGTCAGGTATGATGGTGCACATTTTATAATCCTAGTCCTCAGGAGGCTGGGACAGGAGGATTGAGAATTTGAGGTCAGCCTAGGCTACAGTTCAAGCCTTCATTTCAAACTGTAACAACAACTCTTCCCACTTTGTGTAAACTATAGAAATAAACACAAAAATACCTAGTCATTGCGTTTGTGGTGGTAAAGTAAGCATGATGTGACGGCATTAACGTGAAGCTAGTACACATGGGATGGCCACACTGATTGTTAAAATGATGAAATGCTTCCACATCGGCCAATAACCACTACTCTGTGCCCCTCCCATCTGCCATGAATTCTTATTGCCAGCAGTGAAAGGATACTGTCTGGCACAGCAGGTCCTCAAGGGCCTTCCTCCAGAGGAGACAATCTTTTAGGGAAGTCACTGCTGGTGCCTCAGCATCTTTTTCACATTTGGAAGTGGTGGTGATCATGTAAATTCCATTAGAATACATTTAGCTACCTCTTTTAATGTGTTAACATACAAGAGAGAATTTATGGTTTCAGTCAAATTCAATCTTAATTCAATAATAGATCACAAAGGCTAAAAGTAAAAGCCAGACTAGCTAAGTTTTGCCATGCCATGTGCTTTCTCTCTCCTGACTTGCACTGGGTTTGGACAAGTTACTTAATCTACCCCTACCTCAGTCACTGCTTCTGTAAATTGCTAATGTGCCCTTGTATAGTGCACCCAGTGCAATGCCTGGTGTACAAAGCAGATGCTCAAGTGTGGTAGCCACCACCTACTCTGTGTTGCTGAGAAATATTTGTGTTAATAGTAATGATCTTGCTCATGAATTCATGCCTTAATGTACTTGTCCTTCCCTTGATGTTTGAGATTGCTTCCACAAATCTTTCTTTTTTTATTGTCCTTGGCCCCACAGCATGAGGTTTTCTCCCTAACACTAATGGTTCCTTCTCATTCTCTTGTATTCTCCTCCTACATTGAGTCACTATTTTTTAAATATTTTATTTATTATGTATACAACATTCTGCTTCCATGTATATCTGCACACCAGAAGTGCAGATCTCTTAACGGATGGTTGTGAGCCACCATGTGGTTGCTGGGAATTGAACTCAGGACCTCTGGAAGAGCATTCAGTGCTCTCAACCTCTGAGCCATCTCTCCAGCCCCCATTGAGTCACTATTTTATTTTAGTTTCTGTTTCTTGACAATGTCTCATTCTGTAGTTCAGGCTGACCTGGGATTCTCAATCCCCTTGCTTCAACCTATTAAGTGCTAGGATTACAGGTCTGTGCTACTGTACTTGGCTCTTCTTTTTTCTTTCTAAAACTCAGGTTAGCATCAGCCAAGAATGACCTTGAACTTCTGATTCTCTTCCACAATAGGCAAGCATTTGTCCCACTGAGCCCAGTTTTTCCCTAAAAAGCAACTGTTCTTTTAGATTCAAGCTTGGTATGTCCTCTGACTCTCCGTCATTTTCTATGTAAAATAATTTCTGCCCATGGATATGATCCACCTATTGACAGCTTCCATGTTCATTATTCAGAATGGTTTTTCTTCTAGTCTCGGAATTCGTAGTTAACTGCTACCAAGACATGCCTGAACTCAGTGTCAGAGTGTAAGTCATCACCATTATCCAAAGATATCCTTTCCATATTGTTCATGATGTCCTTACTACATCCCAGTGTCATAGATTACAAACTGTCCTCTTCATGTCCAAACTCCCATAACAAGATGTTAAAGATCTTCAATAATCCTATGTGTGTATTTCTCCAGTGCCCCTCAATTTCCATCTCAGATCTGAACCAACCACGCTGAACTGCCTGCAATTCCATAAGCCACATTTGCTCTCATGTTCAAGGTCGTTACTCAAGTTGTTCCTTATGTGGAATTCCTTTGCTCTCTATTTATCTGAGTGATTACTATTAATCTTCAAGACTTACCTCAGAGTTGCCTGCTCCAGGAAGTCTCTCCCCACTCCTATCTCTAGGTTAGGTAAACCTTCGGGTGATCCTCATATTTGTTGCATTTCTGTGTATCTCTGTTCTACATGGGTGACCTATTCTATGTCTGTAAGTCTTTGTCCCTGTCTTCTATCTTCCTGTAACCCAGTGATTCTCAGCCTTCTTAATGCTTTGACCGGTTAATACAGTTCCTCATGTTGTGGTGACTCCCAACCATAAAATTATTTTCATTGGCCGGGCGTTGGTGGCACACACCTTTAATCCCAGCACTCGGGAGGCAGAGGCAGGTGGATCTCTCTGAGTTTGAGACCAGCTTGGTCTACAAGGACTAGTTCCAGGACAGTCTCCAAAGACACAAAGAAACCCTGTCTCGAAAAAAATAATAATAATAATTTCATTGCTACTTCAAACTGTAATTTTGCTACTCTTATGAATAATAAGGTATTTGATATGCAAGATGTCTGATATGCCAATCCTGTAACAGAGTCAGTCAACCCCCAAAGGGGTCACGACCCACAGGCTGAGAACTGCTGCTCTAAACTGTGATTCACTGAGAGGAGGTGTTCACAAAATACCTACAATAGTCTGGTATGTGCTCCAATATGTGATTGACAAATGTTTGTTGAAGGGAATAAAGGGACCTGCTGGCAACATCAACAACAGTAGAGTGATCAACAAGGAATGGGAGTGAGATTTGTAAGGTTTATTGTGCATCTTGTAACAGGAAAAGCTGCTGGAGTTCAAAGGTGGCAGACTCCAATTCCATCTGAAATTCTCACAGTGGAATGGCTGCAAGGAGACACAATTGTACTAACCCACACACAACTTCCTCTTGTTTACTCATGTTTGAAGGCAGCTATCAAGAGACTTGACAAATCAGGGATCCAGAAACAGTCCATATAGTAAGCACACAGAGACAGAGCGCTCATAGTGTCTTTGTTTCTCACAATGATGCAGACATGCCATAGAAGAGATGCCTCTGCTTCAATACAGCAGTGATATCGTGTGGGGGAAGAGCTGGCTTTTTTTCCATGACTCTCCCCCTCCCTGCACAGTAAGAACAGAACGGGGATGAGCAGATTGATGCTATGAAGAGTAAACACCAACTTGCAATCACACAGACTTCTCACAGGCATGTCCAGTCTTTTGACATTGTAACACAACGCTGTCATTAACAAAGTTCATGTACAACCAAAGTGGAAGATTAAGAAAAAATTTCATAGTATTTGAAGTAAGCTTACACTTTTGTGTTGGGCCACAGTCATAGCTATTCTTAGCCACATGCAGCCTGTGAGATGAACAAGCTCAAAGTTGGAAAGCACAGCTTCATCAGATCATGAATTGTGCTGAAGCTGAATGAACAGTTAGGGCAGCTGTTTGCCCTGGTTGATGTGCTAGCTTAAAATTCTGTTTTTGTTTGTTTTCCCAGCAAAGTAACTCTTTTCATTCTTTTCATTCAGAGAGCAAACTGAGAGTGAACTCAAGCAGTCAGGTCCAAGAGCTCTCCATCAGCTCCAGCACGCATATAGAGTGTGCCATCTTGTCCCGAACTGCTGGAAACCTTCCACTATCCGTCACTTGGTACTTTTCTTCAACTCCTACAAATGCATCCTATCTGAAGATCCTAGAAATGGACCAAACCAATGTTGTAAAATATGGGGATTCATTTCAATCCCCTCGGAGCAAGCAAAAATTTCTTTCTGAGAAAGTCTCCCAAGACTTGTTTCTGCTGAACATTCTGAGTGTGGAAGACAGTGACCAGGGCCACTACCACTGTGCTGTGGAGGAATGGCTCTTGTCTACGAATGGCATTTGGCAAAAGCTTGAAAGAAAAACTTCAGGACTCACAGAATTGAAACTCAGGTCCACAGGTAAGTCTCAGAAGAGTGTTGTCATACACCTTTCCATATAATGGCCAACAGTCTTTAGGGTGTGACTATGAAGAGATTAAAAATATTATCTGGGGCTGGAGAGATGGCTCAGAAGTTAAGAGCACTGACTGCTCTTTAAGAGGTCCTGAGTTCAATTCCCACAACCACCATGAGATCTAGTGCCCTCTTGTACACATAATAAATAAATAAATCTTAAAAAATATTATCTGGCCAGGCAGTAGTGGCATGCAGTGGCAAAGGCAGGTAGATCTCTGAGAGTTCCAGGCCAACCTGGTCTACAAAGCGAGTTCCAGGATAGCCAGGGATTTTACAGAGAAAACCTATCTCAAAAAAACAAAACAACAAAAATCTGGACCATAAGAATAATAGCCTCCTACAAATGCACACGGGACCTGGTAACCCATCAGAGGCGAGAAGGTTGCCTAAGGTGAACCAATAGGAGGTTTCTAGCTTAAATGAGAACAAGATCCCTTTGCCTGGTTTGCTTGGCAGCTTGGCAGCCTGGTCTGCACAGCTGCCCAGGGAATCGTATCTCCAGATCTCTATAATAACAAGCTGTGTCACTCCAGTGGGGCTCTACTGTAATTTGGCAGAGAAAGAGTAATACGAAGCATATTTCTCCCACTGTGAACAGAAACTGTACAACTCTATGGGGATGTGTGGAGAAATTGCTTTTCAACATTTGGCTGCCTAAACATAAGGCAAATAAGAGTAGTTAACTGTTGGAATGGCTTACGGGGGAAGTCTTCTCCACCTCTGGAGATCTTTAAAAATGTAATGGAACTTCCATCCATTTGGGCTAGTCTATGAGTGCTGCTGTCTGAATGCAGGCAGGCTTGACTAGGTCTCTCAGTACTGGCTGGGTCACCTCTAACTGCAGATTAAAGTCAAATGGGTATCACAGCTACAGAACTGGACAAGGGCCAAGAGTATGATGTAAATAACTTGATCTAATGTGGTGCTTAAAGTACTATTTCCAAGATGACATGGAAAAACAAGCTAAGATTATAAGTGGACATTCCCATGTGCTAGGAAACAAGGCTGCAAAGATGAATAAGACATAGCTCTTGCCCTGGGGGAGCCCACAGTCTGTGAAAGAAGCAGAGGTAAAGCATAGCTTAGGAAGAGATCTTCCCCTATTCCTGGCTTGCTTCCTTTCCAGGCCCCTCTTCTTTCTCTGTTAAGCTTATGTGTTCCTCAGGGGGTGATCCTCGGCTCTTCTGCTTCTTAGTCTCTGTTGTTCTCAGAGCTTCTAGACCACTTCCCTGGCTTTCACTGTCACCTACAAGATAATTACTTTACATCTTTGGGTTTAGATATCCAGAGGCCTAGGCTTGTAGATCCTACTGTTCACTTCTACTTGGATGCTCCAGAGACCTCACTGCCACTGCATTTATGTCTCCCTACACTATGCATTTGTGTGACTGATATCCCTGCCTTCCACTTGTCCTAACCAAACACTTGACTGCGTGTGCCTGCAACATCTCTTGGCTCAAGCCTGTATACCTCAGGCAGAAATACAGCCTCTTTAGTGTATCAAGAAATCCTCAGTTTTCACCATTGAGTTGATTGGATTGGGAGGCACCCAGGAGGTTAGGAAGGTGTGTTTAGGAGAATAGTTTGGGTGTGTTTATGAGAACATTTCCAGCGAGGATTAACTAAAGGGGATCTGCCTGAATGTGTGTGGTCTCATCAAATAGACTGGCAGTCCCAGACAGAATAAAAGGGAAGAAGAATGAAATCCATGGGTACAGGCATGCTCTCTCTCTCTCTACATCCTTGCCATCTGAGAGGGGCTTGTACCACATGTTCCAACATTCTGTTATTCTGCCTTACCTCAGGCCAAAAGCAAATGATCCACCTGACTTTGGATTGAAATCTCTGAGGCCATCAACAGAACAAACTTTTCTTCCTCTAAACTCTTTCCTTTAGATATTTGTTACAACATCATCATCATCAACAACAACAAAACCAATACAGGAAATTGATGCTAGAGAGGTGGGGTCGATGCTGCGACCCAACCTGATGAAGTGGTTCTTAAGATCTGAAACTGGTTTGTGGGAGGAATTTGGAAGAGGTTGAGGAAGCAGGCTGCAGCATCTCTAGAACACTTTACCAAGAGCTTAATGGGCAATTCTGGTGAAAGAAAATGCTGGTAGGAATGTGGACAGAGAGACTGTGCTCATGAAACTTTTCATAGAAAAGAAGACTATTGGCAAGTGGTCATTCATGTTGAGTTCTGGCAAATATTTTGTTCATTCTCCAAGACTTTAGTGAAGTTGAACTCAAAGGAGTGGGAAATATTCACAGGCAACTCAGGCTATGGCATGGTTACTGCTAGCCGCTTTTAGCCAGGTTTACCATGACAATTAGGAGCAAAAACAGAGCAGAAAAAATGTGAAAACCTTGTCCTCTCCCCAATAAAGAGATTCAAGTTGGGGTTCAAAAAAGTGTGACTGTTAAAAATTAGTGCCACATACTTTGCACTAGCATGAAAGGGAAGGTACCTTGGAAGCATCTCAAGAATTGGCCAGACCCACCAAATCAAAGACTCAAGGATGTAGGAGTAAATTCATTGAGTACATTTTCCTTTGAAAGTTAGGTGTGGTAGCATTCAAATGGGAATCCTGAGGCAGAAATATGATAACTTCAAAGACATCCTATCTTACACAGTGAGTTCCAGACTACCCTGAGCTACTGTGGGTTTTGTCGTTGTTGTTTTTAATGACTTTTCCTTGAGATGAGAGCAACATAGCTGGAGTCCCCTGCTCACATGAAGCTCCACAGGAAGTTAGTTCTGTAGGATCCATGGCATAGGCTCTTAGAGGCCACTAAAGCCATGGTCCAAGCTTGACTCCTAGTCATAGGTCAAGCTAGTTATAAATCTTATCAGCAATCCATATAGTGACAGTTTCATAGACATGCAAAATTTAGGAATTATTGGTTCATGGGGCTGGAAACCACCAGCCATATGATACGTCTTTGCTTCCTTAAGTTGTTTTGCTGAGGTATTTTTGTCACAGTGATGAAACTCTGACTAAGATAGCACAGTGACACCTCTCAACTTGTAGTTAACCAAACTACAAGGGTATCTTAAAATACAAGGGTATCAAGCAAGTCCTCTCTGTGAGCTCCACGTGACTATGGGTTGACACTGTACACCTGGGCTAGGGAATTAATTAAGGGATAAGCTGCATGGAGCTGTGGAGGTCATCACTGTAACAGGCGATTTTCTCTCAGGTGAAAAGAAAAAAGAAGAAAATTAACCTTAGGGACAAAAGCCAAAGAGAAAACAAAGCCAGGACTGAAGGGGTCCCTTGAGCTTGGGACTGGACAGTGGTCAAGTACTGTGGTGGCTTAGAAACCAGTTTGCAATCAAATAGGGAGTTACTTGAGGCAAGGATGCAGGGAATTCTATATGAATTAATATTTTACATGATTCTCCATGAAGGACAAGTAAATACTAATTAGACTAAACATAGTCCAAGATCAGGAAAAAATGTTTAAAAGCAACAAAACAGATTAATGGATGAATTTGTATCAGAGTTGAAGATGTCATGATTTTCTGTCGTTCTCTGTTATAACTACTGGGTGTGTCATCCCAGGTCCTCACCTGCTGAATAGAGGGGAGTGGGGAAGAAGGAAGGCCCAAAGCTGTTCAAGGCACACTAATTTAATAACTGAGGTGGTTCCTCTGGGTGGTATTCTGTCACTTGTATCAGTGTTCTGTCTCTCAGTGTGCCTGAACAAGAGGTAATATCTGGGTGTGGTGGGGGAAGGTGATTTCATCAAAAGGAGTAGCAGTGGTGTAATATGTTACTTGAGAGAGTACTGAAAGTTGTCAACAGCACCTGTGGGAAATCAAAGAGGAAGTTCAAAGATAGGCAAAAGCTGCGAGACCCACTGAAGCCATGTTTATTTTAGTAGTAGAGTCTATCAGGCAAAGGGTCAGGCTAAAGGAGGGAAGTGGTTAGCTTGGTACGTAGCAGAGAATGTTCTGGCAAGTGTGAAAAACAGGGGAAAGGTCAAACATAAACAGCAATGATGAAGGTTCTAATGTCTGGAGAATACCAGACAAGATCTCCCAGTGGAACTGATGCAGCTCAGAGGTGACCATGCTGAAAGTCTGCTCTTCTCTAACTGTTCACTTTGCCTTCTAGGAAGTCGGGTCCATGTCTCCAAAGTGAGCTGGTTGGGAAACGCTACTGAGCATGGAGAGGTGGACATCAGCTGCAGCCTGCATGGCTCCGGCAGCCCAGCCTCCCTGTACTCCGTGACATGGTACTGGAGCAGAGAAAATGCTGGGCGTCAGATGCTGGTCCACCTGCACTATGATGGCTTGCTGGAGTACGGCCAAGAGGGGCGCAGGACACTCCTGCACTGCTACCGATCTTCTCCCACAGACTTCATCCTGAAGCTGCATCGGGTGCAGCTGGAGGATGCTGGGATGTATTGGTGCAGGGTGGCAGAGTGGCAGCAACATGGCCACCCCGGCAAGTGGATCAACCAAGCCTCAGATGAGTCGCAGCGGATGATGCTTACAGTGCTGCCCTCAGGTAACTTGGGGGTCAATCAGCCACTGGCTCATGGGGTCACTGGCATATCTGGCTTCCCTCTGTGCTTCCTCCTAGCTTTGTTTTCCCCCCTTTCCAAGGCTAGTGACAATTTTTCAGATTTCTCAAAGAAGGTGACTTTACTGCCTTTCTCCATAGTAACTCAATTCAACCCTCAAGGTTACATGAGGGTTGGGCACAGGCACTTGACTAATGGGCACATCTGAACTGTTCTGACCTTCCCTTCCCAAGCAAAAGCCATCAGCATTGTGTGTGCCTCGGATACCCAAAGAACATGGACATCAGCATCCTTACCTCTTGGCTGATCCTCTGATTTTGGGATGCTGTTTTGTGGTGGAAGAGATAACGAGACAGAATAAGATGATAGTTGTGATGACAGCTTTGCATTTTGACCCAAACAAACCAGACTCTATTACACTCAAATGCTCCCTTGCTCAAGGGAAGAAAAATTAACAGAACCAAAAACACTCTTCCTCAGAGAATACACACTCTCCCCACCCCCACTCCCTCTCTCCCTCTCCCTCTCCCTTCCCCCTCTCTTCCTCTCTCTCTCCAAATTGTCAGGGCTTTGATAACTAGGCAGACATACTCAACTTGCAGAGAATGATTTCTGTGTTCATAGCTTTAGAAACCCTAGTCTCAGATCATGTGGCCCTAGGACTCTGAGTCTGCAGCAGCACACCATGGCAGGAGTGTGTGACTGAGCAAAACCACTCACCTCTAGCTAGGAAGTGAGAGAGAGAGAAAGAGGAAGGGCCAGTGTCTCACTGTCCTTTCAATGGCATGCCTTTAAAGGCACCATCACCTCCTAATAGAACCAAACTGTGGAGGAAGCCTTTCCCACATGGATCTTTTAGGGGATGGGATAGTCATTTGCGATCCAAACATTAGCACTGTTTGTTTGGTGTCCTCTTTCCATTGCATTATTATGCCTTGGAAGACATCGAAGAAGGAAGGATGCCATATAGAGCTGCCTTATAGTCTCCAACAAAGAGAAGAGCCACTCAAAGGCCTTTAACCAAAGACTGACAGTTCTCTGTGTAGGAAGATCATCCTCAGCCAAACATCTCAGCCGAGTGCAGTATCAGACAGTGATGGGCATCTATTAGATATGTATTAATAATAATAAGTGCTTTCTTCCAGCTGGACGACTGGCTACAGTATCTGCCAGCTCAGTATCTTACTAACTTCTTTCCAGAGAGACTCAAAGAGCTGAAAGGTGAACTACAGGCTGAACTTATATTGGAAAAGGATCACTAGAGAAATTCAGGCCGAGTCTTGGTACTCCACCACATTCCTAGCAGACCAACTAGCCTGAGCAACAATCTCCGGAAGCAGAGGGGTGCATGTGCCAATTTCTCAGAGGCAAACAGAGCCTCACTGCATCCCAGTGGGGCTCCATCTGACTTGTTCCCTAGGATTCCATCATCCTCTCCCCCAGTTCATTCTTCAGGGCTCCATCATCTTTTCCTCCTGGCTCTTCTTCAGGGCTCCACCATCCTCTCCCCCTGTTCATTCTTTGGGTTTTCATCTTCTTCTTCTCCTGCCCATTCTTCAGGGCTCCACAATCCTCTTCCCCTGTCCATTCTTCAAGGCTCCATCATCCTCTCCCCTGTCTGTTCTTCACGACTCCATCATCCTCCCCTCATGTCCATTCTTCAGGAATTACTTTTTTCTTCCAAATGACCAGGCAGAATTGTTTTTTATCAGCTTTTCATTCCAACAATTATAGGTTACCCCATATATCTGGGCATACCCCCACAAATGTTTTCCCCTGGGATTCATAAGCCCCATAGAATCAGCAGTTTTTACAATAGAATAAATAGATAACAACCATAAAAGGCACAGATTCTGTGACTAGCAAGCATATCTCCTCTGAGACAGGTGAGTCTGCACAGCATATCTATGTGAGGTCATGTAGAGCATCTTGTAGGTCATGAAGAAGAAGAACTCTGGAAGAAGACACTAAAAACAGAGTCATTTTGGAAAAAAGCTCACAGACCTGTGCCATGACCAACAGGGTTTTCATTGCAGCTAACTTTGTGTTCCCAAAGAAATCCTGTGACTGAGCAGTTGACCCTGCTTTGCCTTGCTGCTCCTGGTGAGTGGTTAGGGAGACAATCTGGGGTGATAAAAGTCCTTAGGACTTACAGTCCTAACCACTTATTAGCCATGTTATCGGACTATTAACGTGCATAATGTTTGGTTATCTCATAAAATGAAGATCATAATACAAATATGTTTTTAAAAACCTAGACACTGAGCTGGGCAGTGGTGGTGCATGCCTTTAATCCCAGCACTTGAGAGGCAGAGGCAGGTGGATCTCAGTGAGTTCGAGGCCAGTCTGGCCTACAGAGAGAGTTCCAGGACAGCCGGGACTGTTACACAGAGAAACCCTGTCTTGAAACCTCACCACCCCAAAACAACAACAAAAACAAAACAAAAAACCTAGACTCTGGCATGTTATAAGATCTAGATCTAGATAAATGTTAACCCCTTTTCCTTTATACCTCCAACCCAATATGTTTTATACGTATGTACACACTGTCATAATTTATTTTCTATTTTCTGACAAATGCAACATAAGGGAAGAAAAGGTTAATTCTGGCTCCTAGTTCAAAGACACAGTTCAACCGGGTGGTGGTGGCACACAATTTTAATCCCAGCACTCGGAGGCAGAGGTAGGTGGATCTCTGTGAGTTCAAGACCAGCCTGATCTACTGAGCGAGTTTCAGGACAGCCAGGACTGTTACACAGAGAAACCCTGTCTCAAAAGAAAAAAAAATATGAGATCTGAGCCCACAAAACCATAAGTGGCAGGGAGCAGTTCCACAGAATGGGGAAAGTTGAATCCACTATGATAAGTGTCATCAGAGGACTATAGTCCCCGAATGCTGAGGGAGCAACTGAACCGGAGTGAAGGGTCACATGGGGATGGGAAGGTTCCCTAGAACATGGATGCATGAGGAGAGAGAAAACTATTTTAGGGAAATGATAAGGTACACAATAAAGCCCGGGAACCTCGGTGGTTAGAAGGTCTGGAACTCAGAGCATACAGTACAAGGCTAAAAGATGAAGGCACTAAGGTAGGGGAACCACAGAGCTCAGCTGTGCTTAGTTTATGAAGCGAGGGAGGGCACTTTATCATGACAGCCATGGGATGCTACTGAATAAGTTCATGTGTGGCAGTGACACCCTCAGAGCCATGTTTAGGAAATTCCCATTGGTTTCACCAGTGAAGCTGAAGTGGAGGGAGGCAGACAGAGCAGGGAGAACTACATGAACCTGTAGCCAAGAAGAGGCAACAAGAAGGCCCGAGTGCAGGCAGTGCTAGGGAGAAGGGGGAAGAACAAGCAGTAGGAACTGGGAGGTCGATAAGATAGACATCTGTGGGCGGTGAGTGAGATGAGGCAAATTTGTACTGGGGCTTAAGTGGATCACAAGGCCATTTACCAAGCAACCAAACCAAGGTTGAGAGGGGAGATGTGTCCAATTTGTGCAAGTTGAGCTGGAACTCAACCCAAAGAGCTTTCAAGAGGTGCTTATCTGGGAGATAGTGGGAATTTCAAAATGTGAACTGCACCGGACTTGCATACTAAGTGTTATCAATGTGTGGCCTGTAATGACCCTCAAGGAAAGACAACTGAGGTATCCAGGTGTCAGTGGTGGAAAATCAGAATAGCATTATCAGGAGGCAAGGGGAACCCAAGAGACTGAACAATACAAAAAGGCTGTTTAAGATAAGAGTGGGAGGACAGGAGAGAGGCCTCGGTGCTTAAGAACACTGCTGTGCAACTGTGAGAACTTGAGGTCAGGCCCTAGTACCACACACAAGCCAGGTATGATCTCATATGTACTCGGGTCAGGAGACTCTCTGGGGTTTGCTGGCTGCCAGTCTAGGCAAGAATGAAATGTGAGCTATGGGTACAGGAGAGACTCTGCCTCAAAGGGACAAGGCCGAGAGTGAGAGAGGAGGACACTTGTGCGCTCACATGCTTGTACCACACACACACACACACACACACACACACACACACACACACACACACACACACACACACGACAACATCTCCACATGGCAGGGGCAGAAAAGCAGTGAAACCAGCTGAGGTGGCTGAAGAGTGAGGAAACAGACATGTCACGTGAAGGTTTCTTTCTCAAGAGCTGCAAACGGCAAGAGGGAAGACCGTGAGAAATGGCAGGAAGTATTGAGCAATGAGTTTTAGTTATGTGCTCTGTTGGAGTTCAAGTCGGTAGGGTCTGGAGCATGTTCACAGTACAGAGGTGAAGGGGCAGTGGGAAGAAAGATGAGGTCCATATGGCAGTCTAGCATCTGGCTGTGAAGGTGACCCTTAAGCCAGTGCACCTCCATGCCATCCTTCCCTGGGCCACAGCTGAGCATTCATGTTTCTCTGACTTAACCTTCTCTCAGTCATCATCCTGAAGCTACCTGTACCACACACATCACCACTAGTGGCCATGGACTTTGAGAATACATGGACATTGTGTGTGTTCTCTCAGCTCTAGACTGACCCGAGAGACGCTCAATAATTACCAGCCCACAAGTGTGCTCCTGCTGACTGCCAACTCTGCATGTTGGTAGAATCCAAATCAAATACAATTCACTAGTGCTCTTTGCTTCTCCACTTCCTCTATTTGACCACACCAGATTAGGTTAGTTTTAGGACTACAGAAAAGAGCCATGGATCACAAGGCTTGAGTGGAGGCCGAACAGGCATATCCTAGACCTTGCCCCCACCCCGGGTCTCTTTACAAAGACTTAGCAGGGTAGGGGCTGTAAGGATAAGTCTTTTTACCTCACCTTCAGATCCTTAATACAAACACATTAAATTTATTTGTTTGTTTGTTTGTTTATTTGTTGGGGTAAGGTTTCATGGAGCCCAGGCTGTCCTTATACGTGCTGCGTAGCCAAGGATAACCTTATAGTTCTGATCCTCCTGCCTCTACTTCCTCAATGCTAGGGTTACACATCTGCTCCATTACACTAGATTTATATGGCACTAAGGAATGGACCAGGGCTTTGTGCATGCCAGGCAAGCACACTGCCAGTAGAGCTATATACCCAGTCCCTAAATGTCATATTCTGAAAAATTGCCTGTGATGCAGTGATAAGCCAGTCTATAAGACTTTGGGGGCAGGAGGTGGATGGATTATTTGTGGCAGCATAATACTTATTACTATCTCCTAGCTTTTATGTAGATGAGGATTATTTTTAGAGTGGATTCTTAAAGGAGACATGCACTCCTACTGCTCTGAAGTTTCTAGAGAGAACATTTGTTTACCTCCCCTAGTACACTCAACAAGGGCTGGCCTGAAGCACTCAGCTAACACTTGATGAAAGAATGAGCAAGCACACCTCCAATTAGGTCAAAACAGGAAGCTGTGGGGGTGGGGGGGACACATCTGTTGTGGGATGTACTTGCTGTAGAGATTCATACCCCACTTGGGGGGCCAGCTCTTTTAAATGACCTCATATGGCCCAAGTTCTGGAGGGAGGTTTGGAGCACCTTTATCCTCTGCCCATCCTAAGTTGGCATGTCCGGAGTAGTGTCTAAAAGAAGAGCTCTTCATGGGGTGCCTGGCTGTGGGCAGAAGGAAGCAAGCTATAAACGGCTGCTCAAGATGAAGTGTGCTTGTCATGTTTTTGGCTTCCTTCTGCAGGCCGTGCACTCTGAGTATGGAGCACTTACTTGGATTGATTCAAAATGTCAAACTGTAATGGTTTTGAGTGTCACCAGTTCTCATCCAAATATGGGTGAGAGGCAGATGGTGGGAAATGGTGACGGCAGGGTCCAGAGCAAACAGTGTCCTCCCAGCAAACAGTGTCCTCCCCCAAGAGGTAATTTAGATGCACTGGAGCTGACAGTTGCTTGCTGTTGGCCAACTTGGTGCTGTGCAGAGGGCACGGCGCTGCCCTTTGGTGGCAGATTGCTCTAAATGGAAAAACCTCCTCCACACAAAGACTGTTCTGTTATACTAAAGGCTAGAGTCTCCGGGGCAGAATAGCCCAATGCCAGATTTCTTCCTACTTCCTGCATGCCTGCCCCATCTCACCATCACCCTACTGCCATTCCAGCAGCTATAAGACTTGCCACGGACTCACCTCCTGATTCTCTACCACCCCTGACTAGAAACGAAGCCAGTATCACTGTTACGAAATGCGATGACCAAGGTAACTTATAGAAGAAAGAGCTCGTCTGGACTTATGATTCCGGAGGGGTAGCAACCATGATGGCAGAGCAGAGGCAGCAGGTGGCAGGCACAGCCACTAGAGCAGACACGGGGACTCTCATCTTGAACTGTAAGCACAAAGCAGAGAGAGCAAACTCGGAGCAGCATGGTTCTCCAGGCTCCCAAAGCCTGCCACAGTGACACACTTCCTCTAGCAAGGCTGTACTTCCTCAACCTCCCCCAAACAGGGCCAATAACTGGGAACCAAGTGTTCAGATGCCTGAGATGGATGGGAAGACTCACTGATATCACCACAGCTGGCATCTCCAAAGGAATCAGTCAACGTCCAGCCCATGAAAGAAGCCGAGGAGTGTGTTGTGTTGGGTTCAGATTCCCATCTCTGGGACAGAAGACCTGAGACAATGTCTAGGGAAAGAAGTCCTATTTTGTCTTATAGTTTTGGCGTTTTCAGGCCACCATTGGTTGGTCCACGGCTTTGGACCAGAAGCAAGACTGGTAAGAGGGTATGACATTTCAAGAAGCTTCTTGCCTCTTAGCATCCTAGAAAGAAAAAAAAAGAGGAAAAAATAGTAGAAGAAGAAATCAGAATTCCATTGTTCCTTTAAGGCCATGCTCCCAGTGACCTATGCCCATCTAGTTTCAGTAGCACCAAGTTGAGACCAAACCTTGACTACTTGGCCCTTTAGAGGACATCCTAGATCCAAACCACAGAGCTGAGGTCTCTATGAGGAATCAGCAGGCTTGGGAAAAGATTGCCGAGGCATTTCTCAGCTTCCCCAAGAACATTATAGCTAATGTCTGTTGCTTGCCCACTCAAGAAATGGTCTAGGCATTGTATTAAATGTTATACTGCATATTATCTTATTGAAATTCTATGGATTATTATTATCTCTGTTTATTTCATAAGGAAACAATGGATTGGAGGAGATTAATAACTTATCCAATCTTCACAAGAGTGAGTTGAAGAGTGAAGATTTGAATTAGGCTCTATCAGAAATTGAATTGGTATTCATTCACTCCGCTGCAGGAATGCTCAGGGCCACTGTTTTAACCAGGACTCCATGGCTCCTTCCTCTGTCAGTGAAAGTTCTTGGGTCAGGGACCAAGAGATACACTAGGGCAGGCTGCCCTTTGGGGTAGGAAGTTTATTACAAGAGTTATTAATGCCATAGACAGAGAGCAGCATGGTAGGGATCCTATTGAGAGTTCAAGCTCACAGGCAGTGTAGGAGGTCTCTTCTTCCAGGTCTCAGAAAAGGGAAAGTTTCCCATCATGAGCTTGTAGCCAGGCTGTCTCTGATTCACCTGCTGCAGAATGGGTGGGGTGGGGAGGAGATGGAATTCCAGAGAAGGGGTGTGCAGCTCTGAGGATGTGGAGAAAGTGAGAAGGACAGACCCATCTAGTTGAGTGTGCCCATTACATGGGTGGAGGGATGTGTCAACCCTGAGGTTTATAAGCTTCCTTGGGGAAGTGAAAATCGTGGCTGTCTGTCATTCTCCAGGAGTCTGGACACCTGAGGAGACTGTTTACAGACTCATAGATGGGCTCTCTGTAGGGGGCTTGCTATTTTCTTTCAGCAGCTCTTGTTATAAAAAAGAAGTTTCTGTAGGTAGGTATGGCCCAGCAGTCTGGTCTATTCGAACTCAGCATTGCAGGCTCTGCCTCCTTTGACCATGCTTGCAAGTGTCATCAGATGAGCCCTGGGAGACTAATTATAGTCAAGTCAGATGGTTTGGGAGAAGAATGCACAAAGAGGAATAAAGGGTTAAAAGTTAAAAGAGGCATGGTGACACACACCTATAACCCCAGTCTTTGGGAAGCTGAAGCAGGAGGATGGTGACTTCGGGTTAGTTTGGGCTATATAGTGAGACTGCCTCAGAACAGAACAAACATACAAAATGAAAGAAAAGAATCAAAATTATCTCTTCCATTGATCACGTTTTCAAGAAGGAAAATCAGATGCAAGATGACTACAAATGAGAACAGAAAAAAAAAAAAAAATCCAGGCCACCAGCTTCTGCAGCTTTGTGCCAACCCTATTCAGAACTGACAGCCTAATGTTCACCGAGGACTGTCACTCTGTGTAGCATGATGGTGGTCACCCTGGTTCTTGCATGGGGAATACAGTCTGCAGTTGATTCTTTCATCAGAATCCCTGTGAGGCCTTCTAGGGCAAATGCTTCACAAGATAGACAGACATGTAAGAGGCAGGCCCAACCCTCAAGGAGCTCACAGTGCCAGCCTGGAGCAAAGGTCTGGGTTCTCTCTTGACTTCAGCAAAGAGGTAGTCTTCAGCTTGTAAAGTGCATCAGTGTGGCCCCAGAGGGACTTCTTTTTGCAGCAGGAGGTTGATCAGAATGACCTATTAAACCTGTTTTCATCACTGAGAATCTATAATCTCATAAATTCTATAGCTTAACCTTTGCAGAAGAGAGGGCTCATGCCATTATGATTTCCCAAGCAAAGCACAGCTGCTGTCAGCATTGGATTGTTCAGAACAGCCTCAGTTTCAAATGTATCATAAATGTAGCTGGAAAACCACAGTGAGTGATTGGTAGCACTTCACACACATGGCTTTCTGCTGAATGCCTCTAACCTGGGCCTTTGGTTGTCATTAGCTCAGGGCACCATTTCCCAGGACCTGTGGTGTCTGATTCTACTCTGCTTCCCTGGGAAGTGGCCAGGAGCCCCACTGCCCCACATTTGTCTGGTGATGGTACCTCGCAGCAGACTGTAATTGCCTGAGATCACGTGCTTTGGCATGTACAGTGTTTTTCACCCTGCGACAACCTTCATTTTGGTTTAGTTCACATGTCTAGGCATTATGAGTGATGCACGGATCCCAGGACACTGTTAGATACTCTCAATCAAGGTAAGGAAGGGGCCTAAACAAAGGTCTGTGTGACAAGAGAGTGAGAACTGGGCCCTGTGAAAAGTCTGGGAGAAGTGAGATCCAACCAGCTGGGGCTGTGCCCAGAGGCATAGGAAGTGACAGATGAGCTTGGGGGGCTCAAGGAGCCAGGGGCTGGGCCACCTGTGTGACATGGGCCAGGGGGAGAAGCATGCTCCTCCGTAGGTCCAGCTGTTGCTGAGGGTAGCACCGTGAGTTTCAGGAGCAGCAGTGGGAATAGCTCAGTTAAAAATTCAGGGCCAGCTACACAGTTGAGAACGAGGGCTGAATTATACATATCTTTTCTGAGGGAAGAAGATTAAAGGAAAGGTTTTCTTTTTTGTTTTGCTTTTTGGCTGGTGGTTGTAAGTAGGTCATTGGCAGCTCTATAGCTGCAATGGCCGGGCAGGGGGAGATGCATGTGTTGGGAACGTACGTACTAGGCCTGTTCTCCCGTGCGCTGCCTTGCTCTCGCTCTCACAGGATGAAGGACCTGTGCCATCCCGCCCTGTTATCTACATGGACTTGCCTATAATCGTGTATAAGGAGATGTACGTGACTAGTCAGATAGTCTGGACCCTGATTATCTTCTGTTTCTCTTTTGTTGCAGAATCCACGTTCTCTTCCCGGATCTGCTCCTCCGAACACTTGATTCACTTCCTCATCGTCTGCCCCGTCATCATGCTGCTGCTGCTGCTCACTTCCCTCCTCTGCTTGTATTGGAAGGCCAGGAAGTTGTCACAGCTGAGTCTCAGAGCCCAGAAGGAAAAGGCTCTCTGTGTGGACATGAAGAGGGCCACTGGAGACTGGACCACAGTTAGGAAGGAAGATGGAGGCTACTGAATCCCAAGGAAAGTCTACACTGATAGAGGGAGTGTGATGGGATTGTATTGGACTGACCAGGGTGAATGGATTCTGCTTCAGACCTTGGCCAAGTTACCTAGGAACCAGAAGAGACCTGTCGTGGGCATGTGTTGTTAACCAGATCCTGTTGTGTTTCTTTGTGTGGCACCTGACTCTTTGAGTCCTGTAGATGTAGATAGTGTCATTGCCCCAGCTTACATAGACCTCATCTCCTGGAGGTCCAGCCCTCATCTGGAAAGCAAGGAACACCAGACAATGAGCCTTCCTTCCTCTCTCATTCCTCTCCAATAACACCTATTCTCTTGGAAACAACAGCTTGGCCCAGTCAGAAGGGAAATCATTTCCTTCTAGATAAGAGATGCAGGAGAAATCTGATGTCAGCAAAGCAAGAAGAATTGAGAGAATCTGATTCCCCAATCAGTTTCTTTCTAGGCAGAAACCCATCCCTCATCCCTTTACAAATGCCTGCCAGAAAGTGTAAGAGTAGTTATCTAATCAACATTGGTTCTTTGACAAAAGAATAACATGTTGTAGCCTTTTTGACATTTCTACTTGGCTTCATGCTTTATGATTTGGGGTGGGGGGGTTGTTCCTATTCTTATTTTGATGAGAAAGGGTATTGTGATACAGCCCAGGCTAGCCTTGAACTTGAACTCACCATATAGCCCTGCACAGTATAGTCTAGGCTGTCCTCCAACTTGCAGCAGTCTTCTTCCTACCAAGGTCAGCCTCGGAATACTGGGATTAGAAACATAATTTGATTCCAGGTGGTGATGGCACATGCTTTTAATCCCAGCACTCAGGAAGCAGAGGTTAGGTGAATCTCTGAGTTCCAGGCCAGCCTGGTCTACATAGTGAGCTCCAGGACAGCCAGAGCTACACAGAGAAGCCCCTTCTTGGGATGGGAGAGTCGAGGCTATCACATATTGGCATGCTTGGTTTAAGAGTTAGTAAATTGTGGGCAGTGGTGGCACAGACCTTTAGTCCCAGCACCTGGGAGGCAGAGGCAGGTGGATCTCTGTGAGTTCGAGACCAGCCTGGTCTACAAGAGCTAGTTCCAGGACAGCTTCCAAAGCCACAGAGAAACCCTGTCTTGAAAAAAAAAAAAAAAAAAAAAAAAAAAAAAAAAAGAAGAAGAAGAGTTAGTAAATCATCATTGAAGAGCATCCCTCACACCATGCAACAGTGTTCTAAATTCGACCCCCAAGGCCTCCTACCTCCTTGTCACCTTGCCCAGCCCACCACCAAGGTGCTTGTCTAATGCCTAGAGAAGGAAAGGGTTTCAGTAGAACTTTGGAGAGGGGTCTGCAAAGTGATGCCCCTATCTCACATTAGTGGAGTTAGGGCTCAGGGGACACAGCAGGTCCCTAATTGCACCCTAGAAAGTCACCAGGGTGAGGTGTCATGGTTTAACGCTTTCAAGAGCTGTTTCCACTGTCCAGCCAGAATTGAAAATCAATCAAGTAAAGGACCTCAGATAACACATCTATTTATTGTCTATGTGACCACCAGGGTTTCTTCAGTACTTGCTAATTTGCATTTCTAAGGAGAGCCATTTATTTTTAATTATTTTATCAGGCACACAGTCCTCTCCAAAGATAATTAGTTCCTTTGCTCCTTTGCAAGCAGATTATCGGTGGCTGTGAGAACTCCCACCATAGACCTGCTGGTTCTTTAATCCAGTTCCCTCTAAAGCCTCATTTGAAACATTCCAAATGTTTTCTTAAACAACCAACACATTAACTTCTTCTCTCCCAGGTAAGGATGAAGAAAACTGAAACTGAAGAGTCTTCAGAAATATGATGGCTCCCCCTACTTTTAGAGGCCTTTTAAGAAAACTCTTTTATTTGTGTATGGGTAATTTGTGTAATTTGCCTGCCTGCATGTCTGTGCACCATGAGAGTGCAGGGCCCACTAAAGTCAGAAGAGGGCACTGGATCCCTTGGAACTGGAATTAAAGATGGTTGTGAGATTCCATTCAAGTGCTGGGAATCGAACCTGAATCCTCTGGAAGAACAGCCAGTACTACTAACTGCTGAGCCATCTCTCCAGCCCCCAAGGCTTTTTTTTTTCCCTCTTTTTATTATTATTAATTCAAGTTAGGGAACAGGCTTGTTTCACATGTAATTCCCCTCTCCCTCTTCCTCTCCCTCCCCTTACCCCCATTCCTTCTCCCCTTTTTTTCTTTTTTTAAGACAGGATTTTACTATGTAGCCTAAACTGACCTGGAATTTGCAATATAGGCCAGGCTAGTCCAGCACTTACAGAGATCTGCCTGTCTCTGTAAAGGCATGCACCATCATGCCTAAAAGAAACTTTTATGTGAATTGAACCCTGGCCAGAGAATCATGAAATACACTGTGATATTTCCCATCTGGTCTGCCTGGAGTACTCTCCCAACATCCGTCCTCACTCTTTACCTTTCAACTCCAGCTCAGGCATTGCTTCTTTTCCATTAACCCAGGACAGACCTTCTTAGAGGAGACAGGGCCACCAAATGTTTCCAGCCAGAGTGCAGCCAGGGGAAGTGTGTCCCTGAAACACTCCCTGCTTTTCCGTCACTGTGGTAGGCTAAAAGGGTGGTGACTCAAATATGTCCAGCCACATAGCCACATTGTCTAGCCCTTTCTGGATGCTCTGTTTCATAAGTGGGATGAACAACCTTAGAGCTACATCACACTATTGATCCAACAGTTTTCAGGCAACTAAAACCCAAAGTCTTTGTGTGTGTGCACATATGTGCACGTGTGAGTGTATGTGTAGTGGTGTCTTCCTCAATTTCTACTCTGCCTCATTTTTTTTTTTTTTTGAGGAATAATCTCTAACAGAACTTGGAGCTCACCTGTTCTAGGCTAGACCAGCTGGCCAGTGAACCACCAGGATCGTCTGGTCTTGTGCCCACCCCCCCCCCATACACACAGACACACACACACAGACACACACTCATGCCAAACCAGAGCTGAGTTTACCATAGTCTGCTTTTATGGGGGGCTGGGGATCTGAACTCAGGTCTTCATGTCTGTGCAGCTGGTGCTTTACCCACTGAGCCATCTCCCCAACCCAACCCTGAAGCTTCTTGAATAAAATTAGCTTTGATCCAGCCTCATATCCATCTTTCAGGACACTTCTCTCCAGTTGTGCTCATGTTTCTTTTGTATTTGAACTTGGTGGAGGACTTTTCTTGTGCTCAGTGATTGCAACTTTCCTATTCTGTGTCCCCTCTTGGCTTTATTATCAGCTTTGTTATAAATCCTCTTTGGCAGTGAGACATGCCTTTATCTCGGGGATGGATGGGAAGACCACAGCCCAAGGGCCTGATGCAGCCTTACGCCCGTGCTTTAAATACAGTTGACTGGAATACAGTCATTCTCATTCCCTTACATTCTATGCATGGCTGTCTTTCTGAGGAAATGAACACAATGGGAGGTCCTTAAGGAGAGAGACCATGTGTGATGGTTAATTTTATCATCAGCTTTACACAACTTAGAGTCACTTGGGAAGAGTCAGCCTCAATCGAGGAATTGGCTAGATCCAACTGACCTGTAGGAATGTTTATGGGAGATTTTCTTGATTGTTAGTTGTTATGGAAGGGCCCAGCCCACTGTGGGCAGTGTTATCCCTGGGGGGGGGGCAGGAGGCTGGGCTGTGTAAGGAAGCTAAGTAAATGAACCAGATACTGAGATAGTAAGCAGTGTTCCTCCATGGTTTCTGCTTCAAGCTCCTGTCCTGGCTTCCCTCAATGATGGATTGTGACATGGAGGTACAAAGCAAACAAACCCTTCCTCCCAGGTTGCTTTTGGTCAGAATGCTTTATCAGAAAAAAGCTAGAACACCATATGACCTACAAAACCTAAAATGATTTCTTTTTGACCCTTTCCAGGGACTATTTCCAGCCTCTGTCTCTTTGGGTTAGTGTTCTGCCCATTGTAGCCATGTATTATGTTCCTGAAAAACTTGGTTTGACCTATTTTATCTTCCTTTGTTGTGTATTTGGTTGACTTAATAAACAGTCTTGGGCTGTCAGGACTGGTGTCTGGTCCAAATCATTCTGCCCTTAGGATCCTCCCGGGCAGGCTGACACCCATGCAGAGTGGAAAGCTCGCCTCCCTGAGGAACTCCTTGCCACTGTTCTGAGAACCTTCTCTAAGCGAGAGAAGCTGACACCGAATGAATACGGCATGGCTGCTCCTCTCATTATTTTTAGTCTTTTGAGACATGTGTAACACTAACTGACTTATTGCTGAAGATGAATGCTGTGGTGAGAAGATGCAAGCCACACTAATTCCTCATGACTGTTCAGAATTTATTCAGCCCTGTAGTTTCTTGGCATCCTACACAGAAGGGACTGTTTCCTTTCCTCAAGCAAGGAACTGATGCTCAGAGAGGTTAGGATTCATCCAGGATCAACTAGCACTGGGCAGAAGAGCAAGAATCAAACTTTAGGTTTACTGAGCTATCCTACACCAATGGACCCCCCTTCCTAATGTGCAACCTTCTAATACAGCTCCTCGTGGTGTAGTGACCCCCCCAACCATAACATTATTGTCATTGCTATTTCATAATTGTAATTTTGTTACTGTTAATAATTGTAATGTAAATATCTGATATGTGACCCTGTGAAAGGATCTTTCTACACACACACACCAAGGGGCTGCGACCCAGAGGTTGAGAACTGCTGTCCTGGACTCTTACCACACACCCTGTGCACTAATTTATTGCTAAGCAGGGAAATTTTGATGACGATAATACCCACATCACTGGTTCAAGATGGGGTGTTTATACAGACATAGGGGCTTGTTGTTCCTTTTCTTTCCCATAGCCAGATCCACAGTGGTAGGAGAAACTCCTGTCCATAATAGTTAAGGAAACAGCTTGCTCACCTCCCAACAGCCAACTTATAAATAGGTTTTAAGCCCCTTCAAATCATAAACGAATGTCACTGTATCTCGATTTTTTTTCAGGCCATACCTGTGCTCATATGAAATGAAATCAATAGCAGCAATTCAGATTTCACAGGCTTTGGCCAAGGCTTGCTTACAGCAGGGCCTTAGCCATCAATAACGTCCTTCAAATATATCTGAGGGTTCTGCGGGATGCTGAGGGTTCACATGCACTCACAAGCGAAGTCTCTCCCCTATGATTCCTTGTTGTTTAGCTGGGTACCATGGGCTCCCTGGAGCTTGGGATGCTGGGTGGAGCATGAGAAATGGGCAGGCAACACTACACTCAGTCTATCTGTCTGCATCACATTCAGCTCTAAGGTCTCTGTGACTTTATGCTTTGTGGTTATTCTCTTGAAAAAAAAAAAAACAGCTCTATTACCCTTTGCCAACTATCTGCTTTGTAACATCTAAACACTAGCAGTCTGGGACCACCCTGTTCAGTCCTCCCCTTCCGGTCCTGTGGCCTGAGGTACTATGCACTTGACCTCTTCACCACCTGTTTCCCTTTGCTTCCCTCAGGGAGATCTTGCAAGCCTGCTTGAGGGCGCCCTACACCATCACCAGACAGGTTCCAAGGTATCTGTGCTCCCTTAGAAGGCAGTCCTGTTACACAGGGTATTCATTTTACCCCTAATTAAGTAAAGTGCTCCGACCACTTAGAAACAAGGGGAATACCACAAGGGAGATGCTATTTGACTGAGCACTGAAAGTAATGGCACATCTTTAAAAGTTGAGTTGAGGTAAACCATTTAGGCAGAGGAGACTCGCAAGAGAAACACAATAATGCATAGAGTAGCTCTAGGTTGCTTTAAATGTCACATTCACAGAGAGCTGGGAGAAGGGATATTGAATGTGCATATAGATGCTTGAGTTTAATGATGACCATTGGGCGGCCAGTGAGCATTGCTTAGCAGGGAAGGGAGGGTGAGTATTCAGGGAGAGAAAATGACCAGTAAAGAGTTTGGCTGAAGTTGGGCCTGGGAAGGCAGTGACACCAAAATGAAACAGGGCAGCTGGCTGGAAGTCAGTCTTCATTTTCCAAACCACAAATAATGAAAGTGACATCAATTTTAGGAATGTCTTGAGTGTAGAACAAAATTATCAGAAAAGTTCAAGTTTTAGGCAAACCTGGGCCACATAGCAAGACTGTGACTCAGAAACTAAAAGTAAATAAATAGGAGGAGGAAAAAGAAAGAAATTTTAAGTGAAGGTCACAAAGTAGCTAATATTTATTTGCTAAATACAATGACACATCATGAGGTTCTTTTAGTTTAAAAAATATATGTTAACCTAATTTTCTCTTAATGTGTACAGATATAGCCAACAGTTACATTTACTATCTCAACTGGTTTTTCATTCATCTTTTTATTTGAGATGGGATCTTTCTATGTAGGTCAGGCTAGCCCAGAACTATAATCCTCTTACCTTGGCCTCCTGAATGCTGGGATTATAGGTATATCCCATCATACCTATCTCCATTTATCTTTTTTATACTCACATCTACATTTAATTTGCCTGTTAGAAATGTGAAGCTTCTACCATGTCACCTCTGAAACCAAGGTCTCTTCTGGAACTATTTGCTGAGACAAAAGCCCACAAATGCTTCCAAAGTTTATCACTATCATCACCATTATGTGAAAGTCCAAGGCTATTCTCTCTGTGAGACAGAAAGTGGAGGGTTTCCACTATGCTCTGCACATCCAATAATAGAATCCTTGGATAATGCATCTCACCCTAGACCCTTCTTGGTACCCTGTGTTCTATCTACAACAAATTACTCACTCAGCCCCAACTGTGTTTCTAGTTGTATGTCTTTTACTGTGAAAACCTTTTCCTTTTCTGTGATCCTGACCAATCCCTTGAACTGATCTCAATATTTTTGAGGCCCACACAAAGTCTTAGGAGAAAGATGTGCTCTTTACTCTTTTGTTTGTGTCTTTGTTAGGGTTTCTACTGCTGTGAAGAGACACCATGACCATGGCAACTCTTCTAAAGGAAACATTTAATTGTGGTGGTTCACTTACAGTTCAGAGGTTCATTCCATTATCATCATGGTGGGACATGGTGGCATGAAGGCAGACATGGTGCTAGAGAGGTAGCTGAGAGTTCTATATATTGCAGACAACAGGAAGTGAGCTGTCTCACTGGGTGTGGCTTGAGCATATTTGAGACCTCAAAGCCCGCCTCCTCAGTGGCACACTTCCTCCAACAACATCACACCCACTCTATAAAGGCCACACCTTCTAGTAGTTCCACTCCCTTTGGGGGCCATTTTCTTTCAAACCACCACAATTTGCGTGTTCTAGACTGGATGATATTCAGATAGAGTTGTGTGTGATACAAGACAGAATGTCAGAGAGATCCCTACTCCCCCTGCAAACTCTTTGGAAACTAAGACTTTGAGTGCCCCTGCTCTTCTCTTGAGTGGTCTCCCCACAAGGGACTGCTGCCAGGAAGCATTTCTGTATGGCCTGAGGTAGTGCATAGCACAGACACTATAACATGGAACCTGCCCTTATCACTGGTGCGAGTCTGTTGCTGACAACCTTCCCCTTTTTATGAACAGAGTAAGCCATTTTTCAATATGAGAGATTTTCAATGCTTTAGCTATTAGTTATGATACTGATCACTACGAACACAGGGCATTGGGGCTCATACTGTAGTCCCAGCACATGGGAGGTGGAGGCAAGAGGACTAAGAGTTCCTCAGCTGCAGGGCGAAGTCAAGGCCAGTTTGTATTTCATGAAATTCTGCAAACAGAAAATAATCATTGAAAGTCCTGATCATATAGAGCAAATATACACCATGACAATAGCAGTGCGTGTCCTTTGATGACACACATGTGTGTGCAATGAATCCCTAATTGAAACACATACTATTAATAGCTCTTGGTACGATAATACTATAGACCAAGGATCATCAACTTAGATTTAAGCAGGTAAATTAAAAGAAAAACAATTTGTCTGAGGAGAGTCCTTAGGGAGTAATGCAAACAGAGGAATTTGGAACATGCATTTCTATTTAAAGGCACTCAGAGCCAAAGTAATATATGAGATAATTGTGCAAAGAATTAAAAGGCTTTAGAGGACAGATTCAATCCTTTGCCATCTTGCATCACATCCTGAGGCCATCAACCAATACCAAACTCTACCATCAAAACAGCATCTCAAGGTTATGACTACATTCACTGATCACAAGGCCACATACCCAGCTATTTTGTGGTTTTATCATTTGAAAGTATGTCTATCACACATTATAAATGAATTTTTGTATTGCACCCAAGATGGAAAGCTTGAGTGCCATTGTTATGAATGTAAAATAGCATAGCCTCTATGAACAAGACACAGAGCAATTCCTTTCATTTTTTCCTTTACCTTACTTACATTCTTACCAAAAAATAGAAATGAAATTACCATATAATTCAGTAACTTTGCTTCTGAGTGTATATCCAAATTACTGAAAGTGAGGACATGAAGTGATTTTTGTACACCAATGTACATAGCAGCACTCATGATAGCCAAAAGTCCATGGATATATGAATAAATTAACAGATTATATTATATATACATATATATATATATATATATATATATATATAATAGAATATTGGCCATTCTTTAAAAGGAAGGACATTATGACACACACTACAACATGGATGAACCTTGGAGACATTGTAAGTGAAGCATCCCAATCATAAATGAATAAATGGTGCATGATGCATTCACTCATAAGAAGTGCCTGGAGTAATCGAATTTATAGAGACATAAAGCAGAATAGTGTTTTCCAGGGCTAAGTGATGGGACAGTATGGCATATCTGTTTAATTGATTAGAGGGCTTTGATTTGGGAAGACGAAAAACTCACTGGAGCTGGATGGTGGTGATTGCACAGCAGTGTGCTTGAACTTAATACCACTGAAATGTGCACTTACATGGGAAGAATAGTAAATTTTATGTAGATTTTAGCACATTAAAGAGTGTGGGGGGAAGCTGAGAGATAGCCAAGATGGTAAAGGTTTTGGTGAATAAGCTTGAGAACATGTGTTCCAGCCTCAGAACCCACATTTTTAAAAAAGGTCTGGCCTGGTGTCATGTGCCTGTAATCCCAGAACTGGGGAGGCAGAAACAGATGGATCGCTGGCACTCACTGGCCATCCAGACTGGCTGAATCAGTGAGCCCCATGTCAATGCAAGACTGTGTCTCAAAAATCAAGGTGGAGACCGGGCGTTGGTGGCACACGCCTTTAATCCCAGTACTTGGGAGGCAGAGGCAGGTGAATCTCTGTGAGTTCAAGGCCAGCCTGGTCTCCAGAGTGAGTCCCAGGATAGGCTCCAAAGCTACACAGAGAAACCCTGTCTCAAAAAACAAAAAACAACAACAACAACAACAACAACAAAAAAATCAAGGTGGACAGCTCCTGATGAACGACATCTGAGCTTGACCTCTGACCTCCAACTGTATGTGATCACATACATGCACAGGAACACACACACACACATATTCACATACACACACACACATACACACACACACACACACACACACACACACACACACACACACACAAACACACACACGCATACTGGAAAATATAAGATAAACCACCATCATTTACTCTTTTCCACGGTTATCCTGTTACTCTGGTGTCACATTCATAAAGAGTTTCTCTTTCCTCATGCAGTAGCTTTGAGAACAAAAAAATGACACAAAGGCTATATTTTATATGCTATTTTAGGAAATCATTGCTTAGGCCAGGTGTCAAGGTACATGCTTGTAATTTTAGGTCTTGGGAGATGGAGGCAGGAGGACCATGAGTTCCAGGCCAGTTTCAGCTACAAGGGGAGACCCTGTTTGAAATAAATAAATAAAAAAAAATAGCAAGCATAGTGGTACAAGCCTCTAATTCCAGACTCGGGAGATAGAGGCAGGAAGATTGCAGGTTTGAGGCCAGCTTAGATTGTAAGGAGATCATGATAGGATCTTGTCTGAAAAACAAACAAAACTAAGCATAAAAACCACTTTGACTGTGCTCTCTATACTTCAATAATACATCAAATCACAATCAACCATGATCTAATCACAATTTACCACTGTGCTGTTTTATTAAGAAATGCAAAACTGGCTTACCATGAAAAATTCAATTTATGTAAATCATTGTGTTAACAGAATGTAGAGAAAAATTCTTCATCATCTCAGTAGGTGCAAGGAAAGATTTAGTGGTTTCTAGGGCTCATGTCCAACACATTTCTTAGAAAACAGACAATAGAGGGGAGTGTTCTCAAATTAACAAAGGGTGTCACATTCAGTTATAAAATACTGAGTGCTTCTTGGTTGTTCGAAATGTGATGGGATGCCGGCTAGCACTATGTTTCTTGAATAGCAGACTGAAAGTTCTCAAAATGCAATGCCTTAACAGGCCCCCAGGCCTTAGCACTACTGATGCCATGTTAGAGGCACCATTCTGACCTTAAAAACTATCATGTTGGCCCCAAACCAGAACAAAGACCTAGTCCATAGTTCCAAGAAAGTTCCGAGTAAAAAGTTCCTTAATGTACTAACTAACCTTGCTTTTTGGCTTCTGAAGTTCCACTTTGTGCTACCTGAAGTGTGCCAACCAGGATGCAGGTTTTGTGAATAAAAGACAAAGAGCTGTAAGGCGTGGGGCTGCATGATTTGGGCAAGTTCCCCACGCAGCCACTGGCTGGCAGTAAAGATTTTCCTTTCCTCTATAAGAGTGCCCATGTGGTGGTCTCTTGTGGGCTTACCTCACAACAGTACAACAGGACAAAGAAATCAAAACGATTGAAACAGAAATTAAACTGTCTTCATTTTCAGGTGACTTTATTACATTTGTAGGAAATTCAAGTCAGATACTAGATCAATACAAAAAAAGTGAACTGTAGTTTGATAACAAATAATTTAGAAGTCATATTTATAATAGAATAAAATGCTGAATGCCTTAGAATAAATTTAAGAATAAATTCTACTATATGTAAGATGTTGCTGGGCTGAAAAAAGACCTATTGTAGAGAGCCTATTTTCATAGTTAAAAGGCTCAGCATCATTAACATGTCAATTATCTTTGAGTTGATCCACTGATGTAAAGCAGCTATTAGCAATGAAGGAAGGGGCAAATTTGCTCCCTAGTGAATATTTGCCAGTACTGGAGACATTTTTGGTGTCACAGCTTGGGAAAGTGCTAGTGAATAAGAAACCAGGTATTCTCTGGTCTGTTATTCACAGAGTGAAGCCTCCCCCTTCTATAATAAATACTTGTCAAGCCCCAAACTTCATTAGTGTCACACTTAATGGAATCCTGACTCAAATCCCAGGTTATTTTTAGGCATCAATGATGGGGAATGTCCTTTTGTATGCTGTGAATATGTTTCTCTTATTGGTTGATGAATAGAGCTGTTTCGGCCAATGGACAGGCCGGATGTAGCCAGACAGGAAGTGTGGGCAGGGCTAGCAGACTGGAATTCTAGGAAGAGGAATGCAGACAGTGATTTGGAGGAGATACCATGTAGCCTCGGAAGAAGAAAGAGGTCCAGGCTTTCTCCGGTAAGCCAAGACCATGTGGAGATACACAGACTAATAGACGTGGGTTACTAATTAAGAGAGAGCTAGCTAATAAGAAGCCTGAGCCATAGGCCTAACAGTTTATAATTAATATAATCCTCTGTGTGTTTATTTGGGCTGCAGGACTGGGTGGGACAGAAACCTACGCCTACACATTCAATATGCTCATTCTAGTATAAATAAATGTAAGAATTTTGGGGGGTCAAGAAGACCATGTTTAAAAATAAAAAGTTGAATTATGAACTACATAATTAAATTCCAGTAAATTCTGTAAAGTGCAATAATTAAGACCACCTGAAAGATGTTGATAAAAAGAATGAGCCCAATAGAGCAGAACTGGAGACTAGAAATAAATCTACACAAATACATTTACTAATTTCTACTAATGCTGTTACTGTACTGAGGAGAGAATGCTTCTTCTAGTGAATAATGCTTGAGTAATTAGAAATAATGTTTTAAAAAATCATCTCACATTGCATGTGATAAAATATCATTAAAATTAAAAATTGAGAATCAGGCTGAGCGTTGGTGGTGCAGGCCTTTAAACCCAGCACTTGGGAGGCAGAGGCAGGCAGATCTCTGTGAGTTCGAGGCCAGCCTGGTCTCCAGAGCGAGTGCCAGGATAGGCTCCAAAGCTACACAGAGAAACCCTGTCTCAAAAAACAAAAAAACAACAACAAAAAAAGAGAATCAAATAGATGACTGACATTGTAGAATTATAGTTTAAAAGAGAAATGATGAGATACACATATTTGCTAAGCATCCTGTGGTACTGACTCTGTGACAAGGCCTACACTAAGAGCCAGGCATGCAGAAGTTGCTGGTTTAGGAGGATTGAATCTCTGTGACAACATCGAGAAGAAAATGGAATCAGTCAGAGTTCTCTAGAAAAACAGAAACAACTGGATCTGAACAGAGATGTAAAAGGAATTTTATTCTGGGAATTGTTTCACACAGTAATTGAGGCAGTGAATCTCTAGTACAATGTTTGCAGGTCAGAGGCTCACTGAAGCTAATGGTGTGATTTCATCATAATCCAGTGGCCTGAGAAACTAGGGGGGCTGATGAGGTGATTCCCACACTGGGGCCTGAGAACTGAAGGGCAAAGACAGGCCTTGCAGGCCCAAGAACCAAAAGCTCAGATGTTCAAGGGTTGATACCAATCTCAAGAAGAGAGGATTTGCCCTTTCTTGGGCTTCTTGTTCTACTTGTGCTGGTAATAGTTTGTAGCTACCAACCTGGAGGCTGATCTCTCATTTACAATTTTTTAGATTATTTTATTTTATTGTATGTGTATTGAATAATTTGCCTTCATGTATTCATGTGCACCCTGGGTGCACATGGTGACCATGGAGGTCTGAAGAGGGTGTTGGAACCCCTAGAACTGGAGTTATGGATGGTTGTGAGCCACCATGTGAGCACTGGGAATTGAACCTGGGTCCTCTGCAAGAGCAACAGGTGCTCTTAACCACTGACCCAACTCTGCAGCCCACAGGGCCAATCTTTATGTGGCTTACTTGCTTATTTCTTCCTGCAGCATCTTCCCAGACACACCCAGGAACAATACTGTATTAGGTATCTGGGCATTCTTTAGCCCAATCAAGTTGACACTTAACATTATCCATCACAAGAATAAAACAGGGAAACACAGTTCCGTCTTAGGATCACTAAGGATTATGACTCCAGATCAGTGCTCCTTCTATCACAGTGGGCTTCGGTCAGCTGCGGACTCCACCCTCCCAAGAACAGAGATGTACAAGTAACATGAGAGGAACACTGGGAGGTCGGCAATGGTAGGCCCCAGGGCCCTCTAAGTGCCAGCTAACTCTTAAGAGAGAGATGAATTTGGCCTGGGGAAGCAGAGGTGCCCTTTGTACTCAGCCATGACTTCCACACAGTTCCTTTTTGCCCAACACATGTGGAGTACATGGCCATTCTGTGTTGCCTTATGAAGCAGTTTAAACAGACACAGGAGAGCAGGTTTTGTGATGGTTTCCTGTCACTGAAGGCAGATGCTACAAGTTCTCAAGTCTGTCTTTAGGGAGTCTTTACCCTGTTTAATGGCCTGTCTGGCAGCAGCTATTTGCACCACCCTGCTGGCTGCAGAAAATTGAGGGGGGTCTCAGGTTGTCATTGCTCAAGATACAACCTGCTCAATAAAAGGGTGCTGATCTCAGAATGGCCAGTGTTCCCTTAAGTATGGTTCAGGCGCCTTCTAGGTCCTGTGCACAGAGGACAGTTCTACTGACGGAAAACCTTGAGTGGAGCCGCAGGCTTCTGAGTGGTAGGCTCAGCTTCCAATATAAGTGTTGCCCACTCCACCCAGCATCAGGGCCTGGCACACAGGTACTTAGAAGTATACCTTCGTCGGCGCTTGAATGAGGAAAGGCATTCAGCAAAGCCCGTGATGAGTGCCATGCATCATCGAGCTTCCCATGCATCAACACATGACTAGGTGGCACCAGTTGGTAGTTTGGTCCTTCCTCACAAGAGATTTGGTAAATACAGTGCCCTCACCAAGAAGCAAACTCCAATAAGGCAGATTGGAGCTACTAACTACTTCTCACCAACTGCTTTGCCCTTTTGCCCCTTTAAGATTCACAAACTGAAGTTAATGTCCCTGACTTGATAGAGCTCCATGTGAGGATCTTAAATGAGATGGACGTGAGGGAGTAGGCATTCATATCTTTAGATATCGTTGTCATCACTGGCCAGCTACCTGTGTTCTAGCTCTCAGCAGCATACTTCTGGAGAGAGCAAAATGTGGGATCTGAACACAAGCGTAGACTGTCACAAAACAGGACTGAACAGGATTGCTGTAGGTTCTCAGCCACAGAGGCAAATGGAGGGACAGTTTGAGGAAAGAATCTAGCTACCAGGGCAAGGAGAATGGAGGAACATTTAGATAATGTGGTCTGGACACTTTTCAGTTGAATGAGAAGCCAGTGTGATTTAGTCCAGGAGTTCAAAGCAAAGACATACAAATACATGGAAAATAATGAGAAATGGAGTCACTGGGGACTCCTATCTTGGGATACTTTATAGCTGTATTAATTAGCTAATTCAATTTACATGTGGATTTGAGTGCAAACAGCACATTTGGAAAACAATGTACGAGGAAGCATATGCAGTGGAGATAGGAAACAGTTAGTTTGGGAATTTGTATTGGGGCGCTTGGGCCCAGAGCAAAACACCAGAGGCGTTTGGATTGACACAACAGAAATTTATCTTCTCACATTTCTCAAGCTTGCATCCTAGATCAAGGTGCTGATCCTTTGTCCTGGCCTGTAGATGATCTGAGTACCTTCCTCCTCAGTGTGCTCTCTGAACACGAGAACAATCTTTCTTTTCTCTCTCTTCCCTCAACCTCCCTCTGTCTCTGTCTACCTCTCTCCCTCTTTTCCTTTCTCCCTCCCTCCCTCCCTACTTCCCCCCTCTCTGTCTCTCATGCAGGCACATGTATGCCATGACACACTTGTGGATGTCAGAGAACAGCATAGGGTGTTGGATTCTGCTTCCATCATGTTTGAGCAGGGTTTCTTATTTGCAGTCGCATATGCCAGACCAGCTGGTCCACAACTTTCCAGGGCATCTCCCACCTCAGTTTCCCATCTCACTGGAGGAGTACTGGTGTTACAGATGCAGTTACAGTGTGCTACAGGCATCTAGCTTTAACCCAGGTTCTGGGGATCAAAACTCAGGATGTCACGCTTGCATGGTAAATGCTGTACCCAATGAGCCCTCTCCCCAGCCCTATTGTGTCTTCTGGGGAGGACATCAATAATTGCCACAGAGTCTCCCCTTTAGAGACTCAGCTAAACCTAACTATCTCCCCAAAGCCCCTTCTCTAAATACCAATATATTGGCTTCCTCGTGTGAACTGTGGGGAACATAATGCCGTAACAGAATTGTCAGGATAATCAATGAGCTGTTTGTCCTGTATTTACCTTAGGTGAATGTTCTTCATGTCTGATAACATTTTTCAGTGGAAGTAAGTTATTTAAGTGCTATAGGCTTGGTATGTTTTATTGTATAGGCACACACATGCACGCACGCACGCACACACACATGCATAGCATGCACAACCTAAAAGCAAAATCAGTCAAATGAAGTGAGCAAAATTTCCCCACCTGCCACTTAGCCATGCTCCAGCTCTTCCATGAGAAATAAGCAATTACTGAAGTGGCAGGAATGGTGTCATCATGAAAAAGTTTAAGGATGCAGAGATTGCTTAAGGATGCATGCAAAGCTCTGGGTAGAGACAGAAAGCCAGGATGCAACTGCTCCCACCGCAACCATTTAGCAATGCTGCTTTCCTCTGCCCTGCACCAGGAGAAGTGTCCTGAGTGTGTGTGTGTGTGTGTGGGGGGGTAGAGAAACAAGCAGGAGTGAAAAAGGATTGGAAGAGAAGAAACAAAGGCAGTTAGTTCCTAAAGGTGAGAAAGCAGAAATAATAGCCGACAGACCACAGAGAAAACCACACTTTCCTTGCCCCCTCTCGGGCTCTCTGATTCCCACCCAGCAGCATGGGTAGGCCTGTATGGCCCAGTGATGAGAAACAGACTGCAAGCTTTTAGGAAGAAGTCCTTCAGATATCCTGAGAGACAGGGGCAGCAAGTGTTCACAGAGCTAGAACGGCCTTACTGCCTCACTGGGACAGTAGACAGTGTCTGTTGTGTATGGACACAAGACTGTTGGTTTCCAGTTATGATGACATAAGGTCAGTCCAGGAAACAGGGTGAGGAAGTGTTAAGAGGAAGTGATGCAGCAAGTTGGACCATGTGGTTCAGCAGGTCTTCTACACTGAGGTCTATAAGGAGATGGCCTCGGATCTCATCAAGATAGCTAACTCTTCTCACTGTGAGATCATGTAGCAAATCCCTTACTTAGACTCTTCCTGGCCTTCATCCAAATGCACATAAACCTTGGGAGAAGACCAAAAAACAGGAGAGGAAGGAGGAGGCATACGGAGTCAGGAGTAGGAAGTGATAGATGTTGTGAGAGGCAAATTAACGAGATAGGAGATGATGTGGCTGAATGAATCACCAGTCTGATATAAGGCAATAGCTATGTCCTGAAGAGCCATATCCCTCTGTGGCCTCGGGCCTTTTCCTGTGCCACTCACACACACACACACAAAAAGAATAAGAGAAAAAGAAAAGAAAATGAAAAAAAAAGGAAAGAAAAAGGAAAAGGGAAAAGAAAAAAGATCAAAGCCAGGCCAGATTAGCCTTCTTTCTTTTTCTGTTGTGCTATAATTCTGACAATAGGGCAACATCCATGAACAGTAATAGACTGAACACTGTAACTCCATTCTTGACTGAATGACGATGGCATCATGTTTACCTGGAGGAATGCTCTGCCTGGCTTGGCATTTTTATAGACAGCACGGCTGAAGGCAGAGAGGGTCGGCTTGTCAAGTGCTCCGCCAGGAGGTAGCACTAATAAGTCAGCCCTGAGAAACAAGATTCAAAGAGGTCTGGACAAGCTAGAAGGATGGACCAAACTAACAAGATAAAATTCAGAATCCATGGTTAAGTTCAAGCAAATTAGATGCACTGGGTATCTGGAGTCCATATTTGTGAAAAATGAAAGCCATGGTTCAGGTTGATTGCATACGCGATTTAAATTACTAGCGTGACATATTTGCTACGAAGAGACAGGGGATGAGGAGCCACATGATAAACTGGTCAGAGCCAAAATAAAGGCGATAAGTATCCCATAGTATTCTCATTTGAGATGCCTGAAATGAAGTAAATATCCCTTGAAAAACATGATTGAGGGAGGGGGCCAAAGGGGAGAGAAGTATGACAGTTGTAATGGTTTCTCTGGAAGAAAAAAAATGCATGAGATATATGAAGAGGATGAAATGGCCATATTAGAATATTTTAAAGTGATACAAGAAAAGGCTCAATGTACCCATAACTTCAAATGACAAGAAGATGGACATTGCAGACGATTCCTTCTCAGCCGGCCTCAGCTGGTATTAGAAGTTACTGATGTGTGATAATAATAGAGAACCAGTTGTGACCAGGAGTTGCTGTGCCACTGTGGAAGGGACCAGAGGGCACACTAAGTGATGTTAAGGTTCCTTCCACTTTGGTTTCACCCACCCATGTAACAGGTATATATTGAATTTCTATGACCTGTATTTAGAACATTCATTAGCTGAACACCAACTAGTCTTTGATCTTGGCACTTACGTTTAGTCGATGTAAGAGATGGACAATGAACAGACAAGCAGACAACTATGTAATAGTGCTATGTGGAAAAGGAATGGACTCTCCCAAAGAGGACAGCAGGGAAGAGGCTCTGTGGAGATGTACAGAGGGCAAGTGTGTCGGAGGTACTGCTTAGGGTGAGGCTTCAGCGGTGGGAGACTAGCCCTTTAAAGAACTGGAAAAAGCAGTGTGGGCTGGTGGTAATGAATGTACAGAGGTCAAAGGCAAAGGGAAGCTGGGCATTGGAGGAACTGAAGGCAGATGGGGTAGGCATGTGGCAAGCAAGTGGCAGGATTGCAGTAGGTAGGAAGGAAAAATGGGCCTATGAACCCAGGGGAAGATTTATATCCTTCTCCAATTTAATAGAGAGCCACTGAAGAGTTTTGCTCAGTGAAATAGCCGGATCAATCACGCTTTTAAAAGGTTGCTATTTCTTGAAGACTATTTTATTTTTGTTTTGGATGGTTTCTTTGCGTTCTTTGAGAATGTTATACATTTATATAATGTATATTGATCAGACCCATCCAATACCACCTCCCTCCAACTGCTCTCAGTCCCTCCACTTCTCCCTCCCAACTTCACGTCATCTTTTACAAATTGTTAAGACCCCCAATGGCAACTAGTACTGTGCATATATACATGGGTTGGGATCATCCCCTGGGGTATGAGCAACCTACCAGTGGTCATGTCCTCAAATGACAGTGACTTCCCTCTCACAGGAGCTATCAACTTCAAATAGCTCATCTGATGGCAGTGGAGCCTCAGCCTCCTCCCCCAATCAATTTTAGAATGCTGACTGGCTCAGTCTTGTATAGGTCTTATGTCAGTAACCACAGCTGCAATGAATTAGTGCATACAGCAGTCATGGTATGGCCAAAAGTCTGCATTTCATAGTTCTCTCCCCATCCGTTGCCTCTTCCTGGAGGTTCCCTGAACCTGGGCATACACCCAAAGGACTTATGCCTTACTACAAAGATATTCATGTTCCTTACAGCTGGTTCCTTATAATCATGATAGCTAGACAGTTGAATAAATCAAGATGCCCATCAATTGACAAATGGATAAGAAAAATGTGGTACATATATACAATGGAGTATTATTCATTTGTAAAGCAAATGAAGTCATGATATTTGCAGGTAAATGTATGGAACTGGAAAAAAGTAGAGGCTACCCAGGCTCAGAAAGACAAGCATTGCATGTTATCTCTCATGTGTGAGTTGTAGCTTTCATGTTTTGTTTTTTAACCTGGAAGCCAGGAAAGCAAAAACAGGTCACTGGGGGATGGACACCTTAAGGAAGGAGGAACAGGCAAGATGAAAGCAGAGACATGGAGGAGGGTGGGGGTGGGGAAATGAGGTGCTGGCAGAAGGATTAACCAACATGAACAGTGCATGAAAAGCTATATGGAAACCTATGATCATCCAACTCAAGAAAAAAAAAATACCATTGCTCTTGCTTGCTCATCATACCTATGTGGTAAGACCCTACTGCTGAAGATAATACTTTGGATGCAGGACATAGAGAAAGCAATCTGGAACTAACCAGGAAAGGTTTTCCCTGCCGACTAGCTTACAACAGTGCCAGGTGCTATGCAGGCCACTGGGAAAGAAAAACATCAATAGTCTTGCCCAGACCTTGCATGCTACAATACCAACCTGCCTGGAAAAATGTGTACACTCATGAAATAGTATAGCATGACTATCTGGGGAAGAGCCAACTGCTTTCTGATCAGCTATGAGGCCTGATCCACAGGGAAGACTTCATGTCTGGTACTGTAAACCTGGTCAAAAGTCCATGACTGGGGGAATCGTATGCCCTAGAGGAAAACCTACTGCAGTTGTTTTGCCAAATGGGGTCATGTTGTCAAACTGCACTGTAAATACTTGTTTATACCATAGATTCGCACAGCTCTCAACTTTGGTCTGAGAAGCTTTTCTCTGCAGTGGGTAGCAGTTAATGCAGGGGCTCATAGCTGGTCCAAGTGCTGAGTATAAATAACGCTAAGTGCTCAGCTGTGGGTGGACCATTTAAGAACATTTTGCTCTGAAATATAGTAGCGCAATGCAGAGACTGCTCTATTGCAGCTCCTACATGAACCTGTGAAGGAGCTGTGGGGAGCCATCACCAGATCCATGCAGGTTGTTTCAGCCATTAAGATTCCAGTGTCCTGAGAGGCTGGGAGGTGGTGAATCTTCAGATGATGGGGTAGCACATTCCTTCTCAACAGAAGAACTTAGTCAGGGCCCAAGGGCCATGTGTCATCACCCAGAGGAAAGGCAACCCAGGGCAACTTGTAGACAGCCACAACAGCCTTCTTGTCCTGATCATCTGTGTGTAGCATGGTTATGGCCTTAGAGAAGCAGTGAGAAGTGTTTCTGCTTCTTAAGAATGTTGGAAATTAGGGCTGAGAATATAGTTAGAATTAAGCAAAATAACTAGTCTGGAGATGAGCAAAAAGAAGAAAGGACTTGGTTCAAAGGATGAACTTAGATGCCAAAAAGAGAGTGGGAGGAAATAAAGCGAATCAAAAAGGAAAGAGTTAATTAAAGGACAGGGTTCGATAGCCAAGCTGAGGAGTAAGCGTGTATAAAGAGTTATGAGGGAGGCACAGAGATGTTACCCCAAGGCCACTCCATGGCAGTGTAATGACATTACATGGGAATGAAAACTGGGGGAGGGCATCACAAATCCTGCCATCTTACATAATCATGATTATTATTCTGGTACATTCTCTTTGTCATATCTCCCTGTGTATTCAGTTTTAATGGTGTTAGTGGATTTTTTAAATCATAAGAACAATGCATGCTAGTTACAGAAAGTAAAACAGCGCAGATCTGCCAACCCAACTTCCCGAAGGGATAGAAACAGAGCCATGGGATACAGAGCTTTAAGAGTTTATAGTTTGATGTCTCCAAATATTGGCCTGACTATAGTCAGAGTACACAAACAATTTTGATGCGTAACATTATACAAACCATGATTGTTTCTCTGATGTCCTTGGATTAATGCCACTTTTACTTTGGTTTTGGTTTAACTCCCATACAAACTTTTAATGGAAAAAGCCTTTTCAAGACCATTTAAACTGGGAGAAGATGTGGCCCTAAAAGCACATGAAAAAGAATTTAACATCAATAGTCATTAGGGAAATACAAATTAAAAGAAAAGTGAGATGCCATTTTATGTCTGTGAGAATGACAATAATTAAAAAGGACAGATAACACCAAGTGCCAGCCTGGATGTGGTAAGCAGGGGAACCTCATGTACCGCTGGTGGGAAAATAACTCGGTGCAGCCAGCTTGGGAAGTGATTTGGTGATTTGTTAAGAGGCTAATTCATGATTCGACCCAACTTCACTTATAATCATCTACCCAGAGAGAATGAGAACAAAGCCCATGTGGATATTTGTATGTCAATCAATGCTCATAACAACATTATTCCCAGTGACCCCATGTCTATCGCCTGGCAAATGGACACAAAGGAATGTGGTTCATCAGTAAACAGGGGTGGAATGCTGATACACCTCCATGGCATCGTGTAAGAAGACAGAAGCAATCAACACGCTCCATGACTCCATTTATATAAGATAATCAGAAGGCAAAAATTTAAAGACAGCGACTACGAGGTTGATGGGATTTTCAGGATGATAAAAATGGTCTAAAACTGTGGGGAGGATCAATGGAGAGGACACAGCTAGTAAAATTCCTGTCACAGAAGCACGAGAATCTGAGAGTGGATCCCAGCACTCTTAGAAGCTAGGTGTGGTTTGCATGGAGACAGGTGGATTCCTGGAGCTTGGTGGTCAGACAGTAACTCAGGGTCATTGAGAGACTCTACCTCAGAAAACAAGACGGAGAACTAGAAGATATCTGATGTCAATCTCCGGCCTCACATGCACACAAACACATCCATGTGCACACATGTATATGTGCACATACACATTATACTATATACAAAAGAGGTCCAGAACCTGTTGGCAATGCAACGCTACACATTAAAAAAAACACACACACACCTTAAGGAATTGTACAAGGAGAAGAAATTTCTTTGAAAAACTCTTGGCATCATATTTTAAGAACAGGGAAATTTGGAATCTAATACTGCCAAATTTTGGTACAACAAAAAGCATTTGTCAAACTGATTGATATTTGAGACTACAAAGATTTTTGCCCACCTTATCATCTTGATTGCACCTTTGTCAAAGAACAAGTTTAAAACTCTCATATATTGGGAAGGCACCAAACAAAATGAAATTGAATGAGCAGTACATATTTTTAAGCAAAAAGAATGAAACACAGGTGGGTTGGCCTTCTGCGTGGCTTTCACGTTAATATGCCGCCATCTAGTGATTATTTGTAAAATGGCAGGACTTTTGTTTTATTTGGTCTTAAATTTTTTAAGCTATGCATGCCGCAGCAAACACCCAAATGTTTGATGAAAAGCAGGTGAAATATCTGAGTCACTGAATGACTCTGAAAATTTTAAATGTTTAAATTTTAGTGTAGCACCCTAATCGTGTGTGTGTGTGTGTGTGTGTGTGTGTGTGTGTGTGTGTGTGTGTGTAACAAGACCCTAGTCATTCATTTTTAGACAAGGTCTTGCCTTGCTGTATAATTCAGGCTAGCCTGGCATGCTCTGCGTGGCCCAGACTTACCTTGAACGCAAGGTAACCCTCCTTCTTTATGCTAGGATTACAGAGGTGAGCCACCAGACCTGGCTATCCTAAGTCTTTAAAACTGACAAGTAAAGATTATGTCTTGCTAGGGTAGCAGTGAGCACTAAATGTAGTTATTCGGTAAAAGCCCTTATCTTATAAGGAATGTGGTACCTTGGAGAAAGCCGAGATTTGACAACTTCCCTTCTCAGAATGCTGCAGGGCAAAGATCTGTTTCCCAACTCAACCTACTCTCCAAACGCCTGAGAATTTCAGAAAATCAGGTGTTGGGCAGGGTGGTACTCATGACTCAGTACTTAGCATGCTCCAGGCCTCCCAGTACTGCTCCCTTACCCCACCCCACAAAATAGGAAACTGACAGCTGGCTGGAAAACCACATCTGAGCACATATATAATAAGCAACTACTTGCAGAACTACTAGAATCTGACAAATGACATGAAATTTTAAATTGCTGAATATTTTTAAATGATGCTGATAGGGATGTCAAGGAATTTTGGCTGGTCCTCTCACCTCCAGAATCTAATGACTGCCCAATAAGTTTAACATATGTTAGGCAGCATAGTGCTGGAAATGAAATTTGTTTTCATTTCCTCAGGAATTAAAATATGTGTATCACCCTGGATCAACATCATCTGAAATGAAAGGGTATCTACTACCCAGTTCTTTAACCCCTAGGCTATTTTTAAGGATGTTAACATGTCTACTGTTTACTTTCCACGCGGAAGGTTCTGGCACCACTTACACATTTAGAAAACAACTTTCTTGAGGCCTGGTTTAGATCTCTTAAGTTCACTTATTTGCAGTGTACTATTCTAAGTCAAGCATGGGGATGCATGCTTATAAACTCATCACTCAGAAAGCTGAAGCAGGGGGATTGTGCATTGGAAGCTAAACGAGGAAACATATCCAGTTCTAGAACAGGTTGAGCTAATCCTAAGACTTTCTAAAAATAAATAAATAGCTTTCTTAAGTTTTAGTGCAGTCATTGTCAATATCCAGCTACAGAATAATTCCAACATCAACTTTTGTGTTTGAGTCAGCCCCACATTTAAATAATATATTGGATTGTTAACCCGTGCATTTCAAACATCTAGATTTAGGATCTACTCCAAGCATTCGTTCTGGGTACATCAAGCTATCAAGAAAACCAAAACTGACAATCTCAACTCAAAATAGAGATTTACAAAGCTCATTCTCACAGGTTTTTAGGTAAAGACCACATATGAAATATATATACACAAAACCTGTTTCTGCTCGGTTGTCTAAACATTTTGATCTTGCAGATCCTAAATTAACAGAAGACAGTTTCCCTTCCTAAAACTTCTGTGTCCATTTTTGCTGAGTTGGACCTCTGTGGATGGGCAGCTGCAGAGGAAAAGATTCTTCTGTATCGACACATCTGAGACCTGTACTTTGTCTTGTTTCAAAATCATACTGTGCAAGAAAGACTCACTCCGGTCCTTTGCCCCACCTATTTGTAAGATTTCATTGGAGAACTGTGGGTACATTGAATGTGCTTGGGAATTCTCATCTTCCTCCAGAGTTTGCTGCTGGCTCCATTCATCTTGACATGAAAATACTACTTTATATTTATGTGAACACTAGGTTTAGGCTAGTTCAGTCTCCTCCATTCAGTAAGCCCCTTGTGGTTAGAATAATTGTTTTAAATGTGTGCATTAAGTGAACTTTGTATTTCTCAAACACCTATGCTTTTGGGGGATGAAAAGAGCTATTTAGTAAGAACTGCTTAATTCATAAATGATACCTCGGTCTCTCTCCCTCCTCTGTACTCCTAAAATTTTACATTCTCCATATAGCCCAGACTTCTTAGACACTGCAGCTTTTCTATCCTCATAGCAATTGTATGTGCCAATCTGTATGGCTGAGACATAAATATTAAGCCATCTCTATTGCAACCCAGCTCTGATAGTGATTTCTCCACCTCTGTTCAATAATAGAATTGATTACAATTTCTTAAAGACTTATTTTATTTTTAATTCTGTGTATGTGTCTCTGTGTGTGCACAAGTCAAATGTGGGAGTCCCTGGCGGCCTGGAGCTGGAGTGGTTGTGAGGACAGGAAGTAGGTGCTAGGAACCAAACTCTGCAAGCACTCTTAACTTCAGAGCCATGTCTCTAGCCCGTTGATTACAATCTCAAATTCAATATTCTTTCAACGTCACTCTCGATTTTTAAAACTACAAATACAAAATAAGTTCAAAAGGTTTGACCATGCAAAATACAAAAAGTAAAATTAGCCTGCACGCGAGGCTCGGTATTTTCCTCCGGTTCTTCTCTCGGACTCGGGGCTTGCGCGCTAGGTGGCCCTAAGAACCTCACCAACATGCGAGGTCAAAGAGCCCGGAGCCTGGAACTGAGATCCTTGCAGCTGTTGTGAGGTCGCACACTCAGGCGTCTCCGACCTTGGGTGACTTTGAGGGGAGGACGCTACACTCATTTAAAGGCTGTCCGGGGCCCCGGTTAAGTCTTCGTGCCTACTCGATTACAGACAATACAATACATTGCCGCAGTTTTAAGGGACTCTCCAGCCTCTCGCTCACCTCAAACTTAAGTGTCTCCGCCCACAGCGGCTGCTTCCCGAGCAAGTGAGCGGCTCAGGCTCCCCCGGGTGCCTCACGGCTCACCGGCTACTCAAGAGTCGCTCAGGATCAACCTCATTAGTCTTGCTTTCCCCCAGGTTCAGCCTCCCTAGGTCTTGCTTTCTCCAAGGCCCAAGAACCTGCCCGCATCGTCCCCTGACCCCGGCCACGCCCCGGCACTCCAAGTTTGATTTCGGCGCGCTCCAAGTCTGAAGGCGGCGGTAGTTGGCTGAAGGTGAACGGATCTCCCATTTGATTGGTTCCCGGGATCCAGGGCTCGGACTCTGGGCGGAGCATTGTGGGGGCGGGGTCAAGGACGGAAGCCGGGCGTGCTGGGGGCGCTTCCAGTTAGCGTCATGGAAGTGGTTAAGTGTCCGAAGCATGGTAGGGCTCCGAATCGGGATTTCCCTCACCGGGCCTGTGGGACTGGCCTGGAGTGGCCGTTGCTGACCTTCTTATCTCCTCAGGGTCCGTCTGCTTCTTAAAGACTGGCGTCCGCGATGGCCCAAATAAGGGAAAGAGCTTCTACGTGTGCCGGACGAACACATGCGACTTCGTGCTGGCTAAAGAGTAAGTCTCGAGCCCGGCTCCCATTCCACAGAGTGACCCAGCCTGGTCACTTTACGTCTCTGGGTCGCGGACTCCTCCTATATTCAGATCTTCCAGGCTCAGCTTCAAGTTTCTAGTCACCCGCCTGGCCTTACTTAGCCATTCCCTTCTGCCCCAGCATCCTTTGCGCTTCCTCTAGAAAGTGTAGACAGTGGACGTGGGAATTATTAATCTGCTAGTTTTGCACCAGTTTTAGGTCTCCCCTTTTAATGTTTGAGGTTAAAAACATGAGGAGTTGGATACCTGCTTTTTTCCCCTGCATCTAAGTGGTGTGAGGTTAATAATCCGTCTCTTTAGGGAGTAGTTCTCCAGAGAAATCCAGTTTCTTTAGGGAGTAGCGTTTAAAGAAACCTCAGAGATCCACGAGCAGCTAGCTCGGGTTCTATGGACCCGAAGGCTGAAACCTGGAAACGTCAAGCTTCTTCAGAGTGAGGAAAGCTAATACTGCTCTCAAGTGTGACAGTCATCAGGTGTCTGCATTGTCTAAGTGGAATTAAACTGCGGCATCATTTAACATTTCCTCCCAATCTCTTGTCTGCTGAACTTTGTAGAGCAAAGTTATTTTCTTCAGTATCATAACTTTGTAATGGATATTAGTCCTAGAAAGAGTTGTATGATTTGTGTTTTTGTTTTGCATTAGGGTTTACTATTTATTTCTTGTTTCTAAATATATTGAGGTTTGGTCCCCTGCTCAAATGCTGTGAGACACAAGCATGCACATGTTTATAGGAATTAAGCATCAGTATCAGGTTTGGTTCAACATTTAAGAGGAATATTCTTGGAGATTGGAGAGATGGCTCAGCAGTTAAGAGCAGTGGCTGCTCTTCTAGAGGCCCTATGTTCAATTTCTAGCACCCATATAGGGGCTAATAAATGTCTGTAACTTCAGGTCCAGGGGATCTGACGCCCTCTTCTGGCCTCTGCAGGCACAGCATGTAAATGGTGTGCAGACATACATGCAGACAAAATACCCTTAAACATAAAATAAAATTTTAAAAATGTCCTCTAAAATGAGAGTTAACATTTTTTCCTCCTGTCCAAGACAGGGTTTCTCTGTGTAGCCTTGGCTGTCCTGGAACTTGCTTTGTAGAGCAGGCTGGCCTGTAACTCACGGAGATCCTCCTGCCTCTGCCTCCCAAATGCTGGTATCAAGGGTGGTTCACCATCACCATGTGATGGGAGTTAACATTCTTTTTTGTTGTTGTTGTTTGTTTTGTTTTTTTCCGAAACAGGGTTTCTCTGTGGCTTTCGAGACTGTTCTGGAACGAGCTCTTGTAGACCAGGCTGGCCTCGAACTCACAGAGATCCACCTGCCTCTGCCTCCCGAGTGCTGGGATTAAGGCATGCGCCACCAACGCCTGGCCCGGAGTTAACATTCTTAAATGGAGTGCCACTTACATGGGTGCTCTGCAATAAAAGTAGTACAGTACTTTGACTTGAGGCTTGAAGTGTGTCTGATAGCACACTGCAGGCTGAAAGCTGTTTTACAAGTCACAGGACAATGCTTTAGACCTGGTCTAAAACCTGTTCAGTCTCAGTCTTGTACATAAGCTAAGAGGGACATTTAAAAAATAATGCCAAGCAAGAAGCAACTTAGTAAATTGTTAGAGGTAGTAGATACGTGAGTAGCAGGAAGTGACAGCTGGTTGGGTTATTAATGGATAAAGAGTAATGGGAGAACCGGAGGAGAATTCACAATGAGTCCACCTTATAGCCAACCTTAGACTACAAGTCATTCCTGGGAGTATTGCAGTGTAGACATCATATAACAGGCAGCTTTAAATTCCTAAGTCATGAAGAAAAACATAATTATTGCCATGCTTTATTTTAGGAAGTAGAAAAAGAGAAACTCTGGATCCTTTCCTTGGGAAGCCACATGGATAAGATGTATGGGATTTACAAGCCAACGTAAATCCTTAGCGTAAAATTCTGTAGTTATTGTGGCAGTGGTGGCACATGCTTGTGATCCTAGGACTCAAGAGGCAGAGGAAGGATTGCTGCAAGTTGGAGGCCAGAATGGTCTCGGTAGCAAGTTCCAGGCCATCCTTGTCTCCAAATAAATCAATAAAAAAAGAATCCAAGCTTGGATCTGACTTCAGACTGTTGGCTTCTATTCCTTGTCTCCTAAGAATATTTTCTATTTTTTCCCTTCTAGTATTCCTGTTTCTCATTGTTTATTGCATGAGGACTCCGTGGTAGAGCTTCAGGGCTTGTTTTTACCACAGGGCAAGAAAGAATGGAGGTAAGTGTCCATAAGGAGCATCTCGTTTTTTTCTTTCTTCCTTTTTTTAATCTTGAAAGAGTTGCAGCTAGATACTTTTTTTTAAATTTTTTTTTTTGTGTGTGTTGGGGGGGTTGTGGGGGTGCTTGTTGAGACAGGGTTTCTCTGTGTAGCTCTGGCTGTCCTGGAACTCTGTATGTAGACCAGGCTGGTTTTGAACTCACAGAAATCCACCTGCCTCTGCCTCCTGAGTGCTGGGATTAAAGGAATGCGCCACCATTGCCTGGCTATTCTTTATTACTGAAGAACAAACATTACTGAAGAACAAACTATGTTTGCACATATTGAGGATCATCTTCCTTGTCACTCCTTTAAGTCAGTGGTTCTCATCCAGACCCCTTTAGGGTGGCGAATGACCCTTTCACAGGGGTCCCATATCAGATATTTACATTAGGATTCATAACAGTAGCAAACTTATAGTCACAAAGTAGCAACCATAATTTTATGGTTGGGGGTCACCACAACAGGAGGAACTGTATTGAAGGGTCATAGCATTAGGGAGGTTGAGAACCACTGTGCTAAATGCTGAGCAACTAGTTATCCTGAGAAGTAGGTGGTTAATTTCTGGATCACCAGCTCTGTTGTTATTCTTCTAGCTGTCCGATCACTAATAACATCAGCCCACTAACTTGTCAACTTTCAGTTCTGCTAATAGCATGCTAAGTACTCAATAAAGTGCCATTTCCCTTGGGAAGGGCAGGGAAGTTCATAGAGGGGAGATGTTATTTGTCATAAGTATTAAAAGGTAAGTAGAAACTTACCAGGTACACTATGTTCTTTTTAAAAGATTACATTGCATTGGGTTGCCAAGGCAGGAAGTAACATGACCACTTCAGAGAATTGCAGATGTTTGTTTTGGTGGTTATTTATTTGGCTGGTTTCTATCAAACCCCGGGCATACTCCACCACTGCACCATACCCCTGGCCCTCACTTAAGTCAAGGCTTTAGAACAAAAGGTTGGCCGAGAAGGCAAGGTCATACATGATAGTTTTTGTGTAATAGACTATGTGATTTAGAACTTATGTATTCTGAATCTTTGTCCCCAACCCAAGTACTTTGAAATGCTTGGCATCCTTGTTAAAAAAAAAAAAAATCAATTGACCCTAAGTTTAGGTCAATGTCTGAAGTGGTTAATTTTTTGTGCATTGGTTCATTTACATATTCTTGCATGGTTAATTGATAGGGAATGTAAAGTAGTATGCCTTAACAACCTTTTCAAGATTGTGTCAGCATTTGTGGGATCTTTGTATTTGCATATCAAATATAGATTCAACTTCTTAAATTTCTACAGAAAACCCTATTGAGGTTGCATAATTTACACAGATGAGTTTTGAGAGAGCAGACATCAATATTGACTTTTTCAGTCTGCGAGCATGATGTAGTATGACTTCAAATTTTTCTCTCAGTGTTTTTAAATAATTTTATTATAAGGTTCTCATACTCATTTTATTGAATGTGTTCCTCTGGTTGTTTTTAATCCTGTTGTAAATGGAATGTTTGTTGTACTATATGTCTGTGGGTGTGTGCATGTATATGTGTGTGAATGTGTGTAGAGGCCAGAGGTTGATTGATGTTGAGTCACTGTCTTGGTCACTCTTCACTTTACCAAGCCAGGACCCTCACTGATCCTGAAGCTCGCTTGTTCTGCAGGCTTAGCTAAACAGTTTGTCCTGGGGACCCTGTGTCACTGCTTCCTGAGTGCTGGGACTGTGAGTAAGTCTGCCATACCCACCTGGCTTTTGTGTGGGTTCTGGGGGTCAGAGCTTCAGTTTTCACATTTGCGTGGAAAGTACTTTATTCACTGAGCCATCTCCTTAGCCTGCAAATGTAATTTTTAAAGAAGATTTATTCATTCATTCATTTATTATACACAGTGTTCTGTCTGCATGTATGCCTGCAGGCCAGAAGGGGCACCAGACCTCATTGTGGATGGCTGTGAGCCACCATGAGGTTGCTGGGAATTGAACACAGAACCTCTGGAAAAGCAGTCAGTGCTCTTAACCACTGAGCCATTTCTCCAGCCCGCAAATGTAATTTAAAACAATTTTTTTACATTGTTTTCTTTTAGTAGAGTGGGGCTGGCAAGTCTTTATTACAGTCTTGCTCTCCTGACACTTAAGATCACTTACCCCTTCTTACAGAAACACCTGTAGGTAGTAGAAGGCAACCAATGGATTTCTAATTTGCATAAAAAGAACCATGGAGATTCAAAACTGAACAGAGTGGAGGAAAAGGGCAGCTGAGATAATAGCTACAACAGAGAGGCAGCCTTGTGGCACCTTGTTATCACTGGTCTTCCATGCCCATTTGTGACTGGTTGCAGTAGCTCTGTTTTACAGGTAGATGTAAGACTACTACTATTAGAGAGGTTAGAAAGGGAATCTTGAGTTCCCACGATTATGAATGGGTGTTGCAGGGGTTCAAACCCTACTCCAGCCACTTCCAAACACCACCAAGTGAAAGCTCGAATTGAGATGGTGAAGCTGAGTGCAGTTACTCAAAAAAAAAAAAAAAAAAAAAAAAAAAAAAAAAACTGCTTGAAAAGAATTGGAATGGCAAGACATTTTGTGCTCGTGCCCTTTAGTGTACTGCTCTCTCTGCTTTCTTACCTGGAATAGTGGTAATGATGGTGGCCTTGAAAGTCCCTAGGTTGTGAAGAATCAGCTAGGTGATGTAGTGTGTAGTTCACTAGTATCTTGTTTGTGTGGCAACTTCCTTTTTTTAGACAAGTTTTGTAGCCTCCCTTCTGGCACACACAATATCTGGTTGTTTTTGTTTATTTGTTTGTTTTTTTCCCAATGATTTTAGCAGCGACTGCTGATCACTTTCTCCATTTCATTTTTTCTTCATACAGAATAAGAACAAACATGTACATACTCTCTGGTTATTGTATCATTTTTGTTCTTGACTTTCTACTCCTTAAAAATGTCTTCTGCAAGGACTTGGGGGATGGCTCAGTAGGTAACCTGCTGGCTGTGCAAGCATGAAGACCTGAATTCAGATCTCTGGATGTGGTCAGCCTGGGGTATGGTGAGACACACTCTCTGTCTCTCTCTTTAATTATGGCGTTGGATTGATGATCAGTGGTTAAGAGTGCTTGCTGCTCTTGTAGAAGACATGGATTCCATTCCCAGTACTCAGATCAGGCAGCTCACAACAGTTACAGGCTTGTAACTAGTTCCAGGGAATTCAGTGCTATCTCCTGGCCTCTACAGGCACTACACGAATGTGAGTCACATATATACACATGCAGGCAAAATACTCATACACATAAAAAATAAATTTAAAACTTTTTAAAAATTAAAAAAGTAAAACTCTTAAAGACTTTTTGCAGCCTTAATTATTTGTGTTTTATGCTCCATTAGATTGTTCTTCCGATGCACTAGAAGTAAGGCAGAGGGGAAGCACTGGTGTGGAAACATCCCGTGGCAGGTAGGAACTACCCATCTGTTTTCCATATGGTGTGTTAAGCTGGTGTAATGAGTCTCTTTGACAGAGAGCACCCCAAGTCCTTATGAACTGCTGGTGTCTGTTCTATTGCCTCTGAGAGAGCACTGAAGAGCTGTGTGACTGCTAATTCAAAGCCACTTCAGTGGTCAACATTTCATTATTTACCTCCTGTTTCACAAAAATGTTTTCCAATATCATAAAAGTAGTCAGTGTCTTCCTACTTAGGAAAAGGAGGCTAACTTTCCATATTTTTACAGATCAGTATTTACTTGATTGTTGACATAAGCTAAATGTAACTCTAAGGTTCCTAGAATATGAGAGGAGGAGAGGCCCTATCCATGTGCAGTACATGGGAACTAGGCTGGGGAAGTGGTGACACTTGTAAGCAGTAGAGAAATACACATTGTGGCTCCAAAGTTGCTTTGTCTTAGTTTTCACTTTCCCTTGAGCCCCAAAAAGAAGGAACAAGGCAGCGAAAGAAACAGATTTGTTGTGAATTTGGCATCTTTTTTTTTTTTAGATACAGAAATTATACTAGGCATGGATTGTGTTTGCTGTGTTCCCATTTCCTCCAAAGAGGCATTTTAGATACAAGGGTAGCCTTATTTTACCTCACAGTGGACAGTTTTCTTTGTCCATAGGATCCTAAAGAACATGGTGTAACCGGCAAGCCTCCACAGGCATCTGAGTTATTTCCTCGTTCTCCCAGTGAGCCAAGAAACCCATTCAAGGTGCTTAACAATGATCCAAAAGCAGCACTCTGGAGACAGTTGGGCGAAGGAGAAGATGAGGGCAACACAGCTGATAAAAAACTGAGAGAAAACAAAGACCAGCTCTTAGATCAAAAGAAAGAACAGAAGCCCAATTCTAAGTGCAGGATGGAGAAAGACACCTCCCCTGACATGGTGACAGAAAGACCATCTGAAGGTGAAGGGAAAGAACAAGAGGAGAACACAAAGTTTCAGCCCCAGACTAAGACTGGAGGAATGGCTTCCAAACAAGGCCATGGAGATGCGCTCCGAGAAACACCTGTGGTTCCTCAGATGTCAGAAAGTGAGAGTCCAGATGTCCCAAACAAGCCAGAACCTAGGAGAGAAAAGGAAACCCAGCTTTTGCCTCGGAATGTTCCTGGTCAGAATCTAGAAAGCAAAGCCCAGAATGAGAAACACCTCAGCAAGGAACAGCTCAAGAATAGGGAGGCCCCTGGTGCACAGGCCTCCCAAGAAGGAGCACCTCAGCTTTGCTTGGGAGAGGCCCGCCATGCTGCCTTCAGCAGTGATGACAGTGAGGAAGATGGTGTTACCAGTAGGCCTGAGTCTCCACTTCTCTTTGACTTGACTGTGGACTCAAAGAAGAGGGGGGACCTTCATCTCTCTGATCAGTGTGTGCAAAGACAGATACCTGCTGCTTCAGGTGTTTCCAAGAAGGGAGAGTTATCCGACCCAGCAGTCCAGCGTGCAAACCTTACAACACAGCTGAGACAAAAGAAGGTGAGTATTGGGTCTGCAGAGTATACTGCTTTTGCAGAACCCCAGTTCAGTTCCCAGCATCCACATCAGGTGGCTCAAAACTGCCTGTAACCTCAGCTCCAGAAGATCTAATGCCCTCTTCTTGCCTCCTTGGGTACCTGCACTTATGTCTGCATACTTACACATGGACACATACAAACACACATAATTAAAACTTAAAAAAAAAAAAAGGCAGGCCAGGACTTGAATTGTGTTTTGCCTCTGAAGCGGTGATTCTCAACCTGTGGGTCACAACCCTATTAGGGATTGAAGGGTCCTTTTCCAGTGGTTGCATAAGACCATCAGAAAACAGATATTTATGTTAGGATTCATAACAGTAGCAAACTTAGTTAGGAGGTAGCAACAGAAATATGGTTGGGAGCCGGGTGTCGGTGGCGTACGCCTTTAATCCCTGCACTCAGGAGGCAGAGGCAGGCAGATCTCTGAGTTCGAGGCCAGCCTGGTCTACAGAGTGAGTTCCAGGACAACCTCCAAAGCTACACAGAGAAAGCTGTCTTAGGGAGAAAAAAAAAAAAATGTGGTTGGGGGTCACCACAACATGAGGAACTGCATAAAAAGGTCACAGCTTTAGGAAGGTTGAGAACCACTGCTCTGAGGTTAGGGTGTTCCAGTTTGCACCTGGGAGACCCTCACAGAGCTGATTCCTGAGAGGGCTTTATAGGTGGCTGCTTCATACCTGTCTTTTCTATGTTTATACTTAGGCTTAGTAAGCTAGTTGGGGTTTTGTTTTGCTTTTTTTTTCCTTATTAATACAGTGCTTATTTGTCTTCTCTCTGTCAAACCCTGAATCAAGCACTTTCCCCAAACTTCCTGGGGAGGTACAGGAAAAGGAACACACAGGGCAGATGGGACATGAAAGAACTACGGGAGGTGGAAGTGGAGACAGCTGCTTCACAAGGCGAAGAGGATGAGAAAGGCCACCATTAGGCAAAAGAGCCCCATTGTCTTTGAGAGGGCAAAGCCCAGAATTGTGTAGAAGAGCTGTTGCTTTCTACACAACAGAGCTGAGGCCCTCATCCGTCCATGTCTGTGGTCGATTCAACTCCACTGCAGACAGGGGACGACTCAGCAGCTGAGAGGTGCTCCTGATCAAGGAGCGTGTAGAGATGAACTTGGAGCAGGCATACATATTTGGGGCTGAGGGGCCAAGGCAGGAGAGCTGCTCCCGGGGTAGAGAAGACAGAGCTTGTTTTGCTTTTTAATCCTGGTTTTTACATTCATAATTAAAGCTCATTTCAGAATTTTGGTATGCTAAGCCATTTTAATCTGAAGTTGTCCTTTAATAACTTGAGAGGCCAGTTCCATTCGATAGGATCTGTTTTTTAGGGCACACTGGCTGCGGTGAACGTCCAGGCACTCCCTGACAAGGGTGAGAAGTTGCTTAAGCAAATCCAGGCATTGGAGGATGCACTCAGTGCTTTGGCTCTCTCCCCAGAGCAAGGTGAGATGGGGTTTCCCCCCAGAACTCTGTGTTTGTGAACTTGACAGAGACAGTTTGATAAAGATTGTGTTCATTTTTTCTGTTTTATTGATGCTGAGCTTTCTTCTAATGGTATCTATTGTTACTTATAAAAGCATTCCTGCTTCCTGTGGTCTGAGCACAGTTGAAGTGAAGCCTCTCTCGACTGCATTTGCATTGCCTTCAACTTGTTTTTCTCACTTCTCTCCATTCTTCCCTTATGTGCTGAGCAGGAACTAAGGACAGCTGTAGCTCTCAGGAACCACAGCAGAGTAACTTCACCAAGACCGCTGCTGCCCCTCTACACTTCGTGCCTCCCCAGCCCCTTCCCAGTCATCGTGGCCAGCTGGCAGGCTCTCTAGGACCAAAGGCAGGCCGCCAGGGAACTCCTGAAGGACCCAGCCAGTGCTCAGGAGGTAACATTCAAGGACTCAGCCCTGCTGTGACAAGCTGATGCTGTGGCTCTGTGCTACCTAGCAGGGGTCTTTGTGCCCACTAGAAGGGAAGCCACTTTTTAATTGAAAGTTGCATATGTGTTAGAGACCTTGAGTCTTTGTAGAGCTGGGAACAGTTGTTTTAGGACCCTCTAGGGACTGGTTACTACCTTATCCCATGTGCCCATCCACTGGCCCAGAGGTGGGCACATAGGCTACAGTGTTGTGGGTGAAAACTAGCTTATTAGGAAGCAGGTGAGCCAGCAGCTAACGTTTTCATCCTTTCCCCATATGAAAGGTGGGACTTGTACTGAGGCAGAGCAGAAGCATGTGAGTGGTGACCAGTGATCTACAGACACATAGAAAGCAGTCATTCTCGACGGGTGTTGGTGGCGCACACCTTTAATCCCAGCACTCGGGAGGCAGAGGCAGGTGGATCTCTGTGAGTTCGAGACCAGCCTGGTCTACAAGAGCTAGTTCCAGGACAGCCTACAAAGCCACAGAGAAACCCTGTCTTGGAAAAAACAACAAAAAAAAGAAAGCAGTCATTCTCTAGTTAGCTAAGTTTCCCATTGCTCACTTTCTAGACAACTTTACAGGATCCAAGTAATCTTGGGGTTTTTTGTTTGTTTCTTTCTTTCTTTCTTTTTATTTTTTGAAACGGGGTCTCACTGTGTATCCCTGGCTGGCCTGGAACTTGCTGTATAGACCAGGTTGGCCTCAAGCTCAATGAGATCTGTCTGCCTCTGTCTCCTGAGTGCTGGGACAAAAGGTATGCACCTCCACACCCAGCTCCCAGACAGAGTCTTCACTGTGCTGTCTGATGACTTGATTTACCAGTGAGGAGCTTGAAGTTGAGGTGGACTGGCAGAAATTAGGAAGTCAAAGGCAGTTCTTTCCCGATGAGAACAACTAGCGGTATAAACAATGGAAGGGCAGCATTGGTAAGGAGTGTCTAACAGATGGGGTTATATTTTAATTTAGGCCACTCTAAAAGGTCTTTGAGAAAACACTTGGTCACACAGCATAGCAGTCTTGGCTGCTCATTTTTCCATTGTGTAACAGTGACGAAGTCACCTAGAGAGACATTAAATTATGGTAGGTTATTGAGGTTAAAAGCATGTGATAAGTCTTAGAAAGAATTCTAGTAAGACAGTTTTAAGGCATTTTAAAACTTTAAGTTTCCTGTTGTCTAGAAACCTTGAAACCAGAACTTGGAACAGCTTGGGTCACTCATCCTAGTGGGATGAGAGGGCAAACAGTATAGTATGATACATAGTCAGCTGGTGGCCTGCACCTCAGGGTTCAACTTTCTGTCTTCATAGATGACTTCATGCATGGCTTTTACTCTTGCTGACTTTTCTTCTTTCAATCCAGAGACCTTTGCTTCCAGAATTACTGTACAGCATGACTTTTTTGTCCACTCCTTTTCAGAACTGAAAAATAAATGATCAAAATTCCCAAAGACCTGGCTGGAGATGTAACTTAGTGGTAGTGCTTGCCTGTCTTCTTCAACGCCTCGAGTTTGATCTTCAACTCTAGAAAAGAATTATAGATTGTTTTGTTCTAAATTGTAGTTCATGTGGTTAAGCAAACAATGGGAGTAGAGAAGCTTGGGAGGTCAGTAGAACCTTGAAATAGGAATTTTTTTTTTTAATGATTTTATTTATTATGTATACAACATTCTGCACACCAGAAGAGGGCACCAGATCGCATAAGGGATGGTTGTGAGCCACCATGTGGTTGCTGGGAATTGAACTCAGAACCTCTGGAAGAGCAGTCGTTGCTCTTAACCTCTGAGCCATCTCTCCAGCCCATGAAATAGGAATTTTTACTCAATACAAATCCATTATTTGGCAAAGAATTACATTTTTGAGGCTCTATCAAGAATACAGTACTTGTCTGCCTGTTTTGTTTGTTTGACAGACAGGGTCTCCTGTATCCTAGATTGTATAGTACTGGGGATCAAATCGGTGTTTGCAAGGCAGCCACTATACCAACTGCACTGCATCCTCAGCCCTCAGGACATGGCATTTGTGACATCTTTGGGTACCACTTGTCTGTTCACAGGCCCTATGAACCAGCAGCGCCTGCATAATGTATGGAAAATCACAAGTGAAGCCATTGATGAGCTGCATCGGTCACTGGAGTCTTGTCCTGGTGAAACAGCAGTGGCAGAAGACCCAGCTGGCTTGAAGGTGAGCCATGAAGACTAACAGTAGTGTCCAGCACCTTGCATAGAGCACTGTGAAACCAGGAGATAATTGCCTTAATGGCTTCCCTTGTAGTAGTTTCTTTTTTGTTGAACAGTGAGAATAGCTTGAGGAAAAAACAAAAACAAAAACAAAAAAGTGCCTTTTTTTTTTTTTAAGTCATAAGGTTATACATTTCTATAGCAGCAAAGGAGCCATGTGTTGATCCTGTAGATGCTACAGGATGTAAAACAGTTGTTACTTCTGATGATCTACTGGGGATGGAGATATATAAAACAAATGTGACTATCAGATAGAGATAAAGAGCACCTTGCAGTGTGTCTGTGTCATTGCCCATATATAGAGAGTTAGAGAGTACAAAGGGAACTCAGAATAAGGAGATTATGAAAAACACAGAAAGGCTGGTAAAAGTCAAGTGAGCATCAGAGATTTCTAATTAGAAGACAAACGTGGGCTTTTAGTGGGGGTGACGACATGGACAGGAGCATCCTAGTAGGGATGCTGACTATTAGCCATGTTGAGACTTCAGCAGAGCAGACAGGAGAAACCAGTGGCTCATGACAACAGCTACACTGTAGAGGAATCGCCTGTACAAAGAAGAGTAGAGGGAAGCCAGGGTACACCATAGCCTCGCATTAAGAATTCATTCTGACATTTGACTTATTTTTGTCAGGTTCCTTTGCTACTCCACCAGAAGCAAGCATTAGCTTGGTTGCTGTGGCGGGAAAGTCAGAAGCCACAAGGAGGAATTCTGGGTAAGTTTAGTATTATTTTAGGAGCCAACAGTTATGGGATTCTTAGGCACTATGTTAACCTTGCTGTATTGTTTCCTTTGATGTTGTCACAACACTGTGAGGAAGGCACGTCCATTTTTTTCAGATGGGAAACTGAAGTATAGAAATGTTGAGAACTTGGTTAAAAATACATAGCCTACCAAAGGAAGTGTTTGCAGCCAACATTAGCTGGCTCCAGTCTCTAGAAGCTGTGTAACATGAGACTGGGGGCCAGCATTCCGGGAAGACAGGCCACAACCACAGCTACAAACTTATGACTTTGCTCTGATGTTGAAGGAAGCCAAGGCCACTCAGTGTCAGCTCCATGTGCCCTGAGTTCAGAGATTTGTAGTAGAACCCACAACATCTAGTCCATCCCACGATTATAACTTACACAGATCAAAATCAGCAGAAGGCTCACAGGATAAAATCCTGGGAACAGTCTTCTGAAGTTTTCTAGTGGGTCACATGGGTCACACGTAGTAGGTTGTAGGGTGTTTCCAACCAGAGAAGCATCTTGGAAACTCAATGCCCACGGAGCTTTCTAGAAGTGTGTCACATAGGCACTTTCATCTTGGTAGATACCAAGATTCCATCTTTCAGAAGGAAAGGTGGTATTTGGCACAGAATCACATTGTATACAAATGGCATGGGCAGAGTGAATCATTCCTATCAGTCCTAAAATGTGAGAGCCTTCCTTACTTGTTGCCTCTAAAGGGTAGCCAAGGCTTACTGTTGGGAGCAGGACTCTCAGAAGTGTGTAGACAGGCTGCCCATATTGACACCTGGACTGTGGCAGAAGCAGAATTTGAATCATATCCCATGTGCTAACATTTTACTTCTGCTTGATCACAATGATTATTTTTTTAAGATTTTATTTATTATGTATATAACATTCTGCTTCCATGTATATCTGCACACCAAAAGAGGGCACCAGATCTCGTAACAGGTGGTTGTGAGCTACCATGTGGTTGCTGGGAATTGTACTCAGGACCTCTGGAACAGCAGTCAGTGCCCTTAACCTCTGAGCCACCTCTCCAGCCCCACAATGATTATTTTGAATGAATATAGCAACCTGAGTGTCACAAATGGTATGAAGAGTAAGTTAGGTAAACTCAGTGGCTGGTATAGGAACAGTCACAACCCAGACAGCAATGAAACACTTGTAAAAATCTGGTGACCTGAGTTTGACTTTTGGAATTTGTGTAAAAAGTGGGAGGAAGAACTGACTTACACATGTGTCTTAGTATGTGATGCTTATGTGCACACATGTGGGCCCCCCCCACACACATACAAATATATAATGAAGTGTTCAGTTATGGCCTTTGATGAATAAGAGAAGTACATGAAGGACTATTGGAGCTATGGAAACATCAGTTGAGTAGGTGATAGGATATGTGAGCTAAACATTTTTGCTTTTGGAAATAACCGAAAGATCAACATCATAAAACTGAAAGAGTCAATCAATCCACTGTTACAAAATGCCACTGTAACAGAGAACCTGGGGTAAGAGTAAGATCTAACTATTGTATACTGAGTGTCTGAAATAGCTCTCTACATAAAATAGCAGATCATCTTTGCAAAAACAAAGACTCCACTGGGGTAGGGAGCAGGTCTATTTTTGCCAGGGGAGTCTTCTGAAGTTGTGTTGACTCTCTGTCTTATTTTCCAGCGGATGATATGGGCTTAGGAAAAACCTTGACAATGATTGCACTTATCCTAACCAAGAAGAATCAGGAGAAAAGCAAGGAAAAGGACAAAAGCTTGCCTGTGACGTGGCTGTCCAAGGATGGTAGATATAAGCTTCTTCTGCCATTTCCAACCTTATTTGAGCCAGGTTTTCAAACTATGAAAGGCCACATCTAATTAATCTGTTAGAAAGCCACATTGGCTACTTTCCTGTATTGTTCTAATGCTGAATATGCCAGTTATAATTTACTTTTATTTAAACTTCGAAAAAGTTTTCTGGAGGTGAAAGAGTTCAAACACAATAATCACTGTTTTCTGTTGATATTTGGAATAAACTCCTGAGTAGACCCAAATTAATATACTTTTAAAAAGGTACATATTCAGTTTGTTTCTTGTTTTAAAAATATAACTTGATGCATAGTTTTAAGGTGCTATATATTGTCTATACTATACTATAAATTACTATATCTAAACTATAGTATAGTATATATATATATACATATACTATATATGTATATACTATGTACTATAGTATATATAGTATAGATATATAGTATATATAGTATAGATATATAGATATAGGATATATATATCTATACTATAAATTACTGTGAACATGAACACAAGTCTTGCTTTGCTATGTGGGTAGATGCATGTGACTCTGTTCTCAGGCAGGGCCTGTGTTAAACACTGTTGCAGCTGGGCCCCTCACCCTGTGGTGAGCAGCACATAGCACACATGGAGATGAGCAATGATACTAAGTACTGTGTCTTTATATGGTTCCAAATAGCATTGGCTGTCTTGGAAAAGGCTTTTTCTACTTACATATAGGCTCTATTTAACACATAGTAGGGGTGTGTGTGTGTGTGCGTGCGTGCGTGCGTGCGTGCGTGCATTGTTTTTGTTTTTTGAGGCAGGATTTCTCTGTGTAACAGCTCTAGTTGTCCTGGAACTCACTTTGTCGACCAGGCTAGACTCCAACTCACAGAGATCCGCCTGCCACTGACTCCTGGGTGCTGGAATTAAAGGTGTGCGCCACCACTGCCTGGCCTTGTGTTTATATTTTAATGTGGAAGTACATTAAGTTAAGCTTTTCATGGGAAAAACACCAATAATTCCCTTTCCCTGTAGTGAATCATCTCAGGAGGCCTTAGGAAAGGGCCTGCTGCCTGCTTCCACTCCTGGCCACTGTAAAAGAGCATTGCTTTTTAGATGGCCACACACTGCCCACTTTCCTCCCCGTCTTTAGACTCAGAATCTACACTTTTATAGGAATAAACAGTTAAGTGCTTTGATTTAAAATTGCTTCCATTTCCTATTCTGTTTGCTTTGTGTAGAAATAAAACAGTAAAAATATTGAAGGGGCAAAGTTAGTCAAGAGAAAGTTAATGCTCAAGGCTGTTCAATAAATGTAACTAGGTATTGGTTTCCTCCCTCAAGACTCCTCTGTTTTTACTTCCAACGGAACACTAATTGTCTGCCCTGCTTCGCTGATCCATCACTGGAAGAACGAGGTAGAGAAACGAGTGAACAGCAACAAACTCAGAATCTATCTCTACCATGGACCCAACAGAAATCGGCAAGCAAAAGTGTAAGTGGAAGTTCCTGGATGCACCTGCAACCCATCTAAGGAGCCCTTTTGCCTTTCTGCTTGCCTGTTTCTTCTCTCTGTTAGGGCTCATCAGATGTGTGGAGACTGAGGCCGATTTTCAATCTCATTGCCAGACAACCTGCACTCAGATACATCTACTGTGGCTCAGAGGTTTTACTTTGTTGTGCACTGGTCACTTTCCCTAGCCAAAGCTGCAGTGTGAGGGGCTTGCAGTGCCTGAGCTGCTGCCAGGTGGCAGCCACATTCCCTGGTAAACCCTGGGAATGGGGAAATGTCAAGGAGTCTAGGGATCATCTTCCATTTCGATGAGTATGAAAGGAAGCACCTAGTCTTGCATGCCATCTTGCTAGCATCTGTCATTCACCTGCGGTAGGCTGTGTGGATGTGTGAGTGTTTATGTCATATTTTCATACATAAACTATTCAAAAAGTTTAGACATCAGAGTTTTAGATGCAGAATTTTTAGACTTAACTGAAAATTCTTGGAAGGAGATGCTTGGGAGGGAGAAAAGATCACCCCAGATGGTAATCTTTAGTTTTTGGTTTCTGGAGGTAGTTGTTTTTGTTTTTGTTTTTGCTTTTCCAGTGCTAGAGATTGGAGCATTCTGGGTAAGCACCCTACTACCAAGCTACGTATAGACCTGCCTGGTAATTTAAAGGAACTGTTTTCTGTTTGTAATTGAGATGTGAGAATCTGAGGCAAATATTTGCTGTTTAACCAAGGACTAAAGCATTGTTGTTCCTCCTCCCAAGTGAGCTCTCTCCAACCATTTTCTGCTAGATATTTTGTGTCCCACAGAACAGTATAGGTATTATCTGGGGGTCAATTACCAGATTGGTGACTTTTATTCTTAAATATGTATTTATTTTTTTAATCTCTGGAGGTTTATTTATTTTTTAATCTTTAAAGATTTATGAACCACACATGTTCCGGATAGCAGCAAGTGCTCTTAACCTCTGAGCCTTCTTTAGAGTCTGACCTTAGTCTGACACACCTGTTCTCACAGTCAATGCACTATTGGCAGCACGCAGACTTGGCTGTCGTCTGCTTTTGCTCTGGAGCCTTAGAAACAATTAGAGCTCACTTGATTAGCACTTTGAGCCCAATGGTCTTGTTACTCAGAAGACACCAGTCACTTATATTTGATGCTGAGGATTCATAGATGGTAGTGGTGCTGAGGAATCATAGATGGTACTGCCATTTGGAATTAGGTGTATCATTTTACTAAAGGAATTTCGTGCCATCTCTCAGGTACATGGTATTAAATATATTAGAATAAGATTAGTGCCTTTAATAAGAACCTTTGAGTGTAAATAATGTAGGAGAGGTGAGCTGAAAGCTTTACTAAGTTAAACATTAAAACCCAAAACTAAGTTAACGGATTTTCACAAATCTATTGTGAAGTGGTAGTGAGAAGGTACCATTGGCATGGGTGATAGTGCTTTGAAGCTCTCTCTTTCTTGGAGACAGCAGCCTCACCCACCTTGGACCATTAAATATCAGTTTCCAACCTGTCTTACTTTCTATTCTGACCAGATCATTGCAAACTTAATTTGACTACGGTGAGAGCTTTTCCTTTCTGACTCACTGGATGGGAAGAGAGGTTTTTCTGGCTATAGTGAACACACTGAGTAAAAATGATCACATTGGTAAGAGGTAGAGAAGTCTGGTAGAAAAACCTGCCTCATCTCTCTCTGTCTCTCTCTCTCTCTCTCTCACACACACACAGAGTGAGAGTGAGTGAGTGAGTGAGTGAGTGAATGAGTGCACATATTCTTCAAGGATATAATGTGCTTCTGGCAGGCTCCAGGAGGAATTGTTTACTGTTTGTTTTGTTTTGTATTGTGTCCATGCAGACTCTCTACATATGACATCGTGATTACTACTTACAGCCTTCTGGCCAAGGAGATTCCTACAATGAAACAAGAGGGAGAGGTCCCAGGTGCAAATCTCAGTGTGGAGGTGAGACTTAGGGTATGCCAGGGAAGTGAGGCTTAGGGATGCCAGGGAAGTGAGGCTTAGGGTTGCCAGGGAGGTAGAAGTAGAGCCCCACATAGTCTAATGGGACAGATAGCAAAGGTATTTTCCTACAAGGAGAAGAATGTTCCAAATACTCTACCTATGGACATGAGTCCTTCTTCCTACTGAACAAGCACCCCAGTGATAAAATACTACTTGGCACCGTTCGACTGTTTTTAGAACTAAAGAAACATTCACCGTAGTTGTAATAATAATCACACATGGATTTAGAGGAGTCTCATTCGCAGTTTTTGTCTTTGACTGTGGGGTATACTCTCATGTGTTTTTATGTTTAGTATGTGTTACTCTGTTATTGTCTGCTTTCCCTCTGCCTCCAGAAGGGGCCTTGCAAATAATAGGGCTACAGATGGGTCAAAGACTGAACGATAACCTTGAGAAATTCTTAGTTCATAGGCTGATTCAGGGGCTCTTAGCTGATGTACAGGCTTTATTGTATTGACCAACTTCAGTGCTTTTCCATAGCTCTTGAGATAAACCCCAAATTCCATGGCATAATGTCTTGGGTACCTTACAGTCTTGTCCTGTCTCTATCCCTCATCTCTCCTCATCTGCTCCCTTCCTGTGGCAACGCACACTCTGCATACTGTCACACCTGCCACCCTCTGGTTATCTCTGGACACTGTGCTTAAGCTACCACCCTTTTCTCGGGTGCATTTTCCTAAGTGGTTTCAGAAAGCCTTTCTGTACTGCTCCCTTGTCTGCATTTAGATGAGTGTCTCGGCTGGCACCTGGTACTCGCTTGGGGCTGTGCAACTGGGGTGGGGACTCTGCTGAGTGGGGAAGGGAAGAAGTCTGGGTGCAGTGGACTTCCTCTGCCCTTTATTGAGTGACTTCTGAATAGGCTTCATGTTCTACTTACATTTTTCTCTCTTGCTGGAGTTTGAGTTCTCTGAGGGTATGAGGTCTTTATGGACTTAGCATCTTACACCAAAAATTAGACTTGTAGTAAATTTAGTAACTATCTTACTAAGTGAATGAATTTTCAGCCTTCTGCCTAGTGTATTCCTGGTCAAACATTGTTAATGCAGCTGCCGAACGTGGATTGAAAGAATAAAAGGAAACTCAAAATTACAAAGCATTTTATCCTTAGGATTTTAAGTCCAGAGACAAACTCTTAGGTGAGCATTTGTTTGAACTGTTTGAGGAGTTCTGCCCTTGGTTTCTGAATTTAGTTCAGTGGAAGGCTCTAAGCAATAAATTAGAGGGCCAGGTTGGGTCCTCAGCGCTGTGGTCATGTCCCCTCTTGAGGAACGTGCATGTTCCTCACTGGTGTTGGCTATCACTTTGTCTCTTCCAGGGCATCTCAGCACCTTTGCTTCAAGTAGTCTGGGCTCGAATCATATTGGATGAAGCTCATAATGTGAAGAATCCTCGAGTCCAGACATCCATTGCTGTGTGTAAGCTACAAGCTCAGGCCCGGTGGGCTGTCACTGGAACCCCCATTCAGAACAACTTGTTGGATATGTATTCACTAATGAAGTGAGTGACCTCTTTGCCTCATTAAAGTGAACCCCTGTCCCTAACTTGTAACCCTTCATTATTTCACGTGCAGGGATGAAGCTCTGTGGGTTCAGATTATTTTGTGTAGCAGGTGGCAAGCTTTAAAGGCAAAGGATGGATATTCATGAGGAAGTATTGTTAGTTCACAAGCTAATACCTGTAAATTAAAGGAAGCTAAGGTTACCATTCTTCAGTCCAGTGGCTGTTTTAGGCTGCTTTGCTTTAAAATCTTTGGACTAGGACAGGATAGCAATTTATTTGAGGCAAGCAGAAGAGAATGCTGTTTTCAAAATGCTTATTTTTTTCAAATGTGCCCATAACAGGCTTTGGAATTTCTTTGCTAACAGTGATGCTTTAGTCATAAATTCTAGCAGTGTGTCCTGTTGTGACTTTACATTGTTCATGTCAAATGCACATCTTTACAATGTGGTTTTCCTGATTGGCTTGGGTTCTTTTGGTCTGTGTGGCAAACATTGCTATGGAATCCATTTTTGGATGGGATGGGGTTCTAGGTTACGGTTCTGGTTTGTTTTATTGTGTCTTGCTTTGAACACTAATTCCGTCCTCTCCCTGCTCTGTTTCCTTCCTGGCCCTAAAAAAGGTTTCTCCGATGCTCCCCATTTGATGAGTTCAGTCTTTGGAAGAGTCAGGTTGACAATGGTTCAATGAAAGGAGGAGAGCGGTTAAGCATTTTAACCAGGAGCCTTTTGCTGAGGAGAACAAAAGACCAACTGGATTCCACTGGTAAACCTTTGGTAACCAGATTTCTGCCTATCCTCGGCGAGGCCAGGGAAGTGGGGTGGCCAGGACCTCAGGTAGACTAGCCCCTGTGTCAGGAGCTTCTTTCTTTCTGAGGAGATTCTCCTTTGAGCAGTCCATGGTACTGTGTTAGCAAAGTCCTTGCCAGGGAAGGGGGCTGCTGTCCAGAGACCTGCGCCAGATGAGTCTGTTGGTTTACAGAGCTTCACTCCAGCCTCCTCGTCTCTTTCTTGCAGGTGCCATTGCCCCAGCGTAGATTCCAACTGCACCATTTAAAGCTCTCTGAAGACGAGCAGGCTGTTTATGATGTCTTTCTTGCCAGGTCAAGGTGTGTGCCATAAGGGAGCACCTTTTTTCGTGCTTCGGTTTTTCCTTTCTTGGCTTGAGGAGGAGTCTGGACTTGGGTTTCCTCCAATTTCACATGTGATTCTAACATGCTATATCTTTATATTCCAGAACACCTCTAAACTCTGTATTTCTTTTTTATTGCCCTTCCTCCTCCCTCCCTTCTCCTTGATTTATCTCTGTCTCATACTCATTGACGGTAGAATTTTGACCCCACTTTTAACAGGCTTGTTTACATGGAGATCAGAGGGTGTGGAATCTACCTGCTCCTTTGAGGGCAGTATTGGATAATGACTCTCGTTGACCTTTCACCTACCACCCAGCATCTCAGCTTTGTAATCTTTCATATTTGTTTTTTGCACTTTCTCTAGAACTCTTGTCATTCTTGGAATTCTCCATTTGCCCCATGTCACATGACATTTTGTGTTTTTTGTCTTCTTACACTTTATACTTACTATGAATTTTCAAAAATTTGTCTTTTGCAAATAATAATAACTGATTATTTCTTTGTGTATGACTCATGTTTGCTGTGAGCTGGGTATCATTTAGCCAGTGCATTCTATAACTTGCCCAGGCTCTACTCCAAGTTAAGCAGCAAACACTGTAAGAAGTCTGACCTTAGTGGCCGTAATATGTGTATTTCCTCTTTTGTTCTGAGATAGGTCAGCTCTTCAGTCCTATCTAAAGAGACACGAAGGCAGAGGCAGCCACCCTGGAAAAAGCCCTGATAATCCATTCACTAGAGGTAAGTCAGGGACACTCAAACATGTTGCCATTGAAAAGTGGGACTTCTGGTGGTTAAAATAGCAGAAACAGCTTATGGGCCCCAGGTACCAGAGACTACATTTTATCAAAACTGAAAATACACTGATCTCAAAACATAAGGACTTCTTTCTGTTTTCTAAATCTGCATTATTTAAAATAGGCAAGGCAGAACAACAGAAAACCCAGTCCTTCATCTGACTTCATAAATGCATGTTGTAGCCCTGTCAAGAAGGCTCACCTGGGGAAGGTGCTTGACACCAAGCCTGAGGACCCAAGTGCAATCCCTAGGACCCATGTGGTGGAAGGAGGGTGGGGCTGACTTCCGAGGGTTGTCTTCTAACCTCCACATGCATACCTTGGCACACAGAGCACCAAAGAATCATTTCCTTTAAATATATTACAGCTCAGTTACTGAATCTCAGAACAAAAAAGGTTAGCTAGCCTTACTCAGTTCCCAGTCCTGCCCCAGATTTCCCTGTTTTAAACCCTGTACTGTTCCTGGGGCTTGTCTTCTCTCTGTCAGTGGCACAGGAGTTTGGCTCCAGTGTGCCCCGGTGCTCCGCTGCAGCAGACTCCCTGAGACCCAGCACCGTCCACGTCCTGTCCCAGCTTCTGCGACTCCGCCAGTGCTGCTGCCACCTTTCCCTACTGAAGTCGGTGAGAGGTCATACTAGTCCAGTGGTTTTCAAGCTATGGGTCCCAATCCCTTGGGAGGTCAAATGACACTTTCACAGGGGTTGCCTACATCATCAGAAAGTGTAAATACTTACATTATGATTCGTAAAAGTAGCAAAATTACAGTTATGAAGTAGCAACAAAAAAATAATCTTTTGGTTGGGGGTTACTACAACATGAGTAACTGTATTAAAGGGTTACAGCATTAGGACATTTGCTAACCGCTGCTCCAGTCTACCGTCACCTCTGTAGTCCTCTGTAGCTGGCAGCCAGGCTCCCAAGTGAAGGAAAAGGCTGGTCTGCAGGGCTACAGTGGGTGGAGAAGAAACTGACTTCTTATATTTTATATTAATGTTTGTGAATTCTTATGATTTCCATGGCAGCAGATTCACTTAAAACACACACACACACACACACACACACTTGTTTTGTTTTAGGTACACACTGTTTTAGACCAGGAGGTGCCGCGTTAACGAATCCATTTGTGAATGCTTTGGTATCTCAGGATGTTGTAGAGCTTATGTAGTTACTGTTGTTTAGTGCTGAGGCTTATGAAAACTCAAATACAAACTGGAAGGTAGCTTTACTCTAGATAGAGGCATATCTAGAATTCTCTTTGCTTAGTGCTGTCCTTTGTCAGCAAATGATCTGTGAAAATAGAATGTCATGTAATCTGTCTGGCACGTTTTAAACTTGCATCATGTGGTTTATCTGATGAAAAACTTCAAGGCCGTGCTTTAGACACAGCCTTTTCCATAGAACTGGAGAGAAAAGATAGTTTACTCTCAAGTGTTGGAAAGCAGCTGCAAAGAACGCTTACCCACCTCCCCTGTCCCGTTTCCATCCCTTCTCTCTGTTCTTCCAAGGCCCTAGACCCGACAGAGCTGGAGAGTGAAGGCCTCGTCCTGTCATTGGAAGAACAGCTCAGTGCTCTGACTTTGTCCAAACTCGACTTCTCGGAGCCATCACCCACCGTTTGTCTTAATGGCACGTGCTTCAAGGTGGAGCTTTTTGACAACACACGAAAGAGCACTAAGGTATTTTTGTCACCTCTGTGCTTATAGAAATAAAGAATTACCTTTCTACCCTGTGTTAGAGTACCTCACTTGTGTGCGTGGGAAGAGCCATGTGAGAGCAGGGTTATAACTGTCAGATTCTAAAGGCCCCTCTAGTCTCAAAGCCTCACCTTGTCAAAGCACTCTAAAACTTCATTCATGGTGGGCTTTCAGAAAATGGTTTGGGACAGCGGTAGGTTCCCTGTCGCAGATTACTAGGAAAGTGCTGCCAGTTTTATGCTAGGAGTGGGGACTGAGCAAATGAACAATTTATTTAGGGAAAGCTTGGAAGGAAAACTGCAGACATGACCCTGGAGACTGTGTAGTGTGCCAGTGACAACTGCTTTGACTTGTTGGATGGCTTCCATCTGTGAGTCCTGTTTGCTACAGAGCTGTGTCTTCATTAGTCAGTCAGCTCTAGTTCATACAAGGTTTTTAAGGCTAAAGGACTTTATTACAGGAAGACAAAACTATGCTGTAACTAGAGCCCTGCCTCTTTGTTGACTTACAATATGCTTCATTAGCCCACATAACCCTCAAAGTAGGGCTTGCTTTTCTCTCTTCCAACCTTAAGTTGCCTTTGCTAGCCTAAGCCACCAAAGCTTTCTTAAAGATGTGAACTAGAAAGGAAGTCACTGCCAGAGGAACATATTCATGCCAAAAGAGAAATGCTCCCTCTTAACTGAAATCTAAAAGGATTTGTTTGCATGTTTTGGTTTCTGTGTGTTTCTCAGTCAGTTGTGGAAATCAGAGGATAGCCTATGGGAACTAGTGCTCTTCTTGTACCAGGTGAGGTTCAGGGATTGAACTCAAGCACCCTTATCTGCTGAGACATCTTGCTGTCAGTTAAAATTTTAAAACATGAACCTAGGTATTTATTATAAATAACTGAAAAATACTAAGAGCTCTGTATGTGACCAGCTTGTATACTCTAGCATCATTGGAGTTAGCTGCTGTACCCTTGCCTAGTACTTGGTTTCTTAGCATGAGCCCATTAGGAGATGCAGATCATGTTGAGCTTTGTTTAAGAGGGAGTTGCTTAAAGCCTGCTGAGCTCTTTTGCTTTCTTCTGTGAATTTTAGGCTAGAGCCTTCCCTCTTCCAGCAGCATGGAGTCTGGGAGTACAGGTGTGAGCCAGACATGTGGTGTCTAGCTCCTCAGAGCATCCGAAGTCCTGATAGCAAAGGATCATTACTAAGCAATGATTGTGACTTATGCTCAGAACCGTGACAATAGAAACAAGAGTGGAACATATGTGGTAGACACTGTTGCTGGAGTTTCTTTCCTGCCTGGTCCCACAGCTGTTAGCCCCAAATAAACACACAAATGCTATATTAATTATAAAACTGTTGGCAGATGGCTAGGGCTTCTAGCTAACTCTTTCTTAACCCATAACTACTAATCTACGTATTTCTACATGGCCTTATCTTCCTAGAGAATGCCTGGCATGTCCTATCTTCCTGGTCTTTACATGGCATCTCCTCATGGTCTCTCTCTGCCTACCTTTCCCAGAATTCTCCTCATCCCCTAGTCCCGCCTATCATCCTGCCTCTATTGGCCAGTGTTTTATTCATCAAACAATAAGAGAAACATATATACAGAAGGACATTCCCCCATCAAGGCACCTGACCCACATTTAAGTTGGGGAGGCTTTCAAAAAGTGATGCCTATGATACCCCAACAATATGGCCAGACGAGACCTGAACAATGGCAATACCAAATAGATGTACTAATGTGGAAGAGAGAAATCTCGCAGGGTCCTATTCCTGACAGAGAAATATAGGCAGCCAAAGATCACTGCTGAGAGATGGAGCAGTCTCTCCCATGGATGGGGCCCCTAATTACTTATCCAGTTCAAAGTGCTCAGCCCTAAAATCATATGTACACAAGCCATACCAAACAGACTGTGTAGATTATATTTATATATTTATATGTGTGTGTATGTAACAATAATAAATAAAAAGGCCTATCAATTTGAGAGGGAGTACTGGAATGTATGGGAGAGGTTGAAGGGAAAATTGTAAAGGGGAAGTGATATAATTGTATTTTAATTAAACATTAGAAAAAAAGTTTTTAAAGCCAAAAAAAAAAAAAAGACATTAAGCTGACATGATATTCTAAATAGAGGGAACAGGGGGGCCTATCAGGCAAAGAATGTCAGTATGATTGGCATGTCCTTTGAGGAGGGCTTAGTGAGGAATGAGCAGAGGTCAGAAGGGGTTTGGGCTTTCTCATCAGTGGGAAGAGGAGGGGACAGCCCTCTTACATTTAAGAAGTAGCCTCTGGCTGCAGGAGAGTGAGTAGACAGCCATACCAGAAGCATAGAGGCTGTCCAGGACATTGCTTCTGTAATTCAGAGAGAAGAGACAAAAGTGAATGGCTTAAACTGCAATGTTATGTGACCTTTCCTAGGTGTCTTCTCTGCTGGCAGAACTGGAGGCAATCCGAAAAGGCCCAGGGTCCCAAAAGAGGTAAGTATCGTTTCACTACTTCTTCAAAGAAAGTTGATGTTTGTGAGGCTCTCAAGTCTTAGCTTAAGTCATGCCCTGCAGAACACAACTGAGGTTATGGTATAAATTCCTATAATTTCTAACTGAAATACTGTGATATGTGTTGACCGGGGTCCCTGGCTTACCACACCCCTGCGGATCTGGGTAAGGTAGGTGTCTGAAACAGTAAAAGAACAGAAGAATGGGAGGGGAGCCGGGAGCCACAGCTCATAAGTCAAACAGGGAGTGGACTGGACAGCTACTGACTAAGCTGAGGCTTACAGCCCGGTGGGTTCATTTTGTAATTTGCTGCACCTTCACCTGTTTAGTCTCTCTCTCTCCCTCCCTCTCATACACACACACACACACACACACACACACACACACACACACACACACACACACATCTGTATTATATAACTGCATCTGCATATGTAAACAGTTCCTTAATAAAAGCTCTAGTTAAGCCATGCTTGGGGTGAGCAACCTAGCAGCTGTTCTAGTGGCCACAGGACAAGTAGCCAGTATCCCTTTTCTGTAGGACAACAGGTTTTTTTTTGATGAACACTAGAACCCCAAACAAAAGACAGCTGGAGTTATTACTTTGGCCTAGCTGGTCTTTTTTTCTTACTCTAACACCAAATGAGAGTGGAGCTAAGAAATACATGGGAAGACTATAAACTTCCAGTGTGACCTTACGTGTATGCCTATGTTAGCTTCATGCCACTACCGTGTAAGGTCTCAAAGGAGACACTTAGAAAGCAGACAGATTTCATGTAGCTCATGGCTCTGGAGGCTTCAGTTATCGGAGGCTCGCATTGACTTAGGCTGTGGGTGAGGAAGCAAATGGCATTAGCAGGGGTACATGATACTACAAGTAGTCACATGTCAAGCCAGGAAGCAGGGAGGACTGCCTCCCCCAGGCTCTATCTCACTGCCACCCCAGAGCCAAGCTTTTACAGGAGGCCTTTGGGAGACACTGTCCCAAGCACAGCGTGACCTTGTCCTTTAGGTAACAGATTCTCCTTGTGTGCATTTTGAAACTAATCTTGAAACTGGGGGTGTTACAACCTGCAGAGGAGACTATGTAGTCTTTGATGGTTTTTGTTCTCTCCTCTCTAGTGTCATTGTCTCTCAGTGGACCAGCATGCTGCAAGTGGTAGCACTGCACCTCAAGAAGCACGGACTGACTTACTCCACCATTGATGGCTCTGTCAATCCCAAACAGAGAATGGATTTGGTGGAGGCATTTAACCACTCCCGGGGGCCTCAGGTATGAGCTAGGCACAGCAGGCCGGTTTAAGTGAGGAGCAAATTGTTTTTAGTTATAAAACGGCATAATGTAGCAACTCAACTTAGAAAGTATTCAGTCTTGATCCTTCCAAATGTTTATAATTTACTAGACATTTCTTTGGGATCCTTACTGAAGTGCACAAGTAACTTACAAGGACCAAAGTGAAGAGTCAGCAGATCTGCTTAGGATCCAGGGATCTCTGTAGAGGAGGAAGCTGTGGAGCGTCTGTGGGCTTTTCACTGAGCCACAGGAGAACAGGGTCGTGTGATAGCAAGGACTCGGGAAGCTCTAGTTGAAAGGAAGGAAGGAAGGAAGGAAGGAAGGAAGGAAGGAAGGAAGGAAGGAAGGAAGATGATGGAGCTGTGATGGACATGGTCTTAAGACTAGTCGTAATTTGGCCAATGCAAAGTTGACCACCAAGGATCTGAAGTACAGTGGCTGTATGTTTTGGCTGACTGCTTTTTGAGGTTGACCCTTTATGGGATGTGAGGATTTTTTCAAAAATGAGGTATGAGAAATGGCATCTTAATCTTCAGAACATTATACTGGGGGAATGTGAAAGGAACATGTTTCTTGTGTTTTGACCTTGAATGAGAGGTGGAATAATGTTGGTCAGCTCTTTCTGTACAAACACCTGGTGTAAAGCTAAGGGGCTGCTTTTGGCTTGTGTTTTTGGAGGTTTCAGTAGTGTGGTCTGTGAGCCCTGATGCTTTTGGGCTTCTGATTAGGGAACATAGCATGGCAAGAGTGTGTGGAGGGAAACAGCCACACATCTCATGGCAAGGAAGTAAAGAAGACAGAGAAAGAGTCAAGGGCCAAGGTCTCATTATACCTTCAAAGGAATTTCCCAATGACTTGATGATCAATAGCACCGACTCCATAAAGTTCCACTGCCTCTGAACTAGCATCATGATGGAGACCATCATGGCTTTTGGGCCACTGAAGACCCAACCCATGGCAGATGATTATGAGACCAAGTGTGCAAAAGTTAATAGAATGTTTCCTTCTGTAGGTTATGCTAATCTCCCTCTTGGCTGGCGGTGTTGGACTCAATCTGACTGGAGGGAACCACCTTTTCCTTCTGGACATGCACTGGTAACCAGCGCTTCCCTTTAGCATGTCATGGAGAGCAGGGGGTAGAGGGCAGCAGGGTCTGACCTTAGGTTGTGTGCCCTTTAAGGGAGTCGTGAAGACATCTGTACAGCCCATCTGAGTGGCCTGTAAGGCTGGCTGACATTCCAGCACTGCTGTGTGAGCATTTCATGGCTACTTGAAGTAGTTTGTGAATTTTATTGTTCACCAACTTTAAAAAGAAAAAAAATCTAACATCTTTTTCCCCATAAAAATGAGGAACACAGGAAAAGAAAAAGAAGCTGGGAGTGGTGGCACATGCCTTTAGTCCCAGTACTTAGGAGGCAGAGACAGGTGGATCTCTTGAGTTCGAGGCCAGCCTGGTCTACAGAGCAAGTTCCAGGACAGCCAGGACTACACAGAGAAACCCTGTCTCGAAAAAACAAACAAAAGAAGAGCACAGGTTTTCTCATGTCTAAGAGCTACACTGCTCAGTTTGATGTCTCTAGAATGCTATTTTTCTTAAACCCCTTTGAAAATGTATTGACTATTTTTAGCAAAAGAAGCATACAAAAGTGAACTGTGGTCTGGACTTGGCATTAGACAGTGTTTTGTCAGCCCTGTGTATGATGTTGGAGTTTCTGAGTTACATCTCTCTAACAGGAACCCCTCACTTGAAGACCAAGCTTGTGACCGGATTTACAGAGTAGGACAGGAGAAAGATGTCGTTGTACACAGGTAAGCAGAGGTGCCAGGCCCTTTTTAGCATCTTCCTATGTGAAAGCCTTCTCTGGGGAGTCTTTTCATATACTAGGAAGTGCACTAATTGTGTTTTATAGGCATACCTCAGGGGCATGGTCAGGAAAGGAAGAAGCAATCTGAGGTAACCTTTTGGTCATGGCCAAAAAGTGAGCGGGTATGGTAATAAGCCAAAGCTCACCAAGGAGGCAGCTGTGAAGGGCTTGCTCTCTGCCCACTCCCCACCCCACCCCCCTTTTTTTTAACTTCTGGTATGACATAGTCTCGGCCATACAGAAAAGTTGTAAGGAAATTACCAGAAAGTTCCTGTGTGTGTGTGTGTGTGTGTGTGTGTGTGTGTGTGTGTGTGTGTGTGTGTGTGTGTGTGTGAAGTGATCAACATTAGAACGTTACCATCAGCATAATACCAAGCCTGATCAACACATATTTGGGTTCCTATCTCCCAATGCTGTCCTTCACAGCAGAAGGAGATCCCACATCCCGAGTAGCGTTTGGTTGTCATGACTGTGTATCCTTCAATCTGCCAGGGCTCTTCTCTGATTGTGACATTGCCTTTGAAGAGCACAGCCTGTTACTTTGCAGTATGCTCCTCTTTGGGGCCTGCATGGCTTTAGGAACATCAGAACGTGCCTCGGTGTTACAGTCCACTCTTCCTATGGCCCTTGGTTTTGCTTCCTTTGCCTGACAGGGTCTAGTGAAGAGTTTAGAAGTCACAGTCAGTACTGCTTACTTCCATCCTTTCCTCAGTCTTGCTGAGTGCTTCCACCCATTTCATAGAAGCTGTCCCTGTTTGAGGGTCACCGGTGACATCCAGAATTTGCCACATGCAGTGATAATTAGTTTTCCTGTCTTTAGCTCTCTTCTCTGCTCATTTCATATTCTCCTTTAATTATATCACTCTACTAAGTTAAAAAAAAAATCTGTATTTTTAATTCCTTTCTCCTAAACTTCCAATCTGGATATCCGGATCCCTGTTAAACATCTAAACCTAAGTATGCAGTACTTATCCATCTCCATTCATCCGCTTTGCCTTCAGATAACAGAATGAATGCTTACTGAATACCTGAATGTGCCAAGTATAATTACACCCTCCAGGGTGAAAACATCAGTCTGAAAGTTTTGCTTTCCTACTGCCTCAGTACATAGGTGTGTGATATCTGTGTGGATAGTACTGGCTTATCTAGCTGTACAGCCAGAAACTAGACTCCTCTCCCTCTTTCATGCCCAGGCTTTCAGTTGTATTTTCTGAGCTGCTAACCACCCATTTCTTCCTATCCCCACTGCCAGCTCCCTATACAGCTCTGCTGATGCCTGTCCTGCCTTGCCAGCAGAGGGCTCTTTCTGATTGATCATTCTGTTGGGACATGGCATACCTTCTTCAATGGCTCACTTCCTGTAGATTTACTCTCAGGGTCTCCATGTAGTGGGGATAACCACTGAGAATCTGGCCCACAGCTCCTTAACTTTTGCTACCAGTAGACTTGATTGGACAGTATGCTCTTTAATTAAACATACCATGTTCTAAAGCTCAGCCACAGTTTACACAAGTTCTCATTCCCTGGGATGCTGTGCCTACTCCACCATCTCATCTAGCAAACACCTGATCACCCTGTGTACCTTGAATTAAGAGTTAACTCTGATGGAGCCCTACACAGATTGCCTTTTGTGCCCTCACTTCAGAAAGCCTGAGGCGCATCACTTTAAACAGATGTATTTTGTCAGAGTTGTGTGGATTCTCTGCTCTCATCTAATGCCAGGGAGACATTTCCTTTAGAACTGAAGTCGAGGGAACTTCAAATGTGTGCTTCAATAAGCCGCTTGGGCACTGACGTTATGTTATCATTTGCTCTAGGTTCGTCTGTGAGGGGACAGTGGAAGAGAAGATCTTACAGCTCCAAGAAAAAAAGAAAGACTTGGCCAAACAGGTCCTTTCAGGGTCTGGAGGATCTGTTACCAAGCTCACACTGGCTGACCTCAAGGTCCTCTTTGGCATCTAGCTTCCTCTGACAGTGCTGTGTGCAGTAGGGTCTGGAGTAGATCTTTCCATGATCTTAGAGCCTTAGATGTCATCTTACTTAAACTGGGGCATATTCCTCTT